>NC_140941.1:102688530-103976030 GCF_014529385.1 Adiantum capillus-veneris
ATGATCATACTTGTGGCAGCTTCCACCATCGTCGCAAGTTAAATGCGCACACAGAGAGAGAGATTTCATTATTGTCCTCGAAGGTCAAATATGACCTATGGGACCAAAAGAAACCTATCATGTGGGGTGTGTGGAGCTACTCTCGATGCTCAAGAATTGTTGAAATGAGCATTGCAACAGAGTCCATATTGTGGTTGGGAGAGGAACGTGCGTAGAGAGAGAGAGAGAGAGAGAGAGTTGTCAATGGAGATAGACAACTAATTCGCATAACACATATACCAAGGTTACCATAACGTAAAAGAACCTGGTTACCATAACGTAAAAGAACATTATAAATCAGCCACATACCCAATTACCAAGCTCTCTCAGTACATGGATGTACACAACTCAGATCTTGCTAAGCCACCATTTTCGTGGCTTCCAGAATGACAAAATACATGATTATTCATAAGTTACCAATTCTAAACAGGATTAAACCCGTCCTATTTTTTGAATAATAGCTCAAGGGGACACATAGGCACCACAACCTCGTGCAAAACCAGCCGTACAGACAACGAACATCAACCCATCTCATCAAGGGTGGAATGTTTCTTCAGGATTTTGCTATCCAAATCTGGAAAACAGCAAACTCTTGCAACCCAAGTCCCACTTTGACTATTTCGGCCACCACCTCATGTATTTTCCAATGAAGCTTTTGCAATGCTAGCCTCCAATTCATCAAGCTCCTCAGGATCCAGCTCATCATCGTCGTCATCAAAAATCTCGTCTTCATCAGACATTGCTTGAGATGTACTTGGCCCACTATCACCCTGCACGTTCTCTCTCTCTCTCTCTCTCTCTCTCTCTCTCTCTCTCTCTCTCTCTCTCTCTCTCTCTCTTCTCACATTCTATTACTCGACCCCTTGGAGGTCCCAAAATGGTGCCGACCCCAAGGGAACGTAAAAAAAAGTTTCAATGGTGCCCGGAGGCAGTTACAAGGTCCAGTGGCCAAACCACAAAAAACGCCAAGGGCAAAAACTCTTAATTAGGGTAAAAAGTGCCCTGGCAACTACTGAAGGGAAAGGATGAGAAAGGAGGGAGTATCCACCAAGGATAGACACTACCAAGCTGCTGTGAAGAGGAAAACCATCCAGGAAGCAAGACTGAAGAAACCCAAGCCAACATCAAAAGACGGACTGAGAGGCAACCACTACACGAGGTTGAAGGATGGGTGGGAAGACGATAACCAGAACTATTGCCACAGAAGGTGCCATCCAGGAAAAGTGTAACGGGAGGGGACCAGGTGCCAACGGAAAAGAATAGACGAGACAACTTTAAACACTTCAAAACAACTGACTGAGAGAGAGTGCACCACACGCGAGACGGGGAGTGTGTAACAGGCTTGGGCACCCCAAGTCGGAAATCTAGCATGACACACGAGAGAATCACTGAAAACAATTCACAACTTTAAATCACAGTTCAATTCGGGATGACATGGCCCGCGGTAGTTCCGTGCCCAGAGGTATTGACTTGGTGCCCCTTTCAGTATTTCTTTATTTATTAAATCTTGAGCAAAATACAACTCCCGTCAGGAACAAACGCTCTCAGACTCTGCGTCCAAATGCCCAACAGAGTGAGGCCCCAAGGGCACTTATAAATTTTTACAAGGGATGCCAAAAGCAGAGCCCCAAGAGCTTCCAACTCAAAAGCAATAATCCCCAAAAGAAACTGGCTCAAAATCTACTAGTAAAATCAGCCAGCGCAAAAAGTGGAATTCCATACAGGCTGCCACGTCAGCACTGTCTTTTCTGCCACATCAACAATCAGTGCAAAATCAAGAGAGCCCGTACTACTTCCACGTCAGCACCTGTCCGGGTGGTCATGCCACGTCATCACTTTGTGACATACCCCCCTCTTGAAAGAATTGTAATCACCCTCGATTACGCGTGCAAAACAGACAGAGGCCATAAACCAGTTCAATAGACATTGACTCTAAGTACCGACGCACTAGACACGACACATCTAGCGCTTGTACAAAGATGACAGTCACATCGCTGCACATGACATCACACGAAATCACATGACAAATCAAATCCATCACAGAAAAATTCATTCCGAATCTCATACCATGACTGCCAACAACGTATTTAGTAACCACATCTAGATCCATTCCGGACCTCACTGATGTCAGATTAATTAATCCCATGTTGCGATCATGTCTATAGAGATTTTCGACTCAAGCACTGTCGTGTGCGAGTAATCATTCGCCTTGAGCAATGTCATGTGCAAGAAATCATTTTCGATGATCCCAAGTCAAAGTACTTCCCCCATGAAGTCATTCAGCAGAATACTATCAGCCCATCAGTATCCCTGAAATTTAATGGAAAATCAATGACTTTATTCTTTCTAGGTAATCTGTGACATAGGAGCGGAGTAGCTCCTCTCTTGTGCAGTCCCGCCTGCACCAGATTCAACCCGCTAATCTGTAGGAACTCATGGAATAGCCACTGCTAGACCAAAAGCGTCGAGGTAAAGTTCCAAATCCGAGGAGTATCTGCTAGGTCCTCCTCCATCCATTTCACATTTAATGCCCGATGGTCTTAACGAAGAACCACCGTTCGCTTTACCTTTCTCTTTCCCATCTTGGAAAGTCAATATCTATTTCAGAACGAGTATCTCCTCGCTCTCTTTCTCTTCAAGTTCATTCGGGAGTTGTCACTGCTCCAAAGTCATCATCGTCTCGTTCTTTCTTTCTTTCGTTTTCTAAGGCATGCCTTCTCAAACCGTAGAGCACCCAAATCATTTTCCTTCAGCTGCAACTCGCGTCGAATCATGAAAGCTGCCTTCTAAAGCCGTGCTTGAAACTTCTCAAGAGCCTCGTGCACCTTGGCAAAAGCAGTATTCACATCTAGATCATACTGATCGGCTCCAAAATCTTATCCTGGGTCTGGGGAATGTTATGATCTACCAGCTGATTCCCTTTTTCCTTTCTTTCCTTGTGCCTTGGGACCTACAGGTAGCGTCTTCCGCTTCCCCTGTCCATTGGCACGTAAGTGTCAGTCATTGGAACCCTGATAAACACTATCATCTGATTTCTCTTTCTCTAGAATCCTTTGATGAACTTGCATCTGGTTCCCCTTAGTTTGTCGGAACCCTCTGATTCTCCAGATTCCGATGACAAGCTGTCATCCGGTTCCCTTGATTCATTTTGTTCACTGGCACACTCTTGCCTTTTTGAGGTGGATACTATCCTGTCCGTCACATAAGTCAATGAGCCGGCATGCATTCGAAATCGTTGCTTAGTCATGTCCCGTAAGTCTCTGAATGGAGTCAAGACTTCTGGTTTAAAGCATAGTCTTGAATCTCTTTAGCAAACCACAACAAAACCACTCAATCTGGTCTTTCAAAGTAATCTTCTGAAACGAAGACACTGGCAAGCAAGTATCCCAAAACCTCTAGAAGTAGTCATCCAATGTCAGTAACATGCTGCCTTTCACACCTTGGATTGTTCTGAGGACCGTCCTCCAGAGAAGGCAGCATCAAACTGATGTACAAACTCAAGGGCTCGATGGGTGTCCTGGTAGCCTGAAAAACGTCTGAAACATGACGGCCTGACTCCCTTCCTTCAACTCCTTGGTCATTGTCAAAAGAGGACGAGCTCTCCTCCTTTGAACGGCTGGATGGCCTTCCATGCCTTCTAGACTTTGTTTCAAAAATCTACTTCAAAAGAATCTTGTCTTAGGTGCTTAGAAATTGAAGAACCTTCTTAGCACCCTCCAATACTTCAAATGGCGCCTTCCCTGTGTGTTGTAGGCAAACAGTGCAAAAACTTTTCCCATTAAGTCTTCTAATCCGAAAAATAAGACTTCAACAAATTTAAAACCATTGAATTGGCTATCTCAAATTGCCCATCTGTCTACGGGTGGAACGAGGACGAGAACAGCAACCGCATGCCAATTTTCTCCCAGATTGCCCTCCAAAACAAACTAGTCAACCGGGGATCCCTGTCCAAGCAATGGACTAAGGCATGCCATATATTCGGAAAATCCGTGAATGCTTTCTTAAGGGAGGGTGGGGATGGGTAAAGGCTGTAAGAGTCCGTGTGCCTTATGCCTGTCAAACTTGACCTTTTGGCATACTAAACAACTAAGAACAAAGTCATCACTTCCTTTTTAAGCCTCAGCCAGTAGAAGTAACACTCCACACCCTTCAGGGTGGTATCTATGCCGCGGTGGCCTGTAAAAAGGTGGACAATGGCACTCGGTCGAGACCTTTTCCCTCAAGGGTTGTGCATCCCGCAAGCAATACCCTAGAACTGTCTCCCCATTCTATATGCAGGTAAAGATGTCTGCAAAGTCGGTGCCCTCACAACTGTTTGATAATCCTTAGGCTAACTCAAAGGAGTCATGGCGCTCGCTGCTGCTGCCCGCTTGCTCCCTCCCCCCTTCTTCGCCATCGCTGCCTACCCCCCCGCCCCTGCGTAGCACCCTCGCCCTCACCACCTCGCGTAGCCCTCCCTGCCCACCCCCTGCGCAGCCCGTCCTACCCGCCCCCCTGCGCAGCCAGCCCCTGCCCGCCCCTTGCGTTGTCCACCCTGCCCGCCTGCTGTTGCACCCGCTTCACAGCCCCCCCATTCCGCTGCCTCTCTCGCTGCCCACCCCTCGCCCCCCACCCGGTTCCCAGCCAGCCCGCTTCCCTGCCACCCACATTGCCCCCCCCCCCCCCCCCCCCCCGGCCGCTTTCTTCGCTCTTTGTCTTTCTTCCCGAAGGTTTCCTTCAGCTGGCGTTGGCAGTGCTATTTTTTGGACAATGCTCGTCAAGGTCTGTTGCAACGAAATCACTCTATCCGCTTCTCCGACACAGCAGTAGACACGGGTGGAGGCTCCAGCTCCACCAAAGAGGGACTCTTCCAAAGCCCCCTCGCTTGACCTCGCTGAGCCCACCATTCGACTTGCTCTCTCACCAACAGAGCAAGCGACCCTAGCCGCAGAGAGAGCGCTTGCAAGCGACTTCTGTCATCTGCAACATTCTCGGCACTCCACCCAACAGAGGAGAGTTGCGTGACCTCTCCAAGCCCGCCTTCTCGCAGAGGTGGCCAAGATCTTGGACGTATAGATACTCGGGCGAGGCTACTATCAGATCGAGTTTGAGACCTCCGAGATGGCGTCCAAGGTCATCGCCATGAGTCGATTGACCAATCAAGCAACTCGAGCCCACTTTCGACAGTGGAGACATGGTTTTGACCCTGCTTCAGATCATCCCCATCTCCGTCTGCTTTCCTGGTTTGCGGAGGGAGTACTTACCACTTTTGTCCAGGATAGGCTCAGCAATTGGGACTGTCTTGGAGACACCTCGCACGGCAGCCTCAGTAGCTGCCAAGGCGGCTGGCATTCCCTCAGTTCGTGTTTTGGTCAGGGACACTCACACGCTCTCGAAGGTCATTCTTCTGCCTGGGGTGAGTGGGGGTTGGTTTAGACAGAGCATGGAGTATTCGGGCCTCCCAAACCAGTGCTTCATTTGTCGATAGATGGGCCATCTCGCGAACGCCTGTCCACGGAGGAGGCCTCGTCCTACACCACAGACTCAACCCCAGCTTGCAAGGGCTGGCCAACAGTCACATGCAGAGACACAGCGCACACATGCAGAGCCACCCTCCGAGCCTGGGGCTCCAGCAGAGGAGGGATGGCAACAGGTCCGTGGTCGACAACGATAAGGGCCACAGCGACAACCTGGCACTCAGAGTGGTCCTCATGCGCCTAAGCAGCAGCAGTGGGTTCCCACGGGGAACCGTTTCGGTCCTCTTGAGCAGGATGAGGCCCCCACCTCGGCTTCACCCTCGATAGCCCCCCCCCCAAAGTTCCCCCCCTCCTCATCATCCTCCCCACCTCCTGCTCCCACCGCCTCTCCCCCCCCCCCCCCCCCCCCCCCCCCCCCCCCCGCCCCTCTACCTCTGCCGCTCCCCCTCGCCCCTCCTCTCCACCTCTTCCCCCTGCTCCTACTCCCCCCCCTCCCGCTCCAGTTCCACAGTCGACCGAGGGGGCAGGGCCATCTACGGCTGCTAGGAGATCTCTTGGCAGCGCCTTTACCACGAGTCGCTTGGCGAGAGAGGGGCAGCCTTTCTTGCGATCCCCTCTATAGGTACAGAAGTCTCCCCTTGCAGCTATCCCTCATGGTCTGACGTGCATCGACATTCGACGCCGATGGGACTTCTCCCACTCGTTTTCTCGATGACCCCTCAGCAGACCATGAGGTAGCCTGCTTCAGGGTCCATGTTTTGTTCCTTACAGCTAGGGGGATAGAAGCCTTGGACTCAGCGGTTGGCTGGGACCAGACTGAGTGGACTCTCGACTCAGAGTTGGGGTGGTTGCACACACAGGTCCTAGAGTTCTCTTACCACATGGGAGAACTAGGAGTTACAGACATGCTTCAGACTTTGTGGCCATTGGCCAAGTTTGCGGTGACCCCTCCAAATACAGCAGGATGTAGACACACTGTGGTTTACTTCTTTGCCGATACACAGTGCTTGCCATGCTATGTACACATTCATGAGGACTCCTAGACAGAGGAGGTTGCTTTACGTACGGCTCGCTCTACTTGGGCTTGGGCCAGGCACTCGTTGCAGTCACGCCTATCTAGAGGACGCTCGGATGCGGATTACTCCCCATCCAAGCCAGCCTCGAAGATAGCACGTTTAGCTGTTGCGGCAGCATCCATTCTCTCTCGCTCTCCTGAGGATCGTCTCATAAAACGTGCAGGGACTTGGTGGGCCCCAGTTTCAGCGTCAGCGGGGCCGCCTACGTCAGGAGCTTCAGCGCTGCCTTGTGGGAGGAGAGATTGATCTCCTTATGCTACAGGAGCACCATTTGTGTGAGAGCCGCATTAGACGTTGTGGTCAGTTCTTGCGTGGTCGATATGATATTTTTTGGTCAGCTGCTTTTGGACCTGGAGGCATCCAGGGTGGGGTATGTATGACTATTGCGGATTCTTTGCAGCAGGCCATTGTGGGCAGAGGGATTATTGTGCCACGCAGGGCTCAATGGATCACTATGCACGTTCAGGGTTTGCCTTGTGGGCTTCCTGAACATCTATGCGCCCAATGTGGTGAGTGCACGCGCAGAGTTTTGGACACAAATAGTTGAGTCTCTGCCGCACTGACAACCCGGGCCAAAGTGGCTTGGCAGGTCATCACTCTTCCTTGTTCACAGGGAGGTCTAGGGATCATAGACCTAGCACAGCACAGCAGTGCCCTTCTGCGGAAGTTCATCGTCCGAGGTCTTCTTCCAGGTGAGGAGCCCTTGAAGAAGTTCTTGTTACAGCGGCTTCGTGCTAGGGTGCCTCAGGCAGGAGGCCCCTGGCAACCTTCGACCTGATGGATCTTCACAAAGATGCGCAGAGTTGGTTTGAGCAAGAGACTGGAGGATCGCTTCGCTGTGGGGTTGCTTCGATCTTGGGAGCACCTGCGGCGAGGCCTGGAGCAACGTCAGCCTGCTTGCACGGAGGAGCGTCTGCGACAACCCCTTGTTTGGAACCCCATGGTTAGCACTGAGAGAGGCCACTTGGTTGGTAGTCGGCCTCATGTTTCCTGGGGTCCCATGGCAACGGGTCCAGCGTGATCTCTAGGTGACTGGTTAGAGTTTTCAGGCTTGTCAGAGGACTTGTGTCATCGATCTTGACCCAGCAGCTCTTGACCAAAGGAAGTCCTCACACTGACAGGAGTGGTGCAGTGAGAGAGAGGAGTGTTGGGAGCTCATCAGTGGCCTGATACTCTAGTTCATCTGGCAGGCCCGTTGCTTCTGCATCTTTGAGGCTCACCCTGTGCCACCAGCAGAGACTGTTCGCGATCTTTGGCTAGAGCTGATCCACACTCTCAGACGACAGCTCAAGAGACTATAGGGCAGCTCCGACCGCATGCGGGAGTGCAGAGAGGCTTTCCTTCGACTCTAGCATCCAGGGCCTTTCCACACCATGGTCCAGGGTGTACTCCGATGGCACTACCGACCACCTGTGTGGCTTTTCCCTCCTCCCGTCTCTTGATTTTGCCTCATTGTACATATGCTGTTTTTTCATTGGGAGAGTCTCCCCATCATGGTTGTTGTAGCTCTCTCTTGAAGAGGTGATTGTAGCCCTATGGGCAGTTTCATTAACTAATAGAAGGATCTTTTTCTCGGAAAAAAAAAGATGTTCGCAAAGTCAAGATTTGTGGCGTACTGTTCAACCATATACTCAAAGTTTCTATGATGAATTGCAAAAAATAGCCGATACAAGGGGCTTCCGAGACAAAGCATCCACCACCAAATTTTTGTGTCCCTGAACATGGGCAATCTGGAAATGAAACTGTGACAAGATGTTAGCCCATCTCATCTGCTTTTCCGAAAGCTGCTTCTGTGACAGGAAGTAGCGTAAACTTTGATGATCCGTAAAGACTGTAAAATCAGCTCCGAGTAAACAATGTCACCACTGAGTAAGAACATGGATCACTGCCAATAGCTCTTTTTCATAAATCTGTGCAACCATTTCAGGACGTAAAAACATCCTGCTCCCATAAGCAATTACATGGCCTTCTTGCAACAAGGCTGCTCCCAACCTACGACCATAAGCATCACAGTAAACTTTGAATGTCTTTTGCAAGTCTGGTAAGGCCAACAGGAGTCCAGTAGTCAACTTTTCTTTGAGAGTCTCAAAGGCTGCAATTCTCTATCGGTTCCAAGTAAAAGGAACTCCTTTCTGAATCAGCATATATGCAAAGGGGAAACAATCTCTGCAAATTTTCGAACGAGCCACCGATAATTATGAGCACAAGCCCAGATAAGCGTCGAACCTCATGAACACTCTTCAAATCACGCCAATTTTGGCCGGGTTCATCTTTTCACCTTCTGTTGAGACGATGTGTCCCAAGAAATGTATCTCAAGCAAATGACAAAACTCGCTCTTTTTCACATTTATATACAATTTATGCTTCCGCAATGCCAGGAAAACCTGCAACAAGTGGTGTCTGTGTTCTGCTTCATTCTTGGGGAAAACAATAATGTTGTCAAAGAAAGTACCCACAAATGATCGGTACTCTCTGCAAATCCAAAAAATCATCCTAAAAGCTGTCTTGTAGACGTCTCCCACAGCAATTCGAATCTGATGATAATCACTCTTCAGATCAATTCAACAAGTAGAACCCTGAAGTCTGTCGAGTATATCATCCATCCTCGTAATGTGGAAATCTGTTCTCGTTCATTGTTTCTTTATGTTGACCTCCGCTAACTTTGTAAAGTGGCCGGTTCGGTGGTGTACTATCAGAAAATCAATCATGTGCTCTTCGGGACGTGAAGGAGGCAACTCACCTGGTACACCCTCAGAGAAACAGTCAGCCTAAGTTTGCAAAGATCTTGTTGTTCTTTTTCGAGGTCAAACATATTCGACCTTCAATCGTCATCGAGTAAAAAGAAACTAGATTTCATCAAGTGGGACGGACTCGCCTTTCAGTTTTATCCGTCAAGTACAATCTCTTTGCCCTTCTCATTCGTCAAAGTCGCTTTCTTAGCCCAATAGTCAACCACGGCGTTGTTCTTGTGGTACCAAGGGATTCCTCCGAGGACATCACACCCTTCCAAAGGCATGATATAAAAGTCCTCCTGCCCTAAACACCCCTAACATTGCAAACGAAGTTTGCCAATGATCGTTGTAATGGCAACATCCCAACCGAGTGCCGCTAGAACTGCCTCTGCCTGTGGCCTCAGCCTGTCGGGCATAATTCCAAGTCGAGCCACCAATTCAAGTGAACAAAAGTTGGCCTTGGCTCCTCCATCAAAGATAATGAGGGCTTCTTGGTCTCGCACTTTGCCCCATGCTGTGTAAAGTTCGATATTTTCGTTCATCTGATCGAAGTCAATCCCCACAAAATCTCGTACCAACCTTGCTTTCGTCTTTCCTTTTCTTCCGCACTCGACTGCTACTTTGTAACTCTTTGGCTTATCTTCAGGTGGTCCTCTGGTTCATTTTCTTTTCAAGAGTTCTTGTCCATCTCTTTCTGCGAGTACAAGTTCCGCTTATCTGCACTCGTCTGTCCTTCCAGCTTTCCTCTTGACTTGAGAGGAGAATCAATGGCCTCACGCCTTCTCGAGTAAATCTCATCGATCATGTAATTCTTCAAGTGTTTCGCCAATCTCGGGTCCCTAGAGTACTTAATCAATCTGTTCACAATTATGTCATTCTGCAGTTGACGTTTGTACTCCATCCTAGCAAACTTTTCCGTTGAAATTTGCCCTAAATCTTCATTCTTTTCTTCAGTTCCTGTCACAAGACGGGGACCACGTGCCAATAGAAAAGAACAGACTGAACAACTTTAAGCACTTCAAATAACAACTGAACTGAAATAGAGAGAGACGACACACAACACGGAGTGGCGGAATTCCACCCCAAAGAGTATTGGCCCCAAACCTCGGCGCCCCTTTCGGTACTTCTTCTTTATATTGCATCAACACAGTACAAACCGGTACTCCAAACTCTGCACCTTCTCCAGGAAGCATGCCATAGAATGAGCCCTAACCTCATATTTAAAGGCCCTTGGCCTAAAAAGCAATTACAGTGAAAAGTCTTCTAACTTAAAAGCATCTGGTCCAAACGCAAAGCCAAAAAGCTGCCACCGTAAATCACGGAAATCTGTACAGCTTGTCACGTCATCAATCAACGCAAATTTCAAAAATTTGCTTGCTGCCCTTAGAGTTAGGGTTAGGGTTTCGACAGTTTTAGGGTTAGGATCAAAATTAGGGTTTGCAGGTTTTAGGGTTAGGGTTTCCAAAATTAGAGTTTGCAGGTTTTAGGGTTACCGTTTCCAGTAGGGTTTGCAGGTTTTAGGATTTCAACAATTAGGGTTTCTGGCAAAAATTAGCGTTAGGGTTTCTGCTCTCGGGCAACCACGTCATCACTTTGTGACACTTGTTCTGTTACTTGTTCTTCTTAGGGTTTAGGTCCCTCGGCCGGTAGCTCCGTTCCTCAGTAGGTCGACACGTCAGCAGTTTGTTACATCTCCCCTTCTTGAAAGAGAGTAATCGTCCTCGATTACAGCATATCTACAAAACAACTCAAGTTAGCTCAAAAATTTCCGAGAGGCATTCAGTTTGCTCTTTTTATGAAGCAATTAGCTTCTCCTTTCTGCTCTTTTGATCGAGGAGTTAGCTTCTCCTTTCGTCCAGATCGGAACTCTTGATATTCCAGCGTAGTAAAATTAGCATCGCACCCAGACCGTACTGATCTTCCACGGGTGTCTTGATGCACTAAAATTACATACCCATGCAATCTCATCCAATTAGGAATATTCAGTGGTTGACACATCACAATGCAACACAAATGCTTACATATGCATGTTACAAGACATAGAAACATAAAGCCGCCGATGAACACTCCTCCCGCATAACCTAACAAGGTCCGGGCCGGGAGATATTCAACGACTCCCTCATCACTCCTCCCGCATAACCTAAAAAGGTTCGGGCCGAGAGATATAGAGGCCTTATACAACCAAACGCCCCCCAAACCGTAGCCTGCGTCGTTTGCAGGTGTTGAGAGTAACCACTGCTCAAACTTCTTAATACTCCTCCCGCATAACCATCCAGGTCCGGGGCAGAGTCACAACAACAATTATTTTACAAGCATACAACCAAACGCTCCCCACGCATCGGCCTGCGTCGTTCGGAGGTTTTCAAACATGCAACGAAACGCTCCCCAGGCATCGGCCCTCGTCATTCCGAAGTTCAAATAATACCAAAACAGTATTTCTCACTTCTCCACCTGGGAGTAAAATCACCAAGCATTGAAACCAGTATCAAACCAGAGTCAAACAATTCAAATCAGCACCAAAATAGGTTCAAAACAGATACCATCCATTTCAAACAAATTCCCCAAACAAGATCAAACAAAACTCAAACTTAAAAAGCAATCTCGACATCAGTCGAGCTCGAAAAGTCAATCGACTTTCCATCCTGAAACCTCCAACGTTATCAACTCGAGAAGAGACATCTACTGGAGATGTAGTGAAATTTCAGGATATAATCTGCTAGGGTTTCCATGGCAAGCATTTCAGGATACCCCACTCTGCCAGAAGTTGCACTCCGGAGGAAGATGTCAGAAACCATATAACTTCAGACAAAAATTTTCTTGAAAGTTTGCCAAGTACTTGGAGTATGCTGCTTGGTAGCTATAGACATTGTCACAAAGTGATGACGTGGTGGACAGTAGAAACCCTAATTTCTGCCAGAAACCCTAAAACTCTTGCAAACCCTAATTTCTACCATTTCCGGAGATTGCGGAGGCTGAAAAAAAAAAAAAAGATGAGCGACGCAAATTTTGCTTTTTCTCTACCTAATGAGAAAGAGAGAGAGAGAATGCTTTTGCTTTCAAGTTTTGGAGTGAGAGAGAGCAATTGCTTTTGATTTGAAGCTTTTGGGGCTCTGCTTTTGGGCATTCCTTGTAACCTGTAAATTAGTGGTGAGGGCCTCACTTCTCAGAGCATCTGGACGCAGAGTCTAAGAATGAACCCCAAGCCACTCTCTTGTACTTTGATCTGATTAAAAGAATATCGAAAGGAGCGCCAATCTTTGGGGCCAATATCTCTAGGCACGAAACTCCGCCGGGCCAGATCAGTGGTATCAGAGCACGGCCGATTTCTCTTCTACACGAAATCCGATCCCCAATTTTTTTTTCCGCGGCACCTATGGCTTCACGCAAGGATCAGTCGACTCCCTCTGCAGGCTAGGATCACAACGAAGATTCAGACAGAGAGTATGGCCCGCCTCGGCCTACTCAGGCGGAGCAAAGAGAGATGAAGCGTCGTCAATTGATCGGTGATGCAACAAAGATGATGCTCAGTTTTGCGAAGGATCCGAAATTGGCAAAATATATGAGCGAGACTTCTTTTCAGGAAGTGCATGCACAGTGGTAGAAAGCCACTACACCACCCTCGAAATCTGCTTTCAAGAAACCTTCTGATCCCAAACAATATTCAGAGAAGGAACTAGACGAGGTGGTTGATACACGGATTGCTGAGCTTTTTGACGCACAGAAGAAAGCCAAAAAGCATGGCAAAAAGCAAAAGAAAAGCACTGACTTTCCATGTTATTTGGGTCGTCGGTCGACTTTTGACAAGGCAAAGAAATAGAAGAAGCGTGTTCGATTTGAACGAGTACCCAGTTCTTCTTCTTCTTCTTCTTCTTCTTCTTCTTCTTCTTCTTCTTCTTCTGACAGTTCTTCTAGCTCCTCGGATTCGAGCGAAGAAGACAGAAAAGGTAAAAAGCGAAGCAAGAAGCAACGCTTTGGAAAGGGCAAGAGAAAGGCAAAGAAGGCTAAATCTCGCCAAGAGACTAACAGTTCTACTGAGGACTCGTCTACAGACAGCTCACATTCGGATGACGGAAACTTTTATGCGAACAAGAAGAATTTTTACAAAGCCAACCAGTATGAATTTCTCGAAGATAAAAGCAAGAAAGTCCGAGAGTTTAAGGAAGGTGGCCACTCGATCAAGTTTGATACTTTCTCAGGATACTCAGATGCTTCGAAGGCTTTGTCTTTTATACAGCAGTTTGACATCGCTTTCGCGGGAGGATGCTATTCAGAGCACTCCAAGATTCGGAGAGCTACCTCTTACTTTAAGGGGAATGCTCGTACTTGGTGGTCCACTCTTCTTTTAAACAAGACTACGCCAGTTAAATGGCAGAAATTTAAGAAGCTTTTTATTTCTTCTTGGTTGATGCAAGAATCTGAACGAGATGTACGAGCTGCTTGGAACCATCTTCGGATGACCAAAAAAGATACAATCAATGCTTATTGTGAAAGATTCTGGAGGTCTTTTCTACCCGCCTCTTCATTCAAGAAGATCTCGTTCAGAGAACAGATTGAGCGGTTTACCTTGGGTCTACCTACAAAGATCCGAGATTACTGCTTGGAACAGAAGTCAGCTTCTATTCAGGAGTTGATGAGTCATACGAAGCGGGACTTTGCCATTCACTCTGGCAGTCTGACCTACCTCACAGATGAGGCCATGACACAACGAGCCAAACAGACTTCTGGGAACGAAAGTAGAAAGAAAAAAGAGCAACCCAAAGAAAAAGGATGCACGACCCATGCTTACTCCTGAGGAGAGAGCTCGCTTCATTAGAGAGGGGAAGTGCTTTGGATCCGGGGAACATGGACATATCTCCACGAAGTGCCCTAAAAAGGCACAGAAGAAAAGAATGATAAGAACGACGACAGGCTTGAGAGTTCGAGAGCAGCTGAGGAACGTGGCAGAAAAGGCAGATAGAAAAGCAGAACTGGTACCACATGGCGGGGGACTTGCACCGAATCAAATGAATGAAAGGACAAACTTTGCCGCTTTTTGGGGCAAAGTGAAGGATCAGGAAGCTCTTTTGAAGGAGCCAAGGCCAACTCCTTTTCACTTGGAATTGGCGTCTTGATCTGGAATTACGCCCGACAGACTGACGCCACAGGCGGAGGTAGTTCGACTGGCACCCGGATGGGATGTTGCCATTACACCGAGCATTGGCAAACTTCGTTTGCAATGACAGGGGTGTTCAAGGCACGCGAGTGACGTTCTACTTGGAATCCCTTGGTACCATCGAAACTACGCCGTGGTTGACTACCGAGCCGAGAAAGCGACTTTGACAAATGAAGGGCTCAAAGATTGTACTTGATGAACTTCAGTTTCTTTACTCATTCTTTTGGGAGAGAACTGAACGATGGATAAAGGTTGAATATGTTTTGACCTGATCAAAAGAACACCAAGATTTTTCTCCACACTCATGCCGATTGCTTTTCAGAGGGCCTGAAGATCAGACCATTGATCCGATACCTGGAAGCACACCACCGAACCGGCCACCTTACCGTGTGAGCCGAGTACAGAATGAAAAGATTATGAACCAAGTGAAAGACTGTTGCCAAATTGGCTTTATCTGACAGAAAAATAAATTCTAAATGAATTATTGGATTTATAAGTGAGAGGGTTTTCTCGCTTGGAACACCAAGGAAAAATAATTCTAAATGAATTATTGGAATTTTAAGTGAGAGGGTTTTTCTCACGGGAGACATCCGAGTACAGAATATTCCTAGTGTGTCATTCACAGTAATGACGGGAGCACTATGAAAGGGAATATCTGTAAGGCCACCATGAACGGGTACTTCTGATGCGTCACATCGGATGGGTGACAGGGAGCATCGGAAAGAAGTATCCGACCATCCGGGAACGGACATCTCTGATGTGTCATAGGATGGGTGACATAGAGCATCGTGAAGGAGATTGTACCGTAAGTTCCGTAGGAAAGGACTAGGTGATGGGTATTCCTGATGCGTCACAAGGTGGGTGACGGGTGCATCGGAAAGGGAATATCCATAGTCAGGAGGAAATTTCGAACTGCGTTAGAATTGTGCACAAGGAAAAGCAAGCACTTGAATGAAGATGGGTTCAGAGGAAACTTTGAGGAAAAATAGATGCTTTCTGAGAAAGCGGGATTGCTTTTCGGGAAAGCAGATGCTTTCCCGCGAGGAAGTCTATGTCTGCATTGCAACTGTGCATGTGATTGCATCCAAGGACGCCTGGGAAGTGCTGTGAAAGCATTGTTTTTAACTTATAAGGTTTTATTGAGTTTTTGGGCAGGTTCAGACTATTTTTAAAATACGCCGGCCGCCCACTTAATAAGTGGGCAGCCATCTGATAAATAAGGCAACAGATCAGCCAGCGTTTTCTCTCTCTCTCTTTTTCTGGCAGAACGGGGGGAAAAAAAAATGGGGGAAAAAAAAAAAAAAACGGCCGCGATCTCTACGCGAGCAGCTATTCGTGCCCGTGGCTAGGAGCTATAAAAGCATCACATGCCCTCACTCAGAGAGGAGGACCAATCTTTGCAAGGAGGAGATGCTACTGCAGATTTCAGCCGTAAAGAAGACGTTGCCAATGATGCCCATGGCTGCCCCAAGTGTACCAGATGTCGCCAAGACCCAGTGCGTGAGTTCCCTCGCGAAGAAGTGCCTACGAAGCGTGTTTCCATCGCGACAAGTTGTTGTTTTTCTCTGTTTTCAGCCCATAAACGTCGTAGACGGGGCTTATTTACGAGAAGGAACCCGAGAACACACCTCTTTTGTGTGTAGGATTGGAAGAGAGGATTTTTCTATGTAAAGATCTCTTCCGGGGAATTGCTTTTCGAGAACGGAGTTGCGTTTCGAGCGTCGAGACTTTGAAGGTAACGTTTTTCATGTTATGATCTTTGAGTATTT
The DNA here is from genome assembly GCF_014529385.1 of Adiantum capillus-veneris. Taxonomy (NCBI): domain Eukaryota; kingdom Viridiplantae; phylum Streptophyta; class Polypodiopsida; order Polypodiales; family Pteridaceae; genus Adiantum; species Adiantum capillus-veneris. Next base: position 102,704,755 of record NC_140941.1, read on the forward strand.
GATTGCAGGTGTACTTCCTCTTCGTGAGGGAGTAGGAGCAGAGGAAGGCATGAGCCTCTGCAGGAGAAAAGCGCTCTGAGGAACTAGAGCCAGATCAGCCCAAGGGTTTCGTACCCGAGTTTGGGAAGAAGATCCACGGATCGGAGAGAGGTAGTCTCTCAAGTTGCGATCCGGAAGTTGGGATTCCCAAGTAAGGATTTCGTGTCCGGGAAAGCAGAGTTGTTCTGCGGGAAGAGGACTCTGGAAAGAGAGTTGGAAAAGAGTTGTAGGGATGCCATGCCCGGAGTCTGGAAGGTGAGATCGAGAGGCGAGAACCTTGATTCTCGAGGAATTGGAATAAGAAACGAAAGTTCCTTGGAATAGGGTTTTGCCCTAGGAATCGGAAGCTGAGGCTTCCCGGAACCATCAAGTCTTATTCTAGAACGAACGTGGTAATACGTTCGGTTCAAGTGCTTGTATAGACTTCTCCTCAGTAATAAAGATACTATTACGGGGGGGGACCAGCCCATCTTCTGGTCCCCAGTACTGTGTCGATCTTCTCACTCTCTATCTCTCTCTCTATTTATTTCTCTCTATATCCTCTCGCTTCAGTAATAAGTGATAAATCCTATTTATCCGAATGTATTTTATGTTGTTATGCGCTCCCGTTTGTGACAAAGACCTCTTGGAAAAGGGTCTTGTCCAGCCTGGTACTTCACCGCACTGCTCTCCACTGTTTGTTGGATTTGAAGAAAGACGGATCTTGGAGAATGTGCATTGATTATAGAGCTCTCAACAAAATCACCATCAAGAACAAATTTCCGATTCCTAGGATCGATGATATACTCGACAGGTTACAGGGATGATGGATCCTTCTGCTTTGGCAAGATTGACTTGAAGAGTGGATATCATCATATCCGAATCGCGCTGAAGACGTCTACAAGACAGCTTTTCGGACGACTTTTGGGTTATTTGAGTTTTTTTGGTGATGCCTTTTGGTTTAACCAATGCTCTTGCGACATTTAACCGGATGATAGACAGGATTTTTCGAGAGCACATGCTATTTGTTGGCACTTTCTTTGATGATATCATTGTTTTCTCCAAGAATGAGGCAGAACACAGAGATCATCTGCTTCAGAGATACACTTTTTGGGACACTTTGTCTTAGCAGCAGGAGTGCCAGTGGATTCGGCCAAGATAGAGACTATACGTGATTGGCCCGATTGGAAGAATGTCCATGAAGTTGGAAGCTTCTTGGGACTGTGTTCGTACTACAGGCGGTTCATACGAAAGTTTGCAAAGGTTGCTTCCCCTTTGCATATCTTGACACAGAAAGGAGTCCCTTTCTCGTGGGGATCCACAGAAGTGACTGCCTTTCAAACATTGAAAGAGAAATCGACTACGGGACCAGTTTTGACTTTGCCGGACTTGCAAAAGTCATTTGAAGTATATTGTGATGCTTGTGGTCGTAGTCTGGGTGCGGTCTTGGTTGTATCTCAGATCACAAGACTCAATGGGAAAAGAACTTACCTTTGGTGGAATTTGCCTACAATAACACGATACACTCTTCGACGTGGAAGACGCCATGTGAGATTGTTGAAAGTGCTGCGAAGGTTCCATCCTTCCGGAGCACGAAAGATTAGATATTTGAAGCGGATGAATATTCGCCAGATTTGGATACGGCTTTTGCCAAGATTCGCGAGACTTTGCAACAGTCTCAAGAACGAGAGAAAAAGACAGTGGATCACCATCGTCGCGACTTGAAATTAAAGGAGGATGACTGGGTGCTCTTAGGTTTTGAAAGGGCACGCCTACGAAAGAAAAAGGGAAAGGAGAGGCTTTTTCCAAAGCTTAGTATGCGATACTACGGACCTTTCCAGATCACTGACAAGATAAATGATGTCTCCTTCTGATTGAAACTGCCAGATACTTGGAGGATTCACAATGCATTGCATGTGAGTCTCTTGAAACCTATTAAGGGCGATGTGCCTGATGATGAGGAGCCTGATGAGCAACCCAAAGTGGAAGAAAATGAGGAGACCCTTGTTCCTGAACAGATTTTGGCACATAACGATACGAAGAAAGGTAAAGTCCGAAGGCGGTTCTTGGTTAAGTTCAAGAACTTTCCTGCATTTGATGCGAAGTGGATGGAGGAGGAGGACCTAGCAGATACTCCTCGGATTGTGAAACTTTACCTCGATGTTTTGGTTTAGCATAGTCTACTCCAAACGGAACCCAGAATTCAGCTTGGCCAGAGATCTGGAGCAGTGGGATGCACAAGAGGGGAGTCACTCCGCTCCCTTGTCAACAGATGCCTCGATTTTGATACTAAAGTCACTGATGTCTCTTTGAGCTTCAGGGATCCTGATAGTTGACAGTATTCTGTTGGATGACTTTATGAAATGGAATTCCTAATAATGATATTGATTTGTTTCTTCACTTCTTTTGAGTACAGGAACTGATAGACGAAATGACTGCAGCATTTTGGTCTACTTGATCTCGAAAAGACATGGTTGCAATAGGGGTTAGTCAATCGGACATCGATGAGGTCCCGATTGGACCTAGATGTGATTGCTAGCTACATTGCCGATAAATCATGCTCTAAGATCCGAATGAATGTTGAATGTCATGTGATGTCTGGTGATGTCGTGTGATGTGACTGTCGATTTTGTACATGTGCTAGATGTGTGTTCCTAGTACGTAGGTACTAACAGTCAGTGTCTGCAAAGACGGTTTATGGCTTTTGTCGGTTTTACAAGCGTAATCGCGGTCGATTACAATGCTTTCAAGAGGGGGGTATGTCACAAAGTGATGACGTGGCGGACAGCAGAAACCCTAATTGCCAGAAACCCTAAAATTCTTGCAAACCCTAATTTCTGCCAAAAACCCTAATTTTCGAAGATCGCGGAGGCTGAAAAAAGAAAATTAAAAATTAAAAGATGAGCGACGCAAATTTTGCTTTTTCTCTACCTAATGAGAAAGAGAGAGAGAATGCTTTTGCTTTCAAGTTTTGACTCTCTGTGAGAGAGAGAGAGAGAGAGAGAGAGAGAGAGAGAGAGAGAGAGAGAGAGAGAGAGAGAGAGAGAGAGAGCAATTGCTTTTGATTTGAAGTTTTTGGGGCTCTGCTTTTGGGCATCCCTTGTAACCTTTAAATTAGTGGTGAGGGCCTCACTTCTCAGAGCATCTAGACGCAGAGTCTGAGAGTGAACCCCGAGCCACTCTCTTGTACTTTGATTTGATTAATATAAAAAGAAATACCGAAAGGGGCGCCAGTCTTTGGGACCAATATCTCTAGGCACGGAACTCCGCCGGGCCAGTGCAAATCTATTGTGATCTGTGAATTGTTTGAAGTGGTTATTTAGTGCTGTCGTGATTGATTCTTGACTTGGAGTGTCCAAGTCTATTACAGACATCAACATCTGCATGGCACTACCTCTGAGAAAAACAGTGACTCGAAACAAATCTTTGATCCTTCTCTTGTAAGTGATCTTAATGGCTTAGCCCTATAAGACATGAGCGGTGAAGACGGAAGCGCGCCCGATGCGTGATGAAGTAAGGGTGGGAGTTGCTAATAAGCCTAGGGTCGGAGCACGAAGATACCTCAAATAAAATTCCAATATAGCTCTGTCTGCTCTTTTGTAGGACCGGTAGGCTTTCAGAAAAGCACACGCCTGATGCTCTAATACCACTGTCACAAGACGGGGACCACGTGCCAATAGAAAAGAACAGACTGAACAACTTTAAGCACTTCAAATAACAACTGAACTGAAATAGAGAGAGACGACACGCAACACGGAGTGGAGGAATTCCACCCTAGAGAGTATTGGCCCCAAACCTTGGCAGCCCTTTCGGTATTTCTTTATATTGCATCAACACAATGAAGCCGGTACTTCAAACTCTGCACCTTCTCCAGGAAGCATGCCAGAGAATGAGTCCTAACCTCATATTTAAAGGCCCTTGGCCTAAAAAGCAATTACAGTGAAAAGCCTTCAAACTTAAAAGCATTTGGTCCAAAAGCAAAGCCAAAGAGCTGCCAGCGTAAATCACAAAATCCGTACAGCTTGCCACGTCATCAGCCAGCGCAAATTTCGGAAATCTGCCTGCTGCCCTTAGGGTTAGGGTTAGGGTTTCTGCAGTTTTAGGGTTAGGGTCAGAATTAGGGTTTGCAGGTTTTAGGGTTAGGGTTTCCAAAATTAGGGTTTGCAAGTTTTAGGGTTAGGGTTTCTTGAATTAGGGTTTGCAAGTTTTAGGGTTAGGGTTTTCAAAATTAGGTTTTCAACAGTTAGGGTTTCTCGCAAAAATTAGGGTTAGGGTTTCTGCTCTCGGCAACCACGTCATCACTTTGTGACACTTCTTCTGTTACTTGTTCTTCTTAGTGTTTAGCCGGTAGCTCCATTCTTCAGTAGGTCGACACGTCAACAGTTTGTTACAATTCCCGCGCCGGATTTTCCACTTTTCTTTGCCTTCCCACTGAGAGGTGTTATCTCTGTTAGATTCTCCACAAGAACACATGTGTAATCTCGGATTCTTTATAGTTTTATGCCCTGTAAGACAGAGCGATAAAAACAGGAGCGCGCTCGATGCAGAATGAAGTAAGGGTGGGAGTGCCTAATAAGTCAGGGGTCGGGACACAAAGATTCTTCAGTATCAATTTACAAAGTGCCATGTCCACTCTTTGATAGGACCGGTATGCTTTGAGAAAAGCACACACCTGATGCTTTGATACCACTATAACAAGCTTGGGCACCCCAAGTCGGAAATCTGGCACGACACACGAGAGAATCACTGAAAACAATTCACAACTTTAAATCACGGTTCAATTTGAGACAACACGGCCCGGCGTAGTTCCGTGCCCAAACGTATTGGCCCCAAAACTTGGCGCCCCTTTCGGTATTTCTTTATTTTATTAAATCTTGAGCGAAGTACAGCTCTCGTCGGGAACCTCCGCTCTTACTTTCTGCATCTAGATGCCCTGCAGAGTAAGGCCCCAAGGGCTCTTACAAATTTTTACAAGGGATGCCAAAATCAGAGCCCCAGAAGCTTCAAACTCAAAAGCAATAATCCTCAAAAGCAACTGGCTCAAAATCTGCCAATAAAATCAGCCAGCACAAAAAGGGGAATTCTGTACAGGCTACCACGTCAGCACTGTCGGCGCAAATCTTGAAAATCAATATTGTTCTGCCACGTTAGCAGTCAACACAAAATCAAGAGAGTCCGTACTACTACCACGTCAGCACCTATCCGGGTGGTCATCCCACGTCATCACTTTGTGACAGAGTGGCGGAGTTCCACCCCAAGAGCACACTGACCCCAAACCCTAGCACCCCTTTCGGTATTTCTTTATATTACTTGAACTCAGTGCTCTCTTCCTCTGCTCCTGCTCTTGCTAGGATGCCAAAGAAGAGGCCTACATGTGGTATTTATCGGCCCTTGGCCTCTCAAAAGCAGTTTACATGAAAAGCTATCAATCCCAAAAGCATCTGGTCCATAAGCTAGCGCTAGGACAGCCAACACAAAATGTAGTAAGTCCGTACCGTCTGCCATGTCAGCAACCAAATTACGAACGTTCGTACAGTTTGCCACACCATGAGCCAGTATGATTTGCAGAATGTCCGTACTGCTGCCACATCATCAAATTTTCCACGCAAAGTTTGTGTGTGTCTTTTGATTTTAACCCTAGTCACTTAGGCCCATCGGACCAGGTCCTATAAGTGAAGACTTTTAAAACATCTTTTAAATGAGCCACTCGACGAGGATCTATAGGTTGGTGAGAACTTTATCTTTTGCTTCTACTTCTTCTAGAGTTTAAGCCCCTCGGTCGGGATCTGTAGGTCGGCCAGGGTTGAGCTTGGGAAACCCCAACCTGCCGGGTCTTCAGTGCTTGACATGTCAACAGTTTGTGACATCCCCTCTCTTGAAGAAGAGTAATCGTCCGCGATTATAGTATATCTGCAAAACAACTCAAGTTAGCTCAAAAATTTCAGAGGGACAATCAGTGTTCTCATTCCAGATTGGAGCTCTCGATATTCCGACGTAGCAAAAATTAGCCATCCACCCAAACCGCGTTGATCTGTAACAGGTGTCTCGATGCACTAATAATTACATACCTAGGCAATCTCACCCAATTAGGAATACTCAGTGGTTGGCACATCACATCACAATGCAACAGGAGTGCTCACACATACCTGTTACAAGATAGAAACATACAGTCGTCGATGAACACTCCCCCCGCAATTAACCACAAGGGTTCAAGCCATGAGTTGCCCAATGACTCCCTCAACACTTCTCCCGCAAATAACCTAAAGAGGTCCAAGCCATGAGATATAGAGCCCGTTGACAACCAAACGCTCCCCAGACCGCAGTCTGTATTGCTTGGAGGAGCTGCGAGTAACCACTAATCAGACTTCTTAATACTCCCCCGTAAAGAACCATCCAGGTTCAGGCCATGAGTAACAACATCACAAACAATACTCCCCCCATAACTAACCACAAGGGTCCGGGCCATGAGTATGGGCAAGCATTCTCAAACATCAACTCTCGTCAATACTCCTCTCGTGAGTAAACCACCAATCATTGAAACCAGTATTAAAACCAGAGTCAAACAATTCTCAAATCGGCACTAAGACAGGTTTAAAACAGATACCATCCATTTTAAACAAATTGCAAACAATACTTTCTTAGACAAAGTTCGAAAGTAGCTAAATACAAAACAACTAGATAACTCGTACACGCTAAACTTTGAGGGTAACTAGCTTGTCCTTCTGCATTAGGGTAATGGTATGGTTCCGTGGCTTTTCCAAAGTATCCTTGTATGGTCATTGGAAGCGCACTGATGAGAGGGACCACCTTTTGGGTTTGAACGGCGGCTAACTCGACTTCAATTTCTAGTCCCTCTACATCATAATCAAAGTCCATCTACTTGAGGAGGTTTGGGTGGATGAATTTTATTGTAGCTCCGGGATCGAAGAAAATCAAGGCTTTGAAGCCATTGACTTTGCCATATGCTCTGCACAATTCATTTGAGCTCTCGAGGTTTATGCCATAAATATCGGATACAAAGCCAATGGCAGGTTTAGCTCGTTTGGCTAGAGGTTATCCTTGGGTTCTGTTACCTATGGGCGCGGGCGTCGGCCCCGCTGGTCTATCAGTCCTAAGGGGACAACTAAAATAGTTATGCCCTGATTGAAAACATCCAAAACGTCAACCTTCTTGTAATAAAGTATCTCATTGTTAAGGCGTCAAACGAGACTTTTGAGGTTGACTTTCACAGGATTCCCAGGGATTGGTTCGTTGTTGCCGAGAATTCTAACTATTTGCCGGAGTTTCTTATGTAGTGAACTCGAGCTTTCCTTCCATAAGTTTGTACCCACTGTGGGATGGTCTAGAAGCTCTTGCATTGTTGATACTTGCTTCGACAAACAATATTCCTGCAACAGTGATGGCAATCCAATGGTGTATTGCTCACATTGATCCTCCAAGGGAATCTGTCACAAACAAGAGCACATAACACTATAAAATATACTCAGATAAATAAACTCTCACTGAATATTGAAGCTAGAGGATATAGAGAGAAATAGATAAGATATATATATATACATATACATATATACATATATATATAGAGAGATAGATAGAGAGAGAAAGAGAGAGAGTGAGAAGATCGACACACTACTGGGGACCAGAAGATGGGTTGGTCCCCCCCTGTAATAGTCTCTTTATTACTGTGGAGAAATCTATACAAGCACTTGAACCGAACGTATTACCACGTTCGTTCTAGAATAAGACTCGATGGTTTCTGGAAGCCTCAACCACCTATTCCTCGAGCATAACCCTATTCCAAGGAACTTCCGTTCCTTACTGCGAATCCTTGAGAATCAAGCTTCTCACCTCTAGATCTCACCTTCCAGATTCAGGGCCTGGTATCCCTATGACTCTTTTTCGACTTTGTTCCCAAAGTTCTCTTCTTGTAGAAAACCTCTGCTTTCTTGGACGCGAAGTCCTTCCTTGAGAATCCTCGACTTCCGGATCACAACTCGAGAGTCTACCACTCTCAAATCCGTGGATCTCCTACCCAAACTCGGGTATGAAACCCTTGAGCTGATCTAGCTCTAGTTCATCAGAGCGCTTTTCTTCTGAAGAGGCTCATGCGTTCCTCTACTCCTACTCCCTTGCGAAGAGAAGTACACACACCTGCAAACAAACACTATGAGATCATAACATGAAAATCCTTACCTTCATAGTCTCGACGCTCGAAATGCAACTCGGTTCTCGAAAAGGAATTTCTCGGAAGAGATCTCGACACAGAGGATCCTCTCTTCCAATCCTACACACAAAAGAGGCGTGTTCTCGGGTTCCTTCCCGTAAATCAGCCCCGTCTACGACGTTTATGGGCTGAAAACAGAGAAAAACAGCAGCTTGTCGCCATGGAAACACTTTCTGAAGGCACTTCTTTGCGATGACCTCGCATACTTGGTCCTGGCGACTTCTCGTGCACTTGAGGCAGCCATGAGGGTCACTGACGGCATCATCTTCGCGGCTGAAAATCTGCAGCAGCCCCTTCTTGTAACTAGCGCTCGCCTTTTCTGCTCCTGCAGCTCTTCCACTCACCCACAACTGAGGGCACTAGGTTGATTTTATAGCTCCTGGCACCCCAGCAAGAATAGGAGCCCCCCCCCCCCCCCCTTTGGCAGGAATAGGTAGAGGGGGCGCTTAGATAGAGAGAGAGAGAGAGAGAGAGAGAGAGAGAGAGAGAGAGAGAATATCGCTTTTCTTCACGCTAAATAGAGGGAGAGAGTGGGAGCTGGGAGCGCTGGGATTTTTAGCTCCTTAAATTACCAGATGGTCAAATACTTCTTCCCGATGCTCCCTGTCACCCATCCAATGTGACGCATCGCAAGTACCTATTCCTAATGGCCTTAGAGATATTCCCGTTCATAGTGCTCCTATCATTACTCTAAATGACACACTAGAAATATCTGTACTCGGAAGTCTCCGACGAGAAAACTCTCTCACTTAAAATTCCAATAATTCATTTAGAATTATTTTTCTATCAGATAAAGCCAATTTAGCAACAGAATCAACTTAAAGAAAGACACAGGAAGGTAGATGTCGTGAAACCTTTGGTATAGTCTTCCATGGTCTCCGTGGCAAGCATTTTCAAGTTGTCCCATTCTAACAAGATTTGGACTTCAAAGAGAAAGTCATATAAAAAATTGTCTTGAAAGCTTGCCATGTCCATGGAGCATGTGGTTGTGTCGCGATTGAACTCCACCACTACATAGATGTTGTCGAAATGTTGTAGGAACTGCAATGCTTTTTTTCGATCTTTCACCCCAAAAAAGTGAAAAATTTTATTGTTGTGCCGTCATCTTTGAAATTCTTCAACTAATTAGGCACGTATTGTAACCAACTTGGACACACCAAGTCTAGATTCTGTCGCGACACAAAAGAGAATTCACTTCAAAATAATTCACAACTTTAGAGCACAATTCAATTCGAGACGACACGGCCCAGCATAGTTCCGTGCCCAGAGCTTGTGGGAGGAGAAGCGCTAGCGATGAACCCACAAGGCTTACGACCACACACACACACACACACACACACACACACAGAGGGATCGAGCACTATACACAGAGCAGGGAGAGAGAGAACGTTTGTGTGTTTTTCTAAGGCACACTCTTAAAAGCCTTTCAAGTTTTATTATATTGGATACATGTTATGAGGGTCACTTAAGTGACCCTAGGCGTGGTTCACACCCAAAGTGTAAAAGAATAAAAATATGTATGAGATGCCCAAAAGGGCCTTTAGACCCAACAACCTCCCACTTAAAGGCCTGATGTGGTACCTTTAAGCAACTCCCACTAAGTGTAAGCAATGCCGATGTTGTGTCTTAGCAAGATACTTAGTGAGAACATCTGCAGGGTTATCCTGTGTTTTGACCTTTGTCACTGTGACAAGGCCATCATCCAATACCTGTCGATAAAATGGACCGCACATCAATGTGTTTGGTACGAGCATGGAACGTGGCATTCTTAGTCAGGCATTCAGCACTCTGACTATCACAACCAAGCACTGGAGCATATGCAGGAAGACCAAAGTCTCTGACCAACCTGCCAAGCCAAATAGCTTCCTTAGCAGCCTCTGTGGCTGAAATATATTCAGCCTCTGTAGTGCTCAGTGCCACAATCTTCTGTAACCTTGAACCAATGAAATAGCACCTCCAGCAAGTGTGAACACATACCCACTCGTAGACTTTCTAGTGTCAAGATCACCTGCCATGTTCGAATCAAAGAATCCCCGCAATGATAGTGTACCCTTGCCATAACATATACATGTGTCATGTGTACCTTTCAAGTACCTGAAAATGCTCTTCACTGCCTCCCAATGTGGTTTGCCAGGATTAGACATAAACCTGCTAACAACTCCCACTGCATAAGTAATGTTTGGTCGTGTAGCAACCATGGCATACATCAATGAACCACAAGCTGAAGCATAAGGAATGGTTTTCATAGCATGGGCAGCTACATCATCTTTTGGACAATCAAGCTTGCTAAGCTTTGTGTGCGGTGGTAAAGGCACACCAAGAGGCTTAGCATCAGCCATATTAAATCTTTCAAGCACTTTCTTTATATACTTGTCTTGAGAAAGGAATAAAAGACGCTTCTTTCTATCCCTTGAGATATGCATACCCAAAATATGTTCAGCTGCACCCAAATCTTTCATCAAGAAAGCTGAATTCAGCTCCTTTTTCAAAGCATTCAAAGTCTCCTTATGCTTGCCAACAATCAACATGGCATCCACATATAGGACTAGCACAATAAGGCTACCATCAAAAGCCTTTTTTAGTGTAAAGACAATGATCCGTTTGACTGCGTTTGAAACCATGATTGAGCATAAAAATATCAAACTTCTTGTACCACTGTCTAGGGGCTTGTTTCAGGCTTCAGCCCATACAAGCCACGTTTTAGTTTGCATACCAAATGCTCTTTCCTTGGAATGACAAAGCCCTCAAGCTGCAGCATATACAGCTCCTCATCCAAGTCACCATGTAAGAAAGTAGTGTTGGAGAAGGAAAACACCAGGGAAGAGTGATGCTTGATGGCGATGCTAATGCTGATGGGCTGATGGGGGTGGATCTCACCAAGGGAGGCTTGGAGAGGTTCTTGTTGAGAGAGGGGGAAACACCTACTGCTTGGGGGCCTGTTGTGCTCCTTGCTCATCTGCCCAATTGTGCTAACTTGGGTTTGCTTATATATTAACTTACCCAATTTGCCCTACCGAGTACCCAACAAAAGTCACTTAATAAATAAGTGAAAAATGTTAAAAATAGGAAAAAATAGGATAAAGTCACTTGAAAAATCCCCAAACTGACTCTAATGGAATCTGATGGAAATGCTTATGCTTATGCAGTGTGCAACCAGAGGATATGCATCTACACTCAGTGACTAGGCATGCACGGTCTACAAATAGACTCACAAAAGTGCCAAATCACTGCTAATCTAAACTGACTGGATTGATTGAACCCTGATGTGGTGTAGCTTGTCCACGGACACATAGGGTTGGGATGTGTCACGTGACGGGAGTCTTTTGCCACATACATTGCAGGTAGCTTGGGTAAAGTTTACTTGGGTAATAACTATGCATGTGACATTGAGGGTGTTGGCACCATTCACTTGGCTTTGGAAAATGGCCAAGAACTTGTTTTGCATGATGTTAGGTATGTGCATGGCATTAAGAAGAGTTTGCTATCAGTTGGGCAGATGGATGTAAAGGGCTACTTCACTACCTTTGGTGGTGGTTTTTGGAAAATGCAAAAAAGGTTCTATGCTGATTGTGAAGGGCAGTAAACAGGGAACTTTATACTATTTGCATTGCAAGGCCTTACCTGGCAAGTTTGTTGCTATGGCTGAAGTTCATTCTCCAATGGAACTTTGGCATAAGAGACTTGGCCATATGAGTGAGAGTTGATTCCTCGCAAGCGGTTGCGCGCAGGAGTAGGCAACCGGGCTCTGATACCAGTTTGTGGGAAGGAGAAGGGCTAGCAATGAACCCACAAGGCTTACGAGCAGAGAGAGAGAGAGAGAGAGAGAGAGAGAGAGAGAGAGAGAGAGAGAGAGAGAGAGAGCTCTACACAGAACAAGGAGAGAGAGAACGTTCGTGTGTTTTCTAAGGCACCTTCATAAAAGCCTTTCACGTTTTATTATATTGGGTACATGTTATGAGGGTCATTTAAGTGACCCTAGGGGTGGTTCACACCCAAAGTGTAAAAGAATAAAAATATTTATGAGAGGTGCCCAAAAGGGCCTTTAGACCCAACAAAGCCTAGAGTTATTGGCCCCAAAAACTTGGCGCCCCTTTCGGTATTTCTTTTATATTAATCTTTGAGCAAAGTACAGCTCCCGTCGGGAACCTCCGCTCTCAGACTCTCCGTCCAGATGCTCTGATGATGGTCATTCCTAGTAATTATGCTTTTCAGGCACTTGCAAATAGTCTTGCTCCCCTTCCTTAAAGGTACGAGGCCTTCTATGTAAATCAGTATATGTCCTTGCTCTATCTTGAGTTGTAATCATAGAAGCAGGGGACCTCGAGACGTGGCCCTTTTTGGCAGGGACGAACGGGAGACGCGGGACGAGACGGGGGGACGCAACGCAGAGGGGTCCCTCACATGGGACGCAAAGGGGACGCATCTCGGGACGTGGGTCCCCGATGACACCTTTAGCGGGGACACGAACAAGAGACCCCACACCTTTTCTCTAAGGCTTTCAAAGTCTTGAGCTATATGCCAATGTTGCCCGTAAGACTCTACTAATCCACTCTTCACTTGTACATCATTATTTTTCCCCTTTGAGTACGATGATTGATCATCACGTCAACATGTGCGGCGCATGCTCGCCACGTTCTTAACGCATGTCATATGTTGGTATTTATGAGTGCAAAACCCACTTTTTCTTTGCAATCTTGTGGTCTTAGTGTTGTCTAGTATAGAAAAAGTGTTTTTAAACACGCATCCCTGGCCCGTCCCGTGTCCCCTGTTTTGCCACGTCTCTGTCCCCATTAGATGCGGTTACTAAATACATTGCTGGCATCATGGTCTGAGATTTGAAAAGAATCTATGTGATGTGATCTGCATGTGATGTGATGTCATGTGACTGTCGTTTTTGTACTAGTGTTGGATTTGTGTCGTCTAGTGCGTCAATACTTAAGAGTCAGTGTCTACTGAATTGGTTTATGGCCTCTCTTTGTTTTGCAGGCGCAATCGAGGGCGATTACAATTATTTCAAGAGGAGGGTATGTCACAAATTGATGACGTGACCCGGACACACACACGTGGACTGACTGACGTTGACGGGTTGGCGGACTGCTGAAGTGGCCACTGTACGGACAGGTGACGTGACAGCTGTACGGCACTGACATGCTGACATGGCAACTGTACGGATTTCCGCAATTTGCGTTGCTTCTTTTAGACCAGTTGCTTTTGGGACTACTTGCTTTTGAGTTTACTGCTTTTGGGGCTATGCTTTTGGCAACCCTTGTAAGAATAAAAGAGCCGTAAGGGCCTCAAGTCCCGTTTCCCATTCCCATCCCAATTTCCCGTTCCGAATCCCTGTTCTATGTATCAAACATGAGTATCCGAAACAAGGAATGGCATTTCATGCATGTTGTCGTTCCCCGTTCCAATTTCCCGTTCCGGGTAACTATGCTGAAAAGTCTAAAAACGTTCAAAACTATCACTAAGGTATTGTGGACTTAAGAGAGTTGGACATATGGCTTGCAAACTCCAATTACTAGAGACAAGTGGCATATATATCTAGTATTCCACGTTAGCGGACTCAAAAAGAAGTTTGGTCAATCTGATAATCTAATAGTGGAACTCATAGATACTCAATCTCTAGTGTTGTTCTCGTCCGTCGTACGTGGCGTCCCGTCCCGTCCCGTCCGGCCCGTTTTTAGTCCGTTTGACCGGTTTTAAAACCGTTGACTGCGCTTTTGTCTGTGAGGATTTTACGTGACTTTTTGGCATAGGATCCCCCCCCACCTCCCACATGCCTTGAGCATTGCTTTGGATTCCATTAGCTCCTCTCTCTCCCTCTCCCTCTCACATTGCTTTGGATTCCATTAGCTCCTCTCTCTTCCTCTCCCTCTCTCTCATTGCTTTGGTCCTTTACCTTGGATTCCATTAGGGCCTAGGCTTCCCATGCTCGTGGCCGTGGCCGTGAGATGGAGGCTACTACTCCTACAACCTATGTGCGGCGAGGCTCGGGAAGCGGCTCCATTGCGGCGGCCTCTGTTTTGGAGGATGTGCCTATTCGTAGATCCAACACTATGGACCCTAGAGTGCCGGAGCATGACGAGGAGGGAAATCTCCTTAGTGAGGGAGATTATGACACACCACAATCCGATTCATGTGAGGATGAAGATGACATCGATGAGCATAGCTCACAAGAGGAAGATGATGATGATGATGAGAGCGGAGAAAGCTCTTAGACTTTAGTGTCTCTCATATCTTTTTTGACTCTACTTCCACTTTTTGCACGATTGAGGCTTAAAAGGCCTACTTTTTTGAATCATCTCGATTATCAAATCTCAACTTAGCTTTTGGATTTATGACATATGTAATGCGAATCGCAGTTCATACCCATTGTGTCTCATTGTCTTGATTCTCAACTCTTGAGTGTCGGCACTTGGCACTTGCAAGTTGCATTCTTGTCCAATGTGATAATCAATTGTCTATTTGTCCTAAGTGTAAAATCTAGGGATAAAAATTGCGTGTTTTTATTTTTGAACGTACATAGCCATGTCGTACGACATAAAATTTTCTAGTTCGATGAGTACCGTACGTCTTCGTACGTGGACAAAACGTACGTGATCGTACGAGACCACCCTGCTTCCACATGAGCCAGAGAAATGTCACGTGACACATCCAACCCTGTGTGTTCGTGGACAAGCTACAGCATGACAAGGGTTCAGTTCAGTCAAGTCAGTCTAGAATAGGAAGTGAACTGGCACTTTTGTGAGTCTATTCGCAGACTGTGCATGTCCAGACACTTAGAGTAGATGCATATCCTCTGGTTGCACACAGCATGATCATCAGCATTACCATCAGAAACCATCAGGAGCATTTTCCAGTGCATTAAACTTATTTTCCCTAATTTCGACTTTTTCCACTTATTATTTTTTAATGACTTTTGTTGGGAACTAGGTAGGGCAAAATGACTAAAGCTATTTATAAGAAAACCTAGTGCTAGGCTTATCTAGCAAAAGAGGAGGAATGCACAGGCAATTTACGTTGCAGCAGGCATCTCTATCTCTATCTCAAGCATGACCCCTTGAAGCTCTGGTGTTTTTCAACCATTAAACCTCAGCGTCTTCAGCAAGAAAGCCAACGTTTTCAGCCAAGATCTCCTGGCGTTTTTCAGCAAGCAAGACCAGCAGATTCAGCCATCTTCGATAGTGATTCCCCCTCAGTAAATACAGCGATTTTCAGCAGCCTTACACCAGCGTTTTCATCCTACATGATAGCGTTTTTGGACACCAGCAAGCCAGCGTTTTTCAAAGACAGCAAAGCAGCGTTTCAAGACAGCAAGACCAGCGTTTTAAAGACAGCAAGGACAGCATTTTGCGGCAGCAGATCAACCCCGTCATCGTCGGCACCATCATCGTCCTTGACATTGCATCACTTAGATTTGCATCAGCATCTTGTACCAGATAGTGCAAGCAATAGAATAGACTTCTCTCGCCACCGAGAGAAGGGCCCTTGGAGGAGGGTTTGACAACGTTCTGGTGTCGTATTCTTCTCTCTCTATCCTTCAGTCTCAACACCTTCATTCACGGTGTTCACCACTTTGTTTGTGTCCATTGCACTCTCTCACTAAAGGAACGGAACGCTCTTCCTTCCATAAGTAGAAGGAACCCTTGAGCACAGTTCGGAGCACTCATCTTGAGCAAAGTTCAACATTCATTTCCGCTACACCTTACATTGGTATCAGAGCTTTGGCAGTGTTCTGTATCACTCAAGGAAAGAACCATAGATTTTTATTTTTTTTTGCTTGTTTCCGTCGCCGTAACCCAAGACCTCTTGGGCGTGTCGATTCCTAATCGTGTTTTTGAAGAGTAACAGGAAACCCAAGAAAGAAAGGCTTGTGCCTCTTTTCACTCATTGAGAGCGGACCGCTTAGTGGCCGGCCAATCGACGTGAGGTGGGAAAAAGCAACCTTGGTGTGAGCGCAAGGCCGCCAGGGGGTGCGCCCACGGAAAAGAGCAAAACTCGGGTGAAAAGAAGATCCTTCTCTAACACAGATTGCAAGCGAAAGAAGAACCTCAAGAACCTCAAGACCCCCCAGAACCTCAAGAACCCAAGACCCACAAGAACCCAAGTTCCTCATGAACTTAAGAACCAAAGATCTCAGTGTATGGTCATCACCCGAAGCGGAATGGATACTTCGCATGGAGGTGATGGTTATGACAGTAGCGAAGAAGAATCTCACCACCAAGGAGGTTTTTCTGACCCTCCTCCTTCCCCATCTACGCCACGTGTTGTACCAAATCCTATGGAGGCTTTGGTCAAGCCGATGATGGACATGATGGCACAACACCAAGAAGCGAATCGCGTTGCCCTACCACAACAAGAAGCGAATCGCATTGCCTTGGAGCGTGAGCGTGATCAAGCGCGCTTGGCGGCTGAAGAAAGACAGGCAGAGCGTGCGGCATAGAGTGAACGACGCATGCAAAAGTTGGTCCGACATGTTCTCGCCTCGAAGTCCGAGCCGGCCAAAGATGTTGGTAATTCATCTAGTGGCGCAAGCCGAGATTCGGACTCCAACAACCCCATCACAGAGAAGATCACTTTCAGTAAGTATGATGGTAAGATGGATGCTACAGTTATTCATTCTTGGTTGCATCAATATAATCCTTATTTTGTAACAACTAAGAAGACCGGCTGTCAACAGCGTGTGACTACTATCTATCCTTTTTGTTGATTTCTTTCTTATTATTTATTTACTTTCACTTTTTGGAAACACCCCTCGGGAAATCTAACTGCCCTGCATTGCATAGCTAGTGTGGAACTGTCCAGAGGGAGTCCTGGCCTGAGGGCAAGAGAGCACCAAGGTTGGACAAGGACTATGGTTAGCCAAAGTGGGGTCATTGACTAGCCAAAGGGGAATCCTTTGCTACAGAGGCTACATTTCAGTTCTGGGTGTGGCTGCAGTGTACAAAGGGGGTCAGATGACCTAAAAAGATACAATGGCAGCATCTCCTAAAATTTAGGGAACTGCTATTTTGGGACCTGAAAATGTGTTCGCGTCATTACCTTCGGAATGACAAGGGGAACATTTTATTACTCTGCAATGAAGTCAACCGGGCAACCAGTCGGGAGATTTTTTGGCGGCAACCCCGAAACGGGAAATGACTTGTAAATGTGCCAAGTGGCACATTTCTGTGCACTTTCCTCATGAAAGAGAAGGTGGCGCTGAATTTAGAGGGAAGAGGCTCATTTTCAAGCTTCTGTCACAGGTTAAGAGCTATGGAGTGCTTCCTTTCCCTCTTATGTACAGTGCGGTGCCAGGAATGATGCCCTGCACGCTACGCATTGCCCTCTCTCTCCAGAAATCTCGTCCGATTCAAAGGGCAAGTAGCCCTACAGGTGCAGGAGCTCGTGGACTTGCTACGGATGCGACTGGCACGCGAAACGGAGCCCGAAACAGTAAATTACAGCCTGCTGTGTATTTTTGCAGGTTTAGGGTTTTGGCCCTAAATGGTCCCTAATACCCCCAGGAGGTTCGGGGACGCGAGGGGACCGCTGTACAGTTGATCTGGCGCATTTTCGGGGCTGAAAACAGAGAATTCAACGTGCTGCAGATTCTCGTCAGGTTTTGCAAAGTGCCCGTATGCGTCGGGAAAGTCATTCAATGCGTGGGAATACTGACTGTGAAGGGTCCTAGTACAATTATGCTGCCGAAATTGGGCCGGAACATTTGAAATTCAGCCAAGTTTGTGCGGGGCAGCTTGTAGGGAACCACAGCGTTTATTCCCTCTTTTAAACAATAAAGAAATACCGAAAGGGGCGCCTAAGTTAGGGGCCAATCTGGTGTCGGTCTTCTCATACAGGTGCAATCTAGCAGCCTGTATCCCTTTCCCCTTTGTTGTGTCTTGAAAGCACAAGTAAAGTGGGCGACAAATTAAATGGGTGAAAGCAAATAAGGTTTAAGTCTAAAGTCTACCGCCCTTTTTGAATTGTACAAGCCGGCAATAGCAAGGTTTTGTCGGCAGCCATGTACCTTGCCGGTGATGCCATTGATTGGTACCACGCATGGCAAGAGGCACAGTTGGCCACACACCTAGTGGGAGCCGACAAAGATGCGTCCCTTTCTTTCAATTGGGCCGACTTCCAAGACAAGCTCAAGGCACAGTTTACGCCTCCTCAGTACCTCGCACGATTGAAGGACGATTGACGCGGTCTCGAGCAAAATGGTATGCCAGTTATGTCTTTCTCTAATCGTCTTTTGCAGCTCGGCACTCAATTACACAAATCGGATGCGGAGCGCAAGGAGGCATTCCTTTATATGGATTGGACGAGTATATCAAGTATGATGTCGAGGTGCTCGATCCAATCGATCTCAACAAGGCGGTAGCGATTGCTCTCGCACACGAGATGAAGCACAACAAGGGAAGGCCTAAGGAAAACAAGACTTCCACAAGTACCTCTCAGACCTCTCAGAACCCTCTGAACGGTAAGACTCGTAAGAACGGAAACTCTTCTAACCAATCTTCCAATAGTCTCTCAGAAAAGAACTCTCAAAGTGAACCTCAGGGTAAGGCTAACACAACTGCTAAACCTAAGCTCACTCCAGATGAAAAGGTAGAACAAGGAATTTTAGGAGGATACATCACGTCGGAAGAACAAAGCACTTATTCTAAGGAAGGGCGTTGTTTTCATTGTCACATAAAGGGTCACATAAAAAGAACATGTCCTAAGCTTGAATCTAATGAATCTAAAGAACCCACAGAACCCACTTCCTCTGTCAATGCAATAAATGAGAACACGAGTGTGATCCAAGTCTCTCATGATCCTCCCATTGATAAGTCTCTCATTAAGTGTTATGGTCATGTGAATGGTCAGTGTTTTGTCATATTGTTTGACCCAAGCAGTATGTGTCACAAAGTGATGACGTGGTTGGCCGAAACCCTAATTATGTTGAAACCCTAACCCTAAAATCAAAAACCCTAATTCTGTTGAAACCCTAACAAAAACTTTAATTCTGCTAAAACCCTAACCCTAAAATCAAAAACCCTAATTCTGCCCTAACCCTAACACTGATTTGCTGACGTGGCGGGCTGACACGTGGGTTGCTGTACGAACATCAACGTGATTTATGAAAAGCTGGGCAACTTTTTGGTGTTGCTTTTTCTACGCAAATTGCTGAAAAGAGAGAGAGAGAGCCCTCTTTACTTTATTTTAGCAAGAGAGAGAGAAAGAGCCTCTCTGCTTTATTTATTAGAAGAAAGAGAGAGGAGGAACTTTCGCTTTATTTTCAAAGCTTTTACTTGAAGCTTTTGATTTCAACTTTTGGGGCTTTGCTTTTAGCAACCCTTGTAACTTTCAATATGTGAGCAAGCCTCTCACAACTCAGAGCATATGGACGCAAAGTCTGAGTGTGAGCGCTTATCCGCACTCTTGTACTTTGAACTCAGATTAATACAAAAAGAAATACCAAAAGGGGCGCCAGTCTTTGGGGCCAATATCTCTAGGCACGGAACTCCGCCAGGCCAGTGTTGAATCAATTGTGAACTGTGAACTGTTTTGAAGGGGTTATTTGGTGCTATCGCGGTAGATTCTTGACTTGGAGTGTCCAAGTCTGTTACAATGGTATCAGAGCACAGTCGATTTCTCTTCTACGGGAAATCCGATCCCAAATTTTTTTTCCCGCAGCACCTATGGCTTCAAGCAAAGATCAGTCGACTCCCTCTGCATCCGGAGATGCGGGAAGGGATCACAACGAAGATTGCGGTAAGGAGTATGGCCCACCTCGGCCTACTCAGGCGGAGGGTCGAGAGATGGAGCGTCATCAATTGATCGGCAATGCAACAAAGATGATGCTCAACTTTGCGAAGGACCCAAAATTTGCAAAATATATGAGCGAGACTTCTTTCCAGGAGGTACACGAACAGTGGCAGAAAACCACACCACCACTCCCCAAAACCCGCTCTATAGAAACCTTCTGCTCACAAGAAAGTATTCAGAGAAGGAATTAGGAGAGGTGGTTGATGCACGAATTGCTCAGCTTTTTTACGCGCAGAACAAAGCTAAAAAGCACAGCAAAAAATAGAAGAGAGGCACTCACTTCCCGGGTTATTTGGGTCATCAGTCGACATTTGAAAAGCCAAAGAAACAGAAGAAGCGTGTTCGATTTGAAGAAGTACCCAGTTCTTCTTCTTCTTCTTCTTCTGACAGTTCTTCTAGCTCATCTGACTCGAGCGAAGAAGACCGACAAGACAAAAAGCGAAGCAAGAAGCAACGCTTCAGAAAGGGCAAGAAAAAGGCAAAGAAGTCTAAATTTCGCCCAATGAGTGATAGTTCTACACAGGACTCGTCTACAGACAGTTCAGACTCTGATGAGAGCAAAATTATGCAAAGAAGAAGAATTTTAAAGGCAACCAGTATGACTTTCTCGAAGACAAAAGCAAGAAAGTCCGAGAGTTTAAAGAAGGTGGACAGTCAATTAAATTTGACACGTTTTCGGGATATAGAGATGCTTCGAAGGCTTTGTCTTTTGTACAACAGTTTGACATCGCTTTCACGAGAGGACATTACTCAGAGCACTCTAAGATTCGTAGAGCTGCCTCTTATTTTAAGGGGAATGCTCGAACTTGGTGGTCCACGCTTCTATTAAGCAAGACTGCGCCAGTTAAATGGCTGAAATTCAAGAGGCTTTTTATTTCTTCTTGGCTGACTTGAGAGTATGAACGTACTGCTTGGAAACCAAGAAAGATACAGTGGACGCTTATTGCGAGAGATTCTGGAGCTCTTTTCTACCCGCCTCTTCATTTAAGAAGATCTCCTTCAACGAACAGATTGAGCGGTTTAGCTTGGGTCTACCTACAGAGATCCGAGATCACTGCTTGGAACAGAAGTCAACTTCTATTCAGGAGTTGATGAGTCATTCGAAACGGGGTTTTGCCATCCACTCTGGTAGTTTGACCTACCCCACCGATGAGATCACGACACAAAGAGCTGAACAGACTTCAAAAAATAAAAGTAGAAAGAGAAAGAGCAACTCAGAAAAGAAAGATGCACGACCCAAGCTTACTCCTCAAGAGAGAGCTCGCTTCATCAGGGAGGGGAAGTGCTTTGGATGAGGGGAACCTGGGATATCTTCGCGAAGTCCCCTAAAAAGGCACAGAAAGAACAGAAAGAACAGGACGACGAAAGGCCTGAGAGTTCAAGAGCAACTGAGGAACGTGGCAGAAAAGGCAGATAAAAAGCAGAACTGATACCACATTGCGTGGGGCCTGAACCGAATCAAATGGATGATAGTACAAACTTTGCCGCTTTTGGGGCAAAGTGAATGATCAGGAAGCCAAAAGGCATGTCCAAAAACTCAAATAACCCAAAAACTCCTGATTGGCCCGATTTGAAGAATGTCCATGAAGTTAGAAGCTTCTTGGGACTGTGTTTGTACTACAGGCGGTTCATTAAAAAGTTTGCAGAGATTGCTTCCCCTCTGCTTATCTTGACACAGAAAGGAGTCCCTTTCTCGTGGGGACCCACAGAGGTGACTGCCTTTCAGACTATGAAAGAGAAATTGACTGCGGGACCAGTTTTGACTTTGCCAGACTTGCAGAAGTCGTTTGAAGTATATTGTGATACTTATGGTCGTAGTCTGGATGCGGTCTTAATGCTAAGCCGCTCCTTTCCCTTTTGTTTTCCAGGTTTTCCGAAAAGATAAATGATATCTCCTTTGGACTGAAGCTGCCAGAATACTTAAAGGATTCACAATGTTTTTTTTAATATGTGAGTCTCTTGAAGCCTTTTGAAGGCGATGTGCCTGAACAACCCAAATTGGACGAAAACGAGCAGATACTCGTTCCAGAACAGAAATTGGCACAGAAAGAAAGAAGGTAAAGCGAACTGACGGTTCTTGGTTAAATTCAAGACCAACTTCGCATTGGATGCAAAGCGAATGGAGGAGGAAGACCTAGCAGATATTCCTCGAAATGTGAATCTTTACCTTAAAGCTTTTGGCTTACCATAGTCTATTCCAAATGGAACCCAGAATTCAGCTTGGCCGGAGATCTGATGTAGTGGGTTTGCACAAGAGGGGAGTTACTCCGCTCCTTTGTCAACAGATGCCTCGATTTTTGAATACTAGAGTCATTGATGTCTCTTTGAGCTTCAAGGATATTGAGAGCTGACAGTATTCTGCTAGATGACTTTATGAAATGGAATTCCTGAATATGAAACTGATTTGTTCTTGACTTGTTTTAAGTGCAAGAACTGATAGACGAAATGACTGCAACATTTTGGTCTAAATGATCTCGAATAGACATGGTTGCAATAGGGATTAGTCAATCGGGCATCGATGAGGTCCTGAGTGGATCTAGATGCGATTGCTAGCTACATTGCCGATAAATCATGGTCTAAGATCCGAATGAATGTTGAATGTCATGTGATCTCCTGTGATGTCTAGTGATGTCCTGTGATGTGTGATGTGACTGTCGGTTGGTACATGTGCTAGATGTGCGTTCCTAGTACGTAGGTACTAACAGTCATTGCCTGCTAAGACAGTTTACGGCCTCTATCTGTTTTTGTCTGTTTTGCAGGCGTAATCGAGGGCGATTACAATGCTTTCAAGAGGGGGGTATGTCACAAAGTGATGACGTGGCTGGCCGAAACCCTAATTCTGCTGAAACCCTAACCCTAATTCTGCCCTAACCCTAACCCTGATTTGCTAACGTGGCGGGCTGACATGTGACCTACTGTACGGACATCAGCGTGATTTACGAAAAGCTGGGCAACTTTTTATTGTTGCTTTTTCTACGCAAATTGCTGAGAAAGAGAGAGAACCCTCTTTGCTTTATTTTAGCAAGAGAGAGAGAGAGAAAGAGAAAGCCTCTCTGCTTTACTTATTAAAAGAAAGAGAGAGGAAGAACTTTTGCTTTATTTTCAAAGCTTTTACCTGAAGCTTTTGATTTCAGCTTTTGGGGCTCTGCTTTTAGCAACCATTGTAACTTTAAATATTTAAGCAGGCCTCTCACAACTCAGAGCATCTGGACGCAGAGTCTGAGTGTGAGCGCCTGTCAGCACTCTTGTACTTTGAACTCAGATTAATACAAAAAGAAATATTGAAAGGAGGGCCAGTCTTTGGGGCCAATATCTCTAGGCACGGAACTCCATCGGGCCACTGTTGAATCAATTGTGAACTGTGAACTGTTTTGAAGGTGTTATTTGGTGCTGTCGCGGTAGATTCTTGACTTTGAGTGTCCAAGTCTGTTACAGTATGCATGATTTGATTAGTGACTCTCTTGTCGAAAGAGCCCGCTTGGAGGTTCGCAAGACATCTCCTTTCAAGGTGTCTGGCTTCTCTCTCAGTATGGACTCTCTCATCGCGCAGGAGTGCCTTGATGTTTTGTTCATCGTTCAACAAGTGTCCTTCTGCAGAAAATTTGTAGTCTCTCCTCTTTCAGGATGTGATATGCTTTTGGGCATTCGATGGTTTCGTGAGCATAACCCTCTCATTGATTGGACGGAAAATACGTTCATTTTCAATGTCAAAAGTGACTCTCCTCTTGTCATTCGTGGAGAGCAAATTGTTCATTCTTCATCTCTCATTTCTAATGTGCAGGCGAAGATTGAAAGGATTCAAGAGAAGGAGACTCTCTCAATCTCGTCTTCTCCAAAGCATGACGCCCATGATCTGAATGACAATGACAAGCATGATGATTTGCATAAAGATGATGTGCTTGTTCACAAGGATGATGTGTTAGTTAATACTTTCTCTAGTGAAGCTAACCTCATTGCAGAGACGATCAATCAAGAAGCACCGATCTTGGCTCTCGAGTCAAGATCCAAAGAACCCCCTCGGGAAGAACCGATCTTGGCTATAGAGCCTAGGTCCAGAGAACCCCCACAAGAAGTACTGTGTGTTCGAATGATTAGTCAGCACGCATTATTCGAAAGTTTCATTCGTAGTCGTTTCCTATAATTTAGTCAGCGTCTTTATGTGATCCCTTTTCATAGGCATGCCATATTGTACGTTGAGCACGATTCACTCATGAATGAGCACGGATGTATGCGGATTTCTAATGAAAAGATGAAATGTGTACACCCAAGGAATTCATATTCCATGTCTCTTCCTTGGCATGACACAGTATCAGAAAGAGCACAAGAAAGATTGAGCATCAAGCATAGGCATTTCCATTGTGTTTTGCCACAATTGATTGATTTAGATCAGAAAGTCAAGATTCGACCCCATTGTTTGCGTGTGTTTGATGAACGGTTTGGCACTCCATAACTTTGTTCATCTACATTGCATGCACAGTTTTTTCCAAAGACTATCACTTTACATGGAATGTGTATGTTCATGTTTTTGTGTTGGAAGTGGTTTCAGGAATTTTCATCCTCGGAAATTCTTGAAGAAGATAGACGCATGATTATAGACGAAGTTGACGAATTGAAGGAGCCACAGATGACTTTGTTGCTTTCGGCGCAGCCCAAAGAAGCCAGCGTTGCAGACCTTTATGAAGTTCAAGTATCACATGACCCACGCATCAAAGTGGGCCGACGAAGAGTCCTTTCCAGGATTCCAGATGCTATTGGCGATCTCCCACGACGCCATACAATTCGGTACCAGTACCTCACTTTGAAAAGGAGGGGATGTCACTGACACATCCAACCCTATGTGTCCGTGAACAAGCTACAGCATGACAAGGGTTCAGTTCAGTTAAATAAGTCTAGAATAAGAAGTGATATGGCACTTTTGTGAGTCTGTTCGCAGACCGTGCATGTCCAAACACTTAGAGTAGATGCATATCCTCTGGTTGCACACAGCATGATCATCAGTATTACCATCAGAAACCATCAGAAGCATTTTCAAGTGCATTAAACCTATTTTTCCTAATTTTGACATTTTTCATTTATTATTTTTAAGTGACTTTTGTTGGGAACTAGATAGGGCAAAATGACTAAAGCAGTATATAAGAACACCTAGTGCTAGGCTTATCTGACAGAAGAGGAGGAATGCACAGGCAATTTACGTTGCAGCAGGCATCTCTATCTCTATCTCTATCTCAAGCATGACCCCTTGAAGCTCTGGGCGTTTTTCAACCATTAAACCTCACTGTCTTCAACAAGAAAGCCAGCGTTTTCAGCCAAGACCTCCTGGCGTTTTTCAACAAGCAAGACCAGCAGATTCAGCCATCATCGACAGTGATTCCCCCTCAGCAAATACAGCGATTTTCAGCAGCCTTACACTAGCGTTTTCATCCTACATGATAGCGTTTTTGGACACCAACAAGCCAGCGTTTTTCAAAGAAAGCAAAGCAACGTTTGAAGACAGCAAGACCAACGTTTTAAGGACAGCAAGGACAGTGTTTTGCAGCAGCAGATTAGCCCCGTCATCATTGGCACCACGTCGTCCTCGACATAGCATCACTTAGATTTGCATCAGCATCTTGTACCAGATTGTGCAACCAATAGAATAGACTTCTCTCGCCATCAAGAGAAGGGCCCTTGGAGGAGGGTTTGACGACGTTCTGGTGTCATATTCTTCTCTCTCTATCCCTCAGTCTCAGCACCTTCATTCACGGTGTTCACTTGTGTCCATTGCACTCTCTCACTAAAGGAACGAAAGGCTCTTCCTTCCGTAAGTAAAAGGAACCCTTGGGCATAGTTTGGAGCACTCATCTTCAGCAAAGTTCAACGTTCATTTCCGCTGCACCTTACAAGAAAATACTAGACACTAGAGAAAAAAGAACTAGAAACACATATTTATATAGAGTGTTTAGGTAAGTAAAAAGATAGTGTTGTAGAGAGTTCAACATGGGACGGAGTAAGCATTATTTGCCGCTTTTAAGATGCAACCCTCCAGTTGTGTTTCCAAAAACGAAAACATTTCCTAAGGGGGAGGAAATGTGATGTTATTAGTGGGCGCACGGCTACACACGATAGAGCAAGGGGTCATGGCTCGAGTGGAAAACCCCTTTGAGGATTTTAAATGGTGAAAGATTTAAGATGAATACTCCAGGTGTCAAAACACGGAGGATTTTTTATGCAGAGACGTCGGCCCTTGAGCCATGAAGAGGGGGCGAGGTGGTGCTGGGTGTGTGTGTGTGTGTGTGTGTGTGTTTGTTGGGGGCGGGCAGGAGGGAGGTGGGGGGGGGGGGGGGGGGGATAGCTCGCCACAACTTATCATCGTACAACTCTAATGAGATGTTATATGCCTTCATAAGGTCAAAATAGTATGAGCTTACGAATTATACGAGAGGATAAAACAACCACAAAAGTACAAAAGCAAGAGACGCAAGAAAACAAAAAAAAGAAAAACTAAATCACTTTGTTTGTTACTAGGCTTAGTCGAAGTGAAGTGGAGGGCCATGTTGAACAAAATCATCTTATTTGTTACTAAACAAAACCTAAATCTCTAGTGAGATGCTACCTAGGCCTAGGCCTAGTCGAAATGAAGTGGAGGGCCAAGTTGATCAATCATATCAAAAATTGAGTAATAAAACCTAGAGTGGGATTTGACCACAAAAATAAACAACGCCAAAATTTCCTAAGGATATGCAGCTATAGGGCATGCCATGATTTAAGGAGAAATTTGAAGAGTCAAACTGACCATGATCTAACAATTGGTCCGTAACGGTGGCTGGCTGACAAATTACAATTGTTGTGGTCGAGACTCACAATGTGGCCTAAACTTGACAAGGCTGGAAAGTGCGCGCCCGCCTACAATGAACATACAATTTGGGTCGACAATCGTGGGCACTAACTATCGTAGATGCTACCTAGGCCGAGACCTGGTCGAATTGGAGCGGAGGCCAAGTTGACTCTAAGTCGCGACAAAAATTAGGATAACCAATAGTAAAACCTAGAGTGGCATTTGACCCAAAAAAAAGTAAACAAGGCTACATTTCCCAAGGATATGCAGC
The DNA here is from genome assembly GCF_014529385.1 of Adiantum capillus-veneris. NCBI lineage: Eukaryota > Viridiplantae > Streptophyta > Polypodiopsida > Polypodiales > Pteridaceae > Adiantum > Adiantum capillus-veneris. Next base: position 102,731,878 of record NC_140941.1, read on the forward strand.
CATGAGGTATGCCATGATTTGGGGAGACAGGTCTGCTTTGATTATGGGCTGAATATTGGGAGAAAATATGGGGCCGACCCTACAATTTGGGGATGCTTTTGGCAATTGGCTTTGACCTTAGGAACATACACCAAACATATTGTGATTTACTTTGGACCACTAGCTAGGCTTATGCTGACATCTACACAAAGTGACACATCTCCGAATCCAAGCCTCTAAATAATAGTCTCAAGTCTTTTCTTTGGTTCCAAGTTCAAATTTATGCCACCTGACAAGCACAACATTCAGTATGCGCTTCGTTGCCTACATGGATCTCGCTGTCAAAGCAGCTCATATTTGAGATAACTTGGTTCTTGTTTTGTCTTTTAGGCCCCAACCTCAGCATTTCCTGTCAAACAGTACATCCCTAACTCTCACAAGTAACTAAAAAAGTACAGAGAGAAAATCTGTTACATCACGGCTTCCACTCGAAGTTTGTCCTGCTGCTTTGTCTTGCTCCTCCTCATCCCGCTCGTAGTTGTCATAAGCTTCAGCATCATCAACAAACAAGCTCGCATCTGACGCAAAAAGCTCCTTTCCACTGCTCCATGTAACAGTACAATCAATTCCTTGCATAGGAAGTGCAAAACAGGATATATATGGTTTTGGGAAAAGAAGGGGCTGGGTAAGATATATAGATATTATACCTCATTCTATCATTCTTCGCTCGTTCTGCTCTCTTCGCAGCCAGCTGCTCATCCCTTTCACTGATCTTCTTCCGCTTCCACTCAGCAAACAGCTCTGGTGTGATAGGTGTAACACTTTTAAGCTTGGACCTCTGCAAATGTGTGATAAGGCCATGGCAATGAGTTGCATTAAAAACTCTTCGACTTGCATTCAACATGCAAAAATCTCACCTCATTCTCTATTTCCTCTTCAATTGTTATTTTATCTGCTTCTTCCTCAAGCAATGCCTTCATTTGAGACTTTAAGACATATCCCGGTGGCAAAGCATGCCTATAATGACAATCTTTACCTCCATTTGGGCAAACCCAGAACCACCCATACTGTTTCTTCTCAACAGCGTCAAGAAAATATTTACAGACCTGTTCCAAAACAGGCACAAACAAGGCTTTAACACTATGGGTCTTGCGAAAGGACAATACAAAGACAGAATATATCTTATATATGCATGTAAAAGAACAGATTCAAGACAGAAAAATTTGAGCACATAACTAGGTATCTAATTAACATATGCCTTGTACCTCTTTCAAGTGCCCCAAGGAACAGATTAATGGAATATACTAATCAAATCACCAGACGAATTGAAAGCAACTTCCGAGTTAAGAGAAATGTGTCCAAAAAATAATGGAGACTATGTGATACCAAACACTGAGGTACTAATGAAATTGTCCGCTAGCTAAACAAGTGTTAGAAACCATTCACCGAATATATTTGATCATTAAGCTCCAACAGCGATATCCCACCTCGTAAAACCAGAGCAACTTCAGTATTCATGGAAATCAGCTTGAGCCCAAAGAAGAAGATGCAACAGCGCCCATGCCTTCATTATATTATATATACCTTCATAAGGTCAGAAAAATCTGAACATACAAACCAGGAAGAGGGGCTAAAGCACTTGCACCAAACACAAAATCAAGACACGCAAAAGCCTATCAAAACGAGGATAAACTAAAGTACTTTTCACATAATTATGCTAAAACATACAGACAAACAAAACAAATGAGAAACTTTACTCAACTAAAACCCTGTAAAAGAGCTTAATGTTTAAACTCATTCACGTCAAGGACAAGACTACACAAAGAAACTAATATACTAACACAAACAAATAGACTGAAACGAGATTTCAATAAAGCAAGTCAAATTAAACACAATCTTGAAATCTTGACATCATGCAACCTTAACTTCACTGCTTGTCCAAACAGGAACCTTCATCGTGCCTAGCTTGAACAACAGCTACAAAATCTGTACTCATTTTTCGACTATTAAACACTAAAATTATAATTCAACAATTTGTCAACCCATACTATGTCAGTTGGCTTATTTTGACTGTACTCATTGTTTTTGGACTCCACCACTTTCTCCAGAGTTTCCTGGTCCCAATCCTCCATGGTAGCTGAGAGAACAAAACTAAAGAGATGAGACAGAGCAGGTTTAACTAACAAAACATCAGAATCTAGTGAATCATTGGCCCTCCTTACCATCACGCTGATCACTGTATAAATCAATCTTTTCACCCTTCCTTTCAACGTTCAAATCGTGAGAGTATTTGCACTTGAAACCCTTGGCACACTGTCCTCGGCGAAAGAACTCGCATACAATAGACTTGGGGTCCACACCTAACAAACCCACCAAACCATAACAAAATGCATCCAATACATCACAAGCACCTAAACTCCAAAGAAGCATAGATCATCATTGCATACCAACAGGCACCTTAGGCTGGCTGATGGCAACTTTGAAGAGTTCATTAAGCTCTTTCTCTCGTTGACTTTCTTCCTCTTTCTTCTTCTACATGAGTTTGAAAATGTGAGAAAAGTTACCATTAGCAATTTGTGTATCAATATAGCCAAGACTCAAAAGTGAACTCTGGAAAGGACAACCTACAGTATAGAATCACAATAGACCATCCAAACACCATCATTCAATTCTATCAAACACCCTCATGCAATACTTGAAAGATTGCACATTTTGTGCTCCTACACAGAAAACAGCGAGCACAAAAAATGCCAAAATGCAAAAAGAATGATATGAAGACAGAAGTCCCCACTAAGGTACACTTTAGTTTTGAGGGACAGATACTATCATGTCTAGAGGAGATAATGGTAAGTCACAAGGTGAAAACAAAGCACAAAGTAGATTACATCAAATTATATCTATCGCTCTTCGATACATTTCTGTGTTTTAATGATTAACATTTTTTATAAACTCGAGTCATAAATGCCTAGAATTCCTCAAGCCAAGCTTACTCACTGAAACAAAATGTAGTTCCTGTTTTGACGTTTGTAAAAAGGGGACTTGTTGCAAAATTTCAATCAAAACCATATGTACCTCAGGTACTCAAAGTCATATTTAAAGCTCTCTCGCGCAACCTATACCATGGTTGTCATCTCCTCTAGGCTCTTCCTCATCCTACAGTCAGACCTGCATTCCAAAGTCCATCTCCCGTAGGTAATTTTCAAGCAAGCTCACCAATACTTTGCAAAATCTCTATAACTATATGTGCACACATAAAGCAATGTTCAGCCCCGCAATCCATAATTTCCAAAGTTCCCAGACATGTGTCTCCTTGCTGTAGTTGAAGCCCACCGCAAAAAAGCCTAGGCGCACTTTTTCAGCAATCCACGTGAAATTCTCACGAGGTAAACATGAGCAAAAATATATCCATTAGAAACTTATCAAACTGACATGCTTTTTCCTTCTTTTAAGTCTGACATTATCGCTCTAAGAAATAACCTTTGATGTTATTTACCACCAACTTCTAATCAGTATAACAACAAACCACCTAAGGAGATGATGTCACAAATCAATTAACTTTTGATGCAAATACTCTTTCCTCACATGACCCAGAAAAGATCAAGTGATATTTTAGTAGCAATAAACAAGCACACGGGCAAGATACAATCCTGGAAAACCAGTCAAATCACGCAATTGCACCGACACACAAAATACAATGCTCTGTAGTATGCAACAAAAAATGACAGACCGCTTCATAAGGATTTCACATGCAATCTGTTTTGCCGGTAGACTCTCTGTGATTACATGAGGAAATCCATCAAAACATGCACAGCTATGTGAACTTACAATGCAGGTAAGCCCCAAGAGCAATGATCAATCAGTACTTTCCAAAAAGCACAACACAACATGAGAAAACAAATAGAGGAGGACCCAAAAGCTTACTTTTGCAGCGAGTTTTGGATCCTCATCAGCACGCTTGGCCTTCGCTTGCACTGATTGTTGCAAACTGTGGACATACTTCTGAACATTTTTGCTTTTGTTTTTGTTCTTGAGGCCAAAAGTCTTGTCCTCTACTTGCTTTTGCTTCTTGACGACGTCTGCTTTCTGCTTCTCCTTGGCTGCTTTGTTAGGGTTAGGCTTGGGAGGCATGGTACACCTGTGCGCAAGCAACGGAACACGAGAGGACCTTCAAATCGCGCGAGTTTTGTGAGATTTCTGCAAATGGATTTGCTCGGACGGAGAGAAGTGTGGTTTCCAACGAGAAATTTGGTGTCGTCTCGACTAACTTTTGAATTGGTTCATAGTATATTTACCTAGGTGAGTTTTTGTGCCTACCCACATGGGAAGAGAGAGAGTACACCAGTATGTACTAAAAGTTTTTAACCTGCCAATTTGAAGCAAAAAGCTACCAAAATTCACTACAAAATTCAAAAAAGAGAAAGAATCTTCACTGATTCGAAGCGTCAGTGAGGCAAGGGACAACTAATGAGGAAGGGAGGGGGCGACATGGCGGGGCATCAGCGAGGCGAGGGGCAACAGACAAGGAAGGGAGGGGGCAACGTGGCTATGCGCAAGGGAGATAGTTGTTGTTGTCGTAGGTTTATATTTTTTAGAATGTGTGGTTTGCAATGCGAAGCAGCATTAGTTGGATGCTTGGTTGGTTATGCGAGCAATGTAAAGGTTGTGATATGTGCCTGCGCGTGTTTGAATCATGTGCGATACCTTTTAGAGGATGAGAGAGATGACTTGAATTTAGAGGATGAGAGCAATGCGTGTCGTTGATCCAAGAAACATTATCGTACTCGATGTTAACTGGTTGTAGAATGTTGTTGAGCTTGGTGATGGCTTCTTCGAGTGTGTCCTCCTCGGTGCACCATGGTGAGGAGAGCCCTCCAATCCGAATCTTGAGAGCAAGTGATTCTTGTAGCCGGCATTCTTGTAAGGCTGCTTGTAGTTTGTTGTCGATCTTCTTATGTACTACCTCATAGGCTTCTTTTTGGGCCGCCTTGATTGATTCAGTGAGAGAAGCTTCGACTTCATGTGTTTTTGTTAGCAGAGTTTCGTTCTCCTTTGCCTTTGTCTCCTTGAGCTTACTCAAGCATTGTTTGAGTTCGGCATTCTCCAAAATAAGCTCTCGGATCTGAGTCTCCAGGGCCGTGATCCTTGAGTCTTGGCGAGTAACGGGATCCTTCTTAGCGCAGCTGCCACCACAAGAAAACTCTTACGAGTGCTAGACATTGGTGTGTTGAAAGAGGACATTGGAGCTTCTCAACTCTCTCTTATGTGGGCACGCCTGCACAAGGCTAGGCTTAACTTGTACAGGTCACGGCTACGAGAACAAGATTGAAGCTACTGGATGTTTGAGAAGAGGTTGAGAGTGAATCGAAGCTTAAGCAGGGAATGGGTCTTGACTCTCTGTCATGTGGGCACGCCTGCACAAGGCTAGGCTTCACTTGTACATGTCACAACTATGGGAACAAGGCCGAAGCTATTGGATGTTTGATGAGAGTGAAGTGAAGTTTGAGCGGGGAATGGGTACGCAAAATGCCGAAGCAGACAGTCGATGGGCCCAATGAGGGGAATGCATATGTAGCTCGCCGAAGTAGGTCACACCTGGCGAGTTATTGTTGTGAGCATTCGAAACAAGGTTGTTGTTGGTGAGTTTTTGTTGTCACCTGGCGAGTTGGTTAGGCTCTCTCTCTCTCTCTCTCTCTCTCTCTCTCTCTCTCTCTCTCTCTCTCTCTCTCTCTCTCTCTCTCTCTCTCTCTCTCTCTAACCCTAGCCTTCTCGCTTGTCGTTTGTCGGCACAGTACAGTACCTCTCTACGAAGTCTCCCCCTGGAGCGAGGGGCAGCCCTGGGGGGGGGGGGGGGGGGCGTTAGCTTCTCTCAATAATGCCCTGCCATCAACGAGCCTAGAGCGAGAGAGAGAGAGAGAGAGAAAAAAAAAATATTGCCTAGATGTAATAGAATGGTAATCCAAATATGAGGAAAAGGTGGTGGTTCTGAGATTTATTTGAGGTAGGAGTTTTCTTCTTTTCTTTTTCTTCTCTCTCTCTCTCTCTCTCTCTCTATGTATGTGTGCAGTTGACCCACTATTTCATCACAAGGAAAAACCATTTAATCATCTTTTACAAAAACTAAGGATACTTCAACGTGAGCAGTTGTCCAAAATCAACCTCTCTCTGATCTCTTTCTCTTAATCTCTCTTATAACACACACATGTAACCTCTTATATAGCACACACAGGTAGCCTCTCTCTACTCTCTTCTTCTCAGCTTAAGTTGCATCTAGAGATGGCACATAGATGGCTCTGCTTTGCCATATGTAGGCAAGTTCCCCTTTGTTCATAAAAGCATAGTGCTCCAGTTTTCATTAGTGTCTATGTCATGTGCGTGCACGTACGTACACAAATTCGTTGCATCAATCGGTGAATTGAGGGAGGGGCAACACTGGAGGTGCCCAACGTTCATCAATTTTTAAAGCATTTTAAGGAAGAGTATAGAAGTGCCTCTTTAGAGTAATTTTCAAATTTTTGAAATACAAACTTGCACAAATTCTCAAGAAATATCGACATTAGTCTTGACAAAAGCCCCTTGAAAAGACAGCCAAATGAAGGAGTACGAGCAGAAGTGCGACGTGAGAGAGAGTGCGAGAAGAAGAGCACGACGATATGGTGAACTCGCTCTACTGTAATGTGTAGAGCATAGTGAGTTCTTATTAGGTTTTTACAAAAGAATATGTGTACATACCTGGCGGCCCGCCCACTTACTTGGGCGACCACACTGGGCTTTATACCCCAACAACCTCCCACTTAAAGTCCAATGTGGTACTTTAAGTGTGAGAGAAGCTACTATACAAGCTAATATACAAGAGATGTAGAGAAGTGATGTACTACCCTACACCTAACTGCTTGCGCAAATGCGCAAAGCTCTCTGAGGGAAGTCCTTTTGTAAGTAGATCAGCAGGATTTTATGTGGTGTGAACTTTGACAAGCTGAAGTTGCTTATCCTCGAGCATTTCCCTGATGAAATGATACTTCACATCCACATGCTTTGTCTTTGAGTGATAAACTGGATTGCGAGCCAATTGTATAGCACTTTGACTATCACAATATAACACAGGCATCTCTTCTTTGATTCCCAAATCTGTTACTAGTCGATTAAGCCAAATTGATTCTTTGCACGCCTCTGATGCTGCAACATATTCAGCCTCTGTAGTAGACTGAGTAACACAATCTTGTAATCTAGAACGCCATGATACTGCTCCACCAGCCAATGTAAAGACATACCCTGATGTAGACCTTCGGTTGTCTAAGTCACCTGCATAATCTGAGTCTGTAAAACCCTTTACACTTAGCTCCTGACTCCCATAGCATATACGCATACTCTTTGTAGCTTTCAGGTATCTCAATATTCCTTTCACTGCCTCCCAATGTTTCTTGCCTGGGTTTGACATGTATCGACTTACTACTCCCACTGCAAATGCAATGTCTGGGCGAGTAGCAATCATTGCATACATCAAACTACCCACTGCAGACGCATATGGAATCTTATCCATTTCAACCTGTTCTTCCTCAGACACAGGACAATCTTGTTTGCTAAGTTTCACATATGGTGGCAATGGAACACTCAATGCCTTTCCCTTCTCCATATTGAAACGTTGCAAAACCTTGTCAATATACTCTGTTTGAGATAACCAAATAAACTTCTTTGATCTCTCTCTCTCAATGCGCATACCAAGTATAGGACTTGCCTCACCCATGTCTTTCATGTCAAAAAGATTTTTCCATCTTTGACTTCAAAGCTGAAATTTCTTCCAAGTGCTTGCCAGCAATCAACATGTCATCCACATACAAAATAAGGATCAGCCAACTGCCATCCTTAGCCTTCTTTGTATATAGACAGTGATCGAACTCACTACGTTTGTAGCCTTGAGAAAGCATAAACTTGTGGAATTTATGGTACCATGCCCTCGGTGATTGTTTTAAGACATAAAGACTCTTTAACAACTGGCATACCCAATCTTCCTTGCCTTTCTCAACAAACCCTTCTGGCTGCTGCATGTAAATTTCCACATCTAAATCACCATGCAAGAACGCTGTCTTGACATCCATTTGGTGCAACACCAAATCTAATATGGCAACCAATGCAAGAAAGCATCTCAATGTAGTCATCTTGACCACCGGAGAGAAGACTTCATCAAAGTCAACGCCTTGTCCTTGCTTAAAGCCCTTGGCAACAAGCCTTGCTTTGTACTTTGGCTGACTATCATGAGCGGTGATCTTATACCTATAAACCCATTTACAGGGTAGAGCCTTTTTGCCCCGTGGTAATTTAACTCGTTTCCATGTCTGGTTTTTATGCAGAGCTGTCATCTCTGACTGCATGGCCAATTGCCATTTCCCGGAGTCCTTCATTTGCACTGCTTCCTTGTAACATGAAGGCTCATTGAAATCAATCAACATGACATAGTTCATAGATGGAACAAACCTATCAGGAGGTCGCGTGACACGTCCAGATCTACGCACAATAGGTGGCTCAGGCTCAGCCACAACCTATGGTTCCACTCTATCATGTCCTTGCTCCTCTTGAGCCCTGACATTTTGTCTTGCACGTGCAGGTCCATATTCTTGGAAGACAACTCTTCTAATCTCCTCAACCCTCTCTGGTTTAGAATGATATTTGGATTTATTAAAGTGAACATCATTGCTACGGACAACCTTTCTGGATTCAGGATCCCAAAGTATGTACCCCATCTCACCAGAATTACCATAGCCTAAAAAGATGCACCTTCTACTCTTTGGCTCAAGTTTGTTCCTAAATTCCTTTGGAACGTGAGTATATGCCTCACAGCCAAAGACTCTGAGATGCTTGTATGAGGGCATTTTGCCTGACCATACCATCTCTGGCACTGAATCCTTCTGCAAAACCTTGCTAGGAGATCTATTTACAAGATGAACAGCTATTGATACAGCTTCAGCCCAAAACCCATTTGGCAGCTGTGCATTAGACAACATACTTCTGACCTTCTCTTGTATGGTCCTATTCATCCTCTCAGCAACACCATTTTGAGGAGGATTGTAAGGAGCATTAAGTTCACGTTTTATACCTTTTGACTCACAAAAGTCCTGAAAGGCTTTTGAAACATACTCTCCACCATTGTCAGTGCGTAAGCATTTAAGCTTCTTGCCACTTTGATTCTCCACAAGTGTCACAAACGTTTTGAAAACACTAAACGCTTCATCCTTGTGCTTGAGAAAGTAAACCCATACTTTCCTCGAGTAATCATCTATAAATGTCATAAAGTAAGAAGCTCCCCCTAGAGATAGGTTAGGCATAGGTCCACACAAATCACTATGAACAAGTGCCAAGTGTGTATCTCTTCTACTGCTTCTATGCTTATGTGGCTGCTGTGTTTGCTTACCATACAGACAATGTTCACAGAATTCAAAATCATTAAATGAAAAGCCAGGCAAATAACCAGAACGAGACAAGATTTTCATTCCCTTCTTGGACATATGTCCTAACCGACTATGCCACAAAGAAACGTCCGGCTGCTCGGTTACATTGATTACATTTTTAGAGACATTTGATACATAAATCATGTAAAGTCCTCCAGACTTTACTCCATGTGCTACTGTCATAGAACCCTTGGATATCTTCCACATGTTCTGTCCAAAAGTGGTGACGTAGCCAGCATCATCAAGTAAACCTGTGCTGATCAAGCTCTTTGTAATTGCGGGAACATGTCTCACATTCTTCAGCGTGAAAGAAGAGCCATTCTGAAACTTCAATTGAACATCTCCAACACCTAAGATCTCACATGTCTGCCCATTGCCTAGCCGAACATGATCTTTAGTGGTGACATAAGAAGTAAACCACTCCTTGTTTGGAGACACATGAAGTGATGACCCTGAGTCTATAATCCAGTCACTCAGTGCATTTCCATCAGATGCTGTAAGAAGAGCTAAGTCCATTGTATTCGTCAAGAAGTAGATGTCTCCTGACACTAGACTGTCATCCTCTGCAACAGTGTTTGTCACATTTATTTCTTGAATTTTCACTGAGGACTTGTTCTTCTCACCATGGTCTTTAGCTTTCTCTTTGCCTTTTTCTGCTTTCCATTCTCTGCAGTCTCTTTTCATGTGACCCTTCTTGCCACAATGGTAGCATTCTATGCCACTCTTGCCTTTAGCACTGCGGGACTTGCTACGAGACTGATTCCTCTTTCCACCTTTGTACTTTTCTTTGGTCCTTCCCCTGACAACTAAGGCTATTCCTTTGCCTTTGTCCATTGTCTTTCTATTGGTTTCTTCAGTAAGCAGACTTCCTTCTACACCTGCTATGTTCAAACAATCTGGAGGTGCAGAATTACTCAAAGCTGTGCGAAACGTGTCCCAACTTTCCAGCAATGTGATCAACAGGAACATAGCTCTAACAGGTTCATCAAACTTGACACCTTGAGCTGACAACTGACTGTAGATTGTGTTGAATTCATTCAGATGATTGGACATAGGTGTCCCTTCTTTCATCTTCAAGTCAACAAGCTTCTTAAGCCAGTATACCTGTGAAGTTGCACTCTGCTTCTCATAAAGATCACTCAGCTTTAACCATGCTTGATAAGCCGACATCTCGTCTGCTACATTGAAGTAAACGCTTTCTGCGAAAGTCAGCATAATGGTAGAAAATGCCAATTCATCCATTTTGCTCCATTCATCTTCGTCCATATCTTCTGGTTTTATCCCCTTGAGCTTTATAGGTTTTATCTGCTTCTTTTGTACCAACACGTGCCAAATCTGCTTCTTCCACAATGGGAAATTGGTTCCATCCAGCTTCTTGATATTGTAAAGAGCAGTGTCCTGTGATCCAGTCATAGCTACGCTTCACAGTGGTTTACTTTCCTGGGAAAAATTCGGCAGAGTTTCCCCTGTAAATTGACCTCTGAACCAATATCAACCTGTCAAATGAACCAAGAAAGCTTCAGATTCTGCATAAATTTCGGCAGAGTCTCCTTTGTAAAATGGCTCTGGTGTACTCAAAAAAACAGACCAAAAAACAACTCAAAAAACACTGTCTCTCTGACACTGTAAGCTACGGGTAAACCTGTCCTGCACCTGTACTGTCTCTCACTGTCCTGTAAGCATAGACTGTGACAATGCCTCAACGGCAGTAAAGCAAAGATGCAATCCCAACTGTCTAACTCATAGTCAATACATCGTAGCTGCCTATCTAAGGGTGCTCGAGGGATCGCTCCAAGACCTGTATCACCGAAAGGATCTCAACATTCGAGAATCCCCCAGCTCAATAAAACCTCACTCGACCCTCAACAAAGGATGCAGTAAATCTGACAGTACATAGACTTCCCACAAAGTCATACATCCACAAATTTCCCACTGTATGCTGTAACCGCTGCGGCGGTGATTTGCTGCGTGACTCACAGCCAGCAAACCCTCAACAGACATACATCATCTCTGACAATACATCCCATGTGGAAGTACCTGCAATGTCAGGATGAAATCTGGAATATCAAGCAGCAAACACAAGCTACCTGATGAACTAGTGGATGTCGCCTACAGTCTGTGTGTAGATGCGCCCGTGTCGTATGTGACACGCCTCCAAGAACTGTGAGCCGTCCTTCGATGTGTAGACAGGCACAAATCAACACTCTGGGAGTGTCGATATCCTCAGCACCTGCAGTCGTAGGCCGAAAACCCCAAATTTGCAGAGTCGGATCTGCACCTGTCGAGACCACGTAGTCGAAAATGGCCTGCGCAGACCTTTGTCGAAGCCGAACGGTGGCCGAGATGACCTCAGAATGAAATTCTGACAACCCCAAGCCCTTCATGCTCACCCACGAGATTTTGGGGCCGTGTCTTCGCCTGTCGAATTTCACTCCAATCTGAGTTGGTGACTCTAGCCTCCTGCAGTGCTTCCCTGAGCCTCGATCTGAGCTCTGATACCAGTTGAAGGAGTACGAGCGGAAGTGCGACGCGAGAGAGAGTGCGAGAAGAAGAGCACGACGATATGGTGAACTCGCTCTGCTGTAATGTGTAGAGCATAGTGAGTTCTTATTAGGTTTTTACAAAAGAATATGTGTACATACCTGGTGGCCCGCCCACTTACCTGGCGACCACATTGGGCTTTATACCCCAACATACATTAGAAATTCTCCTCATGTGTGTGTGTGTGTGTGTGTGTGTGTGTGAGAGAGAGAGAGAGAGAGAGAGAGAGAGAGAGAGACTTTATAGAGTGTGCTTTTGGTGGAAGTGCCTATCTTTAAGAGGTTGTTGTCATCCTCTATCCTATTACCATATACATGAAGTAGTGATGTGTGTGAACACACTTGGGACCTCCGGGGCATTTTTTCCCTCACTAGGATTCTCCCCCCCCCCCCCCCCCCCCCCCGGTCCCCCTCCATGCATTGTATATACACCTATCACTCTAGGGCTATCTTATCTTTCCATTGCACGCTAAGTAATACAGTCTTTGTTGTGTGCCTTGAGCTTCCTTCGTCTTCTCCAAGGTGTGTACGTTTCCCTGCAACCCTAATTCCAACAATTGTTATCATAGAAGGTTGCGTCCTCTTGGGCTTAGTCGTCAACGTCGCCGACACATGTCTGCTCACTTTCACATATTTTACCATGTGCCTGAGAAGCTTACCATTGGCTCTCACCAGCTGATAGGTCCCATTCGGAAAGGCCTTTTGCACTTTGTACGAACCCATCCACTTCTTTTTGAACTTCTTCTGGAAGGTGAAGTCCAAGTAGCTCTCATATTTCATTACTAGGTCCCCTTCTTCTATCTTTTTCTCTAGCAGACTCTCATTGACTTTGGCCATTCTTCTTTCCCGTTGTTTCACATAGTAGTCTGTTGCTGCCTCTCTATCCATCTGCAATGCCTCAAGGCCGACAATCCTATCTTGTAAGACAGCTTGGGGAGTGGCATTGATGCGCCACATACCTTTCAAAACACCCAACTGTGCATGCACTGGCAGCACTGCCTCTTTACCATAAACTAACTCAAATGGAGTAAAGTTGGTCGCCACTTTGTAGGACGTCCTGTAGGCCCATAGACACTTTTCTAGATTGAGCTAGCAGGTCAACAAATACTTCGGGAAGGCTTGTAGATCTTGCAAGGTCTACTCAGAATTTCCATTTGGGCTCGTTTAGGCCTCCGTTTCCACAACAGGTAGTATTGCGCAGGCTATTTTGTCATTTTGTGCAAATTTTTTGTCAGTATCGTTTTTGCAAAAAAAGTCCTTACAGTCTTCTACCGCCTGTTTTATATACACATCTTGTTCTCGCTTTATTTCTCCTCTTTTCGAGCAGTTTTCACATGAAGTGCATGCATTCATCATGGCTGACAACAACATAGATGTGTTCAAGATGTTTGTTGTTGAGGATAGATTGGATGGGGACAATTACCCTATGTGGGCTTACATAATGCAACATGTCCTTGTTTCAAAGGGTGTTTGGAATGTTGTGCAAGGCATTGATGTGCGTCGCGGTTGTGTGGATACATGCAATGTTGAGGATGCTGCAGGTTTTGCTGGCAAGATTGCTGCTGTTAGAACTGTTTTGCCTACGACTGAGTAGGCTCATTGGGATGTAAGAGATGCACAGGATCATGGATTGATTGTGTTGTCTATGAAGTGCACTATTACTCCTCACATTCATTCAGCAAGATATGCAAAACAGGCTTGGGATATTCTAGTTGGACTTTATGCAAGTCGTAATGAGGCTAAATTTGAATTGATGTGTAAAGAGCCGAAGTCGAAGATTATGCATGAGGAAGATGAAATGGACACTTTCCTTGGTGGTGTCAAGGATATGAATAACAACTTATTTCTGTAGGTGAAGTCATTTATGATAGTTCCCTTGTGTAGACTGTTCTTGATGCTTTGCTAGATTCCTACCAGAGTTTTGCTAGTACTTGGAGACTTATGACTCAAGGAAATCCAGAAGTTGGACAAGACTTTACAGTTGGACAAGCATTTATTGTTGCTCAAAGAAAAAGTGGTAACAGTAATGCAGCTACTTCTCACGGTTCTTCTGTGAGTGGAAAGACACCTGTTTCTAATGCTTCTGCTGGCACCACTTCATTTGGAAATTCAGTTGAAAAGGGCAAAAAGAAGATGCATTGCCATTATTGTAAAGCTAATGATCGCTTGATCAACTAGTGTCCTAAGTTAAAGGCAAAACATGCTAAGAAGAAACTTAGGCTAGTTTCACTACAAATGTAGCTATTGTTGAGTATTCTGTGAAAGGAGATTATGATTATGATGTTGATGTTGATGCAGAATAAGCTTTTAGTGCAGAGTACACTTATGATCCTTTTGTCCATGATGCAGGTATGTCAATGGCTGTAGATGCTCATGTGTGGTACTTTGACAACGGTGTTACAAAGAACGCTACATCTAATCTCGTGACTTGTTTACCTCTCTCTCGAGGATGTCCTTCACGGGAAGACAATCAATTGTGCAAACAATTCCGCTTATCCGGTTAAGGGAGTTGGAAACATTGTGCGTACTGCTGCAAATGGAAGTTCTTTCACACTCATTAATGTACTGTATGTGTTGGGATCATGAAGAATCTTTTGTTTGTATTCTCACTTGCTAGACTTGGTCTTGTAGTCAAATTTATTGATGACAGATATACAATATATGATATCAATTTTGGTGATGAAAGTGTTGCATCTGGCATTTTACGCCGTGGGCTATATAAGCTCGCTTTGTATGACAAGTGTGGGAATTTTTTTGCAAATGCAGTTGTGGATTCAAAGGCTATTTCAAATGCAAAACTTTGGCATGCACATTTTGGGCATCTGAATTTTGCCAGTTTGCTGCGTTTGTAGAAATATGATATGGTTACTTCGTTGCCGCCTCTTCAAGCACCTATCAAACATGTTTGTGAAGGCTATATTTTGGGTAAGATGCAACATTTGAAGTTTCCAAAGGATGGTTCAGTTAGGGCCACATGCAGGTTGCAACTTGTGCATAGTGATGTTTGTGAAAGGATAGAGGGACTGGAACCTGCTAATCTCCACCCAGCCATGCCTATATAGGCCCTTGGCCGGCTAAATATAGGGACCCCCTTGACTGCATGTCCATCCTGGCCCTTGGCCATGACTGCTCCTACCCTTGTCCTGACATTACTCCCCCCTTGGAGAAGCGTTTTCGTCCGCGAAAACACAAGTGATGGTATCTTCATAAGAACACTAATGTTTTCTACCATAACATCCCTCATGGATCCAACGATTCATTTGAGCGGAACCCGGTTCAGTAGGAGGTTCAATGAAATCAAGAGTAACATCTTGATTTTCTACATTGTTGTCCATTTGTAACCATCTGATGGTACCGGTTCCTATCCAAATATAGTGTGTAGACTCCATTTAGAACGCTCATCAGCATGGTAAACGAGTTTATCACAACAAAGGTGTATCAAAAAGAGTACCTCTTGTCACTTTCCATGAAAGTAACTTGCTGACATAACTCATCAGCCAGGTTTAAGTCCTTAACTTGTTCCCAATTTTCATCATCAGTAAACAACCCCACCCTA
Source organism: Adiantum capillus-veneris (assembly GCF_014529385.1). Classification (NCBI taxonomy): domain Eukaryota; kingdom Viridiplantae; phylum Streptophyta; class Polypodiopsida; order Polypodiales; family Pteridaceae; genus Adiantum; species Adiantum capillus-veneris. The sequence continues at coordinate 102,747,393 of NC_140941.1, forward strand.
ATGAGTGTTCAAGGTTGAGAACCTGATTTATACATGAAGAGACTACCTAGTCGCAACATGCGTTAACTGATAGTAAGTAAACTCCAAGAAGAGCTATAAATGCTTATTAATTGGATTGCTTGGTGCTAATGTACACACTTTGCATGTCCTTTAGCCCAAGGTTACACTTTGTAATCTACCAATCCCCTTGGATACTGACAATACTGAGGTGTGTTTCCCCACGGTTTACAGACAGTCTTCCTAGGCGACTGGCAAACGGGGAATCACAGTAGCGTATAACATTGTTGAGGAATCAATAATGTCTGAATAACCATCGTGGTTAACTTAAAAAATCCACAAACCCCCAAACCGAGCCATGATCTCTATTGGTGATTAATAGACCGAAAAGGAATCTCATAGAGAAAGTGCACATAGAGTGCAAAATGCTTCATAAGCAACAACTTGAGGAATATGCATGCCGTTCCAAATCAGCCTTTGCTAAACACTAGGGCCCATAACACCTAGTGTGCATGCATTTAGAAAAAAACAGATCCAAACCTGTATATCCATGGTGATCGTTGCCAATACTTATGGCAAATGTGATGCGCCTAGCACACATTAAAAAGGAATGTAAATAGTTATGAAAAGAAAGTAAATACTTTCAGTTGCAATCTCTTGCAAGCCTTGCTGAAAATGTATGAATCACAATAGAAGGTGAAACATTGATCACTTCTTGGTACAGACAATGAAACTTTTTCATTAACAACTTATAGCTTTGCTATATGTATAAACAACTATGTGTAATGTTGTTTAGCAATACTTGTAGTTAAACAAGTCATTCTAAGTATCCGACAATTTTTGGCCACTAAAATTGCTCTTGATACGTCGTGCTAAAAAATGGTCTAGAAAACAGATTTGACTAGCACATAGGGACTTTGTCGTGACACATATTTGAAATAGGGGGCGCCAGTGTCAGTCCCAGAGACTCATATTCGCCACATGTGGAATATGTCTCAACTAAGGATGTCTGAAAAAAGAACATCCTTTAAGTACAAGATGTACTTGTGTGTGGAGGTAACTCTAAACACTCTACGACAAGAGTGAGAGGGACCCTCATTCATTTCTCCACACTGGCTAAACCGAACTCCTTGAGTTCCTAGACCATGTTGTATCCCATGTGACAACATGTGTCAAATTGAACCCTACAAGTAGGCTCGTAACAGCATAAGGCAGAAAGATAGATTGGACACTTGGTCCAAAATACTTTGTGCCGACATGCCCTTGGCATGGCTCTGTAACATTCAAGCGTACTTATGCGTCTTGAAAAACCAAGCAAAGTATACAAAAAATGGAATAACACCAAATCAATAGATGCGTACCTGGAGATTTGAACGTAATGTTCACTTACCCGTATTCAAATGGAGAGGAGCACGTCCCCTACCTGAAAAACAAACAACATTGCATTGGGAACCCAGAGTGTTGCCTTCACAATCCAAGCCCATTGGGTAGAATCTACGTAGTCAAATCCCTTCATAAGACCCTTTGTAGAAACTGCTCAACTAGCAGGTAACGGTAACCAACATAGTTAACCGTGTACAGAATGATGAAAATCAACTTGAAAAGTTGTAGTTGTCCACTACCCCCTGGTAGATTGCGGACTTCTTTCCTTGAAAGTACAACTGGGATAGATCAAACTGTGATCTTGAATGCCTATGGGGTGATTTAGTAAACACCCGCTGAGTCCTACCCCAAAACTGTGATGCCATAGACACTCATAGTGCTATAGAGAGCAAGAAATCCACGGAAGTGAGATGCCTAGCTCTTATGAACATCCATGTTGTCTCTAGATTCCGTGGTATAGATTAGCTGATGTGAGTTTAAGATTATCAAAAACTCAACTTTGAGCATCGCACAAAAAACATATAGTGCAACAATGACACCCTAAACCTTCGTAATGACAAGACTCATGCTTGTCCATTAACATCGATGTGTTCGATGTGTACTCCACCGGGTAGATCTATTTGATCTTAAGAACAATCACCCAAGGAATGCGAACAGTTAGGTCTTACCCGAGATCTGACAATGACTCTTAGCTGGCGTGTGTGGCTCATAGCCCTTATGGCCATTAGGGTTCAATTAACGAACCGATGAAGACTAATGTAGATGGCATCTTGCCCTATTTCTAGCTGAGATTTAGAGCACCTTGGCTCAGGCTGACTCCCAAACAAACATGTTCAAAAGCTTCTTAGAAAGTTTTCATTATTCTTTGAGAGAAATAAGAAAGAGAGAGAAAAAGAGCATGAGGGACGAGTAAGGTTTCTTAACCTAGTACACAATCCATGTGCTCATGTGCATCTTATGCCTGGGTTGCAACTTATTCTATAAGCATACAGCAATCTGTCTGTATGACGCTCTCATCGAGAGAGGCAACAGAAAACACAAGTCAAATCTTGACCATCTACCGCGTATGGGGACGTGACTGTATGACGATGACTTGAATAGGGCACTTTGCCGGTGAATCAAGTCCAAGTTTTAGGTTCTTTTTAGTGGTGTTTCATGCGTTGAACAACCAAATGTCAAACAATCCATAACTTATCTTGTCCGTGACAAAGTATCTGGTGTTATAGCGGAAGCATTTTGCATAAGGCGATAGAATTGAATCTACCTAGCTAGCATGCCGTGCATTCATAAATTTAAGCCCTTGGCAAAAGTGATGGCCTCAAATGTGAGAGCCAAAACCATAAGTGCCTTGCACAGATGTACTGGTAGGGAGTGATATTCCCTATTTTTCCAGTTCCCCAAACTTGTGTGCCACTGCCCGTGATGCCAGGTCATTGGGCAATACCTTGGCACAAGGGAGAAGCCTTGCTTCATGTAAAATTGTCAAAAAACTTTGCTTTGCACAAAAGCATTAATTTCCAATGTAAATGTATAAACATGGAACAATAAACATTACTGAACATGGTCTAACCTGGTCATCCTGCTGTAACCAGTTGTCTGGAGATGTTGGAAGAAAAGCTCACTCAAATGAAGATCATAACCATCTCCATTGCACGAGAGAAAGCTGGCATGAAATATCCTGCAGGCATATGGAGAAATTCCCCAAAGGCGTGTGCTCATAGCATACCCCAAACGGGAAAAATCTCAATGCAAGAGTCGTAAATGGAAGCCTTGCTTCGCATAAATATGTTTGTGCTAAGAGCCAACGGATGTGGCGGCAGATATCATGACAAAAAGAATCGACCGTGTCGAGCAATTTCAATTGAAATTAACCAGTTTTATGTGGTAAGCATCCTTTGTTAGCTTCAAGACACAGTAAGAAGGAGTCAGCCATGCCGAACAATGTGCCCCCTTCATCAAGTCAAGCAATAGAATGTGCCAATCTCATTGAGATTCCAAAATAGTGCCAATTTGCTATGCTTTTGCATCAAAATGAAACCACTGGGAAGCTGTGCTGTGGAGCAAGGCGGTCGGTACTCAAGCCATGCTTGATTCCATTCTTTAGACCAATCAAATTTTTGGTGCTTACAATAATTTTCACAAGCCATGCTTGTGCTTTGTGTGCCTAAAATGTATGCACGTCTGTTGCATATCATAGCTAGCAAGCAGATGTTCAATAAACAAAAATCAATTGCGTACCTCAGTAAGTACACCTGCCGACAAATCTTGCCGACCTGAAAATCGAATGACTTGCAAGCAAAAAGAAAACCGAGAAATGATTCTCCAGAGACTGTTGCTTGGTGCAAAGGATGATCTACTTTCTGATGTCAAAGGCCTTGCCCGATTTGCAACTGAATTGAGAGCTTGTGAAAACATCAATGGTCTAGTTGGGTTACACAAACCGTGACCATAGGCGTCTTTGGATATAGCCTTGCTCCTTTGTCCCAATGGTCTAGTTGGGTTACACAAACCGTGACCATGAGAGTCTTTGGATATAGCCTTGCTCCTTTGTCCCAATTAGACACAATGTTCAGACACGTAGGAAAGATAGTTGTACTATCTTCTTCAATCTCATAAAAGCATTCTGCAAAATAAACTCAAAAGCAAGTTAGATCTAAGTAAATCTGTGTATCAGCGACCTTGTCAACCCATTGAGGATACCGTTCGATTGGCAACAACTTGGCGTATGCCTTGCATGCTATACCAAGATCCTTGACGAAAGGCGTATCAGTGATCAACAAATAATCCACCTGTGTGTATCGACATTCATTGTCACCGTTGTACTGTTGATTAGCATGAATCATGGTGCTCTTCTTGAAACCTTGCTCCATTCAAACCCCTTTCATGATTGGTGTGTTCGAGCCTCCATGGTTCTTGAACCCACGTGTCCTCGTTAGCCTTATTTCGCATGTTGCATCTCTCAAAAACGTGCACCTTGTAGCCCTTCTGCATCCATAGCAGTGGCTTGCGGCTGTTGCTGGGTGTGTTCCTGGGTGGGCATGCACCCTTAAAACCTTAAAAATTGGCCACTCTGTGACCATGGGCGGCCCCCAAGTGTAAAAACAAGGAATAGTATGGCGGTGGCTTGCTGTAGAGCAGCGCGAGGAAGAAGAAACAGCGCATGGCGCTGTGTTGCTCTTTATGAGGTGTCGCAGGGTCAAGAGTTTCTCCCTTTGGAGCTGCGATCACGTTGAAGTCATTTGTGTAGGATTTCGACCTGGTCAAAAACTGGTTCTCTCCCGCTCCAAGAGCGCCTGCACACGGCCGCTACCAAAATCTGCTCGACCGCCTGCTTAGCCTCCTTGCACACCACGGTTGCATGTGAGACATGCACGTCCTGTTCCTCAAGAAGTTGGAAAGAGAGAAAAATCTGGAGAGGTGGAGGCCATAGTGAGATTGAGAGAGAGAGAAACCGAGAGAGAGAGAGAGAGAGAGAGAGAGAGAGAGAGAGAGAGAGAGAGAGAGAGAGAGAGAGAGAGAGAGAGAGAGAGAGAGAGTGTCCTTCCCCCTCCTCCATAGCTCTCCCCTCCTCCATAGCTCTGATACCAGTGAAAGGACAGAGGGACTGGAACATGCTAATCTCCACCTAGCCATGCCCTATATAGGCCCTTGGCCGGCTAAATATAGGGAACCCCTTGACTGCATGTCCATCCTGGCCCTTGGCCATGACTGGTCCTACCCTTGTCTTGACAGTTTGTGGGCCCATGCAAACTCCGTCCTTGGGCAATTACCTTTACTTTGTGAATTTCATTCATGATTACTCTAGGCATGCATGGGTGTATCCGCTTAAAGCGAAGTCCAAAGTGTTTATGTGCTTCAAACAATTTTTGGCTATGGTTGAAAATGTCTCGAAATGTACTATGGGCACCCTCCATTCAGATCGAGGGGGGAGTATATGTCTCATAAATTTAATGCATTTCTAGCTAGTCGTGGGATAAAACACCAATATACAATGCCGTATACACCTCAGCAAAATGGCATTGCTAAATAAAAAAACACGTCACTTACAGAAATAGCATGATGCATGGTCAAAAGTCAAGCTTTTCCGCTTTTGTTTTGGCTTGAGGCCATCATGTGTGCCACTTATGTACTTAACATGTGTCCTACAAAAGCTTTGCAGCCTATGACTCCTATGAAGCATGGCATGATAGAAAGCCTTCTATTGAGCACATGCACGTTTTTGGTTGCTTGGCTTACGCTTTGGTGCCACAAAAGTAGTGCAAAAAAGGGATGATAAGGCTATCAAATTTATTTTTGTTGGTTGTAGTGCTGAAAGAAAATGTTACAAGTTGTACCATCTGCAAACAAAGCATACCTTGGTTTCACGAGATGTTGTGTTTGTGGAAGATTTTGTTGTCATGTACTAGACACAACAATGTAAGCTCATAGGACATTTATGACAGTTTGTTGCCTCTTTTCAGTGGTGGAAGTTTGAACGTAAATTCAAATGAGGCAAATGTACAACCTATGGGTGGTTTTTCAAAATGTTACAGATCAGCCTATTACTAATGCAGATGTACATGATGTACTTGATGAGGAATGGGTTGAGAATGAGCAGGCTAGAGGTATGCCAAAATGGCTAGCGCATGCTTTGCATGATAGTAAATTGGATGCACCTTTGTCTAGTCACATTTGTTCAGGTTCTCACCATGCATCTTATGCATCAGATTGCTATGCCTTGGTTGTTTCCAGTTTATGTGATGTTGAGCAACCTCTGTCTTTTGATGAAGCACATAATTCAAACAATTGGATAGCTGCCATGCAATCAAAATATGATGCACTTATAGAAAATAACACATGGACTTTATGTGCTTTGCCTCCTGGCAAAAAGGCCATTGGTACAATGTGGGTTTACAAGTTGAAGCATAAGTCGGATGGTGAAATTGATCTCTATAAGGCTCGACTTGTTGCAAAAGGCTATGCACAGCAAAAAGGCATAGATTATGAAGAGACCTTTGCTCCCACTTGTCGTATGACTATTGTGCATTTTCTATGTGCATTGGCAACTTATGTTGGTTGGGATGTACATCAATCAGACATTGTTACTGCTTTCTTGAATGGTGACATAGTTTAGGAAGTTTATGTAACACAACCTTGCGGTTTTGTCAAGAAAGAACAAGAGGATAAAGTGTGCAAATGTAAGAAAGGTTTGTATGGGTTGAAGCAGTCTCCTCATGCTTGGTATGAGAAAGGTGACACTCATTTGGTCAAACGAGGCTTTCATAATAGTCCAATAGAAAGCACTTTGTATGTGAAGTGTGAGTGTGATGTACTTCTCATCGTTGTTCTATATGTGGATGATTTGTTGATCACTCGACCAAATGAGAGACATATTGCTGAATTGAAGGTTGATTTGAATGCTACTTTCAAGATGAAAGATTTGGGGATGTTGCATCATTACTTGGGTATACAATTTAAGCAGTGTGATGGTGGTATTGCCTTGTGTCAAACAAGTTACATAGAGACATTGCTATGTAAGTTTGGACTTGGGTATTGCAAACCTATTTCCACTCCCATGTAAACAGGTTTGAAATTGAGTCTTCATGATAGCAATGATCCTATCGATGTCACTCTTTACCAAATTGCTATTGGATGCCTTATTTATGTACACAATACGAGGCCGTATATTCAATTTGCAATCTCACAAGTCAACAAATTTATGCATAGCTTAGGGACTAAGCATTGGCAAGTTGTCAAGAGGATTTTTTTCTACTTGAGTGGCACTTTACATCTTGGCTTGTTTTATCCCAAGGGGGGATCATTGCCGCCAGATTTACATTCTTTTTTAGACTCGGATTGGGCTGGTTGTTTTGACACGTGAGTGTCCATGAGTGGTTTTTGTTTCATGCTCAATAGTTCATGTAGCTCATGGTTGAGCAAGAAGTAACATACTGTGGCCACTTCTAGTTGTGAGACTGAGTATAGGGCAGTCTTCCAGCTTGCCGTTGAGTGCGTATGGCTCAAACGCCTTATGGCTGATTTGGGTGTTGGACAAACACTGCCAAAACACTATCTACAATGACAATCAAAGCGCATTTGCAATTGCAAGGAACCTAGTTTTTCATGCTCGCACAAAGCACATTGAGGTGCATTACCGCTATGTCAGGGAGAGGCTCTCATCAGGAGAGATCGGCTTGGCTTATGTGCCAACACATGGCAACCTTGCAAATATTTTCACAAAGGCATTTTCTTGTGAGAAGTTCAAAGCTTTCTGCAAAGCTTTGGGCTTACTCCCCTTTGTGGACTGATCATGTCCTCATATGCCATGCCACTTCCCTATACTCTATGTGCCAGCTCTCATTCACCCATCACTCCTAGGGGGGATTGGCTACCATATACATGTGGTAGTGATGTGTGTGAACACGCTTAGGACCGACGGGGCATTTTTTCCCTTACTAGGAGGTCTTTTCCCCCATGCATTGTATATACGCCCATCACTCTAGGGATATCTTATCTTTCCATTGCACACTAAGTAATACACTCTCACTTGTGTGCCTTGAGCTTCCTTTGTCTTCTCCAAGCTATGTGTATTTTCCTGCAACCCTAATTCCAACATATCCATTAAGCTTACCATGGGAAAATTTTACTATCTTTTGGAGAGGTTTTTATCTGGTTTTTGGTATTTCCAATTTGTCCATTTGGCTAGTTATACTCAGTTCTCACAATTGTAGTTTGCTGCTTCAGTGTGTCTCTATGAAAAACACAATGTTGTGCTCCTCTAGGATCACCTTCATCCTCCCTAGGTGTGTCCATAATGACCCATTGCATTTCCAAACTACTATGTGTATCTCTGGCTGTGGTGTCTCATAGGCCCCACACCTCTATTCGATGTGCAACCATCGATGAAAATCCGGCCATCTTTGTAAAAAGCCTTCTTCTTGTCTTTCGTTCCTTGGAGGGCCCTACGCATGCATGAGCGCCTATGATATGCCCATGTCCTTGTGAGATTTTCATCTAAGAAGATGGCCCGAGAGTGTGCGTAAGACAAATCTCTTCCTCATGAACTCAATCCTCTCCCTCTCACTAAGAAATTGGAGGATGAGGGCCCTCTTCCTAGTGGTATCCTTGCCGCTTCCCGATTCTCCACACCCTGGTGAAGGGGATTGCCCCAAAAAGAATTGTCCTTTCTTTGATAGGTTGTTGTTCCCAAAATGAAATATTATCCCCACTTACCTAGTGGTATCCTTCCTAGATCTCCATACCTTGGTGAAGAGGATTGCCCCTACACGCTCTTCAGTTGAGAAGATTGTGAAGTCATCCATAAAATAGCCATGAGTTTGCTTAAGAACTCACTAAAGATCTCCATCATGTATCTCTAAAAGGTTGTCGGAGCATCACATAACCCGAATGGCATTAGCGGACACATAAACGCTCCTTATTGAGTGATGAAAGTCATTTTTGCTCAATCTTTTGGTACAATCTTTAGTTGATCATAGCCACTGTAACTGTCCATGAAACTATACATTTCGTGGCCAGCAATCTCATTTAGCAGCATATCAGTGAATGGAAATGGGGATGGATCTTTAATAGTCTCAGCATTAAGCTTTTGCTAATCCACACAAATCCTCAACTTTCCATTCTTCTTTGGTACCACTACAATCACCAGTTGCTGCTTGCTACTTCAGTAATGAATCTAGCTTTTAGAAGATTGTCGATCTCCTCCTTTACCTTCTTAGCATAATTTGGATTCATTCTATATCTCTGCAGTCTCACTGGTTTGGCATCTGCTTTCAATGGTATCTGTTGTTGACACACTTCTAGATTGACTCCCTTTAAATCAATGTGGTCCCATGCAAAGACATCTTTGGACTTTTGAAATAAAGCCTAGCTTTGTCTTTAATATTTGGCTTCAAATGTTTGTTGATCTTCACCATTTTGGGGTTTTCATCTGCCAAGATTGCACTCTTTGATCTCTTGATCATCTGGAAGCATCCAATTTGGACCACCTCCTTTTTGCTTGGCCAATGGCTATGCTTCTTTTTTAGTTTGAATGATAGTTGCATACTCATTGAATGATCACCTAACTCTGCAAGTCCAAGTTCCATCTCTATTCTCTCAACAGCCTGATCTAAACTTTTTGTGTTGATCTGGCCATACCCATCATCTGGTATGGTCTCTTCTTCCTTCTTTTGATTTGTCTGATCTTGCGATCATCCATCAAATCTGAAATGTTATCTCACCAGTGTTTGATTCTATAAATTGGTTAGGATACTGCCTCCTTTGCCTTCAACTTGCTCTTTATCCATCAAAATAGCACTCAAATCTATTTTCGCAAGAGGAAAAATATTCAGTGACATGAGCATTTGTTTGATGTTCTTGGTACCATACTTCTTGTAAGATCTTTAGGTCATAGTGTCTTTTTTCAACTTCTTGTGTTATCCATTTTGATATGAATTCTCTTGCTGGACCCCTAAATAGTGTCTGATTGGCATAATCATACACGGCTCCAGCAGTTTTGAGCCAAGGTCTACCCAAAAGCATTCCATATGCTCCTTGTACATCTAGAACTAAGAAATTGATCTTGAGTTTCTCCTTGCCAACCCTAATCTGTATGTTTTCAATTAAACTAGTAGGTTGAACTACCCTGTGATCAACCATTCACATCCTGAATTGTGTTGCCTTGAGGTCATGGATCCCCAACTTTTGTCTCAGATTCTCTTTGAGAATGTTGACCCTTGCCCCACCATCCAATATGAACCCCAACAATGGTTATCATTGCTTCCTCAATTTGTAGTTCGCTTATATGTCAGGAACCTCATCATCCCTAATGGCTGCCAAGTCTACTGCTCTGGCCTCTACCTCTGCTTTCCTCTTCTTCTTGATAAACTTTGCAGCTTCTAGTAAGGTTCTTTGAATGTCATCCAGCTCCACTGTGAGCTTTTGGATACTTTCACATACTTTAACATATATTTCGTTTTGTTCATTACCAGAATTGTTATCTAAGCAGGAAGATATCTCTTCCAACTGGCTATCTTCACAATTCACTACACTGGCTTCCTTTGTCTGGTAGTTGGCTGATCTTGTGATGGATTTTTTAATTGCTCTTTAGTCTTCTCCTTCCCCACTTCAGTAGTTCTAGCTTTGGCTAAGTATGATATGACTTGCATCTCCTCTTCCAGACTTTGAACTGCAACAATCATAGACTTGTCTAGTCCATGTGCTACCTTCTCCACACCAGATTCCTTGAATTACTTCTCTACTTGAGCACCTGATGATTGAGGTGTCACCTTGTGGATCTTTCCGGCCTCAGAGAATTTTGGATTCTCTGGCATCTTCTTTGCCAGTGCCTGTGTGATCTTTGCTACTAGATTGATCTATTCTTGCCATTTGTCCACCACCTTCACCTTACCTTCCACCTTCTAGGTAGCCCTCCCATATCTTTGTTTCAGTAGCTTGCTTTACCTCCTTTTTAGGTTCATATGGAATTTCTTTGATTACTACCCCTCTACTTCTGATGACTGCTCTCATCGGTATTGACTCAAGTGGATTCTGCTCAACTCCTTCTACTTTTGCATTGTCAAGGGTGGCACTAAGCTACAAAATGGCCATACTTCCCACGGGTGTAGTAGCTGAAATCTCTCTTCCCAAAGTTGGATCTACCCCTTCAACGACCATTGCCTCCATAATATCTTCCTTTGTTCGTTCTAGTACTTGTACCGGCCTCATTTCCCTTGGAACCAGAAACTCCATCTGACTTCACCACTTTCGGTTTGGTTAATGCAATCATAGATAAGTCCTTTCCCTTCTTGAAATGGCGAATTATGATTTTGCAATTATTCCAAACATGACTATACGCTTTACAATACGTACATTGACTACACTCATCTGACCTGTGAACCCTAGATGTGCACTTCAAACACTAGGTCTCTAGCTTCCTAACTGAGGGTGAGTCTTTGCCATTTCAGCAATTTGCTTTGACATATCCTCCAGTTTCTTCGTCCAAGATCCCTTCTTCTTTCTCTTGGCCTTGTCATTTGAATCACTATTTTAGATGAGCTGGAACAAGAGGTGGAATCTAACTCCTCAAATGTCGTATCACTATCACCGAAATTTTGTCAACTCTTGTTGCCCTTTTCCTTTTTGGCTTGCTTCTCAATTTTCAAGGCTCTTTGAACTAGATCATTGAATTTCTTCGTTGGGACTGGGACCTCTTGTTCCCTCAACTTTTTACTTTTGAACTGATTGAGGAACCAAGCCCTCATTCTTTTTTCAAATGGGGTTCGTACAATTGTCTTGTCGGCTCCTTAATTTTCTCAACATAGCTCTGAACTGAAAATTTATCTCGTTTTATTATGTCTAGATCACATAAGATGTTTTTGTCTCCTCTATTATCATAATATTTGAGGCAAAATGCTTTAATCAATTTGTTGTATGTTTTGAGTTGCCACACTGGGCAATGGTAGTACCATTTCTGAGCCACATCCTTTAGTGTTTGGTTAAACTACTGTCCCCATTTATCTTTGTTGGTATCCTTGAGCTGAACATACTGTTTGAAGGCCTCAATATGGAGATACCCCTTTAAATACTAGAAGACAATCTTCAAATCAGTGGATCTTTCATGGTACCTGGACTTCTCTTTTGAGATTGATTTGCACTTTTTGGTTCTTCTCTTGCTATAGTGATCATTATTTGCATCCCACTTGTCATTATCATCCGTTTTAGTCACAACGTTTGGGTCTAGTTTTTGCTCTGGCTTCCGACTCCTTCTGCTACCATCACTTTCATATTTATGCTTTCTAATTTTTCCCTTATCTTTCTTCTAAGACCCACCAGATCGAGAGCGTCTCTTTGCTCTCTCCAATTGCCTCGTCCTGGACTGGTGAGAATGCTAGGATTCCTCCATCTCCTCAACAATTTGTTGGTCCAAGTTGGCATCCGTCTCATTACCAAGCACAATGTTAGTATCAAAACCTTGCTCCGACTCCTCCAAAATAGGGCTCATATGGTATGAATCTTCCATGGATTTGGTTGTTGACCTTCTGCCACGGGCCACTCTTATAGACAACATGATTGAAATAAGCTAACTCCAAAATTCTTTGTCAAGAGAAATTCAACTCACCACCATGATCGCCAAAATGGAATGAGTTGGTCACTTCTGATAGCTATTCCAGGATGAGTTAGTAGAGTTAGTTAAACCAGTTTAGATAAGCAGACTTCATGTGACATATCAAATAAGATAGAGACTGGAATGAAATCAAAATGCAAGACTGATATTAGAGCTGGAACTAGAATGTATATTCAGATGAGTGCAATTGGTAATGAGTACAACAATATGAGCCGAAGGATGCTTTGAGCTTAATGACAAAAGAATACAAGAGCACGACTAACTCTAGGAATAGCAATAGACAACAATAGGTACAATAGACCTCACCAAATGAGTGATGGACCCTATTTATAGCTCTCGGACTAGGCCTGTGATGACTGACTGTCTCTTGTGCAATTATTGCAAAAAATTAGCTCGATATTTACCAGTTCCCATTGCTAGTCTGTCTTTTCGAATGGGCTTTGTTCCCACTGTCTACAACATTTTTGTCCAGCTGTGGATGATGGCATTGACATCTCCTCCCTGGACATCAGAGATTCACTTCATTGGGGGGGGGTGGGGGAGAGAGAGAGAGAGAGAGAGAGAGAGAGAGAGAGAGAGAGAGAGAGAGAGAGAGAGAGAGAGAGAGAGAGAGAGAGACATTGGCTCTCGATTCTTAGTATCAATAAGCCCACTCTTGACATCCTTCACATCAGCAACTTTTCTTGGCCTACCTTCGACCACCCTCATCGTCAACACCTTTGGAGTGCCCCACATTGATTGAAGTGGGAGTGATTAAGCAAAGCACATCCATAGATCTTCTCTTGAGAGACAGTTTCTTTAGCACCTTGTTCAAAGGTGGAGATTTGACATCAACAACATAGTTGGAGAGCATTGGAGTTCGAGGCGAGGATTACTTTCTAGCCACAATTTTAATGTGTGCACTTTTTTGGTCGACGGTCATTTTGATCGAGGCTTTCTAGTTACAAGTTGCATTTTTCATCGTGGATTATGATGTTGCACGAGTTATGTGCTCATGTATGACATTGTGGGTTACTTCATAGAGTTATATGCATAGTTTTGTGCGGTTTTGCCTATGTATGCATATGCGGCTACCAAGTGAGCTAGTTACAGCTAGCAAGTGGCATATTAGATACACAATGATTTTGAACAGGTATAGTTGTCTATTGTAATGGAAATGGCCTATGAACTTTGAGAATAGCGGAATTAAGAGAATTAGACTGAGAATTTTTATGAGATTACTTTGAGAACATGGAGGGTGAACTTAATTGATGGTAGCAACATAAACATAGTACTTAATTAACTTGGCATGGATAATACTTTTGCAAGAGAGAGAGAGTATATTAGAGAACATGACAATAGTTGAGGACCGGATTTACAAGGAGCCGGTCCCCCCTCCAGAGTGTGTTTGTATCAGAGATTCTCCCATCAAGAGAGACTTGTTACAATACAATCTTTGTGTTCCTTGTGACCTTGGTGATGCTATGAAGATGGAAAGCTTCATGCATCACGAGCTTAACATAAGCTTTGCAAAAAGCATTAACTATCCCAAGCCTCAGTCCCAAGGCATTAAACACCTTCAAAGGTGGAGAGAGCTAGCGGGAATGAGGGTAGGGAAGAGGAAGAAGAATCATTCATAGGAGAAAGAAATAGTTCCTCGCTTATCATCACTCTTATTGCTTAGCATAGCATAGTAGCATAGTAATGAAGATGAAGAAGATGACAAGCTTAAGCATTGAAGCATGGCTCTTGGTTGGATTTGCATTCCATAGCCAAGAGTGTTGGTGTAGGCTCTCCACTTCTCAACAAGCTTGGAGAAGGAGACGGAGCTCTTGCATTTTGCACTCCACATAATCAGAGAATGTGTGTGTATGTGTGTGGGAGAGTATACCCCCCCTCTCATGCTTGGTCCACACGTCTCTCTCTCTCATATTATTTTATTATTTCATTTGGACATGTGTCCTCTTTTCCCTCTTTGATAGAAAGAACTTAATTATTTATTTTTATGTATCTAAATTCTCATTGGACCCCTTTAAAACCTATCCAATAGCATTCAAACACATCATGAGGGCCACATTTGGAGGATCATTTGAACATGTGTCTTTTATGCTTATTAAGTAATTTGGTTGAATTGAATACTTCAAGGACTTAGTCAATCAAACATGGAAACGTTGATGACTCTTGAGATTTATCTTTGAATTGAATACTTCAAGAACTTTAGTCATTTAAGCATGTGAGAAACACCTCAAGCTTTTAGGTAAGGTTCCCACTAACACTTAACAAGCCAACAAGCACCTCATGCTTGGGTAGGATTCCCACCTCAAGGTCAGCCCTAGCTTGCCTAAGGTCAAAGGACTTTTGAACACTGACTTTTGGAGGTCTTTAATGAAGCTAACCCTACGGTCTTTAAGCTCCATTAGATAGCATTGCTCTTTAACATACCATCTCTCATTTGGACCCCTTTTAACCTTGGCCCCATGTTGAGACAGATCCATAAGCACATGTCTATATTCTACCCCTTGTTCCCGTTTATTCTCACATTAAATGATCAGTTTAACATGAGAAAATCATTTGGGTTGGTTAGATATTAGATTTTATGACATCCATAGAGCCGCTTGTTTAGAAGTGAACTAGATTGGTAGGATTTTGACAATTTATGTACACCATATGTGGATTTGCTACTAAGACACTGAGTGTGTATTTATTGTCTATGAGGTTTTGGTTATATTTTTAAAAATTTGCTTAAATTTCAAGAGAAAATCAGAATTTTCTCATATTTTTGCCATGCTTTCTACATATCTATAACTTACTCTCTAATGCTTTAGTGGTCAAGATTTACTCCCACTTTGATAGTGATTGAGTTTGACTCTCACTTTTGAGAGGTTTTATTAGTTTGGGCATGGATTTGTGTTCTTGTGCATTCTTGTGCATGCTCCTACGGGTTACAAATAGCCGATTTTGAGATTTGACAAGCTTTACAGGTTATATATATAAGTTACTTGCAGTTGTCAAATTGTGCATGTAATTTTGTGGGATGCATATCGAGCATCGCATTTTGCTCTCTACTTATGCATATGGTTATGCATTTTATGCTCTTTTTCTATTTTGCTTCATTTAGCAGAGCTTACTCAGTCATTAGTATGTCGAGTCTTAGACACTGTTATAGTACATTGCTTCGGTAGAGCTACATTATGCATATGCGAGCATTGAATTGATATAGTGGTCTAGTGATCTCTCACTTTGTTTCCATTTTTGGCACGGTTTATGGTTGAGAAGACTTTATTAGATTTCTTACCATAGTTTTGGTTTCTTAGCATCCATATAGTACATATGTGTGACATTTTAGAGTCTAAAAAAAGCTGACTTGTGAGAGATGGAGGTCTCATTCATGTTGCCTTGTTGGCATTGTGATCACATAGGGGATATCATTGCTTTAGGCGTATGAGGCAACAAACTAGGGATGGGTGAACTAGGGATGGGTGAACTAGGGTGTGATCATCTGTCGTGTCGACATGGGCAACAACGTGTGCTAGGGTGATGTTGGGCTTTTGTGTGGCAATTGGGAGGTCTCGGGTTCATCGACCCACACCTAGTGAGGTGGATGAACTAGGGATGAACTAGAGGTGAACTTGGGGTGCAATTTTTGTCCCTAGCTCACCCCTAGTTCACTAGGGGATGGATGATTGAGATCAAAGCCGCTCCGCGCCCTCAAATTTAGGCTCTAGATCCCCTCTGGATGATCTCGTGTGAGATAGAGACAAGGGGAGGTTAGTGCAACCAGGTTTGTGTAGATTTTGTTAGCATTTGGGATCTCATGTACAACCTACTAGTATCAAGGCCCCACCTAGCAGATGCAATGTGAGCATTTTCAAGAGGGATTGTCAGTCATATGATGATTGAGACTAGTATAATGCATTGCGGAGTTATGTAGACCATACAGGGATGTCTGCAAGATTTGCATGCAGCTTCTAGTGTGGATAGGTAAGCTCGCCTATCACTAGAGCCAATACTGTCTGTTTCCCTTGGGTCTATGTTCTTGGTAGGAATGTTCTTTTTTTCTAAAAAGGGAAGGGATGGGAAAAGAGAAATGAAACTGAAAGTGAATGAAAGAGGAAAAGAGTGAGAGGAATGTTAAAAAAAAGGGAGGGGTGCTTCCCTTCCCCTCCTTTTTTTTCAAAACATTTCTCCCCACCTTTTCTTTTTTTTCCCTTACACACTCCCTTCACATTCCTCTCCACCCTTTTTTCTCTCTCACACTATCCCCCCCCCCACCCTTTTCTTTTCCCTCTCATACTACCTCTCTCTCTCTCTCTCTCTCTCTCTCTCTCTCTCTCTCATTACTTGAGAGGGACTTGCTCTCTGACTCTCAAGGACACACACACACATACTCTCTCTCTTGCCTTCTCTCTACTCTCTCTCTCTCTCTCTCTCTCTCTTTTCCATTAGACACTACTCACCACCTGTATGTTAGATGGGTGTTCTCCTATTGTCCTCTCTCTCTCTCTCTCTCCCTCCAATTCTCCCACTCTCCACTCTATTTAATGATTGTAGGTGCATTTAATGATTAAAGGTAGTTGAGAGTGTGGGTACAACCTATATAAAGATGATAAATCTTCTACTATTCCTCTTTTGAAGTGTCCAAGGAATGTTGTTTTCCTCATGGTCTCTATAGCTCTGTTCTTTCAATTCTGTCTTTGTAGCTCTTACCCCCCTATGTTCTCTTCATGCCCATTCAACATTTTCTCTCCCTCCATCTTCCTCTTTAGTCTAGCTAGCTTCTTTTTCATTCTTGAAGCTTTCTTCACTATCCTCCATCCCTAACACTTTCCCCTTGACACACACACACACACACACATACTTGCATGCACGCACACACAATGTTTGTAAAAAACCAAAGTTTGATGTATTTTTTACTCGGTTAAAATTACAAAATCTAGACTAGATTTCGACCTTGCCATGTAGAAAATCGACAAAATTTCACAAGTTTTAGTGTTACTAATCATTGACAAATGCTTGAGAGTTTTAAACGTGCATGCTTTCTCTTCAATTAGGAAAAATGATTTTGCCAAACTATGCATCTATATCCCTCTCTCATTTTCACCCCCCTCCTTGCCTACTACCCTCTGTTTGACACCCTCCCACCCCAAATTGCCCCCCCCACACCCCCATATGTATATTTTCCCATTAGCGATATCAGCAAATGAGGAGTGACAAATACACACACATATGTATATATATATATATATATATATAGAGAGAGAGAGAGAGAGAGAGAGAGAGAGAGAGAGAGAGAGAGAGAGTATTACACAAGGGAGAGAGGGAGGGGAAGAGATGGAACAATTAAGGGAGAGGAAAGAAGTAAGTTAGAAAGACACGTGGAGGAAAAGGCAGGGATGGAGCAGTAAAGGGAACATAATGGGCAAACGACATGGCATTGAGATTGAGGGAATGAGGGAAATCAAGGGTATAGAGAGAGAGAGAGAGAGAGAGAGAGAGAGAGAGAGAGAGAGAGAGAGAGGAGGAAAGAAATTAGTGCAAAAGAGATGTGGTGGCAGGGAGAGGGAGAGTGAAGGACAACGGATAGGGAGGATGAGAAAAATGATAGAGGATGTGTACAAATCATAGAGAGAGAGAGAGAGAGAGAGAGAGAGAGAGAGAGAGAGAGAGAGAGAGAGAGAGAGAGAGAGAGAGAGAGAGAGAGGATACACAAGGGAGGGAAGGAGGGGAAGAGAGGGAATGGATGAGAGAGGGGAAAGAAGTAGGTTAAAAAGATATGTGGAGACCAAGGGAGGGAGAGTGTTAACCCTCACAGCGCACGGACACCCTATCACCTACGAGACGGACGTTGTAACCTCCGGCGGACATTGTATTATTTATTTGGTAGAGTCAGGTACCAGGTTTGTCGGTCCAATAGGAAAAGGGTAAGAGTGATCGCCAATGAGAGGCGCACTCTAACTGGAACATTCAAGGGATTAGTTGGCTAAGCATGGGAGCCCAAGTGTGAATGGGGTGAGCTCATAAAAAAGTCAACTAAACCTAAAATTCACTCATTCTCTCATTTGTGCAATTGAAGAGTGCTCTTGCTCCATCTCCATCTCCATCTCCATCTTCTTCTTCTTCACCTCCTTGTGTGTGTGTGTGTGTGTGTGTGTGTGTGTGTGTGTATGTGAGAGAGTGAGAGTGTGTGTGCGATCGAGCATTACGAAGGCACGACGGCGGCGAAGTGGTTGAGCGCGGCACGACTGTAGCTTCTTCTTCATCGCGGCGAGGAATCCACCACGAAGGCGAGCGTAGAGCGGTGAGTGACACACCCTTTGCTCTCTTGAGCTTGCTAGATTAGTCTTGTTGTGTGCTTGGATCCATTTGTGGCTCGCACACGGTGTATCGGCAAGTTCCTTGCATTGACACGTGCGACATACGTGCACATTTTTGGCGCCGCTACCGGGGAATGCCGTGCATTAAGCTCGAGTAGCACTCTATGCTTCTTCGTGGTGCAATTTCAATTGTAGGAAAGGTAGGGAAGGAGTGTGTGTGTGTTGAGAAGAGGGATTTGGTGTTATACTATGTGTTTTTTTGTTAATGGAGTTTTCAAAGGTACCGTGTTTATTCTCTATGTATTAAGGTAGTTAGTTTTTTTTGTTAATGGAGATTTCAAAGGTTCTGTGTTTATTCTCTGTGTATTAAGGTAGTTAGTTTTCTGTATACAGTAAGTAGGAAGTAGATTAGTGAGAGTTAATAGAGTGTGTTAGTGTGTAAGAGTAGGTGTATTAGTTAGTAGTAGGTAGATAGAGTGTGTGTGTGCTCTCGCGCAGGCCGCGGCGACCTTATCCTTAAAATTTAATTTAAAAAAATAATAATTTTAAAGGTAGGACCGGGATCGGGAATATCTCCTAGACCCAAGCCCAAGCTCACGCTCAGGCCTAGGCCTCAGTCGCCTTTTAAAAAAAATGAATTTTAGTTTCACACGTAGCTAAAAATCGATTTTTTGAGGACCAACGGAACGTCAGATGCCCGAAAATTGTGCTGTAGAGCACACAGCGACCCTCTAAGTGATACGCTCGTTTCGAGCTATCACACACTTTAATAAAAAAAATCAAACATTAAAAAACATCAAAAACAAGAAAAAATCAAGTAGAAAATGAGGTGCAAAACACCCACAAAACAAAGCAAGTAACCTTTGAGGGTACTTGCCGACACTTGTAGGGCACCCAAAGCACATGTATCTACGCTCTGGTCGTGTGCTAGAGTCCGAACAACTAGCTAGTGCTTCGATTTACGGGGGTATTCACTATCCTTCCACGCTAGGGTCTACGCCCTCGGCAGGGACCCAAGGTAGTGTAACCCAAGACCCAAATATAGCGGCTAGCGACTCTTACTCTGACTACGATATTATGGAAGAGCATCTTACACAAAGCCCCGGGGGAACAAATGAAACCGTGCTTAGCTGGGCCCAACAACCTGGAACTAGTGTTTTTAGCCGTTTGATGGAAACTTTTAGTAGAGCTACGGGCTCTGAACCTACGGCTAGTGAAGTAAACGAAGGGAGTGGGGAAGTAGAATCACCATTCACATCTCCTGTAGACCCCACACTCCCTCAGAGTGTCCACGTGGACATTCTACCTACCTCATTTAATGAGGGCCCTACCGAGCTACCACCTTCCAAAGTCGCCTCTAAGGTAGTGGTGACTAAAAGTCAAAACACGGGAAGCAACATTGCATCCACCTCACGGCAACCCTCTAGTACACCAAGTTTGGACGGGGTATTTCTCAATGAAAATTGGGAATATGACCTACACACGGAGACTTTGACCGACCTATACATGGGCTACACATACCATGTGGGTTGGTTAGAAGTTATACAATCCACATCTAGTGCCACTAGTCTAGAGGAACAACAACACATGATCTGCAATGTCATCCATAGGATTATCCAGTCCGAGAGGCAAAATCGAGGAATAAACATACCTTCGACGGGTCCTATGCGATTTTTAGACACGGGCAAAGGGAAACAACCCACTCTATCACAAATGGAGACTCCCCCAGTGAGTCCCATCGATCCCCCATATGTTGTTTCGCCAAGGGTCTCAATGCAATCTGATCCCACAAGTGATAGCTTTACTTTTCCAAGTCTAGCTCATCTTTCCCTGGATGACACCACGGATACCATGCCTACCCCAATGATGGGCATGCCGAGAAACACGCCATGGACCTCATTTGTTAGTAAAGCACCACTACATGGTAGCTCAATGCCTGCAACAGTACCTACAAGTGTGTACCAATCATATGCACCTATGGGTCATCACACTCATGTAGTCCCTACCCCTCCCATTGTTTCAACTACCTATGCTCCACAACCACAATACACAAGTTCTTATTTCCATGGGACTATACCGGCTAGCATTAGCATGTCACATCCGACGTCTGCTATGCCTAGGGCCACCCATATGAACTATGGACCACCACATGGCACAACATCATACCCAACGTGGAACCCAAGGGCTTCCTATGCGCTAAGCCCAATGCCAATACCTACTCCACATGCAGTCTCTGGAGCGCCTTCACCCACGGTGCCTGCTCAACTTAGGTGACTTGGCAACATTTGCTCAAGCTATTGGTCGATCTATTGCTGAGAATATGCGTAACACGCCTGATAGAGAGCCTAGAAGTAAGGCAGTACAAATAGCCAAGCTCACACAAAAATTTAGTGGAGACGGGGATGTGAGAAAGCATATCGAAGTGTTTGAACAAATATGTGATTCTCTAGGAGAACACAATGACCTACATAAGAGC
The DNA here is from genome assembly GCF_014529385.1 of Adiantum capillus-veneris. Lineage (NCBI taxonomy): Eukaryota > Viridiplantae > Streptophyta > Polypodiopsida > Polypodiales > Pteridaceae > Adiantum > Adiantum capillus-veneris. The sequence goes on from NC_140941.1 coordinate 102,768,646, forward strand.
AATGCTTTAAGCCTAACCTTAAGTGGAAAGGATGGGGATTGGTATAGAACCCTAAGGGTGGAAGAAAAAACGATTTACCCTACTCTTAGGAGACTGTTCTTAAAAGAATACATACGAGAGGGAGTGCTTTGGGGTGTAGCCTGTCAGCTCCAGAAAGCCCAACGAGAAGAAGGAGAGTAGGTGAGATACTTTATAAGTCGCTTGAAGCATTTGAATTCTCGTTGTAATCCAAATGAGTGCTTCAACAATAACCAATTGCTTGATAGATTCATTAGGGGATTACGACATGAGGATATCTACAATGGCCTAGTCATTAGAGGCATCACCACTTGGGAAGCAGTCACCACCAATGCGATCCAATTGGAGGATAATTTAATGATTCAAGGAGAAAGAGTGTCTTTTGAGCCTAAATCTATTAGCTCACAAGCATCGGGGCATCAGCCAATGACCCTAAAGCCTATTGCTAAGGAGCCAAAGATATCTGAGATGACTTTAGCAAATCTCACCAAGGCTATTCAAGAGAGTCTTAGAGACAATCGTGATCCGCAAAACAATCATATGTATCCAAGAAGGGAGCAACAATGGTGCTCAATATGCTATGGATCGCATAGTACCAGTGAATGCCCTACTTTTAGAGTAAAATTCAATGGGAACTGCAATGCATGTGGAAGGTACGGTCATCAAGCTAAGGATTGCATAGTATTTAAGTGCGCGATGGCCAATAGACCAACCTTAGCATGGACAGACACACCTCGAGTGCCTGCATTGATGCCGGTCCCACCTCTTGAACAAACATCACAACATATGGTCCCTAGGGCCCAAAATGTTGTTCAAACAACACCCTTACCACCTCTAGTGCTAGGACCGCAACCACCACATCCGAGAATCACTTCTGTGAATCAAGTGGGTTGTGAGTCATCTATTTCTTGTTTGGAAGGCTATGAGGAAGATATAGATCCTAATATCGCCTATGGGATGGATGTGCTTAAAGAAAGTCCACAATACTACATGGAGGACTATTGGGGACAAGTCAAACTTGTATATCAAGTAGCTGCTCTTGCAGCAAGAGGCCAAAATATCAATTACACTGCTAAGAGACCACCTCTTCAATGCTATGAGTGTGGAGGTCCACATCGTGTAGCCGAGTGTCCTATTAGGCTACAAAAGAACGCCACACTAATTCAAACCAATCAAGCGAGCACGTCTACAATGCCGATACTCATGTGTAATCGATGTGGCATAGATCATTTAATTGCCCAATGTCCAAATAATCCAAATGCACCGAAGATCACAGCATTAAACTTGATTGAAGTTACCGAGGAGCCATCACAAAGTACACCTGTGGTACCAGTAAACGTACTCACACGATCGATGCTCCAAAAACAAAATTATATTCTTGAGGAAAGAGACACGGCATCAATTGCCCAATCTCAGAAAAAGAAGAAAACACGAAGAAAGAGATCGCAAAAAGCAGCGAAGTCAGACCCCAGTTCAAAGACCAACATAGGGACTGGTGACGACCCCGTATATATGAACGACGTTGAAGAGGATTCTGATTCATGTGAAACCATGGAGACCAAAACGACCACTAACATAGAAACCAACAAGGAAGATGTTCATGAGCGAGTCAAGCAATTAAGGAGTTTGATAGAAGATACCCAAAGGGATCTAGAACCAGCACCTAGGAAGATCCAGATTACAGACACCGTGTTCCCTACGCAACAACAACCTCACCAAGTCCATAGACCCTTGGACATACCTAGTGTCATCCAAGAAGAAAGTGACTTAAAGTCATGGGAAAGTGGGCGTACTCACTTCTTGATGGAAAGAATGTTTACAGAGGGACTACCTAATCCTATCGAAGAAATGGAGATCCCATCTTCCCCACGTCAAGGGACTCAAGGCCAAAAGGTGTCGTTAAACATTGCCAAATTGATGGATTTCATGTCTTCAGAAGTTAGAACCACCATCATGTCCAAACTATATAAAGACCCCGAGCTAGTCTCAGCTCTTCGAGCTTTCCTCAATGGAGAACTAAATTTTGGGCTACCACAATTTGCACAGATGGATGGAGCTGGGGAGATGCCAATAGAGGAGGAATACATAGATCCACAACCCAACCTAGATGAGAAGCTTGTTATAGAAGTACATGTTAACAAGTTGGGACAATACTTTGAGGGTGATGAATCCAATGCGACCATACCAATCACTACTAAGGGATTAACTGTGAAGGGAATCCTTGATGGTGGCGCTGGGGTTAGCATTGTGACTAAAAATTGTTGGGAAACAATGGGAAGACCTCACCTTGCGACCACAACCATGGTAGTGAAGATGGCCAATGGGTATATTGTTAAACCTATTGGGATGCTAGAAGATCTCAAGATCAAGGTCTTTGGACATAAAATAAGATTTACCTTCATTGTTATGGATTTCTCCAAGCACACTATGGCATCTGAGATGATCTTAGGACGTCCTTTCATGAGGGAAGCAAAAATGGTGCATGATTGGTCTAAAAACCATGTCTACTTGCAGTTCCAAGATTCTGCCATTCGAGTGGATCTTGTGACGGGTCGAGCACATCCTCTAGGAAACACGTTTATAATTGATCATAGATCTGACACCACAGTTCACTCGGCCCCATTGCAGTATTGTTATACGTGTAAAGCGGACAATCTTGGGGAAGATTCTCCTTATATGGATGTACTACCTGGGATGACTGAGTTGGACAATGTGGATTGGGTCCACCTAGCAGCAACCATAGACACTTGGGGAAATAGGGGGACGACCTGGGTAACACCTGAAGGGGATGAAATACCCGTACCCTTAAATATGCTACAAAAGCCATGCATATAGCTTCTGTCAAGACTCATCCTAATGTAACAAAAAGAACATACAAGTGGGTCCCTAAAGCTTCTTTAGAGACCATAGCTAGTGCTAAAAAAGAAAAGCCTTGTAAGAAACGTCCCACTCACTCCAAGAAAAGTAAGAAAATGTTGCGATGGATACCTAAACGACTATTGGGAGCCCAAGGCTACTATCAAGGAAATGATCAAATTTGGGTGCCAAAACGTAAATTGTGTTCTTACCTATCACCCGACCCATGTGAACTCAATCCCGTAGCTCCAAAACAAATCGACAATCGCGGAAAGAAAAAAATCACAGAATGCTACACATCCGCTCCACAGCTAGTTTGGGTACCAAAGAGAGAACAATTTGTTCCACCTAGCTCAGGAAGGGGGGAGTCTTATGAAGCTTCTAGCTCCTCATGTAATGCATCCATAGAGGTAAAAGCTTCTCCACAGCCTCCACCTACAATAGTGGACCTCCATGAAGCTACAAAGGAATCCACACCTCCTAGTGTTCAAGAATCACCTAAGGAACCACTTCAAGTTCGATCCTGGGAGAGTACCTTACCACCCTTGCAACTCGACGAGGCACCTAAGGTAATAGAAAACTACTGGCAAAAATCCTCACCTATTATCAACTGGAACGATTGGTTTCAAAGGGTGACAAGCTCATTTCAAACTGTATGATCTACCCAAGGAAGGGGGGAGTGTTTGCTGACAGTCATCATTCACTTGCTTCCCGCTCAACCTTCCTCCCTGACCTCTCAATCTCCCAATCTTAGGGAATGTACATATAAAGCTTTATACTCACAAAAAACAAAAAAATAATAAAGAGCAAGAGTAATTAGCAAACGACTATGCACATTAAAAGTCAAAACATTGACTCAGACCTACACATGTCACATCTGGTACAGTGAAAGAGAAACCTATGCCATAAAACACCTTCGATCCTCATCACTCGAGTGATGGAGGGTAGGTAGAATTAGTACGATAGGAGTGTTTCTGTTTTAGAGTTGAATGATTAGCAAAGTTCCTTTTTCCCACTGATGTGCCTCCTAGAGGTATTCCTTGTGTTTCCTCGTGTGTACAGGAACGTGTTGCAGTTGTTAGGATTTGGATCTTCATGGGATCTTTCTCTCATCCACTTTTCATATCAAGTGCGATCATCAACACAAACAGGTGTTTCTTGTCCATTAGCATTGCCCCTTATCGTTTTTGCATCCATGTGTTTGTCTGCTTTAATTGTGATTGGTAGCATAATATCCACCACATTTGCTTAGTATCAAACATTTAATTCAATGTAATTTTGTCATAATCACTTGTCTAGGTTTAAAAATCAAGCAGTCCGACTAAGCTAGTTTGACCAAGCTAGGTGTTAGAGATCTTCTCTTAATACCATGGGGAATGCCTTCCTAATAATCAATGGTTACTTAGGTTCTTAATCCGATTTAGGCAGCACTGTGTGAAATGTAATAGGGCTTTCTAGTGGGCTTAGACCCTATTGACCTTTAGCTTAAGTATTATAAAGGGAATTTACTTGTGTGATGAGCCTGGGGAGGTGTATCAGTGTTATATGACCCCCCAAAGTTACAAAATTAAAATGCTGAAAATGAACAAACAAAAAATCAAAGTGCCACATTGTAAAATCTTAAGCTGGAAGAGAAATCTCAGCTTGATTTGGTACTTCACTCACATGTATCGCCTATGGTACTAGAGCCCTAGAGGTTCCCAGTGTGGGCGCTTTTCCTTGAAAAGCAAAAAACCCAAGGCATACAAAATGAGCACACACATCAAAATTGAATCAATGTGAAAAGACTTTGGGGGTTCATAGAAAAGGTAATCAGTCAGGCGATGATTTCATGAGAAATTCCTTTTATCGTAGCTTAACTATAAGGTCTTCTAGGTATAGCCTCTAGTCAGCCCTCGAACATGAAATACTTGGCTCTCGCGAGTAAACAACTTAATTGACCAGAGAAAATTAAGAAGCTTACCCATGGTATTAATAGTCGATCTCTAGTGCCTTTCGACCGTTAAATTAGCGACCCCATACTTGTTTAATTTTTTACCTTTACATCTGTTTATGCATTTGATTATATTGCAATTTAATGTTTATTGCTGAGAAATTGTCTAAAATTCTGTTACCAATCAATTTGTCTGCCTAAAACTGCATATGCTTTTTAATCACTTATGAGAATGCAATTACTGTGCCAATGTTGTTTGATCTTGCAGTGACTGAAGAAGGCTAAGGACATTCATCTCAAATGCTCTTCCACCTCGACGAACGAGCTTCAACTCAATAGCTTCCGAGGACAGAATCTACATCAGGAAGGGGGGCATGTTAACCCTCACGGCGCACGGACACCCTATCACCTACGAGACGGACGTTGTAACCTACGGCGGACATTGTATTATTTATTTGGTAGAGTCAGGTACCGGGCTTGTCGGTCCAATAGGAAAAGGGTAAGAGTGATCGCCGATGAGAGGCGCACTCTAACTGGAACATTCAAGGGATTAGTTGGCTAAGCATGGGCGCCCAAGTGTGAATGGGGTGAGCTCATATAAAAGTCAACTAAACCTAAAATTCACTCATTCTCTCATTTGTGCAATTGAAGAGTGCTCTTGCTCCATCTCCATCTCCATCTCCATCTTCTTCTTCTTCACCTCCTTGTGTGTGTGTGTGTGTGTGTGTGTGAGAGAGAGAGAGAGTGAGAGAGGGAGAGTGTGTGTGCGATCGAGCATTACGAAGGCACGACGGCGGCGAAGCGGTTGAGCGCGGCACAACTGTAGCTTCTTCTTCATCGCGGCGAGGAATCCACCACGAAGGCGAGCGTAGAGCGGTGAGTGACACACCCTTTGCTCTCTTGAGCTTGCTAGATTAGTCTTGTTGTGTGCTTGGAGCCATTTGTGGCTCGCACACGGTGTATCAGCAAGTTCCTTGCATGGACACGTGCGACACACGCGCACAGAGAGAGTAACAAAGGTACATAATGGGTAGAGGATATGGCAATGAGATTGAGAGAGTGAGCAAAATCAAGGGTGGGTACGATGTGTGTGTGTGTGTGCGTGTGCGTGTGCGTGTGTGTATGAGAGAGAGAGAGAGAGAGAGAGAGAGAGAGAGAGAGAGAGAGAGAGAGAGAGAGAGAGAGAGAGAGAGAGAGAGAGAGAGAGAGAGAGAGAGAGGCATGGAGGTAGGGAGAGGGAGAGAGAGCAGGAAACTGGAGGACTGAGGATAGGGAGGATGAGAGAGGATAGGTGGTGGTGGACGAGCAAAGGGTGGAGGAGAAGAGCGGGTGGCTTTGGTAGCCAAGAAGGGCGGCAATAGTGGTGGCCAAGGAGGTGGTGGAGGAGAAGAGTGGGTGGCTTTGATGGCCAATGAGGGCGGCAATAGTGGTGCACTGGTGGGCGTCCTGCCAAAAAAAAGCTCGCTCCATATCCTAACCCAAGGGGAAGAAGTTTATCTGGACCATAGAATGTGAAGCAAGTTTCTAGTGTCTGAAGGAGGTGATCAATAGAAAGCCGATACTTTGTCAACTAGATTGGGATGTGATTTTCCATGTTCATGTAGATGTGTTGGAATTGAGATGAAAGCAATATTGGCCCAACCTGATGGGAAGACAGATTACCTAGTCTACTTCTCCAGTCCGATTCAGTATAGTTGAACAAGTTATTCCACAACATAGCGTGAGGCACTGGGAATGGTCTTTTGTGCTACGAAGTTCATACATTATCTTTTGAGCAAGCTATTTCACTTCTATGTAGATCATCAGGCTCTTAAGTTTTTGATCAATAGAGCTAGAATCCAAGGGAGATTGATCAGATAAATGATGTTCCTGATGGAGTTTGAATTCAGGATATTCCATAAGCCAGGCAAGACTCAGTATAGTTCCGACTTTTTGTCAAGAAGTTTGAAGGGTATTCAGAGATCTTGTTAAGGGATGATCCACTGGATGCTGAATTATTTCAGGAATTCATTAGTAGAAGGACCAAATCTAGAATGACACGATGTCGTGCATCTCCGCTCCCATGACAAGAAAATGAGCAAAGGAATGCCGATCAAGAGTATTTGAATCCTGCATGGTTAATCAGCAGTTATAAGGGCTTGCTAACAAGCCAATTTATAAGCTGAAAGTGTACCAGATGGGGCTTTAATGACCAAAAGATGTCTTGGTAATGCTAAACAGTGAGTATTCTTGAAGTGGTCATAACTGGGATTTTATTAATCCAAGTTGTAGTACTCAAAAAGCTCTACATGCCTGTCTTTACGGCTCGTCAATCAGAGCTACGGGTAAGAAGTTTAACAGTTTTAAGTTGAGTCAGTAGCAGATCTGTACCGGATTGGGCAACTGAAGCTGAGGGAACAAAACTGGAATGAATGCATCAGGCTGAAGTGCTCACTTTGTGGAGCACGTCGGTCTTTTCAGATCGGTGATCGGGATTTCAGCTGGCAAGATATGGTCAATTTAAGTATCACCGGGGGCCGGGTTCGAACTGCCTTGGTCGGCTCGGTCGAAGTGGTATCTAGGAATTTTTTGACATTGACCAAGTTTCGGGACGTCATGCAGCAATGGTTTGGTTGATATATTGAGCCCGACAAGAATTATTTACTGGAGTTTGCTTATAGCAGGAAATTTCCATTACAGCTATGGCTTAAGCAGATACGAAGTCGAGGGTTTTTGCATCTTGAGCAATAAAATTCATGATGAAATTGTCATTAAAAAGCAGTTGTCGTGCTTAGTAGCACTGAGTTGGTCGAAACATATATCAGTTGTTGTGCTTGGCAATGCGGTGCCTAGAAATGCTTCACCAATATGTATGCTTAATGGGGTGTCAACCCAAGATATACTCCTTGGCAATGCCTTGGCCGAATTGTATGCCAAATGTGGTGGACTTACAATGGCCAACACAAAAGCAAGGCTGCCTACCAACTTAAACCGGCCGCCCAAAGCTAATAGAAAGAATGGCCGCCCACTTGCTAAGAAAAAAAAAAGGGGCAACCCTATTTTAAAAAGGGGCTTAAGTGTGAAATGGAAGCCAAGAAAAGAAAAGGCATGGCGTGCAGGCAGGGGCGCAGGCAGCGAGAAGGAGAAGAGGACTCGGCCTGGGCGTTCTGATGCTCTGATGGCGCCGAACACGAAACGTGAATTGACCAGCATGCCGGCACGCTCACCTTCGGGGCGAGTTGCGTCACTTTTGGAGGAGCTCGACTTTCGACCTGCCATGTCATCAAGAGCCTCTTCCCATTAGCGATATCACTAATGGGAGGCCGAAAATAGCAAAAGGGGCCATGCAAGCTAAAGAAAGAAGAAGGGATAGCTCTCTCATCATGGGGGGTTCTTCTCCTCCTCCTCCTAAGGAGCCCAGGATTCCTAATCTCTTCCTCATACCTTCAAGCCGATGCTAATCCTCCTCATGCTCTCAAGCTCCTGAAGCGGGGAAAGCCTTCTCCTCATTTCATTCTGAGTACTCTCTATCCAGGAGAAGAATAAGAAGTTCTTAAGCTTTCATTAGCCTAATCGAAACCTCATAAGCCATCTTTAATACACTCTTAACCTCGTACACCATAAAAACCCTATTCTAATCCTCAAGCTTAAGCTCATAATCTTCCAATAACCTACTCTCTAAGTGCTCTTAAGTCGGATTAAGCCTATTAACTCGAAGCCATAACCCAAGATCTGATATCAAGCCTAATCTCTCGAGCTAGTTTTCGACAAGGCATGCAAACAAGGAAGTTGCAGGTCGAAGCTTGAGCAAAAGCTTGTTAAGGATTAAAGTAAGTAAGGAATCGAAGCCTGCAAGATCATGGAACTGAGCCGATGCCTAATCTCAATTTATTAGCCAAGACTAATCTCTGAGCCTAATCCTAAACCATTAGCCAAGCCTAAACCCATTCAATTCTGGAAGACAAATCAGATGGCCAGTGGAAGAGGAAGTTCCTAAGCCATAACGGGAAGAAGAAGAAGGCAGTATTAAGCAGGTCATTATCACTTTTCTTGATTAGCACCTGGATTAAGCCAGGTTTCATCTTTTAAGGAGCATTAAGCCTCCATTAATGATTGATTAATGATGATTACGATTGATTAATTGGAATTAAGAGTACCATTTGTTTTGAGCCCTGTCTTTTTAATTGTGCATGTTGCATCTCTTTTCCCCGCACCTCTCACAGCCAGGGGCCCGGTGCCTTCCTGGCTCACCATTCGCACATTTATCCCCCGACAACGATTTATATGATTTCCTTCAATATGGAGGATCTCCAGAAGACTGGTTCCAGGCAAATAAGAAGCCACTGATTCTGAAAAGTATGATATTCACCATCATAGGGGGAGCCTTATACAGATTGGGCATTGATGTGGTTCTTGAAGGTGTGTGCCTATGCAAAAAAGATGCAGGTAATCACAAAGGCTCATAATGGGAGCTTTGGAGGACACTTCTCCATTGATATCACTTACAAGAAGATTCTACAAGCAAGTCTATGGTGGCTGACAATGATGGATGATGTAAGAGCTTCTATAAAAACTTGTGATAGTTGTCACAGGATGGGAAGACCAACAACAACAGATATGACTCCTCTGACACCCATTCAAACATTGGGAGTGTTTATGAAGTGGGGACTAGGTTTTATGGGTCCATTCAAGAAGGTCATTTCCAGAAAGGGCAAGTATATTGTGATGGCCACCTGCTATGTAAGCAAATGGGTACTTTCAAATTTACAATCAAAATCAGACAATATTGGCTAAGATAATTAGCTAAACTAATTATCTATACATGAACTATTTATCTTAGGATTTAACAGTGATTTTTACCTTTAATTATTATTGTGTTCAATTATTATGTAACTATTTAAGTAATTTAACTAATTTCTCCCTTTAATTTATGCTCAAAATTAGGCAATTTTGGTCTATTTAATTAGATAAAATAATTTTCTATATTTGCCCTAATTATACCAACTTTTTAACTTTGATTCTTATCTCTAATAATTACTATGTAATTATCTAAGTAATTTAACTAATTTCTCTCTTTAATTTTTACTCAAAAACATATAATTTTGGCCTATTTAATTAGCTAAACTAATTTTTTGTGTATGCTCTAATTATAATGGCTTTCTAACCTTGATTTCTATCTTTGATAGTTACTGTGTAATTATCTAAGTAATTTAACTAATTTCCCCCTTTAATTTCTTCTCAAAAACAGATAATTTTAGATTTATTAATTAGATAAAGTAATTTTCTATGTATACCCTAATTATCTCAACTTTTTAATCATGATTCCTATCTCTGATAATTACTGTGTAATTATCTAAGTAATCTAACTAATTTTACTCCTTAATTTTCGATAAAAAATATACGATTTTGGTCTAATTAATTAAATAAATTAATTTTTTGTGTATTTCCTAGTTATCCTAGCTTCCTAATGGTGGCTCTCTCTCTGATAATTACTATGTAATTATCTAAGTAATTTAACTAATTTTCCCTTTAATTTATGCTAAAAAATAGATAATTTTGGCTTAATTAATTAGATAAACTAATTTCTTGTGTATGCCTTAATTATTTTGGCTTTCTAACCTTGATTCCTATCTCTGATAATTATTGTATAATTATCTAAGTAATTTAATTAATTTTTCACTTTTATTTATAGCTAAAATTATTCTAATCTGACTTAAATAAATAGCTATATTATTTTTCTAACCTCAAGATAATTATCACAGATTTTTAAACATGTAAAATAACTCTGATAAATAGCACATAGTTATCTAACATATTTTATAATTTTCCTCTTTAATTTATGGCTAAAAGTAATTAATTTTAGCTTAATTAAATTAGATTAATTATCTATTAATGAATAATTTACTACATATTCCTAACAATGTTTTTTAACTATGATAATTAACGTAATAATTTTTGAGCTAATTAAATAGTTTTTCTATCAGATTTTTGATTAAAAACAGTTAATTTCTACCTAATTAATTACAAAAACTAAGTAGAAAATTAATAGATAATTTTTTTAGCATCTTGACAGTTTAATACAACTCTAATAATTATCTTATACTAATTTAAGTTTAATTAGTATAATCACCCTTAATTTATGACCAAAAAGATTAATTTTAGCATTAATATGGCTTAATAATTAATTAGATTAATATCCCTGATCTTAATCTAAGTAATTAGCATAATATTAAGAATTAAGAGAGTAATTTAGAGTGTAAGTAAGTTTAATCTTCTTAATTAATTGGATTAATTAAGAAAATATAGATAAATTATCATAATTTTTCTAATTAAAAAAGGATTAGGCTAACTACCGTGGATAATCAACTAGAGTTTTTGGTCTCTAATGATTTCTAAGTAGAGTTCTCTCTAGTTGAGAGAGAAATGACCAGGACTTCGAGTCTGAGTTTTTTTGTGAAGAGGGGGGGCCTATTTATAGATTTTTTAGGTTCATAGGCTGCTTCTGGCAGTTACCTCCACATCAAGGCAGCCCTAGTCTTTCCCTAGCGCCTGCTACTAATTCCAGCCTGGGCAAGTTCATTACTGCCCCACACAACCCCCCCAGATACACAAAATCGATTTTCTGCTATTATCTGACCTTTTCATGAGTAATATTAAAAATATCTACAATTATTTGTAAATATCTAGGAACTTTATGATAAAAGTCTTTTACAGGAATGATTACTAAAACCTTACAATTTATTTAATTAATTCAATCCACAATGTAAACTTCCAAGACCCATAACTATGCTAGTTTTTATCGAATTCAGTTCTGAAAATTTCTCACCATAGTAAAGTCATGATTACGGTTCAAAACATACCAATATTTGCCACGGTTGGACAATTCTACATTGCTTTCTCAACAAACAGATTAATTTTTGATTAGGCTTTATACAAGTTCTAAAGTTTCAGAAACTAGAAACCTTACACACGTCACGTTCATGAGACAGTAACTCATCACACATGTCGAACATGTGCTCATCCTCTGCCTCAAAGTGTGACTGAGAGGGGAAAGGAGCCGTCGAAGTAGAGCTAATGGGAGGATCACCATGCGGTGCACCCAATTTGTCCAATAGCTCTTGCCTTTGCCGTTTGGCTTTGCGTGCAAGCACACCACCACCGAACACAGACCAATAAGGCACATCCTCAAGCGAGGGGTGAGTGGTGCTCTTATCTCTTTGAGCGCTTTTTTCGAGGATGCCAAAGCCCTTCGTTCTCCACGTGCTCCAATGCAATGCGTCTCAAGCGAGGGATTGCCCTTTTCACAAGGGAGTTTTTCCTTGAGCCACCAATCGCGTTCAGGCCCTCCAAGGGGGCCACGATCATCCCAATCGACATCGTGCACACGCGATAAATTTTTTTATTTAGTCATATGTGCCCTAAAAAATAAACAATTAATTTAAAAAATAGATATATTTAAAAAAAGACTATATAGTCAAAAAGAATAAAGTGCAATGAGTGCCTTTTTATTTTTTTAATAAAGTACAATCGATGTGCGCACTAAGGGTAGAGGGGGTGGTTTGTTCCCCCCCGCCCCCATGCAACCTCAGATACGTTTATATCTGTTGAAATGACGTTGCACGGCAATATCCGCGATAATGGTCGCGAACGTGGCACCTAAAAAAAAGAAGAAGGGCAGAGTATGCCATGTTTTTGCGGCATACCCTGCCTTCTTCCTCTCCGCCATCACACATGCTTCAACCTCCCTCCCCCCTCCTACACCTCCCACACCCTCACTCTCTCTCTCTCCCTTGTCAATATCTCTCCACCTTCTCCCTCACAAAAACACAGCAACATGCACACACACACACACACACACACACACACACACACACACACACACACACACAGTCGGTTCAAAGATCAAAGGAGGTTTACCGCATTTGTCTTTGGAAGATCAACCTAACGAGCAACCTTTCTACAACCTAAGGTAATCACTAAACAATTCCTTCCCCTCTTTCCCTAATGGCTTCTACTCCACACACACACACATACAAACATGCCCACACACACACATTTACATGCATGAATGAAGAAACAAAGAGAGAGAGAGAGAGAGAGAGAGAGAGAGAGAGAGAGAGAGAGAGAGAGAGAGAGAGAGAGAGACCTCATTCATTTGCCGTAGGTTGCTTAGTGACGTTGATGCAATCTTCTTGCTCCTGTTGTAATATGTAAGCTTTGTTTGCAAATTAATTTTCGTGCTAGATTTGTTAGGAAATGGATTGAGAGAGAGAGAGAGAGAGAGAGAGAGAGAGAGAGGGAGAGAGAGGAAAAGAGATTGAGAGAGAGAGAGAGAGAGAGAGAGAGAGAGAGGGGGGGGGGGGGGGAGAGGGAGATAGAGGAATAGAGATATTAATGGGGAGAAAGAGATAGATAGAGAGAGGGAAAGAGAATGAGAGAGAGAGGAAGATAAAGAAATAGGGAGATAAAGAGCAATAGTTGTAGGCGAAGCAACCATTTTGTGGTGTGCGCAATGTGGGTATACTTCTGCTTATGTAGAATGCTATGAAAAAGACCTTCTTTACGAGAAGCCAATGGAATTTAGAAATTACTTTCTACTCTCTTCTCCTTAGCTTTTCTATCTTTCTCTCTCTCTTCCTATCTCTATCTCCCCACAGAATAGGCATTAGGTTGGACAGTTTTCAACGGTACCGTACCTCAGAATGGAGGCAGGCATGCAATGTGCAAAGTAATCCCTCGAACAAGGAAGTGTTGTGAAGAGATGATGCGCAAGAAGCACAATAAAGAAGCTCTTCTTCATAGCACTCTACAGAAGCAAGAGCACTCTCTCACTGCGCACAACACAAAACGATGGCTACATTTACAACCATAACTCTTTATCTCTACTCAAAATGATGGCTACATTTACGTAATTGTATATATATTTGTGTGTACATATATATTTGTTTATGCATGTATGTAGGCACTAAGTACTGGAGCATAGCACCCGAAGGTTAGCCGCTTCCCCTTAGGTATAGTCCTTTTTTAATCGTGGCGTTGCGGTCATTGATCCACTCATGCATGGACTGTGATGATATCTTTTTATTCATTTCTTTATGAGAGTATTTTGAATACCGTAAGGAGGATTTATGTTTCCATTTAAAAGGGGTTGGAATGGATTTGATCTCAAAACTCAATCGTGCTAAACCTTCTATGATCTCACCTAACTACATGAGCTAACCACAGAAGCTGACAATACCAACGATCTATTAAATTAGGGGAACTAAGCAATTACAGCATGTACGTCTATCGGCTCCATAGTTGCTTCAAGAGCACCCTAACAAACATCCCCTATGCGTGGTCCTACCATCTGGAATTTTGCACACCCCCATTGTTTTTTGCTATTTCGACATCATCGATGATTCTTTCTTCTTTTCTTTTTCAAAATGTGCACGACGTACTATTAATGTAAGGTATTCCTAATGGCTTTAAAAAAGTATATACACTACCTACATAGTGTAAGGACACTTTATAGAGAAGAAAAACTAAAGGGAAAATAAAGGTGAAGACTTCACGATGGCCTCAAGAAGGCAACATTTTTTGTTGTAATAAATTGAGCAATTATTAGAACACACTAGTGTGGCTAGTGTCCTTCGGCCGTCTCTCTCTCTCTCTCTCTCTCTCTCTCTCTCTCTCTCTCTCTCTCTCGCGGCACCCTTCTTGATACGCGCGACGTTCACTGTCTCGTCCGAGTTGCAGGGAACACGGGCCGGTTGAAAGAGGTGTTGAGGCGTGGTAGGGAGGGCCCCCCAAAATCCCTCCCCCCATTATATATGTATAGATTTGACATGTTAATGGACCTTTGTGTTCGGGAGAAATGTGTCTCAGCTTAATATTGTGCCGTTTTCAATCTCAAAATGTCAGTTGAGAGCAAGGGAAAAAGAAGAAATTCCGTTCCAAAATAGAAAAACATAGTGTAAAAACTGCTGGAATTAGGGTTGTAGAGAAACACACACACAGCTTGGAGAAGACGAAGGAAGATCAAGGCACACAATAGAGAGTGTATAACTTAGTGTGCAATGGAAAGATAGATATCCCTAGAGTGATGGGCGTATATACAATGCACGGGGGAAAAAACCTCCTAAAGAGGGAAAAAATGCCCCGGCGGTCCTAGTGTTTTCACACACATCACTACCACATGTATATGGTAACAAATCCCCCCTGGAGTGATGCGGTGAACGAGAGCTGGCACATGAGTAAAGGGAAGTGCCATGCCCTCAGGACAGGATCAGTCCACAAAAAGGAGTAAGCCCAAATCTTTGCGGAAAGCTTCAAGCTTCTCACGAGATAATGCCTTTGTGAAAAGATCTGCAAGGTTGTCCTATGTTGGCACATAAGCCAAGCTGATCTCTCCTGCTGAGAGCCTCTCCCTGACATAGTGGTAATGCACCTCAATGTGCTTTGTGCGAGCATGAAAAACTGGGTTCCTCGCAACTGCCAATGCGCTGTGACTATCAGTGTAGATAGTGTTGGCAGTGTCCTGTCCAACATCCAAATCAGCCATAAGGTGTCTGAGCCATACACACTCAACCATAGCTGTGAAGACTGCCCTGTACTCAGCTTCACAACTCGAAGTGGCCACAGTAGGTTGCTTCTTGCTCAACCATGATATACATGAACTGCCAAGCATGAAACAAAAACCACTTGTGGACACTCTCGTGTCAAAACAACCAGCCCAATCTGAGTCTGAAAAAGCATGTAAGTCTGGCGGCAATGATCCCCCCTTGGGATAAAACAAGCCAAGATGTAAAGTGCCACTAAGGTAGCGGAAAATCCTCTTGACAGCCTGCCGATGCTTAGACCCTGGGCTATGCATAAATCTGCTGACCTGTGAGACTGCAAACTGAATATCCGGCCTCGTGTTGCATACATAAATGAGGCAACCAAGAGCAGTTTGATAAAGAGTGACATCAGCAGGATCACCAGCATCATGTAGACTCAACTTCAAACCTGTTTCCATGGGAGTGGCAATAGGTTTGCAATCCTCAAGTCCAAACTTACATAGCAATGTCTCTATGTAACTTTTCTGACACAAGGCAATACCACCATCACATAGCAATGTCTCTATGTAACTTTTCTGACACAAGGCAATACCACCATCACACTGCTTAAACTGTATACCCAAGTAATGATGCAACAGCCCCAAATCTTTCATCTTGAAAGTAGCATTCAAATCAACCTTAAATTCAGCAATATGTCTCTCATTTGGTCCAGTGATCAGCAAATCATCAACATAAAGAACCACAATGAGAAGTACATCACCCTCACCCTTTACATACAATGTGCTTTTTGTTTGACTGTTATGAAAGCCTTGTTTGACCAAATGAGTGTCAGCTTTCTCATACCAAGCACGAGGAGATTGCTTCAACCCATACAAAGCCTTGTTACATTTGCACACTTTGTCCTCTTGTCCTTTTATGACAAAACCGCGAGGCTGCGTTACATAAACTTCCTCAAATATGTCACCATTCAAGAAAGCAGTAACAATGTCTGATTGATGTACATCCCAACCAAAATGAGCTACCAATGCACATAGAAAATGCATAGTAGTCATACGACAAGTGGGAGCAAAAGTCTCTTCATAATCTATGCCTTTTTGCTGTGCATAACCCTTTGTAACAAGTCGAGCCTTATGGCGATCGATCTCACCATCCGGCTTGCGTTTCAACTTGTAAACCCACTTCGTACCAATGGCCTTTTTGCCAGGAGGCAAATCACATAAAGTCCATGTGTCATTTTCTATAAGTGCATCATATTCTGATTGCATGGCAGCCATCCAATTTTCTGCATTTTGTGCTTCATCAAAAGACATAGGCTCCTCAACATCATGTAAACTAGACACAGCCAAAGCATAACAATCTGATGCATAAGATGCATGAGAGCCTAAACGAGTACGACTAGACAAAGGTGCATCCAATTTACTGTCATGCAAAATGTGCACCAGCCATTTTGGCATACCTATAGCCTGATGCTCATTTTCAGCCCTTTCCTCATCAAGTACATCATGTACATCTGCATCAGTAATAGGTAGAGAGAGAGAGAGAGAGAGAGAGAGAGAGAGAGAGAGAGAGAGAGAGAGAGAGAGATGCAATCCCATGTAGTATTGTTTATGTTCTGCAACAGAGTTGATTTCGAGCTCCTCCAATATCGCCAGATTCTGATAACAAAAGCAAAAGCAAAAGAGAGAGAGAGAGAGAGAGAGAGAGAGAGAGAGAGAGAGAGAGAGAGAGAGAGAGAGAGAGAGAGAGAGAGAGAGAGAGAGAGAGAGAGAGAGAGAGATACAATCCCATGTAGTATTGTTTCTGTTTTGCAATAGAGTTGATTTCAAGCTCCTCCAATATCGCCAAGTCTTTCAAGGAACCATGCATGGCCGCCCATCCAATGTTGTTTTTTGACATCGCCATTGGTGAGAAGCCTGCATGGATGCATCATAATGGAGCTTATGTTGACAGTACTACTCCCAAAACAACCAAAGATCGGAGAGACGGGAGTGCAAGTCTAGCAAGCCTCTGCACTTCAAAGGCTCTACATTTCACAATAGTGGGTTTTCAAACTTTATATGTCAAGTTATAGGAGACTTAAAACCATGTAGTTGGCATTGGTGCGGATTCCGAGCTAAGTTTGCCGATGAGAACTTCATTAAGAAGTAAATTGGCCTTGATATGCTCTCCATTGCAGATTATGCTGCGCAAAGCAGTAATGGCTCGAAGGTTTTCCTCTGTAGTGTCCAGACCCTGCAATATGTACTTGCAGGAGAATCACAAAGGCTTTTTCAAAATGCACACCTGCAATATGGGCTCAGCTACTTGCAATATGGGCTCAGCTATCACAAAGGATCGTAGCCACAGGGATGAGATGGTGATCGTAGGCCCATTCACAAAGAGCATCATGATCGCAGGGATGGAGATACAAAACCAAAATCCTTGGTTTTCATACCAAGAGTCAGCGTATGATACATTGATTAATCTATCATGGCTTCCAGCCTGGCAGTGGCGCATGCTGCACAGTGTTCGCTTAGAGATAACAATGTTGCTGGCAGGCTGTAGTATCCAGTAGGACTCGAGAAGAGAGAGAGAGAGAGAGAGAGAGAGAGAGAGAGAGAGAGAGAGAGAGAGAGAGAGAGAGAGAGAGAGAGGCTCCAAGTATGATGTCTGGGAAGCCTTATGATAAATTTCTAACTTGCCACAAATACTCTAAATTTAGCAGGTTTTTGGAGCAGCTTGGTGGCACCTCCAAAACACTATGTTAAGGTTTTGCACAGGAGATGAAGCTTTAAAGCCCAAGGGTGAGTTTTATTTTTACCAAAGTCCATCTTAATTTAGTAGATCCTAAATTAGCAAGTAGGCTCTAGCTCAAGTCACTTTCATAAAACCTCCAAAGGTTTGTGCAAAGGTCTTGCACCCGAACTCGTTAAATTAAAGAGTAAGTTTATGGTTTTTAATAAATGAAAGGGAAAAGCTAAAGTATAGGTTAGATCAACCCTTCCTTACTTAGAAAGTTCACTCTAGTCCTTCCTTTCTAAGCTTGGCTAAACCACATGTCCAAAGTAGCACATACTTGTTTTATGTGAACTTAGCAAGTGTGTGTGAGTAGGTGTGGTGTGTACACTTGCCAAGAAAATTCCAAGGAGGGGCGGGTGCGGGGGGGGGGGGATTTTTTTCAAGTTTATCAAGACGGACAAGTGTGTGAGCATGAATGAGTTGCACTTTGGAGTGTTCACTTCTCATGGTCAAGTTGTAGGCATTCCATTTGAAGACTAGTGGCAAGTTTGCATGGATTCAGAAGGAGGGGCTTGTTGGATATTTTTTGCTCTCTTCTTCCTCATTCACACACTCTCAAGTGCTAAGAGTGGCCAAGCAATCTCTCTCTCTCTCTCTCTCTCTCTCTCTCTCTCTCTCTCTCTCTCTCTCATGGGAGCTCTAGAGATGGACTCTATGCAGGGATTTAATATTTACGTAATTACGATAAATTTTGTGTGATCACGAGGTCTTATTGACACATTTACATGATTACACTAAACATGATAACAAAGAATTCGATTAAGGGCGACCTGCAAACCCACTAAATTCCCACCAGGCTTTTCCATTTTCCCTGCGGGCCCGTTGAGAATACTAAAAAGCCCGGCGGGCTCGAAGAATTATATATATGTGGGCCCGCTGGGTGTTATTTCTTGCTTTCATAGAGAGAGAGAGAGAGAGAGAGAGAGAGAGAGAGAGAGAGAGAGAGAGAGAGAGAGAGAGAGAGAGAGAGAGAGAGAGAGAGAGAGAGAGAGCTTGTCGACCACCTTTGCAGGTACGTTGAGAGGAGAGAGGGGGTCGTGTGGGAGCATGCTCTGCGTCCCAGTGCACGGCACTAGCGGAGTACCTATCACACGATCCGGGTATGTGTTGTGTGTGTGTGTATGCGTTGTGTGGTAGCGTGCCTTTTGTCATATTGCACGGCAGTGATAAGGTACCTTACCACACAATAGAGTGTGTGTGTAAGTTTTTCTACGGAACAGTGCTTATCACGGGGGCATCACCTCGGTGATGCGTGGAAGATGGTGTCCTTGTGGTAAGTATTGGCTTACTGTTTGGGTACTACTTTGATAACGCGGCAAATTTAGTATCCTTATGGTAAGTCAACTTCCCTTCCCCTTACCCAAAAAACATATGGGCATTGGTCGATAACCCGGCTATATGATGTTCGTATGCAAGCCATCATTTCTCCTTAGATTCAGGCGGCACTCGATCAGTAACGCGGCTAATAGAGTACCGTTTGTTAGAAGTATCTGTTTTTGCATAAATGTGGAGTTCAGGTCGTTAACCCGGTCGTACGAACGTCATATAATTTGTATGTGCATGTGCAATTAAATTTTTAAGTATTAAGAATATGAAATACTTGGTCGGTAATGCGGCTATGAAGAGTATTTCATATACAAATGTATGAATTGTTTGATTTTATTGTTTTTAACTGTCCATATGAAATTATATACTAGCTAATCATATTCAAAAGAATATTTTATTCATCAATCATCGCTATTTTAAATGCTCCATTTATATAAATTATCTGCAAAAAAGTATTTGCACACAAATTGCATGTTAAATATTCTTTTTTATCTTTTTAAAGGACCTCAAGCATTATCGCTTTTTTTAATGCTTCATTTACATAAATTCTCTATAAAAAAGAATTTGCACACAATTTGTATGTTAAATATTCTTTTGTATCTTTTTAAAGAGCATCAATTATCATCACTTTTTTGATTGTTACATTTACATAAATTCTATGTAAAAAAGTGTGTGAACACAATTTGCTAGTCCAATTTGTATACTTCCAATGTTTTATATGTTTTTGAAGTTTTTAAGTCGGTGTGTGCTTTATTTGAACTAGTATGTGTGCACGGAGAAAAATATAAGTTACAAATTCAATATATGTTGAAATGTGCCAGACTGCTAACATGTATTGTTTGATCTGAATTAAGTTCTTATAAACCACTTGTTTGATCTGCATTTTACACGTGTAACAAATTGCAATTTTAAGTGAAGATTGTTTTCAATTTTTATCAATATTTCCTTGCACATTTCTTAAAGTCTTCAAGTGGTCGTTAAGGGTTTGCCTGAAATAGTGTGAGAGTGTTAGTGTCATTCGCAACCATGAATTTGTATTTGATATGCTGCTTTTTATTGTCCAGTGCAAATATGACGTCAGATCAAAAGAAAAGTATTATGCGTGCCATTTGTAAAGAATGTATTTTGGCAATCTCATCATGTGCAGATAATCGCATATAACAGATTAGTCAAAGCGATGTCTTCATCAAAGATCTCACTAGCGCTATATGGGAGAACGCAGAGCGCACGTTGCGAGTTGAAGGCCAATACGAGTTGTTGATTCCAGCAGGGATTCGAGAATTTGACCCCCACCACAAGGTTAGGACAGTGTTGGGCAATATGAAAGTATGTTGCAGAGACTTAAAGGAAGATATCCCACCTGCCTGCGACATGTCAAAATTAGAGCTCTGGAATAAATTGTGGAAAGAATAGAAGGTAAAGATGAAGCGTGTGAAAGCGCAGGACCAAGCAACCTTACCCAAGAGGTTGAAGATGACTCAAGATGCGCAAGCAGCTTTGGGAGGTCAATCTGATGCCAGCAGCACCGACACAATCATGCGCACGGCTTTGAATACAAAGTGCGCTCATCTTGTCGGCATCCCTCATGAAGCCTTGGTAGAAGGTATAAGAATTGGAGCAGGATCCTTTGGTGTGTGCACATTGTACACCATCAAAGGCATCTCTTTTTTTCCAGACCACATTATATATGTGGGAAAATGTTACAAGGGAGGAAGTGAGGTGAAATTTGACAGCCTTTAGGCAGAGCAAGGAATGCAAACGCTTCACCCCTCCATTGTAAGATGCATTGGCTTTACTACCAAAGCACTTTGGATCACAATATTCCCATACTACAATGGGGGTACCGTGGGCGACATGATGTGCCGCTTACCATTGGCTCACGGATTGTTCAGACGACACATGCACAGGCTACAACACGGCTGGAGGACATTGCCTGTGGCAAATCTTCATGTACAAGAGATAGACACGGCGTGGATCGAGCAATGATCGAGCACCTAATTGAGTCAATTATCTTTAGTCATTTCAAATTTGTCATGTTGAGTGTCAGTATTTCAAATTTGCCTTGTGGTTCAATTAGTCGCATTTGTTGTGGTTTGATTTAGTGGATTTTGACGTCTTTGGTAGTGAACGCGAAGTTGCTATCTTGTGCATCTGTGAGACTGTTGAATCGTGAGAATATATATTTGCCAATGATATTGAATATTTGTCTATCTGTTGATTGCAGCTTTAAGAGAAAATGGCTGATGAAGAACAAGATATTGGCACCCAATCACTGCCCGATGATCAACAACGAGCAACTGTTAATGCATTTCAGTGCATGAAGTCTCTAGCACACGGTATGTCGGCACAACAAGCAATGCGTATGGCTTGACAACTCTCAAAATGGGCAAATCCAAACCACATGCAATGGAAAGAGATCAATAAAGAAGTGACAAAGGACATGATCAAGACAATATGGCCATGTGGGATGCAGAGATCAAGAAAGGAAGGTGGAAGGTTTCAAAGTGCAACCATGATGCGATCAAAGAAAATGTTGAGAGGATTTATTTGAAAGTTTATGGCCATCCCATGCACAATGCAGATTGTGCGCTATTTTTTGCAAAAATGTTATATGTTCACTTTGTGCAATAGCAACCAATAGATTTCTCATCAAAGGAGAGAACTGTTGCCACTCATAATTTAAGGGAGGGTTGTGTTACTTTCACCCGAGATGAGCTGGCATTGATAGTGGAAGGAACCGACCTACATGTAAAGAATGTGTGCGTATGTCGCACATGTCAATGCAAGGAACTTGCTAATACACTGTGTGCGAGCCACAAATGGCTCCAAGCACACAACCAGCATAAACTAGTAAGCTCAAAGAAGGCGTTGGTGTGTCACTCACCGCTCTACGCTTCCTGTTGTGGAGGATTCCTCGCCGCGAAGAAGAGGGAGACGCCGCTACGCCGCGCTCAACCGCCTCGCCGCCATCGTGCCGCCGCAATGCTCGATCGCACACACTCTCTCTCTCTCACGCATACACACACACACACAAGGAGATGAAGAAGAAGAAGATGGAGATGGAGCAAGAGCACTCTTCAATTGCACAAATGAGAGAATGAGTGAATTTTAGGTTTAGTTGACTTTTATATGAGCTTGCCCCATTCACACTTGGGCGCCCATGCTTAGCCAACTAATCCCTTGAATGTTCCAGTTAGAGTGCGCCTCTCATCGGCGATCACTCTTACCCTTTTCCTATTGGACCGACAAGCCCGGTACCTAACTCTACCAAGTAAATAATACAATGTCTGTCGTAGGTGTTAGGGTGTCCGTGAGCCGTGAGGGTAAACATGCCCCCCTTCTTGATGTAGATTCCGTCCTCAAAAGCTATTGAGTTGAAACTCGTTCGTTGAGGTGGAAGAGCGTTTGAGATGAATGTCCTTAGCCTTCTTCAGTCACTGCAAAATCAAACAACATTGGCACAGTAATTGCATTCTCATATACAATTAAAAAGCATATGCAGTTATAGGTAGACAATTTGATTGATAACATAATTTTAAATCATTTGTTAGCAATAAACATTAAATTGCAATCTAATCAAATGCATAAATAGTTGTAAAGGTAAAAAATTAAACAAGTATGGGGTCACTAATTTAACGGTTGAAAGGCACTAAAGATCAACTACTAATACCATGGGTAAGCTTCTTAATTTTCTCTTGTCAATTAAGTTGTTTAATCGGGAGAGCCAAGTATTTCATGTCCGAGGGCTGACTAGAGGCTATACCTAGAAGACCTTGTAGTTAAGCTACGATAAAAGGAACTTCTCATGAAATCATCGCCTGACTGATTAATTTTTCTTTGACCCCCCAAATTCTTTTCACAGTGATTCAATTTTGATGTGTGTGCTTATTTTGTATGCCTTGGGTTTTTTGCTTTTCAAGGAAAAGCGCCCACACTGGGAACCTCTAGGGCTCTAGTACCATAGGCGATACATGTGAGTGAAGTACCAAATCAAGCTGAGATTTCTCTTCCAGCTTAAGATTTTACATTGTGGCACTTTGATTTTTTTTGTTTGTTCGTTTTCAACATTTTTAGTTTTGTAACTTTGGGGGGTCATATAACATTGTTACCCTCCCTAGACTCATCACACTAGTAAACTCCCTTTATAATACTTAAGCTAAAGGTCAATAGGGACTAAGCCCGCTAGAAAGTCCTAGTACATTTCACACAATGCTGCGTAAATTGGATTAAGAACCTACGTAACCATTGATTATTAGGAAGGCATTCCCCATGGTATTAAGAGAAGATCTCTAACACCTAGCTTGGTCAAACTAGCTTAGTCGGATTGTTTGATTTTTAAACCTAGACAAGTGATTATGACAAAAAATTACATTGAATTTAATGTTTTATACTAAGCAAATGTCTTGAATATTATGCTACCAATCACAATTAAAGCAGACAAACATGGATGCAAAAAGATAACGGGTAATGGTAATGGACAAGAAACACCTGTTTGTGTTGATGGTCATGCTTGATTTGAAGTTTGAATGAGGGAAAGATTCCATGAAGGTCCAAATCCTAACAACAACAACACGTTCCTGTACACACTAGGAAACACAAAGAATACCTCTAGGAGGCACATCAGTGGGAAGAAATAACTTTGCTAATCACTCAACTCTAAAACATAAACACTCCTATTGTAATAATCCTACCTACCCTCCATCACTCGAGTGATGAGGATCAAAGGTGTTTGATGACATAGGTTTCTGTTTCAATGTACCGTATGTGAATGTGTAGGTCTGGGTCAATGTTTTAACTTTTATTGTGCACACTCGTTTGCTAATTGCTCTTGCTCTTTATTATTTTTGTTTTTTGTGAGTATAAGGCTTTATATATACATTCCCTAAGATTGGGAGATTGAGAGGTCAGGGAGGAAGGTTGAGAGGGAAGCAAGTGAATGATGACTGACAGCAAACACTCCCCCCTTCCTTGGGTAGATCATACCGTTTGAAATGAGCTTGTCACCCTTTGAAACCAATCGTTCCAGTTGGTAACAGGTGAGGATTTTTGCCAGTAGTTTTCTATTACCTTAGGTGCCTCGTCGAGTTGCAAGGGTGGTGAGGTACTTTCCCAGGATCGAACTTGAAGTGGTTCATCAGGTGATTCTTGAACACTAAGAGGTGTGGATTCCTTTGTAGCTTCATGGAGGTTCATTATTGTAGGTGGAGGCTATGGAGAAGCTTTTACCTCTATGGATCTATTACATGAGGAGCTAGAAGCTTCATGGGACTCCCCCCTTCCTTAGCTAGATGGAACAAATCGTTCTTTCTTCGGTACCCAAACTAGCTCTGGAGCGGCTGTGTAGCATTCTGCGATTTTTTTCTTTCCGCGATTTTCAATTTGTTTTGGAGCTACAGAATTGGGCTCACATGGGTCAAGTGACAGGTAAGAACACAATTTACGTTTTGGCACCTAGATTTGATCATTTCCTTTATAGTAGCCTTGGGCTTCCAATAGTTTTTTAGGAATCCAACGCAACATTTCTTTACATTTCTTGGAGCGAGTGGGATGTTTCTTACAAGGCTTCTGTTTTTTAGCACTAGCTATGGTCTCTAAAGAAGCTTTAGGGACCCACTTGTATGTTTTCTTCGTTTTATTAGGATGAGTCTTGTCAGAAGCTATATGCATTGCTTGTAGCATATTTAAGGGTATGGGCATTTCATCTCTCTCAGGTGTTACCCAAGTTGTCCCCCTGTTTCCCCAAGTGTCTATGGTTGCTGCTACGTGGACCCAATCCACATTGTTCGACTCAGTCATCCCAAGCAGTACATCCATATAAGTAGAATCTTCTCCAGCATCAGTGTCCGCTTTACACGTGTAACAATATTGCAATGGGGCCGAGTGAACTGTGGTGTCAGATCTATGATCAATTATAAACTTGTTTCCTAGAGGATGTGCTCGACCAGTCACAAGATCCACTCGAATGGCAGAATCTTGGAACTGCAAGTAGACATGGTTTTTAGACCAGTCATGTACCATTTTTGCTTCCCTCATGAAAGGACGTCCTAAGATCATCTCAAATGCCATAGTGTGTTTGGAGAAATCCATAACAATGAAGGTAATCCTTATTTTATGTCCAAAGACCTTGATCTTGAGATCTTCTAGCATCCCAATAGGCTTAACAATAAACCGATTGGCCATGTTCACTACTATGGTTGTGGTCGCAAGGTGAGGTCTTCCCATAGGTCCGAAAAACTTTTAGTCACAATGCTAACCCCAGCGCCACCATCAAGGATTCCCTTCATAGTTAATGCCTTAGTAGTGATTGGTATGGTCGCATTGGATTCATCACCCTCAAAGTATTGTCCCAACTTGACAACATGTATTTCTATAACAAGGTTCTCATCTAGGTTGGGTTGTGGACTGCTTCCCAAGTGGTGATACCTCTAATGACTAGGCCATTGTAGATATCCTCATGTCGTAACCCCCTAATGAATCTATCAAGTAATTGGTTATTGTTGAAGCGCTCATTTGGATTACAACGAGAATTCAAATGCTTCTAGCGACTAATAAGTCTCTCACCGACTCTCCTTTTTCTCGTTGGGCTTTCTGGAGCTGAGAGGCTACACCCCAAAGCACTCCCTCTCGTATGTATTCTTTCAAGAACAGTCTCCTAAGAGTAGGGTAAATCGTTTTTTCTTCCACCCTTAGGATTCTATACCAATCCCTAGCCTTTCCACTTAAGGTTAGGCTTAAAGCATTACTCTTATGCAGGTCATTGTGTTCTCCTAGAGAATCGCATATTTGTTCAAACACTTCGATATGCTTTCTCACATCCCTGTCTCCACTAAATTTTTGTGTGAGCTTGGCTATTTGTACTGCCTTACTTCTAGGCTCTCTATCAGGCGTGTTACGCATATTCTCAGCAATAGATCGACTAATAGCTTGAGCAAATGTTGCCAAGTCACCTAAGTGAGCAGGCACCGTGGGTGAAGCCGCTCTAGAGACTACATGTGGAGTAGGTATTGGAATTGGGCTTGGCGCATAGGAAGCCCTTGGCTCCACATTGGGTACGATGTTGTGCCATGTGGTGGTCCATAGTTCATATGTGTGGCCCTAGGCATAACAGACGTCGGATGTGACATGCTAATGCTAGCCGGTATAGTCCCATAGGAATAATAACTTGGGTGTTGTGGTTGTGGAGCATAGGTAGTTGAAGCAATGGGAGGGGTAGGGACTACATGAGTGCGATGACCCATAGGTGCATACGATTGGTACACACTTGTAGGTACTGTTGCAGGCATTGAGCTACCATGTAGTGGTGCTTTACTAACAAATGAGATCCATGGCGCGTTTCTCGGCATGCCCATCATTGGGGTAGGCATGGTAGCCGTGGTGTCATCAAGGGAAAGATGAGCTAGACTTGGAAAGGTGAAGCTATCACTTGTGGGCTCAGATTGCACCGAGACCCCTGGCGAAACAACATATGGGGGATCTATTGGACTTACCGAGGGAGTCTCCATTTGCGATAAGGTCGGTTTTTTAGCATTTCCTGTATCCAAGAATCTCATGAGACCCGTTGAAGGCATGTTGATCCCCTTGTTCTGTCTCTCTAACTCAATGACCGTATGGATGACCTCACAAACTCTTTGTTGTTGATCCCCCACACTAGTAGCACCCATTGTGGATTGTAGGACATCTAACCAACCCACGTGATAGGTGTGACCTGTGTATAGGTCGGTCAGAGTTTTCGTTTGTAGTTTGTACTCCCAGTTCTCATTTAAGAACGTTCCATCTAGGATTGAGGTGCTAGGGGTATCCTTTGAGCTAGATGCAATGTTGCTTTCTAGGGGTTGGCCCTTAGCGGTTGCTAAGTCAAGAGCACTCGATTGCTCTCCTAGCAAAGATATTGACATACGCCCTTTCTATTTTAACTCTCTTCGTTGCTCTGCCTTGCGTAAGCTCTCAATTTCCTTTTTCCTCGCTGCAAGGATATATCGCTCAACCTCTTGCACTTCGGCAAGGCTTCTACCATCGGGTAATATGACCTCGGAGGGAAATAACTCTCAAGAGTCAGGAGGTGCAGTGAATTAAGTATTCACGTGCACATTCTCTAAGGGTATAGGGTCTACGTTGGTCATGAATGGAGAATTTACTTCCCCAGCTCCCTCATTTACATCATTACCTCCATGTTTGGAGCGAGTGGCTCTACTAAAGGTTTCCTTCAAGCGGCTAAGCACGCTCGGCCCGGACCGCGGGTCCATGGCATGCATGTCTTGGCTTGAGCTGTCGGGATTAGGCATTGGGAAACCCTCCATGACGTCATAGTCAGAGGAACAGTCACTAGCCGCTATGTTCGGGTCTTGGTTGTTACTACCTCGGGTCCCCGCCGAGGGCCCAGAACCTAAAGTAGGTGGATATTGAGAACTCGCGTAAGTCAAAATTCTCTCTAGTTGCTCTGTCTCTAGAACACGACCAGAGCGCAAATGCATGTGCCTTTGGCACCCTACAAGCATTGGCGAATAACCTCGAAGGTTAACCGCTTACTTTTTTAAGCGTCCGTTTTCACGTTTTTTTTTTAATGTTTTTTTATATTTTTGAATGATCAATTTTTTATATTAAAGTGTGTGATAGCTCAAAACGAGTGTATCACTCAGAGGGTCGCGGTGTGCTTTACAGCACAACGTTCGGTCACCTGAAGCTCCGTTGGTCCTCAAAAAATCGATTTTTAGTTACGTGTGAAGCTAAAATTCGTAATTTTAAAGGGCGATAGATGCCTAAGCCCGAGCGTGAGCTTGGGCTTGGGTCTGGGAGATATTCCCGATCTCGGTCCTACCTTTAAAAATTTTAATTTTTAAAATTTTTTAAATAAATTTTTTAAATTTTTTTTAATAAAGGATAAGGTCGCCGCGGCCTGCGCGAGAGTACACACACACTCTACCTACCTACTTCCAACTAATACACCTACTGTTGCATACTAACACACTCTATTAGCTCTCATAGATCTACTTCCTACTTACTGTACATTACATTACTTAGAACTAACAACCTTAATACTAACACCTTACACAGAGGAAAAAACCACAGTACCTTTGAAAACTCCATTAACAAAAAAATACACAGTAGTAACTTCTCAACACACACACCCTCCTTCCTTACCTTTCCTACAATTGAAATTGCACCACAAAAGAAGCACAGAGTGCCATTCAAGCTTAGCGTATGGCATTCCCCGGCAACGGCGCCAAAAATGTGCGCGTATATCGCACGTGTCAATGCAAGGAACTTGCCGATACACTGTGTGCGAGCCACAAATGGATCCAAGCACACAACAAGCATAAACTAGTAAGCTCAAAGAAGGCGTTGGTGTGTCACTCATCGCTCTATACTTCTTGTCGTGGAGGATTCCTCGCCGTGAAGAAGAGGGAGACGCCGCTATGCCGCACTCAACTGCCTCGCCGCCGTGGCACACTCTCTCACTCTCTCTCTCTCTCTCTCACAAACACACACACACACACACACACACACACACACACACAAGGAGATGAAGAAGAAGGAGATGGAGATGGAGCAAGAGCACTCTTCAATTGCACAAATGAGACAATGAGCAAATTTTAGGTTTAGTTGACTTTTATAAGAGCTTGCCCCATTCACACTTGGGCACCCATGCTTAGCCAACTAATCCCTTGAATGTTCCAGTTAGAGTGCACCTCTCATCGGCGATCACTCTTACCCTTTTCCTATTGGACCGACAAGCCCGATACCTAACTCTACCAAGTAAATAATACAATGTCTGTCGTAGGGGATAGGGTGTCCGTGAGCCATGAGGGTTAACAAAGAGAAAGAGGGATATTTACACGACACAGTTGGCAGAGAAAGATGCAGAAATAACACGGCTTTCTATAGGCACCGAGACACCCCAACCCTCACAAGTCCGGATGGAGAAAAATATTCACTGCTTAAGCAAGGATGTTCAAAATCTGACACAACGAGTGAATCCAACACCTGTACAAGGGACACACATCAGCCACCTTGTCCTGCATCCACATTTGGTCTCCATGTCTACTTCAGATGCATCCTCATCTTCCCAATATCTAGTTTGCTACAAGAATTTTGATGGATGGAGTGGATATTATACATTGACATGTGGTCATTATTATCATTTTGTTTGTCTTATTCATTTAATGCAAAATAGTAGTCGATGCGCAATCTGTCCACAAGATATTCCACAAGGAATATATATTAAGTTTGGCATGGCAAACGAGTATAAATTTAAACAAGCCTGCCAAGATATCCCTAGCACAATTAGAAATCTGTATGATGAGCACTATGCTGCTTCAGAGCAACACAATTGAGATCGACAAACTATGTACAATCGCGAATATGAAGCATTGTAATTACTCAAAACACATTTGAATACAAGGTCTTTTACAATGGTTTTTGACATTTACTCGTTCTACTCTCAAGCTATATTGAATCTGTTGAGTTGTTATCTGGTTCTAAGTCTGAGTGTTGTGGTTCTCCTTGTAATTCAACCTCCACATCTATTATCAAATTCTCTTCTATTTCATCTATAGTGCATTGAGATACACCAACATTGAAGTCTTCTTCTTCTTTGTTTTGACAATCACACAACCACGTTGGCATTTCCTCCTCGTAGCCAGCACTTTCGATGTGATTCAATATCTTTTCGTTGCAAAACATATACACTAATTTTTCTGCTCTGTCTGCTAATAGTTTGTTGCGAATAGTGCTGTGAACATACTTGTACATACTCCAGTTTCTCTCTGAACTTGAGTTTGCTGCACATTGTGCCAGTACTTTCATTGCAAGGGAACGTAAGGTAGAGTAATGCTCTCCACCATTCATCATCCACCACTTCCATGCAGGTTGCTCTTTTGCCATTACCTGTACAAAATCGTTCGCAAAAGAACCTTCTTTTAATCTAAATGCACTTTTTTCTTTGATGCAATCAATTCGATCCTGAACGTTGGAGTAGAACATGTTGACCACGTGATAGAAATCGCTTACCACCTCTGTATTGGACATCAGATCTATATTCCAATACTCTGGATCGAGCATGTAAGAAACGCTATGGAGTGGACTATGAGCGCTCTTCCACTTTGCATGAAAATACTTAGCCAAAATTCTTCGCTGTTTGTCAGAGAATGGTAATCGCCACTCCTTCTCTACTACAGACTCTTTTAACTCTTCGGGATTTTCAAGACTCTGTTGGACTGACCACCATGTCATCCACACTTTGCCCAAGTTTGGCTCCCTTTGATCAAGATTGCGGATCGCAAACATAACGGGCATCATTACATGGTATGCATCCATTACACTCCTCCACCAAGCAGCCTTGTTTACATTGCTACGTAGACATGTAATTTTATCTTTCATTTTTCTTTCTGCTCAAGCTGCCATTCATCAAAGGCCGCGCAATTGAATGTGTCAATCACTGCGCATTTATTGCGGAGAAGTGATTCCAAGGTATAAAAGTGTGTGCAGAACTGAGTTTCAACAGGAAGTTTCAACATCATTGACATGCGCATCCTATACAAATCGAGCACTCTTTGTCGTTTCAAGAAAAATTTCACAATCTAACGTGCTGTATCAATTATTTTGGCGAACCATGTGGTTTCTTTGCTAGTGTATCAATCTTTCAACGCTAAGTTTAAGCTGTGCGTATTAAAACCATTGGCAAAAATGTGTGGAAAGCAATTATTTATTAATTTACTGGTGTTTTCATAATTCTTTGCGTTGTCCATGACTACTTGAACGACATGTTCAGCTCCAATTCCTTTAATTATATTAATCAAGACCTCGGAAATCTATTTGTCACTTTTAATTGCACCAGAACTATCAATCGCCTTTATAAACGTTTCTCCCCTTGGATAAACCAGCATTACATTGATCAACGGTCTTCTTTGAACATTTGACCAGCCATCAGTCACAATCGTACATCCTAAAGCGAAATATTCCCAAGTATTATTTTGCCAACACGCTCTTTGACTTCGATGTAACATTTGTCCAAGAAAACATTTCTTACCGTATGATAAGAGGGAGCTGAAAATCCTGGACCAAACTCACCGATTTTCTTCCAAGCAGCCTTCCAATGATTGCTATCTACCATGACCAAAGCACTTCCAGTAAAGAATATTGCTTTGGCGAGTGCAGTTTGTGCTTCTTCTAGAGACTACACTCGAAAGCTTTGATGTAATGATTTTTGACGCATTTGACTAAGTCCACCTTCATTGTGACGCTTAAAAGGAACACTTCCTGGAATTTCCTCTCCTTGTACAGGTTGTTCTCCAAGGTTAGTTGGCGTCACTACAGGATCTACGGAGTTAATATTTGGCTCTGAGAACTCTTGACTCGAAGCCACAGAGCTATATATCTGTTGTCTCTTGCCACCCTTTTTGGCGAGCTCTTCTCTCAAACGCTTTGCAACTGCAGGTGCCTGAGGATGTTTATGTTTCTTACAACTCTTTTTAACGGTACCCAGAAAATGATCCTTAATACGTGGTGCACTGCTTGATTTTGTTGTGTGACAAAATTTACATTGCCACTCCATATATCGGCCGCATATGTTGTGAGCATAATCCCACTCTTTGCCAGGATCTTTTTTTTCTTTGGCTTCTTCGTACCACTTGTGCCCACATTTTGTTCCATTGCTTTTAAATTAAAACTGAAGACAAAAGAACCAGATGTTCAGTTTTTGAAACATTTTTCTTATTTTCAATATATATTAAAATTTAAAAACCATTCAATATGAAAGTAACCATGATGCACATTATGAGATTTTCAATGCAAGAGCGCGCCCTAGGAGAGTCAAGACCAAATCACGATGGATTCCAAAACAACTATTAGAAGCCCAAGGCTACTATGATGGAAATGAGCAAATTTGGGTACCTAAACGTAAAATGTGTCCTTCCCTATCGACAACAAACCCATATGAGTCAAACAGTGTAACGCTAAAGCCAATGGCAGACCGTGGGAAGGGAAAGATCACAGAATGCTACACACCTAGTCCAGAGCTAGTTTGGGCTCCAAGGCAAAACCAATTTATTCCACCTAGCTCAGGAAGGGGGGAGTTCCATGAAGCTTATAGCTCCTCATGTAATACATCCATAGAGGTAAAAGCTTCTACACAGCCTCCACCTACAATAGTGGACCTCCATGAAGCTACAAAGGAATCCACACCTTCCAGTGTTCAAGAATCACCTAATGAACCACTTCAAGTTCGATCCTGGGAGAGTACCTTACCACCCTTGCAACTCGACGAGTCACCTAAGGTAATAGAAAACTACTGGCAAAAATCTTCACCTATAACAACTTGGAACAACTGGTTTCAAAGGGTGACGACATCATTTCAAACGATATGATCTACCCAAGGAAGGGGGGAGTGTTTGTGGACATCCATTATTCACTTGCTTCCCTCTCAACCTTTCTCCCTGACCTCTTAATCTCCAATCTTAGGGAATGTATATATAAAGCCTTATACTCACAAAAACAAGATAAAAAAGTAAAAGAGCAAGAGCCATAACACAAATCATAAAAACAAATTATGCACAAGAACACGACCCTTGTAATATTTGCACTCTAACCATCATCTATTTGCGTGTACAGATATGGCTAGTACGCTAGAGTCATCCACTCCTGCCTTGGGTGAGAGGTACCCTCGTTACTTTTCACAAATATTTCACATGGTCTTTCCAGTGCTTGCATGTGAATGGGATTTGACAGGTACGCTAGCATGTGAGAGGAATTTTGAGGAGTTAGAATGGCTGATACGTCTCTTGACCACGTCTGATCCATACTTAGTAGAGAGCGTTTCTCCCATTGCACAAGCCTACCCTTTTGACCAAGATGACTATAGGCGTCTAGTGACCTTCTTAGTAAACATGGGCACCTATGATGAAGAAGAAAATTTACAGGACTACACGGATGGCACATATGGTCTCATGGATGATGACTTTGTTTATCTCGACGACGAGGATAGGGGTTTAGCCTTAGGGTTTCCCCCCAACCTCTACAATATCCTATTCCCTTGACTCTCTAGGGGGAGTGCAAATAATTAGGTTAGGGTTCCTTATGTTTTTTGTTGTGTTCAATAAGTGTTGGTACCTTTTCCCACTAATGTGCCTCCTGGAGGTATTCCTTTTGTTTCTTAGTGTGTACAGGAGCGTGTTGCTATTGATAGGATTTGGACCTTCATGGAATCTTTATCTTGACTCACTCTTCAAATCAAGCACGACCATCGGCACAAACAGGTGTTTCTTGTTCATTAGCATTGCCCCTTATCTTTTTTGCATCTATGATTGTCTGCTTTAATTGTGATTGGTAGCCTAATATTCACCGCATTTGCTTAGTATCAAACATTTAATTCAATGTAATTTTTTGTCATAATCACTTGTCTAGGTTTAAAAATCAAGCAGTCCGACTAAGCTAGTTTGACCAAGTTAGGTGTTAGAGATCTTCTCTTAATACCATGGGGAATGCCTTCCTAATAATCAATGGTTACTTAGGTTCTTAATCCGATTTAGGCAGCATTGTGTGAAATGTACTAGGGCTTTCTAGTGGGCTTGACTCTATTGACCTTTAGCTTAAGTATTATAAAGGGAGTTTACTAGTGTGATGAGCCTGGGGAGGTGTATCAGTGTTATATGACCCCCCAAAGTTACAAAATTAAAATGCTGAAAATGAACAAACAAAAAATCAAAGTGCCACACTGTAAAATCTTAAGCTGGAAGAGAAATCTCAGCTCGATTTGGTACTTCACTCACATGTATTGCCTACGGTACTAGAGCCCTAGAGGTTCCCAGTGTGGGCGCTTTTCCTTGAAAAGCAAAAAACCCAAGGCATACAAAATAAGCACACACATCAAAATTGAATCACCGTGAAAAGACTTTGGGGGGTCAAAGAAAAAGTAATCAGTTAGGCGATGATTTCATGAGAAATTCCTTTTATGGTAGCTTAACTACAAGGTCTTCTAGATATAGCCTCTAGTCAGCCCTTGAACATGAATACTTGGCTCTCGCGATTAAACAACTTAATTGACCACAGAAAATTAAGAAGCTTACCCATGGTATTAATATTCGATCTCTAGTGCCTTTCGACCGTCAAATTAGCGACCCCAGACTTGTTTAATTTTTTACCTTTACATCTGTTTATGCATTTGATTACATTGCAATTTAATGTTGATTGTTGACAAATTGTTTGAAATTCTTTTATCAATCAATTTGTCTACCTAAAACTGCATATGCTTTTTAATCACTTATGAGAATGCAATTACTGTGCCAATGTTGTTTGATTTTGCAGTGGCTGAAGAAGGCTAAGGACATTCATCTCAAATGCTCTTCCACCTCGACGAACGAGCTTCAACTCAATAGCTTCCAAGGACGGAATCTACATCAGGAAGGGGGGCATGTTAATCCTCACGGCTCACGGACACCCCATCACCTACGACGGACGTGTATTATGTATTTGGAAGAGTCAGGTACCGTGCTTGTCGGACCAATAGGAAAAGGGTAAGAGTGATCGCCGATGAGAGGCGCACTCTAACTGGGACATTCAAGGGATTAGTTGGCTAAGCATGGGCGCCCAAGTGTGAATGGGGTGAGCTCATATAAAAGCCAACTAAACCTAAAATTCACGCATTCTCTCATTTGTGCAATAGAAGAGTGCTCTTGCTCCATCTTCTTCTTCTTCACCTCCTTGTGTGTGTGTGTGTGTGTGTGTGTGTGTGTGTGTGTGTGAGAGAGAGAGAGAGAGAGAGAGAGAGAGAGAGAGAGAGAGAGAGAGAGAGAGAGAGAGAGAGAGAGAGAGAGAGAGAGATCGAGTATTGCGGCGGCACGATGGCGGTGAAGCGGTTGAGCGTGACGTAGCGGCGTCTCCTTCTTCTTCGCGGAGAGGAATCCTCCACGGCAGGAGCATAGAACGGTGAGTGACACACCATTGCCCTCTTTTGAGCTTACTAGTTAAGCTAGTTGTGTGCTTGGAGCCGTCTATGGCTCGCACACAGTGTTAGGCAAGTCCCTTGCTTCGACAGTGCGGCAAGGAGCCCACAAGAACGCTGCATCTTACCCAAAATACAGCCTTCACAAACATGTTTGACAGGTGCTTCAAGAGGCGGCAAAGAAGCAACCATATCAGATTTCTGCAAACGCAGAAAACAGGCAAAATTCAGATGACCAAAACGTGTATGCAAAAGTTTTTCATCTGAAATAGCCCTTGAATCTGCAACAGCATTTGCAAAAAAATTTTCCACACTTGTCATACAAAGTGAGCTTATACAGCCCACGGCACAAAAGCCCAGATGCAACAATTTCATCACCAAAACTGAGATCATGAACTGTACATTTGTCATCCACAAATTTGACTACAAGTCCAAGTCTAGCAAGTGCGGATACAGACAAGAGATTCTTCTTGATCCCAGGTACATAAAGTGCATCAACAAGTGTGAAGGAACTGCCATTAGCAGCAGTGAGCACAATCTTTCCAACTCCCTGAACTGGATAAGAGGCGTTGTTGGCACAAGTGACTGAATTCCCATGAGGGATAGACTCGAGAGAGGTAAACAATTCACGATGTGAGGTAATGTGCTTTGTAGCACCACTGTCGAAATACCACACATGTGAATCTGCAGCAACTGACAAGCATGCATCATGGACAACAGGATTTTAAGTGCACTATGCACTAAAGTCCCATTCTGCATCAACATCAGCATCACAGTCTCCTTTCACAGAAGACTCAACAATGGCTGCATTTGTAGTGGAACCAGCATTTGCAATGGAACCACCCTCTTTCTTCTTAGCCTCTTTGGCCTTCAACTTAGGACACGACTTGATCAAGTGATCATTAGCTTTACAATAATGGCAACGCATCTTCTTTTTGCCCTTATCACCAAAATTTCCATACGAATTGCTGCCAGCAGAAGCATTAGGAACAGAATTTTTGCCACTTGTAGCAGAACCATAAGAAGTGGCTGGATTGCTATTACCACCCTTTCTTTGAGAAGCAATAAAAGCCTATTCAACTATACGCTGCCTAGTCTTGTTTTTTCTGGAAAGTGACTCTTGCAACAGCAATGTGCATAATGCATCAAACTTGACAACTTCTGGATTTCCTTGGGTCATAAGTCTCCAAGTACTAGCAAAAGTTTGGTAAGAATCTGGTAAGGCATCAAGAACAGTCTGCACTAGGGAACTATCTGAAATGACTTCACCTGCAGAAATGAGTTTCTCATTGATATTCATGGCTTCCAAGATCCAATCTTGTCGACAAAAATTATAGATTTGTGGTTCTCAATTACATAACTTACCCAAAAAATTTACACCTAGCTAATTTGGCATTGACAATACTTGAAAAGAGAAAGAAATAGAACAATTGACAATAGTTGAGGACCGGATTTACATGGAGCCGGTCCCCCCTCCATAAAGGCTTTGTATTATAGCTTCTCCCATCAAAGGAGACTTCTGTACAATGCAATCCTTGTGTTCCTTGACGAAACTCGTTGGTGCAATGAACATGGAAGCTTCATGCACCAAATTATGCTTGAAAAACACACCTAGTGTCCCTAGCCTCAGTCCCAAGACCTCACACACCTTCAAAAATGGTGAGAGCTAGGAAGGAATGAGGATAGATTGAGAGGAAGAAGATGTATCTTACGAGAAAGAAGTATTCTCCACACATAATCACTCTAATAGCATAGCTTAGCTTAGTAATTAGCATGGTAGAGGAGATGAGCATGCCATTGAAGCTTGGCTCTTGGTTGGATTTGCATTCCATAGCCAAGAGTTGTTAGTGTAGGTCTCTACTTCTCAATGCTTGGAGAAGGAGATGGAATTATTCTTGCACACATGAGTTGTGTGTGTGTGTGTGTGTGTGTGTGTGTGTGTGTGTGTGTGTAGCAAATGTGTTAGACAAAAATGCAGCCCTCTCTCTCTCTTCTTGGTCGACCCCTCTTTCAAATTACTCATGCTGGTCTCTCATTGGCTCTTGCAAAGCTTAGCCAATCACAAATTAGAAGCATAATTGATAGCCTTGTGACACGTGTCTCCCTTTTCCATTTTGTGAGAGCTTTAGGTAATTAAATAATATATTAAACTCTCATTGGACCTTTTAGTCTTCTGGCTAATGGGAATAAGACAAGCCATTAAGCTGCTTGATGCTCATTGGGCCCCTTGTTAGACTATCCAATAGTCTTATGGGGAGCTTAATTACTATTGGTTCTTTTTTCAAGCATTTTAAAATTAATTTGACTAATTTTACTCAAGCCTAATTCTCATTGGTCCACCTCTATGGCCATCCAATAGGATTTAAGGGAAGATTGGGGGCAACTGGCCTAGGAGTCTGCCATGTGTCCAGTATTCCCTCTGGGGAAAGCTTTGGGTGTGTGTGTGTGTGTGTGTGTGTGTTTCTCCCTCCTCCCCTACTCTTAGGGCTCTCCCTCTCCTTGATAGGGATGTGGGAAGACTTTTGAGTCTTCCCTCCACCATCCAATTTTCCTAGCTTTGACCATTTGGACTTTTCAATTAAAGTTTTGGAACCTTAGCCTATGGAAGTCTTAATGGAGGTGAACCTCAGGTCTTTTAAGATCCACTGATGCACCTTGCTCTTTTGCAGACTGACCCCCTTTGGAGACCGGTTTGGCAGTCTTACCAATATTCTATCTTTTACTCCCCTGGTACTTCCCCATATCAAATGATCAGTTTAACATGAGAAAATCATTTGGGAGAATTAGATTTTAGGTTTTATGACAGCAAGGGAGGACTCCTCCATAGTGGCAACATGCAAAAACAACCACGTGGAACTCACTCCAATCTTTCTATTATAGATATTATAAATATGCTGGGTTCAAGTTGTGGAAAATAATCTTTGTCACCGGCTCATGTGCATCACCCTTTTAGTTTAGAGCTTTTTGCATGGAAAGGGGTGGCTTCAAGCCCTATGTCGTGGGAAATAATCCCTTTCACAAATTCATGTGTATCATCCTTTCAGTCTAGAGCTTTTTGCATGGAAAGGGGTGGCTAAAGATAGTTTCAATCACCATATATGTTCGAGGTTTTTTATCAATATAGTGTGGTATTTTTTTGGTGACTGCTGCTTGTTGGCTCTCTCTCTCTCTATGTCTCTCTCTCTACACGCTCCCTTCCACCATGTCAGAGAATCTAATACTTACTTTAGATTCAAAGGAATTTTAACTTATGAAAGGAGAGATTGTTTAGAAGAGACTAAAGGTTGTGCCGAGCTGATTTCATTGCACATTTACACATTAGAACATTCATACACATAACTCAAAGAGAATACCACAATTAAAATTAACAACTTGATGAGGACTCGATTTTCTTGGAGCCAGTCTCCCCTCCAAAAGGTCTTGTATTATAATTCTCTCTCAAAGAGAGCTTCGATTACAACAAAGCTTGTGCTTTTCAGAATCTTTCCTTGAACCAAGAAGATGATGTTCTTCAAGATTCCATGGTGTAACCCTCCTTTCCAAGCCCTAAACACCCCAACGGAGAGAAAGAATTGTGGGTTAAGAGGTAGATGAGGGTGATAAGTATTTTTCAAGCGAGAGAAATTGTACTTCATATATGCTTACTCCATGAGCAAGCTCTTAGCATAGCTTAGCATAATAGAGTAGTAGAAGATGATGATGAAGAAGGAAATATTTCACTTGCTTAGACTTGCATCCATAGCCAAGCTCTTGAGCATAGAGTCAGGGATTTCATTAACATAATCACAATCGGGTGATTACGTCAATAACTCTAGTATTTACACAAAAAATCAAGTGATCACGTTAATTGTTAAAGTGACTTTGATTATGACCTGCAAAAACCTAGAGAGCCGGTTAGCCCTCCGGGTTTTCCATTTTTCCCTACGGGGCACGCCAGGAAAATGCGAAAGCCCGACGGGAATAATTATATATAGTAAACAGTGTGCTAACTGCGGTCCTTTAGCTAGGCAAATCCTTGGGGAGTGTATCCAAGTGCTGGGTATAGTGATCTCCTTGTGAATTGACCTAAGGTTACAGAGTCACGGGTCCTTTTTTTGGGCCAAACGTGATTCTTAATTTGGTAACCACTTCTAAAAATTTTTACTTTGTTTTACCGACATAAAGGTACGAAACCAAAATAACTAAAAACTTGGAGAGTCGTGCTCATTGCGAAGAAGCCATTGGTCCAAATGAGGGCTGTAATTGGTTTTAGAAGATGAGCATATGTAAATGACGAGTCGATAGTCAAGGGTCGATGTCCTATACTAGTGTACCGGGCATATAAAGATCCTTGAAGTCTTGCATTTGAGTTGATTTACACTTGTCACTCCACAGTATAAGAGCTAATCCTTAATTGAGTTAAAATAGCTTTTATATATTGAATTGGTTGCATGGGTGGGCTACAATCCTTCATTGGGTACAAGTAGTTCTCAATTGAGTGATTATATTGAAGATTTATTTGTGTTAGTTCATGCATTGGTTTATACAGAGAGTGCATTATGTATACAATAGATTATTAGTGCATGAAATGACCAATCATATATTTTATTGCTTTCGTTTGTTTTTTTGTAGCAATTGAAATTAGATGTGTCTTATTGTGTGAAAATCAAAGTGGACATATAAATAATCATTATAATAATAATTCCATTGAGAGATTCATAGCATTGTTATAGTTATTATGCCATGCATAGACTACATTGCAATGTCTATGGTTGCTCACAATATAGGTGATCGATATGTGGATTGACTAGCATGGACGAGTTAACCACCTTGGCTTGTGAATGTTGGCTATCCTTTAACTTTGCTAGAGTTTGCAACGTAGGTGACTTTGCTTGAATGATAGGGGTAAGAGTCTGTGGTCGCGTCCTGACACTACCAGTATCCCAATCAATAGTGCATTTGGTTGCCAACATCCACGTGCGTCCCAGGTTTACGTTGCCTTCCATAGCTCCCGCGGGCATGACTAGAAACCTCTGCACTATGCTTCCATTGTCATAGACAACAGGGGTCTGAAGGAATCCAAGAATAGCAGTTTTCTTTTTATTAATGCCCTTGACTTGCATCGTACTCGGGGATAGGGTCGGTTTCCCTAATTGACACCAAACTCCATAGGATAACAAATTGTGTTTAGCTCCCGTATCTAATAAGGCATTGTATAGTACTTTCCCATAGGGGCTATTTAGCTCAATTGGGTATCGTAGGGGTGGCTCAGATTCTAATGAGTCGTCATCTTTGTTCTCAAAAAATGCTTGCGTGATTCCCAGATTAGCCTCTCGTTGGCGTCTAAGACGTTGTTGTCGTTGTCGAGCCTCAACTCTTGCTTGGATTTTTTAAAGCTCTGCTTGTTCCTTGGCAGCCTTCTTTTGATGGATGGCTTGCAACTCTTCCTAGCTTAGAGGATCATAATATCTTTTGAATTTACTCCCATTAAGGAATCCAATGGTTTCAACTCCATCTAGAGTCTCCACATGAATGGTACCTTGCGGGGTAATTTCACACACTCGATATGGTCCCTTACCAGCATATTTCAATTTCTTCTTTTCATTACGTACCCCGTACATAAGAACTTTATCACCAACCTTGATGTCTTTATCCTTTAAATGGCTATCAAACCACTTCTTTCTCCTATCCTTCTCCACTAGAGCATTTCGCACAGCTAATTGCCTCTCTTCATCTAGCGTTTCCAGAATATATAATCGCTCCACTAAGGGGTTACTATCCCAACCTTCTTGACAAGCTACTCGAAGACTAGGAATGACAAACTCCCATGGCATAACTGCTTCTTGGCCATACACCATTTTAAACGGTGTGTAATTAATAGCAACTTTATACGCAGTACGATAAGCCCATAAAGCTGATGTAAGCTTTAGGTCCCAATCAGTGCGATGAGCCTCGACTGTCTTTGTCAAAATGGAGATGAGAGTTTTGTTGGTACTCTTAGCTTGGCCATTTTCTTGGGGATAATAGGGTGTAGACTTGTGGTGAGATATCATGAAGTTTGATGTGAGTTCTTTTATTACTTCATTTATAAAATGAGTTCCATTGTCACTCACAAGTTCAAAGGGGCATCCAAAACGTGTGATAATGTTCTCAAAGAGGAACTTAGCTGTTGTTTTTGCATCCGCCTTTTGTGTTGCTTTTGCTTCAGCCCATTTGGTTACATAGTCGGTAGCCACAATGATATATCGTGATTACGTGTTACGTGCAACTGGACTAATCGGTCCTACAAAGTCTAAGCCCCACTTTTCAAATGGTTGGGTTACCTTGATGGGATGTAGAGGCATCCTATCACTTCTTTGTGGCTTCTTGAAGCGTTGGAATTCATCACATCCCTTTGCAAAAAGTGATGCATCCTTAAACAGAGTGGGTCACCAATAGCCTGACTGTAAGATCTTTCGGGCAGTCAACTTTCCTGAAAAGTGACCACCAGCTACGCCCATGTGTGCCTCTTGTAGAATATATAAATACTCATCCTCGTGGGCACAACGTCTAAGAACATCATCTTTTCCTCTCTTATAGAGAGTTCCAGCCAGTAAGCAATAGGGTTCGCATTCCTTGATTAATTTTCGAGCTATATCTTTTCGCAGCTCTTTGGGTGGAAAACCATTAACTAAGAAGTTAACAATCTTTTCACTCCATTCAGGCATTGTCTCAACAATGAACAAAGGAGTATCAGGCAATTCATCATCAACCCCCGTAGGAGCTTCGCCATTAGGGATACGAGATAAATGATCCGCAATGACATGTTTCCTCCCAGGCCTCACAACAACGATGAAGTCAAACTCAAGAAGAATTAACAACCATCGTGTAATTCGACCTGTGGAACACCGCTTGTTTACCAAATATAGCAATGCTTGATGATCAACATAAAACACAAACTTGGTAGCAAGAAGGTAATAGCAAAATTTCTTTACTGCATAAATCATAGCTAGACCTTCGCGCTCTGTAGTAGTGTAGTTCATCTCGGCATCATTTAATTGGCGACTTGCAAAGCTAATAGGGTAGTCCAATTTATGTTCTCCTGGTTGAGTTAGAACACACCCAATAGCAAAGTTTGATGCATCAATATGCACATGAAAAGGTACATTCCAATCAGGTGTTCGCAGGATTGGAGCACTTGTTAGGGGCTTCTTTAATAACTCATAAGATTGATGACATTCTTCCGTCCAGTGAAACTCGATAAGAAGCTTGTACAATGGACGTGCTATCTCGTCAAAGTTTAAAATAAACCTTCGATAATAACCAACATGGCCCATAAATCTTTGAACTCCTTTATAGTTCGTAGGTGGTGGCAAATCGGCAAAGGCTTTAATCTTACTCTCATCTGTGGATATCCCGTTCTTGGACACTATATGCCCTAGAATGACTCCATGCTTAACCCAAAATTGGCATTTGAAAGGGTTCAATGAGATGCGATAAAATCTGCACCTTTGAAATATTTTTCGTAGATATAACAAATGCTTCCCCAAGAAGAATAAACACAAAGGTCGTCTAGGAAAGCTTCACAAAACTCCCTTAGAAATTCTTTAAACGCAATGTTTATTAATCGTTGGAATGTAGCAGGGGCATTTGTTAA
Source organism: Adiantum capillus-veneris (assembly GCF_014529385.1). Lineage (NCBI taxonomy): Eukaryota > Viridiplantae > Streptophyta > Polypodiopsida > Polypodiales > Pteridaceae > Adiantum > Adiantum capillus-veneris. The sequence continues at coordinate 102,811,626 of NC_140941.1, forward strand.
GCCAAAAGCCATAACACGAAATGCAAACACTCCAAACTTTGTGATAAAAGCAGTTTTAGCTTGGTCCTCTAATGCAATTGTGATTTGATTGTAACCAGAGTACCCATCTAAAAAGCTATAAGCTTCCTTGCCCGCAACTCTTTCAAGCACATGTTTTGAATATGGCAAGGGATAATGATCTCTCCTAGTGCCTGCATTAACTTTCTTGAGGTCCACGCACACTCTTAGTTTCCCATTCTTTTTTGGCACAATGACTATTGGAGAAACCCATTCTGAGTGCTCAATAGGGTATATGAATCCACATTGGATAAGTTTTTCAATCTCCTCTTGTACAATTTTGGCGTACTTAGGATTCATTGGATAGGGTCGTTGCTGGACGGGTTTAGCAGTGTTGATCATGGGAATTGTATGTTGCACCACAGAAGGTGGAACGCCCTTCATGTCATGATATGTCCAAGCAAAGATATCCTTGTATTCCTTGAGGAGCTCCTTAAGTACAGCCTCTTCAGTTTCGGTAAGGTCTTGAGCAATAAAGACTGGTTTAGACTCCTCACATGGTTCTGCTAATTCTATCTCTTTAACTACCGCTAGACCATCATAGACTCCCCTGCTTCCATTGGTAGGTATTCGTTGGGCTTTGGCATACACAACCTTTCTCTCCCCCGTGGTATAAGATTTAAAATGTTCAGGAGCCGTATGTAAGTCAGCAGGCTCTTGTCTTGACGGAGACCTTTCCTTTAGTTCTGCCTCCTTTTGTTGTCGTGCTAACTCTCGGTTTTGACGTCTTCTTATAGTTCGACTCAATTTCGGCTCTGTAACCTCCAATTGAGCGAGGTCAATGGGTCGCGGCTGCACCACATGACACTCTGGAGATGTTCACCCCAATTGTCTACTAGCTTTCGATGAGCATCACATGCCCCTAGATAGCTAAGCCATTCTGCAGTAGATCTTTCCTTGTTTATCCTAGCTCTCACATTTGCTCGATATCGTCATCTCTTATATGACCTTTGTTTCTTGTTAAGGTTTTGATTTTGGTTAATGCTTGAACTCGACTCGCCTGATAGGTCTTCGCTTGTATCTTCTTCACTCTCATATAAATTACCATAGACAGTCGTACTAGGCCTTGAGTGTTCAGTTTCTATACTTGGTTCACTCGATGTTTCCTCAGGTTCTGAATCCATTTCTTCCTGAGATTCCGTTTCCGATGTGTATTGGCCTGAAGCCTTTGAGGAATCATCAGTTTCACTCTCAGGTAGGTGTGCCTCTTTCTTATCATCGGATGTTACATGCGCTACACCTAACATGTTTACTGGTGCAATGTGTGGTATCTCTTCCCCATCTGGTGTTACCCAGGCTGTTCCTCTAGCTCCCCATGTATCTATAGTTGCCGCTAGGTGTACCCAATCGACATTGTCTGACTCAGCCATTCCGGGTAGGATATCCATATAAGGAGAGTTCTCTCCAATATCCGTGTCTTTGTTACACGTGTAACAATACTGTAATGAAGCTGAGTGAATTGTTTTGTCTGATCGATTATCAATGAAGAATTTATTTCCTAGAGGATGCGTTAATGGTCTCTTTGAAAATTTAGGGACAAGGCTAAGCTTCTCTTCGGCCTATCATCCGAAAACGGATGGCCAAAGTGAAATAGCTAACCTAATAATTCTTGATCTACTAAAAGCCTATGTAACGGAAGTAGATCAAAGGTCCCAATGGCAGAAGTACTTACCCTTAGTGGAGTATGCCTACAATAACACTGTACATAATTCCACAAGAAAAGCACCTTTTGAGGTAATTGAGGGAAGATCCAAATGTCCCTTGCCACTTAAAATACACGGGAAGATCTTCGTGCATATGAGTATAGTTGAGACCTACAAGAATCTTTCCAAAAGATTAAGGATGCTATCTCTATCTCACAGCAAAGGCAAAAGACTGCTGCTGATGAGCAGAGAAGAGCCCAAGCCTTTAAAGAAAATGATTGGGTCTTGCTTTAATTTCCCAAGGCCTTATTAAGTCACATGACGGGCAAGAATCCTACGGGACACCAAAAGTACTATGCTAAGTTAGCAAAAAGGTACTATGGTCCCTTCCAAATTCTTAGACCAATCAATGAGATGGCATATCAACTCAAGTTGCCCAGTCATTGGCTCATACACAATGCTTTCCATGTGAGCCTACTAAAGCCTTACAAAGGAGATCCACCTCAAGAACCAACTATTGAAGACCCACCAAAGATCGAGGACCAATGTTATAGGGGTTATCTAAAAGCATTGCAATTACATTCTTCACCCACAACATCCATGAAACATGAAGATAACCTCCATAACAATGTTCAAAACTCTTTCAGACTCATTCAGAATGTAAACAGAATTAGGGGTAACACACAGGAAACATTCAGGGAATTAACCAACATCCTGCTTCATCTTCATCATCATTCCTGTGTTACAGAACAATATTTCGCCCCAACAAGGCGTCCAAAAACTAGAGTAGTTACAAGCCAAAAGTCGCATCCCTTAAAACATGCCTTTTAAAGTTTCAGACATCAATCAGAACTTTGATTAGTCCATCAGCTCCTTGAATGCATCCTGATCACTACCTGACAGTTTACTAATTGCCCATTACATAAATATCCTTCTTTACTAACTTAACTAGGTAACTTGTGGTCAAGGTCCCCCCTTTTACACCTGGCACACCCGGTGGCATCAAAAAGTTACTTTTTGAGGACCTGAACCCACAGTTCCCTTGACTCTTTGGACTGCATCTTCATCCACTTTTCTTAGCAATGTCTACTAAGAACTCTTGGGTAGTCATCTCAGATTCTTTCACTATAATCTGCAACTTATTATCAGCACACTCTGCAGCAGCACTTTCATTTACTCCCTCCTCAGATACATGATCCTCAAAGTTAAGTTTTGTTGGTTGAAAATCCTGCTTGACTGGACTGTCAGGATCAGTCTCCTCTTCAGGGCTCTGAACACTTTCCTCAGCAACATCTTCAACACTCTTCAGCTCCTCTGCACAGGTCTGCTCAATCCCTGCAAACAAAACATTTAAATTTTTATTGTCAGGGGTTGTCTCCATCTCCTCACAGGGCTCCTCCTTATCCTCTTGCACTTTGAAATTTTCAGTGCTCTGATCAGCTTCCAACTCTTTCTTCAACAACAAATTATATTTTTCTTGCAAATCAGTATACTGAGTCTGCAGTAGCATATACTCCTCTTTGTTTTCCTCTTCAGCAAACTCTTTATAGGGCTTAGAAGACACCTCCAACAGTTTTTCCTTCATTTCAGCCCATATTGGTTCCAAATGCTTCTGCAGCTCCATCTTCATGGTGTCAACATCTGTCCCTGTCATAAAACAACCTTCAATTTCCATCTCATCCTCTGCACACTCCTTAATCTTCTTTTCCACCTCTTTGCATGTTGAGACTCTGTCAAGTAAAACTTTATTTTCTGCTTCCAATGTCACATTCACAGTGGACAACACTTCAAGTTGTTGATGGAATATACTGTCCCATTCCATCATCCATTCTTTATATATCCTTGCACTGCTCTCCCTTCTATGAACCTGTTCACTGTAGAAGTTCACTTGCTTGAGAGCACACTCCAAGTCAGACTCTGTGGATCTCAACTTTGCCTTGATTGCATCCACCTCCTGATCAGACACTATTTTATTTTTCATCTCAAACTTGAAATATGCAACTTCTTGCTTCAACTTTTGATTATCACTAATCAAAAGATTAGAGTTAATTTTCTGTTCTCCAACATAATCTCCAATCAGCTTCACAGATTCCAAGCATCTTGCATAAGGAATGTCCTCAAAATTACTATCAGCAGTTTGAACCCCCTCTGACTGTTGTCCAACTGGTTCCTGATCTGCTTCTGAAGCCATTTCTGAAACTTTTCTCTATCTGATCCTAAGCACCTTTTTCACTGATTTGGAGCCTGATGGTGGCAAATCTGTTGGGTCAGGCTTCTTTAAATTTAGTGTATCCCTGCAAACTTCATGTGAATAACCTGCAGCCAGTAAGTCATCATAAATTTGTTTGACCTTGTCTTGTGCATCATCCTCCTTAATGTCCTCCCTTTTCTTCTTTCTTGTTTTAGAACTTTCTGCTGGGTGTCTGACAGTAGCCTGAACACTGGCAGTAGGCCCCTGAAGATGATCTGACTGTACATCCCCCTCTGACAAACTCCTTAGCACTACATTATTTCTGACATAACTGAAAATAGCTGTGATTAATGGACCAATCTTCGTGGACCTCTGAGTCTTCCTCTTATCTTTGCAAAAAACCTCCGAATGTAACCTGTCATACAACATATTTGCCCAACCAAAATTTTTGCCCTGCTCTGCTGCAGATATAATCGCATAGTTCTCCCTAGATACATATTCCAACTTGACCAGCATCAAAAATCTCTCCAGAAACCATTTGATTTGCAAAGCTCTATCCGGGTTAGCCACATTTTTAATCAAGTAGTATCCTCTTGTGCCCTCACACTTGCCAAATTCTCTATCCATAACCTACTCCGATGCCCTGTCAACGTGATTTTCTTCCCCTTGCTACAAACCAAACACTTTGGACACTAACTCTGCAGATAAATACACTCCATAGCCAACCAATCCATTGTTCTCCACAAGATTGGTTACATGCATTCCAACTTCTGTCGTGTGCCTCCACCTACTCCAAGGCAACCTTGCATACTCCAGCAAATTGATTGATTGCAGCCATTGTGCATGAAAGCCCTTCGAATGCGGAATGTCCACCTTAAAATCAATGAACTGATGCTCGATGGTAATGCGTTCTCCCTGCTGTCTACTAATCGGTGACTGCATAAGAACCTCCACATCCTCATCAGTGTGAACATCCGCACCAGTGGAACTTGTAGACTTACGAGACCGGTTGCTGGTACGTGTCTACATTATGGTAGCGTTAAAGAAAGCTTGACTTCGAATGAAAGACTGCGTTTTGGTCGCCTGTGGTGAAAATGTTGCACTTCTTTCCTTCACCTCTCCTCGCAAAGCACAAGTTAATGATGTTGCATGTAAAGTTTTCTCACACGTCGAAGTAATCAAATCACCCCCATTTGTATTAATCATGATAGAAGGTCGGCAATCTATTGAAAAAATCCCAATTTGACTCAATTGACCATCGCTTGGTGGATTTCCTTGGAATGGTTTGAGTCTGAATCCATTAAAAGGTTTGGGGATCAGAGCTCCGTTTGCATCCTGCAAAATATAAGTCGACCGCCCAATCACATGTGCAATCTGATAGGGACCAACATATCTCAATTTAAGTTTGCTTGGTCGGAGACCCAATTTACTGTTATACACCATCACCCAATCCTTTTCTGTGAAAGTTTTGTATTTAATGTTCCTCTGCATCCACGCTTGACGACGTCTTTGCACAGCCTCCGCCATGTAAGCACTCAAAAGTCTGTCTTCATCCAACTTCAAAAGTGCCTCCAATCTGTTTGGCAAAGACTCTTCATCTGACAACTTATGGTCAATAGCTATTCTCAATTTTTGCACAACAAACTCCATCGGGACAATAGCTTCCAATCCGTACACCAACCTGAAAGGTGTCTGAACTGTTGTCACTTTAAAAGTAGTACGATAGGCCCATAATGCAGAATCCAATTTAGTATCCCAATCCGTCCTGTTCTCCTCAACAATCTTCTTCAAAATCTTGATCAGGGTTATGTTGGTACTCTCCACTTGTCCGTTTGCTTGAGGATAGTAGACAATAGACTTCTTATGGATAATGAGGTGCAATTCAGTCAACTGTTTGATTACTTTGTTGATAAAATTCTTTCCCTGATCAGAAACCAATTCAATCGGGCATCCAAAACTAGTCATAATATTCTTGTACAAAAACTTTGCCACACTCGCCGCTGTATTATCCTTCAGAGCAACAGCTTCCACCCCCTTTGTCGCATAATCTGTAGCAACCAAAATATATTTGTTTTGTGTGAACTTAGCACGAGGATTAATGGGTCCCATAAAATCTAAACCCCATTTTTGAAATGGTTCCAAAGCCAACACTGGTTGCAATGGCATCCGATCAGCCCCCAAAGGTCTTCCATCTGTTTGGCACACCAAACAATGCCTGCAATAATGATAACAATCCCTGAAGACAGTCGGCCACCACAATCGAGCTTGCAAAACTTTTCTAGTAGTCAATTCTGAAGAAAAATGTCCTCCAGCATTCCCCAAATGAGCTTTTGCAATAACTACACCTGTTTCATGATTCTGTACACATCTCCGAAGTATCTGATCAATCCCTTGTTTATACAACACTCCTGCAATAACTGTGAATGGTCTGCTTCTTAACACAAGTTTCTGCCTTCTTTCAGAACTCATCTCTTCTGGAAATAACCCTTCAGTTAAAAACTGCAACATATTATCATACCAGTCCACTGTCAAGAGGCCAACAGTCGCCTGAAACAGTCCTGCATCTGGAAACTCATCAATTTCAATCGACAACTCTCCATTTTCAATTCTGCTCAGATAATCAGCAATGGCATTTTCTTTTCCCGGTGTATGCACCACACTGTAATCAAATTCTTGAAGTAAAAGAATCCATCTCGCAAATCTTCCCGACAACTGTGGTTTCTTCACCAAGTAAATCAAAGCTTGATGATCCACATGAAACATAACTTTGTTGCAAGCAAATAATGGCGAAACTTCTTGAGAGCATAGACCATGCCCAAGCCTTCTCTTTCTGTAACTGCATAATTCCGTTCCACATCTGACAGCACCCTGCTGGCATAATACACGGGTCTAAACCAACCTTTTTTGGATTCCTGCATCAATACTGCTCCAATAGCAATATGACTTGCATCCACAAAAATATGAAAAGGCTTCTCCCAATCAGGAGATATCAAAATTGGAGCAACCACTAACATCTTCTTCAACAATTCAAAAGCTCTCTGTTGATCAGGACCCCAACTGAATACTGCATCCTTCCTTGTTAATTGTGTAAGAGGAACACACACATAAGCCAAATACCTGAGAAATCGGTTGTGCCACTTGACTTGCCCCAAGAATCTCATTAACTGCTTCAAATTTTTAGGAACTGGTGCCTTCAGGATAACTTCCACCTTCCTGGAATCAATTGCTATCCCTTCTTTTGAAACAATGTGTCCCAAAAGAATTCCAGAACCAACAGCAAATGCACATTTCTCAGGGTTAAGAGAAAGACAAGCTTCTCTACATTTCTCCAAACAAAGCCTCAAATGCTTCAAATGATCCTCTTTTTTGCCAAAAACACTGAAATCATCTAGAAATACCTTCATAAAAGTTGTCAGGAAGGGTGCAAATACAGCCTGGACCCACTTCTGAAAGGTAGGTGGAGCATTCTTCAAACCAAACCCCATCACATTATAAGCAAAAACTCCCCATTCAGTAATAAATGTTTGTCTTGTCCTTGTCTTCAGGCGCCATACGGATCTGATTGTAGCCACTGAAGCCATCCAAAAAAATATACATCTCATGTCCAGCCATTGAATCCAACATTGTATCGCAGTAAGGTAACGGAAAAGGATCTTTAATTGTTGGAGCATTCAATTTTCTCCAATCTACACAAACTCTGATCTTGCCATTCTTTTTCGGGACAACCACAATAGGAGATAACCATGTCACTTTGTCAACTGGATATATGAATCCCACAGCAAGTAGCTTATCTATCTCCTCCTTCACTTGTTTCGCATAAGTCGGATTCAAACGATACCGCTACTGAATAATGGGTACTGCATCAGCCCTGAGATTGATTTTATGCTCACAAAATGTTGGATCAACTCCCTTTAGATCACTGTAATGCCATGCAAAAACATCCTTGTATTCCGCCAATAAAACTTGCAGTTGACTGCGGAACTCCTGATCCAAATTCACACTCACTCTGATTATTTTTTGCTCCATTTCTGTACCAAGATTCATTTCTTCCAAATCATCTTGCTTTACCCTTGAACTTTGGGACAAATAATGCTCAAAATCCTTTTCAGCTTTCATTTCTGCATGTTTTTGCTCCTCTTCCAGCTTCAGGGCAGTATCCACCTTCTGACTGCTATCTGATTTCTTTCTGATTTTAACCTGTGGATCCCTGACATACTGCTTTGCAATATGCTGCACATCCACCTCAAAGATTGGAATAACTGATGCATTAATCCTCAAAAACGCCTGCTCTTCATCTTCCTCCACTTCAGTTGCCATATTAATACTCTCTGCATGTAACGGTCTGCAATTAGGTGGTAAAACTTCACTAGCCACCATCTTCATTCGAACTTTCTTCTTTCCTTGCTTTAACACAATACTATCATCTCCCCAATGTTGCTTCACTTTGGCCGCCCTTAGCCAAGGTCGTCCTAGAATCATAGGATAGCTTTGAGTCGATGCCTCCAACCTGAGCACCACAAAATTAACAGGGAATTGAAGACCTCCTATTTCAATTCGTTTATTTCGAACAATTCCTAATGGCTGAACTCTCCGCTGATCTGCCATCTTGACTTGAAAAGGAGCGGGGTCCCATTTCACAATTCCAAGTTGCTTGCAAGTAGCTTCAGGTAGCACATTTACTCCTGATCCTCCATCAACAAGTACTCCAGACATAAAACATTGCTCCATAGTCACACCAATCACTGGCACTTTATAATCCACATTAGCAGGTTCATTAGAGATAACTTCAGCCTCTTGACTCAAAACTTCTTCTCCCCAAGCTTTCTTCTGCTCCACAGAGAATCCATACTCTTGAGCTAGCCTTTGCATAAACTGATGGGCAAAATTGGGAACCAAGCTTAATATTTGCCTCAAACTCAGTTGATTTGGAGCATCCATTAAAGTTTCAAAGAATTCATATATCAAAGTAATCGTCGCCTTTGCAAGTACAAATTGGCTTTGTTCAGGAGCCTGACAGGAACCTGAATGTTGTCCAATCACATCTGTTTTCTGAACCGTGTCCGCTTGCTTCTGGACCTTGGGACCGCCTTGTTTTTGTTGTACCCTGTTAATTTCTTTCATCACTCCTTTTCTTACTTGATCCTGTTCTCCCCAATTAATAGGGTATTTTTCCTTTCTTTTCTCATTCTGCTTTGTTGTCTCTCCTTTTACTCCCGATCTTGTCACCACCATTGACTAGGTGCTTTATCCTTTTGGTCTATATTATTTGCATTCACACACTTTGTACAGTCACAATGAAAATGATGAACATCATATACCTGACCTTCCCGTGGAATTTTTGCTTGCAAATTGCTATCAGAACTCCGTTCAGGTATTGCTTCATTCATCCATTTCTTTGATGTTCCCACATCCATTTCCTCCAAAATCACTGCATTCAGCTGACCATGAGGTTGTTGTGAAGGCTCCGCTTTATTGGGGTATCGAATAATTGGAATACCTCTTTCGATACGATGTTTGCACCACAAAGAGCAATCAGGACCCTGTCTGTGCCCTAAAACTCCACAATAAGTACATGGGGAATTTGCATCAGTTGCCTGAAAATTCTGATTTCCTTGATTCATCCAACCGCCTTGGTTTCTAAATCTTTGGTTTTGTCCTCTATTATTCCAGTTCCTGAAATTAACCGGCCTTGGTTGATTGCCACATGTGCCCACTTCATTCACTGCCGGTGCTTGCATTTTTTGCTTCACATGCTCGGGTATCCGTCCTCTAAAATTAGGTTTATACCAACACCTATCATCTGAATGTCCAAATATCTGACAAATTGTACAATAAGGCCTTTCTGGCATCCCCAACTTTGTCAAACCCATAATTTTCAATTGGGCAGAAATCCGTCGATCAATTTCATCCTTTTCAGCATCAACTTTGTCCTTTCCTTTTCTTTTCTTTGCTTTATCTTTCTCCTTCTTGGAGTCCTTCTTCTTCTTTTTCTTACTCTTCTTCTTTTTCTTCTTTGGCTCTGACCAATCATTGTCCTCATCATCAGAATCCTGTTCTGATTCTGACTCATCATCATCAGAGGAGTCATCAGTCTCATCCTCTTCCTGATCACTGTCTGAATCTGAATCATCCTTCTTGGATGTCTTCTTTTTCTTATCTAGACTTCCGTATCTCCGCTCTGCTTGAGTAGCTACTTCTACCAACTCATTAAAGTCAGCTGCCACTGCAATTACTCCTCGTCCTGCCACCGAACTCCTTAGTTCAAAATTCAGTCCACGACAGAAATAATCACCCATCTGTTCCCAAGATGGTCTCTGAGCAGGAAGAAGTCGATTGTTTAGATTTTTGAATTTCTGAGCATAGTCTTCCACTAATAATTTTTTCTGCTTCATCTTTCTGATCTTAATCAGGACATCTTCAGGTGTCTTCTCGGTTTTGAATCGTGTCAGGAACCTGTTCTGCAAATTTGCATAATCCGCAAATGCATTGATTCCATACTGCATAAACCACGTCATGGCCTTCCCTTCAAGGGTAGCAATAAAAATTCTCTTTTTTGGTATCATCATTGTGAAGTACCTCATACCCACTTGCTCTCCATCTCTGTTCAAACTGTCCAACATGGATGTCAGCATCCTGCTTGGATTTTCCGCTGAATTTAGCCGCCCCAATTCTTGGGTGTTGAGCCATTAGGATCTGTGTTGGTACTTGTAGTTGATTAATTTTTTGCAACGGATCAAATGGTAACAAAGTTCCTCCTTCGGGGAATAATTGCCTTCTCGGTCGTAGTGCTTGACTGAAAGCCAATGCCCCAACAAATCGATGTAAAGGTGCTAAATCAGAGACCTCCTCTGGAATTTCATCAAGGTCCTCGGTGCCTCTTGAAGGTGTACTAACTAGGCTGTCAGGGGTGGGTATTTCCTCTTCCTCCTGATCTTCACCTGTGTCTTCTTCTTCAGCGGCTTCCCTGGCCTGAGTATTTTGTCTTCGCGAACGTATCCATCAATTGCTTCTTAACACTTTTTCAGTCGCCTGATAACAATCTTCTCCCGAATCTCATGATATTATTTCACCAACTGTGGGTCTAAATAACTCCAGCGTAATGGCATTATGCAGCCTCCAAAAGGTACCATAAACTCAAGATAACGCTGAACTTTCAAACGAATAACCTGCTGCAATTCTGTCGGCATTTTCCTGTAATATTCCTGCAAGAAGACATTGTTGTACTCCTCCTGTTCCTCCTCTGACGTCCGCCAGTTTCAAAACTGATGCAGCAAGTCGCCCTGTTCTCTCTCTGACATGCCTCAGCGTCCGATTTGCACACCACGAACAAGGTTTAACCGGCGCTTCTTGCAGAAACACTATTTGGGAACAATGCTTCAATGCAAGGTTTTGCAGGATCGCCAAGTGTTATAGGGGTTATCTAAAAGCATTGCAATTACATTCTTCACCCACAACATCCATGAAACATGAAGATAACCTCCATAACAATGTTCAAAACGCTTTCAGACTCATTCAGAATGTAAACAGAATTAGAGGTAACACACAAGAAACATTCAGGGCATTAACCAACATCCTGCTTCATCTTCATCATCATTCCTGTGTTACAGAACAATATTTCGCCCCAACAAGGCGTCCAAAAATGAGAGTAGTTACAAGCCAAAAGTCGCATCCCTTAAAACATGCCTTTTAAAGTTTCAGACATCAATCAGAACTCTGATTAGTCCATCGGCTCCCTGAATGCATCCTGATCACTACCTGACAGTTTACTGATTGCCCATTACATAAATATCCTTCTTTACTAACTTAACTAGGTAACTTGTGGTCGAGGTCCCCCCTTTTACAACCAAGAAGAAGTATTGCAGTCCGAGTCCATTCTCCGACATGAAGACGCTTACAATAAGAATAATCCTTGTGAAGATGCTACATGGATGCAAGGCATATAATTAAAGAATAACGTAAACCTTGTCAATGCTTACAATGCTTACCTAGAGTAAGCAAACGTACAAATGTTTAAAATGAACAAAGTTTTTGTCTTATAAGACTCTCTTTTTCTTTATTGTGCACAAATGTTAAGTAGTATGCATGCTTAGAATCAAGTTTGTGGAGACAACGTCTTCCAAACACCAAGTAGAGCTTGTCACTCGAGTTTGTGGTTCTCTACTCTTTTTTTGCATGTGGCAGATCGTCTCTAGTGTGTGATTTGGGTCCTGGTTCTCTGTTGGTGCGAGTTGGTGCGAATGCTTCATCGATGAGGGCCCCCAACCGTCACTTAGCTCCCTGTTTGGATTTTAGTTGTGCATCAAAATCCGTTGAAATGGATTTAGTGCAAGTTCTGTTTGGCATTGACAATCAGTGTTGACTGCCTCTATTATTTCTCTTTGGCTTTCAAATGTGCTTTCATTGAGCTCGTTTATGAAGGCACTTGTTTACAAATTTGGTTTTGCATGACCCTTAAGTGTTGTTGTTAGTTAGCATTGGTTTGTGTCGACTCTTTAAGATTTCTAGAATCCGATTGAGAAACTTTGGCAATGGCATGGGGTTAGGGTTGGAGGCTTGGCGACCAGTGGTGAGTTACATCGTGTTCAAGGGGTGGCGTGGGGAAAGTGTGGACAGGTGTGGCTCAGCACGAAGAAGACGTGAGCATCTCTTGTGGTGCCTTCGACCGTTTTCAGCGGGAGGGGCTAGAGGTGAGGTGACTTGAGGCGGTGCTCTTCTCAAGCTCGGCTAGTGATCGTGCTGCTCACCGTGTAGAGCGCCCTTGTGCTCAGAGAATCTAGTGTCTACTGCTGTGTGTGTATTGGGGCTCGCACTCATTGTGGCGCACTCCTGTCGTGCTGACGATTGATAATAATTGTGATCATTAGCGCATGCCTATGCTTCTGGTATTCTATGTTAGCGATTATTACGTTGATTCTCAAAGTCATCGCAGTATCTAGCCTTGAGTTAATAGCAAGAAAGCAATTGTTATCTCCCCTATTAACCTTTTTGACTCCTTGCGATTATTGTCCAAGAGGGGAGGATATTTTTTACCTGTTTGATAGAGCATGTTCGCCTTGAGGCTTTCCCCTCCATACCAAAGACTCAAAGCCTTTTGATCGTGTGTGGCCCAATTGATGAATTGAGCCATTGCTAGATCTCCCTCTGAGTCTTTTGTCCACTTGGCACCAAGTTGTCCTCTAATACTTGGTAATGGAAATCGACACTATGGTCGTAGATGAAGACATTGTTAAATTCTCACACATGCTAGCGGCGAAAAAGATAGCCGACAGGGAGGTAATCGTACCGATGGAAGTAGGAGATGGCTCGCTCTTGAGACCGTTGTATGATGCAAAAATGTCCCGTCCCAATTCGCCAAGAGCTCCAACTACGGCAAATGACAAAACTGTTTCGACTGAAAAATTTTTCTCTGAAGAAAAAATGGGATCAGATCAAGGATGTAAATTCGATGTAAAAATCCTCAAAGCTGGGCTTCCTAAGGGCCCCACCTGTACGAATGGAAGTAAGGCAACAAGTGTTTCAGCAACTCGTAGGCCTAGCATTTTGTTTGCTAGCATACTCAAGGGGCCCGACTCTAAGGATGATGCAAAAGGTACATCATAAGCAAATAGTGAGAAACTGTAGAATGCAAGCGCTAGACTCAAGCAACAGCTCAAGGAAGTCAACAAAATGATTGAGTTCGGCCCTAACAATAGTAAAAGAAATTGCTCCCAAGCAGTTGACAGTGGGCTAGTAGAAGACGGGTTGGGAGATCGGGCCTTTGCTGCTTTAAAAAGTCTTTGCCACAGCAGGTGGAGGTTTCCGAGGCTATTACTGGGGCAATTCCACCAACACTTATCAAAAAACAGTTAGCTAGGCAAGATAAGCTAACTCTTGTATTTGGGTTCAGTGGAAGAATCCCGAACAGGTTGGAGAGGATTCAATGGCTTCAGGGCCCCCAAGTTCTTGGTCATGGAGGAGCAATTGAAAGTACTTTCTACCTAGCTAAAGGTTTTTGCTTAGTGAGATTCAAAAAGGCCTACGATTTAGTAATGATCCTTGACAAAGGCCCCCTTGTATTTAATAGGACTACGGTTTGTGTGGCGCCTTGGGAGCCAGTGTTTGACTCAGCTAAATCTCTTCAAGGGTTCAATCCTGTCTGGGTTGAGTTTGTGGGTCTGCCTAGTTGGCTTTGGGACAATCTCAGGATGCTTGCCAGTCAGTTGGGCACCCCCCTATTTATTCCTAGCAAGAGAGGGTTTGGCAGAACATCAAATAGGGTTTGTATAGGCTAGGATGTTTCTAAAATGCCATCTAAGAGCATGGTGATCAATGTTGGAGCTGGTCTTGTTACTATTCCGCTAAACTTTGGGACATACTTTGGAGCATGTTTTAAATGCAACAACTTTGGACACTTCGCCAAGGATTTCCCCAAGAAGGCTAATGGTACTGCAGCTCCGCCAACACAGGTCCCCACTGAAAAGGAAACCCCGATGGAAGGGTTGGAGAAGCAAGGAGGCAGTAATGAAGGGGCAAGTGCAAAGAAGGATAAAGAAGCTATGGTATGCGACAAAATGGATATAAAGATGTAGGAAAAGATTGTGGAGAAATCGATTCCCATGCAACAAATCCCAAAAGGCTCATGCAAGGATAATGCAATCAATACTCCTATTGCTCCCCTGAAATTTATGACGGTCACAACGGCGATAGCTGTTCAAGTCCCTGGTCTGAAAAGATCCAAAAGGGTGAAGGTAGTGGCAAGAGACTCCAAAGTGCTCGAAGTCGTGAAAACACTAGAGGGGAAAGAATCTGCTCCATTCCCCACCCCTTGCAACAAGGGGGGTGCACTATCCCACTTCACAATCCATTTGCAGTATTGCAAGAAAATAAATTCCCTCACCTGAAACCCCCGGACTCTCCGAGACCAAGGAGAGGGAGTGTGCGCACGATTTGGATGCTGAAGAATTCGTTCCTCTATCCCAATGAGCCCTCTTTAATGATGGAGTCTCTCACTATACAATCTTGGAATGTAAAGGGAGTGAAGACCCGAAAGAAGAGTACCCTTTTCTGGGAGGAGATAAAAAAGGAAAAGGCGGTCAACTACTTGGCCATCCAGGAACATCACTTGGATGCTCATAGCAAGAGAAAACAGGCTCTAGGAAAGAAACTTGTTTTCTATGGAGAAGGAAGTAACGGTTTCAGTGGTGTCCTCGGTATTGTGGACAGGGAATTGGAGCCGAAGCTGGTTCTGAACCACCCCTCCGGCAGAATCCTGGGAATTAGAATCAAATGGGAAGGGCATCCCTTCACCATTGTGAATGTGTACGGCCCTTGCAATGCAAAAGATATAGCTAAACTATGCATGCATCTTAGAGATACTCCTATAGAAGGAGAGTAGTTGGCAACTTCAATATGGTGGAAAAGAGCAAGGACAGAATACGATCCTCTAGTATGCTGGCCGGATCAGAAAGGTCTAAATGGCAAAGTTTGTGCAAAAAGTATGCAATGATCGACTTATGGCAAGTTGGCCCATGGAACAGCACGCCAAGTTTCACCTACACAAGTCTCCAGTATGCCCGCACTACCTCTAGGCTGGACAGATACTACTGCTCACACCAAGCTGATTGGATACCGTCGATGCTAGAGATGAAGGTAGTCCCAAAAAAAAGCCTTTCGGATCACATACCCCTACACATACATTTTAACAAGAATAAAGAGGAGGACCAGACCCCAGGAGGTAGGAAAAAACTGCTAGTTACAGGGGCACACCTATTCAAAGATCCTCTTTTCAGGAAGTTAACCAAGAAAGCACTGGGTAAGCTCAGAAAAGATGTCGATCTCAACAAACACAATGCATGGGACCTATTTGCTCGAAGTATTCAGAAAGCAATCAAAACCTCGAGCCCCTGGTTGAAAAAATATAGGGAGGCGCACCTTCTTCATCTGATAGGTGAGGTACAATGGCTTACCTCCACAAAAGCCAATGGGCTTGCTACTGAGGAAGAGCACAAGCAATGGCTTGAAGCCAAAGCTTGCCTGGCTAACGAGCAATTGGAAGATATCAAAAAGGCAAGGATTCTCTCCAGGGAAACTTCCTTACAACCAGAAGCCTCTAATCAAGCTCATTTTTTTAGGGCTTTGAAAATCAAGAAGAGTCGGGGCCACGTCCACTCGCTCTATGATGAGAAAGGGATAGCAATTCATAACCAAGATGAGATGGCCGGTCTGATGTTGAACTATCTTAGCCAAATCATTGGACGACCAGAAATCTAGTCCCGGAAGTAGATGAAGCCAGAAGGACCTTACTTCAGAGTGTCGAGAAGAAGATTCCCCATTCAGAAGCTAAAATCCTGGAAGGGGCATTTTCCGAAGACAAATGCTCACTAGCATTGCAAGCCCTTGGCAAGGAGAAGTCCCCTGGTTGGGATGGGATGACGACAAAATTCTTTAGAGAATTTTGGGACGATCTGAAGGCCCCAGTCACAAGTCTAGCCAACAAATCCATTGTCGAAGGGTCGTTGGAGATAAGTGTAAAGAGAGGTCTTATCAAACCCATCCCCAAACAGTTTTGTTGTTCTCAACTAAAACATTGGCGCCCCATAACGATGATGACAGTGGCCTACAAAACTGTTGCCAAGGCAGTAGCCCTCGGACTAGCCCCCTTACTTAACAAGATCATATCTCCCCATCAACATGGGTTCATCCAAGGAAGGTCCATATATGATAACATCTTGGCAGCAATGGTAGGTATTGAATACGCAACTTTCACAAAGCAAGAGTGAATTTTGCTGCAGCTTGACCTAGATAAGGCTTATGATAGAATAACATGGACATATATAGAAGCAGTCATGGAAGCTCTGGGCTTTGGGCCTCGCCTATGTCGTCTTATTCATGCACTAGGGGCTGGTAGCCAGTCAGAGCTCCTATTCAACAATAGAATAGTGGGCTCCTTTGAGGTCAAAGGTCTATTAAGCAGGGATGCGCTCTGCCCCCCCTTCTTTTCGCCATAGGTTCACATCCTTTAATCACGACGCTCGAAGCTAGTGCTGAGCATGGGGAGTTGCAAGGCCTGGCTCTTCCAAGAAACAACCAACTACTTGCAAAAATGTTTGCAGACGATTCTCTCCTCTTCTTGAGGGCACGTCCCCAGGTTGTAAGGAAAGCTCTGGAGATTGTACAAATGTTCTCTATAGCTTCGTGGTCCCAGTGCAACATAGAGAAGTCAAGACTGATCTCCCTGTCGAAAAATGACTCATTTGACCCTTCCGACTCATCGGGGGAGATTGTTACAAAAGGAAATATTTTCAGACATCTGGGGGCCCCCTTGGGGGTGGACGTAACCCACAAACAAAGATGTCAGTGGGTCCTGGAAAAAATCAGAAAAAAATGAGTAGGTGGGAGTATGTTCTTCTCCCATTCCCAAGCCGAATAAAAGTGATTAATGCCTTTATGCTCCCGTATATTGCCTTCACTAGCCCGCTTCTCAAGATGGCTAAATGTCACTGGAAAGAGTTCTTAAAACCGGTAAAAAGGTTTTATGGAAAAATAACACAAAGTCCTCCAAGCCATGGCAATGGGCCTGTTGGGAGTTAGTCGCTTGGCCAGTGAATCAAGGAGGCCTCGGAATTCTCAACCCTGTGGCCCATGAAGAAGCTTGTTGTGCCAAATTTGTAGTCTCCTTGGCTAAACAAGACTAGGCTTGGGCTATCATGATAAAAGATATGCTAGAAGCAGCTAAACTTGGTTTGAAAGGAGGAAAGAGAGGGGTAGAGTTTCATGACAAACTTTTAGCCCCGACGTGGGCTACACTAAGTCTGGGGGGCACCTCAGGGGAATTGGTAAGGAAATGCAACAGAGCAGCGGGAGGCCTAAAGTGGGGGGAAGAAACCAGATACTTCAAGAACTCCATTCTGCATTGGTCCCCCTGGCTTTCCAAAGTTGTAGATCTACCGCCGCAAAATCCCTATTGGATAGAAGCAGCCAGGAAACTGAATAATAAGGGTCTGAACTAGCTGGAGCACTTTTGGGACAGTAACAGCAAGAGCTGGAAAACCATTGAACTTCTGGTAACCCAATTCCAACTTAATAGCTTGGAGGTTTTGCTAGTCAACAAAGTGATGAAAAAGCTTGACAGTGCAGTGATGCCAATCTGTGACTCGGAGTTTGATTGGAATTCCTGGAAATGGCCCGAAATCATCCTCTTATGGAAACCCTATTCTAAAGGCATTTACCATACAATGATGCTAAAGAAGAATTGGTCTAGCCCCCTTAACAAGATATGGAAAAAACCATGGTCGGAGGAAAGGTGGAAGCAAGTAATGGAGAACAGCTGGGCGCCAAAGGTTCCGCATCACATGAAGGCATTTCTATGGAAAGTAATTAGGGGTGCTCTTCCGATGGGGGTGAAGATTCAGGAGAGAGGGATAGGGACAGATCGATGCGTGGGGTGCAGGATGGCTAGTGAAGACCTGACCCACCTTTTTATGGAATGTCCAGCTATCACAGGCCTTACAGGAAAAATTTGCAAGTGGGTCCAAAGAACATGGAAATTGGTTTTTTCAAGACTGATTTACTCCTTAGAGGTAAGAACTTGGGTAGCCCTGCCATCCTCATCTGCACTCAAATTATCAAGTTGTGCTTTTTACATAATGTATGGCAAACAAGGAACCACTGTGTGTTCGAAGGAGTTCCTGAGGTGGCAAGCTTCGCAGAAATTATACAAGAAAGCAGAGTGCTAATATGGACGCTCGGGTGCAAGCAAACTCGGATGATTGGTCTGGGGTTACCTGTGCCTTGTTGTCAGCGGAATGCTTAGGTAAGGGGAAAATCATGAAACCAGAAGATTAGTGAAGAACATGTTAATGAACCTGGTGTATCAAGGGCATGGGGGCAGGTCGTTAGGGGTGGCTCCACAGATAGCTGATGTGAGTTTGGTCTCTGGATGGTGGCACGAGCATGGCAAGTTCTTGTAATTTTTTGAGACGATCAATATAATTCACTCATAATTGTGAGTTTTGCAAAAAAAAAAAAAAAACATTGGTTTGTGTCGTAACACGATTGATTTGGATGGTGTTGGGAACATTCATGGAATGTTGGGGTTTTTACCTTATGTCATGCTATGGTTCTTTTTATGTGGTGATGTTGAGAATGGGAATTTGTGTCTATGATGATAAGGGGTTTGATTACTTACTTTTATGAATTGAATTACTTATACTCAAGATTTTCACTATGCAGTGTTACCATATACATGTGGTAGTGATGTGTGTGAACACACTAGGACCGCCGGGGCATTTTTTCCCTCTTTAGGAGGTTTTTTCCCCCGAGCATTGTATATACGCCCATCACTCTAGGGCTATCTATCTTTCCATTGCACACTAAGTAACACACTCTCTATTGTGTGCCTTGAGCTTCCTTCGTCTTCTCCAAGTTGTGTGTGTTTCTCTGCAATCCTAATTCCAACAATTGGTATCAGAGCAGGTCACGTCCTCCCGGGCTTACACGCCTGCTCACTTTCTCCGATTTCAGTGAGCTTTGGTGAGCGTTCGCAGGTCGACAATTATTTTGGGTAAGCTCGTAGAGCTTGGTCTGCTCAGAATTTTGATTTGGGCTCATTTCGGCCTCCGTTTCCACTATAGGCAGTACTGCACAGGCTATTTCGTCATTTTGTGCAGAATTTCTATCAGTGCCTTTTTCTGCATAAAAGGTGCCTTATAGTCTTCTACAGTTCGTGCTATATAGCACAGGTTTTTCCTGCTCCGTTTCTCCTATTTTCAGGCAGTTTTCACATCAGGTGCAGCATTTACCATGGCTGACAACAACAACACAGATGTGTTCAAGATGTTTGCTGTTGAGGACAGGTTGGATGGGGACAACTACCCTATGTGGGCTTATATGATGCAACATGTTCTTGTGTCAAAGGGTGTCTGGAACATTGTGTAGGGCATTGATGTACGTCCTGGTTCTGAGGATGTAGGTGATGTTGAGGATGTTGCAGGTCTTGCTGCAAGGATTGCAGCTGTTAGAGTTGTTTTGCCTACGGCAGAACAAGCTCATTGGGATGTTAAGGATGCGTAGGCTCATGCATTGATTGCGTTGTCTATGAAGCGCACCATTGTTCCTCACATCCGTTCAGCAAAATCTGCAAAACAGGCTTGGGATATTTTAACAGGTCTTTATGCAAGCCGCAATGAGGCTAAAATTTCTTTGTTGCGTAAAGAGCTGGAGTCGAAGATTATGCATGAGGAAGATGATATGGACACTTTCCTTGCTAGTGTCAAGGATATCAATGAGCAACTTATTTCTGCAGGTGAAGTTATTTCAGACAGTTCCCTTGTGCACACTGTTCTTGATGCCTTACCAGATTCATACCAAACTTTTGCTAGTACTTGGAGACTTATGACCCAAGGAAATCCAGAAGTTGACAAGTTTGATGCATTATGCACATTGCTGTTGCAAGAGTCACTATCCAAAAAAAACAGGACTAGACAACGTGCAGTTGAACAGGCTTCTTTTGCTTCTCAAAGAAAGGATGGTAACAGCAATGCAGCCACTTCTTATGGTTCTGCTGCGAGTGGAAATTTTTTTGTTCCTAATGCTTCTGCTGGCAGCAATTCCATTGGAATTCTGGTGATAAGAGCAAAAAGAAAATGCGTTGCCATTATTGTAAAGCCAATGATCACTTGATCAAATCGTGTCCTAAGTTGAAGGCCAAAGAGGCTAAGAAGAAAGAGGGTGGTTCCACTGCAAATGGTGGTTCCACTACAAATGCAGCCATTGTTGAGTCTTCTGTGAAAGGAGACTGTGTCGCTGATGTTGATGCAGACTGGGCTTTTAGCGCGGAGTGCACTTACAATCCTGTTGTCCATGATGCATGCTTGTCAGTTGCTGCAGATTCACATGTGTGGTATTTCAACATTGGTGCTACAAAGCACATTACCTCACATCGTGAATTGTTTACCTCTCTCGAGTATGTCCCTCATGGGAATTCCGTCACTTGTGCCAACAATGCCTCTTATCCAGTTCAAGGAGTTGGAAAGATTGTGCTCACTGCTGCTAATGGCAATTCCTTCACACTTGTTGATGCACTTTATGTACCTAGGATCAAGAAGAATCTCTTGTCTGTATCCGCACTTGCTAGACTTGGACTTGTAGTCAAATTTGTGGATGACAGATGTACAGTTCATGATCTCAGTTTTGGTGATGAGATTCAAAATTCAAAATTCAAGCTTTACCAAATTCTTTTTGGCGTGAGGGTGATGTACTTCTCATTGTGGTTCTTTATGTTGATGATTTGCTGATCATTGGACCAAATGAAAGACATATTGCTGAATTTAAGGTTGATTTGAAGGCTACTTTCAAGATGAAAGATTTGGGGCTGTTGCATCATTACTTGGGTATACAGTTTAAACAGTGTGATGGTGGTATTGCCTTGTGTCAGAAAAGTTACATAGAGACATTGCTATGTAAGTTTGGACTTGAGGATTGCAAACCTATTGCCACTCCCATGGAAATAGGTTTGAAGTTGAGTCTACATGATGCTAGCGATCCTGCTGATGTCACTCTTTACCAAACTGCTATTGGCTGCCTCATTTATGTATGCAACACGAGGCCAGATATTTAGTTTGCAGTCTCACAGGTCATCAGATTGATGCGTAGCCTAGGGTCTAAGCATTGGCAGGCTTTCAAGAGGATTTTCCGCTACCTTAGTGGCACTTTACATCTTGGCTTGTTTTATCCCAAGGGGGGATCATTGCCGCCAGACTTACATGCTTTTTCGGACTCAGATTGAGCTGGTTGTTTTGACACGCGAGTGTCCACAAGTGGTTTTTGTTTCATGCTTCGCAGTTCATGTATATCATGGTTGAGAAAGAAGCAACCTACTGTGGCCACTTCGAGTTGTGAGGCTGAGTACAGGGCAGTCTTCACAGCTACGGTTGAGTGTGTATGGCTCAGACGCCTTATGGCTGATTTGGGTGTTGGACAGGACACTGCCAACACTATCTACATTGATAGTGAGAGTACATTGGTAGCTGCGAGGAACCCAGTTTTTCATGCTCGCACAAAGAACATTGAGGTGCATTACCATTATGTCAGGGAGAGGCTCTCAGCAGGAGAGATCAGCTTGGCTTATGTGCCAACACAGGACAACCTTGCAGATCTTTTCACAAAGGCATTGTCTCGTGAGAAGCTTGAAGCTTGAAGCTTTTTGCAAAGCTTTGGGCTTACTCCCCTTTGTGGACTGATCATGTCCTCAGGGCATGGCACTTCTCTTTACTCATGTGCCAGCTCTCGTTCACCGCATCACTCCAGGGGGGATTTGTTACCATATACATGTGGTAGTGATGTGTGTGAACACACTAGGACCGCTGGGGCATTTTTTCCCTCTTCAGGAGGTTTTTTCCCCCGAGCATTGTATATACGCCCATCACTCTAGGGCTGTCTATCTTTCCATTGCACACTAAGTAACACACTCTCTATTGTGTGCCTTGAGCTTCCTTCATCTTCTCCAAGTTGTGTGTGTTTCTCTGCAACCCTAATTCCAACATGTAGTTAGTGTGGTGTCTAACCATACAGGTAGTTAGTGCAGGGAAACTATTGCTATGTGTTGTTATCAAATGTCGTCATTGTGTGTTGAAGTTGTCTACATTCTTCAAGTATATACACTGAGAAGTATGTGAAGATGTTGAACTGGAGAAATATTCTTCCACTCAAGCATTCTTCAATCTCTCGAGGTGAGGGTATGAACCTCACTCAACAATTGTGTTTTTTGTGTTTTTTTATTGTGTATTAGATGTTAGTGCATTAGTACCATTATATTACCTAGGCAAACCATAACAGCTTGCTTCACAACAAAAAAAGGGGAAATTTCCACATTACCCTTATCATTAGCCAGGCAAACCATAACAGCTTGCTTCAGAGCAAAAAGAAAGCCCTAAAAGGGACTTGGGTGAATGGGATGTTAAGCTACTATATGACCCTCAAATTGGCAGCATTGATTTTGTTGTACGAGCTATCACCCTAAAATACATGCTTCCTAATAATCTCAAGAGGCCAAACTCTCTTGTCAATAGGTAACTAAAACATTGCATCTTCTTTGGTCTTAAATTGGGAAAAGTATGGCCATGACCAATCTCAAAATTGGGTGTAAATAGGTAAGAGCTATGTACATTGCATAGGCTAGGTGAAATGGAAACAAAAATCCATCATAAGCCTTTGCTTACGGATTGCGCAGTTGTCATAGTTCTCCATTCTTTGTCTACATGTTCAAAAGCATGATATGGTTGATCCCAATGCAAAGGGCGTAAGATGAGACCTTGTGTTGAGCCACCCTCCAAATTATGGATTGCAATCGAGTCTCGAAAGCCAACTATTGAGCCTCCCAATTCTTGCAAGATTCATTAGCTTGTTGAATTTTGAGCCTTCGCTGCTTTGTTGCATCCCTTTTTTCTTGAGCCTACAATCTTCGCTTCTCTATCTTCACTCTTTTGTCTTCTCTTGCCTTTGCTATTTCTTGTTTCTTTGCATTCTTTGCTTGCATGCTCTCTATGTATTGAGATGAGGTGAGAATCAAACTATTTGTATAGTCTACAAAGGGTTCCTTGTTAACTTGCCTTACACACACCTCCAATGTTGGAACTCACAAAAGATCAATGATGTGTTGGCTATCTATACTATTGCGAGTTTTAGAAGTTGAATTTGGGTTTGCATTTTCATCTTGAATTGTTGTTGAATGTCTTCTCTGCTTATATGTTGATATCCTTGGAAGTCCTATGTTCCCTATTATTGTGGTACTTGGTTGATGTGAACCTCCAATGTTTATGAATCCATAGGTTTCAGCAAATGTACCGATGTTTCCAACATTTTCAAAGCTTGAGGGTAGATCCTCTTCTAGAAGTTGTGTATAGCTGATACCTTGCTCTATGTCTTCATGTGCCGCAAATAGTGTCTTGTCAAATTGCATTGCCATTTTATTCAATGCCATGATAGCTTCGTCTTCAATTGTTGTGTTTCCACCAACTACATTCAATTGTGTGTTTTCTACCTACTAAAAGCGTGCATCACTATCACAAGAAGTATCCTCTTCTTGCACAAGTGTTGGTGTGGTATCTGTTAGAATGATAAAGTTATATGGCATTTCATGAAATTTTACAACAATAAATTCCAATGGCCATATACTTGTTGCGCAAACCTTGAGTGTATATGTTTGATTGTGTGAAGGATTGTTCTATGGCCTTGGCAACTATTAAAGAAAGTTTGGATCTGGTTGCTTTCTTTGAGGCTGACTTCTGTCACCGGATATCTCTTTCCTTGCAAAAATTAACCTTCAAAGATTTGAAGACACTAATGTCTAAAGGCTGAAGTTTGTGAGACGTATGTGTCGGAAGAGTAATTGTTCATGAGCCTTTGTCACCACATCTAGAGACACATTCCTTGTTCATGAGCCTTTGTCACCACATCTAGAGACACATTGCTTCCATGCCCATCAAGTATTAAAAGATGTCTCTAATCTTTGCCAATGAGTTTTGTTGGCTTGGTCAAAATGTGCATTCCATGCTTGAAAAGGCTCCCTATCATCTAAGCTTTTTTTTGCACCGTCATTATTGCACCTTCTTCACAATTCTAAATATAGTTTCTTGTTATGCAACTGCCCTTGAAAACATAGTACGGGGGAATGCTCTGTCGAGGTGCGTTTACACAACACAAGACTGTCATCCACTCACGTGAATCATATGTCACATTGTAGATTGCTTTCGCTCCCTTTTTTGCAAGCACTTTCATCCCCTTCTCTCTTGACCCGTGAAACCCTGTCTCATTTGCATTCCATATATTAGAAGGAGGATAGGCATTTTTTGCATACAGCTTTTCAAGATTTTCATGAAGTCTTGCTTCTGCAGGGAAAAGATAGGAGTATGGGCCGACGCCTCCTTAAATAATTCACAGTAGGGTAGTATAATTACAGATGAATACAAAGCCAATGCGCTCCGAGTCAAATTGTTCTTGCAATGGGTCTTTCCACCAGGTCGACTCATCGTGTTGTTTCATCAACGTCGATGACATTAGTTATGTCCACTTGAAGAACGAAATACCCTTCATCTCCACAACTAATTTCACCTTTGCTTCAAAAGCATATTCCATCTATCTCAGAAATGTTTCTCGAGAGAACTACATTACCTTCTTGAAGCTTAAAAGTAAGGGAAAATTTCCAAAGTACCCCTCTAATTTGTGGAAATTCCCCAAGTATCCCTCTAATTTCAAAAATTCCCAATATACCCTTGTATCATTTTGGGATGGATGTGCCCCGATTTTTGCATATTCTAATATTTATGAAAAGGGGGAGTTATTTTTAAGTTTTATAAACAAAATTATTCACGAATGCACTCATAATAGAGGCATGAACAATTTCATTTTAAGAGCCATACCATATAGGTGTTAAGTATGGAGCCTGATTTACCCTTGTAATTTTCTGTGGTAAAAGCGCACATTTGCAAGGCCCCCATTATGAGGAGAAGCCATTGCGCGTGAAGGAAAATCACTCGCCGGAAACCAAAATTTTCACGGCCAAAAATCAGGGGCAACTTTAGGGGCCTCGGGGGTGGAATTCTCAGGGACTTTTTTGGTACTTCGCCGGAATATTCTTTTTCGCTGGAATATTATGGCCGGACGGCGGTCGGAAAGTGGTCGGAAAACAACCGATCGGTTGGCCGGTGGTTGGAAGTCAATGGCCGGCCGGTGGCCGATTTCAATGGCCGGTGGTCGAATTCAAAAGCGGACTTGTCTTCTCAAGGGAGGCCACGCAAGGGCGGATTGAAGGGTCTGATTTGGACTTATCTACACAAGGGTGGCTACACATGGCTGCCTCTCATGAGAGAGGGCAGCCCTTTTGGCTTATAAAAGGAGGCCATTTCTACACACATTTCATAGTGTGAAGTTGATGCAACAAGGTGAGTGTGAGGTGGTGAGAGTGAAGCAAGGCGGGACCTCCATTAAGGGTATAATCCCTTTGTAAACTACTTCTTGTTTTGAAGTACTAAAGCCATTGAGTGGCTGCTTTCTCGTGGATGTAGCCCACATTGGGTGAACCACGTATATCATGTGTACTCTCTCTCTCTCTCTCTCTACTCTATAATCTCTTGTGTGTGAAATCTATCTCTCTCCATTAAGTAATCTACTCAAATATCTATTTAGCTACGTCATATTTCCTAACAATAGGATCCTAGTCCTATCATCTTGTATTGAGAGAGAACCAATCTTCCTATAAAGAGTTGCAAAAAGATTTTCTTTAGAGATGTCTACGAGGTATATGAGGCGTATTTTGGGAATTTCCACAAATTAGAGGGGTATTTTGGTAATTTTTCCTAAAATTAATGATCCATGTGATGATGATGGGAAAGGAGGCAGTTGCCACCAACTCATGGCAGTCCTGTTAGGATCTCTTTCATCAGTTGTTGATGTGTTCTTAGAACTTGGAGGATCTATAGCATACTGCTGCATAGCACGCATAAACAAGCATGCAAAAGTTCAAATCATGGCATAGAGAGAGAGAGAGAGAGAGAGAGAGAGAGAGAGAGAGAGAGAGAGAGAGAGAGAGAGAGAGAGAGAGAGAGAGAGAGAGAGGACTTCAAAGGCTAATATGTATTTCATTGCATGGCTAGAAGGGGCCCATTATTAAGGGTCAAAACACCTTATGACATGGCTAGAAGGGACCCATTATTAAAAGCCAACACACTTTATTCCATTATACTATATGAGGAATTATAATTACATAGAAGCACCAAGGTGTGTAGACGCAGATGTTGCAGGAGCAGAAGCACCAATGGCCACCCTCAACACTATCTCACATGGGCATGGACATGAGGGGATCAATGGTGCAGGAAAAAATGGGGGGCACATCAATTGTGGGCCGTCAAATCTGACGACGCAAAGGCGACCCAAATTCACAAATTTGCCCTGAATTTACAAATCCCCTCGCATTTACTATATGACATACTCAAATCCCCTATATTCAGTGAACGCAAGTGGGCATAGTGGTTATGCAGGCTCTCTTCTCTAACAACCTCATGATTCCAATGCAGAAGATGCTCATAGAGACATCAAGACGTATAGTAGGTTGGGAATAAAATTTGTCTTTTAAGTTTCAATGCAAAGGATGTACTAATGAAAAGCAACTCTTTGAATAAGGAATCTAACTCCTTTGATATGAATCAGTCTTAAACAATTGAAGGAGGGTGGCCCACTATGGTAAGTTATGTAGTCCAAGGATTAATGAAGTCTGGGTACTTACCCCAAAAACTCCTCTTGGAACTCTATAGCCATTGATCTATGTGGAAGAATACCTCATCAGTCAGGTCCATCCAAATATATAACCTTTGTTGACTTCTAGTTCATCGACACGCACCTTGCATGAATATGGATATAGTTGTTGAGAACATGCAAGATTCACTCATATAAGTAGGGATACAACATCAAAAGGCTCTATCTTCTATAGAGGTGGCATGCTCAATAGCATAGTAGCACTTAGTGGGCGAGTCGACGCCACTCCCACCAAGGAAGAGACCCACACTAGTAGCCACGTGGACATCCAATCAGAGATTTTACTAAGTGTCATAATATATGCCGCTTGGACTCCCTCCATGTTGCTGCTTGGATGCTTGGGTTGTTCACAGTTTATCTCCGTTCTTGACCGTCTGTTCAGCTTAAGGTTTTGGCATTCTTGAGTGTTAGGAGAAAGGGGGAGACCGGTTGCTTAGAACACTTCAACACTTGCTCACATACATCACCATCAACCTGTCAACCTCTTTCCCCAATTTCCAAGCACGCACGCACACACACACACACACACACACACACACACACACACACACACACACACACACACTAAAATCATAGAGTTGACAGAGACAAGCTGTAAGAGGGTGTAAGAACATGGAAGAGAAGATGTAGACTTAATTAAGGAGTACACAACAAACAAAGAATAGCTTAAGAGAGGAGAGATGGAAAATTAAGAGCATCTACACAAGAAAGGCCTAAAATCATAGCCCCAAACTCCACGGCACCTCTCTTGTGGAGTTGGTATTTGATATTTTTATTTATTATTGGTGCCAAAAATAGAGGCCTCTCTTTTACACTTTAGTTATGAGTGGTACACACTAATTATTGCATGACCCTCTTAGGGTGGGTTCTTATTGTCCTATTGCAAAGGAGCCATAATGGCTTATTTCTAAAATATTGTGCTAGGATAAAGTGACTGAGAGAATTATTATTTTCCGGTGCCTCCTCATCAACTCTTAGAGTTCCAATATACAAACCATCATGCACTCACTGTTAGTAAAATTCAAATAGACAGCACATAATTAACCATTAAGCCAGCTATCCCAATTGCAGTTAACCACATGCAACAGGAGGGTGCCTAGTCTCGTAACATCCCTCCCACCAGGGATAGCAATTGTCTTCAGTTGCTCTAAAGAATCAGCTGGACTGTGAGTGATGGAAAGTGTGGAAAAGGTTTGGGAAGTTGCGAGAAAAATTTTTAGGCATCCTCTCGAGGGTGGCCTTTAAAAGTCAAAAGATAGCGGTTATAAACCATGCCAGTGCGTGTGGTGGTGGTCTCGTGATCAACTATTTGTGCAGGGATGAGTTGTTCTCTTGGTCCACAAGTAAAGGTGGATCCTCATCAATGTGATGTGTAGGTAGGGGTCATCTGAAAGGTCTTAAAAGACTAATGTTGTGAATGTGCCAATGTGAAGGTAGGTCTAAACGAAAGGAAACATCATTAATCACAATTGAAATTTGAAAGGACCATAAATGAGGAGTAAGTTTAACAAAAACATTAGTATCAACATTTTTTATCCTTCGGTTTTCGATGCAAAGCATAACATAATCACCTTCTTTGAATTGGTGTGCCTTGCAGTGCTTGTTAGCATGCTTAGTGTAAAGTTCTTGTGAACGTTGAATGGCAAAATGCACACTTGCATAAAATATCATGAAAATTAGCAGTAAAATCATCAGTGGCAGGCAAATATTGGAAAGACGAGAAGCAGAAGTAGGCAAAGAATGACCATACACAATTTCAAATGGAGATTTACTTGGTAGTGTGAGTGGTGTTGTTATATGCAAACCGTAGAATATGCAGGTAATCATCCCATTTCTTGGGTTGAGAAGAAACATAAGCTTTTAACAAGTCAATGATGGTGCAATTAGTGACTTTGGTTTGACCATTAGACTCAGGATGGAAGGCAGAAGTAAAATCAAGTGTGGTTCCAAGATTTTCAAAAATAGTAGTCCAAAAAACACTACAAATTTGGAATCTCACTCAGATATTATAACTTTAGGCAAACCATGATGTGAAAAGACAGCTTTAAGAAATAGAAGTGGAGCTTGATGTGCTGTGAGTGTTTTGTTACAAGGAATGAAGTATGCTTGTTTAGAAAAACAGTAAATGACAGTCCAAATCATATCATGCTTGTGAACAGTGAGTGGAAATCCAGTGACAAAATCCACTAAAATATGCTCCCAAGGTTTTTCAGGAATTGGGAGAGGGTGTAAAAGTCCCAATTCCTTACCAGTTTTTGCTGCTTTGACCTTTTGACAAATTAAACAAGTTCAAACATATTGTTTAACGTCAATTTTCATAGTGGGCCAAAAGAAATCATGATATATTTTTGAAAAGTAGCAGCAAATCCTCTATGTCCAGCATAGGGTGGTTTGTGTAACTTTTCAATGATCAATGTACAAAAAGGTTTAGTTACACACAGTTTTTGTTTGAAATAAAGAAAGTTTTCTTGAATAGTGTATTCCAAAAATGTGTGCACAGAGTTCTCACTCATATGCAGCCCTGTGGTTTTGAAATCATCATCTTGTGCCTAAGTGCAAGCATTGAATCAAATGAAGTACTTGTAATGGTTGATAGACTATTAAGAGAGGGTATTCGCTCAAAGCATCAGTGACAACATTCTCCTTACCAGGTTGGTATTGAATGTTGGGTTGAAAACTTTAAATGAAGGCAGCCCACTTAATATGTCTATCATCTATTAAGGGTTGAGACGGTAAATACTTGATACTTTGTTGATCAGTTTTGATGATTAAATCAACACCCATTAAATAGTGCTTCCAAATTTTCAAAGCGTGTACAACATCGGTCAACTCTTTGTCATATGTACTAAATTTTTCTTTACATGGTTTAAACTTACGACTTTCAAATGCGAGTGGATAGTTATCTTGCATAAGGATTGCACCGATACCTTTTTTACTAGCATCAGTGACTACGACAAAGAATGGTCTATCAAGATCACGCAATTACAGTACTGGCGCATTTATCAAAGCATTCTTGAGTGCATTAAAGGAACTTTCTTGCAAATCAATCCATACATAAGGAAAATTTTCTTTAACGGGAGAGTGAGGTAATGAGATTTGTAAGCAAAGTTACGTACAAACTTCCTGTAATAACTACATAGACCAATAAAAGAACGAAGTTCCTGCAAATTTTTGGGTCTAGGCCATGATTGAATGGCTTCAATATTCTTAGGGTCTACATGTATTCCTTTGCCCGATACAATGTGTCCCAAATATTCAATTTTAGATTGGAAAAATAAACTCTTTTCAGGATTTGAATACAAGTGGTTGTGAGCAAACAGTTCAAATACATGTGTTAAATGCTCTTGTTCTTGTTCTGATTTACTGAATACAAGAATGTCATCAAAAAATACAATCACAAAATCTTGATGGTCAATGGAAATTATGTCCATCATGCGTGTGAATGTGGCTGGTGCATTTGTCAAACCAAATGTGATGATAAGAAATTCATAGTGTCCCGTTTGTGTTTTGAAAGCGTTTTGTAGACATCTTGATCAAACATTTTGACTTTGTGGTACCTTGATTTGAGGTCAATTTTGCTAAAGATGTTTGTCCCTTTTAGTTTGTCTAATAGATCATCCACTCTAGGAATAGGGAACATATTCTTGATGGTGATCTTGTTTAAAGCCTTGTAGTCAATACACATACAAAAAGTCTCATTTTTCTTCTTAACAAGAAGTACTCAAGCTCTGTATGGTGAACTACTAGGTTTGATAAGTCCTCGATCAAGCAAGTCAGTAATTTGAGTTTGTATCTCCCTGTGTGCAGTTGGATTTACACGATAAGGTGCTCTACAAGGAGGTTCACTACCGTGTATAATATCTATTTTGTGGTCTTCTGGGCGTGAAGGTGGTATTCCAAGTGGTAGAACATGCATGAAACAATTCTGAAACTATGAGAGAAAATCATCATGTGAAGAGTTATGTGAGATTTTGGTTTCAACGAAAATTTGATTCACTAACACTAGATATGTTTTCCCTTGTTTTCGAATGGCTCTTTTGGCTTGAGAGTGAGAGAGAAGTGGAAATTTTTGGTGTGCTAGTGTTGCTTGGATGGAGAAATTTTTATTATTATGAGTGAGAGACATGGTAAGTGTTTTATAATGAATCAACAGATCAAATTCATGACAAAATGGCATTCCCAAGAGCGTATCAAGACCATGCAATGGTGCCACCAAAAATGTACCTGTTTGTGTAAATTCACCAATGCAAACTTCAACAGTGACTTAGGTTTTACAATTAAAATGTTGATTATTAAATAAATTTTGACTTTGTGAGGTGAAGAAATTTGAGAGAGAGATAGTTGTTGTGCCAATCATGTAGAAATAAAATCATGGGTACTGCCATTATCTAAAAGAATGGTGACACTTTCACCCTGTTGTTGTGCCAATCATGTAGAAATAAAATCATGGGTACTGCCATTATCTAAAAGAATGGTGACACTTTCACCCTTGACTGTGCCTTGCATTTTAAACAAAGTGTGAGAAGATAAAGGAGTACATGAAGATGGGTTGTCATCGTGATCATACTCAGGATCACATCCCTCATCGTAATTAGCTTCCACTTCATTGTCGTCGAGATCAGCATCTTCGATGAGGTTAACTGTAGCACTGCTGGGACGGTTGTTGTTGAAGTGTTTTTGGCTAGCATTTTGGGTGACTCCATTGGATTGGTCATTGCTCTTAGCAGGACTTTTTGGGCACTTATCTACATAGTGACCATATTGAAAACATTTGAAACACCACCTTTTTATTACCATTAGAGTTTGAGCAAGACGTTGGTTGAAAGAATTTTGGTTGCATTGTTGCTATGTGTTGTTGTTGTTGCTGCTGCTATAAGGTTGAGAAGTTGTAGCAAGCAGAGTTGTCAAATCTGTGTCTCTTGAAAAAGGTATGGCTTTGATGTTTGTTCCTGTCAAAGTTAGGAGAGAAAGAAGCTCTCTTATTACGCTCGCTTAGTGTTAGTAGTGTGTTCGGTGTGAGAGGGTTGTCCACCTTTCTTCTTCTCCACATTAAGGGCCAAATAAATAGCCTTTGACAGTAAATCCGGCTCAAACATATCTACATCAGCACCAATTTGGAGTGCTAAGCAGATATATATTTACGCTTTAATTTCCTACGACTGACATTTTCAGTAGCTTGCAATTGATTTAAACCGTTCCAAAAATGATCAGTATAGCCTTGGACATCTTCATTTTGACCCTGTCAAATTAAATCCCACTCGCCTCGTGCTTTAGCTTTATACTGGGTGGGCAAAAATTGAGGTAAAAACAGCTTTTTGAATGCATGACAAGTATGTGGTCTTTTTCCGTGCTGTTTCATGGCGTTCCACCACAATGCAGCGCTACTGGTGAGATGATTTGATGCACATTTTACCATTTCACGTTCAAGAAACTCTTCATCATGAAAATAGTCATCTAATTGACTATCCCATGCTAGAATCGTGCTAGCATCTTTAGTGCCATCAAAATCCTAGAGAGTAAAGGCTTTTCTACTAATTTTGTTTTGCTTGGGTGCCGGTCCAGATTTTATGCTTGCAAAATGTAATAATCTATCTTCAAGCTCTTGCCTTTGCATGCGTTCATACGTGAGAGGTTGTTGCAGATTAGCAAGCTGCTCAGCAATTGTGGGTGTCTCTGGAAGGTGTGCCATGATTGGGTGCTCTTTTTTTTCTTTTTTTTTGTGTTTATAATTTTAAAATGGCTATATGGAGATTTTTACAGATGCAGTATGCAAAATAAGTGTGAGAGAGTAAAAGAAATGGTGGAAATAAAATGTACTTAGCTTAAATATCGTGTTGACGTCCAGTCCAGAATATGTGCGAGGAAATTGCCGAAAAAGTGAGCGGTTAGACGGTTGGTATGTGAGTCGATCGAGTTCGCAGTGTCCAATCTCCCGTATCCAAAAAAACAAGGGCAATACAATTGGCAATTTATGTTATCTTTGATGGTTTCCAATTAATCACCACCCGCTTCAAGCTTTTGGTATAAATCCTTAAGGTTTTGAAATTCAAACGACTAAGTTTTTTTAAGAAAAATTTGGCGATGTTGGTTGTGGTTAAGGTGAAACCGCCAAATTTTTGGGGATTGAGTGGCTCTTGCTTTCTCTCGCCTTCACAAAAAAAAAGGCCAATATATATATATAAATTTTGTTTTTCGATTAATGTCAGCCATTTTACAAATTTCTCTTTAAAATCGACTTTGATTGCCAATTCTTTTGATCCCAAGGCTCTTCCGAATCTTCAAGTTCCTTTGCTTTCTTTGACGGCCAATCAAAGAACAATATATATATATATATATTGATAGTGATTCTTTTTTTTTCTTCTCGTTTCTTTTGACATTCGACAGTCAAACGGTTGAGGCTAAGGTGTTTTAAGGAGAGAAAAGGGGTGAATTGGCTCTAATGGGGTGGTCGGACAATTAAGTGGCACTTTAACTCAAGTGTAAGTTGCATGTGGATTTTTGAAGACCAAAAATAAGTCTAGCAGCATGCAGTGGAGAATGCGGACAACTCAAGAGGGAGAGAAAGGACTGGGCAGCTTCTGCAAGCCGTTTCAGGCTTCGAGGCAGGAGAAGATCTTGATGGCAAGTAGGGGGTGCTCCCTTTGACACCTTCCCTGCACAGTTTGGTGATGGTCACTTCAAGCAAGGATGTGTCTGTAAGCCGCCGTTCCCACCGAATTTGTCTCTCCTTATTCCTTTTCTTCCTTTACGCCTCTCGATGCCGAGTTTCTTGTCTCGACTTCCTCTCAAACTCCTTCTAAGCCTTCCCAATGTCAAGCCCGAATCACTGACTTGATTGAAACTCCTCAAAATTCAAAGTCTTCTCAAATCCTTCATTGAAAACCCTCGCAAATTCCTCTTAGTTTACGAAATTGATGTCGTCGATTCACAAATTTCTCTTTAAAATCGACTTTGATTGCCAATTCTTTTGATCCCAAGGCTCTTCCGAATCTTCAAGTTCCTCTGCTTTCTTTGACTCTTGCTCTCTCTCGCCTTCACAATTGATAGGAATTAGCCATCAATTAAAATTTAAATTGAGCATACCAAATCTCGATGTCGATAATCAAATTAATTTGTCGATTTGTTGATTGATCGCCGATTAGCTTCAATTTGCAGATTTAATATTGCCAATTGGAAATTTCCTCTTCGGATTTGAAATTTGATTGCCGATTTTCTCGAACTTCAGGCTCTGATACCACTATTAGGAGAAAGGGGGAGACCGGTTTCTTAGTACACTTTAACACTTGCTCACATATATCACCATCAACTTGTCAACCTCTTTCCCCAATTTCCAACCGCGCGCGCGCGCACACACACACACACACACACACACACACACTAAAAGCAAATTCAGAGACAAATTGTAAGTGGGTGTAAGAGCATGGAAGAGAAGATGTAGACTTAATTAAGGAGTACACAACAAACACAGAATAAGTTAAGTGAGGAGAGATGGAAAATTAAGAGCATCTACACAAGAAAGGCTTAAAATCATAGCCCCAAACTCCACGGCACCTCTCTTGTGGAGTTGGTATTTGATATTTTTATTTATTATTGGTGCCAAAATTGGAGGCCCCTCTTTTACACTTTAGTTCCACTTTAGTTATGAGTGGTACACACTACTTATTGCATGACCCTCTTAGGGTGGTTATCACTGTCCTATTGCAAAGGAGCCATAGTAGCTTATTTCTAAAATACTTTGCTGGGATAAAGTGACTGAGAGAATTATTATTTTCCGGTGCCTCCTCGTCAACTCTCAGAGTTCCAATCTACAAACCATCATGCACTCACTGTTAGTAAAATTCAAATAGACATCACATAATTAACCCATAAGCCAGCTATCCTAATTGCAATTAACCACATGAAACAGGAGGGTGCCCAGTCTCGTAACATTGAGCTTCCATGTCTTCAGTTCCATGCTCAAGCTTGAAAGTGAGCAGGTTCAATCAGAGTCACAATGATATTGTCCTGCGGTGCATATTTGAGAAAAGAAAGAATGCAGGTAGGTTTCAGAGCACGTGATGGGAAGTTAAAGAATAGGAGTATATTGGAAGGTTTGAGAGCTTGGCATTTTTGGAGTTAGAGATGGGGAAGAGCTATAAGTTTAATTTTCTCTATCTGCACGTCAAGTGGTGAGTCCACATGAGGTCAAGTACGTGTACTTAGCATTTGTATCTCTAATTAGGCACTATTGGCCATAGCTCATGGCACATGGGTTGGGCTTGCACTCTCTCGTATCATATCTACATTCTCTCTCTCTCTCTCTCTCTCTATCTCTCTCTCTCTCTCTCTCTCTCTCTCTCTCTCTCTCTCTCTCTCTCTCTCATTATACCTCCAACGATATGCAAGGCTAAGAATCCCTGAGGATTGAATTAACGCCTGTAAAATTGGCTCGGCCCAAATTATGGGCTTGGAGAAAAGTGAAAATGTCATTGAGGTTGAAGGAAAGTAAGCAATGTTGGAATTAGGGTTGCAGAGAAACACACACAGGTTGGAGAAGACGAAGGAAGCTCAAGGCACACAATAGAGAGTGTATTACTTAGTGTGCAATGGAGAGATGGATAGCCCTAGAGTGATGGGCGTATATACAATGCACAGGGAAAAAAACCTCCTAAAGAGGGAAAAAATGCCCCGGCGGTCCTAGTGTGTTCACACACATCACTACCACATGTATATGGTAGTGATGTGTTCACACACATCACTACCACATGTATATGGTAACAAATCCCCCCTGGAGTGATGCGGTGAACGAGAGCTGGCACATGAGTAAAGGGAAGTGCCATGCCCTAAGGACATGATCAGTCCACAAAGGGGAGTAATCCCAAAGCTTTGTGGAAAGCTTCAAGCTTCTCATGAGACAATGCCTTTGTGAAAAGATCTGCAAGGTTGTCCTGTGTTGGCACATAAGCCAAGTTGATATCTCCTGCTGAGAGCCTCTCCCTGACATAGTGGTAATGCACCTCAATGTGCTTTGTGCGAGCATGAAAAAGTGGGTTCCTCGCAACTGCCAATGCGCTCTGACTGTCAGTGTAGATAGTGTTGGCAGTGTCCTATCCAACACCCAAATCAGCCATAAGGCGTCTGAGCCATACACAGTCAACCGTAGCTGTGAAGACTGCCATGTACTCAACCTCACAACTCCAAGTGGCCACAGTAGGTTGCTTCTTGCTCAACCATGATATACATGAACTGCCAAGCATGAAACAAAAACCACTTGTGGACACTCTCATGTCAAAACAACCAGCCCAATCTGAGTCCGAAAAAGCATGTAAGTCTGGTGGCAATGATCCCCCCTTGGGATAAAACAAGAAAAGATGTAAAGTGCCACTAAGGTAGTGAAAAATCCTCTTGACAGCCTGCCAATGCTTAGACCCTGGGCTATGTATAAATCTGCTGACCTGCAAGACTGCAAACTAAATATCTGGCCTCGTGTTGCATACATAAATAATGCAGCCAGCAGTAGTTTGGTAAAGAGCGACATCAGCAGGATCTCCAGCATCATGTAAAATCAACTTCAAACCTGTTTCCATGGGAGTGGCAATAGGTTTGCAATCCTCAAGTCCAAACTTACATAGCAATGTCTCTATGTAAATTTTCTGACACAAGGCAATACCACCATCACAATGCTTAAACTGTATGCACAAATAATGATGCAACAGCCCCAAATCTTTCATCTTGAAAGTAGCATTCAAATCAGCCTTAAATTCAGCAATATGTCTCTCGTGATCAGCAATCATCAACATAAAGAACCACAATGAGAAATACATCATCCTCACGCTTTACATACAATGTGCTTTCTGTTGGACTGTTACGAAAGCTTCGTTTAACCAAATGAGTGTCAGATTTCTCATACCAAGCATGAGGAGATTGCTTCAACCCATACAAAGCCTTCTTACATCTGCACACTTTGTCCTCTTGTCCTTTTATGACAAAACCGCGAGGCTGCGTTACATAAACTTCCTCAAATATGTCACCATTCAAGAAAGCAGTAACAATGTCTGATTGATGTACATCCCAACCAAAATGAGCTGCCAATGCACATAGAAAACACACAGTAGTCATACGACAAGTGGGAGCAAAAGTCTCTTCATAATCTATGCCTTTTTGTTGTGCATAACCCTTTGCAACAAGTCGAGCCTTATGGCGATCAATCTCACCATCGTGCTTGCGTTTCAACTTGTAAACCCACTTCGTACCAATGGCCTTTTTGCCAGGAGGCAAATCACATAAAGTCCATGTGTCATTTTCTATAAGTGCATCATATTCTGATTGCATGGCAGCCATCCAATTTTCTGAATTTTGTGCTTCATCAAAAGACAGAGGCTCCTCAACATCATGTAAGCTAGACACAGCCAAAGTATAACACTCTGATGCATAAGATGCATGGCGAGAGCCTGAACGAGTACGACTAGACAAAGGTGCATCCAATTTACTGTCACGCAAAGTGTGCACCATCCATTTTGGCATACCTCTAGCCTGCTCATTTTCAACCCTTTCCTCATCAAGTACATCATGTACATCTGCATCAGTAATAGGTTGATCTAAAACATTTTCAAAAACCCCCATAGGCTGTACATTTGCCTCATTGGAACTTACATTCGTATTTCCACCATTGAAAAGAGGCAACAAAGTGTCATAAATGTCCTGTGAGCTTACATTACTATCTCTAGTACATGACAACAAGGGTTGAACAGAATCTTCCACAAACACTACATCCCGAGAAACAAGAATACGTTTTGTTTGCGGATGATACAACCTGTAACCTTTGCTTTCAGCACTATAACCAAAAAAAAAACATTTGACAGCCTTATCATTCAATTTTCTGCGCTGCACTTGTAGCACCAAAGCATATGCCAAACAGCCAAAAACACACATTTGCTCAATAGAAGGCTTTCTATCATGCCATGCTTCATATGGAGTAATAGACTGCAAAGCTTTCGTAGGACACCTGTTAAATACATAAGTGGCACACATGATGGCCTCAAGCCCAAAAGAATGCGCAAAGCTTGACTTTTGACCATACATCGTGCCATTTCCGTCAGTGACCTGTTTTTCCTCTCAGCAACACCATTTTGCTCAGGTGTATAAGGCACTGTACATTGGTGTTTTATCCCACGACTAGCCAGAAATGCATTAAATTCATGAGACATATACTCCCCCCCTCAATCGGAACGGAGGGTGCCCATAGTACATTTCAAGACATTTTCATCCATAGCCAAAAATTGTTTGAAGCACATAAAAACTTCGGACTTCGCTTTAAGCGGAAATACCCATGCATGCCTGGAGTAATCATCAATGAAAGTCACGAAGTACAGGTAATTTCCCAAGGACGGAGTTTGCATGGGCCCACAAACATCACTATGCACAGGATGCAACCTCCATGTGGCCCGAACTGAACCATCCTTTGGAAATTTAGAACTGTTAACCCTCACGGCTCACGGACACCCCATCACCTACGACGGACGTGTATTACGTATTTGGTAGAGTCAGGTACCGGGCTTGTTGGACCAATAGGAAAAGGGTAAGAGTGATCGCCGATGAGAGGCGCACTCTAACTGGGACATTCAAGGGATTAGTTGGCTAAGCATGGGCACCCAAGTGTGAATGGGGTGAGCTCGTATAAAAGCCAACTAAACCTAAAATTCACACATTCTCTCATTTGTGCAATAGAAGAGTGCTCTTGCTCCATCTCCATTTCCATCTTCTTCTTCTTCACCTCCTTGTGTGTGTGTGTGTGTATGTGAGAGAGAGAGAGAGAGAGAGAGAGAGAGAGAGAGAGAGAGAGAGAGAGAGAGAGAGAGAGAGAGAGAGAGAGAGAGCGTGATCGAGCATTGCGGCGGCACGACAGTGGTGAAGCGGTTGAGCGCGACATAGCGGCGTCTCCTTCTTCTTCGCGGCGAGGAATCCTCCACAGCAGGAGCATAGAGCGGTGAGTGACACACCATTGCCCTCTTTTGAGCTTACTAGTTAAGCTAGTTGTGTGCTTGGAGCCGTCTATGGCTCGCACACAGTGTTAGGCAAGTCCCTTGCTTCGACAGTGCGGCAAGGAGCCCACATTTTTGGCGCCGCTGCCGGGGAATCGCCCTGCACTAAGCCCAAGAGGCACTTTGTGCTTCTCCTATGAGTTGTTTGTAGTAGGAAAGAAGAGGAAGAGGAAGAGGAATGAGTTGTTTGTCTGCAAGTTGTTAATTTCTGTATTGTCTGCAAGTTCTGTGATTTCTGCATAATGTTGTGTTTTCTGTTCGCACACAGTCTTTGCACAATTAGTAGTCGTTAGCTTGTTCGTAGTGAATGAATAAGTAGGTAGACAGTTAGCAATTTCTGTTTGCACACAGTCTGTACACAGTTTTCTGTCAAGGTTTGCCTGCACACAGTCTTTGCATAGTAAGGTAGTGAGAGAGGAAGTAGGTGGACACTTAGCCCACTGTCAGTAAGCAGTTAGCAGAGTGGTTAACAGATTAGTTAGTAGATTAGTTAGTGGTTAGCAGCACTGTCAGTAAGTAGATAAGGTAGTGAGCTGTCTGTGAGCTGTTGACAGAGAGGTTAGGTAGGTGTTGACAGTGTGTGTGGCCAAGAAAGGGTCACCTAAACCGCGCGCGGTTGTCGCCTGTAATAATAATAATAATAATAATAAAATTAAAATTAAAAAAAATTTGATCGGGATCATTTCCCCAAGCCCAAGCCCAAGCCCAAGCCCAGGCCCAGGCCTCAGTCCTCAATCTTATGATATATACTAGACTCACTCTTATATATATACCCTACCCCCTCAAGAGGGAATGAGAGCATGTGGGGCAAGTCCTCCACTCTCCTCCCTTCTCTTCCCACTTGCACCCTTAGAATTTCTAATTTGGGCCTAGTTACAGTTTTTATAACCGAATTTGGAGTGTTCGCATTTCATGTTATCGGTTTTGGCATAACCAATGCCCCTGCTACCTTTCAAATATTAATAAACACTGCTTTTAGAGAATATTTGAGGGAGTTTTGCGAACCTTTCTTAGATGACCTTTGTGCTTATTCCTCTTGGAAAGAACATCTATCATGCTTACGAAAAGTGTTTGAGAAGTGCAAATTGTATCGCATCTCCTTAAACCCTTTCTCATCATCCCCACCTCTCTCACCACTCCTCTCTGCACCCTACTCACCTTCTCCTCAACCTTGAAGAATAAGAGAAACCATGGTGAACTCATACCTCCCACACACAATTCCATTCCAAAATTGACCACCTAGTCTCATTTTGCCTCCTCCAATTTACCCATATCTATCAAAAAAACCACAAAATTCAGCGCATTAGGCAATCCTTCGCTTGATGGCCATACCTACCACACGCGTTACAAGTCCCATTAAACTTTACTCTGAAAGTAGGGCATTCACTCGTAGTATGTGGGCCCAAGCAAATTGAGCACCATTGTTGCTGCCTTCTTGGATACATATGAGTGTTTTGTGGAGCACGATTACCCCTAAGGCTTTCTTGGATGGCCTTGGTGAGATCTGCCAAAGTCATCTCAGATATCGTTTGCTCTTTCACGATTGGCTTTATCTTCATTGGCTCATGCCCTGACGCTTGCGAGCTACTAGACTTCGGCTCGGCGGACACTCTTTCTCCTGCAATCATTAAATTATCCTCTAATTGGATTGCATTCATGGTGACTGCTTCCCAAGTAGTGATACCTCTAATGACTAGGCCATTATAGATACTTTCATGTCGTAGTCCCCTAATGAATCTATCGAGAAATTGGTTGTTGTTGAATCGCTCGTTTGGATTGCATCGAGAATTCAAATTCTTTAGGTGAGTAATGAAGTCTCTCACGGATTCACCTTCTTCTTGTTGGGATTTCTGAAGCTGAGAGGCTACACCCCAAAGTACTCGCTCTCGTATGTATTCTTTTAATAACAGTCTCCTAAGAGTAGAGTAGATCGTTTTCTCTTCTACTCTTAAGGTTCTATACCAATCTCCAGCCTTTGCGCTTAGGGTCAAACTCAAAGCCTTACACTTATGTAGCTCATTGTGCTCTTCCAAGGAATCGCACACATGTTCAAAGACTTCCATATGCTTTCTAGCATTTCCGTCTCCACTGAATTTCTGTGTGAGCTTAGCTACTTGAACTGCCTTGCTCCTAGGCTCTCTATCAGGTGCACTACGCATGTTTTCCGCAATAGAGCGATCGATAGTTTGAGCAAATGTTGCCAAATCTCCTATTTGAGTAGGTATAATGGGTGTATGTGCTTCTGGAACCACATGTGAGATGGGAGTTGGCCTTGGCCTTGGCATACGCGCGGCTCTTGGGTCCCATATTTCGTATGGTGGTGTACCAGACGGTGGTCCAAAGTTTACAGGCGTGGCCCTAGGCATAGGGGGTGCCTGATATGGCATGTTATTATTAAATGGCATGGCTCCACTTGTATAAGAGCTTGGATAATGCCATTGTGGATTGTAAGCTCTTGGAATAATCGGAGGTGTAGGAGCTACATGAGGCTGAGGTACGACACGTGCACATGATTGATACATACATGTAGGTATAGTTGGGGGCACTGTGCTACTAGGCATCGGCGCAGTATTAACAAATGAACTCCATGGTGTACTTCTTGTCATGCTCACCACTGGGATATGCATGGTAGCCGTAGTGTCATTAAGAGAAAGATGAGCTAGATCTGGGAAGGTAAAGCTGCCACTTGTGGGCTCAGATTGTATTGAGGCTCCTGGCGAAACAACATATGGAGGATCAATGGGGCTCACTGAGGGAGTCTCCATTTGTGATAGGGTTGGTTGGTTGGCCTTTCCCGTATCCAAGAATCTCATTAGGCCTGTTGAAGGCATGTTGATCCCTGTGTTCCGTCTTTCTAACTCGACAATCCTATGGAGGACATCACAGACTTTCTATTGTTGCTCATCTATGCTAGTAGCACCCGATGTGGATTGTAGAACATCTAACCAACCCACATGATAGGTGTGTCCTGTTTACCGATCAGTTAAAGCTTCTGCTTGTAGGTCATACTCCCAATTTTCGTTTAGGAATATCCCATCTAGGCCTGGCGTGCTGGAGGTTTCCCTCGAAGTGGAAGCATTATTGCTCCCCATCGCTTGCCCCTCCGTGACTGCTACCTTGGGAGCACTCGGTTGCTCGGCTGGCATGATTGTTGTCATAGGAGCCTTTGCTTTCAGGGCTCGACTTTGTTCTAGCCTTCGTAGGTTCTCAATTTCCCTCTCCCTTGTTGCTTGCATATAGCGTTCGATCTCTTGTACTTCGGCAAGACTCCTACCATCGGGTAGTAAAACCT
This sequence comes from Adiantum capillus-veneris, assembly GCF_014529385.1. Lineage (NCBI taxonomy): Eukaryota > Viridiplantae > Streptophyta > Polypodiopsida > Polypodiales > Pteridaceae > Adiantum > Adiantum capillus-veneris. The sequence goes on from NC_140941.1 coordinate 102,854,115, forward strand.
CAGAGGGAGATAGTCCTAAAGGATTAGGAGGTGCAGTGGATGGAACATTCACATGCACACTCTCAAGAAGCATAGGGTCTATTTTAGGCATGAATGATGAATTTACCTCCCCACTCCCTTCATTTATTTCATTAACCGCATGTTCGGAGCGAGTAGCTCTACTAAGGGTCTCTTTTAAGCGGCTAAACACGCTGGACCCGGGCCGTGGGCCCATGGCATGCATGTCTTGACTTGAACTATCAGGGTTTGGTGTAGGATACCCCTCCATGACTTCGTAGTCAGAGGAAGAATCACTAGATGCGATATGAGGATCTTGGGTCGCGCTACCTTGAGTCCCGGCCGAAGGTCCAGAACCTAGGGTGGAGGAATTGAGTTGGGCTTTGAGAGTCTTTTTGACAGGTATAAAATGAGCTTATTTGTTGAACCTGTCTACTATCGTCCACATTCCCGTATTCCCATGCATAGACTTAGGCAATCCAAAGATAAAATCCATGGATATGCTCTCCCATGGTGAATTAGGGATTGGCAAAGGTTGAAGCAATCCAGGTTGCTTACCTCTATCAAACTTCGTCTTTTGACATACCACACATTTAGAAACATACTCTGGTATGTTTGCTTTCATGGTAGGCCAATAGAAATATGTTTCAATCCCTTTTAGGGTAGACTAAATCCCTCTATGCCCCGCATAAGGAGGAGCATGAGATTCATACATTACTTTCTCACGTAGTGAGTTGGTAACGCATTGTCTATTACCATAGAGAAGATAAGCATTTTGTAAAGTAAATGGTTCCTATTTCTTTCCTAGTGCAAGGGCTGAAAATACATCTCTAAAATAGGGATCAATAGCGTAGTCATCTATCATAGAAGATAGATAATTGTGAGTTGCTATGGGAACTGCATTCACTCTCGGCCGTCTTGAGAGTGCATTGGCAACTTGATTATGCTTGCCAGCAATGTGAACTATATGAAAATGAAATTGCGAAAGGAAATTTGCCCACCTCATTTGTTTGGCGGAGAGCTTGGTCGACGTCATGAAGTACTTGCCCCATAATCTTCTCTTGTTGAGCTTGAGAAACTCGATAAGGAGGTTTATTAGGCGGTGAACTTTCTGGAAGAAGTTCAACTGCATGGCCATCATTGCTTCATCTAGGAGGTAGTTCACAAGGTATGTCGTCAATAAAAACATCTTGAAATCCCTTGAGAAAATTGGATAGCTCTAATTCTTTGTGATTGTTTATATTTTCTTTTGCTAAAGCATTAGGTTCATTTTAAGAATCTTTAACAAAAATCATGCACACGGAAATATAGCTCTTTATTGACTTATTGAAAGCTTGCGTATGTACAATGGGTATGGTGTTATCCATCTCTTTGGCATCTATGTACATATCTTTTTTCGTGTACTTAAAAGTAGATTTTCCTTTTAGGGAATTTAACATTGGCAGCCATGCAATCAAACCATGGTTCCCGTAGGATTACATCCTCATGCTTGAGAGGAGACATAAAGAAGTCCTCTTGGTCCACATAGCTATGGACATGGAGCCTCAATTTCCCAATTAAGGGAGTGACTGAATCTTCTCGCCCCTTGAAAGCACCATCTGCGGGTAGGACATCGCCCATATCATAGGCTTGGATGCCTAGCTTGGTGGCCAACACTGCGGATATGAAATTGTGAGTAGAACCATGGTCAAACAGAATTAAAGCATCATGTTCTCTTACCTTTCCCCAAGCATGGCATACAGGAGATCCTTTGTGGTGAGCTTCCTCTTCTTGGATTTCAACCAAGGTAGCTCTAGGAGGCTCATGGCGGGTGTTCTTTTGGGCACAAGTGTGGTACGCATGCCCTTGCTCATCGCGTTCGAAACAACGATTATCATTGCGATAATGCTCAAGCTCCCTTAGGAGACTTTTGGACATTGTCCTTCCCCTTAGGCTCATTGGAACCATTATTTCCCGTGGGCTTAAGATTTCTCTTAGCCCACTGTTTGGAAATTGATTCGTGAAGCCATTGTAGTATAGTGTATGACCGCAAATATGGTGCCTGGCATATCTTCAGTTAAGCCCACACAAAATTGTTGTTTTTGCTCTCCAAAATCCATCGACTTGAAGGCATTGGCTTTGAGATGTAAGTCCCAAAACTTGTCTACATATTTGTGAATGGATTTGTAGGGAGAGAGCTTCAAGCTTCGCCATTCGGTGAGTACTTTGTAGTTGGCATCGGTGGCCAAAAACTACTTCATGATGGAAGCTCTTAAATATTTCCATGTTCGTGGAGCTTCATTGTTGCCCGTAGGCTAGACCACCATTGCCTGGCGGACTTTGAATGTGCATAGCTACATGGCGTAGCTTAGAGGACTCCGTGAATCCCTCATCTCCAAACGCCGCATTGAATTGTGGATGAAAGCCAAGACTTTGTCTGTAGCACCAAAAGTGCCATCATAGGTAAGGAAAGAGATGCTCTTTCCTCCCTCTTTGAACTTCTTGAGCTTGGATGATCTTTTCCATGCGGCATAGGATTTCCTATGGCCTCTTCTTTTTGATGGTTCAAAATTTGCACCATCGCTTTATTCAGAAGATGAAAAATTTGAGGAAGATGGAGAAGAGGGTGACCCTTTTCTCGCCTTTTTCTTGCCTTGGTCCTCCTTGTCTGCACCATCACTTTCTTCATAGTGGGAAGAGGATGAAGAAGATGGAGAAGAGGGTGACCTCTTTCTTGCCTTTTTCTTCTCTTGTTTTTTATAATCCCTCTTTGGATTATGGTGTGGAGAAGTGTGCGTTGGTCTTCTCCGTTTAGGAGGTGATGGAGAGCGTTTTGCCCACCGTCTTCGTGGAGCCATCTCCACCAAAGTGGCAGGAGACTCACTTCTTTCTCGTTCCTTTGGATGGGGCTCTTGAGTTCTTCTTTGGGAAGGAGATGCGTCATGAAGAAGTAAATTTTTGAGCCCTTCGTATGGATCCTCTTCTTCTTTCCGAATCGGAGAGGCCTCTTCCGGAAGTCTTGCAAGGAGGCTTCCTAGGTACTCTCTCGTCATGATGATGAGTTTGGAGAATCCCATGAACACGTAGTTGCTGTTGCACTTCACTTTGGAGGGATGGATTGACCATGGCTTGTTGAAGCCTAGAAATAAGGTAGTTAAAAAGCATAGGGGCATCATTAGTAGCTTGCTCCTTAGCAAAATCAAAGCTATCAACATTAATTTCACTCTCTTTACTATTGTCAGCCATTCTAACAATTTTTAGGTGTACTTTTGCACTTCAAGCCCTAGTTGCTGCTCCTCTTTACCCCTTTAGGAAAGAACTCAAGCTCTTGTACCCATGGCTCGAATATCAGTAATTGCAATAAGGAATAGAAGAGATGGTCTTTCAAAAACAAAACAGTAATGGCTCCTGTCAAGATTCTAATAGCTCAATAGTGGTTAAGCTGTAGGCAAGCCCCGTAGGAGTCCACTATTAAGACCATAGATCTCAACGATGATGTCTGGTTATCTTTGCACAAAGATTGGCACACTGCAAGGCTCAAAAATCCCTATTCTACTTACTCAATTGCAATTAATAATACCAACTATTTATAGCTAGCTTGAGAACCTCCCTTCTTGAGCAAGAAAAGAGAAACCTTGTGCTCTCATACCAATGCAACATTTAATGGCCTAGTAACATGTGTGTAGGAGAAAATAACATATACATAGTGAGAATTTCATTAGAATAGATTCCTAATGAGCATAGCAAGAGTGCTTGGATGGAGAGAGCAATAAAAAGCATAACACCTAGTTAGATAGGCATGAACAATACTTCAAAAGAGAGAGAAATTAAGCCATTGACAATAGTTGAGGACTGGATTTACATGGATCCGGTCCCCCCTCCAAAAGGCTTTGTATTATAGGTTTCCCACATCAAGGGAGACATTACAATACAATTCTTTGTGTTCCTTCAATAACTAGCTAGTGCAATGAAGATGGAAGCTTCAATCACTCAGAAACACGTATAAAACACAACATCAATTCCCTCACGGTGTCAGACCCAAGACCTCAGACACCTTCAAAGATGGTGAGAGCTAGCGGGGCATGAGAGTAGATTGAGAGGAAGAAGGAGTAGTCTTACGAGAAAGAAGTATATCTCCTCACATAATCACTCATAAAAGCTTATCATAGCTTAGTAATTAGCATGGTAGAGGAGATGAGCATGCATTGAAGCTTGGATCTTGGTTGGATTTGCATCACAAAGACAAGAGTTGTTGGTGTAGGCCTCTCTTCTCACAAGCTTGGAGTAGATGATGAGCTTTCGATTAAAGCTTGAGAAGGAGAGAGAGAGTCTTCTTGCTTCACACATAAGATTGTGTGAGTGTGTGTGTGATAATGCCTTTGAAAAATCAGCCCCCTCTCTGTCTTGGTCGACCCTCTTGCTAAATCCTCTTGCTGGCTTCCCATTGGACCTCTCCAAATTTAGCCAATGGGGTTTAAGAACCATAAGTGATAGTCTTGTGACATCTGTCCCCCTTTCCCCTTTTGTGAGAGCTTTAGGTAATTAGATAATGCAACTAAACTCTCATTGGACCCCTTTGTCTGTTGGCCAATAGGAATCAGGCAAGCCATTGGGCTGCTGAATGCTCATTGGACCCCTTTGTGGGAGACTTTCCAATAGTATTCTAGAGAGATTAATTCTTATTGATTCTTTTATTAAGTGTTTTTGAATGAATTAACTAGATTTACTCTAGCCTAATTCTCATTGGTCCACCTCTATGGCCATCCAATAGGATTTGAGTGCACCTTGTGGGCAATTGGGCTAGGGAGCTGACATGTGTCCAATATTCCCTTTGTGTAAAGCGAGCCTCTGAGTATCTCTGTGACTTTTTGGCACACTAACAAAGCATCCAAATCCACTACGTTTGACCATTTGACTTACCTTTGAATTTTGGAACCTTAGCATTTTAGAAGTCTTAACGGGCTAAACCTTAGGGTCTTTGAAGCCCATTGTTTCACATTGCTCTTTTGCAGATGGCCTCCCCTTTGGATCCCTATTTTCCTTCCTTTGGATCCCCTATGTGGCCAGTCTGCCAGCTTAACTAATATTTTAGCTTTTTCTCCCCTGGTACTTCCCCATATTAAATGATCAGTTTAACATGAGAAAATCATTTAGGAGAATTAGATATTAGTTATTATGATATGACCTGTCTCTTGAAATCATAGTCTTCCTTGACTATGGGGTAGAGAAGATAAAGCCTATTCATTAGGACTTTTCCTAGCGGGTAGAGGATCCCTATCTTACCCTACGACATCGTTCCAAAATGGATGACTAATCCATTTGGCACTTGAGAGCCTAAGCTGCCGCAAGTATGTCTGCACATTAGTCCTATCAATCTTCCACAGTAGAGTGACAAGCTCTACTTGGTGTTTGGAAGACGTTGTCTCCACAAACTTGATTCTAAGCATGCGTACTACTTAACATTTGTGCACAGCAAAGGAAAAGAGAGTCTTATAAGACGACAACATTGTACATTTTAAACATTTGTACATTTGCTTACTCTAGGTAAGCATTGACAAGGTTTAGGTTATTCTTTAATTATATGCCTTGCATCCATCTAGCATCTTCAAAAGGATTATAGGCTTAAACTTAATAAGATATTGTGGGATAGTCTTACCAGCTCTTAATACCTTGTCTTCATGTCAGAGAATGGACTCTGGCTGCAATACTTCTTCTTGGTCCTCGATCTCTGGTGGGTCTTCAATAGTTGGTTCTTGAGGTGGATCTCCTTTGTAAGGCTTTAATAGGCTCACATGGAAAGCATTGTGTATGAGCCAATGACTGGGCAACTTGAGTTGATACGCCATCTCATTGATTGGTCTAAGAATCTTGAAGGGACCATAGTACCTTTTTCCTAACTTAGCATAGTACTTTTGGTGTCCAGTAGGATTCTTGCCCATCATGTGCCTTAATCAACCCTTGGGAAATTAAAGCAAGACCCAATCATTTTCTTTAAAGGCTTGGGCTCTTCTCTGCTTATCAGCAGCAGTCTTTTGCCTTTGCTATGAGATAGAGATAGCATCCTTAATCTTTTGGAAAGATTCTTGTAGGTCTCAGCTATACTCATATGCACGAAGATCTTCCCGTGTATTTTAAGTAGCAAGGGACATTTGGATCTTCCCTCAATTACCTCAAAAGGTGCTTTTCTTGTGGAAGTATGTACAGTGTTATTGTAGGCATACTCCACTAAGGGTAAGTACTTCTCCCATTGGGACCTTTGATCTACTTCCATTACATAGGCTTTTAGTAGATCAAGAATTGTTAGGTTAGCTATTTCACTTTGGCCATCCGTTTTCGGATGATAGGCCGTAGAGAAGCTTAGCCTTGTCCCTAAATTTTCAAAGAGACCCTTCCAAAAATTAATGGTCATTTGAGGATCTCTATCCGACACTATGGACATTGGAAAGAAATGGTTCTTGAAGATTTGTGATATGAAGAGAGTTTCATTTGATGGGCTTTGAGAGTCTTTTAGACAGGTATAAAATGAGATTATTTGTTGAACCTGTCTACTGTCGTCCACATTCCCGTATTCCCATGCATAGACTTAGGCAACCCAAAGATAAAATCCATGGATATGCTCTCGATGGTGAATTAGGGATTGACAAAGGTTGAAGCAATCCAGGTTGCTTCCCTCTATCAAACTTCGTCTTTTGACATACCACACAGACATGGAGCCTCAATTTCCCAATTAAGGGAGTGACTGAAGCTTCTTGCCCCTTGAAAGCACCATCTGCGGGTAGGACATCTCCCATATCATAGGCTTGGATGCCTAGCTTGGTGGCCAACTCTGTGGATATGAAATTGTGAGTAGAACCAGGGTCAAGGAGAATTAAAGCATCATGTTCTCTTACCTTTCCCCAAGAATGGCATACAGGAGATCCTTTGTGGTGAGCTTCCTCTTCTTGGATTTTGACCAAGGTCGCTCTTGGAGGCTCATGGCGGGTGTTCTTTTGGACACAAGTGTGGTACGCATGACCTTGCTCATCGCATTCGAAACAACGATTATCCTTGTGATAACGCTCAAGCTCCCTTAGGAGACTTTTGGACATTGTCCTTCCCCTTAGGCTCATTGGAACCATTATTTCCCGTGGGCTTAAGATTTCTCTTAGCTCCTGTTTGGAAATTGATTCGTGAAGCCATTGTAGTATAGTGTATGACCGCAAATATGGTGCATGGCCTTTGAGAGTTAACATACTTCGTGATATCTTCAGTTAAGCCCACACAAAATTGTTGATTTTGCTCTCCAAAATCCATGGACTTGAAGACAGTGGCTTTGAGATGTAAGTCCCAAAACTTGTCTACATATTTGTGAATGGATTTGGAGGGAGAGAGCTTCAAGCTTCGCCATTCGGTGAGTACTTTGTATTTGGCATCGGTGGCGAAAAACTGCTTCATGATGGAAGCTCTTAAAGATTTCCATGTTTGTGGAGCTTCACTGTTTGCCCGTAGGTTGCCCGTAGGCTAGACCACCATTGCCTGGCGGACTTTTGAAAGTGCATAGCTACATGGCGTAGCTTAGAGGACTCTGTGAAGCCCTCATCTCCAAACGCCACATTGAATTGTTGGATGAAAGCCAAGACTTTGTCCGTAGCACCAAAAGTGCCATCATAGGTAAGGAAAGAGATGCTCTTTCCTCCCTCTTTGAACTTCTTGAGCTTGGATGATCTCTTCCATGCGGCATAGGATTACCTATGGCCTCTTCTTTTTGATGGTTCAAAAGTTGCACCATCCCTTTCTTCAGAAGATGAAAAATTTGAGGAAGATGGAGAAGAGGGTGACCCTTTTCTCGCCTTTTTCTTGCCTTGGTCCTCCTTGTTTGCACCATCACTTTCTTCATAGTGGGAAGAGGATGAAGAAGATGGAGAAGAGGGTGACCTCTTTCTTGCCTTTTTCTTCTCTTGTTTTTTATAATCCCTCTTTGAATTATGGTGTGGAGAAGTGTGCGCTGGTCTTCTCCGTTTAGGAGGTGATGGAGAGCGTTTTGCCCACCGTCTTCGTGGAGCCATCTCCACCAAAGTGGCAGGAGACTCACTTCTTTCTCGTTCCTTTGGATGGGGCTCTTGAGTTCTTCTTTGGGAAGGAGATGCGTCATGAAGAAGTAAATTTTTGAGCCCTTCGTATGGATCCTCTTCTTCTTTCCGAATCGGAGAGGCCTCTTCCGGAAGTCTTGCAAGGAGGCTTCCTAGGTACTCTCTCGTCATGGTGATGAGTTTGGAGAATCCCATGAACACGTAGTTGCTGTTGCACTTCCTAATGAGCATAGCGAGAGTGCTTGGATGGAGAGAGCAACAAAAAACATAACACCTAATTAGATAGGCATGAACAATACTTCAAAAGAGAGAGAAATTAAGCCATTCACAACAGTTGAGGAACGGATTTACATGGAGCCGTTCCCCCTACCAAAAGGCTTTGTATTATAGGTTTCCCCCATCAAGGGAGACATTACAATACAATTCTTTGTGTTCCTTCAATAACTAGCTAGTGCAATGAAGATGGAAGCTTCAATCACTAAGAAACACTTAAAAAACACAACATCAATTCCCTCATGTCTCAGACCCAAGACCTCACACACCTTCAAAGATGGTGAGAGCGAGCGGGGTATGAGAGTAGATTGGGATGAAGGAGTAGTCTTACGAGAAAGAAGTATATCTCCTCACATAATCACTCATAAAATCTTATCATAACTTAGTAATTAGCATGATAGAGGAGATGAGCATGCGTTGAAGCTTGGATCTTGGTGGGATTTGCATCACAAAGCCAAGAGTTGTTGGTGTAGGCCTCCCTTCTCAGAAGCTTGGAGTAGATGATGAGCTTTCCATTAAAGCTTGAGAAGGAGAGAGAGAGAGTCTTCTTGCTTCACACATAAGATTGTGTGAGTGTGTGTGTGTGTGTGTGATAATGCCTTTGAAAAATCAGCACCCTCTCTCTCTCTCGGTCGACCCTCTTGCTAAATCCTCTTGCTGGCTTCCCATTGGACCTCTCCAAGCTTAGCCAATGGGGTTGAAGAGGCATAAGTTATAGTCTTGTGACATCTGTCCCCCTTTCCCCTTTTGTGAGAGCTTTAGGTAATTAGATAATGCAACTGAACTCTCATTGGACTCCTTTGTCTTCTGGCCAATAGGAATCAGGCAAGCCATTGGGCTGCTGAATGCTCATTGGACCCCTTTGTGGGAGACTGTGCAATAGTCTTCTAGAGAGCTTAATTATTATTGATTCTTTTATTAAGTGTTTTTAAATGAATTAAACTAGATTTACTCTATCCTAATTCTCATTGGTCCACCTCTATGGCCATCCAATAGGATTTGAGTGCACCTTGTGGACACTTGGGCTAGGGAGCTGACATGTGTCCCTTATTCCCTTTGTGTAAAGGGAGCCTGTGAGTGTGTCTGTGTGTGTTTTCTCTCTCATCCCCTAGCAAAAGGGCTCATCCCCTCCTATGTAGGAGCTTGCAAAGACTTTTTGGCACACTAACAAAGCATCCAATTCCATTACGTTTGACCATTTGACTCCTTTGAATTTTGGAACCTTAGCATCTTGGAAGTCTTCACGGGCTAAACCTTAGGGTCTTTGAAGCCCATTGTTTCCATTGCTCTTTTGCAGATGGCCTCCCCTTTGGATCCCTATTTTCCCTCCTTTGGATCCCGTATGTGGCCAGTCTGCCAGCTTAACCAATATTTTAGCTTTTTCTCCCCTAGTACTTCCCCATATTAACTGATCAGTTTAACATGAGAAAATCATTTAGGAGAATTAGATATTAGTTATTATTATATTACCTCTCTCTTTAAATCATAGTCGTCCTTGACTATGGGGTAGAGAAGATAAAGCCTATTCATTAGGCCTTTTCCTAGCGGGTAGAGGATCCCTATCTTACCCTACGACATCGTTCCAAAAGGGATGACTAATCCATTTGGCACTTGAGATCCTAAGCTGCCACAAGCATGTCTGCACATTAGTCCTATCAATATTCCATAGTAGAGTGACAAGCTCTACTTGGTGTTTGGAAGACGCTGTCTCTACAAAATTGATTCTAAGCATGCATACTACTTAACATTTGTGCACAATAAAGTCTTATATAAGACAAAAACTTTTTACATTTTAAACATTTGTACATTTGCTTACTCTAGGTAAGCATTGTAAGCATTGACAAGGTTTAGGTTATTCTTTAATTATATGCCTTGCATCCATCTAGCATCTTCAAAAGGATTATAGGCTTAAACTTAATAAGATACCGTTGGATAGTCTTACGACCTCTTAATACCTTGTCTTCATGTCGGAGAATGGACTCGGGCTTCAATACTTCTTCTTGGTCCTCGATCTCCGGTGGGTCTTCAATAGTTGGTTCTTGAGGTGGATCTCCTTTGTAAGGCTTTAGTAGGCTCACATGGAAAGCATTGTGTATGAGCCAATGACTGGGCAACTTGAGTTGATACGACATCTCATTGATGGGTCTAAGAATCTTGAAGGGACCATAGTACCTTTTTGCTAACTTAGCATAGTACTTTTGGTGTCCCGTAGGATTCTTGCCCATCATGTGCCTTAATCAACCCTTGGGAAATTAAAGCAAGACCCAATCATTTTCTTTAAAGGCTTGGGCTCTTCTCTTCTTATCAACAACAGTCTTTTGCCTTTGCTATGAGATAGAGATAGCATCCTTAATCTTTTGGAAAGATTCTTGTAGGTCTCAGCTATACTCATATGCACGAAGATCTTCCCGTGTATTTTAAGTAGCAAGGGACATTTGGATCTTCCCTCAATTACATCAAAAGGCGCTTTTCTTGTGGAATTATGTACAGTGTTATTGTAGGCATACTCCACTAAGGGTAAGTACTTCTCCCATTGGGACCTTTGATCTACTTCCATTACATAGGCTTTTAGTAGATCAAGAATTATTAGGTTAGCTATTTCACTTTGGCCATCCGTTTGCGGATGATAGGCCGAAGAGAAGCTTAGCCTTGTCCCTAAATTTTCAAAGAGACCCTTCTAAAAATTAACGGTCATTCGAGGATCTCTATCCGACACTATGGACATTGGCAAGCCATGGTACTTGAAGATCTGTGATATGAAGAGAGTTGCCATTTGATGGGCTTTGAGAGTCTTTTGTACAGGTATAAAATGAGCTTATTTGTTGAACCTGTCTACTATCGTCCACATTCCCGTATTCCCATGCATAGACTTAGGCAATCCAAAGATAAAATCCATGAATATGCTCTCCCATGGTGAATTAGGGATTGGCAAAGGTTGAAGCAATCCAGGTTGCTTCCCTCTATCAAACTTCGTCTTTTGACATACCAAACATTTAGAAACATACTCTTGTATGTTTGCTTTCATGGTAGGCCAATAGAAATATGTTTCAATCCCTTTTAGGGTAGACCAAATCCCTCTATTCCCCGCATGAGGAGGAGCATGAGATTCATACATTACTTTCTCATGTAGTGGGTTGGTGACGCATAGTCTATTACCATAGAGAAGATAACCATCTTGTAAAGTAAATGGTTCCTATTTCTTTCCTAGTGCAAGGGCTGAAATCACATCTCTACAATCGGGATCAATAGCGTACTCATCTATCATAGAATATAGATCATTGTGAGTTGCAATGGAAACCGCATTCACTCTCAGTTGTATTGAGAGTGCATCATCAACTTGATTATGCTTGCCAGCAATGTGAGCAATATGAAAATGAAATTGCGAAAGGAAATTTTCCCACCTCATTTGTTTGTCGGAGAGCTTGGTCTGCATCATGAAGTACTTAAGGCTTTGGTGATGTGTCTGCAGAATGAAAGGAGTCCCAAGTAAATAGTGCTTCCATGAGTCTAAGGTATGTAGAACTGCAAGGAGTTCCTTTTCATATATGCCTAGAGCTTGCTCAACAGGGTCAAGCCTTCGACTTTTGTAGGCTATGGCATGCCCTTCTTGGAGCAAAACAGCTCCAAGGCAATCACCACAAGAGTCACATTGGACCTTAGATGGCTTTGAGAGATCCGGCAGTATAAGCACCTGTTGAGAGATAAGCCTTTCTTTAAGCCTTTTGAAAGCATTGTTCTCCTTGGCAGACCATGTATACCTAACATTTTTCTTTGTTAGGTCATGTAATGGTCCTGCAATTTGTGAGAACTTTTCTATGAAGCATCTATAGTATGCACACATACCTATAAAGCTTCTTAATTCATGAAGATTCCTTGGATTAGGCCATCCTTTTATTACGTCTAACTGTGATGGATCCGTCTGGATGCCATCTTGAGAGATAATTGTGTTCGTCTAGTGAATTACAGTGGATGATGATATCATCAAAGAACACTCCAGTAAAGGTTCAGTGAGGCTTGAAAAGATTCTCCATCAAGCGATTGAATGTGGCTAGTGCATCGGTCAAGGCAAAAGGCATGACAATGTATTCGTAAAGACCAAATGTAGTGCGAAATGCGGTCTTTACAATGTCTTGATCAACTATCCTTATTTGATGGTAGCCACTTTTTAGGTCAATTCCACTGTATTAGGTGGACCCTTGTAGCTTATCAAATTGGTCTTCTACCCATGGAATGGGAAACCTATTTTTGATAGTGGTCCTATTTAGTACTCTATAGTCGACACACATACGCTATGTGACATCTTTCTTTTGCACTAATAACACGGGTGAACAAAATGGAGATGAGCTAGGCCTAACCATGCCCTTATTAACTAACTCATGCACTTGCCGCATAATCTTCTCTTGTTGAGCTTGAGAAACTCTATAAGGAGGTTTATTAGGCGGTGAACTTTTTGGAAGGAGTTCAATTGCGATGGTCATCATTGCTTCATTTAGGAGGTAGTTCACAAGGTACGTCGTCAGCAAAAACATCTTGAAATTCCTTGAGAAAATTGGATAGCTCTAATTCTTTTGATTGTTTATATTTTCTTTTGCTAAAGCATTAGGTTCATTTTGAGAATCTTTAACAAAAATCATGTACATGGAAATAGAGCTCTTTGTTGACTTTTTGAAAGCTTGCGTATGTACAATGGGTATAGTGTTACCCATCTCTTTGGCATCTATGTACATATCTTTTTTCCTTTACTTAAAGTAGATTTTCCTTTCAGGGAAATTAACATTGGCAGCCATGCAATCAAACCATGGTGTCCCTGGGATTACATCCTCATGCTTGAGAGCAGAGATAAAGAAGTCCTCAAGTTGTCCACATAGCTTTTGACATGGAGCCTCGATTTCCCAATTAAGGGAGTGACTGAAGCTTCTTGCCCCTTGAAAGCACCATCTGTGGGTAGGACATCTCCCATCATAGGCTTGGATGCCTAGCTTGGTGGCCAACTCTGTGGATATGAAATTGTGAGTAGAACCAGGGTCAAAGAGAATAAAAGCATCATTTTCTCTTACCTTTCCCCAAGCATGGCATAGAGGAGATCCTTTGTGGTGAGCTTCCTCTTCTTGGATTTCGACCAAGGTAGCTCTAGGAGGCTCATGGCGGGTGTTCTTTTGGGGACAAGTGCGGTACGCATGCCCTTGCGCACCGCATTTGAAACAACGGTTATCTTTGCGATAACGCTCAAGCTCTTCAGGAGAGAGTTTGTTTTTGCCTTTGTAAACTCCCTTCTCCTTAGCTTTGTTGTTATTGGAATTTCCCTTAGGAGACTTTGGACATTGTCCTTCCCCTTAGGCTCATTGGAACCCTTGTTTTCTATGGGCTTAAGATTTCTCTTACCCCCTGTTTGGAAATTGATTCGTGAAGCCACCATAGTATGGTGTATGACCGCAAATATGGTGCGTGGCCTTTGGGAGTTAACATACTCTGCCATATCTTTAGTTAAGCCCCCACAAAAAATTCTTGTTTTCGCTCTCCAAAATCCATCGATTTGAAGACAGTGGATTTGAGATGTAGGTCCCAAAACTTGTCTACATATTTGTGAATGGATTCGCAGGGAGAGAGCTTCAAGCTTTGCCATTCGGTGAGTACTTTGTCTTTGGCATCGGTGGCCAAAAACTGCTTCATGATGGAATCTCTTAAAGATTTTCATGTTTGTGGAGCTTCACTGTTTGCCCCTAGGCTAGACCACCATTGCCTAGTGGACTTTTGAAAGTGCATAGCTACATGGTGTAGCTTAGAGGACTCCGTGAAGCCCTCATCTCCAAACGCCGCATTGAATTGTTGGATGAAAGCCAAGACTTTGTTCGTAGCACCAAAAGTGCCACCGTAGGTAAGGAAAGAGATGCTCTTTCCTCCCTCTTTGAACTCCTTGAGTTTGGATGATCTCTTCCATGCGGCATAGGATTTCCTATGGCCTCTTCTTTTTGATGGTTCAAAAGTTGCACCATCGCTTTCTTCAAACGATGAAAAATTTGAGGAAGATGGAGAAGAGGGTGACCTCTTTCTTGCCTTTTTCTTGCCTTGGTCCTCCTTGTTTGCACCATCACTTTCTTCATAAGAGGAAGAGGATGAAGAACATGGCCAAGAAGGTGACCTCTTTCTCGCCTTTTTCTTCTCTTGTTTTGTATCATCCCTCTTTGAATCATGGTGTGGAGAAGTGTGCAATGGTCTTCTCCATTTAGGAGGTGATGGAGAGCCTTTTGCCCGCCGTCTTTGTGGAACCATCTCCACCAAAGTGGCAGGAAACTCACTTATTTCTCATTCCTTTGGTGGGGGCTCTTGAGTTCTTCTTTGGGAAGGAGATGTGTCATCCAGAAGTAAATTTTTGAGCCCTTCGTATGGATCCTCTTCTTCTTTCCGAATCGGAGATAGGCCTCTTTTGGAAGTCTCGCAAGGAGGCTTCCTAGGTACTCTCTCGTCATGGTGATAAGTTTGGACAATCCCATGAGCACGTAGCTACCATTGCACTTCACTTTGAAGGGATGAATTGCCCATTGCTTGTTGAAGCCTAGAAACAAGGTAGTTAACAAGCATAGGGGCATCATTAGTAACTTGCTCATTAGAAAAATCAAAGCTATCAACATTCATTTCACTCTCTTTACTATTGTCAGCCATTCTAACAATATTTAGGTGTACTTTTGCACTTCAAGACCTAGTTGCTGCTCCTCTTTACCCCTTTACAAAAGCACTCAAGCTCCTGTACCCGTGGCTCAAATATCATTAATTGCAAGGAATAGAAGAGAGGGTCTTTCAACACCAAAACAGTACCGACTTCTATCAAGCTTTTAATAGCTCCATAGTGGCTAAGCCGTCATAGGCAAGCCCCATAGGACTCCACTATTAAGACCATAGCTCTCGACAGAGATGCCCCATTATCTCCACGAAGGCAGGCGCACTGTAAGGCTAAAAAATCCCTATTCTACTTACTCGATTGCAATTAATAATATCAACCATTTAAATCTATCTTGAGGACCTCCCTTTTTGAGCAAGAAAAGAGAAACCTTGTGCTCTGATACCAATGCAACATTTAATGGCCTAGTAACTTGTGTGTAGCGGAAAATAACATAGACATAGTGAGCATTTCATTAGAATAGATTTCTAATGAGCATAGCAAGAGTGCTTGGATGGAGAGAGCAACAAAAAGCATAACACCTAGTTAGATAGGCATGAACAATACTTCAAAAGAGAGAGAAATTAAGCTATTGACAAAAGTTGAGGACCGGAGTTACATGGAGCCGGCTCCCCTCCAAAAGGTGTATTATAGGTTTCCCCCATCAAGGGAGACATTACTATACAATTCTTTGTGTTCCTTAAATAACTAGCTAGTGCAATGAAGATGTAAGCTTCAATCACTAAGAATAAACTTATAAAACCCAACATCAATTCCCTCACGGTCTCAGACCCAAGACCTCACAAACCTTTGAAGATGGTGAGAGCTAGCGGGGTATGACAGTAGATTGAGAGGAATGTTACCGGGTGGCCATGACGGACGTTTGTAGCATAGCTCTTTTGCACTAACATAATGTCAATATGCAAGGAAGCGACTCATTATGGGACACGGAGACTTAATGAGAGTGTCAATATCATCAAAGTGAACTCAAGGGCTACCCGTTCTACGACAAAAGCAAATCAACCACTTCCTAGTCAGACAATCAATATGCACCCAATCTCAACACTCAACGTCCTCACGCCTTTTCGGTATCCAAACGAATCTGGAATGCCACGAAACTTAAGGATATGTAACACAACACTTATGGGCTCAATCCTACCAAGTTCTGTCACCATCTAGGAAGGTACATAAATCACGATCCATCACAAAAAATGTGCATAAAACTAAAACAAAAGTACTTGGAAAGATCTACCTTAAGCATAGAAACACTTATCCATGGTTAAAACATAAAAAAACAACCATTTTAACTCCCAAATCAATGCATTTAGCTCACAAATAATACGTCACGAACCACAGTAAAACAGGAAATGATTACACTTAGATTGTAGAGCAAGAGACAAGGAACGCAATGTGCTATTCGGAATAGAATTCTGATTACTAGCTCAGGAGAAAAGAAGATTACAAGTTGTAGTCACAAGAAGCCTCCCCTTAGAGTTTGCACCATGTAATGCTCTGATGGGGGGTTGTTATTGAGCGGTTTTGTGATTATCGGGTAGTTCAACATTGTCGGTCTTTTGCTTTGCAACTATAAAAACTTTCCCAGGATCGTTGTCTATTGATGGGATAGTAAGTGGGGTCGATCGTGAGATGCTGGGGGGCGTTCCTGTAATATGTTTCATCAGTTGGTCGCTGATCAAACCATTTTTTCCTCTAGAGTGGTTGATTGTCGAGGATGATTTCAATCTGAAGGGCCATAATTGGAACCTCTCTGTAGTCCCCTCTACTATTTGGTTCAAGTTTTGGGAGAATCTTTTGTTGCCATAATCGAACTTCTTGCCGCATCAATGGTAGTGCGATCATATCATGCCCATGATTTTTTGCTACCTCATCTGGAGTGATCATGAGGAGGGCAGTCGATTCCAACACTTTTAGTTCATATTGCATATATGCCTTGTGTGAAGGGTCCTTTACTTCTGAGATCCAGCACTGAATTTCATCTTTTGCCGACTCCGAGGTGGATTCGTGGCTAGATCTGCAAATTCCTGCGTGCCTTTTTCAGTGCTCGTAGTGGGCATCTCTATTTCATGAGTTTTGAACGCTGATTGTTCGAATCCTTCTCCCTGCTCAAATTCCCCTAGGTCCTTTTGATTGGCTTTTAGAGTTGCTACTTCCCCTCTTGCCTCAGCCAGTTGCCTCTTTAAGTCGTTGATTTCCTCATCCTTGGCTTGTTGTAGGACCCTATGACCTGCCGTCATGATCTGTCAGTCATATTTCTCTTGTTTTAGGGCCTCTTTCAATTCTTTGATTCCTCGCCTCTTTCAACTCTTTGGTTCTTGGCACAAGGAAGTAGATCCTGCAGTCATCATTGAAGAGGAGGGTGTCTCCTGTATGACCAGGACCTGAGTGAGAGACCTGCTAACCACTGCATACGAGCCTTTTAGCTTCTCATTTTGCTCCTTTTCTTTGGTTCGCTCCTCCTCGAGGCGTTGCTATTCGATCTGCAATGCGGAGTTTGCCTCGTTGAATTGTTGTACTTCTTTGTAATAGTATGTTGCATTCTCTCATTCTCTCTGCAACTTTGATTGCGCCTGGACTTGTGCATCCTTTAGTGCTTTGATTTGTTGCTTTACTGCCAGGATTCTGCTGCTGCTCTAGATGCCTCTTTTTTGTTGTCTTCTAATTCCAGCTCCTTGAGGTTGTAAAGAGCTCTTTGACATTGGAGCTACAGTTTAATCTACTCTAAATGATCGTCAATGTCAAATGACTTAATTATCTCTGCTCCTTCTTTTATGGCCGCTTGTGTGCGTGGCAATCTTGGCCCATGCTGGTCCTTTCGGCTCTGATCCGATTGCTTAGCCACCTCAGCTTGATTTTCCTTTTGTTTCAAATCTTTTAAGGCATCAGAGGTAGTGGTAGGCTTTGTTTGTAATTCTGTTTTTTGATCCGTTTACTGGTTCATCTGCTTTCCTTCGACCCCTTGCTCCGATCGTCCTGCACTTTCTCCTTTCTCTTTTTCTGACATCTCTGAAAGTGCCTCAACATCCTTGGGAGAACCAAGGTCTTGACCTTGTTGGTTCTGTGTATCGTGTTGTTCCTCTCCCTGCGAGTGACTTTCCCCTTTTTTACTCTTACCAGATTTGTAAGATGATTCTAGATCATTGACATGTGGCTTCTTTGATTCTTCTTGCTGCCTCTGCTCCATATTTCACTTGAGCTCATTGTGAATGCGCTGTCGCATGGCGCTGGCAATTTCCCGTTTCTCTTCACCTTCCTTCCTCTTTTGTTGCTTGATCCTTTCCAAAGACTCTGTTTGCCTGCGTATCAGCGAAGCATTCTCGACTTCATCGTCTTCTTTCTCATCATCCGCTTCTATTTCTTGGGTTTTTATGCTGATCCTTCTTTTGTTGGCGGGGCTTTTCCCTCAATGTTTGAGCCTCTTCCATTGTCCTCCTGGAATGAGTAATGGGGATAGCTTCTACCAAATGTGCAGCCTTTTTCTTTAACCGGGTACATCCCAAGGTGTATGGGCTATCCTACTCCTCTGAAGATTGGTACTCAGAAGGAGCATCTCTTGGGTGGGACCCCTCTTCCTGGCTACTCCAAGCATCTGAATCGGTTTTGTCACTGTCAGGATCCCTTAGAGGTGCACTTTGCCTTGTCTGTTTGACTCCTAGGTTCAGCCTTGTATAAGGTCCTGCCACTGGTCTTATAGCTCTTTTGGACATGTGGAATAGATCTATCTGCGCTTCGGCAGGTGGTAGATCGCCGATCATGCCCAGTGCTTGATAGGCTATTCGTGTGAGCATTGGTCCCCCGTTCATGTAAGCTTTACTTCTTTGACCGCCATTTAGGTTTGCTTCCACAATCGTGTCAAGAAGATAGTTGCCAAAGTCGCAACTGACCACCCTACCTTCAACCAAGCCCATCGCCATTACCACTGCCATATGCAACAAGGGTTCGGTATACCTAAGCGGCTTCTGCACCTTGAAATGTTGTGATATAAGACGCAATGGCAGTTTTGTTTTTGAGTAGATCAGGTCTTGATATGTCAGCTTGTGGCCTCGTTGCTTCAAAAAGGCTTTATCATTGTCTATTGCCTTCATTTTCTGCAATAGATTGTGCGTCCCCTGCTAGTGGAGGGCTTCATTGATAATTTCCGCTGTACTTTTTACCTTAACAACTACCCCATCCTTGTCTCTTAGAGTTGCTTCTCCATTGTATTGAATTGCACTTATGAGCTCGTGAGCTCGTCCAAAATATGTTTCCCAAGGAGGCAGTCATAAGAAGTTGTCGAGCTCGAGGCACCTGACCCCTGCTTGCACTTCTGGTTTCTGGTGCAAAGTCCACATTTCTTGTGGAAAGATGGTGGTCTTTACAATTTCTTTGTATGTTGCTTGAAACCTTTCGATGAAAATGTTTGCCGGAATTGCTTCAAGTACTTGTTAGGTGAGGTGAGCTTTCTCATTTGATGAGATATCGGTTATCTCATAGGGTGCCACATTCCACTCCCTCTTTGCTTTCCTTCAAGGCATCTTGTTGCCAATTTTGCAAGTGAAATCAGGTTTTAGCCATTGATCAAAATTCTCGATCCATGTTCCTTTGTGTCAAAATACACTGAATTTTGTCCCACAGCTAGTCCTTGGCCTAGTGATGCTGACTATATGGTTCTTGAATGCCTTAAAGCTTTTTTGGACAGACAAAAGTCAGCTTTAGGGTTTATGTCAGTGGTTTATCCCTTGATCTGATTTTTGTCACCTATTGCCCTCTTTTTGATTTTTTTTGATAAGGGTCCTTTAGGATCAAGTGCTCCAATTGTTATCACTTCCCTGCTTGTCTTCTATCAGCTCAAACTTCCAAAATTGTACATGGATTACGATCCATGTTTGGCAAGATTTTGGACTGACACTTTGTGAGCTGATCACACAAGGTATGATGATGCTATTCCCCAAGTCTTTTTGGATTTGGTCAGTTTCTTCCAAGTGAGAAGCATGATTTTGTGTCTGTTTTGCGGTTTTTTGCAAACCACTCCTTTTTTGGTATTTTGACCAGCTTTTTCACTTTTTGTCTATGGCTCCTTTTGGAAAAGTTGTTCACTAGTAATCAGGAGTACACTGGTCAAATCTTAATGTCAGATGTCTACCTGGAACATGGATCGCGATCCATGTTGGGAAGCACCTGGGCATGAAATTTGGGTTCTGTGGATTCCTTGCTTCTAGTTGGTCCCAATTCTCATCCCTTTTTGGATTTGGGCAAATAAAAGTTCAGTTTTTCCTTGTTTTCCCTTTGTTCCACGATTTTGGTATGCTCACCCCAATCTTTTGATTTTTATGATCTTCTAGCTCTCTAACTCAAGGTTCTGATGCTTGAGAGCCTGTTCTAAGCAAAGGAAATAATTTTAGCACATTTTGCCAAAAAGGTACATGGATCATGATCCATGTTTGGCAAGGTTTTTGGTAGTTTGTCGCACAGTCTTTTCCAACAAGTGTTTTTTATCCCCTTCTTGGAAGTTTTACTGGGTTTGGTCTAGTTTTGAAGCTTTGACCATCACTTCTCCAATTTTTCCGAGTTATGGTCAACACCAAAATAAGGTTTTTGACAAATTTTCCCTCGATCCTTTTGGCCACAAATGATGGTGTAATTTGTTTCCTAACCTACTCCTATAATTGAAATGAATATGCAAACATAACTGAACTTAACACTACGAAAATAACAACAATGTGTGTGGTGGGACATCCCTTTCCAAGCATGTGAAAAATCAAAGAACGACATACTATCTTATACTTCACTCACAACTTTCTTTCCTCTTAAGGAATAGCACTGGCTAGTCTCGGACTCCAATCTCTATCAAGCACTAAACCTACGTCTAGCTACTTCACTGTCTATGGGTAAGCAGAACGGGTATCAAAAGCTTGAAGGGATATTTTTTGTTTTTTTGACACTGTTGGACGGGAGAGACTCACACACCCATGAAGTGCATGCAAACACTACCTAGATCAACATAATGTCAATCGAGGACACAGATGACACGATAGGCACACGGAGGAAATCTCTTAAGCTTGTCAGGCTGAGACCATCCTCCACATACAACCCTCAGGAAGGCCAAATAAACCACAATCAAGAACCTCACTGCTCTCAACTACACCACCTAGCCACATACACATATACGAAAGGTAACTCACCTAATCATTCCAAATTCGTATGAAACTTAAGGAACACCATCCCCTCACTAGGATACACCTGTCCCTAAGCTTCTACACTCAAAACCCTCACTCTAAACCCGTCTACAAAAAACGCGTAGGATGACAGAGCCGAATTTCGAAAGTGCTCGAAACTGAATTTTATGAGTACCTATGCGTAGCTTATGTCGCCACGATTCTATAGACTACTAGCATGCAGAAAACAGACATCGTTTGATACACTTACGGCCACAAATAGCTCGTAGATGCGTAGGCGTGTGCGCTTCGTCTCGCGTGGAATGCTTAAATCGGGGAGAGGACAAGGACCAGTGGCAGCAAGCGGGGGAAAGGACAGGGGACTAGTGGCACAAACGGGGGGAGAGGATAGGGGAGCAGTAGCAAGGAAAGGGAGCAATAACTTGTATACATCTTGACAGAAACAACACAATTTGTAAATTTTTGAGACAATGAAAAGTGTACATTTTTTAAACATTGTTTGATCGGCACAAAATATCTCTGTATTAGTCATTTTAAAGAGTACATCATGGTTTGCATGGCATCAAAGCTCATTGCATGCACAAGGTTATGACCTAGCTTCCGATGGAAGCAATTAAGTAAAGTGTATTTGAAGTGACTCCTTGCACAATGTTGTTTTCTCCTTGCCTCTTGGAATCTAAAAAGAAGAAAAAGTTAGATTCTATGTCTTAATGTATTAAAGACAATCAAAATTCATCCATTTAGTAAGCACCTTTTTGTTGTTGAGACGGAATGCATACAATTCCGACAGAAGTGAAAGTTCTTCACATGTAAGATCTAGCTTGAGCTGTGCAAGAGTTGTGCTTGACATTGTCTCCATCACAGTAAGTAGGTTGTCTCAAAAGTAGAGCTCCATTGATAAAGGTTTGTTCTCGAGGATAGACTCTGTATCTTGGTCGAGTGGAATAAGCTGCCCACTAAGAAGATGATATCTAAAATAGTAAAATGGCACTATGAAATTTTGAGAGCTTATAATGAACTTGCAAATTATGGACTTCTTTTGCAAAATACAAAATTTTCCCTATGATTTTTTCCTATCCCAATTATCATCTAAAAAGTCCAAACAGCTCTCAGACTTGCAAATGAACACTGTTGCGGTAGTTCTTATTTGCTTATCGAAGAAGAAATCTACAAAGACTTCAAGAGGCATAAATAGTGCGAGCCGAACTATTTTTGTGGCAATTGAATACTTGAGGGACTTTTGTATATCCTGAAACAACTTATTCCTAAATCTTTCACTAGTTTGCGAAGCTGGCAAAGACCAATCCTTTCTGTCAAAGGATGGAAGTGACAAAGAAGCTACACGACCCCAACCAAAGGAAGTTCTCGGTTCCAAGTATGACATATCATAAAAGAATGTTCCATTATCTGCAAGTTCCTTGTGTTGTCTTCCTCAGTATATTTGCTCACCAATAAATGCATGGAAAGCATCAAAAATCCCAACTATGCTCTCAACTGGTTGCCAATCTGTCCTATTCGATGGATAAATATTTGAAACATACCAAAGATGATATCCACCACTCAACCTTCGAATATAATCATGCACTATGTGAGATGCTCAAAATAACTTACAGTTGGGTCGATGCCGTGGAAAAATTAGAGGAGATGTTTGGAACCTTAAGTCTACATGCTGGAAAGCATGTTGTATGAGGACCTCTTTCACCCGCTTGCTTTCTGCACACACTTTAAACTCTCTAACTTGTCCCTTGAAAGCCTCCATGAAATCATTGCGTTGCCTCCTCTTCCTCCTCCTAGTTTGCAGTAGAACCCAACTTCCGATAGTTATTCGAGATGGTATCCATGCTTGATCATCTGTAGTATAACTGTTAAAAATGCTAACAGAGTCAATGGTAGTGCTAGGCCTTCGAGAAGTAGTCATGGTGTGCACTAGAATACACAGAAAGGTTAGCACAAATATGAAAAAGATAAAGAAGTTTTGAGAGGGAAGTAGAGCTACTCAAAGTCATATTTGGGTGGGAACATAGATACTAGATAGAGTCTTCAATGAAAGTTCTGAAATTTGTCGGTACAGAGTTAGTACAACTTATGGTATTTATGCCTTGAAAGCATGAAATTGTGCAATTTGATGAACAAAAATAATATTTTCTCCCTTTTTTTTAAAAGAGCTTGGCTCCAAAATGTCGATTCTCAATGTAACGTTAGCCTCTTCCTCATTGGTCGAGCGCCACTCTCTCTCTCTAGAACTGAAAGGCCCAAAAGGGAGTCCAAATTTCTCCTAATGCCTCTTTTGGATCCCCTCTGTGGGTGGTCTGCCAGCTTAACCAATATTCTAGCTTTTTCTCCCCTGGTACTTCCCCATATTAAATGATTAGTTTAACATGAGAAAATCATTTAGGAGAATTAGTTATTAGTTATTATGACAATAACCATATTATACCTTTAGGATACAAGTAAGGAGTGATACCATAGAGTGTCTTTTATGAGGGGTAGATTATTGCAACAATACATTGCTGATGCTTATAGTACGATGGAGGAGTATGGTTGAGAAATCATCAAAGGGAACTTTGTGTGGAAGCTTATCAATGCCTTGCAAACATGGTGGTAGCTAGGGACGGGGTGGGAGGAGTGAGAGGCATTAATGTCATTAAAAAAAAAAGACTAATTCATCATGCTCATATTTTAATTATACTTGCATCTGAGTACAAGCCAACTTTTGTTTTGCACTATGATAAAATAGTTTATGATGAGCTTCCAAAAAAGGATAGGTTTCCTGATTAGCACAATGTTATAACCCGTTACATTCATGGTCCATGTGATGTCTTGAATCAAAATGCTACATGCATGGTAGAAGGGAAGTGTAAGTTAAAATATCCGTGCAATATTTGTGTAGAAACGTTCAATGCTGGTGATGAATATCCAACATACATGGATTGAGATGATGAAAATTATGTGCTATTAAAAAAAAAAGAATATAGATAATCGATGGGTTGTGCCATAAACTTCACTTCTCTCATTCAGATATAAATATCACATCAATGTCAAGATATGCTCAACTATTATAGTTGTAAAACATCTTTACAAGTATATGTGTAAGTGCCACAATTTTGCTTCAAGATGCTGAAGGTGTTCCTGATGAAATTGAAAGCTTTCTAGATACACATAATGTATCAACATCGGAGGAAATTTTGAGGATGTATGGATTTGAGCTACATGATGAGAAGCTTGATACAATGCAATTTTGCAAGTTCATCTTCCTTTTCAAAATATACAAGCTTTTGAAATTGTTGCAAACTTGGCGGAAGTAGTCAATAATGACGCAAATAGAAAGACAACACTAACAGAGTGGTTTGTGGAAAATCAAAGGTACCCTAAAGCAAATGATTTGCTCTACATAGACTTTCTTGATAAATGGGTTTAGAATGCACACATAGAAAACTATGGACCAAAAGTCAAAAGGGTGACACGATTGGAAGAATGTAAAACATTGTTCCTACAATTGGGGAGGTTTATTACCTACAACTGTAGCTTACTGAGTACAAGGGTCCACAAAACTTTGAGGACCTTTGAAATTTTAGTGGGCACACTTACCCTACCTTTAAGGAAGCTTGTAATACTAGGGGGCTACTACAAAATGATGTTGAATGGTGAATGTGTCTACAAGAGGCATCATTGCAATGGTTGAGACCACATTTGTGACAATTATTTGTGATCATTTTGGTGTTTTGTGAGTCTTTTGTGTCCTAGCACTCTATGGAATAATTTCTTCAAAGATCTTTTTGAGGAATTTTTTAATGCATTGCACACAATTACACTTGATGAGCATGTTCATCATGAGGTAGTGAAGAACCAAGCATTATCTTCCCTAGATCATATGCTTCACTAATATGGAAAATGACACGCTACCTTTTCTAAAATTCCTTGCATAGATTGAGCATGTTTAGTTCAGCATGGTGGTGGATTGCTAAGTGAGAACACAATATTCAATGCACACGAACAAAGGGATTTGGCAGATCAAATGGAGAGCTCTTTGAATAAAGGGAAACACATTGCATATAATGAATTCATGGAGGTAGTTGATAAAGTAGAAGGAAGTATTTTTTTTTCTAGATGGACCAGGTGGAATTGAAAAATGTATCTTTATAATTCCTTGCTCTCTCCTATTTGTGCTCAATAAAAGGTTCCTTTGGCACGTGCATCATCTGGCATTGCAACTTTACTTCTTAGGGATGGATACGGACTGCTAACTCAAGGCTTAATATACCATTAGAGTTGCATTTAGGATTAGAATGAAATATCAAAGTGAATAGGTAGTTTGTATAGCATTTGAAGAGAGCCACCTTGATCATATGGCATGAAGCTCCCATGACCCACCATCAATATGCTTATGAAGCAGTAGATCAAACATTAAGGGAGATGATGCAAAATGATGTATTGTTTGGTGGATATGTGCTTTTGTGCGCGGGAAATTTTAGACAAATCTTGCCTATTGTCTGCAAAGAAAGCTTTACAGATATTGTGAGTGCATCTTTGTGTCACTCACATATATGGAAATATATAAAGGTTATGTGGCTAACAAAGGATATGCGTGTGCTTCAAGGCTCAAATAATGCACTTGCACAAGAATTTGTAGAATGAATAGTTTGCATCGATGATGGGAATGTGTGTCATGGAGACTTGAATGACCATGTGCCATCGCCAAATAACGTGCTTCTTCCAGGATATAGCCTTCAAGGGCTCATTGTCTGTATATATGGAGATATGAAACACATTCAAGTTTAAAAGATGTTTTTTAAGGAAAGAGATATCCTTGCTCCTTGCAATAAGATGGTTTATGCCATTAATGCCTTGGCCATGGTTAAAATAGAGGAATATGTGACTGCAGACTCATTATGTTCATTAGATTGCAATAGTAGATTTTTGAATTCTCTTGAGCTTACCACACTTTTTGCAATTAAAAGAGAATGCCCCAGTTATGCTTCTTTGTAATTTAAATCCTTGACACGGTTTATGCAATGGTACAAGGCTAATATGTAAGTTGTTTCCAAACAAGATCATTGATGTAGAAGTAAACATTGGGCCACATGTTGGAGAAAGAGTATTCATACTCAAAAATAGATTTTATTATAGGGCTTCTCATAAACTACCTTTTGAAATAAAGTGCATGCAATTTCCTAGGAGGCTTGCATTTGGTATGATAATCAACAAGGCACAAAGTCAAACACTCGAAGTTTTGGGTTTGTATCTAGCTACACCAATTTTGACTCATGGTCAGCTATATGTTGCAATGTCTCGTGTGAGATTTTCATATGCCATCAAAATAGTTTTGACGATGCTCAAAGATTGAATATAAGTGAATCAATAGAGCCAATGGTTTACACTCAAAACATTGTATACAAAGAGGTTTTACAATTAACAAATGTATAAGGTTTGATACAAATTTTCTTTCATGTGCTTTTTTTTCTATTGTTTTGATTCTAACTCAATATCCCTACTTCTTGGCAGTTTTTCTTAACATAAACTATTTACAAAAATAGAAAATTGACATGCAATTTGATATATTGGGAAGAGCATCACATTTTGTTTCAAGTAATACTTCATATTTGTTGATACTAGTATGATGCTAGTGATAGAATGATGATGACTCCTAATCTCATTACCAGATCCACCTTTATGGAGAGGACTTATAATGGTGAATGAGGTGGTACATGTGATAAAAGATTTTGTGGCAATAAGCTACAATTAAATCCAATGTTCTCTTAGTTTTTGTATTTGATATAGTGACAAGAAATTAAAACATATTTGTGTTGACTATTATGAAGAAACCAGTACTACCCAAATTATCGATTGATGGGTCTTTATGAGTGGAATTTCTATCAAGGATTGGTTGGATATTACAATGTCTCCCTTGCAATTGATGAGCAAATAGGGCTAGGACATGCTACTGTGAAAGAGGTGGGACACCACAAACCCTTAAATGCAGTGTGTTCACTTGGATTTGGTTACAACAAATGAGTATTGAAACTATATACATTAAGTGACGTTCCCCAATAATTAAGATCAAATGCACGTAACATTGGACCGTGTGTATTCCACGTGTGACCTTGAGTTTTGTCTTGAGTCTTTGTCATTCTATTTTTAGGACTATAATTGAAATGGCAATTACAGTTTTATTATCATGAGAGATATAAAATAATTATGAGAGATAAAGGATTTCTTTTTGAGAGATATATGACGTTGCTTTGCTTTTACTGATAGCATTAAATGGTAGCATTATGTCATTCGGTCAACACCGTAGCAACGATAAAATACACCAATGGAAGGTAAGCCGTTCATATCTATGGAAATGATATTTTTAATGTCAAGCCTATATGTCTGACCGGTCAAAAGTCTTTGCCCTATATGTAGGGCTCTTTTAGCGCTTTAATTTAAGTCAATCATAGTTTTTTTTTTTTTTGGTTGGGGGGGGGGGGGGGGGGGGGGGGGGGTTATGTCATGCCTATATGTTTGGAGTCTTTGCACCATGTGTAGGCCTCTTCTAGCGCTTTAATTTAACTCAATCATGGACTTTTGCCAAACACCTTTTTTGCCTTTCTAATTTTTAATGAAATACAAAGTAGGAGCTATGTTTAGGATTAATAGCAGGTCGTTGGCGTGTCTATTGCTATTCATTGGCATACATTATCCTAGGTACATCCCTAAGGGTGACGTTAATCTTAATTTTTATTCAATGATTCAAGATTGCCTTTGATATGTTGATATGGAAGGCGGTTAGCTTGCACATCTCTTTGCAATTGTTAGGGCTTTAGTGCCTTTTGTGATTGGTTAAGGACGTTACTCCATCCTATGTGTTGGCAAAAGGTCTCTTGTACGATGCAAAGGAAGGTGAAAGATGTAACCTAGCATATGGTAAGAGTCTCAATTAAACATGGGTCCCTGTTTAGAGGCAATCCATCCCCACATTATGCAATCCCTCGTCGATTAAATGCCACGTCCAAAAGTAGAGGGATCAGCAACGGAGGTTTGATCCGCCAGTGATCCCATCTTCATGTAATTAAAAAATTCGGGATTCCCGCCATCGCGAATGCGCCTCGAGCCTTGGACCTTGCACTCAACACTCTCGCGCCCTATTCAACCCACCTATCGTGTGTTGCTGCAAGCATTATGACTCCATCGGTATACCAAACCCAACCCCCCCCCCCCCCCCCCGGCCTCTACCCCCTTCTTCTTGCTACGTTGATCCAACTGCCCAAAGCCCCCCCACTCCGTCAATCACGTGCCCCACCGTAGATCCCTCGAATCCCTCCCTGTGGCATTTATAAACGAGGTAGACAGCCAAGCGTTGCACCACTTTCAACACGAGTGCATTGGAGTAGTGGCTAGCAAAAACTAGTTGCAATGATATTCAAAGATGAGCCTCAACTTTCTTTGCGTGTGTGTGTGTGTGTGTGTGTGTGTGTGTGTGTGTGTGTGAGTGTGAGAGAGAGAGAGAGAGAGAGAGAGAGAGAGAGAGATAGATATGTGACTAATTTTGGCCCTTACACTCCTTTGGAAGCTTGGTAGAAGGCTTATTGGCTAGCAAAAGATGTGGAGGTCTGTGCCACTTAAGCCCTTCCAAATAACTTCTAGATGTGTGTCCTCGTAGGGAAAACCCCCAATAAAATCCCGTGCTCCAAAAGGGGGACATGTTTTGGAGACAATAACATGTATATTAAAATACAAAAATGTTTTCAAATAGTTGGAAGCGCCATCTCTTCCTGCACAAGATGAGATAAAAGTGATTTATGCCAATTTGTGAATCCAACTTTGAATGGGAAGCTTGGAGATGGCCCGGGAGTAGCCTCTTTTGGAAACCACACTCTAAAGGCATTTACCATGCATTAATGCACGAGGCTAATTGGTGTAGCCCCCTCAACAAATTATGGAAGAGGCACTGGACGGAAAAACGATGGGAGGGAGCCAAGATGGCCTCAGTATATCAAGATATTCCTGTGGAAAGTGATGTGGGGTGCTCTGCCGACGGACGTAAAGATACAAGAAAGAGGCATCGGGTCCGATTGTTGCTTGGGGTGCATAATAGCCAGTGAAGACCTAGCCCACCTGTTCATGGGATGCCAGGCAATCAGGGGCATGGCTGGGGAAATATGCAAGTGGATTCAAAGGACATGGCAAATTAAGTTCTTCAAGAATGATCTGTTCTTTGGGAGTAATAGGATGGAAAGTCATGCTCTTCTAGTCTGCACCCAAGTAATCAGGTACTACTTCTTGCACCATATTTGGCAAGCAAGGAACCGCGTGTTTGAGGGGGATCTAGTTGTGGCAAGCTTTCGTGAAATAACGCAAGAGAGCAGATTGATGATCCACAGGATTGGATGTAAACAAGCCTCAGAGGACTGGTCTAGAACAATACATAACATCTTGTAATAAGTAAAGCCGAGAATGGAGTGGTTTCTTTGCCAAGCAGATTACTTGTAATCCTTTGACCCTCAAGGCTCGGTCTGAGCTTGAGGATTGGTGTATATTTCTGTTCTTAATACTATCCACTCACAATTGTGAGTTTTGCCACAAAAAAAAAAGATGAGATAAAAGTGATTGTATTTTTAGAGAAGGGAGGTGGCTCAATTTGTACAAAGAAGAATTTCTTTTGTATCTAAAATGGGGGTGGAGATTGGTATAATAATCTCCTGTGTACGTGTCCACATATTTTCCTATTGTGCTGTGTGAGTTCTCAAAAAGAGATGTGAACCCTAACCACTCATGTGCCACCTGTGTTCTATGAAGAGCCACTAGGTATTCACCGTGTGTTCCCCTCTTATCTACTCCTAAGAGGGCTCCCTGATAAACCCTCTAAATCAAACTTTAAGAAAAGGGCTCTCTTAAATATAATAGCCCTATAAAAATTCTTTTGTGTGCCTATAAGCCCTTCAACAACAAGTTCCTAGTAGTAGGTCCTCCCAATTTTGGATTCATTAGTTTTGAAGGAATCCAAGGAGATACTTTTGTTTCAAGGGACTAAAGTAAAAGCTAAGTGTTTTAGAGCTTCATCCCACCAAGTGGCTAGAGGAGCTCGAAGTGCTGTGAAGTTGACGAGTTAAGGTCTCGCTTGACACCTGGAACAGTTGGAGCGACTACTCGTACGCAAAAACATACAAAATTCCGTTTCTTGAATTTGCCAAGAGGAAATTGTAGGAAATTAGGTCTATTGTTTAGGTTTTTATACTATTTTTTTCTATTTTGCGATGTCGAGCCTCGTCCCACTAAGTGGCTAGAGGAGCTCGAAGTGCTGTAAAATTGATGAGTCGAGGTCTCGCTTGACACTTGCAGCACTTGGAGCAACTACGCAGAAACATACACAATTCCGTTTTTTGAATTTGCCAAGAGGAAATTGTAAAAAATTAGGTCTATTGTTTACGTTTTTATAGTATTTTTTTCGATTTTGGGGTGTCTGATGCAATTCTGGAAGCGTTGCTCTTTGTGGCTGCCAGGTGGAACAACAACAACAACAGAGTTTGTTTACATTTTTACAGTATTTTTTTTTATTTTGGGGCGTCTGGTGCAATTCTGGAAGCGTTGCTCTTTGTGGCTGCCAGGTTGAACAACAACAAGAACAGAGTTTTAACGTCGTGGGAAACTATCCAAGAGACCTTAAAGATCTAGGCGACGAGTAGAGTTGAATTCAAGACCTGTCATCAAAAGAAAAAGAGAGAGAGAGAGAGAGAGAGAGAGAGAGAGAGAGAGAGAGAGAGAGAGAGAGAGAGAGAGAGACATCTGTGATGCTACGCATGAGACAGCAACAGTGAGGGAGACGGCAACACATCGCAGACGGGAGAGAGAGATTTGCCGTCCTCTGCGCAGACACACTATTGCATGCCAGGGTTTAAGGGAGGGCTGCAGAGCAACATCGAGGAGGGGCCAATGGTCGTATGCGAGTCAAATGGTTGGTCGC
Organism: Adiantum capillus-veneris; assembly: GCF_014529385.1. NCBI lineage: Eukaryota > Viridiplantae > Streptophyta > Polypodiopsida > Polypodiales > Pteridaceae > Adiantum > Adiantum capillus-veneris. The sequence continues at coordinate 102,885,204 of NC_140941.1, forward strand.
AAGAGGTTCCAGGATGAGTCAGCGACCGAGGGCGGTTAGTGGAACTAATGACCAAGGGCGGGGGTTCAGAAGCAGAGCGGGGGGAGGGGCTGCGCCTCACAGCAGATCTTGCTGAGGAGATGTTGTGCAGGTAGGGCTCACAGGATGCGAGGGAGCACAGAGCAGAGAGACGCTATTGTGTAGGCAGGGCTCACAAGACGCGAGGTAAGAGAGAGGAGAGTGAGATTCTATTTTACCTATCTTGGGCACGCAGGGAGGACGGGATCTACCGAGATTCCGTTTAAAATAACAGCGTAGACCCAGTAGGGGGTACCAGTAGTTTGCACCATGAAATTGGGAGTAAACTTTCTCTTTTTGACGTGTTGACCTTCTATACCAAGTTATGAAGGCGTTTCTCAAGTGTAGGGGGTGGTTGAAGGACCCCTTACATTTTCAGTGAGACATTTTAGGTGAAGGGCCCTTCACTTTTGTGAAGATCTATGAGGCACGGATTTTTTTTTCCAAGCGTCCCTTAATAGGACCTTTAGAGGGTTTATGGGGAAGCCCTCTAAAAAGTACAGGTGCACTAATGATTCTTACGCCAAGCCTACCCTCCTAGAAAATAGCAGCTTCTGCGAGTTCTCTTCCCTTGTCATCTCAGACCACCATTACGGACCTCTCATTGCTCCTTCCCTTGCTCTCCCTCTGTTTCTCTACTCGCCCCTTCATTCCTTTGCATGAAGCAATGAACCTCATAGGCATATTCTCTAGCAAATCCCTTGGGTCTACATCTTGCACTCTTAAGACAGAGCCTTCTGCATCTGTGTATGTGAGTGGGAAGCGGATGTAAGTGGGATTTTGACGTGAAGGGCAAGAAACACGAACAGAATGATGAAGCGCAAGAAAGTAGCAATGGAGAGCTTTAGCTACACCAAAGCTATTGCCCTTCCTTCTACACGTACCCAATCGTAAGTGCCCTAGGTTCTCAAGTCTCAATTCATTGCTCTCTGCTCGTTTACTGCACTTGTTAGCAGCTTTGTGTTACATGAAGATTGATAGGACTAATGTTCAGACATGCTTGCGGCAGCTTAGGCTCTCAAGTGCCAAATGGATTAGTCATCCATTCTGGAACGATGTCGTAGGGTAAGATAGGGATCCTCTACCCGCTAGGAAAAGGCCTAATGAATAGGCTTTATCTTCTCTGCCCCATAGTCAAGGACGACTATGATTTCAAGAGAGAGGTAATATCATAATAACTAATATCTAATTCTCCTAAATGATTTTCTCATGTTAAACTGATCATTTAATATGGGGAAGTACCAGGGGAGAAAGCTAAAATATTGGTTAAGCTGGCAGACCGGCCACATAGGGGATCCAAAGGGGGGGGCATCTACAAAAGAGCAACGTGAAACAATGGGCTTCAAAGACCCTAAGGTTTAGCCCATTAAGACTTCCAAAATGCTAAGGTTCCAAAATTCAAAGGTAAGTCAAATGGTCAAACGTAATGGAATTGGATGCTTTGTTAGTGTGCCAAAAAGTCTTTGCAAGCTCCTATATAGGAGGGGATGAGCCCTTTTGCAAGGGAGATGAGAGAGAAAACACACACAGACACACTCACAGACTCCCTTTACACAAAGGGAATAAGGGACACATGTCAGCTCCCTAGCCCAATTGCCCACAAGGTGCACTCAAATCCTATTGGATGGCCAACAAGGTGGACCAATGAGAATTAGGCTAGAGTAAATCTAGTTTAATTCATTTAAAAACACTTAATAAAAGAATCAATAAGAATTAAGCTCTCTAGAAGACTATTGGACAGTCTCCCAAGGGGTCCAATGAGCATTCAGTAGGCTAATGGCTTGCCTGATTCCTATTGGCCAGAAGACAAAGGGGTCCAATGAGCATTGAGTAGCCTAATTGCTTGCCTGATTCCTATTGGCCAGAAGACAAAGGGGTCCAATGAGAGTTTAGTTGCATTATTTAATTACCTATAGCTCTCACAAAAGGGGAAAGGGGGACAAATGTCGCAGGACTATCACTTATGCTTCTTAAACCCTATTGGCTGAGCTTGGAGAGGTCCAATGGGAAGCCAGTAGTAGGATTTAGCAAGAGGGGTCAACCAAAAGAGAGAGTGGACTGATTTTTCAAAGGCATTATCACACACACACTCACACAATCTCATGTGTGAAGCAAGAAGACTCTCTCTCTCTCTCCTTCTCAAGCTTTAATGGAAAGCTCATCAACTACTACAAGCTTGTGAGAAGAGAGGCCTACACCAACAACTCTTGGCTTTGTGACGCAAATCCAATCAAGAGCCAAGCTTAAATTCATGCTCATCTCCTCTACCATGCTAATTACTAAGCTATGCTAAGATTTTATGAGTGATTATGTGAGGAGATATACTTCTTTCTCGTAAGAATACTCCTTCCTCTCAATCTACTCTCATACCCCGCTAGCTCTCACCATCTTGGAAGGTGTGTGATGTCTTGGGTCTGAGACCGTGAGGGAATTGATGTTGTGTTGTATAAGTGTTTGCTTAGTGCTTGAAGCTTCTATCTTCATTGCACTAGCTAGTTATTGAAGGAACACAAAGAATTGTATTGTAAAATGTCTCCCTTGATGGGGGAAACCTATAATACAAAGCCTTTTGGAGGAGGGACCGGCTCCATGTAAATCCGGTCCTCAACTGTTGTCAATAGCTTAATTTCTCTCTCTTTTGAAGTATTGTTCCTGCCTATCTAACTAGGTGTTACACTTTTTGTTGCTCTCTCCATCCAAGCACTCTTGCTATGCTCATTAGGAATCTATTCTAATGAAATGCTCACTATGTCTACGTTATTTTCCGCTACACACAAGTTACTAGGCTATTAAATGTTGCAGTGTTTGAGTCATAAAGTGTGTCCTCCTTTCAGTATTCCCACTAGCATCATCATCACAGTTAGCATTATTATTTATATTGAGGAGAGGCATGTACGGGTGCCGGCCATCTTCCGTCTTGAAAACCAAAAAAACATATAGTAAAGGCATATTTGAGTGATGCAAGGTAGAAATCCTTCTAAGGCCTTCTTCACAATATTGCAAAACAAAATCTCAATGCCCCATGTTTCTTTCATCTCCATGCCCAAGCATAATTGCTACAACTTCAAAACCACGGGGTGCTAGGTATTGCCAATCATTTGAACGTGCTTCAGCACTTACAATATGGACCTCAAGTATTGTAGAACCTTGCACCATTTAGAGGCATGACAATAGGCATTTGCATATGGGTTTGCATGATGCATCATCATCAGTAAACTTTGCAAAACATTTCTATCTACATTTGGTACATGGTGTAATCTATTATTCAACTCATTCTTTGTGTCAAAAAAATATAATTGCACAAAGTGAGAGATTTTATCTATTTTTTTGGGGTTAAGGTGCTACGCTTTTGCTCGCGGCTGGACGTCCGGTGTCCGGTCGTCCGTCCACTGTGTATACACACTTCCTTATTCTTTCTATACATAAGAATAAGGAGCACCTCACTCACTTGAGTTACTTCCAGAGGTTGCTCCACCCACACCGGTCTCGTGCTTCTCCCCTTCTCCGCATGCACCATATCGTGCACGCACGCACGCATGCATCCGCGCACTCACAAGTGGTACAAGAGCTATGGTGGTGAATGGCACACGCGACGGCTTCTCATTGAGACGGAAGCGATGGAGCTCGCGGCTTGAGCTAGGTGGCAATGGATACGGCTTGATGGCATCAGATCTTGGCTTAGGCATGTATATTCAGCTTGTATAGAGGTTTTGTAGCAAGACATTGTTAAATTTTGTAGAGAAAGAGCTGAAACAATTAGTGTTGCAACTCGTTTTTACTGTTTTTGACTCTCGAAACAATGTTTTTTGCATATCTCCGTCACACGAAGTCGGATGAATATGATCCAGGACTCTAGGTTGGGGTTTTGGAACATTTCGGAAGTGATGGTGATATCCATTTTTTTAAATTCTAATCAAAATTACAGCAGGTGCAAGAGCAGCAAGTTTATGCTGCATTTTTGGGCCAAAAACGGATATTTTTGGCATATTTCTCACACCCGGACTCGGATATATGTGATCCAGGAGTGTACCCTGAGGTTTTGGCATGTTTTAGATGCATTGATCATATCAGAATTTTAAAATTTTGGGCGTTGAATTTTTGCTGCAGCCTCTCAATAATCTCGACATATCGAGGTTTTGCAGTTTGATTCCTACATTGTAGAGAGTGATGCGGTTTGCATCTTTGGCTATGTATGAAACATTGTGGTCATATTTGAGCGACAATTCACCTTGTTTTTGTGTATGCAAGTGATGCTTTGGGATGTGACATTCGGCTCTTTACACATTCGGATGCGATTTTATGCGCATTGTATGACTTTGTGGGACATTAAGAGAGCAGTTTTTTGCACGGCTTGTGCAGTTTCATGCTATGTACGCATTTGTGGATACATTTTGAGCTTAGCATAGCTCACAGGTAGCAGGTTCACAGTTTTACATGTGTTTTGAACACGTATACGTCCATAGAGCCACTCGTTCAAGAGTGAGCCAGTTTGTTGGACTTTTAGCAGCGTATGTAGACCGTTTTGTGGATCTATTTATTAAGACACTAAGTGTCTATCTTTATGCGATTTGCTGAGATTTTTAAAGTTTTTGCTCATCTTTCAAGGAAAACTCTGTCAAATTTTTACCAGATTCTCACCATGGTTTATGCGTATCTGCAGTTTGCTCTCTGATGGTTTAGTGGTCGAGATAGACTCCCACTTTGACAATCATCAAGTGTTTACTCTCACTTTGTCAGTTTGTACACGGTTTGGTGTTCTTGTACCCACTCTTGCAGGAGTGAGGATTAGCATATGCTTGTGTGGCTATAGTCAGCTAGTCACAGGTTTCACACTTTTTTGCACATTTTTGCAGGCAGTTTCTCTTGTGAGATGCGTTTTGAGCTAGTTTGCTCTCTACTTGCATATATGGTTATGCGCTTTACACTCGGTTGAGCAGTTTGTCCTAGTTTAGGCTTGCAGAGTTTGCAGATTGTGGAGTTAGCATCGGTTTTGATGCGTTTGATCTTTAAGCATTGTGTAGTGGTCGAGTTACCTCCCACTTTGTTATCAGTTTTTGGCATAGTTTATGGTTGAGATTGTACTTGAGGTTTTGCTTAGTTTACAGGGAAGATTCTGCCAAATTTTTCCCGAATTTCTCGCCATACTTTGATTCTCAGCCATTCACTTATGGTTGCAGATATGTGTGACAATGTAGAGTCATGTCATCAAAACTAATTTCTAATACTCCCAAATGATTTTCTCATGTTAAACTGATCATTTAATATGGACAAGTACCAGGGGAGTAAAAGCTAGAATATTGGTAAGGCTGCCATACCGGTCTCTGTCAAGGATCCAAAGAGGGATCCAAAGAGGGACGGTCTGGAAAAGAGCAATGTGCTTCAATGGGGCTTAAAAGACCTAAGGTTCAATCCCGTTAAGACTTACATAGGCTAAAGTTCCTAATTTTAATTGTATTATCCAAAGGCCAAAGTAGGGGAAATATTGGATGGTCATGGGAAGACTCAAAAGTCTTCGCACATCCCTAGGAAGGAGGAGGCGAGCCCTTATTGTACGCGATGAGAGAAAAACACACACATACACTCCAAGGCTCCCCCTTTACACAAAGGGAATACTGGACACATGTCAGGCTCCTAGGCCAATTGCCCCCAATCTCCCCTCATATCCTATTGGATGGCCATAGAGGTGGACCAATGAGAATTAGGCTAGAGTAAATTTAGTCTAATCATTTTAAAAATGCTTGATAAAAGAACTAATAGAATTTAAGCTCCCTAGAAGACTATTGGACAGTCTACCAATGGTCCAATGAACATTCAGCAGCCCAATGGCTTGCCTGATTCCTATTGGCCAAAGGTCCTATGAGAGTTTAGTTGAATTATTTAATTACCTAGATCTCTCACAAAAGGGGAAAGGGCGGACACTTGTTAAAAGGCTATCAACTAAGCTTCTAGTTTGTGATTGGCTAAGCTTTACAGGAGCCATGGGAGGCCATCATGAGCAATTAGCAAGAGGGGTCAACCAAGATGAGAGAGAAGGCTGCATTTTTCTCTAACACATTGCCACACACACACACACACACACAACTCATGTGTACAAGAAGAACTCCATCTACTTCTCCAAGCATGGAGAAGTAGAGGCCTACACCAACAACTCTAGGCTATGGAATGCAAATCCAACCAAGAGCCAAGCTTCAATGGCATGCTCATCTCATCTACCATGCTAATTACTAAGCTAATCTATGCTATTAGAGTGAGAATACTTCTTTCTTGTAAGGTAACTCTTCTTCCTCTGAATCTATCCTCATTCCCTGCTAGCTCTCACTATTTTTGAAGGTGTGTGAGGTCTTGGAACTGAGGCTAGGGACACTAGGTGTGTTTTTCAAGCATAAATTGGTGCATGAAGCTTCCATCTTTATTGTACCAATGAGTTTTATCAAGGAACACAAGAATTGTATTGTACAAAGTCTCCTTTGATGGGAGAAGCTATAGTACAAAGCCTTTATGGAGGGGGACCGGCTCCATCTAAATCCAATTCTCCAACTCTTGTCAATTGTTCTATTTCTCTCTCTTTTCAAGTATTGTCAATGCCAAATTAGTTAGATGTAAATTGCTATGTTGCTTTCTCAAATCAAAGTACTCTCTCTATGCTCGTCAGGAACTTGTTCTTAATGAATTTCTCACTATGCTATCAATTTCTACTACACACAAGTTACTAGTGCATTAAATGTTACATTGGTATCAAAGTGGTTTCTCTTATCTTGCTCAAGAAGAGAGGTCCTCAAGCTTGCTACAAATGGTTGGTGTTATTATTGCAAAAGAGTAAGTAGAACAGGGATTGTTTATCCGTGAAGCACGTCTGATTTATGCAGTTAATGGGGATACCGTCAAGAGCTATGGTCTTAATAATGGAGTCCTACGGGGCTTACCATTATTGAGCTATTAGAAGCTTGACAGGAACCAATGCTATCTTGGATCTGTTGAACCCTCTCTTCTATTCCTTGTAACTAATAATATTCGAGCCACGGGTATAGATGCTTGACTTCGTATCTTTGAAGGTAAAGAGGAGTAGCAACTAGGGCTTGAAGTGCCAAAGTACAAGTTTAAAATTTACACCTAAAATTTGCTAGTATGGCTAACAAGGGAAAAGAGATTGAAATGAATGTTGATAGCCTTGATTTTGCTAATGAAAGAGGAACTAATGATGCCCCTATGCTTGTAAATTATCTTGTTTCTAGGCTTCAACAAGCCCTAGGCAATCCATCCCTCCAAGGTGAAGTGCTACAGCATGTGCGCACCTACAGTATTCTCCAAACTCCCCACCAAGAAAAGAGAGTACCTAGGAAGCCTCCTTGTGAGACTTCCACAAGAGGACTCTCTCCGATAAGGGAAGAAGAGGAGGATCTGTACGACGGGGTTAAAAAATTACTACTTGATGATGCATCTCCCTCTCAAAGGAGAACCCAAGTTTCAACAGTAGAGCCCCACCAAAAGAACAAGAAAAAAGTGAGTCTCCTACCACTTCGACGGAGATGGCTCCACGAAGACGGCGGGCAAAATGCTCTCCAACACCCCCTAAACGGAGAAGATTGTCCCATACTTCTCTACACAATAATTCAAAGAGGAAAAAGGCGAGAAAGAGGTCACCCTCTTCTCCATCTTCCTCGTCCTCTTCCTCTTGTGAAGAAAGTGATGGTGCAAACAAGGAAGAACAAAGGCAGAAAAAGGCGAGAAAGAGGTCACCCTCTTCTCCATCCTCCTCATACTCTTCCTCTTCTGAAGAAAGTCATGGTGCATCTCTTGAACCACCTAAAAGAAGAGGCCATAGGAAATCCTATGCCGCTTGGAACAGGTCATCCAAGCTCAAAAAGTTCAAAGAGGGAGGAAAGAACATCTCTTTCCTTACTTACGATGGCACTTTGGTGCTACGGACAAAGTCTTGGCCTTTATCCAACAATTCGATGCGGCGTTTGGAGATGAGGGCTTCACGGAGTCATCTAAGCTACATCATGTAACTATGCATTTTCAAAAGTCCGCCAGGCAATGGTGGTCTAGCCTATGAGCAAATGGTGAAGCTCCACGAACATGGAAATCTTTAAGAGCTTCCATCATGAAGCAGTTTTTGGCTACCGATGCCAAAGACAAAGTACTCACCGAATGGTGAAGCTGCAAGCTCTCTCCCTACGAATCTATTCACAAATATGTAGACAAGTTTTGGGATTTACATCTCAAAGACATTGTCTTCAAAAAGATGGATTTTGGAGAGTAAAAACAACAATTTTCTGTGGGTTTAACTGAGGATATGGCGGAGTATGTTAACTCCCAAAGGCCACGCACCATATTTGCGGTCATACACCATACCATGGTAGCTTCAAGAATCAATTTCCAACAAGGGGCTAAGAGAAATCTTAAGCCCACAGAAAACAAGGACCGTAACGAGCCTAAGGGGAAGGACAATGTCCAAAAGTCTTCCAAAGGCAACACCAACAACAATAAAGCTAAGGAGCAGGGATTTTATAAAGGCAAAAATAAACTCTCTCCTAAAGAGCTAGAGCGTTATCAAAAAGATAACTGTCGTTTCAAGTGCGGGGAGCAGGGGCATGCCTATCGTGCTTGTCCCCACAAGAATACATGTAATGAGTCTCCTAGAGCTACCTTGGTCAAAATTCAAGAAGAGGACGCCCATCACAAAGGATCTCCTATATGCCATGCTTGGGGAAAGGTAAGAGAACATGATGCTTTCATTCTCTTTGACCCTGGTTCTACTCACAATTTCATATCCACAGAGTTGGCCACCAAGCTAGGCATCCAAGCCTATGAGATGGGAGATGTCCTACCTGTCGATGGTGCTTTCAAGGGGCAAGAAGCCTCGATCACTCCCTTAATTGGGAAATTAATGCTCCATGTCCAAAGCTATGTGGACAAGGAGGATTTCTTCAGCTCTCCTCTCAAGCATGAGGATGTAATCGTAAGGGCACCATGGTTTGATTGCATGGCTGCCAATGTTAAATTCCCTAAATGGCAAATCTATTTTAGGTTCAGGGAAAAAGATATGTACATAGATGCTAAGGAGCTGGGTAGTACCATACCCCTTGTACATAAGCAAGCTTTCAATAAGTCAATAAAGAGCTCTATTTCCGTGTACATGGTTTTTGTTAAATATTCTCAAAATGAACCTAATGCTTCAGAAGAAGAAAATATAAATAATCAAAAGGAATTAGAGTTATCCAACTTCCTTAAGGGGTTCCAAGATGTTTTTATTCACGACATTCCTTGTGAACTACCTCCCAAATGAGGCAATGACGACCATGCAATTGAACTTCTTCCAGGAATTTCACCTCCTAATAAATCTCCTTATAGAGTATCCCAAGCTCAACAAGACGAGATTATGCAACAAGTGCATGAGATAGTGGAGAAAGGCATGGTTAGGCCTAGCTCATCTCCATTTTGTTCATCAATGTTATCAATGCAAAAGAAAAACGGCACAAATCGTATGTGTCAACTATAGACCACTAAATAGGATCACTATCAAGAATAGGTTTCCCGTTCTACGGGTAGAAGACCTATTTGGTAAGCTACAAGGGTCGACCTACTTCAGTAGGATTGACCTAAAAAGTGGCTACCATCAAATAAGGATAGTTGACCAAGACATTGTAAAGAACACATTTCGCTCTACGTTTGGCCTTTATGAGTACATTGTCATGCCTTTTGGCTTGACCAATACACTAGCCACATTTAACCGCTTGATGGAGAAGCTATATAGGCCTCATCGAACCTTTACTAGAGTGTTCTTTGATGATATAGTCATCTACTCTAATTCATTAGACAACCACAAACAACACCTCTAGGTAATATTTCAAGTTTTACGAGAGAATAAAATTTATATTAATTGAAATTACAAGAGATTCAGTATTTAGGTCACATTATCTCTCAAGATGGCATCCAAATGGATCCATCAAAGCTAGAGGTAATAAAAGGATGGCCTAATACAAGCAATCTGCATGAACTAAGAGGCTTTATAGGTATATGTGCATACCATCATGTAGATTCTTCATAGAAAAGTTATCACAAATCACAGGACGATTACATGACCTAACAAAGAAAAACGTTAGGTATATATGGTCCACCAAGGAGAACAATGCTTTCGAAAAGCTTAAAGAGAAGCTTATCTCTCACCCTTTGCTTACACTGCCAGATCTCCCCAAACCGTTTGAGGTCCAATGTGACGCTTGTGGTCATTTCCTTGGAGCTGTTTTGCTCCAAGAAGGGCATGCCATAGCCTATAAAATTCGAAGGCTTGACCCTGTTGAGCAAGATCTAGGCAAATATGAGAAGGAACTCTTAGCAATTCTACATGCTCTAGACTCGTGGAAGCACTGTTTATTGGGGACTCCTTTCATTCTGCGAACGTATCACCAAAGCCTTAAGTACTTCATGACGCAGACCAAACTCTCCGACAAACAAATGAGGTGGGATTTTAGCAGCAAGCTAACACGGACACCATTTTTTGGAATTCTCTTTGTAAAACATTTATTATTTTGATGAATCGGGAATATCGTAACTCCTACTTTCTCGAATAAACTCTGTAATTAATGAACCGGGGCTACAAGCTTCCAGATTGTATCAGCCAGTCATCACCCAGTTTGGTAGAACTTTCGATTATTAGTTTTGACCAACCAAAAACCTTAGCTAAGGTATAAAAGCCAATTTTTGTAAGTTTTTAATAAGTTTTGGATAAGAAATACACAGAGTGAGATAACGGCGCTCACTCCCCTCCTTCTCACGCTTCCTACTCCCTCTCTGGTTGTCACATTGCGATTGTGTTTGTTGCATTGCAACCGCAGGTAAGAGCTCTACGCATTGACGTAAGCCATTCACGGTATTTCGTAGCTTTTGGCGTCGCCTACCCGTGGCCTAATTTCATCATAACTAGTAATTTACACTTTTAAATAAAAAACTAAGCATAGGTGGGGTATTGGGCCATCATTGCTAAGCATTTAGATGCATTCTAGGTCGAAAACGACCAAGTCAAAAATCCAATGTTGTTAATAATCGCAATTTTGGAACTTGACCTAAAGTGTGATTTGAGACCATACGCATGTGTTCTTAGGTCTTATAAACATGTCCTAGAAGTTTCATTACGTTTGAATGTCATTTGATGCTGTAAGGGATGCGAATTGTTTGCCGATGAGTGATTGGCTTTTGGTGATTTCAGTCACTTGAGTGTAGCTTGAGTTAGATGCGAGTTGTTACTTGTCTTCTGAGAGATTGACAACCTCTTGTAGCCTCTATGCACTAGTCGAATCAGCTTTGTCCCATGGTTTGACAAATTAATCGTGGTTCTCGCTAAATCTGCAATAAGATAGGATCGTGAGGTTAAACATGCGTCCCACATTTGGCACCGTTGCCGGAGATTGAAGAGACCTAAACTAGGAAAAAACACGAGCGTTTTGTGTAGTTGTCCTTTAACTTCCTCTAGGTTCACTTAGAGTAAAACTTTCTTTTTAGAAACCGCATAGCTTAAGATTGTCGTCTTTTGTTGTGTAGAGGTAGCTTGGAGGTAATCGTACTTGTTGAGTACCTTTAGGATTGTAGGGCTGTATATTTAGATTAGGATTTGGAGAATGATTGGTAGACAAGACAAGTCTTAAGATCAAGGCTCTGAAAAACATAAAAAACACAAGAAAACGACACTTTTCACAACCCCATTTCATGAGAATCTAGGAGTAGGGTAAGTAGGATCCGAGGTGGATTTCAGAAAATTGCTCTCTCTGAAAGAATCAAGCGTGAGGTGTTATTGGAAGTTGCAAAATTTCAGATCTACGGCTAGAAATAGCTCGAAAAGACTCGAATCCACTCAATCTGACTGGAGAGTAAGCCTAAGAGTTGTCTGAACCAGTGGGTAAGCTCAAAGACACTTCGAGGTAAAAAATTTCAAGAGTTGGCCAAAACTCAGATTATTTACTTTTCTTGACATTTTAGGCCAAATTAAGTTTTGACTTGATTCATAGGCTTAAAATGCATCATATAAAGACTGTCTTTGAGAAAATTGCAAAAAAGTGCTCATTTTAAGCCTAAAGTTAATAATCGCGATTATTAACTTTCTGCTCTAGATTGGCCAAGGTTCATACCGTTGACTCATTACATGTGTACAAACGACTTTTGTAAAGGCCCAAGAGATTTGGATCACTAAAGTGGCAAAAAACTGGGTAAAAACTAAAGTTTGTACTAACTTTTTGAATCTTGAGTATAAATTAAGGAAAAATTTATCCAAACTTGTTGAAATTTTTTTCATAGGCTTATGTTGATGTGATAAACATGTGTACATGCTCAATTGACCAAAAAATTGCAAACATTTGTCAAAAGTAAATAATCGCGATTATTTACTTCAATTTTTCAACTTTTTTTACCAAGTCAGTATACCACTAGTTTCACCATGTTGTAATAAGCCCACAAAACAAATTTGGAAAGATGTGGACCACTCAAGTGAAATTTGTGACTAAAATTGCGAAGTTAGTCTGCGGACAGATAATTGATGACCATTTGACCAAAAATGGTCCAAACTTGATGAAAATTGGCTAGTGACCTTAACTTAAGGTGCTTAACATATATGTGTCAAAGTTGAGGCAAAAACTTGCAAAAATCTAGTTGGAGTAAATAATCGTGATTATTTACATCTGCTTCAGAACTTGATGATTTTGAAAATTTGAGTGCATCACAAGGTCAAGCATATCAAGTAGACCTCACAAATCAATTTTGGTGACATTTGGATCCCAAAAGTGAGACTTAAGCCAAATTCTTGAAATCAAAGTCTGCGGACACCAAACAGTTGATAAACTTGATCAGATTTTGTCCAAACTTGTTGAAACTTGTCCGGGGACTTTAACAAGTTGTATACTTGCCAAACCTATCAAAAAAGTGCAAAAAACCTGACAAAAGTAAATAATCGCGATTATTTACTTCTGCTATCCAGAGACATCAAATTTGACTTTTGAACTTATACAGTGATAGACCAATATAATATAAAGCTACAGGGCAATTTTGGGTTCAATCGGATCAAAATTGATACATGTACACTTAGTTTACAATTTGCAGATTAGACCTTTGATTTTTTGCTAAAGTCGAATTTGAAAGTCAAATTTTGACTCTCATAGCTCGATTTGAAGTGATACACAGGGACCAATTACGAGAATAGCAAAAACTCTACTGTCTTTATAGAAGAATAGCTAACTTGATCAAGTTTATACAGGAATCAGGTTGCACACGAGGCATCAGTGGCTTGACAGAAAGTTGCAATTGAATCAAGTGGAAATTGACGACAAGTCAATCCAAAGGTGAGTACTCTATCCAGGGCTTCATAAGTCTATATGAACCTTAGATCTAATCATGTACTAGGAAATCAGGGCATACTCAGAGAAACCTCCAGTAGAGTATCTACCGAAGAAAGCATGAATTAAGGCAATTCCTTGTACACAATTCCTAAAGAAGTCTCAGACACTTTTTCAGATTCAACATCCGAAATGTCTTCTTATTCGACTCACTCGGAAACCGGAACGACAGTGCGCTATAAGCATATACTATCTTTTTACAAGTATAACCGTCATGGAGCCCAGGTTTACTTGGACCCTAATGGGGAGTATGTTGTTCGCATTGATGACCATGGTATTGAGTTCGAAGAAGAGGTTAGGGCAAACAAACAAGGAAAAATGTACATGGACCGAAATGGAACTCAGCATTTACATGTCAAAAACCCTGACGTGATAGACAAATGGGGGTTAGAAGTAAACACCATAATCCCAGATATGTCAGCAAAAGAAGGACCACCAACTTTAGAATTTGAGGGATACGATCAAGTAGACTTGAGGCCTTTGAAACTGCTTAGTACGGATAATCCTAGGATCGGAGTCTATTGTTGGGAAGATAGAAACATAAAAGATCTTCTGTGGATTTCTCATGCCAAACCAGGACAAGTAACGACCATGAAGATCATCTATATCTTCAAGATCAAAGATAAGGGATCAGCAAACCTACCAACCTACCTGTTTAGGGATTGTTATAACAACAACTTTGTTATGATGACTCCCGAGGAGGTAGAACAAACCAATACCAAGGGTATTCCATCCAGGATTGGATATTGGGGCAAGGACCAGAAACAATTCCAAGAGATGAACACCGTGAGAGATCATCTGAGAGTAATGTGAAGAAACCAAAAACCACCTCATCATGTAGAAAACCGTGTGAAACTAACAGGGCTACATGAGTCACTATTTCCAACAGACTGGTTTGAAGGACTCTACACAGGACCAACTCCCAGAAGACCTGGAGTTGAACCAAATAGATGCGTCAGACCAGTTGATTTTCAGAAATGGGTCAGAAAATATAGTGGATCAGGGGATCCATACGACCACTTAGCAAGCTTTAAGCAAGTGCTAAGAGCAGAGCGTATATTCCATTTTCATACTCAATTCGGGGGGTTTGGAATGACATTAGAAGGAAAAGCTTTGACATGGTTCCAAAACATTCCACCAAGGTCAATCATGGACTTGAACACATTAGCTCAAGGATTTGTAGCTGCTTGTTCCAAAACGGGGATCAAACATAATACAGTAGCTCAAATCTATAACTTTAAACAGAAACATGGTGATTCTATTAGGGATTGTGCAACTCAAATGAAACAATACATTGCCAGATGCCCAGAGATGGAGATACCTGTAGAAGAACGACTTGTATCTTTGTTTCTGGAGGGACAGCTAAACAAAGAACTTCATGCTATACTCTATAGTAAAAAGCATACAACCCTAGAAGCGTGTGTGTCTGATGCTATTGACCTAGGAGACAATTGCGAGATCTTCAATGAAGAAGATGTCCCTAAGGATAACCAAAGCAAGAAGAGAGTGTCCACAAAACCAGCATAAGTGGGAACAATTGCTACGGCACCACTCTCAGTCATAGAAGATATGCTAAAAAGGATGAACGACATGATGAACAACATGCAAAAAGCACCTATGAGAGGACCAAGACAAGCGATACCTCCACAGGGACAACCAATTAGGCCACAAAAATGGTGTGCAATCGAGGGTAAATGGACCAACCATGAGACCCACGAGTGCTACTTCAGACCAAAGTATGATGGGAATGTTCCATATGTGCCCATGAGGCCACAAGGACAACCCATGTACAGATATCAACCTAATATGGCCCAAGTTGAAAGACCACCAATGGGTATGGAAAGACCTCAACCTGTGTTGGGACAACAACCTCCGTATCCAGGACATAATGCAGTGCCTGTAAAGTACATGCACTCTGAAGGAGTCATATATGAATAAGCATTAGTGTCCATCTACGGTAATGGTAGAAGGAGATTGGTATAATCCACATCCACCACCAATGGAAGAAACCGTGACTTATGCTCCACCAGAGCTCGCACCAATGTATTATGTAGCTAATCAAGGTGTCAGACCTCCCATGGGAAGACCCATGATGAAGCCTAGAACATGAAACTGTCATAACTGTGGTGCTGACGACCATTGCAAAACGAATGTCCAGAGCCTGACAAAAACCTCAAACCAATTGAAGCCTATTGCACACAATGTTGCAAAAAGGGAGGACACTTTCCGGAAGATTGTCCTAAAAATCCTTTGAACAAGGGTAAAATCGTAGTAAACGTAGTCCAAGTGATGCTTAGTAGCTCATCGAAGAGTGAACCGATTGTTCCAATCAAGGTAATCACTATAGCACACGCAAAGAAAAAGAAACACAACCCCTCTGATGATTTGGAGAACATGAAAGTTTCTTTTCAAAGAATCAAAAGAGCAGAAGCAAAAGATATGAGATGAGAAAACAAAAACAACGGGTTGAAATCGAAGAGAAATCAAAGAAGCTAGCCTAGGACAAGTTAAAAGAAACAGGTAGTGAATTCAAGGAAACAACCGTGAAGTCTGGAGGATCCATTCCGGTTGATAAAATTTTTGATCCTATTAATGCCGCCTCGGAAGCCTACCAAGCAGGACTTAAAGCAGGGCAAAACATGGAAAACAAGTGGAGAAACTATCCATCTCCAGACATGGAAGCAGCTAAGATGGAAGCTTATCAAAATTTGGTAAGAATCATGCAAGAAATGCTGGAAAAACAAAAACCCAAGCTTGAAAGTATTGCAAAACCTGAAGAGCTTGTGGTAGAAGAAACGAAAGCAAAATGCGATGTGGTGGCAGAACCCCACCTCAAAACAAATAAACCAGAGCTTATAGTGCGAGACAGCAAAGATGCCTTAGATGGAGTTTCATTCGTAGAGGAAGACTGGCCATGACACTTATGGGAAAAAGTAAGAGAGATCAATGATGGGAGCCTAACTCTAAAGTCAGCTCCTATAGAGGAAGAGTCTGGTTGGATAACCTACCTTCTGATATGAACATGGATTTGCAATCCTTGTACAGGGATTGCATATTGGAAGCTTCAGGAATGTCGAAACCCTTGACATTAAAAACATTACCTTCTTACTTGGGAGATAACAAAGATGAATCCATCGTGTGCAAGACAACTCAAGTAAAAAGAGCTGAGCAGACCTTAGAAGGATGCAACATTCATTCAATCATGTCTACACCCATCCAATGCACTCTTACCTTGAGAGAACTATTAAAACTCATACCATACTTATGGAATGATTTATAGAAAACCCTAGAGAAAGTGGGTATAACGGGGTTAATCTCAAATAATTTGGGAAAATTGGAAAATGAAATGGAAATTAAAGAAATTTGATCAATTCCTATGAACAAAGTCGGAGAATATTATGAAGGGGAAGAAGAAAACACCACCCTCCAAGTGAAATATAATGACATTGAAACCATGACAATACTGGATAGTGGAGCTGGCATAGCCATAGCCACTAAAGCAGTATGGGAATCCTGGGGACAGCCAGCCATTAGACAAACTCGAATGAAATTGCAATTGGCTAACGGACACATTGAGAGACCATTAGGGCTGCTTGAAAAAGTGATAGTCAATTCCTGTGGAATTGAATATCAACACACATTTTCCATAGTAGACTTTGGAAAAAAGCTCAACTATGAAATCATATTGGGAAGACCTTTCATGCGACAGGTACAGCTTATCCAAGATTGGGGAAATAACTATCTGTACTTGAAGCAAGTGGGATCTATAACAAGAGTAAATCCAAAAGATCACACTTATAGAGATGTCTTGAAAACACCCATCCAAGAGTTTGATTCAGTCTCTTCGACTGAAACTAAACTCCCATCTTGGTTAAAAAAAGACACTCCTATTTGGATGTGTGGAGCTTCAGAAAATGGAATCTTAAGACGAGAAGAATGTATCCTAGAAAGGGAATGCATAGACGAGGCCTACGTACCTGAACCCTTTCCAAAACATTTATTTGAGCCATTCAAGTGGACTCAAATTTAGCAACAATGGACGTATGTGTGAATACGTCTATGCCTACTCAATTTTGCAATGAGGATGGCTACTCAATTCACATCCAAATGATTTCAATCCTCAACATTGAAAAAGAAGATGAGGAACCCAAGGACTTAATAAAAGCTCAACAAGTCTTTTCAGACCTCTATTACAATGCAACTGATGAGTTAGATGAACACTCAGCTACCTCAGAAGATTCGGGGTCAGAAAAAGAGCATACGAGAGCTAAGTTACTCTTAAAAGGAGGGGAGGAAAAGTTTTTTGACTTTCCAAACCAGAAATCAAGAAGACAAAAATGGTATAGAAGAAAGAGAGACACCAAAATTGTGAAAACACGACCTATGCCATCAGTCTCCAGTAAAACACAATTCCTGATGCAGATAGATGCTAATGATTGCGTCAAGGAAAAAATAACTGGCAGATATCCTTCAAACAAAACTCAAAAATATCTCAGACATCGAGAAAAACAAGGAAGGGCACTCAAGAAAAATCACAGGATGAGAAACCACCCATGACCAGAGTCGAGCGGAAAAAGAAATATCAAGAGTTGAAAAAAGCTCTAAAGGAGATATACACAGCCGAAATGGAAACTACGAAAGAGGATGGTAAGGATGTAATGCATGTTCCATCCCATTACAAAAAGTATACTCTCCAAGATCGAAAAATCATAGTTGAACAACCTGTTAGGGAACTACAAAAACAAGGCGAATCTTACGAAGGGCCGAAAACGCTAAAAGGGTAGACTTGGCTGAATCAGGAGAAGAGCCTAGACCTGCTTACATTGCGAATGACCTAATAGAAGAAGAAGAAAAGATTTTGTTGAGCTTGTTAAAGGAATACCGAGATATCTTTGCTTGGTCTTACAAGGATCTCAAGGGTGTTGATCCAAAAATCTGTCAACATATCATACCCATGAGAGATGATGCAAAACCAAGTAGACAGAGACCATACACATATAACAAAACATTTGCCAGGAAGATCAAAGAAGATATTGAAAAACTAAAGAAATCCGAATTTATATACAAAATTGAACGCACAGATTAAGTGTCTCCAATTGTGGTAGTACCCAAGAAGAATGGGAAATTACGAGTGTGTGTTAATCTCAAAAAGGTGAATGCAACTACCATCAGAGACAACTTTCCTCTTCTAATAACTGAGCATGTTTTAGAACGAGTTGCAGGAAAAGAAGCTTACAGCTTCTTAGACGGCTTTTTGAGATACAATCAACTTTTGGTTGACCCAAAAGATCAGCACAAAACTGCTTTTGCAACAGAATGGGGTATATTTGCCTATCCGGTTATGCCGTTTGGGTTAACTAATGCTCCAGCCATGTTTCAAAGGTTGATGAGCCATGCTTTCAAAGAATATCTTAGGAAATTCTTAGAAGTATATATCGATGATCTATGCATGCATTCATCAATCCGGGCTGATCATTTTGAACACCTCAAAAAGGTATTCAAAAAATGTAGACTTTATAGGATTTGCTTAAATCCTGAAAAGTGCACATTCATGGGAAGACAAGGAAAAATTCTTGGACATATAGTGTCTAAAAATGGCATAGCTACTGATATTGAGAAGATTCATGTCATTGCTGATTTGCCTAGACCAACAACAGTCAAGGGGGTACAAGCCTTCATGGGACATTGTGGATATTACGACGGTTCATCTACATGTACGCTATAATTGCAAAACCCATGTATAGCTTGATTACGCACTTTGAATGGACCGAGGCCTGTGAAGAATCCTTCATGAAGCTTAAGCAAGCTCTCACCTCAGCTCCAATATTGAAAGCACCAGATTCGGATAAGGTATTCCACGTACATGTAGATGCTTCTAATTTTGCTATCAGTTGTATACTAGCTCAACCAAGAGATGGGAAAATTGACTTTCCTATTTCTTATGCTAGCCGACAATTGAACATGGCAGAAAAGAATTACACCACCACCAAAAGAGAATGACTAGGAATGATCTATGCCGTTAAAAAGTATAGACATTACCTATTAGCCAACAAGTTTGTGTTCTTTGTGGACCACCAAGCTTTGTTGTGTTTGGTTAACAAGCCATGCAACATAGGGAGAATAGTGAGATGGTTCATCATTCTTCTTGAATTTGATTTCACTGTGGTTGTAAAAAAAGGCACTACACATCAACGAGCAGATCATTTGTCAAGGATTGTTTCAGGGGAATCACCTAAAGGGATAGATGATGATTTACCAAATTCCTATTTGTCTCCGTAGAAATTATACCTAGATGGTCGGAAAACATTGTGTCATTAATGACAATAGCTCAAGTGGATTCACAAATACCACTTCCTATCACAATCGGATTAATCAAGCAATCGGCTATGTATCAATTACTAGCTGGAAGGCTATACAAAAGAAACCGAGACGGGATATTGCTCTTATGCATTAATCCTAAAGAAAAAGAACAAGTACCTAAGTCAAGCACATGTTACCATAATAGGACTTCACTTTGCGGAAGACCAAACTATGCAACGAATCTTGAGATTTGGAGTATTTTGGCAGACTATGAGGAGAGATGTTCGATCTTTTGTAAAGGATTTCCCTCAATGTCAAAAACAAACACCCATACCTCATGTAACATTGTTTCAAACGTCACCTGTTCCTAAGTGGAGTAATGATCTGGTTACTTACTTATCAAGCTGAACATTTACTGAGGATATGAGTAAACGCCATCAAAGAGCAATTGAAACTGAAGCAAGAGACTATGCTCTTATTGGGAACCAATTGTATCGGAGAGGTAAAGATCAACATTTGCATCTTTGTGCAAACGAAAACGAGTATATTCCAATTATAGAACAAGCACATGCTGGATTAGTTGGAGGTCACTTTTCTAGTGAGACCACCACAAGAGCAATCTTGATGGCAGGCATATGGTGGCCAACACTTTTGCAGATGCCAAAGAATATGTTTGAAGATATGATGCTTGTCAACGAGCAAAAATGCCCACACGAGTAGATAGCATGCCCTTAAGACCAATGATGGGGGCTAGAGCTTTCGCAAAATGGGGTAGAGATTTTGTTGGACCAATACAGCCACCTGCTTATAGAACCCAAGCTCAATATATCATTGTAGCTACAGACTATTTGACCAAGTGGGCCGAGGCTAAAGCAACTCAAAAGAATGATGCCAGAACCACTGTTGCATTCTTATATAAGTATGTATTCACGAGATATGGACTACCAATAGAGATTGTCAATGATCAGGGAACTCATTTTCTCAACGAGGTAATAGAGTATTTGCTTAATGATTTTATGGTCATCCATAACAAATCAGCTCCCTATCACCCACAAGCAAACGGAAAAGCTGAGCATACGAATAAAATTCTTAGCTCGGTACTGACTAAAGTGGTTAGTTCAGGAAGAACAGGCTGGGAAATGAATCTCCATGCTGCTCTATGGGCTTATCGAGTTTCATTCAAAACAGCTCTAAATGCTACACCCTTTAACCTTGTTTATGGTCTTGATGCCATACTGCCAATAGAATTTCTATGGCCGACATTACGGGTAGCACAGAATCTTGAGTGGACTGGACATGAATTGTCAAAAAGACTTGAAGATTTGGAAAAGCTAGATGAGCAAAGGTTAACAGCTGTAGCTCATATCAATGCACAAAAGCGAAAACAAAAATAGTTTTTTGATTCCCACTTAATCACAAAGATCTTCAAGAAAAGGGACTTAGTTCTAGTTTATTCCCTTAAGCAACACATTCCCAAGTTTTTTAAAAAAAGGGAAACGGACCATTTATCATTGAAGATGTATCTCCAAGTGCAGCAGTAAAATTGTCCACCCTAGATGGTGAACCAATGGCTAATTGGATTAGTGGATGTCATTTAAAGAAATACAATTTGCCACTAACCAATGAATTGCTAGAAAGAATGCATGCATCCAAACAAAGGAAGATCAAACGACAGCAGGTGATTGAGGAAGCCCAAGAGGAAGCTCGGCTTTGGGTACTCAAGTGGAAAGCTGCTCTCAAGAATCAACAGATACCGATTCCCATCAACACTTTGGAAATAGATGATCGACAATGGGAATTACCTAAAGACGCAGTTTTAACAGATGATGACTGATTAGACGGAATGGACCTACGCATCAAAGTATAGCTCAACAATCATAGCACCAATGATTTGGTCAACACAGGAGATAGAGTAAATGCAGTCGGTTATTCCACATACAAGAAGGCCACAAATCAAGCATTGACGGCAAGAATAGCGACAATCAAAGGATGCAACAAGAACCCAACTCCAACATTGGGAGTAGTCAACTTGAACGTGATAGTACATGGATGTTCATGTCCTTATGAGTTTGTATGCTTACCAAATGAACACATGAATGAAACGATGATTCTTGGAATTCCTTGGATACGTACATACAAAGCAGTACCAGATTGGGATATGAATCAACTAAAGCTATCACCTAAAGGAGGACAACTCATTGTTCCAATTACACCAAGCAAGGAGGAATGGAAAAGAAGTAATCAGTAGACAAAACCACGAAGTAGTCAATCTTCTCCATCCCCTCGACAATCAAATGCTACATGTAGCATGCAAGGAGTCAGGCAAATTTGGGTACCAAAAACACAGCTAAAGGATAAGCCGATTAAAATCTGGGTGCCTAAAACTTCACCGACGAAAGAAAAGAAGGTTCCAAGGGTTCGAAGACAGACACGAGCATCTCCGAGCAAGGAACCTAACATGGAAATGGTTTGGAAGAAAAAGGAGCACTTATCTTCTCCACAACCCGTTAAACCAATCAAGCAATGGCGAGTTAAATCTCAACAGACTCCACCACACCATGCAGCACCACGCCGACCAAATTACCAATGGCGAGAAAAAGCTCAACAATAGTCAAAAGTGCTAGCAACACCTCAAGCAATCAGCGTGCTAAAGCATCCTGATGGTACAATCAAACAGAGATCACACAAACTACAAGATATGCTATTTGGAAGACATCAGCAGCAAACCTCGACATCGAAAACCCTTGAGTTAATTACTCAAAACCCAGCTCTTGCACAGCATATTGATTTGAATTGCATTGATCTTCATATCATGATAGAGCCAATGATGGCTATGCATAGACACGATTGTTCAACCCATGCACACAGTCGTCCCGGAGTACGCCATCTAGGAGGGGTGGAAGGACACTAAGTACTAAGTACTAAGTAATTAAGGGCAATGTTTGAAGAGGGAGGAGAAAGTTTGATGTAAACGTTACTTTGCCTGTAAATTTTTGTTTTGACCATACAGTTTTGTTCCTTGCATGTTTTTATGCATCTTTGCTTGTTCAAAAATTGATTTGAAGCAAATTGGACCAAATGGTCAGCATTTCAGCCTAAAGGACATTTTAGCGATAATTCCGACAAATCTGCTAACTTTGCACTCTATTCACTAAACAGGAGCCATTCAAGCAGCAGAGAGGGCCAAGAAGAATCTAAACCAAAAAGAGAAATTACAAGACCTGCCCGCGTATCAACTAGACCCCGAGTCAGTCAAAGCAGCAAAGGCATCCTACCTTTCTAGAGAACAGCTGGAAGAGCTGTTAGGAAATAAGACGTAGCTAAATAGATAATTGAGTAGATTACTTAATGGAGAGAGACAGATTTATATACACGAGATTATAGAGTAGAGAGAGAGAGAGAGAGTACACACGATATACGTGGTTCACCCAATGTGGGCTACGTCCACGGGAAAGCAGCCACTCAATGGCTTTAGTACTTCAAAACAAGAAGTAGTTTACAAAGGGAT
Source organism: Adiantum capillus-veneris (assembly GCF_014529385.1). Lineage (NCBI taxonomy): Eukaryota > Viridiplantae > Streptophyta > Polypodiopsida > Polypodiales > Pteridaceae > Adiantum > Adiantum capillus-veneris. The sequence continues at coordinate 102,908,451 of NC_140941.1, forward strand.
TATACCCTTAATGGAGCTCCCGCCTTGCTTCACTCTCACCACCTCACACTCACCTTGTTGCATCAACTTCACACTATGAAATGTGTATAGAAATGGCCTCCTTTTATAGGCCAAAAGGGCTGCCATCTCTTATGAGAGACAGCCATGTGTAGCCGCCCTTGTGCGAATAAGTCCAAATCGGACCCTCCAATCCGCCCATGTGTGGCCGCCCTTGAGAAGACAAGTCCGCTTTTGAATTCGGCCATCGGCCACCGGCCATTGACTTCCGACCACCGGCCATCGGCCATTGACTACCGGCCACCGGCCAACCGACCGGTTGTTTTCTGACCACTTTCCGGCCGCCGTCCGGCCATAATATTCCGGCGAAAAAAAGTCTCAGGGGCCTCCGCCCCCGAGGCCTTTAAAGTTGCCCCTGATTCTTGTCCGTGAAAATTTTGGTTTCCGGTGAGTGATTTTCCTTCACGCACGATGGCTTCTCCTCATAATGGGGGCCTTACAAATGTGCGCTTTTACCACAGAAAATTACAAGGGTAAATCAGGCTCCATACTTAACAATCTCCCACTTGGAGACTGATCTCCAAACCAAACCTGTGACTGCTTTCCATTCTGGCTTCTTATCCTTGAATGCCGATTGAAGATGAGCAAAAGCTCAACTTCTCCTTGTTGACCACCTTTGTAAACATGTCTGCAGGATTTTCACTTGTATGCACCTTTCCTAGCTTTAGCTGTCCCTCTTCCAAAAGAGTGCGTATGAAGTGATATCTCACCTCAATGTGCTTTGTCCTTGAATGAAAGGCTGAGTTCTTTGCAAGATGGATAGCGCTTTGGCTATCACTGTACAAGACACAATTGTCTTGTTTGAATCCAAGCTCTTCTAAGAATCTGTGAAGCCACAGAATTTCTTTGCTTGCCTCCGTCATTGCTACATACTCTGCTTCCGTGGTAGAAAGTGAAACCACTTTCTGCAGCTTTGAAGCCCAGCTTACTGCTGTGCCTCCAACCGTGAACACATAGCCAGTAGTGCTCCTTCGAGTATCTTTGTCACCTGCCATATCTGCATCAGCATACCCTTCTAGAAAAATATCAGTTCCTCCAAAATACAAAGCATTTGTTGTTGTCCCTTTTAGATACCTAAGTATCCACTTCACAGCTTGCCAATGCTCTTTACCTGGGTTGTCCATGAACCTACTCACAACTCCCACTGCATGTGCAATGTCTGGCCTTGTCCAGACCATAGCATACATTAGAGAACCTACCACTGCAGCATAAGGAACTTTAGACATATAGGCTATCTCCTCTTGTGTCTTTGGACACATATCCTTCGTTAGTTTAAAATGACCAGCCAAAGGTGTAGAAACTGGTTTTGCATTTTGCATTGCAAACCTTTCTAGTACCTTCTTGATGTAATCTTCTTGAGATAGCTTTATTGTCTTCTTCATCCTGTCCCTTGATATTTTCATACCAAGTATCCTCTTTGCAGCACCTAAATCTTTCATTGAAAAAGATTTGGACAGCTCCTCTTTTAGGTCTTTGATGTCCTGCATGTTAGCACTTGCAATCAACATGTCATCAACATACAACAATAGGATGATGAATTTCCCATCTCCCAAATTCTTCGCGTAGACGCAGTGATCCGAGTTGCATCTTGTGAATCCATGATCCAACATCCATCGATCAAACTTCAAGTACCATTGTCTTGATGCTTGCTTTAAACCATACAAGCTCTTCTTTAATCTGCAAACCATTTTCTCCTTACCTTTTACTTCATACCCCTTTGGTTGAAGCATGTAGATTTCCTCCTCTAAGTCACCGTGAGGGAATGCCGTATTTACATCCATTTGCTCGAGATTTAGATCATGAGCAGCCACAAGGCTTAAGACAAGCCTAATTGAGTTCATTTTTACAACAGGAGAAAATATTTCATTGAAGTCAATACCTTTCTTTTGAGAAAAACCTTTTACCACAAGCCTAGACTTGTACCTTTTCTTCCCACCTTCTTCGTCCTTTAGCTTGTACACCCATTTGTTTTGAAGTGCCCGCTTACCTTTAGGCAACTCAACCAACTCCCATGTTTGGTTGCGATGTAGTGAGTCCATCTCCGCTTGCATGCTCTTCGTCCATTCTTCTTTGGATTCATGTTGCATAGCTTCTTCATATGATTCCGGCTCTCCAGAATCTGAGATCAAGAGATGGTTGAAGGAAGGAACAAACCTTTCTCGAGGTCTACTTGCTCTTGTAGATCTTCGGGGAATAGGTTGAGGCTCCTCATTTGGTTGACGTTGTTGCACATTGTCACCGTTTGCAGTCCTTGAGTCTTCACCGTCCTCAAGCTCCATGTACTCATCACCTGTTTCTTTTGTTTGTTTTCTTTCCAAGTAATCTTTGTACATATTTTGTTCGTTAAAAATTACATCCCTACTCCTTAAGATTTTACCATCTTCACGATTCCATAGGCGATACCCAAAGTCTCCTTCTCCATAGCCAATGAAGAAACACTTTTTGGACTTTGCATCTAACTTTGATCTTCGGCTTCTATCTATGTGCATGAAAGCCTCACACCCAAACACTTTGAGAAATGCATAATTCACCGGTTTACCTATCCATGCCTTTTCTGAAACTCCCCCATCCAATGCCGTTGAGGGTGACCGATTGATTAAGTACACAGACGTACTTACAGCTTCCGCCCAAAGCTCAAGCGGTAGGCCTGCATGTAGCCGCATGCTTCGTGCTCGTTCCATGATTGTCCTGTTCATCCTTTCCGAAATCCCATTTTGTTGAGGTGTCCTTGGGGTTGTCCTTTGCCTCCGAATGCCATTGCTAGCACAAAAGATTTCAAAAGCTTGGCTGCAATATTCGCCTCCATTGTCGGATCTGAGGCATTTAACCTTGGTACCTGTTTCATTCTCCACAAAGGTTTTCCACCTTTGAAATATGGAAAATACATCGGATTTATTCTTCATGACATAAACCCATGTTTTTCTAGTCGCATCGTCTATGAATGTTACATAGTACAATGAGCCACCAAGTGATGGTGTACTTGCAGGACCCCAAACATCAGAATGAACCAACTCAAGTTTTTTATTTTTTCTTTCATTTCTTGATTTTTGAAATTTTACCCTCTTTTGTTTACCATAAACACAATCTTCACAGAACTCTAAGTCCACTTCTTTCAAACCTGGTAGAAGCTTCTTTGTTTGAAGGATTTGCATTCCTTTGGCACTCATATGCCCAAGTCGGTAGTGCCACACCGCACTGTCAACTTCTGTAGTTGTTGCACAAGCTGAAGGTTGCGTGCTAACAGTACACAAGTAAAGTGTACCGACTTTTTCACCCTTGGCAACCACCAAAGATCCCTTTGAGATCTTCCACCGTTTGTTTCCGAATGCAATGTTGTGACCTTCATCGTCCAATTGTCCTGTAGAGATCAAATTTTTGCGAAGAGAAGGAACATGCCTAACATCTTTAAGCTTCCATTCATTTCCGTTAGCAGTTTTGACAGAAACTGTACCTTTGCCGACAATCTCACAAGCTTCATCATCTCCCAAGTATACATACCCAAAATTACCTTTGGTGTAGTCTTGGAAATGTTGCTTGTGTGGTGTCGCATGGAATGAAGCCCCGGAATCTACTATCCAGGAATTCGACACATTGTCTAATCAGAGAATTAGAGCATCTTGCTCTACTTTACCTGCCACATTGGCCTCCGATGTTGGCTTGTTGTCTTGAGACTCTGTCTCCTTCTTCTTCTTGGACCAGCAATCCTTCTTGACGTGGCCCTTCTTGCCACAGTTCCAACATTCAAGAACTGACTTTGTGCGTGACTTGCTCCGCCTTGAGCGATCACGACCCTTTTGGTTTTTGAACCTCTCCTTAAGCCTTCCTCTTGTTTCCACTGATAGTGCAGCACTTGATGATTCTCCTGTGCTTCTCCTTCGCATTTCCTCGCTTAGAAGAACACCCACAACATCATCAAACTTAAGAGTATTTGTGCCAGAGATAGAATTACTTACAGCCATCACAAGGCTGTCCCAACTATCCGGTAGAGATGATAGTATAAGGAGAGCTCGCACTTCGTCATCGAAATTGATTTTCACTGATCGAAGTTGACTTATGTTTGTGTTAAAGTCATTTAGATGTTCTGCAACTGAACCATTCTCTGCCATCTTTAGATTGAACAAGCGCTTCATAAGAAATACCTTATTGGATGCCGATGGTTTCTCGTAGAAGTCGTCAAGTGACTTCATCAAGTCCTCCGTGGTCTTCATCTCCGAAACATTGAAGGCCACCTTTGACGCCAAGCTTAACCGGATTGTTCCCAGTGCCTTTCGATCAAGGACAATCCATGCTTCATCTGCCATTGTTGCGGGCTTCTTCGCAAGACCGCCTAATGGAAAATAGAGGTCCTTCTGGTAGAGATAGTCTTCAATCTGCATCTTCCAATGTTGGTCTGAGCTTCCCTTCCTCCGCCATAACTCCCACTCAATTCAAGGAATCCTTTCCTTGAGATAATTTAGCTACGAGCAAACCTTGCTCTGATACCAGTTGTTAGGAAATAAGACGTAGCTAAATAGATAATTGAGTAGATTACTTAATGGAGAGAGACAGATTTATATACACGAGATTATAGAGTAGAGAGAGAGAGAGAGAGAGTACACATGATATACGTGGTTCACCCAATGTGGGCTACGTCCACGGGAAAACAGCCACTCAATGGCTTTAGTACTTCAAAACAAGAAGTAGTTTACAAAGGGATTATACCCTTAATGGAGCTCCCGCCTTGCTTCACTCTCACCACCTCACACTCACCTTGTTGCATCAACTTCACACTATGAAATGTGTATAGAAATGGCCTCCTTTTATAGGCCAAAAGGGCTGCCCTCTCTTATGAGAGACAGCCATGTGTAGCCGCCCTTGTGCGAATAAGTCCAAATCGGACCCTCCAATCCGCCCATGTGTGGCCGCCCTTGAGAAGACAAGTCCGCTTTTGAATTCGGCCACCGGCCACCGGCCATTGACTTCCGACCACCGGCCATCGGCCATTGACTACCGGCCACCGGCCAACCGACCGGTTGTTTTCCGACCACTTTCCGACCGCCGTCCGGCCATAATATTCCGGCGAAAAAGAATATTCCGGCGAAAAAAAGTCTTAGGGGCCTCCGCCCTCGAGGCCTTTAAAGTTGCCCCTGATTCTTGTCCGTGAAAATTTTGGTTTCCGGTGAGTGATTTTCCTTCACGCACGATGGCTTCTCCTCATAATGGGGGCCTTACAAATGTGCGCTTTTACCACAGAAAATTACAAGGGTAAATCAGGCTCCATACTTAACAAGAGCACCACACTATAGTTTTCACTGGCAAGTTCAAATCAGGCTCCATACTTAACAAGAGCACCACACTATAGTTTTCACTGGCAAGTTCAAATCAGGCTCCATACTTAACAAGAGCACCACACTATAGTTTTCACTGGCAAGTTCAAAAGTGAAGAGGGGCATCAAGTGGAGTTGCAACTCCTGCCCAAAGAAGTTTATGATGTAGTCGCCAAGCCAGAGAAAAAAGAGGCTAACCGCAGTTTGGGGCTCAGGCATTTCTACGAACAAGAGCCTTGCAGAGTGGACTTTCAGAAAGCTTACGAGCTTCTATCTACCATCAAAGAAGACGGAACCGCACAGATATCAGACACCCAAGGGAACAAGGTTGAAGTAATGATCACAAAAGAGATAGTGGCAGAGGCACTCAGACTGCCCACTTAAGGAATGACCATGCGGGCAAGAGACAGGAAAACAACAGGCACATTTACCAAAGAGACAGTCGCGGCTACATTCGCCGATCTTATCCACAAACAGGTGGAAGAGCCAGGTCGTTTGTACCACCAACACTTCCATTTTCTAGCAAAAAGGCTACCAAGGTACACTACACCAAATCATGCTGTGGTCACCACATTCACTCAAGTTCTCAAGTCGATGACAAGGCAACTAGTGGACCACGCGCAGTATGTCTTGACAACCTTGAAGGGCACCAAGAAGGAAGGAAAAATCACGTACTTGGGCGGCTACAAGGTCAAGTAAAAGATCATATAAATCTCATGATGGGTCAGCTGACAACTCGCCGAAAAGGCACAGCAGCGAGAGCTCTGACAACGGAGAAAAAAGAGCTCGGAGAGAAGAGATGAAAAGAAAAGTTATGGCCACACAGCAAGAAGAGCCAGCTCAAAAACAAGTGTGCTTTGAAAGAGAGAAACAGGCGTACCAGCGTAGTAGGCAAGCATAAGGGAAGGACCCACAAAAATGGGTACCTGCAGGATTGAAAGGCCCTCGAACAAAGCATCATACAAGAAAAGAGGCGGATGATCCAACAGAGCATTTAGAAAGAATGTACCAAGAGGCTGAAGCTCTAAAGCTAAAGGAGGCAGAAGAAGCTGCAAAGAAATCCAAGGAAGCGGAAGACCAAAGGCAAGCCGAGGAAACGGCTAGCCAAAAGCAAAATCATGGATCTCCCCGACCCACCTCACCGCATACAGAACAACAAGACCATCCCATGCCTAGCCCACCACCATCACCTGCAGGCAAAGACACCAATGAAGAAGCAGAGCCTAAGAAAGAGAAAGATTCTGAGTCCACCCAACAAACAAAATCTGCACAAGAGGCTGACCACCCCGATGGACGAAAAGAAAAAGAAATCGAGCCAGAACAGGAGAAGGCAGCAGAAGATACTAAAAAGCCAGAAGAAGAAAAGGCAAGTAGATTTGAAAAAGAGACTAATAAGGAAGTAGATGCGAAAAAACCGCCTACCACTGCACATGAGACAGAACCTGAGCCAGCAAAAGAAGAAAGGCCGACACTTGAGAGACAACAAGGGTTGGGACAACACCCTCTACTTCTACTCAGCCAGAAATTGTCGAGGCATCAAAGCCTCAGGATGGCCAAGAAGAAGACCGTCCATCTACCTCCACACAAGAACCACCAGCAGTTACGATGTAGGAAGAAGCAACACATGAGGCTGCAGGCACATCTCAGGTGGCACGTCAAGAGGAGTGGCAATCAAACGACGAAGTAATAGTACAGATCAATGAATATGCAAGATGCAGGAAATGACGGAGAGACTCTGCTCAGCAGCACTAAACCGTAGCACCAAGGCCAAAGAACTTGAGATGGTGATGGACGCTCTCCAAGGAGAGCTAGAAGACAGGATGACTATCATCACTAGTCTCCAAAGGCAGGTGCAAGAGCTGAAGGCAGAAACAGAACAGCATCAGTTGGCCAGAGATAAACAAAAAAAAGAAATAGAGGAGTTAGGTGATCTACTCACCAAATTATCCGATGCCTGCAAAGTAAAAGACGAGCAGCTGACAGAAATTACAAATGAACTTCTTACGACCTCTCTGTCAGCTCAAAAAATTGAGGTACAATTAGATGTTGCCAATGCTTCTCTGCAGTATTTTGAACAAAGGATCAATGATCATGCCATTTTCTTACCGCAAATCAAACAAAATCCAGTCGTGGCCTCGATCAAAGGAACTGACAAAGTGTATAAGGCACTTGAAAAGAAAAACAAAGACCTAGAATTGGAATTAAAGCTAGAACAATCATAGCGCAGGGACTTGGCACTGATGCAAGTTCAAAGAGAGGAGGAGCTTCTAAAGGAGATAGCAGAACTCAAGCGGATTAATCAACTCCTCAGAGATGGGAAACCAGACATGCAGGAAGAGGCAGGCACTTCAGAGCCGCCACAGATAGACACACCCTCGATCTCGTTTGCTGAGTTTGAGACACAGTCCACAGCAGAGCCGAGTGTTGATGAGGATTTTTAAATTAACATCACGGAAGAAGACACAATGCCAATGGTCCAGTTGTCAAAATCTGAAGAAGACGCACTGAAGGGGAAGATCACCCTAGAGGTGTATGAGCAATGGAAATCCGCAATGGATTGGAAGTTGAGAGTTTTACACTCTGTCAATGTCTCTCAACTCACTCCCAATCAGATCAACGCTCAATGGCACCAACAATCCCTGCCGTACCCTCTCATCAAAGTAGAACTATTACAGGTGAAAGAAAGGTTGTACAAGGATATGCAAGAAGATGGTGCAAATAAAGACCATCGAAAGTGGAGGTTAAGCTGGTTGAACAAGAATCCAAGATACGTGATTCTGTTCACAAGAGCACCTGTAGCCCTTCAAAGAGATCCAACATTATGTCATGTACCCATAGCAAGGACATGGCAAGTGCATGAAGCATTGCAAAAGAAGAGGCCAACTTATCTCAACTTCCCCAGGCTGCCAGCTCCAGAGAGAGGTCAAGCAACAGAGGAATACATGGTGAAAACCCTAATGGGCGCCATGTCTTTCTTCAAGAGTCTGCCAGATCTCTCATGTGCCATGTCATGTAAGATCTACAGAATGTTGCTCACATGTGTACAAGTTTTTAAAGAGCCTGAGCAAACAAGAGCCTCATGGCTATCATTCTTGGAAGGAAACAAAGGCTTATGCTACGATCTGAGTGGGCAACCTTCAGAAGTGGTCCTTTACGGATTACATGCCAGATGCATGTTCTTGTAATTGAATAATATGCTAGCCTTTGAAGAATCATTCTACACTGGATTCTTCACCTGGCAAACGAAGATATTTGCACCGATGATCAGCAACCTAACATCCAGGTTTGTAGGCTACTCAGCGGTGGAGCTGAAGAATCAAGTAACAATGCAATTTCTGCAAGTGCTCGATAAAGAACAAAGAATCAGATACCAGAAGGCACTGGACACGCTTAAAGACCGCCTCGCTAGCCGTCAACCTGAAGACGATTTCAGCCCATAAAGCTATGTCAAGGGATGACACAGGCAAGGAGGGGGGGAATGTTAGCAGCAAGCTAACACGGACACCATTTTTTGGAGTTGTCTTTGTAAAAAATTTATTATTTTGATGAATCGGGAATATTGTAACTCCTACTTTTTTGGATAAACTCTGTATTTAATGAGCCGGGGCTACAAGCCTCCAGATTGTATCAGCCAGTCATCACCCAGCTTTGGTAGAACTCCAGATTATTAGTTTTGACCACCCAAAAACCTTGGCTAAGGTATAAAAGCTAAGTTTTTTATAAGTTTTGGATAAGAAATACACAGCGTGAGCTAATGGCCCTCACTCCTCTCCTTCTTGCTCTTCCTACTCCCTCTTCGGTTGTCACATTGTGATTGTGTTTGTTGCATTGCAACCATAGGTAAGAGCTCTACGCATTGACGTAAGCCATTCACAATATTTCGTAGCTTTTGGCGTCGCCGACCCTCGGCGTAATTTCATCATAACTAGGAATTTACACTTTTAAATCCAAAACTAAGCATAGGCGGGGTATTGGGGCATCATTGCTAAGCATTTAGATGCATTCTGGGTCGAAAACGATTAGGTCAAAAATCCACTGCTGTTAGTAATCGCAATTTTGGAACTTGATCCAAAGTGTGGTTTGAGACCATAAGCATGTGTTCTAAGGTCTTATAAACATGTCCTAGAAGTTTCGTTACGTTTGAATGTCATTTGATGCTGTAACGGATGTTAATTGTTTGCCGATGAGCGATTGGCTTTTGGTGATTTCAGTCACTTGAGTGTACATTGAGTTAGATGCAGGTTGTTAGTTGTTTTCTAAGAGATTGACAACCTCTTGTAGCCTCTATGCACTAGTTGAGTCAGCTTCGTCCCATGGTTTGACAAATTAATCATGGTTCTCGCCTTGTTCTTGCTAATACTGCAATAAGATAGGATGGTGAGGTTAGACATGCGTCCCACAAGGGAAGCAACCTGGATTGCTTCAACCTTTGCCAATTCCTAATTCACCATGGGAGAGCATATCCATGGATTTTATCTTTGGATTGCTCAAGTCTATCCATCAGAATACGGGAATATGGACCATAGTAGACAGGTTTAGCAAACAAGCACATTTCATACCTGTCAAAAAGACTATCAAGGCCCATCAAATGGCAACCCTCTTTATATCATAAATCTTCAAGTACCACGGCTTGCCAATGTCCATAGTGTCGTATAGAGATCCTAGAATGACCAGTAATTTCTGGAAGGGTCTCTTTGAGAATTTAGGTACAAGGCTAAACTTCTCTTCGGCCTATCATCCCCAAACGGACGGCCAAAGTGAAATAACCAACCTAACAATCCTTGATCTACTAAAAGCTTATGTCACAAAAGTAGATCAAAAGTCCCAATGGGAGAAGTACTTACCCTTAGTGGAGTATGCTTACAATAACACTGTACATACTTCGATCGGAAAAGCACCTTTTGAGGTAATTGAGAGAAGATCAAAAAGTCCCCTGCTACTACTGAAGGTACATGGGAATGGGAAGATCTTTGTTACATATGAATATAGCCGTGACCTACAAGAATCTTTCCAAAAGATTAAGGATGCTATATCCATCTCTCCGTAAAGTCAAAAAGCTGATGTTGATAAGCACATAAGAGCCCTAGCCTTTAAACAAAATGATTGGGTCTTGCTTAAGTTTCCTAAGGCTCGATTAAGGCACACAATGGGCAAGAATCCTATGGGACACCAAAAGTAACATGCTAAGTTAGCAAAAACGTACTATGGTTCCTTTCAGAGTCTTAGTCCAATCAATGAGATGGCCTATCAACTCAAGTTGCCTAGCCTTGGCTCATACACAATGCTTTCCATGTGAGCCTACTAAAGCCTACAAAGGAGAGCCACCTCAAGGAGCAATCATTGAAGACCCACCAAAGATCAAGGACCAAGAAGAGGTGTTGCAGCCCGAGTCCATTCTCTGACACAAAGACAAGGTATTACGTCTCCCAAACACCAAGTAGAGCTTGTCACTCTACTATGGAAGATTGATAGGACTAATGTGCAGACATGCTTGCGGCAGCGTAAGGCTCTCAAGCGCCAAATGGACTAGTCATCCATTGTGGAATGATGTCGTAGGGTAACATAGGGATCCTCTACCCGATAAGAAAAGGACTCATGAATATGCTTTATCTTCTCTACACCATAGTCGAGGACGATTATGATTTCAAGAGAGAGGTAATGTCATAATAATCAATATCTAATTCTCCTAAATGATTTTCTCATATTAAATTGATCATTTAATGTGGGGAAGTGCCAGGGGAGAAAAAGCTAGAATATTGGTTAAGCTAGCAGACCGGCCACAGTAGGGATCCAAAGGAGGAAAATAGGGATGCAAAAGGGGGGCCATCTGCAAAAGAGCCATGTGCAACAATGGGCTAAAAAGACCCTAAGGTTCAGCCCATTAAGACTTCCAAAATGCTAAGGTTCCAAAATTCAAAGGTTATGTCCAAAGGTCAACCCTATGGGAATTGGATGCTTTGTGTGTGTAAAAAAAGTCTCTGCATATCCCTACATAGGAGGGGGCGAGCCTTTCTTCTAGGGGATGAGAGAGAAAGCCACACACACACACACACACACACAAGCTCCATTTACACAAAGGGAATGAGGGACACATGTCAGCTCCCTAGGCCAGATGCCCACAAGGTGTACCCAATTCCTATTGGATGGCCTTAGAGGTGGACCAATAAGAATTAGGCTAGAGTAAATCTAGTTTAATTAATTTAAAAACACTTAATAAAACGAACCAATGAAAATTAAGTCTCCTGGATGATTATTGGACAGCCCGTGAAGGGTCCAATAGGAATTGAGCAGCCCAATGGGCTACTTAATTCCTATTGGTCAGAATGGGGAAAGGTCCAATGGGGATTTAATTCATTTAAATCAATTAAGTTTAATTGATTAAGCTCTCACAAAAGGGGAAAGGGGGACACATGTCAGAAGGCTATCACTTATGCTGCTTAATAGCCATTGGCTTGACTTGGGGAGGTCCAATGGGGAGCCTGCAAGAGTAAATAGCAAGAGGGCTCGCCCAAGAGAGAGAGGGGGCTGATTTTTGCAAGGCATTATCACACACACACTCACACAATCTCATGTGTGAAGAAAGAGAAGACTATCTCTTCGCAAGCTTTAATGGAGAGCTCATCACCTACTCCAAGCTTGTGAGATAGAAGCCTACATCAACACACTCTTGGCATGTGGATGCAAATCCAACCAAGAGCCAAGCTTCAATGCATGCTCATCTCTTCTACCAAGCTAATTACTAAGCTAAGCTATGCTAATATGAGTGATTATGTTAGGAGATGTACATCTTTCTCGTAAGATACTCCTTCTTCCTCTCAATCTACTCTCATACCCTGCTAGCTCTCACCATCTTCGAAGGTGTGTGAGGTCTTGGGTTTGAGAACGGGGATAATTAAAGTTGTGTTTGCTAAGTGTTTTGCTTAGTGCATGAAGCTTTCATCTTCATTGCACTAGCTAGTCTTGAAGGAACACAAAGAATTGTATTGTACAATGTCTCTCTTGATGGGAGAAACCATAATACAAAGCCTTTTGGAGGGGGGACCGGCTCCATGCAAATCCGGTCCTCAAATGTTGTCAATAGATTAATTTCTCTCTCTTTTGAAGTATTGTTGATGCTATCTAACTAGGTGTTATGCTTTTTGTTGCACTCTCCACCCAAGCACTCTTGTAATTCTCATTAGGAATCTATTCTAATGAAATGCCCACTATGTTCATGCTAATTTCCGCTACACATTATTAGGCCATTAAATGTTACAAGGGCAAATAGAGATCCAAAGGGGGCCAGTCTACAAAAGAGCAATGTGCTTCAATGGGGCTTAAAAGACCTAAGGTTTCAACCCCATTAAGACTTCTATAGTCTAAAGTTTCTAATTTTTAATTGTATTGTCCAAAGGCCAAAGTAGGGGAAATATTGGATGGTCATGGAAAGACTCAAAACTCTTCCCACATCCCTAGGAAGGAGGGGGTGAGCACTTATTGTAGGGGGTGAGAGAGAAACACACACATACACTCCAAGGCTCCCCTTTTACACAAAGGGAATACTGGACACATGTCAGGCTCCTAGGCCAGTTGCCCCCAATCCCGAGGGGTCACTATGTGTAAAACTACCATATCATGTGTGTTCAAGACATGTTTGTAAAACCCCTTCTCTGTAAATTTTGTTAGAAATATGATGTACCCTTTTCTTTTAAAATCTGTAAGGTTTTTTCAACTTTGGAAAAATAATGCCCTTCTGTACATATATTTCTATAAGTTTCAAGAACTTTAAATACCCTTCTGTTGAACTCGCGTGATAGGTTACATTTTTATTATGGATGGCCATAGAGGTGGACCAATGCGAATTAGGCTAGAGTAAATTTAGTCTAATCAATTTTTAAAAATGCTTGATAAAAGAACCAATAGAATTTAAGCTCCCTAGAAGACTATTGGACAGTCTACCAAGGGGTCCAATGAGCATTTAGCAGCCCAATGGCTTGCCTCATTCCTATTGGCCAGAAGACTAAGAGGTCCGATGAGAGTTTAGTTGAATTATTAAATTACCTAAAGCTCTCACAAAAGGGGAACGGGGAGACACTTGTCAAAAGGATATCAACTATGCTTATAATTTGTGATTGGCTAAGCTTTACAGGAGCCAATGGGAGGCCAGCATGAGCAATTAGCAAGAGGGGTCGACCAAGATGAGAGAGAGGGCTGCATTTTTCTCTAACACATTTCCACACACACACACACAACTCATGTGTGCAAGAAGAACTCCATCTCCTACTCCAAGCATGGAGAAGTAGAGGCCTACACCAACAACTCTTGGCTATGGAATGCAAATCCAACCACGAGCCAAGCTTCAATGACATGCCCATCTCCTCTACCATGCTAATTACTAAGCTAAGCTATGCTATAAGAGTGATTATGTGAGGAGAATACTTCTTTCTTGTAAGATACCTCTTCTTCCTCTCAATCTATCCTCATTCCCTGCTAGCTCTCATCATTTTTGAAGGTGTGTGAGGTCTTGGGACTGAGGGTAGGGACACTAGGTGTGTTTTTCAAGCATAATTTGGTGCATGAAGCTTCCATCTTCATTGTACCAACAAGTTTTATCAAGGAACACAAGAATTGTATTGTACAAAAGGCTCCTTTGATGGGAGAAGCTATAATACAAAGCCTTTATGGAGGCGGGACCGGCTCCATGTAAACTTGGTTCTCAACTGTTGTGTCAGTTGTTCTATTTCTATTTATTTTAAAGTACTATCAATGCCAAATTAGTTAGATTTAAATTTCTATGTTGCTTTCTGAAATTAAGTACTCTCTCTATACTCATTAGGAACTTGTTCTTAATGAAATGCTCACTATGTTATCAATTTCCGCCACACACAAGTTACTAGTGTATTAAATGTTACAAGTCCACTACCCCATACTTGCTTTGTTGGCATGCGGTCACATAGGGTTTATTAGACATTGCTGTTTCATACATATAAGACAGTAGTGGAGATGTATGCGAGATGCAGATACGGCTTTGACAGATGTTAGAGAGGCAGTTCTAGTGGCAGTCTATGCCAGTGACGATGATGTCATGTTTGCCTCCAGTGTACCTCTTGCAGATTTGTCTATGGTTAGCACACTTTCTCCACAGTGGTTACTAGATAGTGATGCTACTTTCCACGTCACATTATGTCGTGAGTGGTTTAGCACAGTTACTAGTGGAAGACTTGGTTGTGTGCACTTGGCCGATGGTTCGGCATTTTAGAGTGCAGGTGCAGGAGATGTTTGTTTGTCTTTGCCTACTGATGCATCATACACGCTATGACATGTGCACTATGTTCCTTAGCTTAGATAGAGCTTGATCTCAGTGAGACAGTTTGGCAGTTTTTGGTTGTGCACAAGTTCGAATCTCATGCATATATTGGAGTTCTTATTGTGTGGTCTTGCCAATGTAGAACATCAAGAGGGAAATCGGTAAGATTTTGCATAATGAAACTAGGTAAAGCAAGTAGAATAGTGTAATCTACCATATATATAGTAGTTATGTATTGTCTAAAGTATGTTCAAATAATAGAAAAATTGCAATTAAGGGTAACTTACTGAACATTGTGAGCAGTGGTTTACACAATTATGATATTGGGGCGTTCTTGACAGCAAGAGGAACATTTTGGGTCTTGTTGCTTGTTCCCGCCTCCTTCCCATTGCTCGATCTCCTTCTTTTTGGTGCCATCTTGGAATTTAGCAATCAAAAAATTGTGTGTGTTATGTAGTCTTGAAGAGCTCAAACAGAGAAATCCAATGCACTAATCAAATTGAAAATCTTACAAGGTTTAAGGCTTGGTGAAGCATTGTTAAAGTGAGGGCAAATTAAGGACATGCACCACATGAATGAGATGTGCAACCTCACACAAATGTCATTCTAGGTAGTAAACTTGTAAGCAAGTCACTTTATTGACTTAGTCATAAAGAAGTAGTTAAGGTAGAATTTTAGTTTACGGTCTACCTCAGTAGGGGTTTTATTCAACCCAAATCATCACCTAGGTTGTTGAAGGAAAAAGACAATACTATGCACAAGTGCTTTTGGTTATTATTAAGAATAAGTATTTGTTATCATAGGTAGATGAATTATTCACGAAGTGTGCTATTTTAGAAAAATAGATATCATCAAGTATATGTAAGCCTTGCAGTTATACCCAAAATTTTCTTTCAAACATGGTTTGAGCATTATGAGTTTGTGGTCATGTCCTTTGGCTTGACCAATGCATCGGTTACTTTTATGAAACTTATGGATAGTGTTCCAAAATAATAATTGAGCAAGTTTGTTCTTGTTTTCTGCGATGAAACTTTATTACAATGCTACCCAAGAGATGCACTTGAGATATCTTTGGCAAGGGTTTGACTTATTATGTCAACACAAGCTTTATGCAAAGAGTAAGTGTGATTTTCTTAAGATAGAAGTTCACTACCTTGGGTATATTATTTCACCAAATGGTATAGCAATAGATAATTCCCAAGTGGATGCTATTTCTTGGGATTGGTAGGTCTATATCGTAATTATGCAAGACTTGCGTTTCTTATGATGGACCAATTGAAAGTCAAAGGCAATACTTTCATCAACATAGTTCAGATAAGCTTAGGTCGGATTTAGCATCAACAACTATACTTGCTATAATTGGTCCACTTAAAACTTTTGCTCTAGAAAAATATTCTAGTTCTAGAGCTATTGGCACAGTTTTCCTCCAAGAAAGTAGATTGATGGGGATAGTGCACAACATAATTACTATACCTCTAAAAGAGAACTCCAAGAGGGTATACGAATTACTTTTAAGAGTAAAAAACTCGATAGTGCACAACATAATTACTATGCCTATGAAAGAGAACTCTATGCTATAGTGTATGCTTTGCAAAATTTGAGACATTGTTTGTGTGGAGCTTAGTTTGAGAATTTTTTACTATGAGAGCATAAAAATTGTTGGAATTAGGGTTGTAGAGAAATGCACACAGCTTGGAGATGATGAAGGAAGCTCAAGGCACACAATAGAGAGTGTGTTACTTAGTGTACAATGGAAAGATAGATAGCCCTAGAGTGATGGGCGTATATACAATGCTCGGGGGAAAAAACCTCCTAAAGAGGGTAAAAATGCCCCGGCGGTCCTAGGGTGTTCACACACATCACTACCACATGTATATGGTAACAAAAATGGTTCACAAATCAAACTAATTTGAAGGGTGAAAATTCTGGGTGGACTAAGATTCTCCAAGAGAACAAAGTGAGTTTTTAGCTTTCATCAAGGGCATATACGAGCATGGCAAGGCATATTCCAAGGTGTGGAGCCATGTTAAACTAAGGGATCCTTCTCACTCCATTACTAGTAGTCCTTTTGTTAGAGGTGAGAATCCAAAAAGGGTAACCAATAGCACAGGTAGTTAGAATCAAGAAGCAAGATTCAAGAAGCACAACGATTATTGTGGGTAAGGATAAAAGGAAGCAGGATACCCGAACACAGGTGGGGGGGGTTTGGTGTGATGAGTGAGTGATTGGTTGCCTTGAGCACCATTGTAATGCATAACTAAGTGCTTGACCATGGTATGGTCTAAGTCTATATCTTGCACACATATATTTTTTATAATTATGAATGAGAAAGTGATGTGTTGGTCTTCAATTGTACATCTTAGGAAGTGTTTTATCACCGGTGTGTCTGCTGGTGCTGGCATAGTCATGGACTATAGCCAAGGTTGACTAACCCTATTATTCAGTAGTATGTAAGGGTGTTGTATGCTTTAGAAACAACATTGGTGATCATGCTAGGGAAACTCTAGAAAAAGAGTTTCAACTATGGAGGACAACACAAGTGAGAGGGCAGGCCCAAGTAATGCAAGTAAAGAAAGTGAGTAGACCCAGGAAAAAAACAAAAATTTGGGAACTGGATAGGGTGACTTTTGATCAAGAAGGTCACTCTAAACTTGAGGTAAGGGAGGAAAATGATGCACCACAACTAGAGAGGCAACCCAGTGAACAACAACCAAAGAGGCAACAAGATGGGGCCACAAGGCAACTAAAGGATCTGATAGGAAACATGGCTTGAAAAGCGGGCAAAGACCTCAAGCTGAAAATGCTTGAATTCAAGGGGAAGAAAGGAAGAGACCACAGAAGCACATCCAGTCTTTCAAGAGCTTGCCAAACCTCAAAGAACTATGTAGAGCAAACTGGAGAGTATGCTTCCCACAAACATTGAGAGCGGCAACCCAAACATGGTACTTCAACTACCCACCATAGCAATTATTGATCCATATCCAAGGCCTTTGTTCAGCAATTCAAGGATGAAAGATTTGACAAAGAGATACTCAACCAGTTCGGAAAGATCAAACAAAAGAAGACAGTGTCAAGCAATTCGTGAAAGAGAGCAGGGCCCTGACCAGACAACTATATTTACCATCAGGCCACAAAAGTCTCAAGTCTTGGTTTCTCAATGAAACATCCTTAAAAGAGGTGGCAAAACCAGAGATTACCAATCCCATGTGCACTTTTGAGGAGCTTATTGAAAAAGCGGTAAAAATAGAAAAGAAGGGGGTCAAAAGACAAAAGGGAGACACTAGCTCGAGTGACTTTAGTGCTTCAGAGGACACCATCAATTCAAATAAAGAGCCTGCTAGTAAACACTAAAAAACAAGTCTGGGAAAATGAGTTCAAATGGCTCAAGAAACAAGTAGAGGAGAGGATGGGTGTGAGAAGCAGAATGCCTTCTAAAGGTGTTGACCACCGGGTCAACAACACAAAATAACTCAAGTTTCCTACCAAAGTCTTATCTTTTGCGAGTTATGAAATGCTGCGGATTATGGCTATAAACGTCATTTGTAATGAGTAGTTATTCTAGTTTCAGAAGCCGGGGTGCAATGGCACTTCCAAATTCTAAATACAAAGCCATTTGACCTTTTCAACCCCATTTTTGGTTAAACCTAAGGTAGCCTTAGTATATAAGGTACTTAGGTCATTTTGTAAAGGAAGACTTTTATCATAATCAAAAACTTTACGCTGCCGTCTACTGTGTGTGAGAGAGAAAGAGAGTGAGCGTGAGCTTTATCCTCTTGCTACGCCCAGCTCGCTCAACACATTGGATATCCGATTGCACCATTGTTGTAGGCTCGAGGAGAGCTACGCGACAACGCCAAGCATTCCACGCGAGACGAAGCGCACACGCCGACGCATCTACGAGCTATTTGTGGCCGTAAGTGTATCAAACGATGTCTGTTTTCTGCGTGCTAGTAGTCTATAGAATCGTGGAGACATGAGCTACGCATAGGTACTCATAAATTTCAGTTTCGGGCACTTTCAAAATTCTGTTGTACCATCCTACGCATTTTCCACATACGGGTTTAGAGTGAGGGTTTTGAGGGTAGAAGCTTAGGGACAGGTGTATCCTAGTGAGGGGATGGTGTTCCTTAAGTTTCGTACGAATCTGGCATGATTAGGTGAGTTACCTTCCGTATGTGTGTATGTGGCTAGGTGGTGTAGTTGAGAGCAGTGAGGTTCTTGATTGTGATTTAGTTGGCCTTCCAGAGTGTTGTATGTGTAGGATGGTCTCAGCCTGACAAGCCAAAGAGATTTCCTCCCTGTGCTTATCGTGTCATCTGTGTCCTCGATTGACATTATGTTGATCTAGGTAGTGTTTGCATGCACTTCATGGGTGTGTGAGTCGCTCCGTCCAACAAAAAGGGGAAGTATGTTGCATCCATTGCCAGAGAGTAATCACTCAACCAGTGATTGCATCAAGTGCAATTACTACAAGTACAGGGGGAATTTGTGGGAAGAGTGCCCAGTAAGGTTATCAATGCCAAGATTTACGATAGTGACACTGACGACAATATAGGAAGTCCTAGGGCAACCCACAACAAGCACTGGGCGAAGATCATACCCAAGGCCGCCACCCAAGAGATTTAATTGCAAGAAATGTGGGAAAGAGGGAATTTTGCAAGGGAGTGTACAAAAATATTTGACCACCAACAACCCAACAACCCCAATGTAAATCTATTGTTTCCAGAGATAACAACTATCACCTAAGCCAAAAACCAGAGAATCCCCCAAAAGAGTAGATGTTACCTTGCCAATCAAACAGTGGTAGAAACTTAAACATGAGGCATCTTAAGTAACTCAAGGTCTTTAAAAAAGTCCCCCTCATCACAACACTCAAGAGGTAAGGAAAGTTCAAAATACTATTGGGGCAACATGTTAGACAAGCACTAAGATATGGGCCAAGAAATCAATATAGAAGACCGATCCACCATGATATAAAATGGAAGAAGTACACCAATCAAAGAATGAAGACATATAAGAAATCAGTAGCAAGAGGAAGCAAAGAGTGGAAGAGAAGGAAGCAAAGGATTCCATTTGGAAGAAAATCTATTATAAAAAAAACAAAACTATTGTTGGATATGTTCAAAGGCTATGCCATTAGTTGAAAAACTATTGGGAAAAGAAGGATTAAAAATAGCTTATGAATTATATAATATTGGAATATGGGATGACCAAGCACCAGTTGTGCTAGTAGAATGCAAAATCAAGAAGCAGTGGAATCCATCTAATAAAGAATCTTTGGATGGGGGTGCTACCATGAACATCATGTTAGAGAGGGTGGGTTAGGAAACACTTGGTCTAAAGTAAATCAACATCATTCAAGTTGCGAATGGCAGATCAAACAATATCAGAACCCCTAAGAATAGTAGAGAATGTACCAATAAGGGTGGCCGGTGTCAAGTTTGAAACCTCATTTCCAATATTAAAAGTGGGGGACTCACATGATGAACTATTAGGAAGACCGTGGCTCAGAGTGATAGGTGATTGGGGCACATATAGGTTAACAATGAACATGGGCACTAGGAAGCTCACCATATCAACATCATCCCACCAGTGTTCCAAAGGACATCCAACCAAGAGAAATATTCATCTCAAAAACCCAAGAGTTATGGGGAAATATCAAAGCTAGTGGCATTGTCCCAATGGCTACTCTGGATTTAAACTAGTGACTCTTGATTTGAAGCTAGTGACTTAGCAAAAAATGTTCCCAAAACACTTTAGGCATGACAAAGAAGGGACTAGGTAGGTGCTGAATGAGGTCAACCATGAGGTGATTGGGAATGAGGTAGAGGAAATAAAGCGTGGGATTGATGAAAAGAGGGCAATACAAGTGAACAAAAAATTTCTTGATTATTTTAAAAGAGCACTATCAACACTATTCTTGGAGTTTAAGGATGTGTTTGGGTGGGATCACACTAAACTAAAGGGCATTGATTCAAGGGTTTTTTAGAACAAGATTTCACTCAAAAAGGATGCCAAACCAATGAGGATGCAAATGTAGCTGAAGATTGGACTCATCACAGAGGTGGAAAGCAGTGGCTGGTTGTTTCCCATTGTGGTGGTTCCAAAGAAGAGCAAAAGATTGAGGATTTGTGTTCAAGAAACTAAATGAGAAGACCATAAAAGATGCATTCCCCCTTTTGTTTATAGACACTATGTTAGATCAAGTGGCAGGATATGAAATATATAGCTTTCTAGATGGTTATAATAGATATAACCATATCAGGCTAGCTATGTAGGGAGCAGATGATGTTCATAATAGAATGGGGTGCATTTGTATTCTTGATGATTCCATTCAAGTTAAGTATGCACCTATAACTTTTCAAAGGGAAATGATGGCTATATTTTCAAAGTGTAGCTAAACATCTGGAATGTTTGCGATTCATGTTTGCAAGGTGTAGAGAGAAGAGGGTTTGTTTGAATCCATACAAGTGTGTGTCTGGAGCATATAGAGGAACACGACTGGGTCATGTAGTGTCGAGCACAGGCATTGCGATGTTAGATGACAAGATCAAGAAATTCAAGAACCAATACCACACACCAATGCAAATTAGGTATCAAGCTTATGGTTTATGTCAGCTTTCACAGGATATTTGTGGAGAAGTTAGCAGAATTCGCAACCCCACTCTATGCGTTAACAAAAAAGGGGGCCATATTCTATTGGGATCAAAAATGTTAGGAGTGGTTTCAGGAAATCAAGAAAATAATTATAGAGAAACCAATCCTGAGGCAGCCCATATGGTACCTCATGCATTAGGACTAGCATTAGGAGCTATACTAGCTCAACGTGAAGGGGATACAAAAATTCCAAATATAATTTGCAAGTAGAAGATTTTCCCATTGCAAGCCATGCATATATCACCATGGAGCAGGAGGCTCTAGGGATGATATTTGCAGTACAAAAGTTTAGGCAGTACTTGATGGGGAATTTCTTTGTGCTTTATGTGATCATCAAAGCGTTGTTGCATTTGATTAACAAAGTAGTTATTTGCTTAGATGGATGCTATTGCTACAAGAATTTCAGTTAAAAGTCATCCATAAACCAGGGAAAAATCATCTTGAGGTAGACTTCTTGTTCATAGCAATGCCAGGTAACAATAGTTCCAGCTTGAATGACAAGCTCCCTAATGCAACCTTGTTTAGAGTTTAGAACTATATGAAAGAATCAGAAATGGAAACATACTTGAAAATAGGGGAACTATCCATTGATTGGCCTGTGAAGAAGAAACAGGCATCGATCCAAGCTAGGAACTTCACATGCACAGTCGGAGCATTGTACAAACTAGGGAAGGATGGAATAATGAGATGTGCTTGCCAGTTGAGGAATAAATTGAGCTGCTAGAAGAAGCTCATGAAGTGGAAGCAAGATGACACATGTCAAGGGAAGTAGCACCTAGGAAACTATTACAAGATGGATATTGGTGGGATTCACTCTTCAAAGACTCGTAGGAATGGGCCAAGGGGTGCGACATGTGTCAAAGAATGGGGAGGCCCTTACCCACCAACATGGGGCCACTACTAACTACCTCCACTTAGGCCACTACTTGACCAAGTAATCATTAGCCTTCCAGTAATGGCAATGCATCTTCTTCTTGCCTTTTTCAACAAAGTTCCTAGATGAGTTGCTACCAATAGGAGCAGTAGACACAGGTGATCTTCTATTCACAAAAGAACCACTGGTTGCATTTCTATTACCACCTCCTCATTGAGCAACAAAAGAGCCTATTGAACTGGATGTTGTTTAGCCCTGTTCTTTCTTGAAAGTGACTGTTGTAATAGCAATATGCATAATGCATCAAACTTGTTATCTTGAGAGTTTCCTTGGGTCATAAGTCTCCAAGTATTGGCAAAAGTATGGTAAGAGTCTGGCAACACATCAAGAATAGTCTACATAAGTGAAGTGTCAAAAATAACTTCACCTATAGTATAACGCCAAGGGCCAGTGTGAAGTTAGCTCAAGAGTTGCCTACATAGAGGCATATGGCTAGGTGGAGAGCTAGGCTTCACAGTCCTAGGCCTTAAAGTGGTATCAAAGCTATTTTGGACATGTGCTTGGATGCATGCAAACCGTGCAATGGAGGAGGGGGGCTCTCGATGAAGAATGTGGGGAACATCCCTTAGGCAATGAGGGAGAGGAAAGTTAACCTGCATGGATTTGCAAACTCTTTCTCTCTACATACTTGCACCATCGTAAGGGAAAATTCACACTTTTGCATTGGACCAAGCCAAGTAAATTTTTTGCACAACCTACAGATTCTGCAAAATTTTTGGGAAGTGCTGCAAATTATCCAATGAATTAAATTGGCACATTTTTGGAAATTTTTTTGAAGATTGGAAACACCTAGAGTGAAGGGATTTCCTCACATCAAAGGTATTTCACCTTATTTGATAGCTTCTCCTAGTTATTTGGCACGTCTTATTATTTGGAGGTTTTCTATACTCATGATCGATTTTGAAAGCATTTTTGTCAAGTTAGTTTGATATTTAGCACAACCAACTGCCATCCATTTTAGCGGTTGCTCTTGCATTTTCCTTCTTGCTTGTCATAGGCAATTCTTAGAACAAGATATTCCTTTTGTTACTACTCACAGAGCACAATTGCACCATGGATTCACACATAGATATACATTATATACTTGTGGTTGCTCTTGGATTTTGCTTCCTGTCACCCTGCAACCATTGACACTCATTGAGGGTGCCTGCATGGAAATTTGCCAGGATGATAGCATAGAACTACTTGATATGCAATACTTTGTTGCATTCTTCTCTCGCTTCTCTTCCATCTCTTGCTACTCCTCTTCTATCACCAAAACAAGCAAATGTTGCAAGTATCATCAAGTGCAAATTAGGCTTGTTGATATACACCCAAATAAGGTTTAGACAAAGCTTTTGGTTATGCCCTCCGGGTTAACAAATTCACCAGCTACTTTCATGATGCTTATCTTGAAACCATATTTGGAAAAATTTATCATCGTTTTTCTCTATGACATTTTAGTGTATAGTGCCTTGGAGGAAGAGAACTTATAGCATTTGAAGGACGTGTTTTATTTACTATGGCAGCACAAATTATACACAAAAATTACAAGTGTGACTTTTTGAAAGATGAGATTCACTATTTGAGACATGTATTTTGGTTGTTGGCCTTCATATGGATAAATCCAAATTGGATGCCATTCGTAAATGGCCTCCCCAAAAATCTAGAAGAGCTTCACATTTTCTTGGGATTTGTAGGTTTTTATTGATGGTTCATTAAAAACCATACTAGAATTGCTATGAAGAGTGCGTGGCCGTGTGGAGTGCGAGGGAGAAGTAGAAGAAATCACAAGCTGATCTGCAAGAAGGGGAGAGTTTGTTCACCAATTCGACACAGATATTCGGTGTCAAATTCTTAATGGATGTCATGATAGTCCTAGTGTAAGACACCCAGGCACAAATAAAACTTATGCACTCGTACGATTACAATTTTATTGGCCAGGTTTACATGGGTATGTTCAAGACTATGTTTTGCATTGCCAAAAATGTCAAGTTAATAAAGAAGAGCGCCTAAAGCACCGGGTCTCTTGTATACTTTGGATATTCCCAATGGTAAATGGGAGAGTATATCTACGAACTTTATTGTGAGTTTACCAACCACTACTGCACAAGGTCATGACTCAATATGGCTTGTGGTCGATTGGTTGACTAAACTTTGCAAAATCATTCCAACCAAATCCACTTTTAAGACCTCAGAATTAGCAAAATTACTTGTTGACAACTTGTACAAGTTATACGAATTGCCTTGCAATATTGTGAGTGATCATGAGACCCAGCATAATAATCATTTCTAAAGGGCTAATTTTAAACGATTGGGAACAGAACTCAACATCAGTTTTGCAGATTATCTAGAGTGTTGGAGGATTGATTGAACAACCCACCTGGCCGGACACAAAGCCGAACACCACATTTGTACTCTATTTATTTTTTGAGCTGGTGCAGTGATACTGTGTCTAAATCCTGATTCTAGAGTAGCAGGTCCATTCCCTGAGTTGTAATTCTGTTATGACATTTGTAAAATTCCATGTCAGCCAACCACTAGCCATTTTGGAATCCCTAGGTATAAAGGTGAATAATGTTAATGTGAAAGGAGACTTATCTTTTGAAGAAGAAGGAGCTCTGAAAAACGTATGCATTTTGTGTCAGTTCGAGTGTCGAAATGGTGTGAGGACCTAGAGGAGTGAGAAAGAACATAGACTGATTTCTTGATCTTTGAGTGGTGGCTTGCTTGTTGAGTTGGTATGTTTGCTTGCCTCTTGAGATTGACAACCTCAAAGAGTCTCTGTACCCCATCCGAGTCAATTCCCTAAGTATTGAAATTATCTTAGAGCCAAATAGCTATGCTATAGACATCCATCACACGCTGGCGCTAACATTGGCGTCGTTTTTGGAGAACGATCCTTAGATGGTGAGTGACCTAGTGCGTATTTAGACCGTTCTTTTTTGAAGATTTGTCTTTCCATACTATTTACACTTTAAGTGAAGCAGCTAGACATGAGGTTTAGTGCTTGGTAGTGTCTAGAAATTGAGGACTTGCTAGATCTATTCTCGAGAGGTAAAGAGGGTTGGAAGTGAGTTCTCAGCCTCAAGCATTTCATTCTTTGATTTTCTCTATGCTTTCAGAGTGTTATACCATTTTTTGTTTTGATTTTAATTTGTATCGTTTTGTTGTTTCTGTTTCATCTGTCATTTTAGTACTTAGGAGTAGGGTAAGTAGAAACTACCACCATCAAATTTGAGTTGAAAGATCACGGCAAAAGCTGTTGAACACCATATTTTGGCCAAAACAACCATATCTCTAAAATTCTAAAAATTTGATGGTAGAGACTTGAAAAGTGATCCAAATTCAAAAATAAGTGCAAAAAGGGCATAACCAAACCTGAGAGAGTGAATCTGGAAAATTTCATGTTGTTTGGTGCAAGAACATGGATCACGATCCATGTTCCCCTGTGACTTTCTGAGCAAAAATTGATACCATTCGGTCCAGTGTGGTTCTAGATCACTGAATATAGACTTTTGGTGTGAGAAATTGAAACTGAAAACTCACTCAAATCAAGAAATTTGGCAAAAGACACAAAAATCTTGGAAATTACTTTGGGGCTTTTCAACTTTTTGAGATCCAAATCCAAAAATAAGTAAGAATCTGACATCCACAGACTGCAAGCATACAACTGACCGATTTTCATGTTCAGATGTGGTCAAACATGGATCGCAATCTATGTCCCCCTTGACCATGAAAAAAGTTGGTCAAAATAGTCAAACATAGAAACTAGTCAAAAATCGTAGGGCAGCAAGAAAAACTTGCTTTTGACTGACAACAAGTTTTCCAAATCCAAAAATAAGTGGTGGAGTAGACTATTGATAATGTAAGTCATCAGCAAGCCAAATTTGGTGTTCAGTTTTGATGGAACATGCATCGCGATCCATGTCCCCCATCAAGAGTTTTGGCTGAGATTTGAGCGGTAGGTAGCTGAGACATTAACAAACACTTTTCTCAAAAGAACCATTTGCAAAAAAGTTGTAAAAAAGCAATCAAAAGAGCCAAAAATAGAACATTGTCAAAATTGTCACAACGGACTCAAGATTTCACCTTTGGTTGGTCAAAATTGATCCAAGTTCAAAAAATTATTGGGAAGCAGGCTACAAACATCATCATGCCATCAGCTCACAAAATATCAAGTCTAAAAGTGGTGAAACATGGATTGCAATCCATGACCCCCATGTGAAATTTTGGACAAAAACTATACTAGCACATAACAGAGACCATTGTGAACAAAAGTCCCCATAGGAGGTTTGTCGAAAAAGTCCAAAAATTTCATCAAAAGTGTCAAAAACTGTTCAAGTTGAAAACCCTAAAATGGATCTGTGGATTAACTTTTGCTTGACCTAATCAAGTCCAAACCACGCACAAACCATATATCAAGGATCAGAGGACCAAGGGCAAGCTGTGTGTCAAGTTTCATCACCTTCTGACACAAGGGTACATGGATCGCGATCCATGTCCCTCTATCACAGACTAAGACCAAACTTGTACCATAGTCAGAGCACATCATAAGGAGTCTAGTGGTCTTTTCAAAACTGAATTTGGATATTAAAAACCAAGCCAAAAGCCTAGAATTGTCAAGCATTCTGACAAAGTGCTAAAATTGACATAATTTCCAATCTAGAGATCCAAATCCACAAATTTATGATACTATAAGACCTACTAGTCATGTTGATTCTGATGGTACCAAGAAAAGTTAGTTTGGTCTCCAAACATGGATCGCAATCCATGTCCCCATGGTGATAGGTTGACTTGGAAATTAGAATCAATAGTGGATAACATATCCCAAAGTCCAATTTTGAAAAAAAAAATAGCAAATTTGGGTCAAAAGGAAGCAAAATAGGTGATAGACTAAAAGTCACAGTGCAAACCTAGTGCTGGTCATTTGACCTATCAAACCAAGTTCAAATCCAAAAAGATTTGAGAATTAGCTTGTGGGCATAGTGAGTAACAAGCTGCCAAAAGATCAATTCTAGATGTGGTTAAACATGGATAGCGATCCATGTCCCCCAACCTAGAATTTGATGAAAATTGGCACATAGCTTGCATATGACCTCGTGTATATACTATCAAAATTTGGAGCAAAAAATTGACAAGGGGTCATGGATCGTGTAATGGAAATGGCCTATGAACCTTGAGAATAGTGAAATTAAGAGAACTATAGTGAGCATTTTTATGAGACTACTTTGAGAACATAGAGGGTGAACTTAAGTAGCGATAGCAACACAACCATTATACTTAATTAACTTGGCATGAAAAATACTTTTACAAGAGAGAGAATTAGAGAACATAACAACATTTGAGGACCGGATTTATGTAGAGCCGATCCCCCCTCCAATAGGCTTGTGTATTATAGATTATCCCATAAAGAGAGACTTGGTACAATACAATCTTTGTGTTCCTTGTGACCTAGATGATGCAATGAATATGGAACGCTCCATGCATCACGAGCATAGCATAAAATTGTAAAAGCATTAACCATCCCTAGCCTCAGTCCCAAGGCCTCAAACACCTTCAAAGGTGGAGAGAGCTAGCGGGAAATGAGGGTAGGGAAGAGGAAAAGAAGTAACATACGAGAAAGAGATAGTTCCTCACTTATCATCACTCTTCTTTCATAGCATAGCATAATAGCATAATAATGATGATGAAGAAGATGGCAAGCTTAATCATTAAAGCATGGCTCTTGGTTGGATTTGCATTCCATAGCCAAGAGTGTTGGTGTAGGCTCTCAACTTCTAAACAAGCTTGGAGAAGGAGATGGAGCTATTGCACTTTGCCAAGCAAGAATGAGCATGTGAGTGTGTGAGAGAGAGAGTATAACCCCCGAGCACACCCCTAGCTTGCTTTGGTCCACCCCCCCTTGTAGCTCATGCTAGAAGTTGATTGGACCCCTACAAGCCTAGCCAATCACATGCATAGTGTATATCAAGCAACCATGCTAGCCTTGGGACAAGTGTCCCCCTTTCCCCTTTGAGAGAGAGGACTTGATAAATACATAAATAAATAATTAAATTAGCTAAATTATCATTGGACCCCTTGAGAAGCCAACGAATAGCCTTTAGGCACCTTATGAGGGTAGCATGGAGAGGAACTTAACATGTGTCCTTGTTGCTTCTTTAGACAAGGCTTGACTTGTGTGAGGGTGTGTGTATTCTCTCTCATGCCCCTACAATAAGAGCTCACCCCCCCATGAGTAGGGATTGTGGTTGACTTTGGGAACATCTTAAGACCCTCAAGCACATTAGTCATGGAGCACCTTAGCACCTTAGTCATTAAGCACCTTAGTCTTAGCAAGCACGACAAGCACCTCAAGCTTGGGTCAGGTTCCCACCTCAAGCACAACCCTAGCTTGCCTACGGTCTAAGGACTTTTAACACTAACCTTTGGAGGTCTTTAATGAAGCTAACCCTAAAGTCTTTAAGCTCCATTTGCTAGCAGTGCTCTTTGGCAGACCATCTCTCATTTGGACCCTTTAACCTTGGCCCCGTTTTGAGATAGATCCTCAAGCACGTGTCTATATCCTAACCCTTGTTCCCGTTTATTCTCTCGAATTAAATTATCAGTTTAATATGAACAAATCATTTTGGTTGGTTAGATATTAGATTTTATGACATGTCGTGATCGATCTACCTCTTCATAGTGGGGATATCTGAGTTGATGAGATTCTAGACATACTTGAGTACATCTCAAATCTCAATCTTGAGCTCAAAATACCTTCAAGAGACCAAGATACAAGCCAAAGTTCTTGTGTCCTGGTCCTGAGATTGTTTTGAGTGTTGTTTCAAGTGCAGTCCACCAAAATTGCTCTAACATCTCATAGACAACTCCAAATTGGGTCAAGTAAAGCCAAGAAGAAATCTTGTGGGCAATAGGACACACCTATACCTCATTTTGAAGCTTTCAAGTTTCCTTATTCCAAACTTTTAGGGTACCCAAAACTAGTTTCCAGATACCAAAGGATCACAAAGACCTGACTTCTGAGAGACCTGATCATGGGCAAAAAGGGATAAGTTGCACTAAACCAAAGTGGGCTTGTCAAAGACTATCTTCAGAGTATTGAGTGAGCCTCAACCATGACAAATCATCCACCACCAAGGTTTTTTACTCCACTCAAATACATGCAAATTGCAAGAAATGCTACAATGCCTTTGACAGAGGGATTGGGAGAATACCTAGAGGAGAGGCATATGCTAATCAACAAACGCAACATGAGATTCATCAAAACCAATGAATCCATGAAAGTGCTTACGGATTACACTCATGATGTTTTGTATAGATTCACAAACGAGGATACATGTACCTTCTACAAGTGTGTAGAGCCCTATGTTAGAGAGTTGACATATCATAAGAACCTCTATGCATTCACATATACAGGTGCCCATGAAGTGCAAGTATTGATGGTAGATAAGTATGGATGAGAGTACAAAGTTGTCAATCTAATCAACCTAGAATAATACACATACAAGGGTACTCCAATATCTACTTACTTTCAGTCAAAAACAATGCCAAAGCATATATCAAAGAGGATTCTGCCAAGATTTTATCCAAGACAAGAGGAGAGAGCAAGAGATATCTTTCGAAGAGACCACAAACTGGTTAGATGGGTGACTGGACCACAATGACTAAGACCATATCAAGTAGCCCAATGTGTCAAGAAAAAGTATAGTGGGTCAGGGGACCAATATGCTCATGTCTCACTCTTCAAACAAGTTTTGAGAGTTGGACAAATTGTGAATTTTCATACACAGTATGAGGGATTTGGGTTGACATTGGAAGGAACAACCTTGACTTGGTGCCAACCATTGAACAAAGATGATTTTCCAAACATACCACAACTCTTGCAAGAATTCACAGAGGAGTTCTCAAAAAGGGGAATCAAGCACAACACGTTGTCACAGATCTACTCTTTCAAACAAAAAAAGAACGAGAGAGTGAAGGAAGCTTTGCTTCACTTCAAACAATACATAGAGAGATGTCCCACACGAGAGCTACCAGGAGGTGAGAGGCTATCAGTTCTCTTTATCGAGGGCTTGAGGAATGAGACTCTCAAAAAGGACATGCATTTGAAATCATGCACAACAGAGGAAGTCACTAGAGAAGCTCTATATCTAGTTGACGATTGTCAGGCCTCCGGAGAGGTGACTGAAGATGGAGGGAATGTGACTAGTAGTGCATCTTCTCCAAAGAGTGAATCCACAACAAAGCGAGATGTTCAAATTCCTACGGAGACAAGCAGTGATCAAGTGATTGAGGAGGTGATTACAAGATTAGACCAAGGCTACAATCAGAGCTTGAATTACAACAACCTCAATGAGAAGATGTGAGACTTGTGGAGGGGATCATCTCACCCCATGATGTAATGCTTAGCTTAAATTGCAACAAATTTTAGGGCAACAACCGCCTCTTTTGAATGATGGTAGAATAGTAGTCAACTACAACCAGTCAACGTATGTGCCACAACCCGTAAAAAACTAGTACCCAATGGATGAGAATACGATTATGTTCATAGCCAATGAAAAGTATGGTTCAAAGACCATCCTCACCAGACAATAACAACTAATGGTGGGTTTGATCCAACTATGCAACAAGAAGGTCCAAGCTATGAATGTGGAGGTGACCATTGGACACATGGGTCAACGAATAAAAATCTTTGGATTTTGTGATGGTTGTGGAAGAGACCATCTACTCCAATATTTTGCTAGGAAGCCAAACGACAAGGGGAAAGCAACAATGCACATTGTAGAAGTGATGCCTTCTTCATGCCGTTCTAAGGTAGAACCCACAGTTTCTATAAAGGTAATGACTGGAGCCCAAGCTCAAGAAGCTGCCAAAAACTCACCCATTGAGGAGGAAAACATATTGCCACCCCAAACAAAAAGCACAAACTTATCTGTGAGAACTGGAAGAAAATCATGGAAAGCCAAATGGGACAAAATGAAAGCAAGAGGCTGAAGGAAAAAACAGTCTTGCAGACGAAAATGAACCAAACAAATAACTGCTTAGACATGAGCAAGAGAGCAAGAAAGTCGCAAGGGGATTGAAAGAGTCAAAGACTAACTCAAGCAGTTCAGTCTTGGTGGAAAAGGTAAACGAGCAACTAGACGCTATGCTGCAAGCCTATGCAGCAAGGCTTAATAACAACCTGACTCTAGAGCAAAGACTACTGACCTATCCTTATCCAGAAGACAAAACCAAAAGACTGGAGGTGAGTAAAAGACTCGTAGAAACTGCTCAAGCCTTGCTACAGCCTGGAGGTCCAAAAACTCATGAGCTTGTAACGCATGAGTTGGGAAAAGAAAACACAGGAACGTGGGGGAAACTAGCATAGAAAAAAAACATAAAATCCAAGGATTCTGTGACTTTGGGGAAGGAATCATTTGCCCATACATTGCACTGACAATCTAGACAACAAAATCAAACTTGCAAAAGCGGACAAGGAAGAACCATGGGATACGAGGGTAGTGGCAAACACAAAGGATGAGGCCAAATCTCACGAGATGCCACCAAATCCTGAAGTGGACGATCCGTGGCCACAATACTTATGGGAAACGATCAAAAATCACAAAGACAAAAATACCACATTGATATCAACAACAATCCCCGAAATAAACATGGACCATGAGATCTATCCGGGAGATATTCAATCGTCGTACAAAGATGTAGGAATGGAGATTTATGTAGAGAGAAAACCTGCAACCATAAGAACTTTACCATCCTTTGTAGGAGAATATGAGACAAAATCTGAGGTAAGGGTTGTACCATCCCAGTGGAATTTTGTTCCACAAGCAACGGATACAAAGAGCTTGTATTATTTATTGTCTTCTCCTATGAGGTATACAATCACTCTCATGGGGTTGTTGAAAATCAAACCATATTTATGGGAAAAAATAAGCAAAAACATGGAAAAGATGGGAGTTAAGATCCAACCAAAAGATAATCTCGTGAAGGAAATTCAGAAAATAAAGCATCCTGAGAAACCAAAAGTGGAACCTGTCTCCGTGAATAAGGTAGGAGATTATTGCAAAGGAAAAGAAGGAAACGCCACCTTATCCCTAGAATACAAAGGAATAAAGACGACAAAAATACTTGATAGTGGGGTTGGAATAGTGGGAAAATTAGGGAAAGCCAGCTCTCAAAAAATTGCACATGAAACTGCAATTAGCCTATGGATATGTGGAAAGACCCTTGGGAATGTTGAACCAAGTAATAGTATCCTCATGTGGGATAGAATACGAACATACCTTTACGATAGTAGATTTTGGGAAAGGCAACAATTTTGAAGTTATTTTAGGACACCCCTTTATGCGTCAACTCAAAATGGTTCAAGACTGAGGCTACGACTATCTATATTTATGGCACAAGGAAGTCATAACCAAGGTAAACACCAAGGATCACAATTACAGGGATAGAAACCAAACTTTAATAGAAGACTTGTTGTCACTACAAACGATGGAATATGGTTGCCTTCTTGGCTAGTGAAGGATGTTCATATTTGGATGTAGGGTATCAGAATGCGGGAGTCTTAGAAAGGAAGATTGCATCCAAGAGAGTTCAGTAAAAGATGACTACTACATGAAGGAACTATTTACAGAGGAGTTATTTGAACCCTTTGGATGGGAAAAAATATTGCCAACTTTTGACGCCTGCATAAATGAGGTGACCAATACTACATTTTTTGACAAAGATGGTTACGATATCATACCCTTTCTAATGGTATCCGCGGTCCATGGAATCGAAAACATTTTTGAAACAATTGAGATTGAACAAACAAGCAATTGCAAACGAATAGTGGTTGAAGCTTCTATACGGGATCTTCCACACGATGATGAGGACAAAAATACCATGATTCAAGGAACGACAATTTAGGGAACAATACCAAAGACAAACTTTCAAGTGGCTATAACATAACTCCCTTGTTTACGATAAAGGTGTGGAAGAAACCTAATGAGGTTTGTGAGTATGAAAGCAAAAAGGTGAGACATATAGCTACGTCATGGATCCTGATGCCAAAGTGCAAACAAAGGAAGCAAAGCAACCACAAGAATATGTTATCATCAACATACTTGAAGAATCAACCAAAGTTGTTTCAAAGAAGCCAAGTCTAGAAAAAGTGCAAATGAAAGCAAATGAAGGAGCAAAGTTTCCAAGTTCAATGTCAAATGTTCAACAAACGCAAGAACAAAAGAAGAACAAGGATAAGAAAGAAGATCAATTATCTCTTACGACAATCGAATTCAACATATGCAAAGAAACAAGAACTAAAACCACATGTTTAGCTATGATAGATCCATAAGAAACAAAGAATCTAATGTCTTATGGCACATGGATAATTATGGGAAAGCCATCAATCATTGAGCTAGAGGAGATAGTGTACACAAGTTCAAAAATGCCGATTCCTAACTTTGGCACGGCAGAAGCCATACTCAAATGAGTACTGGGGAGTACAAGTATACTTTACTCATAATCAACTCCCATCACATCAAGGAGAGTCTGGTCCTGACAGAAAGCTGGAGGAACATCTTCTTTCATCAACAATCAAAAACTTTGACACAACAACGGTAAGAGTACCAAAAGCACCTCAAGTCCATGCCAAAAAAGAGCAACCAGGCATTGTAAAAAAAAAGGTAAAGCTAAGGTAAACACTGAAGTAGATTGACCTCGCAAGATGACCTTTATCTTCAACAAGCCTCCATCGAACTTTCCATGTAGCCTCTACGTCAAGATCCATACCATCGACAATGCACTGGAGACCGAAGAAAAAAATTTATCTCCATCACAAAAAAAACATCCAGAAGAAGCCGAAGAGAGTCGACCAAGTGCTGGTATCCAAAGAGCATATCAAAGTCAACAACCCAGTTTGGATACAAAAAGCACAAGTTCAACCTCAACACAAAAGATGACAGAGTAGGTAGCATCAAATGAGTCAATCACTTCTCAAGGCTACTTCCAAGGAAACACGAGTGTTTGGGCAAAAAAGCTTAAAGTAATAGTCTGGGCTTACTCACCTCAAGCAAACGTTTCTACAAGGAGAAATCTGAGCAATCAATGGAAGACCAACACCTCACGCAGAAGAAAGGACAACAACAAAAGGCGGAAGAAAAGACCTTCAAAGCAAGCAACACGATAAGTATGGGTACCAAAGTCACACCTCAACCAAGCTACGTAGCAAAGAGAGGTGCACCATTGGATGATTCCATTGAAGCTACTCAAAGCACAAGGATTTTACAAAGGTAACACTCAAATATGGTTACCCAAAGTTGTACCTCAACTTGGAACAACTAAGATCAATCAGGAAACAGAGGGCTCCACCCAAAGGCAAAAACTCAAAACTAAGAGCCAACACAAGCCAGCCAAAATTGAGGGTGCTACAATCTCTAGATGGATACCTCATCTTCAACTAAAAAAGCAAGGCTTCTACAACAAAAATAATCTAGTATGGATAATCTTAGTTTCCATCAAGCTATAGAGCAAATAGAGAAAATACAAAGGAAGGTCACATTGGGACCAAAGACAAGGTGGGTTCCTAAACCGCTAGTGTAAACTCAAACACAGAGATCGCACGAACAACAACAACCGCTTTTCATGAGAGATAAATAAAAGGCTCCATCAACCTATACAATAGTCCTAAAGCCTATTTCACAAAGCAATGTCAACAAACAACAAGCAATTCAAGAGGAGCCAAAGCATGCGAACCTACTAGATAGAATGATGGCATCCATAGAACAACACAATGAAAGAGGCCTAAATCTCCAAGAGCTTCTGACTTGAACAGGTATGTCCAAGTTGCCATTAGATATACATGGCATAAGAGTCAGAGTAGGACAGCTACACCACTAAATGAGCGAGGCGTTCATCCCAAAGCTTCAAATATATCTTCTGTGGTCTAAGAGTCTTAACTATTCTAGGTAATTCTCAAGCTGAAAGAGTTGAGCATATTTAGGTTATGTCTCTCAAGCTGGCATAGGTGAACATAAGAGTCAAAGTCTGTGTATATTAAGTATGGCGAAGTGAAGAAGAAAGTCCAAAAGACTCTCATGCATTGAGCATTGTGAGGTATGAGTGGAGAAGCTTATATATCAAAAACTCTTCTTGGAAATGTGGAAGCTATTGTGACATCCTTTGATGTCACATGTGCTACATTTTTTCCTTGAAGCACCCATCAACTCCATCTCTTACACTGCATGCTTTTGTTTGACAAATTTCTCATATGCATAAGAGTGTCCCATAATTGGAACTTGCATTAGGCACTCTTCCTTTGTTCTCCCAAGTACTCACCTTGCATGACAGGTACTTCAAGTCCAGCTACTTAACTCCAATAATAACGTATACCAAAGGCACTTTTTTTCCACCGAGTTTTTTCCCTTTGGTCATCCAGGTTTTAGACCCTAGTCTACAAACACATCATCTTCTTGTATATATTCCTTCTATTGAGATGATTACGAATATCTAATTCTCCTAACTGATTTTCTCATGTTAAACTGATCATTTCATATGGGGAAGTATCAGGGGAGAAAAAGCTAGAATATTGGTTAAGCTCGCAGACCGTCGGCCACAGTAGGAATCCAAAGGAGGGAAAATAGGGATCCAAAGGGGCGGCCATCTACAAAAGAGCAATGTGCAACAATGGGCTTCAAAGACCCTAAGGTTCAGCCCATTAAGACTTCCAAAATTCTAAGGTTCCAAAAATTCAAAGGTTACGTTCAATGGTCAAACTCTAGGTAAATTGGATGCTTGTGGGAAGACTCAAAATTCTTCCCACATCCCTATCTTGGAGGGGGCGAGACCTTTTAGTAGGGGATGAGAGTGAAACACACACACACACACACACACACACACTAGCAAGCTCCCTTTACACAAAGGGAATAGGGGACACATGTCAGCTCCCTAGCCTAGTTGCCCGCAAGGTGCATTCAAAGCCTAGTGGATGGCCATAGAGGTGGACCATTGAGAATTAGGCTAGAGTAATCTAGTTTAATTCATTTAAAAACACTTGATAAACGAACCAATAGAAATTAAGCTCTTTAGAAGACTATTGGACAGTCTCCCAAGGGGTCCAATGAGCATTCAGTAGCCCAATGACTTGCCTGATTCCTATTGGCCAGAAGACTAAGGGGTCGAATGAGAGTTTAATTACATTATTTAATTACTTAAAGCTCTCACAAAAGGGAAAGGGGGACACATGTCAGAAGGCTATCACTTATGCTTCTTAATTGTCATTGGCTAAGCTTTACAGGAGCCAATGGGATGCCAGCAGGTGCATTTAGCAAGAGGGGTCGACCAAGAGAGAGAGAGAGAGGGGGGGGGCTAATTTTTTCAAGGCATTATCACTTACACACTCACACAAGCTCATGTGTAAAGTAAAGAAGACTATCTCTCCTTCTCAAGCTTTAACGGAAAGCTCATCATCTACTCCAAGCTTGTGAGAAGGAATGCCTACACCAACAACTCTTGGCTTTGTGATGCAAATCCAACTAAGATCCAAGCTCCAATGCATGCTCATCTCCTCTACCATGCTAATTATTACTCTATGCTAAGCTATTATGAGTGATTATGTGATGAGACAGAGACCGTGAGGGAATTGATGTTGTGTTTTATAAGTGTGAGCTTGGTGCTTGAAGCTTCCATCTTCATTGCACCAGCAAGTTATTGAAGGAACACAAAGTATTGTATTGTAAAATGTCTCCCTTGATGGGGGAAACCTATAATACAAAGCCTTTTTGAGGGGGGATCGGCTCCATGTAAATATGGTCCTCAATTGTTGTCAATAGCTTAATTTATCTCTCTTTTTGAAGTATTGTTCATGCCTATCTAGCTAGGTGTTATGGTTTTTGTTGCTCTCTCCATCCAAGCAATCTTTCTATGCTCATTAGGAATCTATTCTAGTGAAATGCTCACTATGTCAATGCTATTTTCCGCTACACACAAGTTACTAGGCCATTATGTTACATCTATAGCAGCAATAAAGAAATGGCTACCCAAATCATTCAACAACGACTTGGATCTATAGCTGTAGATCCCAACATTCTTATCAAGAGAAAATATTACATTCAAGGACAACAACCAAGCTTCATCAAACATGCACAACATGAAGAATGGCATACAAAGACAACGGAGAAATAATGACAACTTCAGCAAGATAGTGCTCAACAACAAACATAAGAAGCTCAATAGTAATGAATTTATTGATACCAAGAGCAAGTCAAACCAAGTTTGTAAAACCCTTTACACTTAGCTCCTGACTCCATAGCATATACGCATACTCTTTGTAGCTTTCAAGTATCTCAATATTCCTTTCACTGCCTCCCAATGTTTCTTGCCTGGGTTTGACATGTATCGACTTACTACTCCCACTGCAAATGCAATGTCTGGGCGAGTAGCAATCATTGCATACATCAAACTACCCACTGCAGACGCATATGGAATCTTATCCATTTCAGCCTATTCTTCCTCAGACACAGGACAATCTTGTTTGCTAAGTTTCACATATGGTGGCAATGGAACACTCAATGCCTTTCCCTTCTCCATATTGAAACGTTGCAAAACCTTGTCAATATACTCTGTTTGAGATAACCAAATCAACTTCTTTGATCTGTCTCTCTCAATGCGCATACCAAGTATATGACTTGCCTCACCCATGTCTTTCATGTCAAATGATTTTGCCATCTTTGACTTCAAAGCTGAAATTTCTTCCAAGTGCTTGCCAGCAATCAACATGTCATCCACATACAAAATAAGGATCAGCCAACTACCATCCTTAGCCTTCTTTGTATATAGACAGTGATCGAACTCACTACGTTTGTAGCCTTGAGAAAGCATAAACTTGTGGAATTTATGGTACCATGCCCTCGGTGATTGTTTTAAGCCATAAAGACTCTTTAACAACTGGCATACCCAGTCTTCCTTGCCTTTCTCAACAAACCCTTCTGGCTACTGCATGTAAATTTCCACATCTAAATCACCATGCAAGAACGCTATCTTGACATCCATTTGGTGCAACACCAAATCTAATATGGCAACCAATGCAAGAAAGCATCTCAATGTAGTCATCTTGACCACCGGAGAGAAGACTTCATCAAAGTCAATGCCTTGTTCTTGCTTAGAGCCCTTGGCAACAAGCCTTGCTTTGTACTTTGGCTAACTATCATGAGCGGTGATCTTATACCTGTAAACCCATTTACAAGGTAGAGCCTTTTTGCCCTGTGGTAATTTAACTAGCTTCCATGTTTGGTTTTTATGCAGAGCTGTCATCTCTGACTGCATGGCCAATTGCCAATTCCGGGAGCCCTTCATTTGCACTGCTTCCTTGTAACATGAAGGCTCATTGCAATCAGTCAACATGACATAATTCATAGATGGAACAAACCTATCAGGAGGTCGCGTGACACGTCCAGATCTATGCACAACCTGTGGTTCCACTCTATCCTGTCAGGCTCAGCCACAACCTGTGGTTCCACTCTATCCTGTCCTTGCTCCTCTTGAGCCCTGACATTTTGTCTTGCACGTGCAGGTCCATCTTCTTGGAAGACAACTCTTCTAATCTCCTCAACCCTCTCTGGTTTAGAATGATATTTGGATTCATTAAAGTGAACATCATTGCTGCGGACAACCTTTCTGGATTCGGGATCCCAAAGTCTGTACCCCATCTCACCAGAATTACCATAGCCTAGAAAGATGCACTTTCTACTCTTTGGCTCAAGTTTGTTCCTAAATTCCTTTGGAACGTGAGTATATTCCTCACAGCCAAAGACTCTGAGATGCTTGTATGAGGGCATTTTGCCTGACCATACCATCTCTGGCACTGAATCCTTCTCCAAAACCTTGCTAGGAGATCTGTTTACAAGATGAACAGCTGTTGATACAGCTTCAGTCCAAAACCCATTTGGCAGTTGTGCATTAGACAACATATTTCTGACCTTCTCTTGTATGGTCCTATTCATCCTCTCAGCAACACCATTTTGAGGAGGATTGTAAGGAGCAGTAAGTTCACGTTTTATACCTTTTGACTCACAAAAGTCTTGAAAGGCCTTTGAAACATAATCTCCACCATTGTCAGTGCGTAAGCATTTAAGCTTCTTGCCACTCTGATTCTCCACAAGTGTCACAAACGTTTTGAAAACACTAAACGCTTCATCCTTGTGCTTGAGAAAGTAAACCCATACTTTCCTCGAGTAATCATCTATAAATGTCATAAAGTAAGAAGCTCCCCCTAGAGATAGGTTAGGCATAGGTCCACACAAATCACTATGAACAAGTGCCAACTGTGTATCTCTTCTACTGCTTCTATGCTTATGTGGCTGCTGTGTTTGCTTACCATACAAACAATGTTCACAAAATTCAAAATCATTAAATGAAAAGCCAGGCAAATAACCAGAACGAGACAAGATTTCCATTCCCTTCTTGGACATATGTCCTAACCGGCTATGCCACAAAGAAACGTTCGGCTGCTCGATTACATTTATTACATTTTTAGAGACATTTGATACATAAATCATGTAAAGTCCTCCAGACTTTACTCCATGTGCTACTGTCATAGAACCCTTGGATATCTTCCACATGTTTTGTCCAAAAGTGGTGACGTAGCCAGCATCATCAAGTAAACCTGTGCTGATCAAGCTCTTTGTAATTGGGGGAGCATGTCTCACATTCTTCAGCGTGAAAGAAGAGCCATTCTGAAACTTCAATTGAACATCTCCAACACCTAAGATCTCACATGTCTGCCCATTGCCTAGCCGAACATGATCTTTAGTGGTCACATAAGAGGTAAACCACTCCTTGTTTGGAGACACATGAAGTGATGCCCCTGAGTCTATAATCCAGTCACTCAGTGCATTTCCATCAGATGCTGTAAGAAGAGCTGAGTCCATTGTATTCTTCAAGAAGTAGATGTCTCCTGACACTAGACTGTCATCCTCTGCAACAGTGTTTGTCACATTTATTTCTTGAATCTTTACTGAGGACTTGTTCTTCTCACCATGGTCTTCAGCTTTCTCTTTGCCTTTTTCTGCTTTCCATTCTCTGCAGTCTCTTTTCATGTGACCCTTCTTGCCACAATGGTAGCATTCTATGTCACTCTTGCCTTTAGCACTGCGGGACTTGCTACGAGACTGATTCCTCTTTCCACCTTTGTACTTTTCTTTGGTCCTTCCCCTGACAACTAAGGCTGTTCCTTTGCCTTTGTCCATTGTCTTTCTATTGGTTTCTTCAGTAAGAAGACTTCCTTCTACACCTGCTATGTTCAAACCATCTGGAGGTGCAGAATTACTCAAAGCTGTGCGAAAAGTGTCCCAACTTTCCGGAAATGTGATCAACAGGAACATAGCTCTAACAGGTTCATCAAACATGACACCTTGAGCTGACAACTGACTATAGATTGTGTTGAATTCATTCATATGATTGGACATTGGTGTCCCTTCTTTCATCTTCAAGTCAACAAGCTTCTTAAGCCAGTATACCTTTGAAGTTGCACTCTGCTTCTCATAAAGATCACTCAGCTTTAACCATGCTTGATAAGCCGACATCTCGTCTGCTACATTGAAGTAAACGCTTTCTGCCAAAGTCAGCATAATGGTAGAAAGTGCCAATTCATCCATTTTGTTCCATTCATCTTCGTCCATATCTTCTGGTTTTATCCCCTTGAGCTTTATAGGTTTTATCTGCTTCTTTTGTACCAACACGTGCCAAATCTGCTTCTTCCACAATGGGAAATTGGTTCCATCCAGCTTCTTGATATTGTAAAGAGCAGTGTCCTGTGATCCAGCCATAGCTACGCTTCATAGTAGTTTACTTTCCTGGGAAAAATTCGGCAGAGTTTCCCCTGTAAACTGACCTCTGAACCAATATCAACCTGTCAAATGAACCAAGAAAGCTTCAGATTCTACATAAATTTCGGCAGAGTCTCCTTTGTAAAATGGCTCTGGTGTACTAAAAAAAAACAGACCAAAAACAGCTCAAAAAACACTGTCTCTCTGACACTGTAAGCTGTGGGTAAACCTGTCCTGCACCTGTACTGCCTCTGACTGTCCTGTCACTGTCCTGTAAGCATAGACTGCGACAATGCCTCAACGGCAGTAAAGCAAAGATGCAATCCCAACTGTCTAACTCACAGTCAATACATCCTAGCTGCCTATCTAAGGGTGCTCTAGGGATCGCTCCAAGACCTGTATCACCGAAAGGATCTC
Source organism: Adiantum capillus-veneris (assembly GCF_014529385.1). Taxonomy (NCBI): domain Eukaryota; kingdom Viridiplantae; phylum Streptophyta; class Polypodiopsida; order Polypodiales; family Pteridaceae; genus Adiantum; species Adiantum capillus-veneris. The sequence continues at coordinate 102,949,893 of NC_140941.1, forward strand.
AACATTCGAGAATCCCCCAGCTCAATAAAACCTCACTCGACCCTCAACAAAGGCTGCAGTAAATCTGACAGTACATAGACTTCCCACAAAGTCATACATCCACAAATTTCCCACTATATGTTGTAACCGCTGCGACGGTTGTTTGTTGCGTGACTCACAGCCAGCAAACCCTCAACAAACATACATCATCTCTGACAATACATCCCATGTGGAAGTACCTCCAATGTCAGGATGAAATCTGGAATATCAAGCAGCAAACAAAAGCTACCTGATGAACTAGTGGATGTCGCCTACAATCTGTGTGTAGATGCGCCCGTGTCGTATGTGACACGCCTCCAAGAACTATGAGCCGTCCTTCGATGTGTAGACAGCCACAAATCAACACTCTGGGAGTGTCGATATCCTCAGCACCTGCGGTTGTAGGCCAAAAACCCAAATTTGCAAAGTCGGATCTGCACCCGTCGAGACCACGTAGTCGAAAATGGCCTGCGCAGACCTTTGTCGAAGCCGAACGGTGGCCGAGATGACCTCAGAATGATCACACTCATTTTGTGGATTGATTCTCACTCGGTGAAAGTTGAGGAACTCCACCTCCTTCTCCAAGCTTGTGAGAAGTGAGAGCCAACACCAACACTCTTGGCTATGGAATGCAAATCCAACCAAGAACCATGCTTCAATGCTTAAGCTTGCCATCTTCTCCATCTTCATTACTGTGCTAGCAAGAAGAGTGATGATAAGTGAGAAACTATTCCTCTTCCCTACCCTCATTCCCCGCTAGCTCTCTCCACCTTCGAAGGTGCTTGAGACCTTGGGACTGAGGCTTGGGATAGTTAATGCTTTTTATAAAGTTTATGTTATGTTTGTGATGCATAAAGCTTTCCATCTTCATTGCATCACCAAGGTCACAAGGAACACAAAGATTGTATTGTACCAAGTCTCTCTTGATGCGAGAAACTATAATACAAATGCCTATTGGAGGGGGGACCGGCTCCGTATGAATCCGGTCCTCAACTATTGTCATGTTCTCTAAACTCTCTCTCTTGCAAAAGTATTGTTCATGCCAAGTTAACTAAGTACCATGTTTATGTTGCTACCATCAATTAAGTTCACCCGCTATGCTCACAAAGTAATCTCACAAAAGTGATTCACCTAATTTACTAATTCAACTACTCTCAAAGTTCATAGGCCATTTCCATTACATTACTATTAGAGCATTTGGTTTCTCTTTTTTTGCTTAAGAAGAGAGGTCCTTAAGTTGCCTATTAATGGTTGTTTTTTTAAATTATATTAGAGTGAGTGGGACTGGGATCTATTATCGGATTTGTTGAGCGCGCTAACTATGTGGGATATGGTGCACACCTTGGGAGCTTTGGTCTTAATAATGGAATCCTTTTTACTTGCTATGCACGTATGTCGCGCGTGTCAATGCAAGGAACTTGCCAATACACCGTGTGCGAGCCACAAATGGCTTCAAGAACACAACAAGCCTAAACTAGAAGCTCAAAGAAGGCGCTGGTGTGTCACTCACCGCTCTATGCTTGCTTCGTGGAGGATTCCTCGCCGTGAAGAAGAAGGAGCCCGCCGCTTTGCCACCGCCGTGCCGTCGTCACAATGCTCGATCGCTCTCTCTCTCTCTCTCTCTCTCTCTCTCTCTCTCTCTCTCTCTCTCTCTCTCTCTCTCTCTCTCTCTCTCACTCACACACACACACACACACACACACAAGGAGGTGAAGAAGAAGAAGATGGAGATGGAGATGGAGCAAGAGCACTCTTCTATTGCACAAATGAGAGAATGAGTGAATTTTAGGTTTAGTTGACTTTTATATGAGCTCACCCCATTCACACTTGGGCGCCCATGCTTAGCCAACTAATCCCTTGAATGTTCCAGTTAGAGTGCGCCTCTCATCGACGATCACTCTTACCCTTTTCCTATTGGACCGACAAGCCCGGTACCTGACTCTACCAAATAAATAATACAATGTTCGCCGTAGGTTACAACGTCCGTCGTAGGTGATAGGGTGTCCGTGAGCCGTGAGGGTTAACACTTGCCTACGGCTTTACCGTTATTGAGCCATAAGAAATCCGAAAGGAGCTACCCCTCGGCAACTTCGCTATGTTAGACTCGCTCCACTACTCTCTTTAATTAACCAATTCGAGCCGTGGGTGTGAATACTTAGGCCTATTTTTAAAGGCTAAGAGGAGTAGCAACTAAGGTTTTGAATTTCCAAAGCATACACTAAGTAAACACATAAGTTTAATTAACATGGCTGACAATAACCAAGACAGTAGAATGAACATTGATAACTTTGATTTTGCACATGAAGGTGCTAATGATGATGCCCCCATGTTTGTTAATTATCTTGTCACTAGGTTGCAACAAGTTATGGGCAACCCCGCTTTGCAAGCCGAAGTTAACAACTTCATGCTTATGGGATTTCTTTTCCTCTCCAAGAGGAGAGAAATCTTAGGAGGCCTCTTGATGAGACCTCCAAAACAAGACTCTCTCCCATACGAGAGGAGAAATCCAAAGATCAAGAAATTAATGAATCCCTAAGTTCCTCGGAAGATGTGGCTCCACGAAGATGGCGGTCTAAACGATTGCCAACTCCTCCCAAGAGGAAACGGTTAACCTATAGTCCTTCTCCTCATCACTTCAAAAAGGGAAGAGAGGAATCAAAGGAAGAAAAGAACAAGAAAGAGGTCACCCTCTTCTTCTTCTTCACCTTCCTCCTCTTCCGATGAAAGCAATACTTATTCTCCTAGAGAATACAAGAGCGGAGGACATCGCAAATCTTATCCTTCATGGCGAAGGTCACAAAAGCTCAAGAAGTTCAAAGAGGGAGGAAAGAGTATCTCTTTTCTCACCTATGATGGCACCTTTGGTGCTACTGACAAAGTGGAATTGGAGCTGATCTCTTGAGACAACTAATTCCAGTGCTGAAAGATTTCAGCTATGGAAAGATTTCAGACAGCAGACTGAACAGGAATCAGAGACTAAACTGGAATGTGGATACTGAAATAAGAATCAGACTTAGGTACTGGAATTAAGGTTCAGATTCAGATTTAGATTCAGAAGACTGGAAGAGAAGTAAGTATAACTGAAATATATGCCATGATTGGGATTACAGATCAAGATTACAGCGAATATGATTACAGAGAGAAAGTACAGCCGACAATGCTGCCAATGATTCTCAAGTACAATTATAGCCAAAGCGCTAACCCAAGTGATAACAATTGCCAACCCGATTACAATGTAATGGGCCCTATTTATACACTTCGGGTTTACTGTAGTAATTACCATAGTAATTACTAAGTAGTTCGCTACCCATCTTCTAAGAAGACGTGTCCACATAGTGACTTTCCAACCGTCTACATCCTTCCCTTCTTTCTTGAATTTTGGCAAGATTCCAAAATTTCTGAAAAAAATCCCCTGTCTGAATCTGATGTGAGACTGAAAAATCCATCGTCTGGTTCTGATGTTGGGATGCTGGCTTGACCACTGATAGAATGGCCATCCAAAGATTACGAGTAGGAGTTCAAGAAGGACCAGGGATTGCGAGAGGCAACGAAAAAGGCCAAGGTGAAGCTGTCATCCGTCAGGCGGTGGTCATCTCTTCTTCATAAGGCGTGAGAGAATGATAGGTTTTGGTGTCAGGATCAGAGAGTGTACGCCTACCCTTGCTCAGTCTGGTTCTGGCCAGCTTATGACAATGCGAAGCAGTATGGATCCATCCTTCTAGAAGAGGCTCATTAGTTTTGACTCGAGCTTCGAAAAGAATCTCAGCCATCTCCATGTACTGTGGTGCCAAACCCGGCTTTGCTGCAATGTCTTTTTCAGGCAATTTGGAAGATTCAACCGTAAGTTGTAGCAACTGATTAGTAATCCTGGTCAGTCCTCTGACTTGAATCTTCCACTGGCCCATACACAGCTGGATCCTTTGCATCTCCTCTTTTAGTGCCTGAATGTCATTGATTTGGAGAGCATCATTGAGCAACGTCTGCCAAGTCTTCCATTCCACAGTTGACCGCTCATACCAATCCTGAAGCTCATCAGTAATTTTGAAGTATGTGAGACGATCAACTGGTTCTTGATGTTGAGGATACAACGCTGGAAAAAATCTTGGCAGCTCGGTTTCTCTTGCTGGAACAGCATACAAGAGAACTGGAGAATCAAGCACAAATTCTAAGAAATTGAGAACGGCCTGGTTCTCCTGTTGCATCATCTTTCTGGTGATTCTTACTAGTTGGAACAGTGTTCGGAGAGCAGTTGCCTGTGCTCCAACTAACATTCGTGTCTGAGGTCCTCTGTTAGTGGCTGTCTGGTCCTCAAGAATGGCTTTGACTCTCTGATCCAAAACACCTCTGGCAGTTTGCATTTGCACCAAAACTTCCTTGAGTTGTACCCTAACATCCTTCATACAGCGGTAAGTTGGTTTGTTACCCAACAGAAGTTCTAGTTCGAGGGCTAGGGAGCGACAATCTGCAGTAGACTGCCTTTGCCAGTGCGGGTTTACTACTCTCTCATCAGCATTGAGTATCCATTCAGGAACTCGTTCCAGCAGGTTGTACTGTACTGGGATGCGCAGGTAGTCGGCAAGCTTCTTTATCATGGAAAGCTGCTGATTTCCAATGTTCTACCATTTCCCTGGCTCCCACATATAGCCTTTGAAATCTTTCCAAGTCAGTCAAGAGATCGTCATCCTCCAGATACTTTCTGGTGATGGAGGCCTGTTGATGTCTCAATTGCCTATTCAGAGTAATGAGCTACAGTGAATGCTGATGATCAACAATTGGTCCCTCATCCTGTACTTTCATTTTCCCTTTAGCATCTCTGCTGAGATGGGATTGATCAGTTGGCGATTCCCAGTGTGACTGGGCTGCTGCTCTTCAGTCTGCTGGTTGCCCAACTGGTGCTCTTTGTCTTGTCCTTCCTGCTGGCCCTCATTCTTATCTGGCTAGTTTGGCTGTGACTGGCCTCCTTCATTTGGCCCTGTCCCACCAGTCCCAGGTCCTGGAGGTGGAGATGGTGGTGGGGCATCATCATCATCCTTTGTATGCCCAGCTTCTTGTTCATCCTCCTCCTGATCAGCTTCGTCTTCTTCGTCTTCTTCTTCCACTTGCGGAGAAGTCTGCTGCTCAATATAATCCATTATAGCTTGGTTCATCAGAGCATTATTGTACTCACTCACCTTGTCCTGCAAATCACTCTGCATACTTTCCATCAAGGTCTTAAAATTCTCTAAATTGAAAACAGCATTGCCTGATGGGTTTAAAATTTCAGACAAGCTATTGTAGATGTATCTTCCAGTCAGAGAAGCCTTCAGAGCTGTATGGTGCAGTAGCAGTTTTTTGAATTCCGCCCGCTTGATCCTGAGTATTGTTTCAGCCCGCTTAGCAGCTCTCAGTGCTTCATTCCTTTGATTCTTGATAATCATTATTTCAGATTCAGCCTTTGCTAGCTTTTTGTTCAACAACTCATTAGTCCTTTTTTTGTGAGCTTCCAGTACCCTATGTTGTATGTTCTTCTCTTCCTGGGCTTTCTGGAGCTTTTCAATCTGATGTTGTGCTTCTGTTAAGTCAGCTTTGATCTTTTTGACTTCTTCTTCTGATCCAGCAGCCTCCATCAGTTGTCCCATACAACTGACAATTGTATTCCAAGAAGACTGTATAATGACCGAACATCTGTCTTTGACTGTAGTTGGATCAGAATCAGTCGGCTCATATATTGCCACTGGAGCCACATAAGGTAGAGTTGCATAATCAGCTTTGCTGAGCAAAAGATGCCCTTTCAATTGTTGAGTCTGCATTTGCTGCAACTTGTCCTATTTTACCAGTTGCAAAAGGTTTCCAGTATCTATAGGAACTCCACCAGGCAAAGTCAAGAACGCTGGACCTTTCCCTTTGTCCAATTGACTCTTGCCTTTGTCCCCTGACTGGTCTACTATCTTCTCAACAGTGACTGGCTTGCCATGATCTTTCCTAGACCTAGTAGCAACTGTATTCTTTACAACTGACTGGTCAAGCACAGCCTTCTGAGCAGATTGCTGCTCAGTCTGAGTCACTACTGCTTTCTCAGTGGTTATTGCCGTGACCTGGCTTTGTATCTGCTTCAAAAATTCATTGCTTTTTGTCAGTGTAATTTTTTGCTTCTTTGAACTGCCAACCTCTTCTGCAGTTGCGTTCCTTTTCAGGTCGGTGGAAATGGTTTGACTGTCTCTTTCCTCGTCGTCTGAGGACAATTCAATGTTCGTTGGTTCAAGAATTGTCTTCTCACTCCAAGCCTTCTTTACCTGCTCATTAACATCTGCAGCAGTAGCCCAATACAGGAATTGCCAAACATACCAGGCTTTGAAAATAGTTTGAGATTTTAGCTTGGCAGTTTGCTGGAGTACATTGTGCGAGAGAATTTGGCAAAGGTTGATATGAACCAGTGGATCCAGTATCTTGGCCAACAGCATAGCAAACAATTTTTCGGATACATACGTTGGGTTGTTCTTAAGGCTTACTGCTTCGCTACAAACCTGTAAGCAGTGGAGGCTTCCAGTCCTGCTATTGGAACTCCTTGAGCACTTGCCTTGCGCTTTCGTCTAGCCGTTTCATCTTCCTTCAGAGCGATACTTATTTGTTGCGCATTTGCCACAAAAGGTTTGGGCTCATTGGGCATCCGGAATGCAAATGCTATGGCTTCTAGTGTCACTCACACCTTCCTTCCATTTACCATGGCACTGCCATTCTCAGCGTCGAAGGAATCAAGAACTTTTTTTATGATGTCTGCATCAAAAGCAATCCTTGTGGCTTGCAGTACAACTCGAAGATCCCAGAGTTGTAGCAGAGTCATTGCTTGATCAGCAAATACATACCGCTAAATTTTATTGTATGGAATAACAGGAAGGCTTGCCTTTGCCTCAGCAACTATGGCCTAGGTTTCCTCAAGAGACTCCTGCATCTTCTTTGAGCGTTTCTTTCTACCCATGCACTGTGAGGTTGATGATGATGAAACAGGCGAAGGAGAAGATGACTTACTTGTCGTGTCGAAGCCGTTTCCTATTGTGGCAAGACTATTTGACAGTCAATTGTCTCATCAGAGGTCGAAGTTTGCGGTTGCAGCGAAGAAACCTCGGAGCTTGGCGATGGCGAATGGTTGACAGGAGGGAAGCGTCATGCAGGGGATTTACGAGGAAAAATGCTAACTCTCCTGACTGTTATACGCGTTCGCGCCATAAAAGCTCCACTCACTCACCGCTCCTAGACTTTTGTGCGCTGTTGCTGTTGTGGTAGACATGCATTGGACAAGACTGCGACCCATCCTTGAAATGATTAGCACTGGCGTGCCATTTGACCGTTGGGCGCTTAAAAATTGGAAAGTGTATCCATACTGGTACTGGACTGATTTTTAGTCTGGATTTTCAGTCTGGCTTGACCATACTGGTACTAATTCTTAGGTCAATCTAATCTGGTCGTGCTGGTACTGGTTCTGAACCTGGAACTGGTTGTACATGAAAAAGTCCAAAAATGTCTGATTCCGGTATCTCTTGATCAGCAACCTCCAGTTCCTTAGTACCTTGTTCTGGCTCAGTTTCTCTGGTCTCTGAATAATAAAGCTTGATCTTTGCTCCATTATACACTCCTGGCAACATCAATCCCGATAAATCTTTCAGTCTGACTGTGCCATTAGAAAAGACCCAGTCTACCTCAAAAGGTCCTGCCCAGGCAATTTTCAAGTTCGGCTTCTTTGGACCCAGTCTAGACTGATATAGAAGCACTAAGTCTCCTTTCTGGAATTCTCGAACTTTAATTCGGCGATCATTCCAGTGCTTCCTTCGTTGTTGAACAATTTCTTGTTCCAATATATCCCTTTGCCTGAGTTCATCCAATTGCATCAGTTCATCCAGTCTCTTCTTAAGATTATGATGGAAGTCTAATCCATACTTCACAGCCATTCTCAGACTAGGGATTACAAACTCCATAGGAACCACAGCTTCAGTACCATACACCATTCTGAATGGTGTCATTCCAGTAGTTACCCTATAAGCTGTCCTATAAGCCCATAGAGCAGTCTGAAGTTTCAAATCCCACTGGTCTGGTTTCTTTTGCACCACCTTAGTGAGAATAGTCTTTATTGTCTTATTGCTACTTTCAGCCTGTCCATTGCATCTTGGATAGTAAGGACTAGATTTCCGATGCTTGACTGAAAGCATATCCAATAGGATTTCCATAGTGTCATTGATAAAAGTTGTTCCTTGATCGGTCACAATCTGTACTGGACATCCATATCGGCAGACAATATTCTCAAACAGAAACCTTGCAGTTGACTTGCCTGTGTTGTCAGGAAGAGCCTTAGCTTCAACCCACTTGGTAACATAACAAGTAGCCATTACTATGTACTTGTTCTACCTGGGAGTCACCTTCTTAAAAGGTCCCATAAAATCCAATCCCCATTTCATGAATACTCCCAGTGGTTGTATTGGCATCAAGGGAGTCATATCTGCAGCTGTTGATCGACCCATTCTTTGGCATATGTCACAAGTTTTACAAAAACTTCTAACATCAGCAATCAATGTTTGCCACCACAGACAGCTTGCAGAATCTTCTTATAGGTTACTTCGTTGGAAAAGTGTCCACCAGACTCACCATTATGCGCTTCTGAAATTACTTGCATTCTTCCTTCCATAGGAAGACATCGTCGAAGTACACCATCTACACCCAGTCGATAAAGTAATCCTCTTATGATGGTAAATTTCAGGCTTTTTATGATCAGAGCTTTCTTCTGATTCTGCTTCCAATCCTCTGGAAAGGTACCTTGGGAAAGGAATTGATAAATATCATACCATTCAGGATCCACTGATTCTTCTACCTCTAACTGAAATAATTCAGCATCCACTGGCTCATCTCTCAAGGGTGATTCTCAATATCCTTTCGTACTTCTTGAAAGAAAATAAGCTCCACAATGGTTTCGGCCAGGCTTATGAAAAATTCTGAATTCAAATTCCATAAGGAACATCATCCATCTTATCAGCCTGCCTTGAATAATGACTTTGTTAATCAGAAACACAAGAGCTTGATGATCCACATAAAAATGGAATAACTTTCCCAACAGGTAATGCCTGAACTTCGTGGCGCTAAAAACCATTCCGAGAGCTTCTCTCTCAGTAGTCGTATAGCCTTGTTCAGCCTGACTGAATCTACGACTTGCAAAATAAACCGGATAGTCTGTTCTTCCATCTAGCTGAGCTAATATTGCCCCCATTCCCAATCCTGAAGCGTCTACATGTACATGGAAAATAATATTCCAATTTGGCTGCCTAAGGACTAGTTTACTGGTAATGGCTTTTTTCAAATTCTGGAAACTCTCCTCACACTCAGCAGTCCAGTTGAACTTATTGGTCTTCTTGGTAAGCTCATAGAGTGGTACTGCTTGAGAAGCAAACTTGTGTACAAATATTCTATATAAATTCACATAACCCAAGAAAGAACTCAACTCTGAAGCAGTTCTGGGTGCTTTAGCTTGCTGGACACACTGTATTTTGTCATTGGCCATCTCTATTCCATGGCAAGAAACCACATGTCCCAGTAGTTGTCCCTTCCATACTAGGAAAACAGATTTAAATGGATTCAAACAAATCCTCTTCTCCTGACAGTGTCTAAAAACCATCTCTAGGAATAGAAGGTGTTGTTCCTCATCTGAATAGACAGTGAAGTCATCCATAAAAATGGCGAGGAACCGATGAAGAAATTCATTAAACATCTCCATCATACACCGCTGAAAAGTAGCCGGTGCATTGCACAGGCCAAAAGGCATCACCAGATACATGAAAGCTCCCCACTCAGTGATGAAAGTGGTCTTGGCTCTATCTTCAGGAGCGATCTGTAACTGGTTATAGCCGCTATAACCATCCATGAAGCTATACATCTCATATCCTGTGATCTCATCAAGCAACATATCAGTAAAAGGTAAGGGAAATGGATCCTTATAGTCTGGGCATTTAGTTTCCTATAGTCGACACAAACTCTCAATTTCCCATTCTTTTTGGGAACAACAACTATGGGAAATAACCAATCACTGCTTGCCACTTCCGTAATGAACACAGCCTTGAGAAGATTATCAATCTCCTCCTTGACCTTCTTTGCATAGTTGGGGTTCATCCGGTATCTTTGCAATCTTACTGGCCTAGCATCCAATTTTAGTGGTATTCGGTGTTGACAGACTTCAGGATCTACTCCCTTCAAATCTGTATGTTCCCAGGCAAACACATCTTTATAGTTCTGGAACATTTTTCGTGCCTTTTCCTTCATTGCCGGGTTGAGGTGCTTGTTAACCTTGATCATTTTGGGATTTTCCTCTTATCCCAGGTTCCACTCTTCTACTTCCTGATCATCTGGGAGCAACCAGTTTGGTCCGCCTCCTTTTCATTTGGTCGATTCTTCAGCGTAGTCCCAGGATGGTCCATTCATTCCTGAATCATTATTTTGATCTAGTTGGTATTCTTCAGAACATACTGGTTCCTCTACTATGCCAGTATCAGCTAGTTCCTCTATTCTTCCAGTTAGCTAAACTGTTCTTTCCCCTGCATTGACTTCGGTAAACTGTTCAGGGAATTGTCTCTTCTGCTTGGGTCAGCCTGCTCTTTGTTCAGCAAGACTGCATTCAAGTCAATTTCTGCCAAAGGAAATATGTTCATAGCCGCTAGCATTTGCTCGATTTTCTTGGCTCTGTACTTCTGACACAACTCCTTCGGCCTCGGTTCCTTTTTCCAGCTCCTGGTATTGTTGGTCTGGATTTGGATTCTGCCCACTGGTCCCTTCTATGGTCAGAGTTTGGTTTGCATAGTCATGAACAGCATGTGCTGTTCTTAACCATGGGCGCCCTAGTAGCATTCCATATGCTCCCTGCACATCTAGGACTAGGAAACTGGTTTTGAATTTCTCCCTCCCAACTCTTATCTGCATGTTTTCAATCATACCCGTCGCCTGTACGACTCTATGATCTGCCATTCTCACTTTGAATGGTGTTGGTTTCATATTAATGATACCCATTCTTTGCTGAAGATGGATTGACTCCTGCCCCTCCATCCAGAATAACGCTTGAGAGAGGTTCCCACTGCTTCTTGACCTTGTAGTCTACCTGAATAAGTGGAACTTCATCATCCCGGACAGCCGTCAAGTCCACTGTTCTCGCCTCTGCCTCAGTCTTCCTGCGTTGTCTGATAAATTTGACCACCTCAGGCAAGGTCTTTCTTATATCCTCCAGCTCTACAGTTAGCTTCTGGATTCTATCACAAATTTTCACATGAATTTCTTCTCTCTCTTGGTCAGACTGATTGTCAGAGCTTGAAGAACTGGTATCTTCACACTGCCATTTGTTTGCAGTGCTTCTACTCTTTCCATTCACTCCCATTTCATCAGCTAGTCCTTGTACCACAGCTAGCATGATCTCTGTCATGGCCGGTACTGACTAATCTTTATCAGTCGATTGGGCTGGTATCCTTTGAATGACTCTAGCTTCGAAACTTTCTGGCTGCTCTGGCAGCTTCTTAGCTAAATCCTCCGTGATTTTAGCTGCTAGTTTCCGCTGCTCTTGCCACTCATCTACCACCTTTTCTTTACCTTTGGCCTTCCAAACTTCCCTTTGTTGAGCCCACTTGCTGCTGTTAGGATTGACTGGTACTTCTGAAATGTCTGGGATTTCTTCAATGACTACTCCCTTGCTCCTGGTAACCACCCTGACTGGGACTGGCTCTGGTGCCTTAGCCTCAATAGTAGTCGTTACAGGTGCATCTGGACATTGGGCTGCAAAATGACCATACTTCCCACAAGTATAGCAATTCATGCTCCTGTTCTGGAAGTTGCCTCTTCCTCTTCCTCTGCTTATTCCTGGTTGGTATCTGCCACGTCCTTGACCAGTACCACTGGTACCTGGTCTCTCCTCTTGAGCTACTTTGACTGGTTCTACCTTCACTGATCGCCAAAATGGAATTGGAGATGATCTCTTGAGACAGCTAATTCCAGTGCTGAAAGATTTCAGCTACTAGTATGGAAAGATTTCAGACAACAGACTGAACAGGAATCAGAGACTAAAGTGGAATGTGGATACTGAAATAAGAATCAGACTTAGGTACTGGAATTAAGGTTCAGATTCAAATTCAAATTTAGAAGACTGGAAGAGAAGTAAGTATAACTGAAATATATGCCATGATTGGGATTACAGATCAAGATTACAGCGAATATGATTACAGAGAAAAAGTACAGCTGACAATAGTGCCAATGATTCTCAAGTACAATTATAGCCAAAGCGCTAACCCAAGTGATAACAATTTCCAACCCGATCACCATAGTAATTACTAAATAGTTCGCTGCCCATCTTGTAAGAAGACGTTCCCACATAGTGACTTTCCAGCCGTCTACACAAAGTACTGGCCTTCATCCAACAATTTGATGCGGCCTTTGGGGACGAGGGCATCACGGAGTCCTCCAAGCTACGCCATGTAGCTATGCACTTCCCAAAAATTGTCTCGTCAATGGTGGGCTAGCCTTTGTGGCAACAGCAAAGCCCCAAAGACATGGAAAACTCTATGAGTTTCCATCATGAAGCAATTCCTTGCAAGCGATGCAAAGGACAAAGTGCTCACCAAATGACAGAGTTTGGGGCTTCTCTGTCATGAGTCTATCCACAAATATGTGAACAAGTTTTACATCTCAAGGCTATTGTCTTTCAAAAGATAGACTTTTTTGTGCAAAAGAAACAATTCTGTGCGGGATTACCCAAAGAGATGGCCGAGTATGTCAACTCTCAATGGCTTGGTTCTATCATCAAAGTAATCCACCACACCATGGTTTCTTCGCGCATCAATTTCCAACAAGGGGCTAGACGGAATGTCAAGCCCATGGAAAATAAAGAAAAAAGTGATGCCAAGAGGAAAACCAATACCCAAAATTCTTACCAAGGCCATTCCAACAACAACAACAACAATCGCTCCAAGGAGAAGGGAGTTTACAAAGGTAAATATAGACTCTCTCCTAAAGAGCTAGAAGCTTTTTGTAAGGACCACAAATGTTTTAAGTGTGGGGAGCAAGGCCATGGTTATCGTCCTTGCCCCAAGAGAATTTCCCGCAATGAGACTCCTAGATCCTCTATGTTTGAAGCTCCAAAAGAGGATGCTCATTGCCAAGGTTTTCTCCTTTCCTATGCTTGCGGAAAGATGCAAGAGCATGATGCCTTTATTTTGTTTGACCCCGGTTCAACTCACAACTTCATATCCACGGAGTTGACCACTAAGCTAGGCATACAAGCCCACGAGATGGGAGGTACATTGAAAGCCAATGGAGCTATCAAGGGACAAGACGTCTCAGTTACTTCCTTAATTGGAAAATTAAGGCTTCATGTCCAAAGCTATGTGGACAAAAAGGATTTCTTTATCTCCCCTCTCAAACATGAGGATGTTATTTTTGAGGTACCATGGTTTAACCGCATGGCTTCCAACATGAAGCTCCTTGAAAGGAGAATCTACTTCACCTACAGGGAAAAGAGCATGTATATAGATGTAATGAGTTGGGGAACACCATATTCTTGCAATAAAGGGAATCAAGAGGAATTAGAGTTGTCTAATTTCCTAAATGGATCCCAAGATGTTTCATTGATGACATCCATAGTGAGCTACCTCTAAAATGAGGGATGATGACCATGCAATTGATCGCCTATCAAGAAGCTCACCGCCTAACAAGCCTCCTTATTGAGTTTCACAACCTCAACAAGAGGAGATCATGAGGCAAGTGCATGAATTGGTGGAAAAAGGGATGGTGAGGTCTAGCTCCTCTCCATTTTGTTCACCATTACTTTTAGTGCAAAAGAAAGACGACACATATCACATGTGTCGACTATAGATCACTAAATAAGATTACTATCAAAAATGGATTTCTCGTGCCGCGGGTAGAAGATCTATTTGATAATTTACAAGTTTTGGCCTGACAAATGCTCCAGACACATTTCAAATTCATGATGGACAAAAATATTTGCGCCATTCAAATTCCCTTGAGGAGTACAAGCGACACCTCCAGGTAATCTTTCAAGTTGTGAGAGAGAATAAGCTTTTCATTAATCAAAAGAAAAGTGAATTTTTCCTACAAGAGATTCAATATTTAGGTCACTTTATCTCTAAAGATGGCACCCGTATGGATCCAACAAAGTTAGAGATAATAAAAGGATGGCCTAATCCAAGGAATCTACAGGAGGTACGAAGCTTCATAGGTATGTGTGCATACTATAGATACTTCATTAAAAGAAAAAATCTCGCTAATAGCAAGCCCATTACATGACTTAACAAAAAAGAATGTTAAGTATTCATGGATTGCAAAAGTGCAAGAAGCTTTTAAAGAAGCTTACGGAGAATCTTATCTCTCAACGTGTGCTCACACTATTAGATCTCTCAAATCCATTTGAGGTCCAATGTGATGCTTGTGGTAATTGCCTTGGAGCTATTTTTCTTCAAGAAGGGCATGCCATAGCATATGCGAGTCAAAGACTCAACTTCAATAAGTGAGTATTGGGCAAATACGAAAAAGAGCTACTAGCTATTCTATATGCCCTAAACACGTGGAAACACTATCTCTTGGGAACTCCATTCATCCTACAAATGGATCACAAAGCCTCAAGAACTTTATGACGCAAACCAAGCTCTCCAACAATCAAATGAGGGGTGAAATTTTTCTTTTTCAATCTAAATTTCATATTGCTCACATTGCTAACAAGTACAATGAAGTGGCTTGCGAATTAAAGTGGTCGATGCGAATTAAAGTGGTCGATGCGAATTAAAGATCCTAAAAAACTGCAACAGATCAGTCCAAAAAGGTCGCCCTATGGTCTAGGAACACTCTCCGGCCCCTATGGTCAAAACGACTATAAACAATGATTTAAGCACTCAAATCTGCAATTACAACTCACAGACGTGTAGACGCAAACCACAGCAAAACTAACAATGCTTACACTTGAATTAAAGAGAAAAGAAAGAGGAACACAATGCAAGTTTCAAAAATGAAATCTGATTACCCATTCATTAGTAGAGTTGATTACAAGGTGGAGCAACTCGTAGCTTGAGTGTACGTTTCTTGAGCTCCCTTCTTCACTCAAGATAAGCCTCCTTTCACATTAAGGTTATTGACCTTTATACCTAGGGCATTCTAAATGGCTAGTGGCCGGCTCACACGGACCTTTACAAATATCATTACAACTCAGGGGATTGATTGCTACTCTGGAATTAGGATTTACACAGAGTATTACTACACTAGCTTGGAAAACTAATAGAGTACAAATGTGGTGTTCGGCTACGTGTCTGACCAATTGGGTGCCCGTTTGATCTGTCCTCAAACATTCCCCCCTTCCTAATTCGTGTCGTCCCTTGACACGACCTTGTGCAGTCTTGTCATAGGATTGTCTTCAAGGTTGGACTTCAGCTTGAGAAGTGCTTTGTTGTTGATGATGCTCTCCCCTTCCTTGAGTGATTCATATCTGCCATGAAGAGTTCTTTTGATGTTTCTGTCTTTGTCATTGACTTGCAATACTTCACTAGATTTAGCACTATGTTGTTGGGACCTTTTTTGTTGAAGTCATCATTGTTTGTCCATTGTCTTTGTATGATATTCTTTGTTTTGCCGTTGATCATTGAATCTTTTTCTTTAAGGTTAGTCTTCATCTTGGGAAGTGCGTTGTCGTTGATGACACTCCCCCCTTCCTTGAGTGATTCATATCTGCCATGTTGCTGATACGTGATTTGATCTTTGATCTTTGATTTTCAAGGCACCTTTTCTTCTTGATGTGCATTTGGCTCTATGTTGCCAGTCTTGGCCACCATGAAGATGGATGTTGATGTGTCTGAGCATGTAGAACTGATCCTCTTTGTGGCGTGGTCTTCATGATGGATTTGCTTTCAATGTCCATTGTAAGTTGAGTTGTCTATAATAGGTCGCCAATGTTGAAGCACTGTGTG
The DNA here is from genome assembly GCF_014529385.1 of Adiantum capillus-veneris. NCBI lineage: Eukaryota > Viridiplantae > Streptophyta > Polypodiopsida > Polypodiales > Pteridaceae > Adiantum > Adiantum capillus-veneris. The sequence goes on from NC_140941.1 coordinate 102,965,870, forward strand.
AGCTACTTTTGATTGTTGTGGATAGCTCGCTTGCTGAATTTTTCATTGCTTGTCGTTGTATGCCATTCTTTAACTTGCCATTTTTTTATGGAACTTTGTTGTTGACGTTGGAGATAAAAGATTCTCTTGATAAGCATATGGAGACCTGCAATTTTTGCTCCAAGTCGTTATCAATTGATTTGGGTAGACATTTCCTTATTGTTGATGTAGAAAAATATTTACAAGAAGTCGATGATGAGGGTTTCTAGATTAGGGTCTTAAAACCTGGATGACCAAAGGGCAAAAACACGGTGGGAAAAAAGTGCCCTTGGTTTACGCTCTTATTGGAGTTGAGCATTTGGATGTGACGTACCTGTCATGCAAGGTGAGTGCTTGGGAGAAACAAAGGAAGAGTGCTTAATGCAAGTTCCAATTATGGGACACTCTATATGCATACGAGAAACTTTTCGAACAAAAGCATGTAGTGTAAGAGATGGAGTTGATGGGTGCTTCAAGGAACATATGTAGCACATGTGACATCAAAGGACGTCTCAATAGCTTCCACGTTTCCAAGAAGGGTTTTCAATGTAGAAGCTTCTCCACTCATTCCTCACTGTGCTAAGTGTGTGAGTGTCTTTTGGACTTCCTCCTTCACTTACCACTATACTACAATGACTTCAACTCTTATGCTCAACTTATACCAGCATGAGCGACATAACATAAATATGCTCAACTCTTCTAGCTTGAGCAGTACCTAGAATAACTAAGACGCTTAGACCATAGAGAATATTACATGAAGGTTTGAGACTAACACCTCGCTCATTTAGTGGCTTAGCTGCCCGACTCTGACTTTTATGCCATGTATTTTTAATGGCGACTTGGACTTACCTGTTCAAGGTCAGAAACCCAATTCCATAAGTTCTAGAAATTTAGGCCTCTTCCATTGTGTTTGTCTTTGGATGCCACCATATTGTCGAGTAGGTTGGCATACTTTGGTGCCTCTTGACTTGCTTGTCATATGTTCACACTGCTTTGTGAAACAAGTTCTTCAGCTGTTGTAGAGACTAATGGAGCTTTTGCTTTATCGCCCATGAGAAGCGATTGTTGATGTGTGTGGGTTCTTTGTGATTGAGTTTCTACTAGCAATTTTGGAACCCACATTGTCTTTGGTCCATGTGTGACCGTCTTTGGAATTTTCGCTACTTCTTTGGCTTGAGTGACACTAGGCTTTGGTATCCATATCTGATGATTTTCTTTGTAGAAGCCTTGATTTTGTAGCTGAAGATGAGGTATCCATCTAGAGTTCTTAGCACTATGAGGGGGTGACTGGTTGTTAGCTCTTCCTGTTGATTGTATGCCTTTAGGTGGAGCCTTGTACTTCTTGATTGATCTTTGTTGTTCCAGGTTGAGTTACAATTTTTGGTAACCATATTTGTGTGTTACCTTCATAAAATCCTTGTGCTTCGAGTAGCTGGAATGGAGTCATCCGCTATTGCATTTGTTTGTGTTGGGTATCTTTGTTGAAGTCTGATTTCTGTATCCAAACTTTTCGCATTGCCCATTTGGAAGGTCTTTTTGTTTGCCTTTTGTTGGTATTCTTTCGCTTGCCTGAGTATTTTGTATTCCGTTGATAGCGCGTCTTGTTCCTTGTAGAACTCGTTGGTTGAGGTGGGTAGGTCCAGGCTGTTACTTTAGGCTTTTTGGCCCAAACATTAGTGTTTCCTTGGAAGTAGCCTGAGCAGTGATTAACTCATTTGATGCTACCCACCTTATTACCTTTTGTTGATGTTGAACTTGTGCTTCAGGTATCCAAACTGGGTCTTTGACTTTAATGTGCTCTTTGGATACCGACACTTGGTTGACATTTTTTGGCTTCTTTTGGATGCTTTTTTGTGATGGAAACTTTGGTTGATAGACTTTTTGTTTCGGTTTCCATTGCATTGTTGATGGTTTGGCTCTTGATGTAGAGTTTTTGCAGGAAGTTTGATGGAAGCTCTTTGAAGGTAAAGTCGTCTTGCGAGGTTGGTATACTTCAATGTTTACCTTTGCTTTACCTTTTTCTCCGATGGTTGGCGATTTCTTCTCCGCATGGATTTGAGAAGCTTCATGAACTCTTACAGTTGCTGTTGTTGAAGCTTTTGATTGTTGTTGAAAGAAGATGTTCCTCCAGCTTTCTGTCAAGACCAGACTCTCTTTGATGTGATGGGAGTCGATTATGTGGAAAGTATCCTTATACTCCCCGGTGCTCAACTTGAGTACAGCTTCTGTCACTCCAAAGCTAGAAATCGGCATTTTTGAACTTGTGTACATGATCTTCTCTAGCTCGATGATTGGTGACTTTCCCATCATGATCCACGTTCCATAAGTCATTAGATTCTTTGTTGCTTCTAGATCTATCACAGCTGAACATGTGATTTTAAGACTTATTTAGGAATTTTGGGAATTATTCAAGTCCCATTTCTTATAGCGCTATTAAAAAACTTAGTATTTTTGTGTAGTTTGAGCTATCATCTATTCACGGTTACACTCTATGTTTCATATACCCCTTAACACATATCTATAGGGATTTGTGTATTTATATACATACTTATATGCATCAACTACAATGACATCAAAAGAATGAGGGAAGCATAGCACTAACTCAATTTGCATTATACAACATTATTCATGTAGAAAAAGTTCTTTGAATCAGTAGCTCAGATTTAAGACATTAACGTTAAAGAATTGGCTATATCAACACTCATAAAAAGAATCTACAATAATCAAAAACAAATTTTAGAATTGAAGGGACCTCAAAATAGTGTGGTGTTTAGAAAAACCAAGGTAAAAAATAAAATCCAATTCACATATTTACATGGATCCAAGTATTGTACAACTCATTTGAGAAAATGATACTATGTCAAGAGGCTCATTGACTATAAATACATCATTAAACTTTGCGTTTTCTCATGTATTGCTTCGGTACGTACAAGGTTTCTCTATCACAAGCTGCTTCATTTACCAACATATTGCAAGTATACTCTTGTTTGTCCCTTGCATAGATCCAACCAAGTAACCATGCAGCGATTGTTCTCTCCAAAAAACTTTCAAGCTCTTCTTTTGATTGATTCCACATTTTTGGAAAAATCAAGTAGGTTCCGGGCATATTCCACATTACACTATAAAGGGCCTCGTCAAAAATTAAGGTATTATTTCCATCCAAATCATGAAAAATTCTCCATGTTACATCCAAGTTCTTGTGGGATACAAATCGATATCCAATTAGAAGATCTGTCTTTTGGCATGCTGCCTGTCCTGCTATGACATAAAATTTTTGATGGTGTTGTGGAAAGCATAACTCAAGAATACGACCAGTCCTTTGCAATCTATTACTGCTCCAAATCCACACCTCAAACCATTGCATGCAAAAATCAAGGAAAGTGAATGCATCTTTGCGAATAAAATGCCACACATTTGTACTCTCTTCAACGAGATGCATATGTTTTCCCCAATCTAGGAATACATCACCATGTTGCATTTCAATGGTCTTAAGTAAAATACCATTGAGTTCAAGGATCAATACTCTTCTTTGTTTCCGTATAGTATCTGAGGATGGTGGAATCAATTTCCTTCTAGGCCTATGAGTCCTCAATGATATGTGCCACCTCAATAGTAAATGCTTTGTACATTTGAAATCAAATTTATATGCTTCAAAATCTCCTGTTCCAAAAAAAAGGCATGATGGTCAATGGAAGAGATATTATTTTCAATTAACACACTGTGCACCAACATTATTTATTTTATCCATGATATTATAGACTTAAACCTTGAGAAGACAACAAAAGAAAATATTTTTCTTCAATACACAGAAGAAATCTTGTACAAAGAGCTCCAACCACAAAGATAAAAGAGAGACTTCTTTTCCAAGGTTGAATAACATCTAGTTGATGAAATATAAAAGTGTACATATTTGGTCCATGTGCAAATAATTGGATCCAACACATTGTTTTGGCCGGAATACTAGAGCCCAACACGTTGTTTTGGTCAAAATCTTCTTAACACATTTCCACCACTCTAGATGTATGTGAACATTCCAGGTGATTGAGTCAACGCGCACGCCAAGCCCTTACTGGTTTTTTTCTACCACCTGCAATAACAAATATGCTGGATTAGATAAAAATTTGATTTTATTTTTTATATTTTTTGATAAATCTAAAGTGAGTCCTACGCATAAGCTTAAGTAGGCCTTTTGTAGCTTTGATATGTATGCTTTTGCTGCAACTCCGCTAATGAAATGACCACGACCATACCCCAAGCTAGTAGCATAAGCAATAGCATGTTGATCACTCAAATTTTTTGTTTTGTGAGACAATTTTAACAAGTTCAGCTGGTTTGAAGATAATAGTGGCACACCAAACTTGGATGCCAACATAGTTGGATCCTTGCTTAAGGAGTTTACTACTTTCTTGCCTCTACTTTCTTGAACATAACTTAACTTGTTATTGCACAATGGTAGCTGTGAAGATGCACAAGATGAGCTTTCCACTTCGACTGAATTGTTGTCAAGTTCTTCCCTTAGAACTTGGACATTGAACATGCCCCATTCTTGCATAATGTCTTGAAACTTTGTAAATAGGTCATGAACCTCTGTGATTGGAGATTGTTCTAGCCGATTGAGTGAAATAACAAATCGAATGTCATCTGTATTATTTAGATTTAAAAGGTATGGTAGAAGCTCATTGCAAAGAAGATAGTCAGGCCTCCCTTGAAAACTTTCAGGATATAAGCAATTATCGTTTGGGTTAATACATCCCTTGAAAGGGCTATCATCAATGAGCAATGTATTCTTTGTACTGCATAAATTCCTGCACTGATACCAAACCCTCAACAAAGGCTTAAACATAGCCTCAACATTAGGCTTATCAGGTCTATACACTTTTTGAAGATTATGGATGTAGCAATCTTCTTGTCCCCATACCATAAAGAAATGATATTTTTTATGTGCATGCTTTTCAAGAGTGTTCACATAAGTGAAAGTACTGACATATCTCATCCAAAAATTCAAAACAACACGGGCAAACAACAATTGTGGTGTGTCAATTTTGACACAATCTGTACATGGATGCCTCTTGTCTTCTTTGTTGAGTAAAACTCCATTAAGATCAAGAATGAGTGCATGTTTCTTCATGTTGATTGCATGAGAAATATTTTCTGCATACGATACAAAATAATGATAACAATTTAAGTTTTTGCACTTATAAATCTCAAAACAAGGGACCATATATTTGCAGCACACAATTGTAAATTGCACACGTTTATTTACGTCTCATACTCACATACTCATCTATAATGATGTCTTCTAAAAGTGATTTGTTGAGCCAGAAGAGGATCACACCCACATTTTTGCTCACACTCATCATTTTTGTAACCATTGATTGTAATAAATGTCTTTCCGACATTGATTTTGAATTGAGCCATTCATTAAGTAACAGGACTCAATTGAGTTTCCAGCTTGTAATCCCGAAGTAATTTCACTCGCTGATGTAATTAGTTAGAGATGTTCTCACCTCCAAGGCTGAGGTATATAAGCCAAAGTTTTTGTAACCTAAAGAGGATTCAGATTATTAATCAAGGTGAGTTTTTGGAGCACCGTGACTGTGTCTGAGAGAGAGAGTCTTATCTACTTGCTACGCGAGCTACGGAGCCGCCATTGGAGAAGCGACACCGCCATTGTGTTAGCAACGGCGAGAGCTACGCACAGATACCAAGAGTGCACGCTATCGGCTTCTATGTGTGGTAAGTTCCTACGAGCTTCGGTGTGAGTTTTCTTCCAACTCGTGTGTCGGAATGGAGCATGCAGCATATCTATAGAACCACAATGAGTAGAGCTACACATTGGTACCATCGGGGTCAAGTTTCGATCACCTGTATTTTTCGGCCTGTCTTCATACGCGTTTACCGCACGGAGTGGTTATAGGTTGATTTTGCAGTTCAAGTCTTTAGGGTGTTGTTCTTACCTAGTGTATAGACTTCCCCTTAAGTTTGAGGTCGATTCAATGATTCTAGATCCTGTTTCGTATAGCATTCGTTCGTAGTACGGATTTCAGTCACTTGCGTATTTTAGAACTTAGATTTGATTTCCTTAGTAGTGATTGTCATTAGAAGGTCGAGTAGGTGATTTGACACCCACCTAGTTGTTTCCATGCGCCTGCGGGTCAAGCTCCGTCCTCGTCTGACAAATTCTGTTGTTGGTTGAGTTCTCGCTATTTAGCTTCCGCTAGCGGCGTAACCGCCTTAACATTTGGCGCCGCTGCCGGGGATGAGAGCCCTAAGTAGGTGACCTTAGACTAATCCTACGAGGTGAGTCGTATAAACTACTTTGTATACTTTAGTTAGAAAAGATCTAGGAGTGGTGGACTCCGAAGATCTCGAGAGATACTAGGAAGTGGGGTATTCCTGGGTCTTCCGTGTTGACAGTATTTTTAGATTAGCTTAGATTTGTTTGTTGTTTTGTTGGTGTTGAGTAGTTGTTGATAGAAGAAGAATTTGCTAGTCCGTGAGTGGCAGTGGATCTCTTTAAAATCACAATTACCAAACCCATTTTATGATTAGGAATAGCTTAGGTAGGACTTCATTTGATCATGATCTAAAGCTAGCAATCATTGGAGTATTTGCTTGATATGGTTGATTGCATGTTAGATCACTAAACCGTCGAGTTAGTAGTGAAACTTGCAATAAACAAAAGTCAGAGAAATTTTCTATGTATCTGGGAGTTGCTAAGCACTAGAGGAAGCTTTAGGAAGGATTCTGTGCCAAAAAACTGGAAATCTGCAACTTTAGACATCATACGTGTATGATGTCTAAATGACCAAACAGAGACCAAAACAGAAATTTTGACTTTACCAGAGTGTTCAAAAGGGGGGTTATACCCTAATTTCAACTTAAAACAAGAGCATTAACACTCAAAGAAACCCAAAAAGACAAATCGGAGCCCAAGAAACGCAAAGAACAGAAAATTTTGGATTCAGATCTTGTTTTTATATTCAAACCTGACAAAAACACTTGAAACTCAATTATAAACATTGGAGAAGGCTTAAAACCAAGAATAGTCAAAATCTGGGACAAAAGACATCATACGCGTATAATGTCTTTTAGCACATCCACTGCTTATTTTTGATATCTGACCTGACAAGATTGTTACAAACACTGTAGAAAGCATAAATATCAAGTCTTGACCCAAATTGATGAGAAAGACATCATACGCGTATGATGTCTTTTGCCTAATTTTGGACATATTTTGATACTTTGCCAACACAGATCCATTTTAATAGCTGTCTAGAGGCTATATTTCAAGTTTCATCCCATTTGGATCATAATTGACCCAAAACAAGTCAAAAGCGGAAAATTACCAAGAAAAGCCTAAATTAGCCATAACTTGCTCAAACAGAGTTCAAACTGAATTTTGTGAGTGGAAAGAGCATAAGGGGGCTACTGAGAGTGAGCATAACCAAAATAGTCTAAATCTGTGAAAAAAGACATCATACGCGTATAATGTCTTTTTCAGCATAACTGCAACAAAATTCTCACTTGATGAAACAGAAGTTATCCAACTGACAAGATTAAACAGTTGACCAAGTATCAATCAGTTTGGATCAATTCTGACCACAAAAACTTGGGAAAACAAATTGCCGATACGGAGAAGTTAAAGTCCTTTAGGGGAATTGATGAATTTGAGATCGGGCAGGAATCTCCAGAATAACCAACCAAAACAAGGGGAACAAGCAAGTGTCATATCAACCGAGGGAAGTGTAAACCAAAGTTGGGTGCAACCATTAGAGCCGATCTTTGAAGGAAGTGTTTCTGATACTTCTTCGGAGAGATCTTACGAGATTTTCACCGAACACTTGGAACACTTGAACCTGAACAACAGAGAAAATATGGCAGCAGGATCATCAAACCCTTCCGCCACAATGAAGCTATTGTTCATAAAATACCAATACGACAATGAGCAAGGTGCCAGGATCTACAAAGATGGAATGGACCGCTATTGTGTAAAGATAGAGGAGTGACCTAGTGAGTTCAAGGACTTAGTGCCTGTGAGCTATAGCGGAGATAGATATCTAGATGACGAGGGTACCATGTACTTGGTAGTCATAAACCCTAACATTGTGGACAAGTGGGGATTGATGGGCACCAAAGCCAAAGTAGATGAAGAACTCGAGGAGAAAGCACCAATAATGAACTTCCCTGATGCGAGGTTAAGAAGAGAGAATGAAACTACAAGGATCAACACTGATAACATCTATGTGGGGCTATACAAATATAATAATGGGGAGCAAGATCTCTATTATAGATGTGAAGAACCCTACACCGGAGAGTTGAAAGACCAAAAAAGACTTTATGTCTTTACCTACACAGAGGGATCGGAAGTGAAAATTGCCGCTTACGACAAGTATGGGAGGCAATACTCAACAATGGGCAAGAAAGAATTAGAAGGATATACATACTTTGGGGGACCACTACATCAGTATTATGTTACTTCTAGCTCACAAAGACCAGCACCAACAAATGGAGGGCAAAACCCAATGACGACAGGAGGACAAAGAACTCAGGCTGCTGACTCTTTCAGTCAACCTCAGTACTCGAAGCCCGGACCAATGGGATCATTACATTCCAGAGAGTCAATGGATAGCAATCGAGGGAGTGCAGTTCCAATCCCCACATATACCACTCCAGGTCCAAGGTTTGAAGCGGAACCATCACATTTACCTCCTAGTACTAGATTCAGGGCAGGGGAACCGACAAGGGTAACCCATGAAGTCCATGATGCTAGAGAAAGCTTTAGCCGGGACACAGGAGCAATGAGATTGGTAGCAGACCATAGACGTATGAGACCATCTCAAGTAGCGAAGTGTATGCCAAAGAAGTATGGTGGTTCAGGAGATCCGTATGCACATGTGTCACTCTTTAAGCAAGTCTTAAGAGCTGAGCAGATAACAGATTTCCATACACAATACGAGGGATTTGGTCTTACTCTAGAAGGTACGGCATTGACATGGTTTCAACCACTGAACATAGGGGGATTCCAGGACATTGACCATTTGCTAAGAGAGTTTGCTGAGGAATTCTCAAAACGAGGGATTAAGCACAATACGGTCTCACAAATATATGCTTTTAAACAGAGAGAACACGAAAAAGTGAAGGAAGCTTCACTTCGCTTCAAACAATACATTGAGAGATGTCCAGTACGTGAACGACCACAAGATGACAGACTATCTGTTCTCTTTATTGAGGGACTGAGAAACGACACTCTCAAGAAGGACTTGCACTTGAAAGCTTGTGCACGTTTCGAGCAAGTAACGAGAGAGGCATTGTACTTAGTGGATAACTGTACGGTTTATGGAGAGGTGTCAGCGGATACAGATTTTGCATCCAGTAGCTCCTCCTCCGTAGCGAGCGAGACTACCACTAAAAAGAATGTTCAAACAACAACCATGCCAAATGTAGAGCAAATGATAGAAGATGCTCTAAAAAGGATGGCACCATACCAAAAACCATTGCCAAAAACACTGAAATGGTGTGCTATTGAACAAAAATGGACAAACCATCCAACAGAGGAGTGCTATTACAACAAAGGGTATGTAAGGGAGCGTCAGTATGCACCTCCTGCTCAATTAGCACCACCTCAAGTACATCCAGTACCTTGATACCCAACGGGAAATGTACCAGGACCTATGGGGATAGAAAGACCGCAACCGGTATTGGGACAACAACCACCTTTACCAGGAGCAAGACCAGTGGGCATTAGATATGCACCAACCTTAGAGAATCAGGAAGAACAAGCCCTAGTGCCTGTTCAAGCCTATTATGAAGAATCTGGTGCACACATGTCTCCAACTGTGTATTACCCACCAGAAGAACCCAAACAACCAGAACCATGGGGCATGATTGGGAATGTTGGAATACCAACAGTTATAAGTGCTTCTGATGAAGAGAGATACAATTTGGACGCAAGAACATTGATGTTCATAGCTCATGGAGGGTTAACAGGACAAAGACCATCCTATCCACAAAGGACGAATCAAATGGGACCAAGACCAGCACTAGGACCCTGTTACAAGTGTGGAGGTGACCATCTGATGAATGTTTGTCCACATACGGAAATCATTAGAATTAACGCTTATTGCACTGAGTGTGGGGTTACTCACTTCATTGAGGATTATTCAAAGAATCCAAACAAAGTGCAAAAGACGACATTGAATATGCTAGAAACTATTCCTACCAGCAGTGGGTCTGAAAATGAAACTCTGATACCAACGCAAGTTGTTACTAGAGCTCAAGCTAAGAAAACCACTAGAGAACCTGAGAATGGAAAGTTAGCGGCTGAAGTGGTTAGTCAAGGACCGCGGAGTCAGAGAAACACATGGAAAGCTAGAAAAGCACGCATGAAGTTGAGAAAAGAACGTGAAGACGCTATTCTAGCTGAGGAATTAAAGCAAACTAAAGATAGATTAGAAAAACTTGAGCAACACGGGAAACGCGAGATGAGCCCGGAAAGAACGAAACAAAAGAGTATCAAAGAAACAACGAGCTTAAGCTCAGGGGGATCAGTGCTAGTCGACAAAGTACACGAACCATTGGACGCACTGATGAGAGCTTACGAAGCTAGGTTAAAGAACAACCAAACACAAGAACAGAGGTGGATGACATACCCAAATGCGGAATTGGAAAAGCAGAGACTTGAAATGTGCCAGAGAATGATCGAGACTGCACAAGCCTTATTAGAACCACCAAAAGAAACAATGAATTGTGGGACGGAAAACCCAATTCAGCAAGAGACTATCGTTTCACGGGTAGCTGAAAAGACTTCCAGTGCACAAAAGCCTGAAAATACACACCAAGATGACCGCATAGTATTGAACACAACCGATCAGGAGATAGAGAGTTTTCATCCAGTCATACAGAGGTCTTACGTAAGAGATGAGGATTACAATGAATTTTGGAAACAAGTGAGAGAGGCAAAATTTGCAAACGAGCTAAGTTGCCAAGCTAATCAGACAAATTGGGAAAAGGACATCAGGAATCCTCCCATAGTGGAATTTGAGGCAGGATCTCAAGTGGACTTGGATCTGCAATCTTACTGGGGAGATGAGGGCTCTGTTAGAACAATGGAGAGCAAACCTCACTCACTGAATACCTTACCTTCATACTTAGGAGAGTATGAAGCAAAATCCGAGACTAGAGCACTTCCCTCACGAAGAATCTCATCAGAAAAAGTCATGGACTCGCAAGGATTGATAGAGATCTTGTCAACACCAGTGACATGCACTATCACTCTAGCTGAGCTTTTGAGGCTAAGACCACATATGTGGACCACTGTAGGAAAATGCTTGGAGAAATTTGGGATAAAAGACCCAACATCGAGACTGCAAGAGGGTATACAAGAGCTGAGTAAACCACAAAAGAACGCTAAGCCTGTACCCTTAAACAAGTTCGGAGAGTATTGCGAAGGTGAAGAGGGGAATACAACCTTACCAGTTGAATTCCAAGGAGTGAACACGATGGCAATACTGGACAGCGGAGCTGGGGTAGCCATTGCTACAAAAGAAATCTGGAAAAAATGGGAGAAACCAGCAATAAGGAAGACTAGGTTGAAACTCCGATTAGCAGATGGACACATGGAGAAACCTATGGGGTTATTGGAGAAAGTCGTAGTGACTTCTTGCGGCATTGAATACAAACATACTTTTGCTATTGTCGATTTTGGCAAGGAGAATAACTATGATATCATATTGGGAAGACCATTCATGAGACAGTTGAAAATGGTCCAAGATTGGGGCTACGATCACATATACCTGAGAAATATGGAAACCACTACACGTGTGAACCTGAGAGACCATAGCTACAAAGATGTGAACCGAACACCGGTAGAGGAGTTTGATTCAGCTACTTTGGCGGGATCCGAATTTCCAACTTGGTTAGGTAAGCCCAAGGAGTTATGGATGTGTGGAGCCTCGAAATGTGGAAGTCTGAGGCGAGAAGAATATGTTTTAGAAAGGGCCATCGAAGACGAAACTTATATAGGAGAACCCTTTCCAGAGGACACACTTGAACCATTAGAATGGACACACATTCTAGCAACCCTAGATGTTTGTGCAATTCCGGATGGTCCCACAACAAAATTTTGCGACAAGGACGGGTACGACGTGGTTCCGTACTTCATGTTGAGAACTGTACTCGAAAAAGAAACTGAAAAGAACGATACACTGGAAAAGGAAGATGAAGAAGAGGTGTTTCACGACATTCCCGATCATCCAGAGTGGGGAAATGAAGCAGACAACGAGTCAACGGACAATTCAAGCGGAAACGAAGAAACTATAACGGATGTCCGATTTTATGATTTTCCGAACGAAACTAAACAACGCCAGAAACGCTATAGAGCAAAGAAAAAAACAAAGGGAGTTAGAACCAATCCGATGCCTAGAATAAGAGGAAAAAATCAATTCCTAATGCTAGTAAAGGCGGAAGATTGTGTTAAGGACAAGGTTTCTGGAAGAATGAGAGGCAATGATCAAAAGAGCTTACGAAAAAACAAAAGAGGCTCAAGAAATCGAGTTCAAAGGAATGGAACGAAAACTGAAACTGAAAAATCAGAAAAGAACAAGCGCAACAGAGAACACACGGAGTCCAAGTTAGAACGTAGAAACAAGTACAGAGAGCTCAAGAAAACTCTGAAAGAAGTTTGGACGACAGAATTTGAGAGTGGAGAGGACGAAAACGCCAAAATCAAGGAAAACATGGATGTTCCCTCTCACTATAGGAAATTCACAATAGAGGATAGGAAGGTGGTATTAACCCAACCTATTCGAGAGAGAAGGGAGAACGAATCTTATGATGGACCGGAGGATGCAAAAAAAGTTGATTTAGCAGCTCCAGGTGAGACACCTAGACCGGTGTACATAGCCACAGATTTGTCTCCAGGCGAAGAAGAGAGACTTTTGAGTCTTCTCAGAGAGTATAGGGATGTGTTTGCATGGTCTTATAAGGACTTAAAGGGAGTTGACCCATCGATATGCCAACACACAATCCCACTGAAACAAGACGCAAAGCCTAGCAGACAGAGACCATACACATATAATGATACATTTGCTAAGCGAATCAAAGAAGAGATAGATAGGCTAATGGAAGCTGAATTCATATACGAGATTGAACACACCGATTGGGTATCTCCGATTGTGGTAGTACCCAAGAAGAACGGAAAACTCCAAGTGTGTGTCAACTTAAAGAAAGTGAATGCTGCAACAATCAGGGACAATTATCCCCTACAGATAATTGATCATGTTCTAGAGCGTGTATCAGGGAAAATAGCATACTCTTTTCTTGATGGTTTTTCAGGATATAACCAGCTAGCCATAGCACTGGAAGATCAACATAAAACAGCTTTTGCAACGGAGTGGGGAATTTATGCTTATCGGGTTATGCCTTTTGGTCTAACCAATGCTCCCGCAACCTTCCAGAGGCTGATGACGCATACTTTCAAAGAATACTTAAGGTTGTTTCTAGAAATATACATGGATGACTTATGTGTACATTCTCTTCTGAGAGATGAGCATCTAGAACACCTAAGAAAAGTATTTGAGAAATGTAGGACATATCGCATTTGTCTCAATCCTGAGAAATGTGTGTTTATGGTCCGACATGGCAGAATTCTGGGACATATTGTCTCACAAAACGGAATATCCACGGATTTAGAGAAGATAAAAGTTATAGTGGATATGCTTAGACCAACCAATGCGAAACAAGTACAGAGCTTTATGGGACATTGCGGATATTATAGACGATTCATTTACATGTACGCTATAATAGGCCAACCACTTTACAGGCTAATAGTGAACTTTGAATGGACAGAGGAGTGTGAGGAATCGTTCAAGAAATTGAAAGAGGCACTCATTACTGCTCCAGTCTTGAAATCACCAGATTGGGAGAAGATATTCCATGTGCATATAGATGCTTCGGCATATGCAATAGGCTGCATTCTGGCTCAGCCAGAAGAATGAAACATGGATTTTCCTATCTGTTACGCCAGTCGACAGCTCAACAATGCAGAGAAGAATTATACCACAATAGAGCGAGAAGGATTAGGAATGATATATGCTGTGAAAAAATTTCGGCATTATCTCCTAGCCAACAAGTTTGTGTTTTTTACGGATCACCAAGCCTTGCTCTACCTAGTGAATAAACCATGCAATACCGGGAGAATAGTGAGATGGTTCATTATCTTACTGGAATTCGACTTCACGGTAGTAGTAAAGAAAGGAAAAACACATCTTAGAGCTGATCATCTTTCGCGATTGACAAATGGAGAAGACCCTATAGGAGTAGATAACGACATACCAGACGCGTACTTGTTCAACATAGAAATGATACCGAAGTGGTCTCAAAATGTCGTTAACCTATTAACCTATGGAGGAGAGTTCGATAGAAGAGAATACAACCAGAAACATATTGCTATTCGGCAATCCAAGAATCTTCAATTGGTTGCAGGAAGGTTGTATCAATTGGGAAATGATCATGTTTTACGACTATGCATCAATCCTGAGGAATAGAATATGTATCTGCGCGAAGCACATGTTCAGGAATGTGCATTTCATTGTTCAAGAAGGAACACATATAGGCATTTGTTACAATTGGGAGTCTATTGGCCAGGAATGAAAGAAAGCGTACATGAATATGTCACTGTATGTATTGTATGTTCATCAAAACCACCAGCAGAGTATTCGACATTATATCAGATAATGATCGCTCCAGAATGGAGTCAGTATATTGTTGAATATCTCACAAATAGAACTTTCCCAGAAGGAACGTCAAAAGCTCCTCAGAAATCTGTAGAGACAGAAGCTAGAGATTACGCTTTAATAGGAGATCAACTCTATAAGAGAGGTAAAGACAACCAGCTTAGGATTTGCGCATCAGATTCTGAGTATGTGATAATCTTAGAGCAAGCTCATGGAGGAGTAGGTGGAGGCCATTTCTCAGGTGATAAGACAGCAAAACTTGTCTTAGCCGCAGGAATATGGTGGCCAACATTACATATGGACGCTGAGGAATACGTTAAACGGTGCGATGACTGTCAGCGGACCAAAGTACCACTTAAAAGAGATGATATGCCGCTTAGACCAATGATGGGGGCAAGAGCTTTTGCAAAATGGGGGATTGATTATGTCGGACCCATTTCACCTCCTGCATATAAGACTCATGCACAATACATCGTTGTGGCTACAGACTATCTAACAAAGTGGGTCGAAGCAAAGGCAACTCAAAAAGCAGATGCCAGGACCACGGCACAATTTCTATATGAATACGTCTTTGTACGATACGGATTGCCAATAGAAATTGTGAGTGATCGAGGCACACATTTTATAAATGAAGTGATAGAGATCCTTCTAGATGAATTTATGGTAATCCATAGGAAATCAGCCCCGTATCATCCACAAGCAAATGGACAAGCTGAAGCAACAAACAAAACCATATGCACGGTCCTCACGAAGATTGTATCTAAGTCGAGAACTGACTGGGACCAGAAGTTGCATTCAACATTATGGGCATATAGGGTAGCATATAAAACATCAATAGGAACGACCCCATATAACATGGTTTTTGGGCTAAATGCTATCTTACCAATAGAATTCTTGATTTCAACCTTAAGGGTGGCTAAGGATCTAGAGTGGACAGGGCACGAGATTTCTGATAGAATAGATGACCTGGAAAAGCTAGACGAGCTTCGCCTAAAAGCAGTAGCTTCTATCTACGCTCAAAAAAGGCGACAAAAAGAATTTTTTGATAAGCATGTGCGGACTAAAGAGTTTAAGGTTGGGGACTATGTCCTAGTTTACACTCTGAAACAGCATGCTAAGAAGCTTAAAAAGCGAGGGATGGGACCTCTGGTGATTAAAAATCTATCACCAAGTGGAGCCGTCAAGCTTGCTACATTAGACGGAGAAGAAATGCCCAATTGGATTAGTGGATGCAGAGTGAAAAAGTATCTTTTGCCGCTAACCCAAGACATGCTTCTCAAAATACATCAAAAAAAGCTGCGTGTCCAGAAAAAGAAAAAGATTGTGGAGGAAGCGCAAGCTGAGGCGAAGGAAAGAATGGAGAAAAGGAGACTACTATGTCAGAAACAGCGCAATGAAGGAGCAATACGAATAAACGCAGTCAGTATAACAGAAATGGATAATGACAAAGAAGAACCCATCATTGAATGCAAAGTAGGAACCAACCAAATCAAAGCCAGAGCACTATTGGATTCAGGAGCTCAAACTAACCTACTTTCACTCAGTTTGTATAGACAATTGACAAATGACACTAAATTGCAAACTGCCAAGCAAGAGTTAAAGAGTTACTCTGAGAATTCAATCAAAACTGTCGGATGCACAGTTTTACATATACAGATTAACCAGTATGTGTATCCTCATATGTTTTACATGGTTGAAGACCAAGCTACACAACATCCATTATTGCTAGGACAACCATGGCAGAAGCAATACAATGCAATGATTGAATGGAGTTCTAAATCAGTGCTTATCAAATACGAAGGTGAAAGTCAATCAGTTAAGTTCACCAAAGGAGAAGATCCAACTCCAAAGGACAAATCCAAAGACAAAGGTAAACAACAACCAGAGAAAAAGAAGAAGCAATGGCAACCAAAAGTTTCTATACAACTGGATTGCTCTTCGATGAGGAACTCTCAACAGTGGATAAGGAAGACAAGTAATAATATAACAGCTCAACCTTGGGAAAAAACGGAGTCAAAGTTGGTATGGAGACCAAAAAAGGTTGTGCCAGAGAACACAAAGGTGGAAAACAGAGTCTTCAATACCAGACAACAGAGTGATTCCAGACAATCAAGGACAGTGAAACAGATCTGGATTCCAAAGAAGTTCATGACGGCACAAAGCTATAGCAAGCAAATTTGGATCCCAAAGAATTGTAAACAGGAACTCCCTTCAGTACAATCCACGGAAACTCCTAGGTATTTCAAGGCGAGGAAATCAACACAAAGAACAAAGCAGGTTTGGGTTGCAAAGAGTTTGTGGCAAGCACAAGCGAAGTGGAAGCAGATTTGGATTCTGAAAAAGAACAACAAGGTAAAGAAGAATCCATCTACTGATTCTACTACCGAAGTGCCAAAACCAACCCAAAACCCGACCACCAATCCTTCAATCAAACAAAGAGCAGCTTTATTGGAAAGACTGTTGTATCATCGCTCTACAATTGCATTGGGAACTTATGACCAAAACAACTACAATGCTTCGCCCACAGACACTTCATAGTCGTCCGGGAGGACTCAGACTAGGAGGGGGGGAGGTATACAGGTATACAGGAGTTACAAAGCAGCTACAAGCGCTAAAAACAAAGATAAACAAAAATTATATTACAAGGACAGTGTCTTACATGATTTTGTAATTTTTATGTTTGATTGCGGATATTGATAATATTTATGCCCTTATATACCTTGTTTTGCAACAAGAAGAGATCAAATGATGAATTTGGGTCTCTAGACGTGTAAATATCACTAAATAAGAGTGTGTTTGGAGCTAAAAAGTAAAAAAAAGTGGTAATCCAAGTCCAGAAATCACAAATAAGTGTATATTCATATACACAGAGTTACCAGCTATTTATTGTGTATGTTTGGAATTTTTTGGCTTTAATTTGCTATTTTTCTTTATTTTTTATGATTTTCTTAATAAAAGTAAAAGAAAAATAAAAAAAGCAGGTGAAACGAGATCAGAAAAAAGAAAAGAATAGATGGTGATGATCCTAATGACAAGGGCAACCCATGGTAAAAATTGAGTACAATTCGGGAAAAGTTTCGGGAAGCCCGAAATGACAGAATTTTGGCAAAGTGGACAGATTTCTCAGAAACAGGTCAAACGGAGTCCAAATTGAGAAATTTCAAATCCTAAAGTGCATTTCACGACAAGATAGGAGCACATGTCAAATTTGGTAACAAGTGATCCGGGAAGTCCGAAGTTAAGTATTTTTCACTTCACTTTCAAGCTCATTTCCACTATTACCTTCTTGGAGAGAGCAAAGAGCACACAGGAGCATCCAACCTTCTACAGCCTTCTACGACTGCTACGAGAGCTCAGAGGACACCAGACATGAGAGGTAGACTCGTTGCCATAAGCTTTTGATGCTTATCATTAACTTTTGTCGCGAAAACTGACCAAAACCAAGAAACGAGAGCAGACGGGGAATGCGGTAGAATGCTAGGTAGTGGCACAACCGCCTAACCAAACCTTGCAAGAACTTATAGGTGGGTTACCCTAGTATAGAAGATGGGTTTCTAACACTCAAAGCTCGAGAAAGAACGACTGGAAAAACCTGGGTCAACAGAGCCTGCAAGAGGCAAACAGGAAAAAGTTGTCGAAACGACACAAAACTTCTCAGGAAGCTTAACAACATCGAGGGCAATGCAACCATGGAGTATCTCCCGGTTTGGACCACCAAAAGTGGGTCAAAACAACCGATTCGACGACAGACACACAAAGCGTCATTTTGGCATAACGGCTGAAATTGACGACCGAATGAAATGAAACTTCACAAGCAGCTTGAAATATACATGGATGACTTATGTTTGCAAGCAAAACCCAAAAGAAAGCTGATTCACTTACCGATGGTGAAAAAGACGCTTTCGGACAACCAAATGGAGAAAGATGGAGAACGGAGAGCCAAAGTCAAGTCCAACCAAATAGATGGCTTCACAACATATCCAATGAGCTGGAAATGCAACTCTCGAGAAGAAAAGTTGAAGAAATTCAACCCCACGGCAAAGAGACGACTTCGAAGACTGAAATGCCTATAAGGGGGCTTTTTAGCTAAACTGATGACTTTTTAAGTTGAAAACTAGCTAGCAGGGCTTAGGGCACTAGCACAAAGCATTCTTTGCACAAAAAGACCAACATTTCAAGAAAAGACATCATACGCGTATGATGTCTCACAGCATGAATTTCACATCCATTTCAACATTTGAGTGCATAGCCTCATTCCACAGGTTAATCACATCCTATGAACCAAGTATCATGAGAATTGGAGTTAGAAAACCCAAGGAAAACCAAAAAGACGCAAAGTAGGCCATGAAATTGATTTTTGGTCCTAATTTTGTCAAAATAACTCCAAACTCATTGAAACTTTGTAGGATTGTTGATTAACACATCTACAAGCTATCTGTAACCAAAAAGCACCATTTTGACACAAAAGACATCATACGCGTATGATGTCTATTTGCACTTACAGAGCCAAAACTGCTCATTTGTCATCATACATCCATTATATATATCTAATACATGCTACATATGAAATTTGGAACCATTTGGTCGAGAGGATCACCCCATTAGCCCAATTGAGGGAAAATCCTTCACCTAAAGCCTATTTTTGGCCCAAATCCAACATACTCAAGTCCAAACCAAGATTTGAGTAGATATAGTCCTTCACTAGTACATGGGGAGTCCACAGAACCAATCCCATGCAAAATTGACACAAAAGACATCATACGCGTATGATGTCTCCAGAGCCATTTTTAGCCCAAAATCTATCCAAACTTCATAAATCCAGTGAATAAGCCTATCTAAAGCCAAATCTAAGCTTATAGAGAAATTTGGTCCAAAAATACACTAAAAGACATCATACGCGTATGATGTCTCACTATGTGATTTTGGCACCTCAGGGCTTCAACCACCAAACAGAAGTGATCTACATGCCATTTGAAGGTGAACCACCAAGTTTTATCCAATTTGGATCATAAAATCCAATTCCCTTTCAAAATTTTGCCAAGAGCCTGAACTGGACTAAACTGGCCAAAACTTGACCAAATGGGATCCAAACTCAAATCCAAGCATATGATACTCATGTATACACTATCAGCTACAAGCACAACCAATATGAAGTCGTTTTGACACAAAAGACATCATACGCGTATGATGTCTCCAGCATGATTTTGAGCCCAGTTTGCATATTTTTTCACCTACCCTGCATCCTTAGGCCCTGAATAGCTCATATTTCAATTTTCAAGTCATTTGAATAGTTAAAAGCTTCATTTCGGCTTTCAGTACTAAAAAGACGCTAACTTCTGAAATTGGAGTTACAGGATCCATGGATTCCGCCAAGTCATCAGCAATAAAGAGAAAAAGACCGACAATCAAAGATGCTCTTGCAGAAGCAGAACCCTTTGACATTCCAGCAGAAACCCTCAAGCCAACCAAAACTTGGGTGGAGGAAGCAGTACTGGAACAAGAGGGAATAAAGATCTACCAGGGGACTTTCAGAGATCCTCAAGGGCAAGCGGTGGATATACCGATGATCCCACAAGAATTGGTGGATTATAGCAGGTCATAGAACATCAGCAGGTACCTGGAAAGGGCAGACTTGCACAGATTCTTCACCTCGAGACCATCAGGTGTAGATACAAGAAGAGTGTATGAGTTGGCAACCTCCATTCAGAAGGATGGGAAAGCCACATTGACAGCAATAGATGGAGAGAAAGTAGAGGTACAGATCACTCCACAGCTCATTGCAGATGCATTGAAGCTGCACAACAAAGGGAGCTCTGTCAGGGAAAGAAGGGAGGCTATAGAGGTTTATGGGTCCAAGAAACAGAATGCAACCTATGGAGATATGGCAGACCAAAGAGCGGCAATCCTTTGCCGACTGTACAACCAGTTTCTCCATATTTGCAGTAAAAGACCGCAAAAGTATACGACACCACCCCATGCCATTGCAACTACCATCACATGGGCATTGAAGAGCAATATGCCAAAAGAGGTGAATTACGCTCAACACATCCATGAGCAAGTAATTGCCATGCACAACGAGAAGCCAAAGTATATAGGAGGAGCTGAAGTTCTGACAAGAATAGCTTATGAAGCTATTAGAGCCAGAGATCAATGGCCAAAGGTTCCCTCCCAGAATGAGTGGCTTAGAGAAGCCGATGAGGAGGAAGAACAGCCTGAAGTATCCAAGAGGGCGTCCACAAGAGCACGCAGGAAACTAGAAATAGTTTCAGAACCTGAAGAGGATGTGGATGAGCCGCTTATGAAGAAAGCAAAGAATAAGGTTGCTCCCAAGCAAACCAAAAGTCAGAAAGCGGCAAGAATGGAAAGACTGGTGGAGCAGTTTAGAGCGGAAAGAGCTCTAAAGGGGGACTTTGAAGAAAAGTGGGTGCCAAACCCCACTAAAGTCGGAACTAGCTCAGCCAGGCCACATGTTGATCAATATGATCAATATATTAGAGCTTATGAGGAGTCAGAGGCTATACTCGAGCAGCAACGTGTCGAGCCATACACTGAAGAGGAAGTACAGCTTTTAAAAGCTGAGCTGAAAAAGGACGACAAGGGGAAGAAGAAAGTAGATGAGTCTACTGAACCTCAAGAGAAAGACGGGCAAGCAAACAAAGGGAAAGCCAAGATGACTGAGGACAATCAGCCCTCCTTTACTGATGTACCAAGCCCGAAGAAGACGGAAATCATTGTGGAAGAGACCACAGTAGAGATGGACACGGCTGGTATGGAAAAGCCGGAGGCCGGGACCAAGGAAAAGGAGATAGATCCAATTCAGCAAAAGAAAAACGATTATGAGGATCTGGTAGCGATAGGGTACACTGAAGAAGAGGCCTTTGAGGCAGTCTATGGGATCCCCCTACAAAAACAAGATGATCGGAGAGGGACAGAGGAAAAAATAAAGAGTACAAAAGAGAGTGAAGAGAAACTGGACGAGCAGAACGTACTAGAAGAGCCGAAGCCAGTGGAGGTGGTGGCAGAAAAAGCTTTAGAGTTGACAGATGAAGATGAAAAAGACATGCACATGGTGCATGAACTGCTCAGCAAGATCAAAGAAAGATCCAAGGCAAAGGAAATGGAGATTGAGACAGCCAAACAAAGGGAAGCCGAGTTGCAGAGGAAATTAGAGAATGCTATGACTGAATCTGAAAGTCATAAAGCATCACTCTACGACGCGAAAAACGAGAGAGACGGCTTGATACTCCAGCTAGACGAGGCTTCAAGAGAAGTAACAAGTGCACAGGAAGCAAGGGAGCGGATGGAAGACGACTTGGAGGCAGCTAAAGATGAGCTCATTGAGCTAAGGGAAAGAGTCGAGCTCCAAGAAAGAACAATCACTAGACTCAGGACTACCCCTAGAGCTAGCAGAGCAGGAACCGAACAAGAGGGAGCTCTTGTACCAGCTCTGGAAGACCAGGTCCGAAGCTTACAAAGAGAGCTAAGATTAGAGCAAGTGCAAAGGTTGCACATTGCGGAGGGATCATTGGCAACAGAGGAGAGGCTCACTTTAGAAAATCAAACACTAAGAAAAGAGAATGAGACCCTCCGCAAACAGCTCCAAGATCTACAAGAGCAACAAAGAAGAGAGACAGAGACACCACAAGAAGAATCAGGTGGAGCAGCCATAGAGCTACCAGAAACTGGAGAGGCAACCACAATTGAAGATCCAGCCCCAGTTCAAGAGGTGGCCTCAACTTCAGGAATCTCTGAAGAAGAAGAACAAAGGCTCCATGACCAAATAGAAAAGTCAACAGAGGAGAGTGCCAAGGCGGAAATGGAATGGGAGAGGAGACTCCTAATCTCCATTAGACTTCAGGGACTAGACACAAAAGTGCTCCATGAAGAGTGGATGCAACCCAGCCTGCCTTTCCCTTTGATGAAGTTTGAAGTGATAAAAACGAAAAAGAGAATAGAGGAGGAGCAGTATGTCGCTCTTTACGAAGGCGACATCACAAAAAAGGGACAATCAAAGAAGATTGTAGATTTGCAGCCTAGATGGAGGAAAGGTTGGTTGAACAAATACCCAGCCTACCTCATCTACTTGGTAGAGGCACCAAAGGAGATTCGGGAGGATGCAACCTTCTGCCCGGTGCCAAGAGTCAGAAGCTGGAAAGAGCATGGCAGGATTGCAGAAAAGAAGCCAAATTGTCTTAATTACCCCAGGATGCCACGACCAAAGGCAGGAGAGAGAATAGGTACAGCCTACATGGTGAAAACCCTAACGGGCACCATCAAGCTCTTTACTGGCTCTCCTGACCTTTCGTGTCAGATGCTCAAGAAAATTTGCAGGACTCTCTTAGCTTGCATTGAACTGTTCGCGCCAGATAAAGCCACGACCTCGAGTCTACTATCGACGGCCGACACAGTGACTGATATGATGTATGATCTTTCATTGCAGCCTTGCACCTCCTATACCAGAGGATTATGTTTTTGCCTAGCTTCCACATGCAAACATACGAAGAAGCTTTCTACACCGGCTTTTTCACCCACGAAAGAAAAATATTCGGCCCAACCTTGACCATCGGCAACCTACGATACGAATCACATTTGTGCTGCTTGAGATATGTTATCTCCGTCTTCTATTTTGTTGTCTTCATCTGAAAGATGAAAAAAGCCAAATTTTTACCTATTTAGAAAATAGTCTAGTGGATTTTCAATAACCATAGAATCCATTTCATTTCCATCATCTAACCCAGACGTTTTATGCTAGAAAGGCTTCATTTAGCACATTTACACAAAAATGGTAACCTAGAATGATACCTAATGCACATTTGAAAGTGAGGCTTAATCTTAAGCTGCAGCCTACCCCTTAAGTCTCAAAGTTTAGGCTTTTGTTTCAAGCCTAAAACTTAAGTCTCAAAATTTATGCTTATGTTTGAAGTTTAAAATGTAAGTCCTAAGCCCTTTTTAGTCTTCATCATTCACTATGTGAAAACCTTTTATACTATGTACATTGAAGACCTATTTATAAAACCCCTTATCTATGAATTTTTCAAGGTATCATCCAATTTTCTTCATAATCTATAAGTATTTTGTTATTTGTAACATTTTTTTGTTACAATGCTCATGAGACTGGACTCATATGGTAGTACTACACTAACATACAAAGGCAAGGCTCGAACTTAAGTTCGATCCTACAAAATAAATTTCAATTTCTTGTTATAGATTATGATTCTTTCTCTTTCTTAACATATGTAATCGCTACAATAGGATATGAAATTGTGAGCTTCACTTGGAAGTATTGATGTAGGATTCTATGACAAGGACTTTTGTTGTTGAGGTAGGATTCTATGACAAGGACTTTTGAGGCTCAAACTTAAGTTCATGCCTAAGGCTTAAGTCTTAGCCTTAAGCTTATGTTTCAAGTGTAAGGTTTAAATCTCAAGCCATGACTAGTCTCAACGCATTCACTATGTATATAATTATTATATTGTGCACATCTAGGGCCTATTCAAAAAACCTCTTAACTATGAATTTTTCAAGGTATGATCCTTTCTACTTCATGATCCGTAAGTATTGCTATTTGGAAGATTATATTACTACAATGCTCTTGAGATTGGCCTAACATGGTAGTGCTCATGAGCTCGGCCTCACATGGTAGTGCTACACTAACATGTGGAGGCAAGGTTCAAACTTAAGTTCAAGCCTACAAACTAAATTTCAATGCCTTGTTAGGTACAAAGACATTATGAGTTTCACGTAACATATGCAACTGCTACACTAGGATATGGAAGTTCAAGTCTCACTTAGAACAACTCAGCCATGCTTTTTTTATTGAAGTTCATACACAAATGCTTCACTATCTCTCCTTGTTAGGCTTGAACTTAAGTTTGAGCCTCATTAGTGTTTGGTAATGCTTCATTATTGTCTCACCAAAACCAAAATTTCTTACTCTTAAAACACATCTATATGTTAGCTATGCTTTGTGAATTGACATTTTAAATAAAGACATGTGCTTTGTGATGGCTCAAACTCAAGCTTGATCCCCCCCATCATTTTTTAAAACAACAGCAATTAAATCTAATTAAAATGACATACTTTTAGATAAAGACACAAGATAGTATTAAGAAAATAGTGTTTGAAGGACCTAAAGTATCACAATTGATCAATTCAATACACTATCCTGCCTTTTTATACTTTCGGAGTCTGTTGGTACATGATAATGGCATGCATCATTAAACCTAGTATCAAAAATACTCTAAGACACATTCGCACCTTTTTCATCAGCTACTACAATGTCTTGAGGGGCTCTATCATCCTCTTGTGCATCCTCATTGCCTGCATCATCATCCTCATTATCTTCATCATTTTCTTTTGCACACTCAACATCCACAACTGGACTCATTTCTCCAACATTGTCTGCCCCCCCTTGATGATCAAAATTCGTAGCTTCTTGAACTACACTATCATCCGTGTTGTCTACGTTATCTTTGTCTTCATTTCCGTCAACATCCTCTCCACTGCTTTGTTGCTCATCGATGTCAAGATTGTTAAGGTCTTCTTTTTCTTTATCATCCAGCTCCACTGTTTGTCTCGCAAGTGATGCTTGACTTGCACCACACCACTCCTGCAAGGACGGATTGCTCTCCAAAAGACTAAAGCATTGAGATTCTAACTCCATTGCTTCAAAATCATCTTTACATAGAGCAATTGCCCTTCTCTTCTTCGACAAGCTTTGCTCCAACACAACTCCACCGCAAAAAATTTCCAACACATAGCTTTGCTAAGGACAAAACCCTGTGATAAGGCCATCAATGAAGTTTCTATCGATCAATTCATGATCCTTGCCACAAGAGCCTGAGAAAAAGACTCTTTTTGTATGAGCTTTGTCAATAGCCTCAAATTTATCAACCTTGCTAACAAAAAGAGAAACCATTGCAGAGTCCCCAGTTCCATCTATCCATGAGTCGTCTCTTGTTGCTTGGATATTTCCATATTCAATATGGACCTTAGTTGACTGGCTAGAAACCCCTTCAACAAGCATTCCGATATTGATGAAATCAATGAAACACACTAGCACATATTCGTATTGTGCATTCAATGTGTTTAGATTGAGTGCCAAATTTGCAAAAAAAATCTATAGAGAGCTTTTCTTTAGTACCATGAAGATCCAAGACAACCATTTGAAATGGTACGTGCTCTGTATTGCAAAAGTCTTTGATCTTTCCCATATCAAAGCCCACCCCTTGATTCTCAATGGAATAGACTCATCTTGAGATATTATGCCCATATTAGCTCTATAAAGATGATTGAGGAGAGTTATTACACTTTTTGGAAGTGAGGGTGGAGTCTTCTTTGCTCTGTTGAGGGAGTCCTTGACATAGTACTGGCTATAGCTCCTCATTTGATTGTACTCATGCTCTCCTAGCTTGTACTTCTCACAAACTTGCTCCCAAGATAAATTTTCCCTTGTCAAATCAAAGAAGAATGATATTATTGCTTCTTTCAACACTCGATCTGTTTTTAGCTTCCAATCCATCTCATCCATGTCCATTCTATGAGGGGTATGCTTGCTCTTCTTTAGCAAGATGGTTTTGTCCAGGATTGCATTTTGTAGTTCAAGAACTTCTTTATTCTCGAGGCCTAAAATGCACCTGAACAATGTAGGTGCCAGTGTTGCTATGCCAGGTGCTTGTCGAATCTGACCACCCTTCATAGTTAGAAATTTAGGATTTTCGTTGGAACCTTCGTCAATTGTTTCTCCCTTTGTATTTGGTAGCAAGCCTCGAGCATATTGTCTCATGATCTTGACCCAATTCTTCCATATCTTCTCATCACATAGAAGCAAATGCAAGTCGGTCTTGACAAATCCCTTTTGAAGTGTGTGCTCTGTTGTCTCAACAAAGGTCTGCAAAATTGAAAATTCCAACATCAATATTGACAAGGCTCTAACTTGTGGGATTGAGACGTATACTTAATAAGTTCAAGACTAGCTAGATTGAATTGTTTCTTTATATGCTCACATACATCTATGCAAAGTCCAAAATACATGGGTATATGTAAGTGGGGCTCAAACTTAAGTTCGAGCCTCGCTTAGCCTCAAATGCAAGTGACACTAAATCTTAAGTTAAAACCTCAATTTAAGTTCTAAATGAGCGCATGGAGGTCTTGCTTGAGCCTATGATAGACTCTAGTTTACAAATAGATATTGATTAAAAAGACTCACATCCATGTTTTCAAAGAATCAAACAAGTACCTTCCAAGCCTCAAAGTCCTTCTTGGTTTGGTTGACACCAGGTGGTGGCTTAGAAGGACAACCATTTGCATGCCATTGTGCTCGTGCTTGCATAAGTTGGTCAAGAAATGGCTCCTTTTGCATTGACATTGCAACAGATAGATTCGTCTTTGGAGATTTCACGAGAGATCTTTGGTGGGCAATTGAGAAAAATCTTTGATCGTCTATATTTGAATTGTTGACGCAATTGAGGGGTAACCTTTGCAACGTTTGCACCTTGCAAACGTTTTGCAGCACTAATGGAGTGTTGTCCAGAGATGATCCAGTAATCAACATTGTGAACATCCTCTTTGGCAAGTTTTTCAAGAGGATGTTTTTTGGAAGGATCACAAGGCATCAAAATTGCTAGTATCTCCTCTTGCTTTGGTTCTTGAATGAAGTCTAAAGTCAAAATCCTGACCCAATCTAGATTTAATCTTCTGTACACATAGTTTGATGGAGCAGGAAAACACCTTGTCACATCAATGCTAAAGACTTCATTGATCCCAAAAGGATAGAATCCCTTCTTGATTTCTAAAGAGGTCAGTTCCTTGTTATCTTCGGATGGAGTTTCCATGTCCATCAACTCCTCTTCAGAAACCTCCTTTTCTTCTGCACTCTTTTTCATCTTCCTCTTTGCTAGTTTCTGTCGATCTTCCTCAAGAGTAGAATCATCCTTTGCCTTTCTTTTTCTTCTGAGTCCTTTTGCATCTTGCCCTTGTGAACCTTCTTGCTCCTCTAAATTAATGGTGGCAGTGATCTTCTCTACATGTGTTGAAGCGCTTGCACGGGCACCTCTTGATGCTGCAAGTGCACTCCTAACTATGGCTTTCCCTGTCTTCTCCACAAATTTCTTAGGTAGTGCCCCTATTGGTTTCTTTGCAGGTACAATCTTCTTTGGTAAGCTCAAGACTCGCTTAGCATGTTTCACTGCCTTCACTAGGTCTTCCACACAGTCCACACCCGAGTCTTCTTGATTAGTGAAGCTGGAGATCTTCAATCCTAATTTTACAATAGAATTTTCTTTTCCTAGTTTGCTACCATTCATGTCTGCTACATGAAAAGTGCCCAATGATAAGCAAAACTTGTTTGCCTTTGTGGTCTCCCCAATAGGTAGCACATAACATCCAAAGCATGGCATTGCTGTTGCATCCACATCATCTTTGACACCCACAACAATCCCCATGTCTCCATATTTCATATCACCTTGTGACAAATATAGTGGATGTCACCTTTGTAGTTTGCATATGTATTGTAGGTATCCACAAACCACTTCACTCCTTCTTCTTTTGTTAACTCAAAGGTCTTGTCAACCTTTATTCTTGGAGCAGTAGTTTTGGCGTGAGTGGACATTCCAAGAACATCGAGTGTGAAGACTTGTGCACCCTGCTCTGGTATACTTGGTACATTGGAATCCTCCATTCCTGAAACAACCAAAAAGAACAATGTTAGAACCTAAACAAGGAGCATATGTTTAAGTTAAATAGTACATTTTTAAAAAAACACTAGCATGTGTAGGCGAGGCTCGAACTTAAGTTTGAGCCAAAAGATGTTGTTATATACCCTTGCTAGCCACAAGGCTGTCATGAGAGTAGTCTTGCAAGTTAGTGCTAAATTAAATTTGAGCCTAAAAGTGAAGCTCTATGATTTTTCTAGCTAGAAGGATGTCATGAGGCTAGGCATGCACCCTAGTGCTACATTAGCATATGGAGAGGAAGCTCAAACTTAAGTTTGAGCCTAAAAGTGATTTTTATTCCCTGATGCACTTGAGGCTCGAACTTAAGATCGAGCCTAAAGGTGCTATTCTATGCCCTTGATAGCCACAAATATGTCATCAAGCTAGCCTTCCATGCTAGTGCTACACTCAAATATGCAATTGGGGATCAAACTTAAGTTTGAGCCTCTTGTCATTGGTAACCAAAAGGATGCCATGAGGCTAGACTTAAGTTCAATCCTAAGTGTTTTTCTATTCTTGCATGAATACTAAAAGGACTTAGTAAATCTAGATTTTCATGATAGTGCTATACTAACATATCTAGGTGAGGCTCGAACTTAAGCTCGAGCTTCTTGCCTCTGGTAGCCACAAGGATGTCCCTCGGCTAGCCTTACACCCTAGTGCTACAATAGCATATGCAAATAAGGCTAGCCACAAGGATGTCATGAGGCAAGCCTTGCATCCTAGTGCTAAAGAATATGCACTTGAGGCTCGAACTTAAGATCGAGCCTAAAGGTGTTCTTCTATGCCCTTGGTAGCAACAAGCCCTACATGCTGGTGCTACTCTAGTATATGCAAGTGAGGATCGAACTTAAGTTTGAGCCTACTGGCATTGGTAGCCACATAGATGTCATGAGGCTAACCTTACACCCTAGTGCTAAAGTAACATATACAGTTGATGCTCAAACTTAAGTTCAAGGCAGACTTGCTATATTAGCATATGTAGGCAAGGTTTGAACTTAAGCTTGAGCCTCTTTCCCTAAGTAGCCACAAGGATGTCATGAAGCCAGACTTGCTACAATAGCATATGTAGGCAAGGTTCGAACTTAAATTTGAGCCGCTTTCCCTAAGTAGACACAAGGATGACATTAAGTTAGACTTGCTATACTAGCATAAGTAGGCAAGGTTCAAACTTAAGTTTGAGCCTCTTTCCCTAAGTAGCCACAAGGATGTCATTAAGATAGCCTACAATAGCATATGTAGGCAAGGTTCGAACTTAAATTTGAACCACTTTCCCTAAGTATTCACAAGGATGTCATTACGTTAGACTTGCTATACTAGCATATGTAGGTGAGGTTCGAACTTAAGTTCGAGCCTCTTTCCTTAAGTAGCCACAAGGATATCCCTTGGCTAGCCTTACACATTGGTGCTACAATATCGTATGCAATTGAGGCTTAAACTTAAGTTTGAACCTAAAGGTGTTGTTATGTTCCCTTGGTATCCACAAGGATGTCATGAAGCTAGATTTTCATGCTAGTGCTATACTAGCATATGTAGGCAAGGCTCAAACTTAAGTTTGAGCCTCTTGCCCTTAGTAGACACAAGGATGTCATGAGGAAAGCCTTGCATCCTAGTGCTACACTAGCATATGAAAATGAGGCTTGAACTTAAGGTGCTATTCTATACCCATGGTAGCCACAAGGATGGCATTAGGCTTGCATTCTAGTGCTACACTAGCCTATGCAAGTGAGGATCAAACTTAAGTTCGAGCCTCTTGGAATTAGTGTCTCTAAAGGATGAGTCTAGACATACTCCCTAGTGCTACAATAGCTTATACAATTGAGGCTCGAGCCTCAAAGTGTTTTTCTTTTCCTTTGGTATCCACATGGATGTCATGAAGCTATACATGCATCGTAGTGCTATACTGACAATTGTAGGCAAGGTCTACACTTAAGTGCAAGCTTTTTCCCATTGTTTGCCACAAGGATGCTATTCTATGACCTTAGTAGCTATAAGGATTGACAAGGCTAACCTTTCCCCCTAGAGCTACAGTATGAAATACTCAAACTTAAGCTTGAGTCTAAAGATATTTTTCCATGTCCTCGATAGCCACAAGGATGTCATGAGGCTGTGCCCTTGCATAGTAGGGCTACACAGCAAGCAAGGCTCTTTCCATTGGTAGCTACAAGGATGCTAGGAGGCAAGCCTTGCATCCTAGTTCTAAAGAATATGCACTTGAGGCTCGAACTTAAGATCGAGCCTAAAAGTGTTCTTCTATGCCCTTGGTAGCAACAAGCCCTACATGATGGTGCTACTCTACTATATGCAAGTGAGGATCAAACTTAAGTTTGAGTCTACTGGCATTGGTAGCCACACAGATGTCATGAGGCTAACAGTACACCCTAGTGCTAAAGTAACATATACAGTTGAGGCTCAAACTTAAGTTCAAGGCACACTTGCTATATTAGCATATGTAGGCAAGGTTCGAACTTAAGCTCGCGCCTCTTTCCCTAAGTAGCCACAAGGATGCCATTAAGCCAAACTTGCTATCGCATATGTAGGCAAGGCTCGAACTTAAATTTGAGCCGCGTTCCCTAGAGCTATTATGCTCTAGCCCTCGTTAAGTCTCAAGCACTTGCATGAGGCAACGCTATCATGCTAAAATATCCACAATAAGCTCATGAGGTCACACTAGAGTGGAATATGCTAGTGCTTTGAGAGCATTAGAAGGTGAGGTTTAAGCTACATCAACTCATTGTTCTAGTTTCTCAACAAGGACACAAGGCACCAAAAACGAGCTAAATATCAAAAGCAAAGAATCTACGTCAAGTGAAAATGTCACACTCGGTACCCAACCAAGTAAGTGTTGTTATCTATCTTTTTCTTTAAGTAGATTAATTACTTAATTACAGTTTTTAAAAAATTTAATTAAAGTACTTATTGATTAAG
This sequence comes from Adiantum capillus-veneris, assembly GCF_014529385.1. Classification (NCBI taxonomy): domain Eukaryota; kingdom Viridiplantae; phylum Streptophyta; class Polypodiopsida; order Polypodiales; family Pteridaceae; genus Adiantum; species Adiantum capillus-veneris. The sequence continues at coordinate 102,997,263 of NC_140941.1, forward strand.
TACTCTAATTAAAGAATAGCCACTTACTTTCAATTTATAGAGCGTGATTTTAGACGTAGTTGTAGTTTGATTAACTTACTGATAGAGTTTAAAAGGTGTATCAAGGAGATGGTAGCAAACAATAATGAGTATAAGTAGTCATTAGAAGTAGATTAGAGATTAGAAACTAATAGAATGATATTGAAGACTGAAATTTTGAGATGCAGGTTTAGGAGAGATTAAGAGGAAGGGAGGGAGTGATTAAGAGGAGGCAAGGGAGATTACATAGAGAGATTAGAAGAGATTAGGGAGTGATTAAGAGGAGGCAAAGGAGATTACATAGAGAGATTAGAAGAGATTAGGGAGTGATTAAAAGGAGCTGAGGGTAATTACACAGAAAGATTAGAAGAAGATATCACACACACACACACACACACACACACACACACACACACACACACATGAGAGAGAGAGAGAGACAAAGAAGTGCACCTGGATAAGCCTTTCGAATTTGAAATTCAAATTTCAAATCTAAACTGCAATCAGATCTTCACCTGCAATCAAAAAGACAAAGATATGCACACACACACACACACACACACAGAGTTAATGTAGAGCGTTTTGGGACTGCAAATAGATTCATAGAGGAGAGGGAGATGGGAAAGTAAAGAGCCATACCTGTCACGTCGTCGTCAGTTTTTTCACAGTCTGCACAGCTTCTTTCCTTCTTAGAGACAATTAAAATAGTGAACCGAGAAAAGATTCATGAACTATTACTGCTACAACGACACATCTTTACTTTATAACATTTAGCACCGAAACCCTGTTTTAATGTAAAAGAGAGAGAGATAGAGAATTAATATAGAGTTGTGAAAAAGAGCCTTGTGGGGCCGCGAGCAGATTCGCAGAGGGCAAGGAGATGCGGAAGTAAAGAATCTCACCTGTCGCGCCGTCGTCGAATTCATCACAGTCTGTAGAAAAATCCAAACCTATTATAATATAGAAGGTTTTAAAAGCATTAAAAAAGCCTTTAATAGCTTTTCCCACCAACCCTACCAAGGTTAGATTAGCAAACTCATATGCGTGGACCAAAACTAATGGTTTTCATGATGGTTAAAAGAAGTGGGAAAAAAACTTTTCACGAAAATCAACATAACTTTCACATACGGAGTCTGATTTTTGCAAAACTTTTTTTATGAGCCTATAGCTTGAGAGCGGCTCTACACTTTTTTGAACAAACCCTGTGAACAGTTTTCAAAAAAACGACGTTTAAGGGGTCAAAAAATTCGACGAAGTTAGGGGTGTCTAGAACTAGTTTTTTGAGAGTTTTGGGAAAATAATACTCACAAGTTGGACATAGTTTTGACTTCCCTTGGCTAAAACCTCTTAGGATCAATGAGTGAGGGACCCACCTCCACCAACTCTCTTCCTTAACCGATTTCATTGCACCTTTTTGCATGTAAAATTGTCCTGCTACAACACGTAAAACACGAGGACTATAATCACCAAGAATCGATTTACACATAAACAACTGAGAAAAAAACCTCATTGTATTTTGAATGTCCATCAACACTCAATTGTCATAGCATAATCTCCAAGGCCACCTATACTCGAACCAATGTCCTATCCTAAAAGAAAACTATATGACTAACTAGGCTCGAACTTAAGTTTGAGCCACTCATGCAACTACTTTGAAGCCTCACCTTCTTGTAAGTTCCGACTCTTTTGATAGGTCATTCAAGGAAACTTAGGTTTGATGTAAAGCTCATCATTACCTTGGCTCCACCTTACAACTCTTTAAATGTATAATATAGCTCAAACTTCAATTTGAATCTCCTTCCAAATTCAAGGCTACTTCAACATAGCTTGGGTTTTTTCTCACACCTATTGTTGCTCGTAGATTTCTAACACTTGAATGTGCATCTATGCTCAAACTTGAGTTTGAGCCTTCTACCAAATTCCATGGGTGCCTCCATGTAGCTTGGGCTACATCTTGCAACCCGTGTGACAAGTATAGATTTCTAACACTTGGATGTACATTTAGGCTCAAACTTGAGATCGAGCCACCTACAAAATTCCATGCTTGCCTCTATGAAACTTTGGCTTTGTGAAACTCTTTTTATCTAGGTATTTATAGCACTTAGATGTACATCTAGGATCAACCTTGAGCTTGAGCCTCCTACCGTCGTGCGTGGGTTGACTCAATATAGCTTGAGATCCATATTGCAACTATTTTAAGCTAAAGATTTCTAGCACTTAGACCTACATTTAGGCTCCATCTATGCTCCGGCATTGTAAGTTAGGCACCATCTTGGACCTATTTCAGCTTTAGATTTCTAGCACTTAGATGTACATTTAGGCTCAAACTTGAGCTTGAGCCTCCTACCATCCCCAATGGGTTGATTCAATATAACTCGAGATCCATCTTGTAACTCTTGTGAGCTATATATTTCTAGCACTTGGATGTGCATAAAGGCTCCATCCTCCTATCAAATTCCATGGGTGCCTCTGCAATGTAACATAGTCCCTATCTTGCAACTCTTGTCAGCTTTATATTTCTAGCACTTGGATGTACATACAGGCTCAAACTTGAGCTCAAGCCTCCTACCATCCTCCATGGATTGACTCGGTGTAGATTTTCTTAATTGAATGGGATGCAAGATTTTGCCAAAATTGTGAGTGTATCTTGGGAATGCATTAAATTTTGAGTTATATGTTCAGACATACAATTTTACCGATATCTCTTGATTTTCTCAAAAATTGTAGGGTCCAAAAAAAGGTGATTCAGTGTTTCTTGTTGATGGTTCCACAAGGAAAGCTCGTGGGGTTATTCATTCCACTGATGCATCTCAACGTTGTGGTTTTGAATTGATTGGAACAACATGTGTGGCGATACATGTACTAGAAAGTTTTGATGACACCTTCTTGATTCCATTTGTCACAATGGATGCAAGAACCATGTCTCAAGCAGTTGGAAGCATCATCAAATGGCCATTGCATAATATTTTTATGGACAGAGGAAAATCTCACACAATAGATGAGGATTTTCTTGTTGGTCAAGAAGATGGCTTGATAGATAGAGCAAGTTGAAAGAGAAAAGAGTCATCCTTTGGGCTGACAATAGATCTACAAAACTTGGTAATGGAGTGGTATTGCTGGTCCACTGTGCGCTCCTTGCCGCACTGTCGAAGCAAGGGACTTGCCAATACACCGTGTGCGAGCCACAAACGGCTCCAAGCACACAACAAGCCTAAACTAGCAAGCTCAAGAAAACAAAGGGTGTGTCACTCACCGCTCTACGCTCGCCTTCGTGGTGGATTCCTCGCCGCGATGAAGAAGAAGCTGCAGTCGTGCCGCGCTCAACCGCTTCGCCGCCGTCGTGCCTTCGTAATGCTCGATCGCACACACACTCTCTCTCTCTCTCACACACACACACACACACACACAAGGAGGTGAAGAAGAAGAAGATGGAGATGGAGCAAGAGCACTCTTCAATTGCACAAATGAGAGAATGAGTAAAAATTAGGTTTAGTTGGCTTTTATAGGAGCTCACCCCATTCACACTTGGGCGCCCATGCTTAACCAACTAATCCCTTGAATGTCCAAGTTAAAGTGCGCCTCTCATCGACGATCACTCTACCTTTCCCTATTGGACCGACAAGCCCGGTACCTGACTCTAAATAATACAACGTTTATAGATCATAGGGTGTCCGTGTGCCGTGAGGGTTAACATCCACCCATATGAGGCTATAAACTGTAATGAACTAGGTGAGAGTAGCTTGGGTGTCATTGTGGAAGGGTCGATGCATCCACATCAAAGTGATATTTCAAGTTTGAATTTGGTAAGCTGGCCTATTAGGCAGCTCACATTTGAGAATGGTGAGCCCTTGATCAAAGACACTAGATCCTCTTCTGCCATTGAGGGTATTCAAGATTTCCTCATGGAAGAAACGGGAGATTCCCTTAACAACTTATATGCTTCCAGTGATGACTATGAGGATGATGGCATAGATAACAACACTGAAACTAGTTTTAAAGAAGGTACCACCAGTACAGAACTAGGTCTTCTTCTTCATACTCAAAATGATAACACCAAACGCGTTTTGCAATTAGCTCTTCAGTGGTGTCAACCATACAAGAGGAGTCAGAGGGATTAAATAGGTATCCACCCGAAAGAGGAGGACTCTTTAATAGAGGAGAATTAGCTCTTTAAAAGGGTTAGGAAAAGGAGGAAAAGAGGGAGTTTTAAAGAGTGTTTACTAGGGGGTACAAAGAGAAAGGGACTATGACAAAAAAATTATGGCCGAAAAGGAGGGTAGTAGGGGGGGACTATGACCAAAAATTAATGGAGGAAAAGGAGGGTAGTGGGGGGGAGGGGGGGAGTTTAAGGAATGAATGGGAGGCAAGGAAAAGGGGGAGTGGGGTTCTTTTTTGAGAGAAGATTGCCCAGATTAGGTGCATTTAGCCAGCAGATGACCGGTTTGGAAATAGGGGGGAGTTCGGAGTTGTTTACGAGAAGCTCAGAAAGAGGTTGGTTAATGGAGCGGGCTAAGCTGAGTTTGCAGGTGAAGGGTGAAAAGGGGATTTTGACAATGGAAGGTGGGGAATTCTTGTGGTTACCCTTTAAAAGTAGAGAGGGCCTAGATGCATAGGTTACATAAAGAAAGCATGCTTTCAAAAAAGGTGCAGGGTATCCTTTGGCCCTCAGCCGATAGAACAAGAGGTTGCGAATAGAAATAAAATCCTCAAGTGGATTTTCCCTGATGATATACCTCTTGAGCTCCGATAAAACAAAGGCAATTTTCTAGTGGGTAGGGTGCCAAGATTGCCATGGGATGTAGTTGTAAGAGTTAAGAGGTTTTTGGTGGCAATGAGTGTCCAAAATCCCTTTAGAGGAAAAGGAGGGCCCTTTAAAAAAGTGTATGTCCAAAATAAAAGCTTCCTGTGAGGAGATGAAGGGAGTGATCTTTATATGCTCTTGGAGAGGATGTCCATACTCAAGGAGGTGCTTTTCTAAGCAGGCGGGGGGGCCATCCCACACTCCAAAAGCGTCGTCTATGAACCTCTTTAAGTATAGGAGAGAAGGGGAAGAGACAAGGTTCCCACCTTCTTCCAAAGAGCAAAGAAAAAGACATGCATATACCACCGCAAAGTTGGACCCCACAGCGGTTCCTTTAACCTGAACTTTCCTTTGAAGGAGATTTAGTGATGGTTGAGAATGAGAGAGGCAAGGGATAAAATGAAGTTGACTTTGGGATAGGGAAGAGACCTAGGATAGAGCTTTTCAGAGCATTAACCTTCCTGGATAGGAATGCTAGGATACAGGGATTCAACGTCAAAGGTAAAGAGAGTGACATGGGGGGAGAAGGGGATAGAGGCTAAGTCCAAGATAAGAGAATGAGAGTCCTTGAGGTGTTGTTTTTTAGCTAACAGTATGGAGAAGAGTTGCACATGTAGCCACTTCAAGGCATTTTCTAGGATATAACCCTTGTAGGAACAAATGGGGCGGTCTACAAGGACAGGTTTATGAATTTTGGGTAAAAGGAAGAAGGGACAAGTTTTGGGAGGGGCATGAGAAAAGGAGAGGATGAACGCTCTCTCTTTGGAAGGTAGGAGATGAAAGTTTGTAACAATGGCAAAAAGAGTGGATTGAACAAAAGGCAAAGGAGGGGTAGAGATGGGAGAGTAGGTGAGAGGGTCCAAGAGATGGTGTAGTACTTCTTTAGTGTACCAAGATTGGGAGAGAATGACGGGGCTATTGCCCGTAAGCTTTCTTCCTAGCTATACTTGACTCAATTTGGAGTTGTCTTTCAAAAGTTAGAGCAATTTTGGTGAACTGCACTGGAAACAGTCTCAGAACCAGATTACAGGAACTTCTTTAGTGTACCAAGATTGGGAGAGAATGACGGGGCTATTGCCCGTAAGCTTTCTTCCTAGCTATACTTGACTCAATTTGGAGTTGTCTTTCAAAAGTTAGAGCAATTTTGGTGAACTGCACTTGAAACAGCACTCAAAACAGTCTCAGAACCAGATTACAGGAACTTTGGTTTGTATCCCCTGGCCTCTAGAAGGTATTTTCAGCTCAAACTTGAGATTTGGGATGTACTCAAGTATATCTAGGTCACCAAGTCAGATACCCCCACTATGTTGAGAGGTACATGAATCGCGATCCATGTTCCCTGTCAAATTTTTTTCTCCAAATTTTGACTGCGTGTAGACAAGGTCATATGCAAGCTGTATACCAATTTTCAGCAAATTTTGAGTTGAGGTACATGGATTGCGATCCATGTTCAACCACATCTGGACTTGATCTCTTGACAGCTTGTTCTTGACTATGTCTACAAGCTAAATCTCAAATCTTTTTGGATTTGGACTTGGTTTGACAGGTCAAATGGCCAATGCAAGATCTACACTGCGGTTTTCAGTCTATCACCTGTTTTCTCCCTTTTGACCCAAATTTGCTCAATTTTTTCCAAAAATGGACTTGGGAATATGTTTTCTTGTGTAGGCACTATTGATCTAAAAATTTTCAGGTTAAGTTGTCATTATGGGTACATGGATCGCGATCCATGTTTGGAGCCCAAATTGATTTTTTTTGGTACCATCACAATCAGCATGATTAGGAGATTCTATGGTATCAAATTTTTTTTAAATGGACCTCTGGATTGAAAATTAGGTCAATTCTGGCACTTTGTCAGAGTACTTGGCAGTTCTGGACTTTTGGTTTTGGTTTTTGGTATCCAAATTCAGTATTGAAAAGACCACTAGACTCCTTGTGATGGGCTCTAGCTATGGTGCAAATATGGTATCAGTCTAGGGAACATCGATCGCGATCCATGTACCCTATGTGTCAGATTGCACTGAAACTTGGCACACAGCTTGCCCTTGGTCTCCTAATCCCTGCTAAATGGTTTTTGTGTGATTTGGCTCACTTTAGGTCACCAAAAGTCAATCCCTAGGGGTTGTTTTAGGGTTTTCACCTTGAACCTTTTTTGGCACTTTTCACCCACTTTTTGAACTTTTTTGACAAAATTTCTTTCGGGACTTTTGTTCACAATGGTCTCTGTTACAAGCTGGAAAAGTTTCTGTCCAAAAATTTCTCAGGGGTACATGGATCGCGATCCATGTTCCACCACTTTTGGATCTGAATTTTTGGTGTGCTAATAGCTTGTGATGTTTGTAGCTTGCTCATCAAGAATTTTCGGATTTGGATCGGTTTTGCCCAACCAAAATTGATTTCTACAGTCTGTTGTGGCAGTTTTGACAATGTTCTGTTTTTGGCTCTTTTGACCACTTTCTGCAACTTTTTTGCATATGGTTCTTTTGGGAAAGTTGTTCCAAATGATACCAGCTACCTACTCCTCAAATCTCAACCAAATTTTTTTCGAAAATCTTTCATGAGGTACATGGATCGCAATCCATGTTTGACCTCATTTTGATATGAAACTTGGTCAACTTGTAGTCCATGTTATGGTGATACTCTTCCCCAAATCTTTTTGAATGGACAACTTTTTCTTAATCAAAAGTGAGGTATTCTGTCTGCCCTATGGTTTTTGGCTAGTTTCTGTATTTGGCTATTTGACCAACTTTTTCCAATTTTTTGACATGGTCCCTTTTGGCAAAGTTGTTCCATTAGTTATCAGGGATGTACTTGTCAAATATCAGCCGCAAATGTCAAAAAGGTACATGGATTGCGATCCATGTTTGGCAGCATTTTTTCATGACTTTTGTTCTGTTGGTTCTTTATGCCCTGTCAAAGCCAAATCTCACCCCATTTTGAATTTGGATCCCAAAATCTCAAGATTTACCCAATTTTGTGTTTGAATCCTTGTTTTTGCTGTTTTTGCCCTAACAATCAATTTTGATGTGATTTTTGAGTTTTTCTTTCAAGCAAACTTGATCAGAGCAATTTTCTAATGATGCTCACTGTAATTGGTCACTTTTCACCAAAAATGGTATCTGGGGTACATGGATCGCGATCCATGTTCCTCCACAGAATCTGGCCAAACTTTCCAAATTGCTTCTAGAGAGCCTGTTGATGCCCTTGATCCACAAATTTTTGAATTTGGATCACTTTTGAGGTCTCTACCATCAAACTTTCACAATTTCAGAGTTATGGTCATTTCGGCCAAAATATGGTTTTCACCCTTTTTTCCCTCAATCTTTTAGCCCAAATTTGATGGTGGTAGTTTCTACGTACCCTACTCCTAAGTATTGAAATGAAACATGAAACAAAAACAAACAAAATGATACAAAATAAAGTCGAAACGAAAAACGGTACATCACTCTGAAAGCGTAGAGAAATTCGGAGAATGAAATGCTTTTGGCTATCTCACTCACAACCCTCTTTACTTGTCAAGAATAGATCTAGCAAGTCCTTGACTTCTCAACTCTACCAAGCACTAAACCTCGTGTCTAGCTGCTTCACTGCTAAAGTGTGAATGGAATGGAAGACAAATCTTCAAAAAAGAACGCTCTAATAATACGCACCAGGTCACTCACCATCAAAGGATCATATCCCCGGTAGTGGCGCCAATGTTAACAGGTCATTGCGACGGACGTTTGCAAATCGCTTTCTGGCACTAACATAATGTCAATACTCAGGGAAAGTGACTCGGATGGGGCATGGAGACTCTATGAGATCGTCAATCTCACAAAGTGAACCTTAACAAGAAAACGCACTAGCTCAATAAGCAAATCAACACTCAATGATCAGGGAAATCTGCCTATGTCCTTTCTCAACAGCTCTATGTCATCACGCCATTTTGGCTCTCGAATGGACTTGAAATGCAACGAAACTTTATGAGGAGGTCTAGGACACCTAGTGACACTATCCTAGTAAGTCTAGTCGCAATCCGACAAGGTACCAAAATCACGATCCATCATGAAAAAGGTCCTAAAAACTGCAACAAATCAGTCTAGAAAGGTCGCCCTATGGTCTAGGGACACTCTCCTATGGTCAAAACGACTATAAACAATGATTTAAGCACTCAAATCTGCAATTACAGCTCACAGACGCGTAGTCACGATCCACAGCAAAACTGACAATGCTTACACTTGAATTAAAGAGCAAAGAAAGAGGAACACAATGCAAGTTTCAGAAATGAAATCTGATTACCCATTCATTAGTAGCGTCAATTACAAGGTGGAGCAGCTTGTAGCTTGAGTGTACGTTTCTTGAGCTCCCTTCTTCTCTCAAGATAAGCCTCCTTTCACATTAAGGTTATTGACCTTTATACCTAGGGCATTCTAAATTGCCAGTGGCCGGCTTACACGGACCTTTACAAATATCTTTACAACATTACAACTCAGGGGATTAATTGCTACTCTGGAATTAGGATTTACACAGAGTTTTACTACACTAACTCGGAAAACTAATAGAGTACAAATGTGGTGTCCGGCTACGTGTCCAACCAATTGGGTGCCCGTTTGATCTGTCCTCAAATACTAGGTAACATGGACTAATGACTAGGCTTTATCTTCTCTACCTCATAGTCGAGGACGACTATGATTTCAAGAGAGAGGTAATATCATAAAATCTAATATCTAGCTTACCCAAATGATTTTCTCATATTAAACTGATCATTTAATGTGGGAGAATAAACGGGAACAAGAGTTAGAATTGAGACATGTGCTTCTAGACCTATCTCAGCAGGGGACCAAAAGGAGAGATGGTTGCATCTCAATACGGGTCCAAAAGGAGATGGTCTACCAAAGAGAAATGTGCAATAAGTGCTTCTAAACTTATCTCAGCAGAGGACCAAGAGGAGAGATGGTTACATCTCAATACGGGTCCAAAAGGAGGTAGTCTATCAAAGAGCAACGTGCATCTAATGAAGCTTAAAAGACCTTAGGGTTAGCTTCATTAAAAACCTCCAATGGTTAGTGTTAAAAGTCCTTTGACCTTAGGCAAGCTATGGTTGAGCTTGAGGTGGGAACCCGACCTAAGCTTGAGGTGCTTGTTGGCTTGATGAATAAGGTGCGTGCTTGATGACTAAGGTACTTGAGGTGCTTTTCATACTTAATGAGAAAGGTGCTTGAGAAGCTTCCCATGCATGGGAGGTAAGGTGCTTGAGTCAAAAAGAGACCCTACAAACTTAATGAGGAAGGTGCTTGAGAAGCTTCCCATGCATGGGAGGGTAAGGTGCTTGAGTCAAAAAGAGACCCTACAAACTTAATGAGGAAGGTGCTTGAGAAGCTTCCTATGCATGAAAGTCCCAAAGTTAGGGGAATCTTTGACTTAACTTTCCACTCACCCAAAGGGCACCCCTTTCTCAATGGACACATGGACACATGTCAAACTCTCCCTATGCTTAACCACATGGGGTGCTTGAATGCTATTGGTTGGGCTAAAGAGGGGTCCAATGAGCTTCTAGTTCCATCCAACAAATATCTAGATATTTTCAATCTCTCTCTCTCTCTAAGGGGTAAGGAGGACACTTGTCCAAAGACTACCGGTGTACTTGAATGCATACTGCATGTGATTCGCTAGGGGGGAGAGAGGTCCAATGAGCTTGAAACTTGTGTAAAGGCTACAACTTGCCCCAAGCAAGCAAGGGGAGTGCTGGGGGGATATACACCACACACACACTCGTTTTGTGGATTGATTCTCACTCGGTGAAAGTTGAGGAACTCCACCTCCTTCTCCAAAATTGTGAGAAGTGAGAGCCAACACCAACACTCTTGGCTATGGAATGCAAATCCAACCAGGATCCATGCTTCAATGCTTAAGCGTGCCATCTTCTCCATCTTCATTACTATGTTATTATGTATGCTAGCAAGAAGAGGTATGATAAGTGAGGAACTATTCCTTTCTCCTATGGAATGTTTCTTCTTCCTCTTTGCTACCCTCATTCCCCGCTAGCTCTCTCCACCTTCGAAGGTGTTTGAGGCCTTGGGACTGATGCTTGGGTAGTTAATGCTTTCTATAAATTTTATGTTAGGTTTGTGATGCATGAAGCTTTCCATCTTCATTGCATCACCAAGGTCACAAGGAACACAAAGATTGTATCGTACCAAGTCTCTCTTGATGGGAGAAACTATAATACAAATGCCTATTGGAGGGGGGACCGGCTCCGTATGAATCCGGTCCTCAACTATTGTCATGTTCTCTAAACTCTCTCTCTTGCAAAAGTATTGTTCATGCCAAGTTAACTAAGTACCATGTTTACATTGCTACCATCAATTAAGTTCACCCGCTATGCTCACAAAGTAATCTCACAAAAGTGCTTCGTTTAATTTCCTAATTCCGCTACTCTCAAAGTTCATAGGCCATTTCCATTACATATGTTAAAGCTTTTTCAAGTTAATTAAGGGCATAATTTTGGTGTATGAAGTCTACCATCTTCATTACACCAATGAGGTCTCAAGGAACACAAGCTTGTATTGTACCAAGTCTCTCGTATGGAGGAATCTATAATACAAAAGCCTTTTAAAGGGGGGACTAGCTCCACATAAATCCGGTCCTCAATTGTTGTCAATTTTTCTAATCCTTTCTCTCTCTCTCTGACAAGTATTGTTCATGCCAAGTTAATTAGGTGTAATGTTCATTTTGCTATCCTTGATCAATTACTCTCCTTATAAGACATATTTAGGAATTTTGGAAAAAATGCATAATTTTGGGACAAATTTTTGTGAACCAAGTTCTTGAGTGCTGGTGGTTGCATTGTGCTAGGTTGCAATGTTGTCAAGCATTGGTGTCAAGTTCTAGGGTAGAGTTTGCATTGTTAGTATGTTGCATTATTTTCAATCATCGGTGTCAACTTTGCTAGGTTGCATTGTTGTCAAGAGTTGGGTGTCAAGTTCTAGAGCAGAGTTTGCATTGTTAGTAGGTTGCATTATTGTCAATTGTTGGTGTCAACTTTGCTAGGTTTTATTGTTGTCAAGAGTTGGGTGTCTAATTCTACTAACTTGCAAAAGTTGCATTGTGCTAGGAATCAGGAATATACAGAGAACTTGGAAATTGTTGACGTTTAGATGGGGATCAAGAGAATACAAGATTTTTGCATTGTAAAGTGAACAACTTTGCCGTGTTCTAGAAGCATAAATAGAATTTGAAGAAACTTGGAGGGCCTTAAATGGTTAAGTATGGGGGCTTGAGTTTTAGTAAAGCTCAAATGTTGAAACGTCAGTTAGCTAGAACACTCGTTACAAGAGCAAACAACCCAAAACCCAATAGAAAGTTTCATGCAAAAATTGACAAGAGGTAGCATACACTTGTACGTAGGAAGCTAGGCACTTTCTCTCACATTTTCCCATATAGTGATCAACATTAGGAGCTTCTAGGGAGAAACCATATACTAGCAATGTGCATTGGAGATCAGAGGACACTGGCCTTCCATCAACTTTGAGGTTGTCCCTATAGGACCAAGTCAGGTATGTGGTTCCTCCCACACAAAAACTCATGGTATTGTGGTATGCCACAATATGGGAAATAATGTTGGGTTAAAGGCCCGTGTGCCCGGCTGCCCGTTGTTCAGCCGCCCATGTACAGCCATTCATTTACTCATTCATAATAACTATACTCATAACTACACATTGTAGCGTGAGTACCGCCCCGCCATACACTGTGTCTATCTCCTTCTTCGTGTTGGCTCTCTGTGTGTGTGCTCTTCGATCCCAACAAGTGGTATCAGAGCTTGGTAGTGAGAGCATTGAGAGCTTCATCATCATTGTTGAGTGTGTTGAAACTTGCTGCTGTTTCATTGCCGTTTTTCGGTTTCGCGCACGCGCGCATTTCCAAAGAGCAGAAGGTTTTTCTGAGCTTGGCATTGGAAGGTTTAGCACTCTGCGAGTATTTTCAGCAGGCATCCTGGGGTTTAACCCCCCTTTCGAAGCCATTCGTGCCATTAGAAATCCCATCCGAGCTACAGACTAGGAGCTACGTTTTTTCATCTCTCTTTGGTACTTTTCTGCTGCCAGAGCTTCCATAGCCATTACAGGTGCCATTGTTGTAGTGTCTTCCACTTACGTGAGCCCACAGCTCATTTGAGAGTGTGTAGCCTCTTCTTGGAGTGGCCTCATACACACAGATAGAGTGGGAGTTTGGCGACATTGTCTTCTTCGACTACAAGTACAGGTACAGGTGCAGGTACAGGTACAGGTACGGGTACAGGTTACAGGTTACAGGGAGCTTTGGATACAGGTTTCTTCTGTGGTTACAAAACATGTATTTTGACTGTGGGACAGCCATGCATATGGTTGTGGTCTGAGTGGGAGCTTCTACTCTTCTGGGCAGTCTTTTTATGCGTGTTCTTGAGCTACAGGTTGACATCATCTATGTATGTTGATGGATGTGGATATGGCAGTTTGACAGACACTCTTTATGCATGATATTGTGGAGATTTGGTTCACTTATACATAGAGCGGGTTTGCTCTTGCTTGCAGTGTTGCGGTTTGAGTACGGACAGGTACTTGGTTGACAATAGAGATTGGACTTCGTTGAGCTTGTGCGTTAGTTATATGCTCACTTGGATCCATTTATGCTCACGGATTTGTGTAAGCTTGGTCAGCTTATGTCTCTATTGTGGTTATTCAGACATGGAGTATGTTTACGCCTCTATGACAGCTCATTGTTGATGCATTTTGTGGCACGGTTTGCCTAGGCCGGTTGAGTTACAGGTGTCACGGGTTTATGCATTTGTTTGTGGATTTCTACGTACGTTTTTTGACCATATTATGGGCTGATTTATACTCTATGCGTTTGCTCTTTGATTGAGCAGCAGGTGTTGTCAGATTTGCAACACTACTTTGTTGTGGCAGTTTGTTGGTTGGTTACAGGTTTCTCATTGTTGCATTCTTGTTGTAATGGGCACTAAAGAGGACACAGTTTTCAATATTGAGAAATTGGATGGTACTAATTTCTCATATTGGAAAGATCAGATTTGGGATGTCTTGGTGCAGAAGAAACAGATTCGACCTCTAAAGTTGCAGGGAGTTAAGCCAGAGAACATGGAGAGGGATGATTGGGAGGAGTTGGATGAGATGTGCAGGTCTACCATTAGGCTTTCCCTTTCAAAGTCTGTTTATTACAATGTGAAAGATGCACAGGGTGGAGCTTATGAGCTATGGCAGCGGATTTGCGATATTTATGATAAGCATTCAGCTGCTTCTATGGTGTATTGGATTAAAAATCTTATTGATTTGCGAATGGAGGAAGGTGCTTCCATGAATGCGCATTTGAATGAGTTCAATACAATTTTCAGCCAACTTGCTACACAGGAAATTACGTTTGAGGAAAATGTGAAAGCTATGTTTTTACTTGTCACGTTGCCTGAGTCATGGGACACATTTAGGACAGCCATAAGTAACTCGGTTCCTGCGAATGAGTTGACAAGTACTAATGTGGAGTCTAGTCTTCTCACGGAAGAGATTAATCGAAAGAATAATGCAGGTAGTAAGTCTTCTAGTGCAATGGTTGTCAGAGGCAGGACTATGGACAAGTATAAGTCCAACAGGGGTAAATCTAGAAGCAAGTCCCGTGCAGGCACAAGTAAAAAGGATGTGGAATGTTTTCATTGTGGTAGAAAAGGCCATTTCAAAAAGGATTGCTACAAGTGGAAAAGGGAAAATGGAGATGGTAAGAAGAAAGACCATGATGCTAAGGACAAGCCTAAGTCCAATGTCAAGATTGAGGAGTTACATGCAACACAGGGAGAGTGTAGCTCTCAAGATGACCATGTATGTGCTCCGACTAGTGCTACTAGTGAAGAGCTTGGTGATGTGTTGCTTGCATCCTATTTTGATGACGCTTTTCTTCTCACTCATGAGCGTAGTATGCCTATGGATTGGGTCATTGACAGTGGTGCTTCTTTTCACGTTACGCCTCATAGGTCGTGGTTTCATGACTATGATGCTTCGAGCACAGGTACTGTCAGGATTGCCGATGGGCGTTCTATGCAGATTCATGGCATTGGGGATATTCATTTGGCTATGCCAAACTCTACTACGTTTGTCTTGCAGCGTGTGCGTCATGTGCCGGCTCTTGCAAAAAGCTTGATTAGTGTGGGTCAGTTGGATTCACTTGGTTTCAATGTATCTTTTGGTGATGGAGGTTGGAAGCTCACTAAGGGCAGCCTTGTTTTGGTTAAAGGTGCTAAGAGGAATACCTTGTATTCCCTTTGTGTAGCTAGTGTGGCTGATCACATTGTGGGGATCACTGAGCAACCTCCTGCTTCTTTATGGCATCAGCGTTTGGGGCATATGTCACTAAAAGGTTTGAAGTTGTTGGCACGTGCGGATTACATTCCCGTTTCAGATTTTGGTGGTTTTGAGTTTTGTGAGCATTGCCTTTATGGTCGACATGCTCGGTCTTCTCATAAGAAAAGTGTTCCACACAGATCTTTGGAAAAGCTAGCTTTGGTGCATAGTGATGTATGTGGGCCGATGCCCAATGCTTCTCTTGGAGGTGCTATGTACTTTGTTACGTTCATTGATGATGCTAGCAGGAAGGTATGGGCATACCCCATTCGTAAGAAGGATATGGTGTTTGATATATTTAAGCAATGGTTGGCTCTTGTCGAGAACCAATCAGGTTGTAAGTTGAAGTGCTTACGTACGGACAATGGGGGTGAATTTATGTCTCATGCTTTCACAAAATTATGTGTTGAGAAGGGTATACGACGCGAGCTTAGTGCTCCCTATACACCTCCTCAAAATGGTGTGGCAGAGCGCATGAACAGGACTATACAAGAAAAAGTCCGTAGTATGCTTTCTATGGCTGGTTTGTCAAATGGATTTTGGGCTGAAGTTGTTGCCACTTCTGTGCATTTGATAAATCGTTCACCTAGTGTTCCTTTGGGCTTCAAAGTGCCTGAAGAGGTATGGACAGGTTTGACACCTTCGTATGGTCACCTTCGTGTTTTTGGCTGTGAAGCTTATGTACATGTACCTAAGGCAAAACGCAGCAAATTGGATCCGAAGAGCAAGAGATGTATCTTCTTGGGTTATGGTAGCTCTGGTGAGATGGGTTATCGATTGTGGGATCCTATTGACAGGAAGATTGTGCGCAGCCATGATGTTGTTTTTCATGAGGACTCTATGTATAGAGCATCACCGCGAACGGTTGAGGTTCGGCGTGTGATATTTGAGGAGGATGGTCATCGGTATGATGGTCCCATGGCTGCTCGTGGGCAGCCCATTGACCCTCAAGTGGGAGATCAGCCCTTGTTGGGAGATCATGTAGATGTGGGACAGCCAGATGCACCTCCTGCACAGTCTTTGAGGCGTTCAGAGCGGCGTGCAAGACAGCCTCAGCGTTTTGTGCCTTCTATGGATTATGTATTGTTGACTGATTGCGGGGAGCCATCATGTTATGATGAGGCCATGTCTAGTGTTGACAAGCTCAAGTGGGAGCAGGCTATGCAGTTAGAGATGGATTCGTTGATCCAAAATGAAACGTGGGAGCTTACTCCTTTGCCAAAGGGTAAGAAGGCACTACCATGCAAGTGGGTTTACAAGATAAAACTGTGTTCAATGGATGCAAAGCCTAGGTACAAAGCAAGGCTTGTGGCTAAAGGATTCAAGCAACAGAAGGGCATTGATTTTGACGAGATCTTCTCCCCAGTGGTGAAGATGTCTACTTTGCGTATTTTGTTTGCTTTGGTAGCTACAGAAGACATGGAATTGAAGCAAATGGATGTAAAGATAGCTTTCTTACATCCAGACTTGCACGAGGATTTGTACATGGAGCAACCAAGTGGGTTTGTTATTCATGGCTCAAAGAAGATGGTATGCCGGCTTCTTAAGACCTTGTATGGGCTGAAGCAATCATCTCGTGAATGGTATCGTAAGTTTGATGCATTCATGAGTTCATTGGGTTATGTACGCAGTTATGAGGACCCATGCCTCTATACTCGCAAGGCTGCAGATGGTAGTCTTATTGTTTTGGTTTTGGATGTGGATGACATGCTGATCGCAGGGAAGTGTATTTCTGATGTGGATGCCTTGAAACATAAGCTACATGAGACCTTTTCCATGAAGGATCTTGGGGATGCCAGTCATATTTTGGGTATGCGGATCACTCGTGATCGTTCTCGCAAGATGCTCTTTCTTAGTCAGAAAGAGTACATTGACAGGGTGCTTGAGCGTTTTCATATGGAAGGGGGGAAGGCCATTAGTACCCCGTTGCCTCCATATGTAAAACTCAGCCATGATGACTGCCCTTAGACAGATTTGGAGACTACAGAGATGTCTCAGATTCCCTATGCGTCAGCTGTTGGTTCCTTGATGTATGCCATGGTGGCTACGTGTCCAGATCTTGCTCATGCAGTTGGTGTGGTAAGCAGGTACATGTCTAACCCGGGCAAGCGTCATTGGGATGCAGTGAGAGGTATTCTCAGATACTTGAGAGGGACTTCAGAGTTGTCCCTATGTTATGGTGAGAAGGATATGTCTGTTTGCGGATATACAGATTCAGACTATGCAGGGTCAGTGGACTCGAGGAAGTCTACTAGCGGCTATGTGTTCACAGTTGCAGGTGGACCGGTTTCGTGGGCATCACGTTTACAGCCATGCGTTGCTTTGAGCACTACAGAGGCTGAATATATGGCTGCCACTGAGGCTGCCAAGGAGGCCGTATGGCTCTCACGACTAGTGGGAGATCTTGGTATGGCTGGTGATGCTCCGATTCTACATTGTGATAGCCAGAGTGCCATAGCATTGGCACGGAATCCTGTCTTCCATGCAAAGACAAAGCACATTGAGGTGAGGTATCACTTCATACGAGAGGTGCTAGAGGACAAGCGCATAGAGCTTGTCAAGGTACACACTGACGATAACCCTGCTGATCTACTCACGAAGTCGTTAGCCTCACAGCGGTTTGCACACTGTAGATCGCTGATGGGTATGGCTTGACTTCTTTTGCTGTACTTTGGCCACTTTAAAGGCACACTGCCTTTAAGTGGGAGATTGTTGGGTTAAAGGCCCGTGTGCCCGGCTGTCCGTTGTTCAGCCGCCCATGTACAGCCATTCATTTACTCATTCATAATAACTATACTCATAACTACACATTGTAGCGTGAGTACCGCCCCGCCATACACTGTGTCTATCTCCTTCTTCGTGTTGGCTCTCTGTGTGTGTGCTCTTCGATCCCAACAAATAATATGAGAATTTGTTAAGCTAAAAGGACTTTCCTAGTACTTTTTATGAAGATTATACCAACAAGAGTCAATTGCACCTAGCTAGGTATGTGATGCACCCACACAAAAGCTCATGATGTTGAGGTGGTACGCCACAAAATAGGAAGTAATATAAAAATTTGCTAAAAATTCTTGTGAACATCAAAAGAAACTTACAAATGCTCTCGCATCTTAAAATTAAAATCGCACCTTTCCAAGTACTTTTTATGAAGATTATAGAAGCATGTCATGTTCAGTTTAGTTTTATGGTGGAGGAGCCACCCATCACAAAACTTCCATGATAGAATTTGGTTTTAGAGTATGAGATTAAAAAACCCAAAATTCCAAGACGGAGCTTCATGTACAAATTTACAAGACATGTAGGAACTCGATGAATTATTTCTCATTGTTTTTCTGTATAGAACATAACATCGAGAAATTTTGCTCTGGAAGCATATACCTAGCCATGTACAATTGGACGGAAACAGCCAACAGTACATAGCAAGATATGTGATGCATCCATTGCAAAACCCTGTGATGTTGTGGTAATTCACACTATGGGACGTATTTTGAATTTCTCTAAAACATCTTGCGAAAGTTTACTATGAACTTGTAAATTCTGTCATACTAGAAACGAGAGAAGGATTAAAATGATTGTTTTGCTCTGAAAACTTTTGTAGCATTTCTCTTGTACACTCTTCCAACAAGGCTCAAACTAGAGTTTGAGGCTTCAAGAGCCACCTACAATAACATGCAAAATAGAAAACTACAAGATTAAAGAAATTAAAATAAAAAACAAAAAGAAATTTGCAACAAATGTCATCCATTCTTGATGCAAGAAACTCACACTCGTGAGCATCTGCTTGGAGCACATGCCCCCACAAAAGTATGGTTATTCTTTGCCCCAATAACACCAAGCTAGGTATGTGGTGCCCTGTTCACAAAATCTTATGAGATTGTTTAAGGTCATAGTCTAGGATTAACGATGAGAAATTGTATAAACATGCTTGTGATACATACATAGAACTTGATATTTCTTTTACACAAGCACGGGCAACCTAAGACAACAAGGCTCGAGCTATAGTCCGAGGCAAATACAGCAAGGCTCGAGCTATAGTTTGAGCAAGCGTGAGGAACCACAGAAGAACTATGTACACTAACTAAGGGTGGCTTCGCAAATTAACACAAACATTCTCAAATGATTGCATCCTTCCAATAGAAGGGCACGACTTCACCGGAAATTCCTCAAATAGCTTCACAACCCAAGCGGATGGTCATTAGCTTTTGTCCCCAAGTGGAAGGTGTGGCGCACATTTATGAACGTTTGTGAAGCCGACTTGGCTTCGTCAAAGTTGACAGCAAGGTTAGATACGTTTGTCAAATTTTGAAATTAGACGTTAGTTTCAAAATTTCCAACTGACGATGGAAAAGTGGTGATGTGTCATCGATGTCCTGTCATGCAGTTGTGTCATGAGTTTGCCATGCTCTGTCGCTTTGCTGTGTCTTGAGCACGCCATGAACTGTGGCAGTATATGCTATGCCTCGAGCCCTCCATGTGAATTCAGAGAGAGAGAGAGAGAGAGAGAGAGAGAGAGAGAACTGAATTGCATCTCTCACAAAATCCTTCGCTCTCTGTTCACGCATGCTCTGAAGTTCCATTTTCTATGCCTCGCTACCGCTGCCGCGTGAAGCTGAATACCTCTGATCACTTCATGAGATTTGCTGATTCGTCTACCTTTGATTAGATCCCGTAAAGTGGTCACAGGTGGAAGTGCTTCAGCACCTTGAAGATATAGACCTTGTAGGTCTCAATGCTCTTGGCCTTTTTCTTCTTGTTCTTGTTGCCTCCCTCCTTTGTAGCCGCATGCTTCTTCTTAGCAGCAGGCCTTTTCCCTGCAGGCTTCTTGCCGGCCTTTGGGTCTTCTGCTCGGACACCTGTTGAATCTTCATGAGTTGCGGCTAATCTTCTACCTCTGATCATCACTTCACAGCATCTACTGAATCGTCTACCTTTGGCATGTTCATTTCACTTCTTTGCCTCTTTTATGCACGTCACATCCAAAAACCTGGCATGTTGATACCTCCCCCGAAGTATCCTTGTTATTCTACAATCATTGTGAACCTTGCGGCGTCTTTTGTGAGCCTCTCTACTCAATGTCAGTTGCGCCCCCATGTACTGCTCAATGAAACCCGCAGTAGCAGAGGAAAGGAAAACCATATGTGATCTTTGAACCTAGCTTATCTTGTGTACATGTATGTAGCCTACAATAATGCATGCAGATCGTGCGACTGTCCACAACTGATATCTGTGTGGTGTGAGAGAGCAACACTACCTTGTAGCTATCATCTGAGCTCACCACATCGTACAAAGGCACCCAAGAGGCCACAATCTGTTTTGCTGCCCTTTTGTTACTCTTTCTCAAAGAGCATAGCAAAGCTTAGCCAAGTGCCCTACAAGCTTTGCTACCTCTATGGCAAATAGGCTATACCCCATGATGAACAAAGCCACTAGTACTAATTACCATAGCATTGTCACTCGGTGGTTCTAGAGTCTCTAGCACACGAGCCTCGAACTTAAGTTTGAGCCTCATGACCTAGAGACTCAATTTTCAAGCCTCCTAAGCTACAAAGTTTAGCCAGATTCTTTCTAGCTAGAAACCAATTGCAAAAGTCTCTAACTCATGAGGCTCAAGCTTAAGTTCATGAGCTTCTCAAGACAATGGCTCTTGCCATAATTCTATTTAGTTGAGCATTCACTATATAGTTTGAGGGCTCAAACTTAAGCTGGAGCCTCATGACTTGGATGCTCACTTTTCAAGCCTCATATGAGCACTCTAGTATGACTCATTTTAGTGGAGCATTCAATCTCTAGCTTTGGGGCTCGAACTTAAGTTCAAGCCTCGTGACTTGGACACTCAATTTTCAAGCCTCATCAGCACTTTAGTGCAGCTCTTCTACCTATAAACTTTTTTAAAAGAGTTTGTATCTCACAAGGCTCGAATTGAGTCTTGACCTCATGTGGTGTGAACTTATGTTTGAGTCTCATGACATAAAGACTCAATTTTTAAGCATCACGAACACTCAAGAAGGACTCTTCCAAGATAGAAGAAATCGACAAGAGTCATACCTCACGAGTCTCGAACTTAAGTTTGAGCCTCATGCACCAAAGACTCTTCCTAGTTGATCATCTTCTTGAATCTCTAGCTCATGAGGCTCGAACTTAAGTTTGAGCCTCATGACGTGGACACTCACTTTTCAAGCCTTGTGAGCACTCTACTGGGATTCTTATGAGCCATGAATTATCTTCAAGAGTGAGCCTCTAGACCTAGAGACTCAATTTTCAAGCCTCCTAAGCTATAGAGTTTAGCAAGATTCTTTCTAGCTAGAAACCATTTGCAAAATTCTCTAGCTCATAAGGCTCAAGCTTAAGTTCACGAGCTTATTGAGACAAAGAATCTTGCCAAAATTCCATCTAGTTGAGCATTCACTCTATAGTTCGTGGGCTCAAACTTAAGTTGGAGCCTCATGACTTGGACACTCAGTTTTCAACCCTCATGTGAGCACTCTAGTATGACTTTTTTTAGTGGAGCATTTTGTCTCTAGCTCTGGGCTCTAACTTAAGTTAGAGCCTCATGACATGAACACTTAATTTTCAAGCCTCATGAGCACTCTAGGAAAGCTATTTCTACCTAGAAAAGAGTGTATCTCACAAGGCTTGAATTCTTATATGGCCTAAACCTATGTTTGATTCGCATGTGTGCTAAACTTATGTTTGAGTCGCATGACCAAAAGGCTCAATTTATGAGCATCACAAACACTCTAGTAGGACGCTTCCAAGCTAGAAGCAACCTAAAAGAGTCCTATCTCATGAGTTTGAGCCTCATGCAGTAGAGACTCTTCCACAACTCTACCTACGCGATCATCTTCCCCAGTCTCTAGCTCATGAGGCTCGAACTTAAGTTTGAGCCTCATGACTTGGAGACTCACTTTTAAAGCCTATGAGCACTCTAGTGGGACTCTTTTGAGCTAGGAATCATCTTTAAGAGTGTCAATCATGCCCCAACCATGCTAAGATTGAGAGCCTCATGACCTGGAGACTTCTATATAATGCTCTTTCAAGTTGAAAGACATCTTCAAAAGTCTCTAGCTCAAGAGGTTCTTGACCCTCATGACCTAAAGACTCAATTATTAATCCTCATGAGAACTCTTGGAGGAATATTTCTATCTAGAAACTACTTGCAAGACTATCTATTGCACTATCTCTAGCTCATGAGAGCCGCATGAGCTAGAAACTCTTTAAAAAGTCTTTCTGATTGAAATCCATCTTTCAAAGCCTCTACCTTATGAGTCTCTTGAGCCTCATGACCTAGAGACTTGATATTCAAGCCTCATGAGCACTCTAGTAGGATTCTTTCTAGCTAGAAACCTTTGGCCTAGTTAGTCTCTAAAAAAAGTGGATAGCTTAACTCAATATTTTGTATCTATTCAATACATTAAAGCCGATTGTGGGGGAATTATCCCTCGCTCATCCTTAAAAAATCTTGTGAGGTATGATGTTATTCACATAAGAAGGATATGGATATGTGAAAATTTGTAGCTTCTATTATCCTAGTTTAACAATAGGACTAGAATAGGTAGAATTGGAATTTTATTTTGAGGCTATAGAGGGACTTAAATAATTCTAGTTGATACAATTTTAGATTGTTCAGTTACTATTCAAGTAATCAATACAAACAAATAGTGGTCGCCCCATGGAACTATCTCATGGAATTAGATCCCATAGTACATACTATTCTGTCCCAAAATAAATCCTACTTATGCTCATTATTAAGAGACGATTCTACCATTCTTGCTCAAAGAGATGTCCTCCACCAATCAAGCATGTGATAGAAGGTTGTGCATTTGAGTGATGAACCACACTCCTCTCCTCTTTGATGCTAATTGATAATGATGCTTTTGGATTTTCTAGCTACTATTAACCCTATTGAAGATAAACAAAGGATGCCACCCCCATGAAATTGTCTCATGGATACATCTTTCATATATGTGCTATATAGTTGGATTCTTGTGCCCTTCATAAGAGAGAATTCCTACCTTTGGTCTCAAAGAGACGCCCTCCACAATGTAGCGCGTGAGAGGCAGTGATTTTTTTGTGTTGGAGCTATATATAGTGTGTGCTATACAAAACTCCCTAGCCCTAGGTCCTAAAGTTATATATACATGTCTAGTGCATGTGCCTATTCTACACACCCTTGAGGCTCTACATCTCGTGTATCGCCTCCTTCTCCTCTCTACTTTTGTCTCGTCTATGTTCATCTTTGTGCGCTAATTTCCTTAGATTCAACGTGGTATGAGAGTTGTTATGATGATCACTTCATCTACAAGGGTGAGATGACATGGAGTTCCCAACTCTTGTAGGATAAGTTTACTGTCATATTTTTACCTTCCATTATGTGTTATGCCTCATCATTGTAGGCTTTGTTTCTTCATCAATCTATTTCTTACATCGATTTCCATGGCGTCACTTTAAAATATAAGTAGAAAGAGGCCTTTTGTAAGATTGAAAGAGAGCAAGGGAAGAGCCCACGCTGCCTCTTTGTTTAGTGAAGGCATCATTAGCTACTTCTTTGTTTAGAAGAGGGGTAAAGCAAGCTACAATCAGTGTGTCATGTTGCATTGTGTGTTCATGTCAAGTTCATTGTGTGTTCATGGTGAGAATCCTCTCGTTTGAATGCTAAAAGCAAGTAAAAGCTTGATTAAGAGCATATAGGATGGGTTTTGATCTTCGGACACTAGTAGGTGAGTTTCGATATCCATGGGATGCAAAACCAATCCGTTTATGCCACATGTGTGTGGGGTGGCCTCACCTGCAGATGTGACTACAAAGAAGCAGATGCACATGGATGTACCTAGCTAGAGGTAGGCGTGACTATAAAGCAGCTCCTCTTATTTTTGGTTGACCTCTGGCCTTTCATCTTAGCACATGCCTTGTCGAAGTTCCTAAATTTATCCTATTTTCTTTTCTATTCATGGTATATTTGTCGATAGCAATGTGTTTTTTATTTGGAAGCAAAATATGTTTACTTTAAGGCTCATAATTTTCTTTTGAATTCAAGTCTACTTTCTAAATTATGTTTAAGGCTCTTTTGAATACAAAGCTACTTTCTAGATTATATTCATGTAAGCACATTAGTAGAAATGGTTAGTATTTTTACTGTGACTTACCATGTCTGACGACTTGAAGTGATGAAAAATTTCTTGAGTTGCTTCATAGTATCGTTTAATGCAACGTCATTTATGATGTTTCATGTATCATGATGTGGCTTTATTCTCTCCAGTTAAGCATGATACATGATACCATGGTGGGGTTGTGTGTGTCATCAGTCATTACAAGTCTTTATTTGTCATGGTCAAATTGTAGCATCTCTAATGACATGGTGAGCTCCATGATGTCATGGTATGTGATACCATGGCATGCTCGCGCGTTACTACGTATTATGTTAGAATATCACCACGCAGACTACCATAAGACGATTTAAACAATACATCTATTTTCATAAGTAATTGTACTAATTATCTTGATGATGCAGGGTGAGGTTACATGATGCGTCTTTATTCTATTCATGCATGGCCGTCATTCCTAATAGTGGAAGTATTCATCTTTATTCCCTCCATCCATGGTTTCGTTTATTGAAGCCAGGAGTTTTATCACAACGACTTTGGTACACGTCACAAAAACATTGTCTTCTATATCAATATCTCATTTTGTATTTGACCTTTGATGATCATCATCGATATTGTCGTCTATATTAGCATCTCATTTTTGTATTTGACCGTTGATGATCAAATAAGAAATTTAAAGACATCGTCTTTGATTTCATGGAAAGTTCCATGATGCTATGGCACCGGAAACCATGATGATTATATGATTTCAATTTGTTTGGGCCCCATCGTGTCTATTTTGTGCCGGCATTGTATACATGTGCACATGTGATTACATGGATATCGTGTTTGTTTCTCTATTGTCTCTAGAGCAGCATTGTGAACCGTCTCTAAGACAATGTGACATGGCTATTTCTAGCCTTCATGTCTTTATATGTTTCTTGAGTTGCTATTGTTTATAGGAAAAGAATCACATCAAGTAGCAGGTACGGGGGCTCAAAGATATTGAAGCTACTCTACAACTCAATTGTATATAGGATTATTGAATTTCTAGCAGCATGTGTATATAGTATAACTATGGATTTTTCCTTTGAGCCCCCAAAGGTTTTTTCATCCAGACTTAGGGACCTTTGTTTGAGCGAGGATGTTGGAGCTTTATATAGTGAGTGCTATATATAGCTCCCTAACCCTGGGTCCTAAAGTGATATATACATGTCTAGTGCGTCCATTGTACACACTCTTGGGGTTCTACATCTAGTGTATTGTCTCCCTCTCCTCTTTACTTCTCTCTCATCTATGTTTGTCTCTTTTCTCTATCTTCCTAAAGGTTGAAAATTTTGGACTCTAGAACCATACCCCTATCTATCCTCTTTGCTTTGCTAGATAATAACACGTTTATATTTTTTTGCTAATATTTAAGATATACGATGCAATCAAAGGGTACTAGACCCATCAAAATAATCTCATGGAAGTATTCTACATTTACATATTATTCAATTGAAATAGCAAGCATGATCATTCCCTCCATAAGAGAGAGTCCCCACATTTGTGATTTAAAAGATGCCCTCCACCCTCACATGAGTGGAATATGCATGAACATCCTTCATTTTCTCAAAACTGCGGAAATGATCAGGTGAAGACCTCAAAAACTTTTTGAGGACAATATTTGCAATAAATGAATCCATTGCAATAGAGAAACAAAATATGTACAAGAGGAAACACAATGTTAAAGGAAACATATGTATCGGGTTAGCCCCTTGATATTGCTACCAAGCTCACATTTACCTTGTTGTGAATATGAATTTCCTACATAACTAAGAGTACTTGTTAATATCTTCTTATTCTTTATTTGTTATCTTGGTGTTTCCAGACACCATCCTCACTTGAGGTCCCCTCGACATAAGAATTGCTTTAGCAAGGGCTGGTAAACAAGTCCATTTTTGTTGCTCATTTGTTATCCAAGTTTGATAACATTGTACTCTTTGATGATACTTTTGACTCCATTGGCCTCTAATTAAAATGTCTTGAATTTGCATAAAATATATTGTTTTGTGGTGCACTATTTGATGGAAGTGATATTTATTAACAATTGTTCTTCCATATCAAAAATGTTAAAGTCATGTTTCCAATTTTGTCATTGTATATACACAAAACAATATAGCTATGTGTTGAGGCTATGGTAATGTGTTAAGGCTAAGTTTATGATATCAATCTCTAGTTACTTAGAGTTTCCTTGAACTCCGTTTGAGCCTCATGCCCACTTTCTAGTTTAGGTGAGGCATGTGAGGCTTGAACTTAGGTTCAACCCTCATCTGAATATGCTATAGAGAAAAAACAAGTGAGACTTGAACCTACGTTTGAGCCTCACATCCATGTGCTAGTGCCTTGACTGTGTCCACTTGCTAATTTAAGCGAGGCATGTGAAGCTCAAACTTAACTTCAATCCTCTTCTTAATATCCCACACGACAACAACAAGTGAGGCTTGAACTTAATTTTGAGCCCCATGTTCATGTACTAGTGTCGTACTAGTGCCTCATTTTTATATGGCACAAAGGATCATCACAAAAAAACTAAGGTCAAACTTAACAAAACATATTTTAGTTTTAGGTCTCGTTTTAAAAAAAATGGGACTTGAATAATTCTCAAAATTCCTAAATATGTGTTTTATGCTCTTTAAGAATTATCTTAAAGGAAATGCTCATTATTATAATTTCAATTTCCGCTACAATCAATGTTATATCCATATTCAATTGCATTAGCATGAGAGCTATTGGTTTCTCTTTTATTGCCTAAGAAGAGAGGTCCTTAAGTTTTCCATGAAAGGTTGGACCTGTTCATTGCAAGAGGGTAAGTGGGACAGGGATCTATTAACTTGGTTGAAAAGGACTTAGTTCGAGGTACACAATGGGAACTATAGACTTAATAATGGAGTCTTTTGGGGCCTTTGGAGACGAGGGCTTCACAAAGTCCTCCAAGCTACATCATGTAACTATGCACTTTCAAAAATCTGCTCGACAATGGTGGGCTAGCCATCGTGGCAATGGCGAAGCTCCAAAGACATAGAAAATTCTACAAGCTTCCATCATGAAACAACTTCTTGCAAGTGACACCAAAGATAAAGTGCTCACCGAATGGCGGAGTTTGAAGCTCCAACAAGTCTATCCACAAATACATGAAAAAGTTTTGGGATTTACATCTCAAAGCTATAGTATTTCAAAAGATAGACTTCGTCGAGCAAAAGCAGCAATTTTGTGCAGGATTACCTGAAAAAATGGTCGAGTATGTCAACTCACAACGGCCTAGCACTATCACCGAAGTCATTCACCACACTATGGTTACTTCTCGCATTAATTTTCATCAAGGGGCTAAAAGGAATGCCAAGCCCATGGAAAACAAAGACCAAAATGATTCAAGAGGGAAGAACAATGCTCAAAATTCTTCCCAAGGTAAATCCGACAACAACAACAAAAACAACAACAACAAGGCCAAGGAGAAGGGAGTTTACAATGATAAAAATAAACTCTCTCTTGAAGAGCTAGAAGCTTTTCAAAAGGATCATAATTGTTTCAAGTATGGGGAGCAAGGGCATGGTTACCATTATTGTCCCAAAAGAATGCACGCAATGAGACTTGTAGAGCTTCCACAGTCAAAGCTCCAAAAGAGGATGCTCATTGGAAAGGATCACCTCTCTCCTATGCTTGGGGAAAGGTAAGGGAGCATGATGCCTTCATCTTGTTTGACCCTAGCTTTCCATGGGAATATGGAAATATGCACAATAGTTGACAGGTTTAGCAAGCAAGCACACTTTATTCTTGTCAAAAAGACTATTAAGGCACACCAAATGGCAACCCTCTTTATATCCCAAATTTTCAAACACCATGGGTTGCCTACATCCATCGTGTCGGATAGAGATCCTAAAATGACCAGTATCTACCGCTTGTAGAGCATGCGTACAATAACACTGTCCATACTATTACAGGAAAAGCACCTTTTGAAATCGTCAAGGGAAGACCTAAAAGTCCCTTGCTACTTAAGGTACATGGAAAGATCTTCGTTGCCGATGAGTATAGCCAAGACCTACAAGAATCTTTCCAAAAGATTAAGGAGGCTATATCCATCTCCCAACAAAGGCAAAAATCTACTGCTAACAAGCACAAAAAGGCCGTAATGTTCAAAGAAAATGATTGGGTCTTACTTAAGTTTCCTACGGCTCAATTGAGGCAAACTACGGGCAAAAATCCTACGGGCCACCAAAAGTATTATGCTAAATGGGATCTATTATCTTGGTTGAGAAGAACCTAGTTCGAGGTACACTGTTGGGAACTATAGTCTTAATATTGGAGCCTCTTGGGGTTTGCCTTTGGCTTTACCATTATTGCGCTACGAGCAAGCTCAACAAGAACCATAATTAATCAAGCAATGTTAAACCATCTCCACTAGTCTTTGCAATCAAGAGTTTCTAAACCACGGGTGTGGCTTTACGAATTGATTCTCAAAGGTAAAGAAGGGTAGCAACTAAGGTTTTTGAGGGTACCAAAGCACAAAGTAATTCTCTACATAAGTATAATTAGCATGGCTGACAGTAACTAGGAGAGTAGAATGAACATTGATAATTTTGATTTTGCACATGAGGGTGCTAATGATGATTTCCCCATGTTTATCAATTATCTTGTTGGTAGGTTGCAGCAAGCTATGGGCAACCCTGATTTGCAAGCCAAAGTTAACAACTTCGTGCTCATGGGATTTCCTTTGCTCTCCAAGAGGAGAGAGAGTTTAGGAGGCCTCTTGATGAGACCCCCAAAAGAAGACTCTCTCCCATGCGAGATGAGGAATCTAAAGAGCGAGAAAGTAATGAATCCCTAAGTTCCTCTGAAGATGTGGCTCCACAAAGATAGCGGTCTAGATGGTCGCCAACTCCTCCCAAGAGGAAACGGTCAACCCACAGTCCTTCTCCTTGTCACTCTGAAACGGAAGAGAGGAAACAAAGGAAGAAAAGAGCAAGAAAGAGGTCACCCTCTTCTCCTTCTTCTTCACCTTCCACCTCTTCCGACAAAAGCTACGGCTATTCTCCTAGAGAATACAGGAGGAGAGGACATCGCAAATCTTACCTTGCATGGTGAAGGTCACAAAAGCTCAAGAAGTGCAAAGAAGGAGGAAAGAATATCTCTTTTCTCACCTATGATGGCACCTTTGATGCCACCGACAAAGTATTGGCCTTCATCCAGCAATTTGATGCGGCCTTTGGAGCAAGGGCTTCACGGAGTCCTCCAAGCTGCGCCGTGTAGCTATGCACTTCCAGAAATCGGCTCGTCAATGGTGGGCTAGCCTTCTTGGCAATGGTGAAGCCCCAAAGACATGGAAAACTCTACGAGTTTCCATCACGAAGCAAATCCTTGCAAGCGATGCAAAGGGAAAAATGCTTACCGAATGGCGGAACTTGAAGCTTCTTTCTCACGAGTCTATCCACAAATCCGTGAACAAGTTTTGGGATTTACATCTCAGGGCTATTGTTTTTCAAAAGATAGACTACATCGAGCAAAAGCAACAATTCTGTGTGGGATTACCTGAAGAGATGGCCGAGTACGTCAACTCCCAACTGCCTGGTTCTATCACCAAAGTAATCCGCCACACTGTGGTTGCTTCGTGCATCAATTTCTAACAAGGGACTAGACGGAATGTCAAGCCCATGGAAAGCAAAGACAAAAGTGATGCAAAGGGGAAAACCAATGCCCAAAATTATTCTCAAGGCAATTCCAATAACAACAACAATCGGTCCAAGGAGAAGGGAGTTTACAAAGGTAAAAATAAACCCTTTCCTGAAGAGATTGAGGCTTTTTGTAAGGGCTACAAATGTTTTAAGTGTGGGGAGCAAGGACACGTCTATCGTTCTTACCCCAAGAGAAATGCACGCAATGAGACTCCTAGAGCTTCCATTATCGAAGCTCCAAAAGAGGATGCTCATTGCAAAGGATCACCTCTCTCCTATGCTTGGGGAAAGGTAAGGGAACATGATGCCTTCATCTTGTTTGACCCTGCCTGTACTCACAACTTCATATTAACGGAGTTGGCCACCAAGTTGGGCATTCAAGCTTTCAAGATGGAAGATACTGTAACGACTGACACTGCTTTCAAGGGACAACAAGCCTCCATTACTCCCTTGATTTGGAAGTTGAGGCTTCATGCCGAAAGTTATGTCGACGAAGAATACTTTTTCATCTCTCCTCTCCAACACGAGGATGCTATCCTAGGGGCACCATGGTTCAACCGCATGGCTGCCAACATGAAGTTCCCTAAAAGGAGAATCTACTTCACCTACAGGGGAAAAAACATGTATATAGATGCTAGTGAGTCTGGTCGTACTATACCACTTGTAAATCCTCCTACTTTTGATAAATCAATGAAGAGCTTAGTTTTTGCGTACATGATTTTTGTCAAAGAGTCCCTAAAAGATCCTAATATTTCGTCAAATGTAAATGGTAGGAATCAAGAAGAGTTAGGATTGTCTAATTTTCTAAAAGGATTCCAAGATGTGTTCATCGATGATATCCCTATGGACTTACCTCCAAAATGAGGGATGATGACCATGAAATTGAGCTCCTACCAGGAAGCTCACCACCTAACAAGCCTTCTTATCAAGTTTCTCAAGCTCAACAAGAGGAGATCATGAGGCAAGTAGAAGAATTGGCAGACAAAGGGATGGTGAGGCCTAGCTCCTCTCCCTTTTGTTCTCCAATTCTTTTAATGCAAAAGAAAGATGGTACATACCGCATGTGTGTGGACTATCGAGCACTAAACCATATCACTATCAAAAAAATATTTCCCGTACCTCGATTGGAAGATCTATTTGATAAGCTACAAGACTCTACCTACTTCAATAGGATTGACCTTAAAAGTGGCTACCATCAAATAAAAATAGTGGATGAAGATATCTTAAAGACCGCGTTTCGTGCAACGTTTGGCCTTTATGAATATCTAGTCATGCCTTTTGGCTTGACTAATGCACCAACCATGTTCAATCATTTAATGGAGAAAATCTTTAGACCCTACTGCAAATTCATTGGAGTGTTCTTTGATGATATCATCATCTACTCCAAGTCCTTGGAGGAACACAAGCAACATCTCCAAGTGGTTTTTCAAGCATTGAGGAAGAACAAGCTTTTTATCAATCAAAAGAAAAGTGAATTTTTCCTTTAAGAGATTCAATACTTAGGTCATGTTATCTCTCAAGATGGTATCTGTATGGATCCATCAAAGTTGGAGGTAATAAAAGCATGCCCTAATCCAAGGAAACTACATGAGCTAAGAAGCTTTATTGGTATGTGTGCATACTATAGATGCTTCATAGCAAAATTCTCTCAAATAGTAGGACCATTACATGACTTAACAAAGAAGAACGCTAAGTACTCATGGACTACTAAGGAATAAAATGCTTCTGACAAGCTCAAACAGAAGCTAACCTCCCAACCAATCCGTATGCTTCCCAATCTCTCAAAGCCATTTGAGGTCCAATGTGATGCTTGTGGTGATTGCCTTGGAGCATTTTTGCTTCAAGAAGGGCATGCCATAGCATATGAGAGCCGAAGGCTCGATACGGATGAACGGGTCTCAGGCATTTATAAGAAAGAGCTATTAATTGTTCTGCATGCCGTAGACACATGGAAGCACTATCTATTGGGGACTCCATTTATTTTACGAACAGACCACCAAAGTCTGAAGTACTTCATGACGCAAACCAAACTTTTTGACAAACAAATGAGGTGGGCAAATTTTCTTTTGCATTTTTATTTTCATATTGCTCACATTGCTGATAAGCACAATCAAGTGGCCGATGCACTTTCACGACAACCAAAAGTTAATGCAATGTCTATAGCTACTCACAATGATCTATCTTCTATAATAGATGAGTATGCTACTGACCCTGACTTTAAAGACAAATTGTCAGCCCTTGCTTTGGGGAAGAAAGAGGAACCATTCACCTTGCAAGATGGTTATCTTCTCCATGTCAATAGGCTATGTGTTACCCATTCCCTTCATGAGAAAGTTATGTATGTATCCCATGCTCCTCCCTATGTGGGGCATAGAGGCATTCAACCTACTCTTCGAGGAGTAGAAACGTACTTTTACTGGCCTACCATGAAAGTAGACATACAAGAGTATGTTTTGAAATGTGTGGTATGCCAAAAGACCAAGTATGATAGAGGGAAGCAACCTAGATTACTCTAGCCATTGCCTATCCCAAATTCACCATGGGAGAGTATATCCATGGATTTTATCTTTGGATTACCCAAATCTATTCATGGAAATACGAGAATATGGACAACAGGTGACAGGTTTAGCAAGCAAGCACATTTTATTCCTGTCAAAAAGACTATTAAGGCACACCAAATGGAAACTTTCTTCATATCTCATATTTTCAAACACCATGGATTGCCAACATCCATTGTGTAAGATAGAGATCCTAGAATGACCAAGGTCTCTTTAAAAATCTAGGTACAAGATTGAATTTCTCTTCAACCTATCACCCACAAACGGATGATCAAAGTGAGATAGCCAATCTTGCGATACTCGATCTACTAAAGACTTATGTTACAAAAGTAGATCAACGCTCACAATAAGAAAAGTATTTACTTCTTGTAGGATATACGTACAATAACACTGTCCATACTTCTAACGAAAAAGCAGCTTTTGAAATCATTGAGGGAAGACCTAAAAGTCCCTTGCTACTTAAAGTACACGGGAAGATCTTCGTTGTTGATGAGTATAGCCATGACCTACAAGAATCTTTCCAAAAGATTAAGGAGGCTATATCCATCTCTCAACAAAGGCAAAAAGCTGTTGCTGACAAGCACAGAAGGGACTTGACGTTTAAAGAAAATGATTGGGTCTTACTTAAGTTTCCCAAGGCTCGATTGAGGCAAATGACGGGCAAAAATCCTACGGGCCATCAAAGGTATTATGCTAAACTAGCAAAAAGATACTATGGTCCTTTTCAATCTTGAAGCCAATCAATGAGATGGCTTATCAAGTCAAGTTGCCCAACCATTGGCTGTTAACCCTCACTCACATTCCTATCACCTACAACGGACATCGTATTATTTATTTGGTAGAGTCAGGTACCAGGCTTGTCGGTCCAATAGGAAAAGGGTAAGAGTGATCGCCGAAGAGAGGCGCACTCTAACTGGAACATTCAAGGGATCAGTTGGCTAAGCATGGGCGCCCAAGTGTGAATGGGGCGAGCTCATATAAAAGTCAATTAAACCTAAAATTCACTCATTCTCTCATTTGTGCAATTGAAGAGTGCTCTTGCTCCATCTCCATCTTCTTCTTCTTCATCTCCTTGTGTGTGTGTGTGTGTGTGTGTGTGTGTATGCGTGAGAGAGAGAGAGAAAGAGAGAGACAATGTGCGATCGAGCATTGCGGCGGCACGACGGCGGCAAGGCGGTTGAGCGCGGCGTAGCGGCGTCTCCCTCTTCTTTGCGGCGAGGAATCCTCCACGACAGCAAGCGTAGAACAGTGAGTGACACACCATCGCCATCTTTGAGCTTACTAGTTTAGGCTTGTTGTGTGCTTGGAACCATTTGTGGCTCGCACACAATGTATCAGCAAGTTCCTTGCATTGACACGTGCAACAGATGCGCACATTTTTGGCGCCGCTGTCGGGGAATGCCATACACTAAGCTTGAATGACACTATGTGCTTCTGTTGTGGTGCAATTTCAATTGTAGGAAAGGTAAGGAAGGAGGGTGTGTGTGTTGAAAAGAAGGATTTTGTGTTGCTACTGTGTATTTCTTTGTTAATGAAGTTTTGAAAGGTTACTGTGTTTTCTCTGTGCTAAGGTATTAGTATCAAGGTTGTTAGTTATGTGTAATGTAAAGTAGAGTAACTAGAAAGTAGATATGTGAGAGCTAATGAAGAGTGTTAGTGTGTAACAGTAGGTGTATTAGTTGTAAGTAGGTAGGTAGAGTGTGTGTGTGCTGGCGCGTAGGCCACGGCGACCTTATCCCACAAAAAAAAAGGTTTTAAAAAATTATTATTTTTTAAAAATTTTAAAGGTAGGACCGGGATCGAGAATGTCTCCTAGACCCAATCCTAAACCCAATCCCAAGCTCACGCTCAGGCTCAGTCAGTCGCCCTTTAAAATTACGTATTTTAGCTTCACATGTAGCTAAAAATTGACTTTTTTTGAGGACAAACGAAGCTTCAGGTGATCGAACATTGTGCAGTAAAGCACACCGCGACCCTCTAAGTTATACGCTTATTTCGAGCTATCACACACTTTAATAAAGAAAACCGATCATTAAAAACAATAAAAAACATTAAACAACAAGTAAAAACGGACGCCTAAAAAAGTAAGCGGTTAACCTTCGAGGTTATTCGCTGACGCTTGTAGAGTGCCAAAGGCACATGCATCTGCGCTTTGGTCGTGTGCTAGAGACGGAGCAACTAGAGGGAATTTCGACTTACGCGAGTTCTCAATATCCACCTACCTTAGGTTCTGGGCCCTCAGCGGGGACCCAAGGTAGTACAAACCAAGACCCGAACATAGCGGCTAGTGACTCTTCCTCTGACTACGACGTCATGGAGGGTTTCCTAATGCCTAATCCCGATAGCTCAAGCCAAGACATGCATGCCATGGGCCCACAGTCTGGGCCGAGCGTGCTTAGCCGCTTGAAGGAGACCTTTATAATAGAGACACTTGCTCCGAACATGGAGCTAATGATGTAAATGAGGGGGGTGGGGAAGTAAATTCTCCATTCATGACCAACGTAGAGCCTATACCCTTAGAGAATGTGCACGTGAATACTTCATTCATTGCACCTCCTGACTCTTCAGAGTTATTTCCCTACAAGGTCATATTACCCGATGGCCTTGCCGAAGTGCAAGAGGTTGAGCGATATATCATTGCAGCAAGGAAAAGGAAGTCGAGAGTTTACGCAAGGCAGAGCAACGAAGAGAGTTAAAAGCGAAAGCCCCTATGTCAATATCCTTGCTAAGAGAGCAATCGAGTGCTCCTGACTTAGCAACCGCTAAGGGCCAACCCCTAGAAAGCAACATTGCATCTAGCTCAAAGGACACCCCTAGCACCTCAATCCTAGATGGAGCGTTCTTAAATGAGAACTGGGAGTACGAACTACAAACGGAAACTCTAACCGACCTATACACAGGTCACACCTATCACGTGGGTTGGTTAGATGTCCTACAATCCACAATGGGTGCTACTAGTGTGGAGGATCAACAACAAAGAGTTTGTGCGGTCATCCATAGGGTCATTGAGTTAGAGAGACAGAACAAGGGGATCAACATGCCTTCAACAGGTCTCATGAGATTCTTGGATACAGGAAAGGCTAAACAACCGACCTTAGCGCAAATGGAGACTCCCTCGGTAAGTCCGATGGATCCTCCATATGTTGTTTCGCCAGGGGTCTCAGTGCAATCTGAGCCTACAAGTGATAGCTTTACCTTTCCAAGTCTAGCTCATCTTTCCCTTGATGACACCACGGCTACCATGCCTACCCCAATGATGGGCATGCCGAGAAACAAGCCATGGACCTTATTTGTTAGTAAAGCACCCCTACATGGTAGCTCAATGCATACAACAGTACCTACAAGTGTGTACCAATCGTATGCACCTATGGGTCATCGTACTCATGTAGTCCCTACTCCTCCCATTGTTTCAACTACCTATGCTCCACAACCACAACACCCAAGCTCTTATTTCCATGGGACTATACCGGCTAGCAGCAGCATGTCACATCCGACGTCTGCTATGCCTAGGGCCACACATATGAACTATGGACCACCACATGGCACAACATCGTACCCAACGTGGAACCCAAGGGCTTCCTATGCGCCAAGCCCGATGCCAATACCTACTCCACATGTAGTCTCTGGAGCACCTTCACCCACGGTGCCTGCTCACTTAGGTGACTTGGCAACATTTATTAAAGCTATTGGTCGATCTATTGTTGAGAATATGCGTAACACGCCTGATAGAGAGCCTAGAAGTAAGACAATACAAATAGCCAAGCTCACACAAAAATTTAGTGGAGACGGGGATGTGAGAAAGCATATCAAAGTGTTTGAACAAATATGCGATTCTCTAGGAGAACACAATGACCTGCATAAGAGTAATGCTTTAAGCCTAACCTTAAGTGGAAAGGCAGGGGATTGGTATAGAACCCTAAAGGTGGAAGAAAAAACGATTTACTCTACTCTTAGGGGACTGTTCTTGAAAGAATGCATACGAGAGGGAGTGCTTTGGAATGTAGCCTCTCAGCTTCAGAAAGCCCAACGAGAGGAAGGAGAGTCGGTGAGAGACTTTATTAGTCGCTTGAAGCATTTGAATCCTCGTTGTAATCCAAACGAGCGCTTCAACAATAACCAATTGCTTGATAGATTCATTAGGGGGTTACGACATGAGGATATCTACAATGGCCTAGTCATTAGAGGTATCACCACTTGGGAAGCAGTCATCACCAATGCGATCCAATTGGAGGATAATTTAATGATTTAAGGAGAAAGAGTGTCTGTGCCTAAATCTATTAGCTCGCAAGCATCGGGGCATCAACCGATGACCCTTAAGCCTATTGCTAAGGAGCCAAAGATATCTGAGATGACTTTAGCAGATCTCACCAAGGCTATTCAAGAGAGTCTTACAGACAATCGTGCTTCACAAAACAATCATATGTATCCAAGAAGGGAGCAACAATGGTGCTCAGTATGCTACGGACCGCATAGTACCAGTGAATGCCCTACTTTTAGAGTAAATTTCAATGGGAATTGCAATGCCTGTGGAAGGTATGGTCATCAAGCTAAGGGTTGCATAGTATTTAAGCGCACGATGGCCAATAGACCAACCTTAGCATGGACAGACACACCTCGAGTGCCTGCATTGATGCTGGCCCCACCTCTTGAACAAAAAGCACAACACATGGTCCCTAGGGCCCAAAATGTTGTTCAAACAACACCCTTACCACCTCTAGTGCTAGGACCGCAACCACCACATCCGAGAATCACTTCAGTGAATCAAGTGGGTTGTAAGTCATCTATTGCTTGTTTGGAAGGCTGTGAGGAAGATATGGACCCTAATATTGCCTATGGGATGGATGTGCTTGAAGAAAGTCCACAATACTACATGGAGGACTATTGGGGACAAGTCAAACATGTCTATCAAGTAGCTGCTCTTGCTGCAAGAGGCCAAAATATCAATTACACTGCTAAGAGACCACCTCTTCAATGCTTTGAGTGTGGAGGTCCACATCGTGTAGCCGAGTGTCCTATTAGGCTACAAAAGAACGCCACACTAATGCAAACCAATCAAGCAAGCATGTCTACAATGCCGATACTCATGTGTAATCTATGTGGCATAGATCATTTGATTGCCTAATGTCCAAATAATCCAAATGCACCGAAGATCACACCATTAAACTTGATTGAGGTTACCGAGGAGCCATCACAAAGTACACATGTGGTACCAGTAAATGTACTCACATGATCGATGCTCCAAAAACAAATTTATATTCTTCAGGAAAGAGACAACGGCATCACTTGCCCAATCTCAGAAAAAGAAGAAAACACGAAGGAAGAGATCGCAACAAGCAGCGAAATCAGACCCCAGTTCAAAGACCAACATAGGGACTGGTGACGACCCCATATATATGAACAACGCTAAAGAGGATTCGGCTTCAGGTGAAACCATGGAGACCAAAACAACCACTAAGATAGAAACCAACAAGGAAGATCTTCATGAGCCACAATGGCCAGGATCCAAGAAGAAGATATGAACTTATCCAAACCCTACAGAGGAGATTGAGCGAGTCAAGCAATTAAGGAGTTTGGTAGAAGATACCCAAAGGGATCTAGAACCAGCACCTAGGCAGATCCAGATTACAGACACCGTGTTCCCTGCGCAACAACAACCTCACCAAGTCCATAGACCCTTAGCCATACCTAGTGTCATCCAAGAAGAAAGTGACTTAAAGTCATGGGAAAGTGGGCGTACTTACTTCTTGATGGAAAGAATGTTTACAAAGGGACTACTTGATTCTATCGAAGAAATGGAGATCCCATCTTCCTCACGTCAAGTGCAAAAGGTGCCATTAAACATTGCCAAATTGATGGATTTCATGTCTTCAGAAGTTAGAACCACCATCATGTCCAAACTATATAAAGACCCTGAGCTAGTCTCAGCTCTTCGAGCCTTCCTCAATGGAGAACTAAAGTTTGGGCTACCACAATTTGCACAGATGGATGGAGCTGGGGAGATGCCAATAGAGGAGGAAATCTTAGATCCACAACCCAACCTAGATGAGAACACCTTGTTATAGAAATACCTGTTAACAAGTTGGGACAATACTTTGAGGGTGATGAATCCAATGCGACCGTACCAATCACTACTAAGGGATTAACTGTGAAGGGAATCCTTGATGGTAGCGTTGGGGTTAGCATTGTGACTAAAAGTTGCTGGGAAA
This sequence comes from Adiantum capillus-veneris, assembly GCF_014529385.1. NCBI lineage: Eukaryota > Viridiplantae > Streptophyta > Polypodiopsida > Polypodiales > Pteridaceae > Adiantum > Adiantum capillus-veneris. The sequence goes on from NC_140941.1 coordinate 103,035,992, forward strand.
TTATGGGAAGACCTCACCTTGCGACCACAACCATAGTAGTGAAGATGGCCAATGGGTCTATCGTTAAACCTACTGGGATGCTAGAAGATCTCAAGATAAAGGTCCTTGGACATAAAATAAGAGTTACCTTCGTTGTTATGGATTTCTCCAAGCACACTATGGCATCGGAGATGATCTTAGACGTCCTTTCATGAGGGAAGCAAAAATTGTGCATGACTGGTCTAAAAACCATGTCTACCTGCATTCCAAGATTCTGTCATTAGAGTGGATCTTGTAACTGGTCGAGCAAATCCCCTAGGAAATAGGTTTATAATTGATCATAGATCTGACACCACAGTTCACTCGGCTCCATTGCAATATTGTTATACGTGTAAAGTGGACACTGATGTTGGGGAAGATTCTCCTTATATGGATGTACTACCTGGAATGACTGAGTCGAACAATGTGGATTGGGTCCACCTAGCAGCAACCATAGACACTTGGGGAAACAGGGGGACGACTTGGGTAACACCTGAGGGGGATGAAATGCTCGTACCCTTAAATATGTTACAAGCAATGCATATAGCTTCTGACAAGACTCATCCTAATATAATGAAGAAAACCCCAAGGCTACTATGAAGGAAATGATCAAATCTAGTTGGTAAAATGTAAATTGTGCTCTTACTTGTCACCGGGCCCATGTGAGCTCAATCCTGTGGCTCCCAAACAAATTGAAGATCGCGGAAAGGAAAAAATCACGGAATACTACACACCTGCTCCAGAGCTAGTTTGGGTACCGAAGAAAGAACGATTTGTTCCACCTAGCTCAGGAACAGCGAAATCAAATGAAGCTTCTTGCTCTTCGTGTAGTTCCTATACAAAAATAGAAGCTTCAACACAACGTTCACCTACCATTGTACATATCCATACAAGCAAGAAAGAGTTTGCACCTCCCATTGTAAGTTCACCACCTACAACAATGTTGCAAATAAAATCATGGGAGAGTACCTTACCACCCTCGCAACTAGATGAAATGCATAGGGCGGTCGAAAACTATTGGTTAAAGCCTTCACCCATAACAACTTGGAACAATTGGTTTCAAAAGGTGACGACATCATTTCAAAAGGTATGATCTACCCAAAGAAGGGGGGAGTGTTTGTTGACATCCATCATTCACTTGCTTCCCTCTCAACCTTCCTCCCTGACCTCTCAATCTCCCAATCTTAGGGAATGTACATATAAAGCCTTATACTCATAAAAAACAAAATAATAAAGAGCAAGAGCAATTAGCAAACAAGTATGCAAAATAAAAGTCAAAACATTGACCCAGACCTACACATTCACATCCGATACACTGAAACAAAAATCTATGTCATCAAACACCTTTGATCTTCATCACTCGAGTGATGGAGGGTAGGTAGAATTATTACGATAGGAGTGTTTCTGTTTTAGAATTGAGTGATTAGCAAAGTTCCTTTTTTCCACTGATGTGCCTCCTAGAGGTATTCTTTGTGTTTCATAGTGTGTACAGGAACGTGTTGTTGTGGTTAGGATTTGGACCTTCATGGAATCTTTCTCTCATTCACACTTCAAATCAAGCGCAACCATCAACACAAACAGGTGTTTCTTGTCCATTAGCATTGCCCCTTATCTTTTTGCATCCATGTTTGTCTGCTTAATTGTGATTGGTAGCATAATATTCAGTGCATTTGCTTAGTATCAAACATTAAATTCAATGTAATTTTTTTGTCATAATCACTTGTCTAGGTTTAAAAATTCAAGCAGTCCGAATAAGCTAGTTTGACCAAGCTAGGCGTTAGAGATTTTCTCTTAATACCATGGGGAATGCCTTCATAATAATCAATGGTTACTTAGGTTCTTAATCCGATTTAGGCAGCATTGTGTGAAATGTACTAGGGCTTTCTAGTGGGCTTAGTCCCTATTGACCTTTAGCTTAAGTATTATAAAGGGAGTTTACTAGTGTGATGAGCCTGGGGAGGGTAACAGTGTTATATGACCCCCAAAGTTACAAATGCTGAAAACGAACAAACAAAAAAATCAAAGTGCCACAGTGTAAAATCTTAAGCTGGAAGAGAAATCTCAACTTGATTTGGTACTCCACTCACATGTATAGCCTATGGTACTAGAGCCCTAGAGGTTCCCAATGTGGGCGCTTTTCCTTGAAAAGCAAAAAACCCAAGGTATACAAAATAAGCACACACATCAAAATTGAATCCCTGTGAAAAGACTTTGGGGGTTCAAAGAAAAGGTAATTAGTCAGGCGATGATTTCATGAGAAATTCCTTTTATCGTGGCTTAACTACAAGGTCTTCTACTCTAGTCAGCCCTCGGACATGAAATACTTGGCTCTCGCGATTAAATAACTTAATTGACCAAAGAAAATTGAGAAGCTTGCCCATGGTATTAATAGTCGATCTTTAGTGCCTTTTGACCGTTAAATTAGCGACCCCAGACTTGTTTATTTTTTTTTACCTTTATAACTATTTATGTGTTTGATTATATTGCAATTTAATGTTTATTGCTGACAAATGGTTTAAAATTCTCTTACCAATCAAATTGTCTGCAACTGCATATGCTTTTTAATTGTTTATGAGAATGCAACTACTGTGCCAATGTTGTTTGATTTTGCAGTGACTGAAGAAGGCTAAGGACATTCATCTCAGATGCCCTTCCACCTCGATGAATGAGCTTCAACTCAATAGCTACCGAGGACGGAATCTACATCAAGAAGGGGGGCATGTTAACCCTCACGCACATTCCTATCACCTACAACGGACATCGTATTATTTATTTGGTAGAGTTAGGTACCGGGCTTGTCGGTCTAATAGGAAAAGGGTAAGAGTGATCGCCGATGAGAGGCGCACTCTAATTGGTACATTCAAGGGATTAGTTGGCTAAGCATGGACGACCAAGTGTGAATGGGGCGAGCTCATATAAAAGTCAACTAAACCTAAAATTCGCTCATTCTCTCATTTGTGCAATTGAAGAGTGCCCATGCTCCATCTCCATCTTCTTCTTCATCTCCTTGTGTGTGTGTGTGTGTGTGTGTGTGTGTGTGTGTGTACGCGTGAGAGAGAGAGAGAGAGAGAGAGAGAGAGAGAGACTGCGATCGAGCATTGCGGCGGCACGACAACGGCGAGGCGATTGAGCGCGGCGTAGGGGCGTCTCCCTCTTCTTCGTGACGAGGAATTCTCCACGACAGCAAGCATAGAGCAGTGAGTAACACACTATCGCCATCTTTGAGCTTACTAGTTTAGGCTTGTTGTGTGCTTGGAGCCATTTGTGGCTTGCACACAGTGTATCGGCAAGTTCCTTGCATTGACACGTGCGACATACGCGCACATTGGCTCATAAAAAATGCTTTTCATGTGAGCCTACTTAAGCCCTACAAAGGAGAGCCACCAAGTGAACCAATTATTAAAGACCCTCCCGAAATCGAAGACCAAGAAGGGGTGCTACAAGCTAAATCTATCCTTCGGCATGAAGACAAGGTACTACGACATGGTAAGATTATCCGACGGTATCTTATAAGTTCAAAAATTATCCTTTTTAAGATGCTAAATGGATGCAAGGAATACAATTTAAGGATAGTATGAACCTTGTCAATGCTTACAATGTTACATTAGAGTAAGCAAATATACAAATTTCTTTTAAATGACCAATGTTTTGACTCAAAAGGCTACTTCTCTTTTTATTGTGCACAAAGTTAAGTAGTATGCATACTTAGAATCATGTTTGTGATGACGACATCTCTCAAACACCAAGTAGAATTTGTCACTCTACTTCAGAGAATCAAATGGACTAAAGAGCAGACATGCTTGAGACAGCTATGTCTCCCAAGCACCAAATGGATTAGTCATCCATCTTGGAATGATGTCGTAGGGTAAAAAGGATTCCTCTGCCCGCTAAGAAACATTGACTAATAACTAAGGCTTTATCTCTTCTACCTCATAGTCGAGGACGACTACGATTTCAAGAGAGAGGTAATGCCATAAAATTTAATATCTAACCAACCCAAAATATTTTCTCATATTAAAGTGATCATTTAATGTGGGAAAATAGACGAGAACAAGGGTTAGAATATAGACATGTGCTTACGGATCTATCTCAACACGGGGCCAATGGTAAAGGGGTCCAAATGAGAGATGATCTGTCAAAAGAGCAAGGCTAGTTAATGGAGCTTAAAGACCTTAGGTTAGCTTCATTAAAGACCTCGAATGGTTAGTGTTAAAAGTACTTTGAACTTAGGTAAGCTAGGGTTGTGCTTGAGGTGGGAACCCGACCCAAGCTTGAGTCAAGTCCTCTCTCTCAAAGGGGAAAGGGGGACACTTGTCTTAGGGCTACTCTTGTTGCTTGATATGCACTAAGCCTGTGATTGGCCAAGCTTGCGGAGGTCCAATAAAATGCCAGAAAGAGCTAGAAGAGGGGGTCGACCAAGGAAGCAAGGGGCTAGCTTGGGGGGTATACTCCCCCCCCCCCCAACACACACACACACACACATTGTGTGAAGTGCAAAGTGCAAGAGCTCCATCTCCTTCTCCAAGCTAGTAGAGAAGTTGAGAGCCTACATCAACACTCTTGGCTATGGAATGCAAATCCAACCAAGATCCATGCTTCAATCCTTAAGCTTGGCATCTTCTCCATCTTCCTTACTATGCTATTATGTACAATAGCAAGAAGAGTGATGATAATAAGTGAGGAACTTTTTCTTTCTCCTATAAGTGTTTCTTCTTCCCCTTCCCTACGCTCATTCTCTGCTAGCTGTCTCCACCTTTGAAGGTGTTTGAGGCCTTGGGATTGAGGCTAGGGATAGTTAATGTTTTTTACAAAGTCTATGTTATGCTTGTGATGCATGGAGCTTTCCATGTTCATTGCATCACGTAGGTCACAAGGAACACAAATATTGAATTGTACCAAGTCTCTCTTGATGGGAGAATCTAAAATACAAAAGCCTATTGGAGGGGGGATCGGCGCCACATAAATCTGGTCCTCAATTGTTGTCAAGTTCTCTAAACTCTCTTTCTAGCAAAAGTATTGTTGACGCCAACTTAATTAAGTACTATGATTATGTTGCTACCATCAATTAAGTTCACCCTCTATGTTCTCAAAGTAGTCTCACAAAAATTCTCTCTTTAATTCTCATAATTTTGCTATTCTTAAAGTTCATAGGCCATTTCCATTACAAACCTTAGGGTTAGCTTCAAAAGACCTCCAAAGGTTAGTGCTAAAAGTCCTTAGACTTAGGACCTTAGGGTATTTTAGACCTTAGACAAGCTAAGCCTGTGCTTGAGGTGCTTGTCATGCTTGAGCTAACTAAGGTGCTTGAGGTGCTTTTCATGCTTTATGACTAAGGTGCTTGAGGTGCTTGTCACACTTTATGACTAAGGTGTTTAATGTGCTTCATGACTAAGGTACTTGAGGGGTTGGAGATGTTCCAAAAGGCCAACAACACCCCTACACAAGGGGGGAGCGAGTCCTACAAGTAGGGGCATGAGAGAGAACACACACACACTCACTCAAGACAAGCCAAGTCTAAAGAGGCAACAAGGACACATGTCAAGCTCCTCCCCATGTTGCCCTCCTAAGGTGCCTAAAGCCTATTGGTTGGCCTCTAAAGGAGTCCAATGAGAATTTAATTTGTTAAATCAATTGTTTAAGCATTATTCAAGACATCTTTCTCAAGGGGGAAGGGAGGACACTTGTCCAAAGGCTACCTCTATTGCTTGAAGTGACCTAGGCTTGTGATTGGCTAGGCTTGATGTGAGCCAATGAGCTTCAAAGAGTGGTCGACCCAAGCAAGGAGGGGGTGTGCATATTACTCTCTCTCTCTCACTCACACACCCCCTCAGTCTCATAGTGTGTTGTGCAAGAACTCCATCTCCTTCTCCAAGCTTGAGAAGTGGAGAGCCTACACCAATAACTCTTGGCTATGGAATGAAAATCGAACCAAGAGCCATGCTCCAAAGTGCATGCTTGCCATCTCCATTACTACGATATTATGTTGTGCTAAAGCAACAAGAGTAATATCAAGTGAGGAGTCTATTTCTTTCTTGTATGTTACTTCTTCTTCCTCTTCCCTTCCCTCACTCTCTACTACCTCTCCCCACCTTTGAAGGTGTTTGAGGTCTTGGGATTGAGTCTGGGGATATGTTAATGCTTTTGCAAGTTAATTAAGGGTATAATTTTGGTGTATGAAGTCTACCATCTTCATTACACCAATGAGGTCTCAAAGAACACAAGCTTGTATCGTACCAAGTCTCTCTTATGGGAGAATCTATAATACAAAAGCCTTTCGGAGGGGGGACCGGCTCAACATAAATCGCGTCCTCAAATGTTGTCAATTTCTCTAATCCTTTCTCTCTCTCTTTTACATGTATTGTTCATGCCAGGCTAATTAGGTGTAATGTTCATTTTGTTATCCTTGGTCAATACTCGTCTTATGCTTTCTAAGAACTCTCTTAAAGGAAATGCTCACTATTATAATTTCAATTTTTCTACAATCGATGTTATAGCCATATTCCATTACACACCTGGTAAAAAAACCAAGAGCAAATGGAATAGTTGGAAAGCTAGAAAGGATGAAAGCACGTAGGGAACGAGAGCTGAAATCCCTGATTGAGGAGCTTACCCAAGCTAAAGAAAAAAGAAGACAACATGAGGAAAGGGTTGCGCCTTCTCTTACGCAGACGTCTCAACCTCTAGAAGAACCATCCACGGAAGACAAATCGAGAAGTGCTAGTTTAGGAGGATCAGTCTTGGGAAAAAGTCAATGAACCATTAGATGCCCTCTTGAAAGCCTACAAAGTGCAGCTTAAAAACAACCAAACCCAAGAGCAGAGGTGGATGACATATCATATGTGGAACTAGAAAAGCACAGGCTTGAAATGTGCAGGAAAATGATTCAAACAGCCCAAGCTTTACTAGAAATACCAGTTGAAAAACTTGAGATGTGATCCTTGTCCCGTCGACGCAATAATTCCACCAAACCAGGAACGAATAGAGCCAGATTCCAGTCACGAGCATAAACCAAAGCTCAAGGACCCAGCATTAGAACCAAGGACAGTGTTGAATACCACTAATAACTCTTTTGAGGGATTTAATTTAGCTATACCAGAGGGTTGCAAAGGAATAGATGGTCTTGACAAATTGTGGAAACAAGTCAAAGGCCAATGAAGCCAGTGAGCTCAGCAAACGAGTAAATCAGACTGGTGATGGAAGAGGAGTGATTCTTCCACCAATAGAGGAATTTGAGGATGGATCTCAAATGAATCTAGAAGTGCAATCGTATTGGGGAGACAAAGGATCTGTATAGTCTATGGACAATCAATCCCATTCGCTAAGAACACTACCGTCCTATACCGGAGAGCACAAGGCCAAGTCAGATGTTATTGCATTCCCATCACAAAAACTATCTTCCAACAAGGTCATCGATTCAAAAGGGTTAATGGATATTTTATCTACCCCAGTCACTTGTACGATAACGTTAGCCGAGTTGCTCAAAATAAGACCAAACATGTGGACTACTGTGGGAAAATGCCTATAGAAATTTGGCATAAAAAACCAAATGACTCAAATCGAGCAAGGGATCAAAGAGCTTGAAACACCTCAACTAAACACAAGACCGGTACCTCTGAACAAAGTAGGGGAGTACTATGAGAGAGAAAATGGGAACATCACTCTTCTTGTGAAATACCAAGGTGTAGAAACCATGGCAATCCTTGATGGTGGAGCTGGTGTTGCCATCACCACAAAAGAGATCTGGAAACAATGGGGAAAACTAGGTTCTTTTCTTTGGTTGTTACAAAAAGCTTCTAGTGAGGGTGATGACACGAGTTCCTGGTAGGGGATGTCATAAGAATCATCACTGTCACTACTATCCTCAACAAAGCTGATATTTGGCACTTTCCCTCTGTGGTTTGGTTGGTAATGAAAAGTTTTTTATTTTTTGCTCTTGGATTGTTGTTTCTGGAAGGGCTTTTATAGCCAATTGATTAGCTCATTGACATGGTCGTGTTCTTCTTGGCTAAGTCTTTTCTTCTTGTATAGGGACCACATATGAGGATGCTTGTTGCGATTGCGTCACGATCGGGGATTTTGGAATCCACTTCTGATGCACTTTATTCTTGTAGCGGTGACATTCGTTCCTAGATCTTTGATCTGAATAATCATAAAATCGTGCATTAGTTAACGTGTCATTTATGTCACCTACTGGGTTGTCAAGATTTTTGTTGTCGACATCTTCTTGAAGCTCCAAGTGTTCTACAAAGCCATAAACCCGTCTTCTTCTTCGTCTTTCGATTCACGACATTCCTTTGTTTGCTCATTATTTTGAGAATTGTTGATGCCTGGTTCTCTTCATTTTCCTGGATCACACTCACTACAAAGTAAAGAACGATATTAAAGCCAATTTCATCACAAAACTTCGTTGTTGGATCATCTTGAATAGCGCACACATCTAGAGTAGCCAAGACGTGTTTACATTCTAATGGCTCTAAAGCTTCTTCAAGAAATGGTTTTGGGATATAATCCTTATCTTCAATCACCCTTTCTAGGATACATTCCTCTCGCTTTAAGCTTGCGCATTGCAAAGCTCTACACATCCACGGTTCTTTAGGCTTACCCAACCATGCTAGAAGTTTTGATCCTGCTATCGTAGCGGAATCAAACTCTTCTACAAGGGTTCTCGTCACATCCTTGTAACTATGGTCCTTCAAGTTTATCCTTGTCGTGATTTCCATGTGTCTAAGGTACATATGGTTGTATCCCCAGTCCTAGACCGTTTTCAGTTGCCGCATGAATGGTATTCCCAATATTATGTTGTAATTGTTCTTATTGCCAAAATCAACAATAGCAAAGGTATGCTCATACTGAATGCCGCAAGAAGTGACAACTACTTTTTCTAGCAGCCCCATGGGCTTTTCCATGTGTCCTTCTGCAAGCTGCAGTTTCATCCTAATAGCCCTCAAGTCAAAGCCAAAAAAGTTCGACAAATTTGGATACAAAAGAGCCATCTCGGCCAAAAGCAGGTATGGATCAAGAGGATGAAGATCTTTGATGTAAAATCACAAGATTCATCGCCAAAAGAAAAACAATCAAAGTGTGAAAGAACAGCTAAGAAAATCACAAAGTCACAAGCTTTTGCAACTTAGATTTGGGTTCCAAAGAAGTTGCTTTAAGCACAAAGAGGTCGGGAGTTTATTTGGATTCCAAAACGGCTAAAGTATCAACTCCCAAAGTCAGAATCCCATCCCCAACCAAGCGTACAAAGGCTGAAGCAAAAGCCGTTGCTGACTCACACAAAGAACAAGGTGGATCCCAAAAAAGTCTCTTCAAACACACACACTATAGGGACAAGTATGGGTTCCCAAACAAGCATCATCAACGAAACATCCAGTAATCACAAAGAAGTGGGTCCCAAAGGAAACCAATAAAACTACTATTACTGCACCATCGCTTGAATTCTTTCAATTCCTCCTACAATTACAATACAACTAGAAGAAAGCAAATCGCTCACTTCAAGCTAGACCCCACTTTGAGAAACAATGCCAAATACGACAACCGACCACAAGGCTAAAATAGATCCCAAAGAAGCATCAAACCTTTAATAAAGCAAACGAAACATGAGCTTCAAAGAACATCACATTTCTTAGAATAGAAAGCCTCGCCAGCAAATGCCAATAAGCAAATTGCTTATACCCACGTCTTGCACATCATAAATTTTTTCCATGTATTGATTCCGTATGCATAATAGGGCTACATTACAAGGCCTACATTGGCACATTTTTTTATTATCCAAGCACAACACATATCCTTGATGATACCCTGTCATCCAGGAGGACTCCAAATAGGAGGGGGGGAGGCATTCTAAATGTAGACCTAATATTATGAATATTAGAGGGCAACGTTTTATGAGTTGCATTGAATTTTTGCGTTTGATTGTGATAATTTTTTGACAAAATTCAAAGTATATGCCCTCATAATAGAATACATGAGGAGTATGGAGACAAAAGCTATACATGAGCCCCTAGGGACATGTGTACATTGTACATATCATTTAGAATTCTATTCGATCGATTTTTGGTTTGTTTAGTTATTTTTGAGATTTTCTTTTATTAAAAAACAATAATCCATAATTGAGATGAAGAAAAGACTAAAGAGATGCCTGAGCAGTACAAAGAGAGGAGGTCCAGGAAAACGACGAAACTTCACGAGGTATGTCTGAAAAGCCATATGCACAAGGCTATAATGTCAGAGGTAAGAAAAGAATGTCGATCGGTCTTCAACAACAATATGAGGCCAAAAATGATTGAGAACGGTCATAAAATTCCATGATGGCCTACAAGGACAAAGAAAGTTGGTGATGCGACCAAATGGAAGCACCCATCAAGTGTAAAGTTGTCTATCGGACACTTCATGCGACTACAAGGCCGTATATAGGAAGTAGATCCTTTTACTGTAAATCTTCTATCTTGTATGTGACTTGACGAAGCCTAACAAACAAAAGGGACTAGTAGGTGCTACGATCTTTTTAAAAGTTTTATTAGTGAGAATCAACGAAGATCCTCACTAGCAAAGCGAAGGGTTGCGGAGCAGAAGGGTGGCGTAGTGCAGTGATTGCTCGCAAGCAGGTGGCGACCCGTGATGGGGGAGGTGAGACCATCAAAGCATCAGAGCGAAGAGGCGGCAGCGGATGATGGACACCAGCAAGGCACGGCTAGAAGATGTAGTCTTTTTTAATAAAATAAAGTGGAGCAGTGGCAGCAACGTCGTGTGCCAACGCAACTGGTTACAAGATCAATCACAGAGTCCTCAACCACAGTATTTGGTTTGATACCCCTCCTATTTTTGGAAGACAGGAGATGGCGCCTTCCTATGTTTGAAAGGTTGGAGATGATGACTGGGAGGCATCTTGAAAGTAATGGAATAAACTGAAAGAGGAGCGAGTACTGAAGCCAAATTCTGGTCATCATCATTGGTTCTACATGTGTTTGGCAATTAGAAGGTGGCAGAGATGCCCATCAATCATTTTTGAGACTGAAATCCAAAAAGTTAGCTTAGAAAGCCAAATACAAGTCCAAACTTTGTCAGTAGACTATGAATAGAGAATACAAGCTAAGGGTGGAAAAAAAGAGAGGATAAAAGTCTAACCCCTAGCCAGAGATGTAATTTTTCAAATCTGAAGCCATGATAGCCATCTACATACCCTGTACATCAAGTATATGAGTTTTTGGGACAAATGAACAATGATAGCTCATAGAGCGTCATCTATCGCGAATGATGTCGGATAAGGCCCTTTTGAAGCAAGTTACTAACTTGGGGAATTAACTGGGGTTTGTCAGGCTTTAATTAAGTCATGTATCAAGTAGAAGTAGTATAATGATTTACGTAGCACACAAAAGCTAACAATGGCAAATGAGACTTTGATTACCTTGACGAAGGAACAAAGAAGTCCCCAATGAAGAAGAGCAGATAAATGAAGACTCAAAGCTATAAGTCATTCCTGAAGGACAAGCATTGGACAACAAAAGAGATTCTAGTAGGATATTTACAGAGGCATCCAAAAGACAATGTGCAAGCAATGGAACAAAAAGAAAAGCAAAACCGACAACAAGGATTGCACCAACATTGACAATCAGGTCATGTCAAGGACGAAATGAATTCGGAGGGAGGGGGGGGGGGGTGTTGACCCATGGGTCAACAACACGACATAACCCGATTATGGTTAAAAACATCATTTGTAATGAGTAGCTATTCTAGTTGCAGAAGCCGAGCTGCAATGGCACTTCTAGATTGTAATTACAAATGCATTTGACCCATTGAACTCTATTTTGTTTAACATATGGTAGCCTTAGTATATAAGGTACCTAGGTCATCGTGTAAAGAGAACTTTATCTTAATTAAAGTTTTGAGCTACCGTCGACTATGTGTGAGAGAGAAAGAGAGAGAGTGTGAGCTTCATCGTGACGCTACTTCATGCTCGCTCATCGCATTGGAGATTCGATCGCACCATTGCGATAGGCTCGGAGAGAGCTACGCAACAACGCTAAGCACACGCGCTAACGCGTCTACGAACTATTGTGGTCGTAAGTGTATAAATGATGTTTATTTTTTGCGTGCGAGTAGTCGTTAGAATTGTGGCAACATACGCTACGCATAGGTACTCATAAATTTCAATTTTGGGTACTTTCAAAGTTTTGATATGTCTTCATACGAGTTTGTCGCAGATGGGTTTGGAGTGATATTTAGTGAGTTTCCTTTTGTTTGTGTGTGTGTGGGCTGGGTGGTGTAGTTGAGAGCAATGAGATTGTTGGTTTTGGTTTAGTTGGCCGTCCAGAGTGTTGTATGTGTGGGATGGTCTCAACCTGACAAGCTATAGAGATTGCCTCATGCGTCTATCATGTCATATTTGTCCTCGATTGACATTATGTTGATCTAGGTAGTGTTGCATGCACTTTATAGGTGGTGTGATTCGCTCTCGCAATAGTGTGCGTTCACGTGTGTTGTGCTTCATACACATATATTTCATACATTTCTATCATGGCATACAACGCCATTTGGGATTTGTTTGATCTTTGGGTACTTGAGCCGAGGGTGTTGGACTGATGCAGAGCGTGAGAACGGGCTTTAAGTGAGCAAGGCCAAGGAGACTCTTGGATTGTGGGAAGCTCTGTTTGGGAGATCTAGTTATTGGCAATATTTTCAACGAGAGATCGTGCCCTTGAGGACCCAAAAGGGTTAGCCACCGAATTTGGAGCGGACCTTGGTGTCCGCCGATTGGGCTCGAAAAAGGATGAGCACGCGTGTGATGAATTGCTAACAGACCCGCCAATATCATCAAGCCAAGTTGAATTACAAAATCGCGTCCGCCCGTGCTACCCGATCGAAATTAGGCAAACCAAATCAAGCTCATGACCCCGCACAAAAGCGAATGTCTTATCTTGGGTAAGCTACACCAAGTAGCCCGCATGAGTAGCTTGTGTGCAAACTTGAAAATAAAGAATAAAATCCCTGCTATCCAATGGCTCGCACACACAATTTCACACATAAAGTGCCACACACCTAATTATAACAAAGTATTTAGGTGAGGCTAATGATCTCAAACTCCAGAATGTGAGCATACCTCTAGGAGCTAAAAACAAGCCAATTTAGAAAGCTCAATTAAGGGGCATAATAAGAAGCAAATCAACCAATTGATAGCTCTATTGAAAGGCGTCAAGAATTGCACTAGCCAATGGCGGCTTCAATGAGAGCTATGATGCGATGAAGTAGGCTGAAAATGAGCACAATAAAAGCAAAATTTGAACACACACGCACACACACACACACACACACACACACACACACGAGTATTGAGCACCGCTAATCAAAATGAGAGCTATGATGCGATGAAGTACGCTGAAAATGAGCACAATAAAAGAAAAAGTGGAACACACACACACACACACACACACACACACACACGATTATTGAGCACCACTAATCAAAATGCCACAATTAAGAAGGGTAGTGGCTCATTGGTATTGCCAAGAGCATGCCCAAGTTTAATGAGCAACAATAGTGATTAGGGAGAGAGAAAGAGGGAGAGGTTAATTAATTCTAGGCACGAACCGTCGGCTCTGATACCACTTGATGGGTTAGATGATGCAGAATCGTACTCCCTCATCACCAATGATTAGCGTTAGGCTGTGGAGGGTGAAGTCTTAGCTTAACCATGGTGTTAGGGTTAGGGTTAGAGGGATGGTGATTAGAGTTAGGTTATGCAAAGAGCAAGAGCATAGAGAGAAAGAGTATAGACACAATAATAATGCTCAAAGTGCAAAAATGCTTCATTAGAGAATAGCCTCTTAAATAGGCTTTGTGCTTTACAATCATTGGGTAGAGAGGTTTCACCCTCTTGCTATTGGATCATCCCATCACTTATATCTTCTTAGGTGGCTAGGGGGCTTTCCCACATGGTGCCACAAGTTGGGCTTACCCTAACAATACAATCATATACTTATCATCGTGTCCAAAGAGGAGCAAAAGTAAAATCACTACAATTTGGAGCCCAAAGACCTTAGCCAAGTCTACTACCCTTTCTCCCCATCCTCTACATCTAGTCTTCTCATGATAGTGCTCGTGGCCTCCCTGTGCAATCTTATTCCAACTCGCAATTGCTTGTATTTAGTATGCATGTAAAAATCAAACGGAGGGAGCAGGGGTCTTGGCCTCCAAAACACACTTCCATAACTTGTGAAGGGAAAGAGGTGCATCATGTCCTTCGTCAAACTAAGCTAGAAGCTAAGATGCCACATCATCAACTATATTTGCCCACTCAATCTCCAAGTTGCCCAACCCCAAGCCCTTCGCTTCTGCCTCATCGTGGGACCTCCACATCTGGTAGTCCCAATCCAGTGCATCATTTTTTGAGCTTCAAGGTCTCACTACCACTCCTTGTTTGCATTATCAAGGCAGTATTATGCTCGGTTCAATTTTCCACAATGCGTGTGCATCCATGCCAATGTCTAACTATTTATCAATGCTTAAAATAGCACCTACTGTTGTCTGTTGTCATCAAAGCAAGGGAATCTTCCTACCCTCGTTTTCATCAACAAAAATAATCAATCCTTTGCTTTAGTACCTACACCACATCTCCTTTGCTTCCCAATAACCAAGCATGCGACAATGAAGGGAGACCGTGCATAGGTGGCCACTAGAATGGGGACCTCGTTGTTGGTGTGCATAAGGAGGGGTGACATTATGAGTTTCAATACGGTGCCACCATCGTGAGTAGAGGAGTCTATGTTCACCTTCAAGTGGGACTTTGAGGCATGCTAGCTTGAGAAGGGTACCCAATACTTACAACTATTGAAGCATAGTTGTAACATCAAATAACACCCCCCCCCCCCCCCCCCCCCCTCCCTTCATAGAGAAGCAAGGTGGCATGTGGGAAAACGAATTTGAATGATACCTTTGATCTTCTCATCACTCAATTGTTCTTGAGGCTTTCGCAAATCTATGAAGGAAGCCCTCTTGGCATCGTGAAGGCATGTTCAATCCGCACATGGATCTTCTTCTTCACAATCTTGGTACTTGCCTGCTTGTTCGCTTCCTCGCTAGTGCGGTCATGGTAGAACTTGCGAGGCATACCCTTGTGCACATGTCCATTGACCTTGATGTCCATGTAGTCACTAATCCTGTAGGTGCATAGGTATGTGAAGATAGGGATGTAATTCTTTCGCCTACAAGGCCTGGAGAAGAAGTCGTGGCTGCGAGAGCTTTGCCCATCCCTAGTTGGCATCTTGCTGTGCTTCTACTGGTTCCTCTACTCCCTCGATGAGATCGCGTGCAAAGCTCTCTCTCTCTCTCTCTCTCTATGTGCCAACCTCATGCATCCCAAGCCCTTATTGTGGCAGCTATGGGTAGCATGTTGATGGGACTGTATTTGATTATAACTAAGTGGACATCCATCTGATGGGGTGATGCAAGTGGGAGCTAGTGCATGCATGGAGGGATGGTAGGGCTTTAAATCATAAGCTAACTATTGACACTCTTTGGTTGCAACCACTCCGAGATACTCTTTCTCTCTCTCTCTCTCTCTCTCTCTCTCTCTCTCCACATCTGATATGATCAATGTACTAAAACGAAAGAGGATGGTAAGCAGAAGACTCACTTGAATTTAACACGCAAGCTTGTTGCTGGTAGGCCAAAATCTATGCATGCTCGTAATGTGTCTTTTAATGTCGCCGATGGTTGATAGTCTAATCCTTCTTTGGTAATTTTTTCTCAAATTTTGTGTCATTAGCATTGGGCTTCTACCTCTTTCATCCACGTGGTTGATTCCTCAATTTCTGAAGAGCCTTCCTCTCCATTATAATAGACTAGAACGATCGACTGCCGAAGGCGGCCTCTCTCTCTCTCTCTCTTTCTCTCTCCCTCTTTATCGTGCATAGAGGATTTTTGGACTGTAGCCTTCATTTCGCAGTTCTCGGCACGTGTAAAGTGCACTCTCTCTGCCATTATAGAATACATATAGATGCATCCAAACCATAGCAACATTAGCTTGTACGTGGAATGTGCCTAGAGGCTTTTCATTCACACAAAAGCAACAAGTATTCTTCAAGTGTCCATTACGGTATGAAAGTTGATGTGCACATCTAACCATGACACCAAAGGTCCTACAAAGTGGCCGGCGAGTGTGTATCCGGCCCTTCTCACTCCACGCGCACAGACACTCCTTTTGAGTTCTCCATTCCCACCTTTAGGTATATTGTGCATCATTGTCATCACCATCAGCCTGTCTGTGCAGAGCCCACCATCGCCTGCCTTGCTTTTCTGCTCTTTTTCCTTCGGCGAAGACGAAGCAAAGACATGGGCAGTTGACAGTTCGTCAAGATACTCACCATTTTCCTCACGCACAGTCCCGCTCGCTTCGATAGATACACACTGGCGCCATCTGCTGGGCAAGAACATTCTACACACCAACACGCCGATATCTAGCAATCGCAACCTCCCTCCTTGCTGGATCTCTGCAACGAGGCACGCATACTCCATTTTAATAGAAGAAGCCGGCACTTCCAGGGCAACTCACACTCCACTTTGCTTTGCAGTAGCTTTTGTTCTTTTTCTTTCATCGGGCCCGGTTTTTCTCGTTATTTTACAACTTCCTCTTCCAACACCCCCCCCCGCCCCCTCCTCTCTCTCTTACACACACACACACACACACACACACACACACACACACACACAAACACACACCCACCCACACACGCCAGACTCTTACTTTCTATACACACCCTGTGTAATGCGGGCGGGCATTCTGTCTCTCTCTTTACGTCTCTCCCTTTTCTGCATTTCCCCTCCATATCGCATCCTGATTACACAGATCTCTCCGTGGAGCTTCTACCAGCAGCCTTTTGATGATGCACAGATGATCTCCCTTTTAGGGTTTGATGACCAGGCATAGTTTGGCAAGGGCCGCATAGGCTCCATGTCTTCTAGCATTTCGTGGACATATTTACCTTTCAAGTTTTCTGGTGCTGTCAGGCTCCTGAATGTGCAAATGGACATGTAAGATCCATAGAAGGGGACTGTTTGTTCGGTGGAAGGAGTACCTCAATTTTCACCGTGCATGAGCAAAAGACAAAGTTCTAGTGTATAAGCTTTGCCCAGGGTGCCCCTCATTTTCAGTATAGTTGTGAGATGGGAGGGCAAGTGCAGCAGCCAAGCAGTGCTTCACACTATGAACACCATGTGAGCTCATTTCCTGGCCAGCAGACAGGTGATGTAGCCGATGCAGCCATGGCACGGTGGCTGCAATCCGCTGGCTTGCAGCATCTTGCTTCTCCAACAGCGTCACCATCTGTGGATCCTCGCCACTTACCGACATTATTGATGCAGGTATAGGACTGCTGGATTTCATACAATGTAGTATGCTAACAGGGTGTGGATCATGTGGATTTCGTGTGCACCACTCATGGCCAGGTGCTGGCGATCATTCCACTAAGCTTTAATATTTGGGGCCTACGATGCTAGTAATGTTAGCAAGCAAAGCATGCCCATACAGGATTTTATTTCCATCAAATTCCAGGAAAAAGCTAGGCAATGCTTGCATGGAAAATCTGGTTGTTGCTCTGTTGTTAAGTTGTTGTAGAATTGGAACCATTGGATACCCTGTGCAGAACAATGTGTCTCTTCTATCCACAAGTCTCAATCAATGTTACTAATACTAATGGTTTTTGTTCCTGCGTGGGCCTTTGTTTCAACATACAAATGTTTTCTGGCCACTTAGCCATCTTTTACTCTCTGATTGTGGTAGGATTATGCAAGGCATGGTGTGCAAAGTTTGGAGGACAGGCAAAAATTGTTCCGGCTAATAAAATCAATGAGTGGGGGAATGGAATCTGGGGGGGAGCCGTTTACTCCCCCGAATTATGGATCTGGGCGACGGAATGGTGCTGATGGGTTGTCATCCCCTGAGTTGCGGGGCGACATCACTGGTGGAATTTTGGACTTGCATTCTATTGATGATATTGAGCTTCTTTCAGAGGTGATTGTATGCAGCCAATCTTTCATTCGTTATGTGTTTGCCAGGATAGAGATGCATATGATGGGCACAGTAAAGTTATAAGAGTTTTACACGGTTTATTGTCGAGCCATTTTGTGTGCCAGTCTGTTCGGTCAGACTTGTTCACAGTTGAGGCATTTTGTGGCAGGATGTTGGACACGAGCCCTTTGAAGTGTCACCATTTGTTGCTGTTACAGAGAGAGGATATGAAAATGAAGCTGATGTACTTTGGTCCACCAATAAGCCTCCAAGTAGCAAACAAAGGTCTCATAATGAAAGCAGCCCATTGCGGGCATCATCTTTTGAGAAGG
This sequence comes from Adiantum capillus-veneris, assembly GCF_014529385.1. Lineage (NCBI taxonomy): Eukaryota > Viridiplantae > Streptophyta > Polypodiopsida > Polypodiales > Pteridaceae > Adiantum > Adiantum capillus-veneris. The sequence goes on from NC_140941.1 coordinate 103,054,349, forward strand.
AAGTTCCTGGCAAAGATAGCTTGACAGGTCTTGCAAGGATCAAAGTTGTGGTATGCACTGTCAAATTTTGGTCCTTCGTTGTCCTGCAAAATACAATTCTTACTTTTAGTAGTTGATGCTCATTGCTTATGCTGTTCCTATTATGTGCAGGTTCGAAAGCGACCTCTGAACAAGAAGGAAGTTGCCAAAAAGGAAGAAGACATAGTCTCTATCGATGGCTCCGGAAGCTCTCTTACTGTTCATGAGCCAAAGCTGAAGGTGATGATCTTCATGCAATTGATTGCTATTGGTTGTCATAAGTGAAAATTAGTGGTTGTGCATGCCAGATTTATATTTGCAGGATACATTTTTGTTTATAGTATTTCTGCACTGTTTATTGTCAAGTTTCTGCTTTTTGAGGCCAGCCATGGAAGATATACAATGAGTTGTTAGAATATAGCCCAAGATGGTGTCGTGGATGATGCTAAGAGGTCAACATTTGGATTAAGAAGTCTGACAGTGCAAATTCATTAGGGAAGCAATAATTTCTTACTTGATGGTTATCAAGTGGTGTGATTATTACCAAGCTTTGCACAGTTTTTGTGTCTGAAAGCTTTCTTGAAGTAAGAGCATGTTCTGTATTGATGCCATAGAGGGTTTATGTTACATTTATTGAGCATGAAGTTGCAAAGACTAGTCAATTGTTCATTGACATTGCAGAAAAAATGTTCAGAAGAAAGCTCTTTTGTGCATCCACACTTGAAAAGTGAAAAGTAGAAAAAATTATTTCCAAGTTTGTGATCTCAAAAGGTACATATTTGTCAATCACATCAATGGATTTTGTTGTCTTGCAGGTAGACCTTACTGCATACGTGGAGAAACATGATTTTGTTTTTGATGCTGTACTGGATGACCAAGTATCTAATGATGAGGTTGGATATTCTTTTAAAGACGCTCATGTTTGCTGACATGCATGTTCACCCCTATTCAAAATTGTGCTCTGTGTGATGAGGGTCCCCGTTCTACATGCTAGCTTGTACGTATCTACCTTGCAGGAAGAGCATCTTGGGAATAAACACATGTTGCACCTCATTCATGTCAGGCTACTAATTTTCATGTAGATGTGAAAGTTGTTACTCAAGAAGCTTCTCAAAAGTCAAATATCTTGGCAGATTTTAAGGTCAGTGTTCTGATATTTTGTTAGGTCTATCGGGTGACTGTCCAGCCAATCATCCCTACCATATTTCAACGCACGAAGGCAACGTGCTTTGCATATGGTCAAACAGGTGTAGTTTCTTGTTTACTTTTGTGTCATACATAGTATTTCAAAATGGGTGTGGCCATCAGTTATATGTTGGCATATGTTCTGAGATACTATTAGGTCTTGCACTGCTTTCATTTTGGAAATCGGCTGTTCTGACTTGCTGCTGGTAAGATTATACAACATTGTATTGGCCGTTAACTTAAAATTTGATGTTTTGATATCTATCCAAGGGCCACCTTCTCAATCATTATCAGTGAATCATGTTTGTAAGGGCCATATTATCCATCAAGAGCCCCTCACATGATATGGGTATTACAAATAAGGAGTGAGGCAGGAATAGGACCCTTTAAAAACAAAAACACACAGGAGAATGAGGAAATAGTAATGGAATAATACATGCAACCTTAGTAAAAAGGTACTGATGAAAAGAATGCATAGATTTTGTTGAACAATCTGCAATGACAAAATGATCTTTGAAAAGTGGAAACTCCAAAGCACATAAGGGTTTGAGATTCAAATTTTATGAGATTTTGATGAAGTAACAGAAAGTTTCTAAGAGTGTTTCTCAACAAACTAGCATCGGTCATGGTATAGCTACATGACAAGAGATTACAAAAGAAGACATCTTTCCAATCTGCAGTTCTTGTCTTCCGAGTCAATGGATAGAGATCTCATAGTATGAAGAAGAAATATGCATTGCCAGATTTAAGGAGCGGGAGGAGACATGTTTCTACAATCCTCAAGAACTTCTTTCTCATGAAGCTAGCTTTCTATTTCAAGAGCATTTTGCTGGACCATGTCAATGTTACACTTGTTGGAAGAGATTTATTTCCTTCTCGTTGTTTGTGCATATGGAATATTTCCTTACTAGCAGCTCATGTCAATATCATAAATGACAAGCCTCCTAGCAGATGAATTTCAATGTGATCTCTTACTTGGGTTACTTCCCCATGTAGGAAGACTTCCTAGAATGCTCTAGGGCTACCACCTCTGTGATTTACATTTCACTTGGTTTTGCAAGAATTGAACATTTGTTTCATAAGCAGGGTTTATCATAGGGTTGTCCTCATTTGGTGCATTGATCTCATTATCCGCAATGCCTGGCAATTGGGAAACCCTATTTTTTAAGCTTATTCTTTGGAGATTTTTTTTCAGGCAGTGGAAAGACCTACACCATGCAGCCTCTTCCTCTCAGAGCATGCCAAGACATCCTTGATTTGATGCAGCATCCTGCATACAAAAACCAGGGGCTTCAATTATGGCTCAGTTTTTTTGAGATTTATGGTGGCAAACTATACGATCTATTAACTGACAGGAGGTTTGACCTGATACATAATCGGTTTGCACAAAGCTCAAAGGATCATTTGACAGCTTGATTTTTTACGATGCAGGAAACTGTGCATGCGCGAGGATGGGCGCCAGCAAGTATGCATAGTTGGCCTAAAAGAATTTCCAGTGTCAAATGTGGAAGTCGTGAAAGATTACATCGAGAAAGGCAACGCATCAAGGAGTACAGGTTCAACTGGTGCTAATGAGGAGTCTTCAAGATCTCATGCAATTCTGCAACTGGTCATTAAGAAGCATTCAAACAAGAAGGAAGAGAGGGGAGGAAAACTTGTAGGCAAGTTCTCTTTCATCGATTTGGCTGGTAGTGAGCGTGGGGCTGATACTACCGATAATGATCGCCAAACCAGGTTGTGCTTAACCTCAGATTTTACATCTGATCTTCATTTTTCAAATCATGGTTGTGACTTCTTTCAATTTATGCTGTAGAATTGAAGGTGCAGAAATCAACAAGAGCCTGCTTGCCCTTAAAGAGTGCATTCGGGCACTTGATCATGAGCAGGGTCACATTCCTTTTAGAGGCAGCAAGTTGACTGAAGTGTTACGCGATTCTTTTGTCGGGGATTCACGGACAGTTATGATTTCTTGCATCTCTCCAAACACCGGTTCATGTGAACACACATTGAATACCCTGAGATATGCTGACAGGTATACCTTTGTTAAAAATGTGTAGCGTTTGAAAACATTTATCTTTCATTTCCAAGTCTCATTGCTGCGGAATGACTGTTATGAAAAAGGCTGACGCTAAAGAACTTTTACAGTGAAACAATGGTGGCTTTGATGTCATGTGTTTAAGATGTGATTGCTGCCACTTCCAAGTCCCATCCAAATCTAGTTCTTTATAGATGATAAGTCCTTTACGTAAGAAGTGCCCACGTCCCATAAAGAGACACATGGCTTTTGGATTCATCTATATACTCTTGCTTTTCCTTTTGGGATTAAGTGATACGTTTGTTCCTGCATTTGTTAAAAGATAGCTACTTGGGTGGCACGCTTGATGTTGAGATCTATATACTCTTGCTTTTCCTTTTGGGATTAAGTGATACGTTTGTTCCTGCATTTGTTAAAAGATAGCTACTTGGGTGGCACGCTTGATGTTGAGATTTAATCGTCAATGGAGATTGCCACCACGGGGCGTCTATCAAAAAGTCCTACAAGTCGCCGACTAGACAAAAATTGGAAAATCCCCCCACATGCCTAGTACTCGAAACATCTCTCAAGGCCGGGCACAACCTCAAAAAAGCCCTCTCTCACAAGATCTACTTGGAAACCAAGAAGATGGCCTCCAAACACCTCCTCTCGGATTTGTTAAATTATGGCTTCTCAAGTGAAGTGCCCAATGTGATCCCATTATTTATTTTGGCTTTTAGGTATTTATTTTACTTGTTTGTCAAAGTCTGGATAGACAATTTACTTAGGTGATTATATATGCAACCCGTTGCCCCCATTGTACATGTATGAGTTTATTCATTGCCAAGGTTGGTTGGTTCAGAAGACTCTCTCTCTCTCTGTCTCTCTCTCTCTCTCTCTCTCGTGCTCTCTCCCCTTGGTTTGTATGCTTCCGCATCGTCGACTTTGACATGCTATCAAAGCTGTGTGCTCCTTGACAGTAAGGGAGGGGAACCGGCGCGAAGAAGAGGATTGGCGCCTTGCCAGCAACATAACGTTTTTGTTGACCTTAGCGGTGTTGACCCTTGGCTCTAATGGCGAGTGTTTCAAACGCTATTGAGTGCAATAGCTGACACCTAGCGTCGCTACAACGTTTTGAGATGCTAACAATTGCGCTAGGCTAAGGGGCGTATTGCGACGACTTTCTGAGATGCTAGGGACGGTGGAAAGTTGGCTGACCTTTAAAAAAAAGTGTGAACTTGTTTAAAAACTCAATAAAACTTGGTGAGCTGAAAATTGATGCTACATAGACAATTTCCAGGCGTCCCGGGATGTAGTTCTCATCACAGATGCTATTCAGACATAGATTTCTTGTGGGAAACCATCTGCGTTTTAGAAAAAGCTTCTAAGAACCTATCTTTATTCTTGTGCTTGTGTCTTTATGCGTATTCTTTTTTCCAGTTTGGATTTCCTGCCAGACCAATGGAATATTCCCTTTTGGATGCTCCCGTCACCCATCACATGACGCATCAAGAATATCCACTTCCCGATCTCTCCTACCGAACCAACAATACAACCCCTTCGCGATGCCTAATGTCACCCATCATATTACACATTACAGTTGTCCGTTCCTTATGACTTTTAATAATTCCAGTAGCTCTACAATTTCTAACCTTTATGGTTTAAGTGTACATATTTAATTATCCTAATTTCAATAAATAGAAATTACTCAAAAAAATAAGAACGTAGTCTATTTAGCAACACCTCCATTATGAGTGATAGAGATCCTCGAATGACGAGAAATTTTTGGCGTTCTTTATGGAAAACCTTGGTACTAAGCTGAGTTTGGCTACTGGGTATAATCCTCAAATGGATGTGCAGAGTGAGATTGCAAGCTCTACAGTGTTGAACCTGTTGAAACCCGTTGTGTGGGATAGACAATTTGATTTATTTGCCCATTGTCAAGTACGTGTACAACAATGCTGTACATTCCCTTGGGAAAAGTATTTGCCCATTGTCAAGTACGTGTATAACAATGCTCCCTTTGAGCCTATGAGGTTCTTTATGGTAAAGCCTTTGTTGTAATAGGCTTGGACACTCCAAGCGTGAAATCAATAGCAATACACGAACAGAAACTTTAAAATTATTGAACTTTGAGAGAGAGAGAGAGAGAGAGAGAGAGAGAGAGAGAGAGAGAGAGAGAGAGAGAGAGAGAGAGAGAGGAGACACGGCCCGACGGAGTTTCGTGCCCAAGGTATTGGCCCCAAAGTCTGGCGTCGCTTTTGGTATTTCTGTATCATTAATCATTGCAAAGTACAACTTCCGAGGGCCCTCTGCTCTCAGACCGTGTGTCGAGATGCTATGCAGAGTGAGGCCCCAACGACTCGTATAAGTGTACTAGGGGTGCTAAAACCATCAACTTGTTCCAAAAGCATATGGTCCCAAAAATCACCAAAAAGTAGCAAACGTAAATTACGGAATCTCGTACAGCCTATCACGTGGCACGTCAGTGCAAAACACGGAGGTCTGTACAGCTGCCACGCGAGCATGTTAGCGCAATCTTCGGAGATCCTTACTGTTGTGTTGTCCGTACTGCCACGTCGTTAGTTTGGGACATACCCCCTCTTGAAAGAATTGTAATTGCCCTCGATTACGACTACAAAAGAGAGAGGGGCCATAAACCAATTCAATAGAGACTGACTCTAAGTACGGACGCACTAGACAACACCAATCCAACACTTGCACAAAGATGATAGCTTTTGTGACATACCCCCTCTTGAAACAATTGTAATCGCCCTCGATCACGCCTGCAAAATAGACAGAGGCCATAAACCAGTTCAATAGACACTGACTCTAAGTACGGACGTACTAGACGACACCAATCCAACACTTGCACAAAGACGACAGTCATTGAACATTCACACATTCAAATCAAATCACATAGAATCCATGGAGATCTAGGACCATGATTCTTGGCAACGTATTTAGCAATCGTATCTAGATCCACATAGGACCTCATTGATGTCGAATCAACTAATCCTTATTGCGATCATATCCATAGACTCATTCTGATATAGGACCGTGATTCCTGGCAATGTATTGTCACGTGACACATCCAACCCTATGTGTCCGTGGACAAGCTACAACATGACCAGGGTTCAGTTCAGTCAAGTCAGTCTAGAATAAGAAGTGATCTGGCACTTTTGTGAGTCTGTTCGCAGACCGTGCAGGTCCAGACACTTAGAATAGATGCATATCCTTTGGTTGCACACAACATGATCATCAACATTCCCATCAGAATCCATCAGGAGCATTTTTACAATGCATAGACCTATTTTCTCTACTTTTGACATTTTTCACTTATTATTTTTAAGTGACTTTTGTTGGGAACTAGGTAGGGCAAATTCAATAAGTGACTATATAAGAAAACCTAGCTCTAGCAGTTTCTGGCAGAAGAGGCAGTAGGAACTTTGCGTTCATCAGGCAACTTCTCAGCAAGACTCCCCCCGCGACAACTCTAGCGTTTTCACTCCCCAGAAGGCCTAGCGTTTTTGCATCAGATCAGCCAGCGTTTTTGCACTTGCAGATTCTCGACGACAGTAGACAACAGATCAGCCATAGCATTAGCAGATTCCCCAGAAGATGACAGATTTCCAGGGTTAGTAGATTTCCACCGCAGGAAGCGAATTCAGCCTAGCGTTTTTGGTTTGCAGATCATCCTCAGCGTCTTGCAATTCCATTGCGACAGATTCAGCCCTAGGACCAATGTTTTCAGTTTTTAGCACATAGACTCCACATAACAAGTCCCGAACCTCGCAGATCTCACCTTTCCGCAATAGATCCTCGCCGCACGGTGAGATTCATCAAGGTTTACAGTTTCAGCCCGGAAAACACAGATTTCAGGATTTGGGTTTTCAGCGCGTCGTCGTCGTCGTACCGTCGTCATCGACATTGTCACCGACAGAGTCAGAATTCAACAGATAAAAATTTGCAAATTTCAGCCCTTAGCATTTCAGATTTCAGCGTGTCTCGTCGTCGTCCTCATCGCCGTCAAGTCTAAAGCATTGTAGAGATTTGTGCTATCATAAGTAGACCGCTCTCGCCATAGAGAGTGGGGCCTTCGGAGGAGGGTTTAACAGCATTCTGGTGTCGTATTCTTCTCTCTCTATCTCTCAGTCTCATGCACCTTCATTCACAGTGTTCACCACTTTGTTTGTGTCCATTACACTCTCTCACTAAAGGAACGGAAGGCTCTCCCAAAAGGAACCTTGAGCACGGTTCGGAGCACTTATCTTGAGAAAAGTTCAACATTCACTTCCGCTGCACCTTACATTGGTATCAGAGCTTTGACATTGTTGTGTATCACTCAAGGAAAGAACCACAAGAACCAGAGAATTTTTTTTGCTTGTTGCGGTTGCACGTAACCCAAGTCCTCTTCGGTGTGTCGATTCCTAATCGTGTTTTTGAAGAGTGATAGGAAACCCAAGAAAGAAGGGCTTGTCTAGCCTCCCCTTGTGCCTCGTTTCACTCATTGAGAGCGGACCGTGCACTTAGCAGCCGGCCAATCTACGTGAGGTGGGAAAAAGCAACCTTGCTGTGAGCGCAAGGCTGCCAAGGGGTGTGTCTGTGGAAAAAAGTAGAACTCGGGTGAAGAGAATATCCTTCTCTAACACAGATTGCAAGTGAAGGAAGCACCTCAAGAACTCAAGAACCTCAAGAACCCAAGAACCAAGACCCACAAGAACCCAAGTTCCTCGTGAACTTAAGAACCTAAGACCACAAGAACCCACAACTTCAGTGGATGGTCATCACTCGAAGCGGAATGGATACTTCGCTTGGAGGTGATGAGCATGAGAGAGGCGAAGAAGAATTTTCCCCACCAAGAGGTTTTTCCGACTCTCCCCCTTCCCCATCTGTAATAGACTTGGATACTCCAAGCCAGTAATCAATCGCGACAACACCAATTAACCACTTCAAAACAATTCACAGATCACAATAGATTTGCACTTGCCTGGCGGAGTTCCGTGCCTAGAGATATTGGCCCCAAAGACTGGCGCCCCTTTCGGTATTTTCTTTTTTGTATTAATCAATTCAAAGTACAAGAGAGTGGGTCGGGATTCACTCTCAGACTCTGCGTCCAGAAGCTCTGAGAAGTGAGGCCCTCACCACTAATTTAAAGGTTACAAGAAATGCCCAAAAGCAGAGCCCCAAAAGCTTTTAAAAATAAAAAGCATTAGTTCTCTCTCTCTCTCTCTCTCTCTCTCTCTCTCTCTCTCTTAGAGAGTCTCTTTTTTAAACAAAAAAAAGCAAGTTCTCTCTCTTTCTCATGGTGTAGAGAAAAAGCAAGATTCGCGTCGCTCGTCATTTAAAAAAAAAAAAGTTCTTTTTTCAACCTTTGCGGTTTTTGAAAATTAGGGTTTTTGGCAAAAATTAGGGTTGCAAGAATTTTGGGGTTTTTGGCAGAAATTAGGGTTTTTGTTGTCCGCCATGTCATCACTTTGTGACATACCCCCCTCTTGAAAGCATTGTAATCGACCGCGATTACGCCTGCAAAACTGACAAAAGCCATAAACCGTCTTAGCAGACATTGACTGTTAGTACCTACGTACTAGGAACACACATCTAGCATATGTACAAAATCGACAGTCACATCACACGACATCACAGGACATCACCACACATCACAGGACATCACATGATATTCAACATTCATTCGGATCTTATAGACAATGATTTATCGGCAATGTAGCTAGGAATCACATCTAGGTCCAATCGGGACCTCATCGATGTCCGATTGACTAACCCCTATTGCAACAATGTCTAGTCGAGATCAATCTGACCAAAATGCTGTAGTCATTTCGGCTATGAGTTCCTGCACTCAAAAGAAGTCAAGAACAAATCAGTATCATCATCAGGAATTCCATTTCATAAAGTCATCCAACAGAATACTATCAGCTCTCAGTATCCGTGAAGCTCAAAGAGACATCAGTGACTTTAGTATCAAAATCGAGGCATTTGTTGACAAAGGAGCGGAGTAACTCTCCTCTTTTGCATCCCACTGCTCCAGATCTTCGGCCAAGTTGAGTTTAACGGCTGTGTAACGCACAACATAGTCTTTTTCATCAAGTAGCCTTCCCGAAGGGAGTATCCAGCTACTGTCTCCCCATCTCGTATCCGTGTGAAAATATCTGCAAAATCTGTATTTGTGGCATACTGATCGACCATATCCTCGAAGCTCCCATGATGTATCGCGGAAACAGCCAGAACCAACGGTTTCCGAGACAAAGCATGTGCCACTACATTCTTCTGTCCTTGCACATGGACAATCTGGAAGTGGAACTTTGACAAGATGTTCCCCACCGCATCTGCTTTTCCGAAAGCTGCTTCTGTGACAAGACGTAGCGCAAACTCTAATGGTTTGTAAAGACAGTATAATCCGCTTCGAGTAGGTAATGCCGCCACTGAGTAAGAGCATGGATAACCGCCAAAAGCTCTTTCTCATAGATCTGTGTTGTCATCTCTGGCCTAGAGAACAAACGGCTCTCGTAAGCAATGACATGGTCTTCTTCAATCAAGACCGTACCCAGACTACGACCACAAGCATCACAATATACTTCAAATGACTTCTGCAAGTCCGGCAAAGTCAAAATAGGTCCTGTAGTCAATTTCTCTTTCAATGTCCGAAAGGTAGTCACCTCTGTGGGTCCCCACGAAAAAGGTACTCCTTTTTGTGTCAAGGTATGCAAAGGGGAAGCAACCTCTGCAAACTTTCGTATGAACCGCCTTTAGTACGAACACAGTGCCAAGAAGCTTCTAACTTCATGGACATTTCTCAAATCGGGCCAATCACGGATAGTCTCTATCTTGGCCGGGTCCATTTGCACTCTTGCTGTTGACACAATGTGTCCCAAAAAGTGTATCTCTGGTAGGAAAAATTCACTTTTCTTTGCATTAATCACTAACGTGTGATCTCGTAATGCCTGAAAGACTTGAAGCAGATGATCTCTGTGTTCTGCCTCATTCTTGGAGACAACAATCATGTCGTCAAAGAAAGTGCCAACAAATAGCCTGTACTCTCGAAAAATCTTGTCCATCATCTGGTTAAATGTCGCAGGAGCATTGGTTAAGCAAAAAGGCATCACCAAAAACTCAAATAACCCGAAAGTCGTCCGAAAAGCTGTCTTGTAGACATCTCCTTACGCTATCCTGATCTGATGATATCCACTCTTCAAGTCAATCCTGCTAAAGCACGAGGATTCCTGTAACCTGTCAAGTATATGATCGATCCTAGGAATCGGAAATCTGTTCTTGATGGTGATTTTGTTGAGAGCGCTATAATCGATGCACATTCTCCAAGGTCCGTCTTTCTTCAAAACCAACAACATTGGAGAGCAATACGGTGAAGTACTAGGCTGGACAAGACCCTTTTCCAAGAGGTCTTTCACTGGGTTCAAAATCTTTTCATTCTGTACTCGGCTCACACGATAAGGCGGCCGATTCGGTGGCATGCTTCCAGGTATCAGATCAATGGTTTGATCTTCAGGCCCTCTGAAAAGCAATCGGCATGAGTGTGGAGAAAAATCTTGGCGTTCTTTTGATCAGGTCAAAACATATTCAACCTTTATCCAGCGTTCAGTTCTCTCCCAAAAGAATGAGTAAGAAACTGAAGTTCATCAAGTACAATCTCTAAGCCCTTCATTTATCAAAGTCGCTTTCTCGGCCCGGTAGTCAACCACGGCGTAGTTCTTGTGGTACCAAGGGATCCTGAGTAAAACGTCACTCGTGTGCCTTGAACACCCCTGTCATTGCAAACAAAGTTTGCAAATGCTCGGTGTAATGGCAACATCCCATCCGGATGCCAGTCGAACTACCTTTGCCTGTGGCGTCAGTCTGTCGGGCGTAATTCCAAATCGAGCCGCCAATTCCAAGTGAAAAGAAGTTGGCCTTGGCTCCTTCAAAAGAGCTTCCTGATCCTTCACTTTGCCCCAAAAGCGACAAAGTTTGTACTTTCATTCATTAGATTCGGTGCAGATCCCACACCACGTGGTACCAGTTCTGCTTTTCTATTTGCCTTTTCTGCCACATTCCTCAGTTGCTCTCGAACTCTCATACCTATCGTCGTCTTTATCATTCTGTTCTTTCTGTGCCTTATTAGGGCACTTCGCGGAGATATGTCCCTGTTCCCCGCATCCAAAGCACTTCCCCTCTCTGATGAAGCGAGCTCTCTCCTCAGGAGTAAGCTTGGGTCGTGCATCATTTTTCTCTGGGTTGCTCTTTTTCTTTCTACTTTCATTCCCAGAAGTCTGTTCGGCTTGTTGTGTCATGGCCTCATTTGTGGGGTAGGTCAGACTGCCAGAGTGAATGGCAAAGCCCCGCTTCGCATGACTCATCAACTCCTGAATAGAAACTGACTTCTGTTCCAAGCAATGATCTCGGATCTCTGCAGGTAGACCCAAGGTAAACCGCTCAATCTGTTCTCTGAACAAGATCTTCTTGAATGAAGAGGCGGGTAGAAAAGAGCTCCAGAATCTTTCACAATAAGCATTGATTGTATCTTTCTTGATCATCCGAAGATGGTTCCAAGCAGCTCGTACATCTCGTTCATATTCTTGCGTCAACCAAGAAAAAATAAAAAGCTTCTTAAATTTCAGCCATTTAACTGGCGCAGTGTTGTTTAAAAGAAGCGTGGACCACCAAGTACGAGCATTCCCCTTAAGGTAAGAGGTAGCTCTCCGAATCTTGGAGTGCTCTGAATAGCGTCCTCCCCCGAAGGCGATGTCAAACTGCTGTATAAAAGACAAAGCCTTTGAAGCATCTGAGTATCCTGAAAAGTATCAAACTTGATCGAGTGGCCACCTTTCTTAAACTCTCGGACTTTCTTGCTTTTATCTTCGAGAAAGTCATACTGGTTGGCTTTGTAAAAATTCTTCTTGTTCGCATAAAACTTTCTGTCATCGGAATCTGAGCTGTCTGTAGACGAGTCCTCATTAAACTTTCAGTCTCTGGGCGAGATGTAGCCTTCTTTGCCTTTTTCTTGCCCTTTCCGAAGCTTTGTTTCTTGCTTCGCGTTTTACCTTTTCTGTCTTCTTCGCTCGAATTCGAGGAGCTAGAAGAACTATAAGAAAAAGAAAAAGAAGAAGAAGAAGAAGAAGAACTGGGTACTCCTTCAAATCGAACACGCTTCTTCTATTTATTTGCCTTGTCAAAAGTCGACTGACGATCCAAATAACCTGGAAAGTCAGTGCTTTTGTTCTGTTTTTTGCCGTGCTTTTTGGCTTTCTTTTGCGCGTCAAAAAGCTGAGCAATCCGTGCATCAACCACGTTCTCTAGTCCCTTCTCCGTATATTTTCTTGGAGGCAGAAGGTTTCTTGAGAGCGGGTTTCGGGAGTGGCGTTGTGGTTCTCTGCCACTGTATCTGTACCTCTTCCAAAGGGGTCTGGTTCATATATTTTGCCATCTTCGGGTCCTTGGCAAAATTGAGCATCATCTTTGTTGCATCGCCGATCAACTAGCGACGCTGCATCTCTCGCCGCTCCGCCTAAGTAGGCCAAGGCAGGCCATACTCTCTGCCGGAATCTTCGTTGTGATCCCTGCCCGCATCTCCAGATGCAGAGGGAGTCGATTGATCATTGCCTGAAGCGATAGGTGCCGTGGGAAAAAAATTTGGGGATCGGATTTCCCGTAGAAGAGAAATCGGCCGTGCTCTGATACCACTGTAATAGACTTGGACACTCCCAAGTTAAGAATCAATCGCGACAGCACCAAATAACCACTTGAAAACAATTCACAGATCACAATAGATTTGCACTGGCCCGGCGGAGTTCTGTGCCTAGAGATATTGGCCCCAAAGACTTGGTGCCCCTTTCGGTATTTCTTTTTTCTATTAATCAATTCAAAGTACAAGAGAGTGGGTCGGGATTCACTCTCAGACTCTGCGTTCAGATGCTCTGAGAAGTGAGGCCCTCACCACTAATTTAAAGGTTACAAGGGATGCCCAAAAGCAGAGCCCCAAAAGCTTTTAAAAATAAAAAGCATCAGTTCTCTCTCTCTCTTAGAGAGTCTCTTTAAAAAAAAAAAAAAAAGCAAGTTCTCTCTCTTTCTCATGGCATAGAGAAAAAGCAAGATTCGCGTCGCTCGTCATTATTATTTTTTTTTCCAACCTCTGCGATTTCCGGAAATTAGGGTTTCTGGGAGAAATTACGGTTTGCAAAAATTTTAGGGTTTCTGGCAGAAATTAGGTTTCTGCTGTCCGCCACGTCATCACTTTGTGACACCATCTACGTCAAGGATTGCCCTAGATCCTATGGAGGAGTGGAGCAGATGTTTATGGACAACAAGTTAGAACGCGAAGCAAGGAAGTTAGAACGCCAAGCATGAAAAGCAGAAATTGATCGTAAGTACGAAGAAAGAATTGCAACCATAGCACGTGAATGCGACGAAAGAGAGGCAAAGTTTGATCGCGAGAACAAAGCAAGACAAGCAATGAAAGACCGACACATGAAAGAGATGTTGCGACTCTTTTCTCAAGTGCAGGCACAAATGCAAGAGATTCGGGAAAAGGAGACTCTCTCCGTCTCTTCTTCTCGCAAGCATGACACAATTTGCATGATGATAAGCATGTTTATTTGAATGATAATGATAAGCATGATGATTTGAATGACAATGCCAAGCATGATGATTTGCATGATAATCAAGATGTGATTTCTCACGAGCATGATGGTTTGTATGATTACGACGTGATTGTTCACAAGGATGATGGTTTAGTTGATGCTTTTTCTGGCGAAGCTAACCTCGTTGCAGATTCGATCAATCACGAAGAATCAATCTTGGCTTTCGAGTCGAGGCTCCCCCCCCCCCCACCCCCCAAGGCAGATTCGATCAAACATGACGAACCGATCTTGGCTCTCGAGCCTAGGTCCAAAGAACCCTTATAGAAAGTACTAAGTGTTCGAATGATTCGTCAAGACTTATTGTTCGAGTGTTTCATTCGTGATCGTTTCTTGTATTTTAGTTAGCGTCTTTATGTGATCCCTTTTCCTAAGCTTGACATATTGTATGTTGAGCACGTTTCACTCATGAATGAGCACGGATGTATGCGGATTATTCATGAAAAGCTGAAAAGTATGCATTCAAGGAAGTCACATTCCCTCTCTCTTCCTTGGCACGACACAGTTGTAGAAAGAGCACAAGAAAGTATGAGCACCAAGCATGGGCATTTTCGTTGTGAATTGCCACAGTTGATTGAATTAGATCAAAAAGACAAGATTCGACCCCATTGGTTGCGTGTGTGTGGTGAACGGGTTGGCACTCTGTCTATTTGTTCATCTACATTGCATGCACAGTCTTTAGAGAAGACGAGATTTTTTCCAATCACTTTACATGGGATGGGTACGTTCATGTTTTTGTGTTGGAAGTGGTTTCAGGAATTTTCAGCATCGGAGATTCTTGAAGAAGGTCCATATAAGAAGTGGAAGCATTGAAGGAGACTCAGAAGCCTTTGTGTCCCTTTCGGCGCGACCCAAAGAAGCAGGCATTGCAGACCTTTATGAAGTTCAAGTATCGTACGACCCACACATCAGAGTGGGGCGTCGAAGAGTCCTTTTCAAGATTCCAGATGTTATTGGCGATCTCCCTCGACGCCATACAGTTCGGTACCAGTACCTCACTTTGAAAAGGAGGGGATGTCACGTGACACATCCAACCCTGTGCGTCCGTGGACAAGCTACAACATGACCAGGGTTCAGTTAAGTCCAAAGTCAGTCTAGAATAAGAAGCGATCTAGCACTTTTGTGAGTCTGTTTGCAGATCGTGCATGTCTAGACACTTAGATTAGATGCATATCCTCTGGTTGCACACTGCATGATCATCAACATTCCCATCAGAATCCATCAGGAGCCTTTTTACAATGCATAGACCTATTTTCTCTACTTTTGACATTTTTCACTTATTATTTTTAAGTGACTTTTTTTGGGAACTAGGTAGGGCAAATTCAATAAGTGACTATATAAGAAAACCTAGCGCTAGCATTCTCTGGCAGAAGAGGCAGCAGGAAACCGGCGTTCATAAGGCAACTTCTCAACAAGACTTCCCCCGCGACAACTCTAGCGTTTTCACTCACCAGAAGGCCTAGCGTTTTTGCATCAATCAGATCAGCTAGCGTTTTTGCACTTGGCAGATTCTCGGCGACAGTAGACAACAGATCAGCCCTAGCGTTAGCAGATTCTCCTGAAGACATTAGATTCCCAACGTTAGCAGATTTCTACCGCAGTAAGCAGAATTCAGCCTAGCGTTTTTGGTTTGCAGATCATTCTCAGTGTTTTGCAATTCCATCGCGACAGATTCAGCCCTAGGACTAGCGTTTTCAGTTTTTAGCACATAGACTCCACAGAACAAGTCCCGAACCTCGCAGATCTCACCTTCCCGCAGCAGATCCTCGCCGCAGGGTGAGATTTATCAAGGTTTACAGTTTCAGACCGGAAAAAGCAGATTTCAACATTTGCGTTTTCAGCGCGTCGTCGTCGTCGTACCGTCGTCATTGACATCGTCACTGACATAGAGTCAGAATTCAGCAGATAAAGATTTGTAGATTTCAACCCTTAGCATTTTTCTTCAGCTTGTCTTGTCGTTGTCCTCATTGTCGTCAAGTCCAAAGCATTGTACAGATTTGTGCAATCATAAGTAGACTGCTCTCGCCATAGAGAGTGGGGCCTTCGGAGGAGGGTTTAACAACATTCTAGTGTCGTATTCTTCTCTCTCTATCTCTCAGGCTGATGCATCTTCATTCACAGTGTTCACCACTTTGTTTGTGTCCATTGCACTCTCTCACTAAAAAAACGGAAGGCTCTCCTGGCCGTAAGTAAAAGGAACCTTGAGCAAAGTTCGGAGCACTCAACTTGAGCAAAGCTCAACATTCACTTCCACTGCACCTTACACGTATTTAGCAATCGCATCTAGATCCACATAAGACCTCATTGATGTTGGATTACTAATCCTTATTGCGATCATGTCCATAGACTCTCAAGACGAAATGTTGCAATGATTCGTCTTTTAAACCTGCACTCAAAGACGATCACAATCACAATCACAATCACATGAGTGAACACAAACATCAGATTACTAATCCTTATTGCGATCATGTCCATAGACTCAAGTCGAAATGTTGCAATCATTTCGTCTTTTAAACCTACACTGAAACACAATCACATGGGTGAGCACAAAAATCCGATTCATTTTCGCGAATCCCCATGTCGAAGTACTTCTTTCATAACGTCATCCAACAAAATACTATCAGCACAAGTCCAAAGGAAAATCAGGGACTTTATTTCATTTGGGTAAGTTGCGACAAAGGAGCGGAGTGACTCCCCTCTTGTGTAGTCCCGTTTGCACCAAATTCAACCTTGCTGATCCACTGGATTTCTCGGAATAGTCGAAGCTAGACCAAAAATCTCAAGGTAAAGTTCCAAATTTGAGGAGTATCTGCTAGGTCCTCCTCCTCCATCCACTTCACATCTAATGCCAAGTAGTTCTTGACCAAAAACTGTCGTTCACTTGTTGTCGCGATTGATTCTTGACTTGGAGTGTCCAAGTCTGTTACAGTGGTATTAGAGCACGACCGATTTCTCTTCTACGGGAAATCCGATCCCCAAATTTTTTTCCGCGGTACCTATGGCTTCACGCAAGGATCAATCGACTTCCTCTACATTTGGAGATGCGGGCAGGGATCACAACGAAGATTTAGACAGAGAGTATTGCCCGCCTCGGCCTACTCTGGCGGAGCAAAGAGAGATGACGCGTCGTCAATTGATCGGCGATGCAACGAAGATGATGCTCAATTTTGCGAAGGACCCAAAATTTGCAAAATATATGAGCGAGACTTCTTTTCGTGCATGAGCAGTGGCAGAAAACCACTACAGCACCCTCGAAACCCACTCTCAAGAAAGCTTTTGCTCTCAAGAAATATTCAAAGAAGGAATTAGAAGAGGTGGTTGATGCATGGATCGCCCAGTTTTTTGACGCGCAAAAGAAAGCCAAAAAGCACGGCAAAAAGCAGAAGAAAAGCACTGACTTCCCAGGATATTTGGGTCGTCAGTCAACTTGTGATAAGGCATAGAAACAGAAGAAGCGTGTTCGATTTGAAGGAGTACCCAGTTCTTCTTCTTCTTCTGACAGTTCTTCTAGCTCTTCAGATTCGAGCGAAGAAGACAGAAAAGGTAAAACGCGAAGCAAGAAACAAAGCTTCGGAAAGGGCAAGAAAAAGGCAAAGAAGATTAATCTCGACTAGAGTCTGACAGTTCTACTAAGGACTCGTCTACAGACAGCTCAGATTCTGATAATGGAAACTTCTATGCGAACAAGAAGAATTTTTACAAAGCAAACTAGTATGACTTTCTCGAAGATAAAAGCAAGAAAGTCCGAGAGTTTAAGGAAGGTCGCCACTCGATCAAGTTTGATACTTTTTCAGGATACTCAGATGCTTCAAAGGCTTTGTCTTTTATACAGCAGTTTGACATGGCTTTCGCGGGAGGACGCTATTCAGAGCACTCCAAGATTCAGAGAGCTACCTCTTACCTTAAGGGGAATGCTCATACTTGGTGGTCTACGCTTCTTTTAAACAACACTGCGTCGGTTAAATGGTTGAAATTTAAAAAGCTTTTTATTTCTTCTTGGTATTCGCAAGAATATGAACGAGATATACGAGCTGCTTGGAATCATCTTCGGATGATCAAGAAAGATACAATCAATGCTTATTGTGAAAGATTGTGGAGCTCTTTTCTACCCGTCTCTTCATTCAAGAAGATCTCGTTCAGAGAACAGATTGAGTGGTTCACCTTGGGTCTACCTACAGAGATCCGAGATCACTGCTTGGAACATAAGTCAGCTTCTATTTATGAGTTGATGAGTCATGCGAAGTGGGGCTTTGCCATTCACTCTGGCAGTCTGATCTACCACACAGATGAGGCCATGACACAACGAGCCGAATAGACTTTTGGGAATGAAAGTAGAAAGAAAAAGAGCAACCCTGAGAAAAATGATGCACGACCCAAGCTTACTCCTGAGGAGAGAGCTCGCTTCATCAGAGAGGGGAAGTGCTTTGGATGCGGGGAACAAAGACATATCTCCGCGAAGTGCCCTAAAAAGACACATAAAGAACAGAATGATAAAGACGACGATAGGCCTGAGAGTTCGAGAGTAGCTGAGGAACGTGGCAAAAAAGGCAGATAGAAAAGCAGAACTGGTACCACATGGCGTGGGACCTGCACCGAATCTAATGAATGAAAGTACAAACTTTGCCGCTTTTGGGGCAAAGTGAAGGATTAGGAAGCTCTTTTGAAGGAGCCAAGGCCAACTTCTTTTCACTTGGAATTGGCGGCTCGATTTGGAGTTACGTTCGATAGAGTCGGATAGACTGATGCCACAGGCGGAGGTAGTTCGACTGGCACCCGTATGGGATGTTGCCATTACACCGAGCATTGGCGAACTTCGTTTGCAATGACAGGGGTGTTCAGGGCACGTGAGTGACGTTTTACTCAGGATCCCTTGGTACCACAGGAACTACGTCATGGTTGACTACCGGGCCGAGAAAGCGACTTTGATAAATGAAGGACTTAGAGATTGTACTTGATGAACTTTAGTGTCTTACTCATTCTTTTGGGAGAGATCTGAATGATGGATTAAGGTTGAATATGTTTTGACCTGATCAAAAGAACGCCAAGATTTTTCTCCACACTCATGTCGATTGCTTTTTAGAGGGCCTGAAGATCAAACCATTGATCTGATACCTGGAAGCACGCCACCGAACCGGCCACCTTACCGCGTGAGCCGAGTACAGAATGGAAAGATTATGAACCCAGTGGAAGACCTCTTGGAAAAGGGTCTTGTCCAGCATAGTACTTCACCGTATTGCTCTCCAGTGTTGGTGGATTTGAAGAAAGACGGATCTTGGAGAATGTGCATCCATTATAGCGCTCTCAACAAAATCACCATCAAGATCAAATTTCCGATTCCTAAGATCGATGATATACTCGACAGGTTACAAGGATCCTCGTGCTTTAGCAGGATTGACTTGAAGAGTGGATATCATCAGATTCGAATCGCACCGGGAGACGTCTACAAGACAACCTTTCGGACAACTTTTGGGTTATTTGAGTTTTTTGTGATGCCTTTTGGCTTAACCAATGCTCTTGCGACATTTAACCGGATGATGGACAGGATTTTTCGAGAGTACAGGCTATTTGTTGACACTTTCTTTGATGATATCATTGTTTTCTCCAAGAATGAGGCAGAACACAGAGATCATCTGCTTCAGAGATACACTTTTTTGGGGATACTTTGTCTCAGCAGCAGGAGTGCAAATGGATCCGGCCAAGATAGACACTACTTGTGATTGGCCCGATTTGAAGAATGTCCATGAAGTTGAAAGCTTCTTGGGACTGTGTTCATACTACAGACGGTTCATTCGAAAGTTTATAGAGGTTGCTTCCCCTTTGCATATTCTTGATACAAAAAGCAGTCCCTTTCTCGTGGGGATCCAGAGGTGACTGCCTTTCAGACATTGAAAGAGAAATTGACTACAGGACCAGATTTGACTTTGTCGGACTTGCAGAAGTCATTTAAAGTATTTTGTGATGCTTATGGTTGTAGTCTGGGTGCGGTCTTGATGCAAGAAGGCCATGTCATTGCTTACGAGAGCCGATTGTTCTCTAGGCCGGAGATGACATCACAAATTTATGAGAAAGAGCTTTTGGTGGTTATCCATGCTCTTACTCAATGGCGGCATTACCTACTCGTAGCGGATTTTATTGTCTTTACTGACTATCAGAGTTTGCGCTACTTCTTGTCATAGAAGCAGCTTTCGGAAAAGCATACGCGGTGGGTGAACTTCTTGTCACAATTTCACTTCTAGATTGTCCATGTGCAGGGACAAAAGAATGTGGTGGCAGATGCTTTGTCTCAGAAGCCATTGGTTCTGGCTATTTCCGCGATACATCATAGGAGCTTTGAGGATATGGTCGATCAGTATGCCACAGATACAGATTTTGCAGATATTTTCACACAGGTACGAGATGGGGAGACAGTAGCTGGATACTCTCTTCGGGAAGGCTACTTGATGAGAAAGACTATGTTGTGCGTTACACAACCGTTGCGGGAAAAGGTTACGACTGAATGCCACTGTCCACCTTTTACGGGTCACCGCGGCATTGCTACCACCATGAAGGGGTAGAGAGATACTTCTTTTGGTTGAGACTCAAAAAGAATGTGGAAGAGTTTGTGCGCAGTATGCCAGAAGGTCAAGTTTGATAGGCATAAGGCACAGGAATTGTTACAGCCTTTACCCATACCCACCCACCCCTGGGAAATTGAAATGGATTTCATTTTTGATCTCCCGAGAACACTAATGATCACGATGATTTTCCGATTACATGGCACGTTTGAGACGATTGTCTCCGACAGAGACCCCAGATTTATGAGTTTGTTTTGGAAGGCAATTTGGGAGAACATTGGCACGCGGTTGCAGTTCTCGTCATCGTTCCACTTGCAGACTGACGGGCAATATGAGATTGCCAATTCAGTGGTTTTAGATTTATTGAAGTCTTGTATCTCGGATCAGAAGACTCAATGGGAAAAGAACTTACCTTTGGTGGAATTTGCCTACAATAACATGATAGACTCTTCGACGGGGAAGACGCCATTTCAGATTGTTGAAAGTGCTGCGAAGGTTCCATCCTTCCTGAGCACGAAAGATTAGATATTTGAAGCGGATGAATATTCGCGAGATTTGGATACGACTTTTGTCAAGGTTCGCGAGACTTTGCAGAAGTCTCAAGAACGACATAAAAAGGCAGCGGATCGCTATGGTCGCGACTTGAAACTGAAGGAGGATGATTGGGTGCTCTTAAGTTTTGAGAAGGCAGGCCTACGAAAGAAAAAGGGAAAGGAGAGGCTTTTTCCAAAGCTTAGTATGCGATACTACGGACCTTTCCAGATAACTGAAAAGATAAATGATGTCTCCTTCCGAATGAAACTGCCAGATACTTGGAGGATTCACAATGCATTGCATCTGAGTCTCTTGAAACCTGTTAAGGGTGATGTGCCTGATGATGGGGAGCCTGATGAGCAACCCGAAGTGGAAGAAAACGAGGAGATCCTTGTTCTTGAACAGATTTGGCACATAAGGATACGAAGACTAAAGGTAAAGTCCGAAGGCGGTTCTTGGTTAAGTTCAAGAACTTTCCTGCATTTGATACGAAGTGGATGGAGGAGGAGGACCTAGAAGATATTCCTCGGATTGTGAAACTTTACCTCGATGTTTTGGTTTAGCATAGTCTACTCCAAACGAAACCGAGAAATTCAGCTTGGCCGAAGATCTGGTGCAGTGGAATGCACAAGAGGGGAGTTACTTCACTTCTTTGTCAACAAATGCCTTGATTTTGATACTAAAGTCACTGATGTCTCTTTGAGCTTCAGGGATATTGAGAGCTGACAGTATTCTGCTGGATGACTTTATGAAATGGAATTCCTGATAATGATACTGATTTGTTCTTGACCTCTTTTGAGTGCAAGAACTGAGAGACGAAATGACTGCAGCATTTTGGTCTGATTGATCTCGAATAGACATGGTTGCAATAGGGGTTAGTCAATCGGACATCGATGAGGTCCCGATTGGACCTAGATGTGATTGCTAGCTACATTGCCGATAAATCATGGTCTAAGATCCAAATGAATGGTGAATGTCATGGGATGTCTTGTGATGTCCTGTGATGTCGTGTGATGTGACTGTCGATTTTATACATGTGGTAGATGTGCGTTCCTAGTACGTAGGTACTAACAGTCAGTGTTTGCTACAACGGTTTATGGCTTATGTTGGTTTTGCAAGCGTAATCGCGGTCGATTACAATGCTTTCAAGAGGGGGGTATGTCACAAAGTGATGATGTGGCTACGGAGAGCAAAAACCCTAATTTCTGCCAGAAACCCTAAAATTCTTGCAAACCCTAATTTTTGCCAAAAACCTTAATTTCCGGAAATCACGGAGGCGATTTAAAATTTTTATTTTTTTATTTTTTATTTTTTACTTTTTTAATGAGCGACGTAAATCCTAGCTTTTTGCTCCGCAAGGATTTTGGATGAGAGAAAGAGTTGAATTGCTTTATTTTAACTCTCATTGAGAGAGAGAGAGATTTTGCTTTTGCTTTCAAGCTTTTGGGCCTTTGCTTTTGGGCATCCCTTGTAACCTTTAAATTAGTGGTGAGGGCCTCACTTCTCAGAGCATCTGGACGTAGAGTCTGAAAGTGAAACCCGAGCCACTCTCTTGAACTTTGAATTGATTAATACAAAAAGAAATATCGAAAGGGGCACTAGTCTTTGGGGCCAATATCTCTAGGCACGGACCTCCGCCGAGCCAGTGCAAATCTATTGTGATCTGTGAATTGTGTTGAAGTGGTTATTTAGTGCTGTCGCGATTGATTCTTGACTTGGAGTGTCCAAGTCTGTTACACACACGAAAAGCATTGTGAATCTTGCAAGTTTCTGGCAACTTTAGTCTAAAGGATACATCATTTATCTTCTCTTGAATCTGGAAAGGGCCATAGTCGTTCTTAGCTTGGAAAAAGCCGCTCCTTTTCTTTTCGTTTCCTTAGACGTGCCTTCTCTAACTGTAAGAGCATCCAATCATCTTCCTTCAGCTGCAATTCGCGTCAAATCTTGTCTATTGCCCTCTTATGCCATGCTTGAGACTTCTCAAGAGCCTCGTCCACCGTGGCAAAAGCAGTATCCAGTTCTAGATCATACTGATCTGCTTCAAAAATCTTACTTGAGTCAGGGGAATTCTCTGATCTACCAGTCGATTTCCTTTTTCCTTTCTTTCCTTGTGCCTTTGGACTTGTGGATAGCTTCTTTAGCTTCCCCTTTCCATTGGCACGACAGTCTCAATGATCGGAACCCTAAGACGCACTGTCATCTGATCCCCTTTTTATTGAATCCTTTGATGAACTTGCATCTGGTTCCCTTAGTTGTCGGAACCTTCGAATGTGCTACCATTTGATTCTCCAGAATCCTATGATGTGGTGTCATCTGGTTCCCCTGATTCATTTCCATTCAATGTGACGGACTCTTGCCTTGTTGAGGTGGATACTATCCTATCCGTAAGATAAGTCAATGAGCCGGCATGCATTCCAAATCGTTCCTTAGGATGTTGCATAAGTCTTTGAATAGAGTCAGACTTCTGGTTTAGACAATAGTCTCGAATCTCTTTTAGCAAACCATAGCAAAACCACTCAATCTGGTCTTTCAAAGTCATGTTCAGAAAGAAAGTGTCACCTGGAGGTGTATTTTTCTTGTTGCCTTCCGTAAATAATACTAGATATTTTTATTTATTTTTATTTTTTACTTGTTTTCCCCGGAACCCTTGGAAAGGTGCAAGTGGACATTGCATGGCGAGTGTGAAACGGCTGCGGCCGAATAGTTTTCTTAGAGTGGGAGTCTGGGTCGGTCAGGCTGGGGCTGGTCGGGCCAGTTAGCACTGAATTCTGATGAGTATGGAAGCCTGTGTGCGCCAAATGGAGTCTGGGCCACTCGGACTTATAACTTTATAAGTCAGTGGGAACTAGAGAATTAACTCAAAAGGGGCAAACTGGACACATGGCGGCTCCAGGCAGTTTTGCCACTTCCATCAGTAAGAGGGGGCGCCCAATTTGAGAGAGGAGGCTGATTTGACTCATAAGTGAGCTACAGTGTGTGTGTGAGTAGTGGGTGCAGGTCTACAGCTTTAATGGAAAGCTTGCCTTCTCCTCTGTCTCGTGTAGCGCGATGATTTGCTCTCGTGCATCTCTCTCTCCCCTTTGGCACATATGGTAATGCCCCACTAGTTGGGCTACTCAGATGAACATGTACAGTTCTTGGGGTTTATGCGCGTTTGCCAAGGCAAGAGCCTTCTGAACAGGAACCGGATTAGCTAATTGCTAATCCCCCCACAGGTACGCACATTTCCATCGCGAAAGATTGCGAGTTCGGAGAGTTTTCTCGCGTGAAAACTCATCCAATTCACAGGGGAACTGTCCCATTGTGTGCGGGAGCCCTCGGGACACGCGTAGGCGTGTTCGCTCCGCTAAAAACAATCCGAAACAGCGAATTACAGCCTGCTGTGTTTTTCTGCAGGTTTAGGGTTTCGCACCTAAACTGCAAGGGAACCCCGGGGAGCCTTGTGAGAGCCTTGGGATGCGTGTACATGCTCTTGGGCACCCGGCAGTGAAAAACAGGGAATTACAGCCTGCTGAATTTCTGTGACAGCTCACCAGGAAGCTTCCAGATAGCGAGGGAATCTGTCCTAGAGAGGTGCTTTTGACCTACAGGGGTTTTTGCGCTATTATGCTGCCAAAATCAGGTCGAAAACCTGCGTTTTCAGCCCTCGCCAGGTTTGGACAGCTTTGTGAAAGCTTGTGCGAAGTGGTCGGATCGTCTACCTTAATTTGAATAAAGAAATACCGAAAGGGGCGCCAGTCTTTGGGGCCTACAGGGTGTCGGTCTCGTGTGCGCAGTGACATTCTAGTCGCTGGACGCAACTGTGTTCTCTTCCCTTCTCAGTGCTCTGTGTGAAGTTAACAGGTAATTGAAATAGTACTGCCCTCTAAGTTGTACAAGCCGGTTACATGGTTCCATCGACGGGATAGTCACTTTTTCTTCAAAAAGTGCAGTGTGGATTGTTGTGGGTGAAAGCAACACAGAGCTTGTCGTTATGGAAGAGAAGAGAGACCAAGTACCTGAAGAGGGATCTTCCTCACATGGCACGGAGAAAGTTCCTTCAACTCTTCAAGAAGAGGACAGGTTGTTTAGAACTCAATTGCGTTGCTGCATGGACATGTTTTAGCAGTTGGCTAACAACCCAAGGATGTAGGAGTTCTTACAGGTTGAACTCGTTTGGTGATTTTCCGGCGTTACCCTTGGGTGGCGTGACTAACAAGGGAACATGGACTGACTAACATGGCATGAAAAGACTTTTTACTCCCCCGAGGGGGAAACTTGCTTCCATTCCCCGTTGACATGCCACGATACGGCATGGAGGCACTTTTCCCCTTGTCGGCAAGTCCGCAAGATAACTTGTCCTTGACTAGTTTGTGTGCACGCGAAGCAAAGGCAGTTTCTTGTTGCTTGCCGGCTCTAGCCCAAAAAAGTAAAAAGTAAAAAAGTTCTTACAGGCTCCGACACAGGGTTTTCAGCCTCCTACACGGGGCATGACTGAGCCGTTGCAGGAAAAGGAGATTTCCAATGCGCAGAGGACTCATGATGCTCGAGGGAAAGCCCATGTGGTTGAGCAACTAGCGGTGTCCAATGATCCAAAGCAACTTGCTTTAGCTGGAGAGGAACCGTTTGTGAATGGTCAAGGGAGTAATGAACACGCTATGCGTCAGACACTTCCATTACCCAATACTTATCCTGGTTATTTTGGAGGTGGTTCAGTGTTTCAAGCTATGGCTGGACCTTCCACAGGTTATATGCCATGGAATGTGTTCGGGACAATGCAAACAGGCATGGGTAACCCTATGTACGTGAACATGGGTGTCCAACCAGGTTTTCAGGGTGCCTACGTCCAGTTTCGAGTGCCTGGAACACAATTTGGTATGGCTGGTTTTTCGCAGCCATACGTACAAAATGCAGATATGACAGGTAAAACAGTTGATGCGAGTGCTGGAATGAACAATCATGGAGTACCGCTGTTACAGGCACCTGTTTATGATAATGTGGCTCCTTTGAGTCAGCTTAAGGATTACAAGGAAGGTAGGCAGGGAGTGAAGTTTGAAACTTTCAGAGGAACTGAGGATCAATTGAAGGCTTTGACCTTCATACAGCAGTTCGATGCGGCTTATGCTGGAGGAAACTTCACGGAATCTTCGAAGAATCTTCAAGGCTGCCACTTTCTTGAAAGGGAATGCGCTTCAATGGTGGACCGCATTGTTAAACCAGGGTCAAGCCCCAACAACGTGGGTCCAATTCAAACAGCTTTTTGCGCCAGCATGATTGACAAACACTCTTGAAGTGGATGTGATAACAGAATGGCACGAGTTGAATGCTAAACAGTGTGCGAATCTGGAAGAGTACAATAAACAGTTTTGGGCCGTTACAGGTTTGTGCCATTGTCAAAACAAATTGAGAAGTACTGTTGCGGATTGCCCAAGAAAATCAGGGACTATTGCACAAAGACTACTGTCATGAATATGTTTCAGTTGATAGAGAATGCAAGAGTGGCCAGCAATCTGTCGAAGGGAGTTTCCGATGGATTTAATAGCCACAAGAAAGGGTCCCATCCTTTTTTGAACCTTGGCAAGTAAAAGTAATGCTCAACACCCTTCAAGGTGGTATCTATGCCTCCGTGGTCGGAAAAAGGTGGACAATAGTACTCTGTCAAAACCTTTTCCCTCAAAGGCTATTTAACACACAACATCGTTTTCCGCATCAAATAGCCTCTCGTATGGAAGAGCCTGCAGCTAGCTCCCCATTCTATTACTGATGAAAGATGTTTGCAAAGTCAAGATTGGTGGCGTACTGATTTGCCATATCTTCGAAGCTTCGATGATGTATCACGGAATTAGTGAGAACCAAGGGCTTCCAAGACAATGCATCGGCCGTAAAGTTTTTTTGTCCGTAAACATGGACTATCTGAAAGTGAAATTGTGACAAGATGTTAGCCCACCACATCTACTTTTTCAAAAACTGTTTCTGCGACAAGTAGTGTAAACTGTGGTGATTTGTAAAGAGTGTAGAGTCGGCTCCAAGAAGATAGTGTCGCCATTGTGTAAGCATGAAAAACTGCCAAAAGCTCTTTCTCATAAATCTTTGCAACCATTTTAGGATGTAAAAACATCTTGCTCTCATAAGCAATTACATGGCCTTCTTGCATCAAGAGTGCTCCCAATCTGCGACCACAAGAATCTCAGTAAACTTCAAATGGCCTTTGCAAATCTGGTAAGGCCAACACACGTTTAGGAGTCAACTTTTCTTTGAGTGTCTTAAAGGCTGGAATCTCTGTTGGTCCCGAAGTAAAAACGAACTCCTTTCTAAGTCAGCATATGTAGTGGAGAAGCTATCTCTGCAAACTTTCGAATGAACCATCGATAATTTGAGCACAAGCCCAGATAAGCTTTGAATCTCATGAGCATTCTTCAAATCAGGCCTATAACGAACAATCTCAATTTTGACAGGGTCCATCTTTACCTCTTTTGCTGAGACGATGTGTCCCAAGAAATGTATCTCAGGCAAGAAAAGTTCGCTCTTTTTCGCATTTATATCCAACTTATGCTTTCGCAGTGCTTGGAAAACCTACAACGGGTGGTATCTGTGTTCTGCTTCATTCTTGGAGAAGACGATAATGTTGTCAAAGAAAGGACCCACAAATGGTCGGTACTCTTTGAAAACACTATATATCGTGCGATCGAATGCAGTCGGAGCATTTGTAATGCCAAATGGCATCACCAAATATTCAAACAAACAAAAGTCGTCTTGAAAGCTGTCTTGTAGACGTCTCTAGGAGCAATTCGGATCTGATGATAACCACTCTTCAAATCAATTCGGCAAGTAAAACCCTGAAGTCTGTGTAGTATATCATCGATCCTCCGAATGGAGAAATCTCTTCTGGTTTCTTATTTCTTTATTTTGGGTTCGACTAACTCTGTAAGGTGGATGTGGTGTACTATCGGGAATCAATTATGTGATCTTCAGGACATGAAGGAGGCAACTCGTTTGGTACGCCCTCAGAGTAACAGTCAGCCTAAGCTTGCAAAAAAATCTTGTTGTTCCTTTTTGAGGTCAAACATATTTGACTTTTGTTCATCATTCAGTTCTTTCAAGAAGATCGAATTAAAAAAAAGATTAGATTTCATCAAATGGTACGGACTCGCCTTTCAGTTTTAATCAAGTACAATCTCTTTGCACTTTGCCCCATGCCGTGCAAAGTTCGGTATTTTCGTTCATTTGATCAAGGTCGGCAGTCCCCACAAAATTTGGTACCAGTCTTCCTTTCATCTTTCCTTTTCTTCCCGGTTCGGTTGCTGCACTATAACTCTCTCTGGGTTATCTTCTGGTGGTCCTCTGGTTCATCTTCTTTTCAAGAGTTCTGTCTAGCTCTTTCTACGAGTACAGGTTCCGCTTTTCTGCACTTGTCTGTCCTTTCAGCTTTCGTCCTGTCTTGAGAGGAGCAGCAACGATCTCATGCCATCTTGAGTAAATCTCATCAATCGGGTAATTTTTCGTGTGTTCCAAAAGCTCGGGCCTTTGGAGTACTTGATCAATCTTTTCACACACGTGTCAACGTGCAGTTTACGCTTGTGCTTCGTTGTGGCAAACTTCTTCACCGAAGAATTTGCCCAAATCTTCATTCTTTTCTTCAGTTCTCGAACGAGATTTTAACTTTTTTTTTTTCTGTCTACCCATCGAGAAGTGTTATCTCTGTCAGATTCTTCGCGAGAACCCATGTGTAATTTGGAGTTCTTTATGGCTTATGCCTTGTAAGACGGAGCGATGAAGACGGGAGTGCGCCCAATGCGGGATGTACAAAGGGTGGGGGTGGCTAATAAGCTCGAGGTGGAGGCACGGAGATTCTTTCACAAAAACCAACGTGTGTTGCAAAAAGGATGGGATCCTTTGCAGAAGAAGAATCTTTCTGAGCTCTGATACCATTGTAACATGCTTGGACACTCCCAAGCGTGAAATCAATAGCAACACACGAACAGAAACTTCAAAATCATTGAACTTTGAGAGAGAGAGAGAGAGAGAGAGAGAGAGAGAGAGAGAGAGAGAGAGAGAGAGAGAGAGAGAGAGAGAGAGTCAACACGCCCGACGGAGTTTCGTGCCCAGAGGTATTGGCCCCAAATTTTGGCGCCTCTTTTGGTATTTCAATTTTCTTTATCATTAACTATTTCAAAGTACAACTCCTGAGGGACCTTTGCTCTCAGATCTTGCGTCCATATGCTTTGCAGAGTGAGGCCCAAGGGCTCTTAGAATTTACAAGGGATGCCAAAAGCAGAGCCCCAAAAGAAGTTAAACTCAAAAGCAACTTGTTCCAAAAGCATATGGTCCCAAAAACTGCCAAAAAACAGCCATCGCAAATCACGGAATTCTGCACAGCTTGCTATGTGGCATGTTAGTGCAAAATGTGGAGGTCCGTACAATTGCCACGTCAACGTGTTAACGCAATCTTCGGAAATCCGTATGGTTGTGCTGTCCGTATTGCCACGTCATCAGGGACCGTCATTAGTTTGTGACATTTGCTTCCACCAACCCTTTTAACTAAGGATAAGACATGTAGCATATGAAGTCGTCTTAGATTTGGACATTGCCAATGGGTAAGTCAAGAGAGCAGTTCTAGCTCTTAGAAAAAACCTACAAGCACATAAGAAATTTAGACATGACAGTGGGTCAATTGGTCTTACTCAAGTTTGAGAAGGCGAGACTGAAGAAATAAGCGACCCAAAGGGGAAGGAGGTTAAACTTGCCAACCTTTACTATGGGTTGTTACTATGGGCCATTTAAGATAATTGACCTAAGCGAATGATGCCACATTCCAATTAGGACTCCCACAATGCTTCCCATAATGCTTTCCATGTTAGTTTATTCCGAACATATGTGGAACTACCTCCGAGTTAGCCTATTGCTGAGTACCCCCCCGAGGTTAAGGAAACATAAGAGATGATACTTCAACTGGAGTAGATCGTTCTTCATCAGGAGCAACCATTCAAGTCTAGAAAGTTTACGTGAAAGTATTTAGTAAAGCTCAAGAATTACTCCACATTGGATGTTCAATGGATGATTGAGTAGGAGTTAGCACCTTATCCAGATATTTTGGATGGTTATGTACAAGCACTACAATAGAAGACAACTGTTTAGAAGACAGAGAGATGTTATTAAATTGGCAAATTTTTTGATGTAATTTCAATTTAATGAAATTAGCACTATTAACATTTGTACACATTAGAATTGTTAAGTTAGGAATTGTAGATCTACAAGATCAGAAACGGATACCTTTGATGCGTCATGTGATGGGTGACGTAAGGCATTGTTAAGGAGTCATTCCGAAAATTTGGTGGATGAGAGGCCCAACAATGGATATTTTTCGATGTGTCATATGATGGGTGACGAGAGCATCAATTAGGGAAATACTCACGGTTTGAGTAGGAAATGCGGACTCAGGATGAGTTACACGTAAGATGCAAGCCCTTGAATGAAGATGGGCTTTGAGGAAATGCAGTTGCTTTTTGAAAAAGGGACTTGCTTTTTGAGTACATTCTCGGAAAGGAGTCTGTGTTTGCATCGCATCTATGCATGAGACTGCGTCCAGGGATGCTTGGGTTGTGTTTGTGAAAGCATGCTTTTAGCTCACAAGTTTTTGTTTAGTTTTCAATAGGTTTAGACCATTTTTAAAATTGTTCGGCCGCCCACTCAATAAGTGGGCAACATGCCAAAAGCTAAGTGTCCCCTTGTGGCTGCCATCCCCCCCCCCCCCCCCCCCCCCCCCCTCTTCCCCCAAATGCGGCGCCCCCAAGTCATTTGCAACAGATACAATGTGCCCTTGTTGTTAGAAGTGGTCGAGGAGATTCTACAACGATGGCCCGGCAAGTTCACGTGACAAGTTTGCGATCGGAGGTTGCTTTCCGTGCAGGGAGCAGCTGATGATGATTGTGTACGAGTTCTAGAAAAGTTTGCTGTTGTGTTTGTGTTTGCAAGTATACTATCTTTGAGAACCGAGCAAGGAGGCTTCGACCTACGCTCGAGGGATTCCGAAAACCGAATGCGATATAGTTTGCAGGGCCATCGTGGTGTTGAGGCAAATTGGAGGATTGAATAGAGAGAAAGATTGAGTAGAGAGCTCTTTCTCGAGTTTCCAAACGAGAAAGAATGTACCATCAAGCCTGAGGAGGTCTAGAACGAAGGGTTTCTCTGGTTTTTGTGCTTGTAAAAGATTTTGTTGTCAAAAAACTTCAATCACAATAGAGAAGATCGTGTAGATTGCGGGCTCAGGACCAATCCTCAAGGGTTGTCGGTAAATACGACACTAGTCCATAAACTAGGTAGTAGGTGTGCTCTTGAACCTCCAATATCTGTGACAACTGTCGTTTTCTTTGAGTTCTCCTAAATGAGGGGGGTTTACGTTTGCTCAAGGGGGAATGTGTTAATGGTTGTCAATAGCCTCAATGACAAGTTTGGAAGGAAACAAGGCACACAATGAGTTGGAACAGCCGGCCCCTCCTCAAAACTTCTTCTTCTCTTTATTCATGTGAGAATTGTACATAGTATCATGGATAATACTGTATACGATGCCGAGTTTCCATATCAAGGCAAGTGAAAAACCAGCATTGCAAACATTTGGCTGTTGATGGCAATCCTCCAAGCACTGTGACTTCTCTCTAGTTCTTCAGGTGCTTGCATTTTCTTCCATTTGCTTGCAATTGTCTTCCAAGTAAGGTAGCCACAATCTACGCAAGCGCATACGAAAAGAGAATGCTACATGAGTAGATTGAACGAAGTCTTTACGATAAAAACTCTTGTGTCATGTGCGCAACGAAAGGGTTTAAGGTTTTTAACTCGGATCTAGTACTCCACACAAACACAAGCTCACTTGAGAAACTGAACTGAAAAAAATGAAAGAGAGAGAGAGAGAGAGAGAGAGAGAGAGAGAGAGAGAGAGAGAGAGAGAGAGAGAGAGAGAGAGAGAGAGAGAGAGAGAGAGTTGCAAAGGATCTGGGTTTAAGGTTTTTAACTCGGATCTAGTACTCCACACAAACACAAGCTCACTTGAGAAACTGAACTGAAAAAAATGAGAGAGAGAGAGAGAGAGAGAGAGAGAGAGAGAGAGAGAGAGAGAGAGAGAGAGAGAGAGAGAGAGAGAGAGAGAGAGAGAGAGTTGCAAAGGATCTGCAAAACGCTAGGGCTGATCTGATGCTATAGGCTGAAAACGTTGATGCTATGGGCTGAAAAACGCTTATGATGATAGAGGTGATGGCGATGGAAACGCTGATGGGTGGTGGGGGGGGAAACCGTAGGGTGCTATTGGGTATTGGTCGTTTGATATCCTAAAAACTTAAAGCCAACTGACTCTTTTATAGGTTTTTAGCCATTTGTCCTACCTACTTTTCATAAATGTCTTGTCAAAGTCACTTATTAATAAATGACGTAAGTGATTGTTCATATGCCTGTATAAGTGACTATATTGTGCAAGTGAGGGTATGCAACTATGACTTGCTTGGTCATGCATGTCTCTCTTGAGGCTCACAAACTGCTAGGCTAGATTCTATGCTAAGATTCATAGTGACTTGTAGTTGTAGCTTGTCCATGTGGCTCAAGTGCAATGTGCATGTGACATCTTGGATGGCTGAAATTTTTTCATCGATGCGATTCTTTGTGATGAAAGTCTGCCATTGTTGACATAGGTCGATGACAACTTCCCCATGATCTGGACTAAAGAGGGATGGCTGAAATGGAGAGAAAACTGCCGAAAAAGAGAGATTTCAGCAAGTTAATTAAAATAGCCACATATAGTGAGAAAAGTGGTGGAGGATGATGAAAAGAGACCCCCCAAGGCTAGATGTGGTGAAACTGGCCCATAGGGTGGTAGGTTGTAGCTTTTACCCGAAATTCTTTACTTTACTTTAGATTTTCACACACAGAGAGAACTTTGCAAAGGTAACTTGGGACGGGAATTAACACTTAAAACACACACATAGGTCGGAGGCTAGAATGCTCCGAGCAGACGTCGACAACCTGTAGGCCCCAAAATTGGCGCCCCTTTCGGTATTTCTTTATTCTTTAAGAGGGGTAATTTACAAAGAAGAGCCCTGGGAATTCTTTACCTTTATCCAGCTAGATACCACTTGTTCTGGCAAAATTTCAGGAGTAAAACAACCCCAAAACTTGCATGAAGCCAATTCCCTTGCTAGAACTGACTTCCATGACATAAACCCTCTGTTTTCTGCCCAAAAACAGTAAATACAGCATGCTGTATTTACTGGTTTTAGCTCTGTTTTCAGCCCTAAACAGTCCCTAAAAAGTCCTCTTACAGTGGAGCATTGTTCCCAATGGTTCTCGCATCCGTATGGCTGAAAAACAGTCCAAATTCAACGCATAACCAGCATTGAAAATGCACCTGTACGGTGAGGTTATCACCCTCACCGGTGCCTGCTTTTGGAGCAGCAGTTAGCTACTCCTGTTCGTGCTCAAAGAGGCTCGTGCCTCAACAAAAACGCATATGCCCACACAATTGTACATGAGTCAAATGAAGAGCCCTCTTGTGGGGCATCACATTACTGCACGTAGGGGAGAGAGAGAGCAGTGTAAGTTGTGCAGGACATGAGTTCTTGCACTACATTGTACATGAGAGGGAAAGCTTGCAATCAGTAGCTCTTAACCTGTGACAAGCTTGTAAGTGAGGCTCTCCCAACTAGAAATCGAGCACTACCTCTTGTTGCATGAGGAAAGTTCACCACAGTGTGCCATTTGGGACATTTACAAACAATTTCCCGCTTAAAAATCTCTCGACTGGTTGCCCATTTGACTTGCAGTAGAGTTCTAAAATGTTCTCCTTGTCATTCCGGAGGTAATGGCGCGAACAGATTTTTGGTCCAAAATAGCAGTTCCCTAAATTTTAGGGGATGCTTCTGTTGGACTCCCACTGGTCATCTGACCATCTATCCCCATTGGGACTGCATCCAAAAATGCAATGTAGCCCAGTTGTCGGGTACTTTCCTTTGGTAACCCCACCTTGGCATTGTGCCTTTATTGAGTTCACTTCCTAGGATCCACCAACTTGCTAAGTGCGACGGGGAGACCTACATGATCTTGAACTGAGCCTAGACATTCTTTTACTATAGGAGTTCCAGTGCCGACCAACTTCCCGTCTGCGGGTGAAACTATCATTCACCATTGGCCGTACAATGTCCTACCATTTTGCAACTTCAAAAAGAGGGTCTCAAAAATTAAACAAAAATCATTGGAAAGAAACCAAGAACTAAGGTTAGTAGTTGCCACGTCCTTGTGACGTATCCCCCTCTTGAAATCGCAAACGTCCTCGATTGCATACCATATATACATGCCACTGATGATCTTGTGTTATCAACACTCTTTTATCATCGCCTGTATTTGCAAGAAAGGTCGCAACACATAGATACAAATGACTTAATGAGACCTTCATACTTTTGTCATTTCCATGTGTTACACTGAATTCATATGTACATTTGATGTGCTAGCTCTATCATTACCCCTCCTTTGCACGCATGGGGTTGGGATATAAGTAGGCTGTAATTCAATGGCTTCAAGGTAAAGTTGCAATACATTTGGTGACTCTGACAGTTCATGCTCTTCCATCCACTTTGCATCCATAGGTGGATAGTTCGTGAACTTCACCAAGTAGCTTTTCTGTCCTTATGTGCCAAAACTTGCTCAGGTACTAGAATCTCATCAAGTTCCTCAACTTTTGGCTGATCCTCATGTGGCATATCTTCTGGCACATCACCCACGAAGGGTCTTAGAAGACTCATGTGAAACGCATTATGAATTTTCCACGCATCAGGCAAGTTCAACTTGTAAGCCACATCGCTGGTCTTATCAAGCACTTGAAAAGGCCCATAGTAACGCATATTGAGCTTAGGAAACAGTTGTTCCTTGCCCTTCATCTTCTTTAACCTTGCCTTCTCAAACCTTAACAGAACCCAATCACCAGGTGACAACAGAAATTCACAACGGTGACGAGCAACAATCTTTTTCTCCTTGCCGAGTCTTCTCCAAGGCAACTTTAATTTTCTTGTACATTACATCCATGTTCTCAACATATCGATCAGCCTCAAAGATCTTGTCCTTCGTATGCGAAATGGGAGGAACTTTTTTGCTGCCTGAACAATCTCAAAAGGTGCCTTGCCAATCGACGAATGCACTGTATTATTGTACGCATACTCAAGCATAGGTAAATAGTGTTGCCACTTGTCCTTATTATCTGACACATAGCATTTCAGCAGATCCAAGACAATAGAATTAGCCTCTTCCGACTGTCCATCAGTTTGTGGATGAAACGAAGACAAGAACTTGAGCGTAGTGCCCATGTTTTCAAACAATTCTCTCCAGAACAAACTTGTCAAGCGAGGATCTCGATCACTGTCAATCGATTGTGGCATACCATGGTACTTGAACACATTGTACATGAATAACCGTGCTACCTCATGAGATTTTTTTTCCTAACAGGGATAAAATGGACCTGTTTGCAGAACCTGCAAATAATGGTCCATATACCATCATTCCCTGTTG
Source organism: Adiantum capillus-veneris (assembly GCF_014529385.1). Lineage (NCBI taxonomy): Eukaryota > Viridiplantae > Streptophyta > Polypodiopsida > Polypodiales > Pteridaceae > Adiantum > Adiantum capillus-veneris. The sequence goes on from NC_140941.1 coordinate 103,089,817, forward strand.
GCGTTCTTGGAAGATCAAAGATAAAGTCCATAGCAATGCTTTCCCATGGCTTATTCGAAATCGGCAGTGGCTGTAACAACCCTGGTGCCTTTTGCCTGTCAAACTTGACCTTTTGGCAAATTACGCATGCTCGCACGAAGGCATCCACATCTCTCCTCAAGGTAGGCCAATAGAAGAATGTCTCTACCGCTTTAACTGTCTCATTAATACCACGATGCCTTGCATACGGTGGGACATGACTTTCTACCATGACCTTATGTCGCAATGGCCTAGTGACACAAAGTCTACCATGCATCATCATAAAACCATCTCTGAGGAGGTAGTGCTCATGATGTTGCCCCTCTTGCAACTGTTCAAAAATCCTTGCGAAGTCTTCATCTGTAGCATATTGTTCCTTCATGTCATCAAGGTCATGATGATAAGGAATTGACACAACTGAAATTTGTGGCTTTCTTGATAACGCATTAGTCACAATATTCTTCTTGCCTCCCACATGCATAATCTGGAGGTGGAACATAGAAAGAATGTTTGCCCATAGCATATGCTTTTGGGATAGCTGATTGTGTCAAGAAGTATCGCAAGGTTTGATGGTCTGTTTGGACAACAAAATCAGCACCTAAGAGATAGTGCTTCCAGCTAGAAAGCGCATGAATCACAACCAAGAGCTCTTTCTCTCATAGACTTACATAGTCTTCTCCGGCCCTTGCAAAATTCGGCTTTCATAAGCTACTATCTGTCCATCTTGCATTAGCACTGCTCCGATGCTACTACAACACGCGTCACACTGGACCACAAATTTCCTAAGATCTAGCAAAACAATTACTGGATCTGAAGTCAACTTTTCCTTTAAGAGACTAAAGGCTGAAATCTCTTTTTGGGTCCATCTAAAAGTAACCTCTTTCTTTTGCGAAGTGTGAAGAGGTGATGCTATCTCTGCAAAATTCCTGGTAAGCCTTCTATAGTAGGAACACAATCCCAAGAAACTTTTGACATCGTGCACGGTCTTCAAGTCTAGCCATGTCTTAATAGCTTCGACCTTTGCGAGATCCATCTCGACATCATCCTTTGACACTATGTGGCCAAGAAAGTGGATCTCTTCCAAGAAGAATTCACTTTTCTTAGGATTGACAAGTAACCTGTGACTCCGCAACTCTTCGAACACAACCGTCAAGTGACGCCTATGCTCCTCTTATTCTTCGAATAGACTATCATGTCATCGAAGAATGTCCCAACAAACTGTTGATGTGAGCAGAAAATCCGGTCCATCGTCCTGTTGAACGTGGTAGGAGCATTCGTTAGACCAAATGGCATCACTAAGAACTCATAAAGACCAAATGTCGTTCTTAATGCAGTCTTGTGCACATCCTTTGGCCTTATACGAATGTGATGGTAACCACTCTTAAGGTCTGTCTTGCTGAAAATTACAGCACCCTCTAAATGATCAAGAATATCATCAATCCTTGGCATAGGAAACCTATTCTTGATGGTATTCTTATTCAACGCACGGTAATCGATACAATGCGATGAGCCATCCTTTTTCTGTAGTAGGAGCATTGGGGAGCAAAAGGGTGAAGAACTAGGCTGGATCAGCCCCTTCTCTAATAACTCCTCAACGTGGCCCATAATCTCTTTCTGTTGCGCCGCGCTAACCCTGTAGGGAGGTCTATTTGGTGGGCTACACCCTGGCACCAAATCTATCCGATGGTCCTCATGTCTTTCTAGCGGCAATTGGGACGGTAATGAATAAGAAAAACAGTCACTAAACTCTCGCAAACATGCTGACCTTTCTTTATCTAACATAGATAAGTTTGACTGACAATTATTTGAGACATCATGTGCAAAAATCAAGTACATAGGAAGATGATTCTTTATTACAGAAGTGATAGCCGAAGCAGGTACAATAGGGACAGACTCCTCTTTGAGCTTTACATCTAAAACACGAGTTTTGCCCATGTTGAAGGGTGATCGTCTTGCCGAAGGCATCCAGCATGCCATGTACTCTGAATATCCACGGAATTCCAAGTAGCGCATCGCACCCTTTCAATGGCATGATATAAAATTCTTCTGTGTCTACATATGATTGAATATGCAGACGAAGCTTTCCAATAATGGGAGTAACGCACTCTGAGTGGCTAGGACATGCCAACCCTGCCTCCGCCATGTACCCCATCTCTTCAGCTCTGATGCTTAGCTTCATAGCTAACTCTGGTGAGATAAAGTTTGCTTGGACACTTGGATGAAAGAAGATGAGTGCCGTCTGATCTCTAACTTTAACCCATGCTCTATATAACTTGTTTGCATCTATATTGGGCCTATCACCCACCATATCTGGCACCAAACCTGCCGTGGGTTTAGGCTTCTTGCCTTTCTGGTCCTCTTTATCATCTTAGTGAGTTGGTCTTTTCCTTTGTGGACAATTTGTAGCAAAGTGACTAGGCTGCTCGCATATAAAGCATTTATTTTCAGCCATTAAGACCACCTTTTCCTCGAGCGACTTATGCACAAAAAGCTTACTTTTCTGTTTCTTTGCTTGCGCTTCAGAAGTCCCGGCTGAGTCCTTATCCTTGTTGACCTTTTTTGATCCCTGTGACGCTTCAGGAGTTGTTTTCACAAAGGGCTTCTTCGCTGAATTTTTCTTCTGTTGCCCTCATTTTTCGTTGCTCGGAAACCCACTGTCCTCTCCTTTCAACAAGGCAAGACCAATGTTAGCAACTTCCAAGAGCTGGGTGAGGGTAGCCACTCTGTTCTTGGTACAGTAGTCCCGAAGCCCTTTAGGCAACCCACAACAATACTTCTCTATCTACTCTGTCAATGGCATGAATCTGTGAGAGTAACGCTTTACAAATCCTCCGATTGTACTCCAATCGGCTCTTACTAGTAGCCGAAGGAAGCTGGTGCCAATCTGTCATTACGTCGGCTTCAAATTCATTTGACAGCCGAGCAGATGCAAACATTTGCTTGAAGTAGTGTGTAACAATGTCAGACTTTGTAAATAATTAATTTATTTACGAGAAAATAGTTATCTAATTTAGTTGTGTGCACATCAGAATAGAACTAGAAGTTATAGGGCCTCAGGTGCGCCCAAACTTGGGCCAGAGCACCTCAGGGAGACCCTAGCTGAAAATATGCTAAAGCCCTAGTGATTGGGAAATCGGGTCTTCAATAAGGGGTAGATAGTAGCCTCAGATTTCAGGCTAGAAAAATTACGCGCGTTAATGCGAGCACCGGAATGAGATGGGGTCCTTAGAATAGAAATCCTAAGGAGTTAAAATATTTTAAACTGTTTGTGTCGGATCAAATGGCCGGACAAGTGCGAACAAATAATGCCAGAGTAGTGCCAGTACGGCATTGTGCTGTGGAGCAGGTAACGTTTTCAATAGTAGCATCCATGTCTGGAGTTGTGAGTTAATTTGCACATTTCATTAATAGCTTAGGAACTTTTAAATGTGAAAGTTGAATGGTTTTTAAGTTATTAAGTGTGCCACTTGGCACACTTACCAATGCAGAGTGACTCTCACTCTCACTCTCACCCTCCCTCTTCTCCTAGCGTCCCCCTCTCTGGCTGGCTTTATAAGAGTATCCTCTCCCCCTCTTCTCAGGTTGGCAATGCTCCTACCCTCCCTATTGTGAGCGTGCTCTACGCATTGAAGCCCTCCATGGAAGCTTGAGAGCAGCCCCTTGCGACATATGTGGTGGCCTCGTGCTCCCATTGTCTAGAACAAGGGTTCTCACAACCATAGTCAGCTTTTGGTGAAGATTCGTCGCGAGAAGTTGTAGCAGACACTCTTCGTAGAGTGCGGTGGCTGTAAATTCTCTGTTTTCATCCCCTAACCAGCTCTATTAGGATCGTTTTTAGCGGAGCACTAATAGAATTTCCCTCCTCTCTACTTACCCTACGCCTACGCAAGTTTTGGGAGATTTTATCGCGAAGAGGTCCTTGTTTTGGCGTAGGAGTGCGCACAGGTAAGAATTTCAGGTTGTGTGTAGAAAATTACAACAAGCATGTTTGTGTGCATTTTGTTTGTTTCTCTCTTGAGTCCAATGCATGAATGATTGCGCATGAAGGGCCACACATAGTGGAAGATAGACTCTCCATTGTGAGAGCTTCGACAAGCTTTTTGGAAGATAGACTCTCCTGGTGAGAGCTTGCAACAAAGCTTGCAGAAGAGAGGAAGTCCTCTTAGCAGAAAGAGAGTGAAAACGCTCTCTCAATCAGTAGTCAGAACAGAACCAAGAAAGAAAAAAAGGACGGGCGTTTGCCCCATTTGTAACAAACTTGGACACTCCAAGTCAAGAATCAACCGCGACAGCACCAAATAACCACTTCAAAACAATTCACAGATCACAATAGATTTGCACTGGCCCGGCGGAGTTCCGTGCCTAGAGATATTGGCCCCAAAGACTGGCGCCCCTTTCGGTATTTCTTTTTGTATTAATCAATCATCAAAGTACAAGAGAGCGGTTAGGGTTTCACTCTCAGACTCTGCGTCCAGATGCTCTGAGAAGTGAGGCCCTCACCACTAATTTAAAGGTTACAAGGGATGCCCAAAAGCAGAGCCCCAAAAGCTTTTAAAATCAAAAGCATCAGTTCTCTCTCTCTTAGAGACTCTTTTCCTTTTTTTTTTATAAAAAAAAAAGGAAAAGAGTCTCTAAGAGAGAGAGAGAACTGATGCTTTTGATTTTAAAAGCTTTTGGGGCTCTGCTTTTGGGCATCCCTTGTAACCTTTAAATTAGTGGTGAGGGCCTCACTTCTCAGAGCATCTGGACGCAGAGTCTGAGAGTGAAACCCTAACCGCTCTCTTGTACTTTGATGATTGATTAATACAAAAAGAAATACCGAAAGGGGCGCCAGTCTTTGGGGCCAATATCTCTAGGCACGGAACTCCGCCGGGCCAGTGCAAATCTATTGTGATCTGTGAATTGTTTTGAAGTGGTTATTTGGTGCTGTCGCGGTTGATTCTTGACTTGGAGTGTCCAAGTTTGTTACAGTGGTATCAGAGCATCTGGACGCAGAGTCTGAGAGTGAAACCCTAACCGCTCTCTTGTACTTTGATGATTGATTAATACAAAAAGAAATACCGAAAGGGGCGCCAGTCTTTGGGGCCAATATCTCTAGGCACGGAACTCCGCCGGGCCAGTGCAAATCTATTGTGATCTGTGAATTGTTTTGAAGTGGTTATTTGGTGCTGTCGCGGTTGATTCTTGACTTGGAGTGTCCAAGTTTGTTACACCATTCCTGTGCTTGTAAAGATTCTCCCTTAGTAATAAAGATAATCGCTTTATGTGTGTGTGTGGGGGGGGGGAGGCGGGGACAACCCATCTTCTGGTCCCCAATGAAGTGTCTAACTTTCTCTCTCTCTCCGATTCTGTTGTGTATTTGAAGTACAATTAAGAGTCAGTTTATGCTTCCGTATTTTTGTGACGAGTAGACCCGTGTGGCGGGTGTCGGTCCTTGCATTAACAATGTCGTCCACCATGTAAGCGCATTGTCTTTCAAGAAAGTGGCAGCTTTCTTGACCTTAGAGGCCTCTGTAAAATTCCCTTCTGCATAAGCTGTATCAAATTGCTGCAGGAAAGCAGCGTAACCGCGAAACGTTTCAAGTCTGGAACGTTTCACCTTGAAACGTGGTGTTTCACCACGAAACGTTTTAGTCCAAAATTAGAGCACAGTGAAACGTGAGACCGAAATGTGCGTTTAGCGACTTTCAAAGTAAAACTCCAATAACTTGTTGTTAGTGAAACGGCTTGTGTTTCACTTGCTAAGCAAAATGTTTCAAGGCCTGAAACGTTTCACCTGCCCTGACTTGTCGAAACGCGTTTTATGGTGACGTTGGAGGAAAGTAAGAGCCTTTGCCTTATCCTCAAACCCTCTGAAAGTGTTGGACTTTACAATTGCACCATCTTCTTTGTAAGCTTTCGGCTTTTCCGGTGCCCCCAAATTGTCATAAGGAATTGTCTGCAACATGGGTACTGTAGAAGGAATAATCGGCACGTCATGGCCATTGACATTTTGCGTCATAGGTGCCATATCTGGCTGCTGTCCAGAAAACCAGCCATGCCAAAATTACTTTGTGGCACCCCGAACTGGCCTTGGTTGCTTTGAAAGCCTTGCTGCATGCCGATGCTACCATACATGGGGTTTGGCCTCCTGCCTTGCATACCCCCAAACACTGTTCCTGGCATGTACGGCTAGCGTCCAGGTGCATAACCAGCCATACTCACCCCGGAAATATCTAGGATGTATCGTGGGTGGTGAAAAAACTTGATGCATTGCCTGGTAACTAGTTCCCCGTCCATTTAAGACAACATGCGGGCTCTGAAAATGGCGGGCTGAACCGGCATAGCCTGTGGAATTGGCGTCCTAGCCACCTGTTCATGGACAGAAGGAACGTGTTTTGGAGCACGTTACTCCGCAACATGCGAGTGCTCCAGAGAGGCATGAAGTACCTGGGCTTAAGCCTCAGTAGGCTCTGTAGGCAGTGTAGGTCGCCTTATTTGTTGTGGCAGTGGTGGCGCTTGCAAGAACTCCATAAACCTTGGGTTTTGTACCAGTCATTCGCCGTGGCAACTAACTGAGTCTTGAACGCATCATCCTCAAGTTGCCCAGTCATTAAGCCGTGTACTGGAGGAGCATTCTCATTGGGAAAAGGTACGGACAAGGGTGGCCGTGAAGTCTTTCCAACCTTAAACGCCATAGGAATTTCCTGCTCGTCCTGCGGGGAGGAACCCTCTTCCATTGTACCTTTCCCTTTGTCGGCCATAGTGTAATCCCGCGTTCCTGTACTCTTATGTCTTTTCCCAAAACAATGAAGGCTCACTTCTTGAAGAAAAAGTGATTTAGTCCTGGCAACGGAACCTTGAAACCGGCCCGTAGGGTGGTAGGCTGTGGCTTTCACTCGAAATTCTTTACTTTACTTTAGATTTTCACACACAGAGAGAACTTTGCAAAGGTAACCTGCGACTGGACCAAATCGTCAATGCATGAATTCCATTGTATATATGACAAGAGGGAGCTCTGTGTAACCGACAGGCACTACGTGCCAATAGAAAAGAACAGACTGTTTCCAAATCGTCAATGCATGAATTCCTTTTCATATATGCCCAAGAGGGAGTTTTGTGTAACCAACATGCACCATGTGCCAACTGAAAAGAACAGAACTGGAACAGACTTCAGCACTTCACAACTGAACACACACACACACACACACACACACACACACACACACACACACAGAGAGAGAGAGAGAGAGAGAGAGAGAGAGAGAGAGAGAGAGAGAGAGAGAGAGAGAGAGAGAGAGAGAGAGAGAGAGAGAGAGAGAGAGAGAGAGAGAGAAGCGAATTTTAACTTCGTAGGAAACTATCCCAAGAGACCTTAAAGAGCTAGCTATTGACTGAGATTGCTTGCTTAACTTTGTAGGGTGAAGGGCTTGTCAAAAAACAGCAATTCCAAGAGGGATCCTAGTCCAAATACAGGGGTTCAAACCCAAAGGGATACTGTTACTGCTCCACCTCCTGCTGATGTGGATAATAACACAGAGTACAGAGTTCCAGAGGCTAGTAAAAGAGCTGTGGAACAGATGAATTGGCAGATGCAACGAGTGGAACAGGAACAGTGGTTTCCTCATCAGAATTCCATGGGCAGGGAAGAGAATAAAGTTTCCTCTTCTGTGAATGACAGAGATCGACTGATTTCCCGTGACAACCTTTCTAATAGCTTCAATTATCAACGTGACCCATACATGGATAGAAATGAACAAGATAGAAGTTCACCTTCTCGCCAAAGTCAAAGGGCTGCCAAAGACGAGAAGCCTGATAGATATGAGCCGAGGGTCCCAAATGATGATGTGAAGGTTGAGAAGAATGCTACTGTCCGAAGAAGTGTTCAGTACAAAGAGGAAACATCTTCTAATGGCGCTCCATTAAGACCAAAAGACATCCCTGAGATGCTTGTTTCCCAGAATGGTTATGATGGTCACATCAATGCCATACTAGAGGTAAAAGAATTCTTACATACTGCCAACGTAATAATCCAAAGTCTCGTTATTGATGAATTGTGTTTGTTACCATGTTGAATTTAAACTCCAGTTTTGTGTGTATTGACGTAGTATTGTCTGTGAAACTTTTCAGGAAGAGGAGGACCTTATTGCAGCCCACAGGTTGGAGGTGGAGGACACAATGGAGCTGGTTCGGGAGGTATTTTTCTTAATCCAATCTGCTTTACCTTCTGCAAGTATTGATCATTGATGTGGTTGCACATGTCTATATGTATGCTGAGTATTTGTGTGTTGTTGAGATCCGGGTTGCAAGAAACCTCTTCACATGAATTTGTGCCTGTGTTAAAGCTTCATGCAAAGTTCAGTGTACCTTTTCATTCATGAATTTGTGCCTCCAATAAAGCTTCATGCAAAGTTTGCACTTCCATTTGGTCCTGAATGCTGTGACCTTTAGTTCTTACAATGAATTGTTTACTGTTGCTTTAGTTAAAGTAATTCTGTAGCTGTCAGGATAACTTGCTAGTAGAAGTTATGACTGCTTGATGGCATGATTGATTATGTTAAAACGTGAATGTGTAGGAAATGAAGCTCCTAACAGAAGTAGACCAACCTGGTAGCCGGATTGATCGCTATGTGTCACAGCTGAGCTATCTTCTCTCAAGAAAAGCAGCCGGTATCGTGAATTTGCAAGCTCGGCTAGCAAGGTTTCAGCGCCATCTCAAGGAACAGGAAATTTTAAGCCGCAATATGAATGCTGGTCATTGAGAGGATTTGCTTGGTGATCTCCATCTTTTATTCAGAGAATTCTTGGGTATCCCTTGTTGAGAGGGCCTAAGTTGATTGCCATCTCAGCTATAAATGTGAGCTGAGTGTGGGTTCTGCATTCACTTGAGGAACTACAAACTTGAGTCGCAGCAGCGGGTATGCTTAAATGTACCTATGGTTTTGTATTAGTACAGGTAGTGCGATGCCATTTGTGTTTGAAGAAAGTTTTGGAGTACGTTCGAATCATGGTTGGCACTCTGATACATCCTCAGAGTTTGCAAATGTTGTACACACCACCAAGTCTGTAAAGATGGTAGGAATCCAAAGCATAAGTGTTCCCGCCCATCAAACTACTTACCATGAAGTTTATTGTGTGAAGGAGTTTTGTTTTTTGGAGCTTCTAATTTGCAGGGCTCAGCACAAGTAATTATTTCAGCCTTTTGTCATTGTACTGAGATTTCAACCTAAGGGGGCTTGAGAAGGGGGTAGGGGCTTTAGTAGCACAGGTGAAGGACCCAAACAAATTCTAACTTGGCACCCGTTTTCCTTTATAGCTCATTTCTTCATGGTATCGTGATTATTTTTTTGCCCGATCTTGTTTTAAGAGGCTCGGGAGAAGTCAAAACTTGCTGCAATGGTGTTCATGCTCTGCACATTACAGAGCCTTTTGGAAGTCTCTCTTGGCAGGCATGAAGTGTTAGTAGTAAGTGAGCAATATATTCGGTAAGAGTGAGCCCATTGGTTAGTTTTGTTGACTTGTCTCAGTTTTTCTGCCAACAAAAATGTGTCTATAAAGGAAAAGGGGAGGCCATTGCTTCTGAAACAATTGTTTTGCCTGGGCAGTCTGCTAATGGATCTCACTGAATCCCTAGCGGCTATCATTGGCTTATTGCTAGAGCGTGCACAGTTGTTGGTTATATATATGCATGGTGCCCGATTGGATAATCAAGCCCTGCAAGGTTGAAGATAAGGTCCTCAGCTACAGCTTTGCAAAACAAATGTGAGACAGGAAACAATGGTAATGAGAGAGAACCTCAAGTCACAAATCCGTAATAGAGATGGAGCCACTCTCAAAGTGATGGATGGATATTTGTGATTTATTTAAATGTATCTGTTTCCCCAGAATTCATATGAGCTCATGCAAATCAGAGATTTTCTAAATCAGTTGGTCAGCCATCTATTGTTGAGTCATCTATTTACACAAAGGCTTGGAGAGAGTTGGTCAGTCTCTCTTTTGGGGAGTTCTACTCCAACCTCTAGAGCCAGGTGGATGGCCAGAGCACAAAATACTGCGTTGCTAATAAGAGTAATCAAGTAGCTCGTGTTTTGTGACGATGAGAAGGAATGCCAAAAGGTCCATACTTCTCTTCAAAAGTGCAAAGATTGCACCAGTGTGTGTGTGTGCGCCCCACATGTGAGAGAGAGAGAGAGAGAGAGTATGTTGAAGAGGTTGGTTAACTTTGTATACTCAGTTGGGTTAAACAATTGGTTCCACAATAACTTACAAATCAAGGCTTTTGAGCTTTCGTGTATGGAGTTTTTAGACTGCTAATGCTGTGGATGGGTCCCAAATGTTGAGCTGTAATGGAGACCCATGGGTTCAGTTTCAGTGACCATGCTTCTTTGGAGAATTCATCGTCTCAAGATTCTAATGAGGAGCATCACTCCTGAACGATAGTTTCGCCACCCCGGTGAGTATACAGGAGACAATTTAAAATGTGTGCAAGTACGTGCTTGGTTTGGGGACCCACTAACACTTTGATGTATGTCAGTCCCGTTTTGTCGTTCAAATTTTTTGATTGATAACGGAAAAATCTAGTCTCTACATTTACTAAATATTTTCCATGCCAAAATTTAAGCATCATGGTCAATTGCGTCACAAATGCCATGTGAGGCACTCACATTAGAGCTAACATACCCACTAAAGCTCATTGCACCCTTTTGAACAGAAGGAAGCAAACAAGAAATTGTTTCAAATATGGCTTTCTTCGAATAGAATGGTTACAAAGCTGTGGTGATGATACCTACAGACTATATGTGGACACAACTTTCACAAACGTGATGGAAACACATACGTATCGGATATTTTGCAATTGATTTGTTGACATTGCTTTTCGGCAAAAAGGGGGAAGTATGTTGAGGATTCTAAGCTTGTGTACAAACATCGGAGTAAACAATTGCTATTTCTGGTGTGTTAAAACATGTCATAGAGGAGAGGGGAGCAAGGCATGCAAATTATTGAATGTCTTCTTTCGATTTGAAATATGCGCTAGGAGAAAGATGCACAAATTTTTAATTCTTCATTGAAGAGCATGCCTTCCTTTCAACCTATTTTTATAAAAATATTTATTTTGATTTGTAAATGGTTCTTTCATAAGACTCTTTTTTGTCGAGTTTTTAGCTTAATATGCCATTTGAGTTTTCACCTTGTCCTTTAGAAGTGCCTTTTTTGACATGTTCAACCATGCCTTAAAAAACAAAGAGTGCATTCTAAAACAATAAAAGGAAATAAAGTCAAGCTTGAAATCAAAAGACCCATTGACAAACTAAAACAAGAAGAAGATTTTAACCCTCACATAAAAGGATAGGTCCAATCAATACAGGAAATAATAAAATACAATCTCAAATGTCTTCTTTAAGACTTGGTTTATAGAGCCAAAAAGAGCTTGATGACTATAAGCTGTCCAAAAGATGACCTGTTGGTTACCTCTTTGTGAGGCTTGGTAGCGTATTGTTGTGGTATGGTATCCCTCAAGGCTCATCACGAGCTGGAGGTTGCTCCGTACTTTCTTTTTGGTGAATACAAATCATCCACTCACTATTGTCAGTTTGGAAAAAAAGAAAGTTTTTGGTTTGCTAAAAACAGAGAAGTATCAAAGGTAGTTCAACTTCTATTGATGGATATGTCTCTCTCAAGTGGGACTTAAAGGTATTGAACACTAAAAAAATTTACGTCATTTTTGAAAGGGTGGAGTCTTGATTTTAAAAGCTATTTCTATATGCTGTATTCACTTTATGCATTTTTTGTTTGGTTTTGCTATATAAACATAATTTCTTTCACATCTTTTTAGAATAATTCCTTTTTCTATTCACATTTTGCTATAAAGTCACACTTTTTTCAAGATTTACAAAAAGCATTTTCCGTAGATGCTAACACGATGATCTTCATCTTGTTTTAAGTAGGGTCTCTCTCTCTCTCTCTCTCTCTCTCTCTCTCTCTCTCTCTTTTTGCGCTAAGTGAGGCTGTAGAAGAGGCTATAGGCCGCAAGAAGTTTTGGATAGCTTCTCTCACATTATGAATTACCTCGACATCATGAGCTTCCCCATCGGGCCGGTGGTCCCCTGCCCCCAATCGTACCTAGTTAGGTATGCAGTGCCTCTCAAGCAGAAGCTCATGATGTTATGCATTGTATGAAAAACACTGAAAAAGTCTCCCTTTTCCTATACGAGAAAATTTCTAAATCTTCTTGTGAGGAACCAAGGATGTAGATGACATCTTGGTCCTCTCACTCACACCAGTGACCACCACAACCAATGCAAGAGTTCACACAACTAGGCACTATTAATATATACATTTGGTTACAAAAGATGGTATGGTGTTGCCAGATTAGAGGCATGTACATCTAAACTAACATAATATGGCGGACGGGGGAGCCCTTTACAAGTGGCAAAGTCTACAACATGGAAGCTAAACTCCAAAACTAAGAGAAGCATCTCTAAGGGTTTTTGTACAAGAGAGTGTGCATTTTGTTCACAGAACCTCGGGCGCATCGACAAGTGGGTAAAAGGGCAGTGTCACCTTCAGTCGCGGAGGAGAGGCAGCTGGTGTGGCCATGTTTTTGTGAAAGCTAGTGGGCGGGGCCGGCAATGGCACCACTGCCTCGTCATCGCCCTTGGCCTTGGCAGCGTTGTGTTGCTTTGCTGGCGCGGCCTTAATGCTAGTGGCAGTGAAGAGATCAGGCAAGAAGAAATCCAAGCTGTCCATGACAAGGACAATCAAAGTAGCGCACCTGTGCGATTCAAACAACAAACAATCGCCTTGCTTGCTTGCTTGCGTGCGTGCGTGTGTGTTTAAATGGAAAGCTTGGCGTGGCAAAAACCATCTTGCGATTTAGGTGGGCGCTGCTGTTTTGTGCATCACTGCTCTGGAGTTGTCGCAAAATCAATGTGCACGGGTCATTGGATTTTATCGCCTTTGGCATTTTTCAAGGTCTCCCAAACCCTGGGCGCGGCGCACCCAAAGAGAGAAAGGGAGAATGTCGTGGGGCTGAGCGATCACGCATCCTTGATCAAGAGAAGAAGAAGAAGAGAATTTTGACGTCGTAGGAAACCATCCCAATAGACCTTAAAGATCTATCCAACGAGGGCTGGAGCTGAACTCAAGACGTGTTGAATAAGCGAGAAAAAGAGAATTTTAATGTCGTAGAAAACCATCTCAAGAGACCTTAGAGATATATCCAACGAGGACTCGAGCTGAACTCAAGACCTGTTATTCAAGAGGGAAATGGCATAACCAATCTACCACACTTGGGTGATAGAAAGTTTATACCATTTTCCTCTTCTTATTAACACACACACGCACACGCACACCCGAGAAGAAGAGAATTTTAACGTCGTAGGAAACCATCCCAAGAGACCTTAAAGATCTATCCGACGAGGCCTCGAGCTAAACTCAGAGAGAGAGAGAGAGAGAGAGAGAGAGAGAGAGAGAGAGAGATGGGTCAAAATTGGACCTTAGCGTCGAGTGCATCTGTGGAACAGTTAGGTGGCATAATTTGATTGGATAGTTTTGCTTTGAGGACCACCCCTCCAACTCATTAGGGAAAGTGAGACTATCTTTACACGCTAACTGTTATATTTGGCTCTCAGATTGTCAACTTTCTTTTGATCCACAAAGTAGTCTTGCTTGGTGGGCCTTTCTAAAACAATTTATAGCAATGAATCATTAAGAAAACATGATTTTGACAGGCTGCATGGAGCCAAATTCATGTGTATCGGATGTGATATATCTCTGTCGTCTTGGTGGCTCAACCAATGTTTCCAAAATCAAGAAACTGGTTTCATTTGGGCTTGATCCATTAGGGAAAAGGATTGTAGCTGTGAATGGCGACGGATCATGTCGCCTAGAACCTCTTCAGACGGTATGCAGAATCGACATTAATTGTATATTTTTAAAGACAACATACATGTAAACCAAACTAAAGGAAGCATTGTGCAAAATTCTAAAACAAGCAAGTGATAAAGCATCAACGAATTGCAATAAGAAATAAAATGCTTTACTAATCTGTAATGATGTATAGGTGCGTTTCGATTGTCCAAATTGCAGGCCAATATTTGAGTCAAGCTACAAAAAAACAATGTGAATAGTTAAACATTTTGCCTTGCAATGAAGGGTCACAGATTTGAAAATACGAAATATACGGTGCATGTCATGCAGAAATGCCATACAAAAGTATGGTGGAGAGTTGGCATTGTGGCCTCTCCAAAAATGATAAGAAACGAAAGCCGTACCCTACCCCGTAGCATTTATCTGTTGCGCCAAGCAAACGCATAGCCATGGAAAATATTGGATGCAGATAACAAACCTTGCAGTGTTGTCGAACTGGAGACTTGCTTGTGCAATCAAAACGTCCACTGTTGTGAATATATGTCCTCTCTGTCAGACACAAAACACGCATTTAGACAAATACAAAAGATGCAAGATATTGATTAATAAACCCAAAGATAACCAGATCTATGTTCTATGTCAAGGATCCACTACATAAAGAGTTGCATTTCAAATCAGTAGTCATACGATTAGTTGGATTCCTGATAAGAGAATGAAGATAAGAAAAGGAAAACGGTGGCTAACTAACAAATATTATGTTATTTTGGCATCTTCTTGGCTCAGAAAAGCATGACTTAAAATGTATTATTTATCATTTTTAATTTCTCTCTCTAAGTTGAAGTGGAACTTCTTAAAGGGTACAAAAGTGAGTCCAAATTTCTTCTAATGACGAGGGCCCACAAGGGGAGGTGCTTATCCTTTTCAAGTATTAGCCATGAAACATGGTCGGGAAAGGGCTGCGTTGCATTGGGCAAGAGCCACACATAGGCATCACCATGGCCACCTAATTGATGCACCACATGTACTGAGAACAACGGATAGAGCACGTAGCTGCCAGCAACAAGCTACGAACGTGAACACAAGGTGTCTCTCTAGAGGGGACCCAACAGGGAGCCCACAACTTGTAGGTTGAGAAGACAAAGCCTTATTGTTAGACCAACTCTTTTGTCACCCTAGGCTAGCATCTTTACTAGTTTGCTATAGAGCCAGTTCACGTGTCAGAGAGATTGCTAGATGCTTGATCTCATGGAGGTTTCCACCTCCAAATTTGATTACTCTTCTCCGCAGCTTTAGACAAGGGTACTAGTGCTTACCTACTGCTTACACAAGTTGCAGTGAGCACTTTCTTCGGTTTAAGAGATGTCGATTAATGGGGGTTGTTCTGATGTTGAAACAAACAAGGCGTCACAAAGAGATACATCACATATCCATACATTTTGCTAGCAGACCATGCAATGATTATTGCACGAAACCAGAAACATGTAGGGATTCCGCTAACAAGCTTCCTGGCACATGGAAGATGCTCTTGCATCAAGAAGATCCTAGTGCCGCAATTGCCCTCATCTTGTCTTTGAAGGCTTGTGCCAACAACAGAGATCTGTGTAAATGCCGTGAATTGCACAAAGAAATTGTGACTGGTGGGTTTCTCGAAAAGAATGTATATGTCGAAAACACCCTTGTTAGTGTGTTTGCCAAATGCGGTGCACTTGAGAAAGCACAAGTAGTGTTTGATGAGCTCCCCTTCAAGAATGAAGCTTCACGGAATGCCATATAGGGAAGCAGGGAAGGGATTTTCTCCCAATCTAGATACACAAAACTTTCATGGAATGGAATTTGGGTGCATCCACTAACTATAACATTATCTTTAGGAATCAACCACCATTACCTGGTGCTATCATAATGACATATGTGTAGCTAGAAGAGGTTAAACAGTATGAACCAGTAGTGTCAGTCAATCATGTCATAATTACAGCAGCATGAAATAGGATTGATGTGGAACTCAGCTACATCATAAGAAAAATTTAATAATCGACCATTATACCTTGCTTCAAGTTCATCCGGCTGCAACTTCCCATCTTGGATATTTCAACATCAACCCTTCATGACAAGCATTGCCAACAAGTGGGATTCTCTCATTAAGCAAAGCTACCTTGTCCTAGTGGGCCGCGTGCCCAAAACGTTTGACCATATCGTTGTAGTTATCTACTGTCGGGTTAAAAACACAATCTTTGCTTATTCCCAATTGCGGTCCAGAAGACCAGTGCGACAACGTGAATCTAAAACAATTGCAAAAGTGACCATATCTAGCTGTAGGCCTTGTCCCACCATCTTGTCAGAGAGAGAGAGAGAGAGAGAGAGAGAGAGAGAGAGAGAGAGAGAGAGAGAGAGAGAGAGAGAGAGAGAGAGAGAGAGAGAGAGAGAGAGAGAGAGAGAGAGAGAGAGAGAGAGAGAGAGAGAGAGAGAACAAATTCGTCCTTCTCAAGCCGGGCATACTTGACCATGGGTATTAAAAGCATGTGGCAATTTACCAGAGGTAGACAAGGGCCATGAATTCATGCTCATATTTGTAAAGAGCATTTTCTGGAGAAACATATCAAAATTGGGAATGCTTTCGTAGATATGTATGCAAAATGCGATGCATTTGAAAAAGCGCAGGCTGCGTTCTATGCTCTCCATGGGCATGGTGAAGTAGCCTTAAGTTTCTTTGAGCATATGCAACTATGAGGCTTCTCTGCAGATGTAGACTGCAGATGCAGTTGCCTTTGCTTGTGGTTTAAAAGCTTGTGCAATAATAGGAGCTGCAAACAAAGGGCAAGAATTACATGTCCCTCAATCATGGATTTGATGTAAAACTCCCCCAGCTTTATAGGAAGATTGCAACAGACGGCGTGAGGCGATATATCAGAAACCTTGCATCCATGGGTGCAAGTGTCTTCGAGGATCATTATGGTCGCGGTAGTGGTACCAGTCTCACCACCAGTCCAACATTCACCAAACTTAGGGCATTTTTGCCTCTTTACAGACCGTGTGATTGATCCTGCTAAGATTTTCTGCCCTCATGTCCACTTTGACGTTTACTCTTTCCATTTCATCAACCTCTGTCGTCTGTTACCTCCCTTGGGTGTCTATCTACTTGGAAACATGTTTGGATTGGGAGGATCCTCGTGGAGGATTTAGGTGGTGCAAGTGCATGGGGCTCATTTTTATTGTTGGAATGGAGCGTCCCTCCTCACTACACCGATTTCATGCTGTCTTTTGTTTTATTTCATATGAATATTATTGTATTTTATTATCCAAATATTCAATTAAATTTATTTTTTTAAAACCTAACATTTTTGTGCTTGTATGAATGTGTAGGCAGCTTGTGAACTTATCATGGAGGCTAATCCTTGCTCCCACAACATCAATGCAACTGCTTCTGGGTGCCCATTGACTAGTGGGTGAAGGATCAAAAAAAGGAACTTCCAATAAAGGAAAGCAAAAGGTTGGTGGCAAGGTGCCAAGGCCCGAGTGGCAATTTGCAGAGAACATTAGATCATTTATAGATTGAAGTTGCAAATTATGTGGCAAAGGAAAGTCAGGAGTGCACGTCGTATTAGGGAGCACTTCCTTGGATCAGGGAATGGAACATCTAATAGCTAGGGAAAATGGAGGTAGATGTAATGGGGTAGCTCATGAGAATGCCACAAAATGCTTGAGAGAGTTATTAGGAGGTGTAGCCAATGCGAAGCGACTTAGAATAATGACCCCAAGCCGATCGACCTCAGAGGTGCAATGTAGTGTTTCTCAAGGCATACAAAATAGTGGTTCACCCTGCATCCGAGCCACTACACACACACACACACACACACACACACACACACACACACACACACACACACACACACACACACACACACACACACACACACACACACACACACACACACACACACACAGAGCTAGTACTCAAGATGGGTCGTGTGAGCACTAGTTTGGAATGCATTGAATGAGGCAAGTAAGTCTCAAGAAGAGATTTTGACCAACTGTCCTTGAAGAGGCGCAATCTGCTCTTGCACAAGCTATCTACTTTACAGGTGGTTGTATGTTGATGGTCACATTACAGCCATGGAAACATGCATGAAAGAATATCGGTGAGGTGTAGGTTTTAACCCTCCATCATATCATCAAATGCACACAACGTTCTTGGATAAATGCTTTGTAGACACCCAAAAGGAAGTTGAGAGATTGATCTTGAAATCAATAGATCAAACAAGATGCAATATAGTTAGTGATGGATGGTCAAATGTCCAGCATAAGCCGCTAATTAATGTGATGCTATTTAGTCCTCGAGGGGAGTGCTTCATTAAAGCAGTGGACAGTTCAGGTGAGATTAAGTCAGGGAGCTATATAGTTGATATAATAACAAGAGACAATTTATCAAATAGGTGTCCACAATGTAGTGCAGGTGATTATGGACAATACAAAAAATTCCAGAGCAGTCGGTCGTCTATTGGAGGAGTGATTTTCGAGCTTGCACACATTTGGTTGCAATGCACATAGCTTGAATCTTGTATTGCACGATTGGTATAAAAAAGATGGCACTAATTGGTACAAAATCATTATAGACAGTGCAAGGAAGGTGGTGAAGCTTATTATGAAGAGATAGTGTGTTCTCGACATGTATCGGCAAAGTATGTCTACAATGTTGAAGCTATCGTGTGAAACAAGATTTTGCACTAACTTCTACATTATGGAAAGTCTGCTGCAATACAGAAATACTGTTTTAGAGACATTTTTTTGTGCTAATTTCTATGAGTGAGAAGCTGAGCAACCAAAAAGAGTAAAAACAAAGGTGAGGTCCTAGAAAGTGCTTATTGATGATAGACACGTTTGGTCTGACGTTGGTGACACATACTTGGTGATGAGGCGTGTGATGATATCTTTGCGACAATTTGATCTTAAGTTACCCAATATAGGGAAGGCGTACATGGGCTGGTATAATGTTTAGGAGAGTTTGAAATCTTCTTTAGAGCCTGCAAATTGTTTGATTAAACCTTGGAAAGAACCTTTTAGTAAATCTAAAAGGGATATCTTTAATAAGTATGTACATGCTCTGTGGGTCAGTACGCATAGCCCTCTCCATAATGTTGCTTTTTTGCTTGATCGAGAGTATTGGAACATGGACTATGATGAATTGGATGAAGAGGTGATTGCAGACTTCTACGGCGTGGTCAGTAATTTCTATAGAAATCCAGATGATCAAGCCCAAGCCGTCTTTGACCTGACAAAGCATAGGTTAAAGGATGGCCTTTTTAGTTCTGATTTTTTTCATCTCTCTCTCTCTCTCTCTCTCTCTCTCTCTCTCACACACACACACACACACACACACACACACACACACACACACACACACACACACACACACACACACACACACACACACACATGCACACATGCACGCACACATGCACACACACACACACACACACACACACTCATAACATGGGATGATCTGGATGAATCACATGAATAGTATCATATTATAAACAAATTCCATAAAAACCTAAAATCACTAAGTACCATAAATTCATAGGAACTTTTTTAAAATAATAAACATTATGCTGGAATACTCAAGGTCAAATGTTCAAACTGGCAATATTTCCAAGATATGTCTGGGTCTATATTCATGATTATGACTATAAATGATGGTTTATGCAGAAAAGTTATGTATCAAGAAGTACTTTGGCCACCATTTTTCCCTCGGACAACATGTGAACATGTTCTTCACTCGACTTGGATGATGGAGATGATATGGTGAAATTGCAAGCTTAAATCGATTTCCCCCCCTTCTTTTATTCCATGTACTTTGAATATGCCCAATATTGTAATGTTCCTTCTTAATAAAAACCTTCTGCTCTTTGGGTGCATCATTTGTGGCCTAGCACATGGCGGTGGTGGGATATTATGGTGATTTGCTTACTATAGATAGTTGTACTCTAACTACTTAAGGTTATATTTGGTTTCCTTACCTAATGCTCATCTCCGATATTAATGCCACCTCGCTGGCACTGTGCCTTGCTCTGCACCCGAACTTATGGTATATATATTGACATGCATATGCAGGGTTTTCGCACACCGCTACCTGCGTACACCCGCACACTCTCGCATGCTTACATTTTGCTGTAGGATAATAATCTGCCGCTCTGCATATTGGCTGTGGTAAAGAGAGTACTCATAAGCAAAGGCTAGAGCACACACACTCAACTCACACTCACATACACTAGCAGTTGCAAGGTATTCCATCTACTTGCGACTCTTATCTCTTGGGAAGACGTTGTCCCCTTGCTGGTTTAGCAAAATGAAAGGTTCTACTACATCCTACTTCGCCGTAACATATGGCATCAACTAATCCAGTAGGTTATCATACCTACTGAGATTAATTAAATTGAATGCTTAAATAAACTTATGGACAATGATGCTATGTTTGCCTCATTCTGCTTTGTTATACTGGTTAGTTTCAAATTATACAATACTGCTCATATGTTTTTACTAAAATGCTCATCCTTTATTTCTAACACAAACACATGTGAAAGTGTAATGGTATATTCTATGGATTAGATAAATAATGAGGTAAGACAATAAATACATTTATTGTGAGAAACAGCCCGTTATCTTGTGCTTAATTTTAGTACCTTGTAATTTCCAAACACTGTAGAAACATGAATAGATAAAGAACCTATTGAATGATACTTGATGGGTCAGTAAAAAGATATGTCCATTTCAAATTGGACAGTGTACGAAGGTATAATGTTGATGTATGGTTTTTTTTGAAAAGTGACACAAAAAACAAACAAAATGTTGGCGAAATTTTTGAAGTCTCGACATGGTACGGGATGTGTTTGAAACAATAACTTTACTGGAATTATGTCATCATGATAGTAGCATTTGGTGGATGGTATATGAAGACTCATTTTAAAAGGCATATGGCAGTAGTTGACTTGTAAATTCTGGTCTTTTTTATGCATACTGAGTATATGTCTCTTTATCAAGAGGATGTCTTTGAATCTCATAAAAAAGAAAAATCTATGACCATGATGTTGTGATGGGTATTATAACTAATTGTTTAACACACATAAAAAAATGGTAGTACTTCTCACCCAAAACTCAAATAGGGTTAACATACTCGTTGTGATATGGTAACTGGGACTAGCTTTTAAAAAAAAACTGCTTTTAATGTTACACTTTCCATTTATTGCCAATATCTCATAAATAGATATGTATTTCAAGTTCAAGCTAAGGGCATGGAATGCAATTACAAAAGTATTGCTAAAATGCGTGTGTGTACTGATCTAGTCAGGATGAAAATTATCAATGAGAAAATATATGTAGAACGTAACGAACAGAAACCAAACCCCTTGGTAGTTATTCATGATACAAATGACATAACCTTGTCTAGGACTAGACCTTTACTTGCCCGAAAAGCCAAAAATGTTGTACATTACCCTGGATAACTAACGTTGTACTGACAATTGAGTGTGCGATGGATGTTTTATGGGAGTGATGACGATAACAAGCGGCTGATGTTGCCTTATACCTATCTACCCACAATGTTTAGGTGTGTTCTAATACATATGTATTGTTGGATGGTGGCAGGTATAAACGTCAGTCTTACTCTATAGAGGATTCGTCGCCACACACACACACACACACACACACACACACACACACACACACACACACACACACACACACATTGGTGAACATACCTTGATCAAACATTCATTATTTACAAATCTCTCTCTCTCTCTCTCTCTCTCTCTCTCTCTCTCTTTTGCCTCTCTCATGTACACTCATACAAGCACATAAATGCACCCGAATCATTGCACACACAGTCTTCTCAAACGTTGTGATATATGTTGGGCAACAAGCTTAACTACCAATGCAATAAGTGTCTCTCTATTACGTCACACTTGTGTGTGCTAGTACACATGCACACTCGTATACAAACACAGAAAATATACCCAGATCAAAGCATGCACACTCTTTTCAAACATCATGATATACACCGTGCAACAAGATTAGCCATCAACCGGACAATGATATATGCACAAAAATCGTTCGCAACAAGCCAATTACAACGGTTAACAACCCATAATAATCCGATTCGACTTTGAACAACATTGAAAAACATTTAAAGACTGCAATACCAAAATCACATAGCCTAATATTAAAAGGGTTGAAAGTACACATCTTAAAACAACAACTACAATAAGATAGATATGGACCAAAATAAAACAGTACAATATGATCATATGGTGTCAAGGGCTTAATTCTCTAACATTAATGAGGAAAGGTGAAATCCGGTCGTCCTCATCGCTAGTGTCATTGTTGGCTTTGTCATCGTTGGATCCATTGGATTGTCCTTGCGCAGCAATGTATGTCATCCACACTTCTACACAAGCCTCCACATGTGGTTAGTAGGATGCACACTCTTGTGGCGTGCAAAAACCATGTTCCCCCCAAATCATGATTGCATTGTTGGCTAGAGTGGAAACTTGCTCGATATCCCCTTTGGTTGGATGTGCATTGAAATGAAGGTCATGCATGGTGTTGAATATGGACATTGTGGCATCATTGATTGTACGAGAAGCCTCAGTGTAGTTGCGCGCACTTTGTGCTCTGTATAAATAATTCATAGCATACACATTGTTGATGGGGTCAACAAGGGGGGGGGGGGGGGGGGGGGGGGGGGTTTGAACATGCTGAGGGCAATGCTCGCATTGTGCGGGTGGCCCACACTGATCGTGTTGTCCGCAATTTTCCCTTGACATGTAAATATGTGAATGAGAGAAAACTGAAGGAATAGCTTTTGCAAATAGAAATTCAGAGAAACTTGCAAATGAATGAAAGAATAAAACTAGTGTTTTTTTGGCTATTTATAAAGAACCCCGAGTGACTTTACTTTGAATATCATTCGTACCATGTCCTCCATAATATTTCCACATAAAATAAAGAAAAAAAAAATCTCACTAAAAGATTAACCACCTTCGATTGACTTGCCTTCAAAAATTAAAACATAGTTACAAAAATCAAAACATAGTGGCAAGCACATAGCACATGATGCTCATCAAAAATTAAAACATAGTATGAACAACCAATAAGTTTTGGTGTGCCATTACTTCCCAGTGGCCGCAATTCTTGTGGTGGTTGCGCTACTGGGGCGTGTGTAGGTGGGGCCCTAATGGGTAGTGTGGAAAATAGTGACCGATAGAGCGATTGACCATGGCTTGTTGGCCAAAATAGAACTATAGCTGGAGGTCTACTCGGAGGAGGAGCACATGGCACAATTGATTCTACGTTTGTTAGACCGCTACGTTGTCCCATTGAACTTTATATTGTCAACAATGTTGTCTAATGACATAGAGGTAATACACCTTCGAGCTCTTTGGATGAAAATTGTTTTAAGGTCTATAGATAGGGTGTACAACCATGGTAAAATTCGTGTTTAAGCTATGAAAATTTGTAGGTGTGCATAACATATACTATTCCAAACACATTCCCATGAACTTTGCCCTTGAAGTAGCCAAAGACAGGCCTTCTATGTTATATAAAGTGGACGTATGAGTTCATCTCTCTCTCTCTCTCTCTCTCTCTCACTCTCTCTCTCGCTCTCTCTCTCTCTCTCTCATATGCAACTAACGAAAATGTTCAATTTTGTCCCTTACAAGAGAAGACATATAGTTATATATATTTCCATTGGAAATTTGCTCTCACTAATTTTTTGAAATAATTGATCATAAAGAGGACGATTAGATGAACTTTTCATCTTGTGTTTGTGCTAGATAGTTGACATATTTCATGCCACTGCTATGGATACACTCTTAACTCTTTCTCTTTCTCTGCCATTCACTTTCTTTAAGCAAGAGAAAGAAATTCTCTTTCTCTCTCTCTCTCTCTCTCTCTCTCTCTCTCTCACTCACACACACACACACACACACACACACACACACACACACACACACACACACACACACACACACACACACACACACACACACACACACACACGACCCAAATCCTATTCATTTTACAATTTCAAAGATTGCAAAAAAATATGACAACAACCAATCTTGCACTCACCCCCCCTCTTCTCTCTCTCTCTCTCTCTCTCTCTCTCTCTCGCCCCCCCTCTCTTGCATATCCCAAGAAAAAGCCCATTATTCTCAACCAAAAACTCAACAACAGCAGTTGATGAACCTTTCATTATCATGAAAGTAATCTACATTTTTTAAGTCATCCATTTTGGCTTGTGCACAAAGGTTATAAATTGGCTACAAATCAAGCTCATGCAAGGAGGCACGAGCCATATCCAAGGTATGCAAATCGACTTACAAAGCAAAGAACTCATGCATCATAGAGAAGGGGCTACACATGCATGAGGCATGTCTACTTCTTGAGCTTGTATGCAAGGTTCATTGATGATCCATATCACATGCATGATGCATGCATGGACGAGTTTACATAGTCCCGTGAAATATTTGGAATACTGCAAGGCAAGCCATGACCTTTGAGCAAGTAGAGCCATGAAGGTTTTCAATATCATGAATGTTTATTTTAGGCAAGGTTTAAGCAAGGTGTAACCACAAAGGAGAGTAGGCCATTTAAGGATATTGGCTGAAACCATTGATGTTGCCATTGTAGCCAAGGGTTTATTCATTTGCTATTTGTGAACTGCATGCAAGGTGTACCAATTTGGTGGAATTAATTCCACTCAAGAAGGTTATTATTTAAGCTTTCTCTATGATGCAGCACACTCTGTGATGACTTTTTGCACGTGAGTGCTTATGGAACTGTTTCATAGGGGGCACTCAAGGATTGGCATTTAATTATACTCATTGCATTTTCTATTATGTTTGGGATATGGATATCTTCTTTTAGGAATTTATTTTGCCCCTATTGACAAGCAACAACTCATTTATGGTTGAGTTCAACTATTCTATACACAAGCAATGGATGATGTTTTCTTTTATCATGAAGCAGGGTTGTGAACCATAGCTAGCCAATTTAGGTGGCATTTATTTTTTCTACTTTTGTAGTAGTTTATGGACTACAATAGTCACAGTCTATCCAAAGATGGAAAGTAGCTACGAATATGTTTCAATCATACCGATATTTTGGAAACATTTCAAGCATTTTTATGATGACTATCAGGTTGAAAGAAAGTACAATGTATGCTTCTAGTTTTGCTTATCTTCAACAATTCAATTGCAGAGTTTTACCAATATGTTTACAAGATAGTATATCTACAAGATGATATGCCATGTCATGTGTAACTGAGAGATACCCCTTCCCAAGGGTCTATGAAAAAAGTATACAATTTACACGTTTATACAATTTCAATATATATCAGAGTTGCAGGAGCATTTGCATAGGGGAGGAGTTCTCAACACCGGACCTAGCATGACCTTTAAGCCATGAGTTGGATTGCATTAAGAGGTATCTAGTGACTAGTGCTACCCCTAAATGTGTGATATGAATGAAAGCGCACTCAAGAAAATGACCAAGTGGAGGGTGAATATATGTGTACACTGCATTGCAAGAAGAGAGAGAGAGAGAGAGAGAGAGAGAGAGAGAGAGAGAGAGAGAGAGAGAGAGAGAGAGAGAGAGAGCAGAGCAAAGAAATAGGAGAATGACAAAAGATAATCTTTAAATGCCCCATTTAAATGAAACATGCAAACCATGAACTCATGCAATAACAAAATGTGGGTATACCATAACTTAGAAGCACCGGACCGTGTTTAGGGATTGATGCGTCCACCCCTCCACTTCTGCTCCTACTACGAACAGAGAGAACTTCACTTTTTAGGGAGCGAGTGAGAACGCCTCCAACTTATCTAGGCTAGACCTAAATGGAGGCCGCTTTGCCTCCCCCCATGAGCCCAAGCTTTGAAAGGATTCCAAATACTAGCAGGTGGTACTAGTTTAGGCGCCATGCCTCTTTTTTACCTGGAACTGGGTGTTTAGGCAATGCTAAGGCAAGATCGCTGATGTGTTAGCCATGAAGGTTGTTCAACCCTCAACACACTAACCATGTAGAGGAACCTAATCTTGTAGGGATGCTGTCATGAGGAACATAACACATGAGTCTAGTCAAAATAGCATCTTGTATATGCACAAACAATCCTTTCCAAGCAGTCAGACTGTACAGGTCTCTATCCTTATAGGTCCACCATAAAACCATAAAAAACAGTTCATAATCTATCCCAATATAGTAAACCATAATCCAATCCCATCACATGGGTGAGCACTCCACCCAAATAACGATGATATACATCCAGCCTACGAAACCACTTTAGCACATAACATTGCTGCAAAAATTTCGGCAACACAAACATAACAAAAAAAATGAGCCAAGGGACACATCGGCTTTCACCAATTAAAATCACAACCATAATCCATGAGGGATCTTAGCCCCTTACCACATACCATATTCCTTACTGAACCAACTCCCACACTTGGAGTTTGACCATACCCATCCATTGTAATCAAACCGAGCCAACACACATGGCCCTTAAAGAATGAACTTTTTATGCCTAAAAGAATTCTGACAAGCGACTAAACATAACTTCAAAATACCATTTTGATAATTTTTAACCATGCATAAGTGGTATACTATGACGACATCTCACCCTCCTTACACATAGAGCTAGTTTTGTCATAGAAGGGTGGAAAGCAGTATACACATGCACATGAGACATCCACATCGATCCATGAGGTTCCATACATCATATGAATGATCTTAAATCTCACACCTGCTCCCTTTACCTCCACCTCATACACATTATTTCATTTCACATGCAGCTAATAAAGCGCTCTAGTTAATTGAATCTATTTAATAGTCATATGCCTATTGTATGAGTGCTTGTGTGCTTTGATGTATATTTAAGTATAGTCTTTTTTGGATATGCATGGTTTTGCACTTAAGCTTGACTAAGAATTGATTGTTGACTCTTAAGGCTTCAAAGAAGTTTGCCATCGTGTGGATGTTGTTTCTGGACTATTACACAATGTATGTGTGTGTGTGTGTGTGTGTGTGTATATATATATATATATATATATATATATATATATATATATATATATATATATATATATATATATATATATATATATATATATATATATATATATATATATATATATATATATATAGAGAGAGAGAGAGAGTTGTGAAAAGAGGGATGTACTGCCTTGCTTCCAAGGGGCCAAACACTAACTCCTCCTCTTTTAATAAAGATAGTTGCATGAAGGATTTCACACACTTTAGTGGTATCTCAAAGAAGCAAGAAAACACTTGCATATAAATTTAAGTCAAAACAATTATCGAGATAGCAAGAAAGAGAAGGAAGGCCAACAAGATGATGACCCATGGACGATTGCTGCTATGAATTTCACATTCAAGAAGCTAGCAGAGTTGCCATCATGAATTTTAGATATGAGTGTCTAATAGGTGAACATTGGCTTGGATAGCGCTGGCCAGGTTCTTTAGTGTTGGACTCTACCTCTAGCTTTTGCTGCATGTAAGGGTACCCCCGCACGGGAGGGGGATAACTATTTTGAGTTACCCCCTCCCCCCTCCACTAGCTCCTCCTCCTTGAGGTGTAGTTGCAAAACAAACACAAAATTCAAACTGCTACTCACATTATGTGTCAGTGGGAAAGTCCAATCAATAAATTCAACATTGATTTTATGATGGCCCCCCTCTGTGTGGGGGGTACCTAATTGAGGTTATTGTTGCCCTTCATAAAGAGCTGATCCATGGTATCAATGATGTGACTAGAAGGCTTTAGCATGTGCTACATGGAGAACACAATGGGAGTGTGATAGAAATGGTCAATTGAATTCAGATTTCATCCTACCTGCGTAGGTGTGGCATTTGTATAATGGCTAACAACTTCACAAGGATGGGTTTTGGTTATATTTTGGCTCGCATGCCTAAGTGGTAGAGGAGTCAAAGCTAGTTGTGTTCATTTGAAATCGTTGGTAGCAATTGACCAAAAGGTCAACACGTTTCCACATTACGTGCTTCAAACTCACAATCTCGCTGACTGCAAGCGATAGGCTACCTCCACGCTACACACGCACGCTTGCAAAGGTTGCCTCCCCCAAAGCGTGTGACCGGATCTACTGGTGAGTTCCACCTACACGTATGCACACTAGCCAATTTTTGGGAGGGCTAGCTTGCTAAGTCTCCCCCCAAAGCGTGTGACCGGATCTACTGGTCAGTTCTACCTACACGTATGCACACTAGCCAGTTTTTTGGAGGGCTAGCTTGCTAAGTCTTTCATGGAAGTTCAAGTCAATCCTTGGAGGATCTGGATCAATGTGAATCAGCAACACCTTTATCACTCAGCACGGCAAGAGAGGCTCCCATAGTAAGGACGATGTACAAATGGCACCCCAAGTCAAAACCATAGAAATGCATTGATTTCTAAATATGTTCTCATGTTTGGCAATGCTCTTGTCAACATGTACAAAATGTAGTCTATGTTTGATTTTGAATAGCTTCGTCCTTAGGTTGCATTGGGCGTGCCCGTATATATAGGGTTTTCTCTAGATCTGGTCACCTATTATTGCATTTTAAATATAAATGGCATGATGCAAGATGTTGAAATAGGCAAGCCAAGTCAATGTGAGATTGATAATTAGGACTGCAGTTCAAAACCAAGATGAGATGGTTGGTCTAATGCTGAACGAGCTCAGCCAGATTATTGGCCACATAGAGATCTAGGCCAAGGAAGTGCATGAAACCAAAGTGACTTTTGCTTGAGAGTGTTGAGAAGAAGGTTCCCCAAACAAAATTCAGCTGCCTAAAAGGGGCATTCTCCGAAGGTGAATGTTCACTAGCATTGCAAGCCCTTGGCAAGGAA
Source organism: Adiantum capillus-veneris (assembly GCF_014529385.1). Classification (NCBI taxonomy): domain Eukaryota; kingdom Viridiplantae; phylum Streptophyta; class Polypodiopsida; order Polypodiales; family Pteridaceae; genus Adiantum; species Adiantum capillus-veneris. The sequence goes on from NC_140941.1 coordinate 103,118,595, forward strand.
AATTCCCCTAACTGGGATGGGATGATGGCTAAATTCTTTAGAGAATTTTGGGATGATCTCAAGCTCCCAATCACACAGTTGGCTACCCAAGCCATTACCAAAGGATACAAGTGTGAAGAGAGGTCTTATCAAACCCATCCCCAAACAGGTCTGTTGCTCTCAACTAAAGCATTGGAACCCTATTACAATGATTTCAATAGCTCACAAAATTATTGCCAAGGCAGTAGCCCTAAGACTAGACCCCCTACTGAACATGATCATCGCTCCCCATCAACATGGGTTCGTTAAGAATATCCATTTATGAAAACATCTTTGCAGCAATGGTGGGCATGCAATACAGTGACTCCACCAAGCAAGAGTGCATTTTGCTAGAGCAGGACCTTGATAAGGCTTATGAAAGAATAACATAGGCATAGATAGAAGCTGTCATGGAAGCTCTCGGCTTTGGGCCTCGCCTGTGTCGCCTCATTCGCACACTGGAGGTGGCAGCCAGTCAGAGCTCCTATTTAATGATAGAATTGTGGGATCCTTTGAGGTCAAAAGGTCTATTAAGTAGGTATGCCTCCTAGCCCCCTGCTCTTCGCCATAGGATTGCAACCTCTCATCACAATGCTTGAGCGCGAGGGGAGTTACAAGGCCCGAGTTACTAGATCCTAGCAAATGACAAACAACTATTTAATGATAGAATTGTGGGATCCTTTGAGTTCAAAAGGTCCATTAAGTAGGGATTCCTCCTAGGCTCCCTGCTCTTCGCCATAGGATTGCAACCTCTCATCACGATGCTCAAAGCTAGTGATGCGCAAGAGGAGTAACAAGGCCTGACTTTATCGGTCTATAAATGACTTTTGTGCAAATTGTTATTCTCACCAACCATAGAAAATCTCACAAAAATCTTTTAGAGATTTGTGCTCAAGGCATGTAGGGATTAAAATAAAAATATAGATAAATAATTCCATCTAAAATTAGTATTTTTCAAGGGTCATCTTTCAGGTACAAGTGAGCAAAACATGCTCAAAAGTTTTGATAGCCCATGTAGACCCCTTTAAAAACCCTCAAAGCACATTAAAACTTTAAAAAAAAAAAACTTGGACATGCATTCAATAAGATTGTATGTATATACTACTTTTACAAAAAAGATTGTGAACTCTTTCTAGGCCCAAAAGACATGTATGCTGTCAAATTCTAAAGCTATTTTAGTGTCTTTTTACCATTTTTTGAACATCCTTATCTTCATTTTGCACTTTTTTGTGATAAGTGATAAACTAAAATGTTCCTCTATGTGATAGGACCTCATTGATATTTTATCTTCATGGTTTCTATGAAAAATAGGTGGTCTTAAAGCAAAATCTATAGAATTCCACTATTATGGCTCAAGCCACTTAAATGGCTCAAACAAAAACCTAATGTTAACATATATAGCCCTTGTAATGCTAAGGATAGAGCCAAGCTATGGATGCACCTGAAAGATGCCCAAATTGAAGGGGAGTGTCTCTTGCTTGGGGACTTCAATATGGTGGAGAAGATGAAGGACATAATAGGCTCCTTGAGTATGTTAGCTCGATTAAAAATAAATAAATGGCTAAGCCTATGTGAGAAGTTGGCTCTGATGGGCTTGTGGGAGATTGGACCATCGAATAGCATGCTGAGATTCATGTACACAAGCCTACAATATGCTCGCATAGCCTCCTGACTTGACAGATACTACTGTTCTCACAATGCCGATTGGATTCCATCACTCATCAAAATGAAGGTGGTGACAACACAAAGCCTATCAAATCTTCTACCTCTCTTCATTAAATCTAGCAAAGCCAAAGGGGAGAAACATTTTCCCAAAGGGACTAAGAAGCTAATGATCATAGGGGAACATATGTTCAAAGACCCATTGTTCCAAAGCCTAACAAAAAATGCTCTACGAAATCTAAATAAAGATGTTGGTCTCAAAAACCCTAAAGCTTGGGATATCTTTGCCAAGAGTATTTAAAAAGCAATCAATAGTGTGGGCCCTAGAATGAAAAAGTCATGTGAGGAATGTACGAAGCAAATGGAAGAGGAAAAAGCTTTGCTGAAAAAATAAAAAAAATGGTAGGATTTGCTTTCGAAGAAGTTCACAAGAGGTGGCTGGAAGCTAAAGCTAACCTAGCAGAACATCAACTTGAGGAGGTCAGAAGGGCTAGAGTACTATCAAGAGACACCTTCTTTCAGCCTAGGGCCTTCAATCAAGCACTTTTTTGTGGGCCTTGAATATCAAAACGAGTGGGGGATGTGTCCAATCGTTCATAGATGGGGACGAGAACACTTTACAAGACCAAGATGAGATGGCCAAGATGATGCTCGAGCATTTGAGCCAAGTAATTGGCCCACCTGAGGTCCACTCTTAGGAAGAGGATGAGGCCAAAGTAGCTCTATTCATGAGTGTTAGCAAGAAGATATCTCAATTTGAATCCGACCTTCTTGAGAAGGCCTTTTTAGAAGACAAATGATCACCTGCGCTCCCAACTCTTGGGAAGGAGAGGTTCCTTGGTTGGTGGGATCGATTGACTATTGATTTTTTAGAGAATTTTTGGATGATTTGATGTCCCCTATCATGAGTATGGCTAACCAAATCCTGCTCAAAGGGCCTTTGGACTCTAGTGTGAAGAGAGGGTTTATAAAACCTATCTTGAATCTAATCTATTGTTCTCAATTGAAGCAATGGTGGCCCATCATTATGATGTCTGTGGCATATAAAATCATTGCCAAAGCTGTCACCCTTAGGATCTCCCCCTTGTTGGACAAAGCCATCTGCCCCCATCAACACAAATTTATAAAAGGAAGGTCAATCTACGACAATATTTTGGCAACAATGGTTGGCATCAAGTATGTATCCCTCACCAAGCAAGAGTGCATTTTTTTGCAGCTTGACTTGGACAAGGCTTATGATAGGATTATGTGGTCATTGATAGAAGATGTCATGAAAATTGCTGGGATCTGGGTCTCGGCTATGTCATCAAGTTTATACTATGGGAGCTAGTATTCAATGATAAAATTGTGGGCTCTTTTGAGGTCAAAAGATCCATCAAATATGGATACCCTCTTGCCCCCTTGGTGTTTCCCATCGGCTTGCATCCTCTAGTTACTATGCTTGAAGCTAGTGCTCCAAGAGGATAGATTCATGGGTTGGCATTGCCTAGCACCAACCGCTCTTGGAAAAGTTATTCACAAATGACTCACTCTTCTTCTTGAAAGCTTGCCGCTAGGTGGTCCAGAAGGCTGTGGAGATTGTGCAAACAATTACTATTGCCTCAGGGTCTAAGTGAAATGTTGAAAAATCAAGGCTGATCTCTCTTATGAGAACGACTCATTCAACCCATCTTTTTGGACAGGAGAGATTGTCTCAAAAGGTAATATTTTTTTGTCATCTAGGAGCCCCCTTGGGGCTGGACATAACGCATAAGCAAAGATTCCAGTGGGTCCTAGAAAAGGTCACGAACAAAATAAGAAGGTGGGAATATGTGCTACTACCCTTCCCTAGCCGGGTAAAAGTGATCAACTCCTTCATGCTCCCTTACATTGCCTTCACTAGCCCGGTCCTCAAAATAGCCAAACGTAACTGAAAAGAGTTATTGAAACCGATTAAAAGGTTTTTATATGAAAATAACACCAAAGCCTTGGCGCCTTGGCAATGGGCAAAATGGGATGTAGTCGCTAGACCAGTGGAACAAGGTGGTGTAGGGATCCTCAACCCTGTTTTTCATGCTAAGGCCTAGTGTGCCAAGTTTGCACTCTCAATTGTACAACAAGACTAGGCATGGGCTATTATGACCAATGAAATGATAGACCACACAAAGCTTTATGCTAAAGGTGGTTGGTGGAAAGGAATTTAGGTTCATGACAAACTCATAACCCCTCAATTGACCAGCCTAAGACTGGGCGGCACAATGGATGAGTTGGTATGCAAGTGAAATAGAGCGAGAGTGGGGAGAGTTAATCAAATACTTCTAGAACTTCATAACTCACTGGTCCCCATGACTCTCTAAAGATGCTTGCATACTTTTGAACCCTTTTTGGAGAGAGATTGCTAGAAATGTGAAAAACAAAGGACTCCATCAACTGACCCACTTGTGGGACGTCAACAGCCTGAAGAAGAAAGAGACATATCAATTGGATTCCTAGTTTCACCTTAATGGCACTGAGAGACTATTGATTAATAGAGCTATGGAAAGGCTGGTCAATTTTATTATGCCCCTCTACAAACCCAATTTTGGGTGGAAAGCGTGGCTATGGCCATAGAGTAGCCATTTCCTCACACCACACACCAAGGGCATATACCTCGCTCTAAAGCACAAGGCAAATTAGTTAGCCCCCCTCAAAAAACATTGGGGTAAGCAATGGTCGGGCTTGGTTGGTGGCAAATACAAAGAACATATGGAACCCACAATTTCCTTTATCAATGAGGATATATCTTTGGAAGGTGTTATGGGGGTCCCTCCCAACAAGTGACAAGATCCTAGTTCGCAGTATCGACTTCGATAGGTGCTTGGGTTGCAAAACGGCTAGTGAGGACCTACCCCAACTTTTCAAGGAGTGCTCAATGATTAGAGGCATGGTAGGTAAGATATGCAATGGATCCAAAGGACTTGGAAGATAGGGTTTTCTACTCTTAGGAGGGAAAGGGATGAAAATCCAAACAATGTTGATATGTGCTCAAGCTGTTAGATTATTCTTCCACCATATTTGGAAGGCCAAGAACCATCGAGTGTTCGATAAGGATCTCGCTGTAGGCAACTTCTTAGAGATTGTCCAAGAAAGCAGGGAGAATATTGTTAGAATTAGGAAAAGAAAGATTTTAGATGAGTGGAACAGGGTAGCTCTCGATGTCAGGACTGTAATGGTATGATGTATGCGAGGTTGGGGGTCCTTGTGAAAAGCCTGGCCATCTATCTCCTGTGGAATGTTTTTGGCCATGGCTTGATTTGAGCATGGTGTTGATCTAATGTCTTATTCTTATTACTATATCCTCTCACGTAAAGTGAGATTTTCAAAAAAAAATAATACAAAGAGATAATGTGTGTGTGTGTGTGTGTGTGTGAAAGAGAGAGAGAGTTCTCTTTGACTCGCGTATCCCAATTTGTAGTGTCAATTTCTGGTTGAAAATGAAATCCAAATTTGTTTATAAGGCCAACGGACCTTGATTCTCAACATCAAAGAGTGCGTTACAGTAAGTTCTTTTTTAAAAAAACTTGAAGCTTGGGGCAGTATTTACACAAGAATTTGAATTTTTTTTTTGCTCCATTTTCTTAAAGGCAAGCTCAAAAAGCAGCTAAGATTTTGCAAATTTAGCCAGTTGAAAATACACGAGACCCTAGCTTTTTGGCTAGCATTGGTTCTAATCACTCTTTAAGAGTACAAAGTGAGAGAGGGTCTCTCACTAAATTTGCTCAAAAAAGGGGAGTGCCAAGTGGGCACAAAAACTATGGGATATCAATCGAGATGTAGTAAAATAAAGTGAAAATATTGTAATAAACAAAGAGAATTTTTCTTTTCTTAGCAAGAATCTTAAAACTTGAACCAAATTTTCTTTTTTTGTTTCACACCAAGTAGCCTAATGCACGTTATGCCGAGATTCTCTCCATGAGGCAATGAGATTAAACAATGGTGCTCCCTGCTACCATGCTAGTTTGCTAGAGCAAGCAAGCTTGAATAGGTCCAATGGAAATATGTGCCTTGATTGAGTGGGAATTTACCAAGTCTAGGTAAAAAGGGGTTAGTATTGCAATTGGAATTTTGAAATTTTGATGTATTAAAGGGTCAAGTTGCCCATCCTCTGTAGTGAGAGAAGAACAATGACTTTTCCATTGGATGAATAGTAGGGCATTTCTCTCACGAGATGAGGAGAAATATTTGTAGCTACACATTCATGGTTCTATGTACAAGTTTGTTAAGATACACCCAAGTAGGCTGCATATTGGAATGAGAGACAGCCTTATGGTATGGATACTAGCCTTGAGACCCATATTGGTAAACCATGAGTCTTACCATGTGGCGAGTGAGATTTTTCGAGCGAAGGAAAATCTGAGCAAATGAATAAAGAAACCAAATGGGCTTTGTTAAGAAAGATGAATGAAGATCCTACTTTAATAATAGTAGGATCTTGAATCCCTAAGTAATCGTAGCAATATAATTGTTCAAAATTAGACTCTAGATTCTTTTGCGTAGTTGATACTTGATGTCTAGCAATGAGACACCCAAGCTAGTAGCAAAGCTATTACAAACCATGCAATGATCCACAACTACATTCAACACCATAATTTTTATTTTAACTTTAAATTTTAAGGAACAATCTAATGCAAGTCAACAATGCTCATACATCTACAAAGTTTCTAAACTTTATATACTAAGAGAGAATTTCCATATCTTATACAAAAAAAAGAGAGATTTCTTTAGAGTTGTAAGATAACAAGTGGAATATAGAGAACAACATGTCGTGCCTCTGTACTCTAATAACAACAAGAAATGCTATGGTTCTATCTCGTGACTATGAAGAGTCACACTCGTCATCAATAAAGACATTGCGTCTTTGACACTTCTTGTGGGTGTCAAAATCGTATCGTATATCAGCAACCATGGTTTTTGCAATCCCCTCAGCATAAACTGGCAACACACTTCCATACAAAAAGAAAAAGATAAGTCTCACAATTCACATGCAAGCAATACAAAATCTACATCATAAAAGCACAAGAAATCTCAAATTGTTGTTTGAATCATTATCCATAATTTTCAAATACTAAACAATGATACAAAAAAGTGACAAATAGCATAAAAGTATGATGGAAACATAAAATAGGTGGAGGAAATGAAGTGTAAGGTGGACTCTCACTAGTCATCAAAGGGGTTGACACACGAAGGCATGTTACCCACATCATCAACATCAAGAGAGGTGGAGGCTCCCTCTCTGCTTCGCTTTTTAGGGCGAAATAATGGTTGCACATAATCTGGAATCAAAGTGTCATCAATGTCAACTGCTGCACACACCCGCCCTGTGCCTAAGCATTTTGCCAATACGGACGCTGTACCACATCCCAACTCCAAACAAAGACCTCCAGGGCCTACAAAGAAGCTCCACAAAACATGAAATAAAAGAGTGACTTTGTTGCAAGCCACCACGCCATGGCTCCTCTGATGATGATCTGGCTAGAGAAGACTCTAGAAGATGGTGCATCATGTAAGGATCCAAAGGCTGCATGCCAAGCCGATTGAATAGTGGGACGCTCTCAAACACAAAGCAAGGTGGTTGCATGCCAATCCTATGCACCATAAGTAAGAGAGAACAATGACACTACACCACCACATAGACAATTAGAGGGAAATCACAATAATAATAACACACCAAAATGAGAAACAAACAAGTTAATATGTAGAAGAGCATTACCTCAATCCGACCACCAAAGCTATTACCATAACCATAAGCTCCATGATGGAGGACCACAATGCGACGATGAATAGCCATCTCTGATGCACGACAAAATCTCTCAACCCAGCCAATGGTATCTCCTGCAAGAGGTTTCAAAAGTCACAATAGAAAACACACAACAAAAATCGACAAGTATTGTATAAACTATGATTGAAGCAAAAACCTGCCATAGAGACCATGATCAACAACCACCCTCAGTCTGACAAACTCGAATATGCAAGTTGCATGCCCATGCGACTGTTCTCCCACCACGCACGCACAAGGTCCCATCGAGGGGTGCACATCCCATATGCTCATGAACACGAATCCATGCCGGATGTCAAGTACCGACCCTAAAATCAGCAACAATGGCTATGTAGTCCCCAGAAATGGCCATGCATCGTGAGTCAAGCAATGAGGATAGAGAAGACAAGGGAATATCAATGATGTAGACAAAAGAAATGGTTTTCTTTGCAACAATCTCCCCAAGAGGTACTGCGATACAAGAGGCTAAACAAAGTGACTTAACTCAAATAAATGAACGAAACAAACGATTGCATCGCAAGTGAAAGCTCACCATGCTCTCGCTCAATGTTTGCATCCACCCTAGTCTCAACAATCACCTCCTTTCCCTTGCAAGAAGTATTTGTAGCTTGAAAAAAGTAAAAAAACACAATATTACAGGTATGTAAAACAAATAATTTTAAGAAAAATAGAATTTAAAGCTCTTAGACAAATTAGGTTTGAGACTGTTTTGAGTAACCATTTACCCGATATCACCTCATCCACTCTAAGAGGGAGAGGCACATCAACGGATGTGCCACCAACTCTCATGAAGCTCTCTCTCTCTCTCTCTCTCTCTCTCTCTCTCTCTCTCTCTCTCTCTCTCGCCAATACATGTCCAGAAGCCATGTCTATCCACCATGGACATGCCTCCATCTCCCAAGTAGTGAGCTTATGCATGAAAGGGGAGTACATGCATCCTTCCCCAGTAGATAGTTGTGCCCACTACTTATCTAAGAATGGAATCCCTGGTAGAAAGCCATTTCCAACCAAGAATAATAGAAATCTAAAACAAAATAACAAAATAACATCACTACACACTTCGTAATTATGAAAAGCTTGAAATAAAAGTATGATGAGCTTGACCTATAGGCTATCCGCTGAGATGCCATGCGTACTGTGTCCACTTTCTTCGTAGCTTGCTTGTCAACATCTTTTGTCTTAGCTTCAAGAGAGGTCTCCAAAGGATAAAGATAGGGTCGTGCTTCAAACTTGAGCTCCTCAAAGTAAGAGGCAAGAGAGCAATCATGAGGCAACAGAATACCACAAGCAATGTTGCTCAAGTCCTCCACAAACTTTGTGGATCCTTTGTAGAAGGCCCTCTCTACGGATCCAACTACATAACAAGGAAGATGAGAAAAAACTAAAATAACCACAAAAAACTAGCAACTCTACATCAAAGATTCTTGAAAGTCAAAAGAAACTTTACTCACAAGCGATACACACGATCTCCTTTCTTTAAACCATAAGAGGATTCAGTAATCTTATCTGCCTCAAGCAAGGAAACCCATGACAATTTGCTCAAGAAAAGAGCATCATGCATAGCAATCAAGTTCAGTTTCTCAAGTGTAGCCCAACTATCAGGACCCCATTTGAGTGCAAGAACTCAAACCATCCAATCCGGTCCAAGATTCGGATCAACAATATTTAGCAGTTGTAGTTTTTGAGAAATGATTAGAAAACCAAGTTTAAACAGCTATTACACTATGTGCAAAACACCCAAAACAAAAATAATTCAACCACCTTCCCAACGTGCTCTCCATATTTGAGTGCTAAATCATACAATATTTTCTCCTCCTCTTTATAAGTTCTTCATTTGTCATTGTGTGCCTAGCTTGCTCTATTCTTTGGCTCAATTCCTTGGACATTTGAACCTTCAACACATACTTAAAAATAAATAATTTGCCAAAAACAAACACATACTCTTTGGCTCAATTACTTGGATATTTTATCCTTGAATACACAATTTAATATATGTAATTTTCACAAAAAGCAAATATGAGATCATTCCAAAAAAGCAAGCCAAAGACACTTACATCGTATAAAAGCTTTCCCAAGTATCGATGAGTAAGTGGATACCAAGGCTCCACACCCTTCGAGTATTTCTTACGGATTGCAGCAATCAACTTTGATCTTTTTCTGGTAGCCCTGTTACATAGGCTTCATGATTTGCAGAAATAAGGGAGCAGTTGACAAGCTCATCCCTAAGATGCGTGACTACAAGAGCATGTGTATTCATGCTATTCCAAGGTCATATACAATATATACAAGTTAGAAACACAACATAGAAATTTTTTGCTAAAATATATAGAAAGTCATGAAGCTTACAAATTCATTCTTTGCAAGCTACTAAGCAGAGCTATCTCTGGCACTTGAGTAGGATCAATAATTGTACAAAGCACACTGCAATGTTTCTCTTGATCAATGGAGAATCTCTCTTTAATAGCAGCCATCCAAGCAACCGTTCTATGATTACCCTCCCAAACGTAGAACATTTTATTAGAGAGAACTTCAAGATTTGGTCTTTTAGAAAGCTCAATTTCAAACTCTTTATGTATATCAACCCATATTGGGTCCCATGAAGTAAGAAGGTCCTCTGCAAAAAAGATAATCATAGGCAGAAAAGCACACTCAACTACTATTTATGAGAACAACAAAAAACACCATAGAAACAGACAGTAGGAAAGACTAAAGCATAGAAATGAAATACCTGTCACATAAGCTTCCTCCTTCTTGCAATTCCAAACTGAAACAATAAAAGCTCCTTTTTCTTGCATGTAGCCCTCCTTTGCAAAAGCAGCTTTCAATCCACTAACATCATCTCGTAAGCCTCTCACCCTTTCATGAGGGATCAACTGACATAAACGAATCAGTGGACAATCAAAACAACTAAACATGCGAGTACATTGAAGAATATCTTGTCCTCTATGCATGTAAATTTTGTGCTCTTCCCCTGTCTCAGTCTCTACTGCTACTTCATCTCTTATGACATAAGGCACTATTTGAAAACATGCCTCTTGTGGGGCAAGAGATTGATCAACTTCATTTATGGAGCCAAGCCCCAAGTCCTGACTTTGCATCTCCTCCTCCACTGTCTCCAAACCATCTGTCATATCTGTGACAGAGACTGCACTTATTTGATCATTGCTCTCTAAGATACTGGAAGCTTGAGTTGAAGAAAGTCGTCTCCCTTTGCGACCTCATCCATGAATTGAAAGACTTGCAAAACAAAACCAAAAGAAATTTATTTACTTCACTAAAATTCCCTCTAGGCGTCCATGCCGACGCGGATGCCTAGAGGCAATTCAAAAAATCAAAACTTTATCTTATTGATCTCCACCTAAGCATCCATGTCGGCGTGGATTGCTAGAGGGGAGCTAACAATTTTAAAAAAAGCATGATCAATTATAAAATTTTATCTTGAGAAATTCCCTCTAGACAAAAATGTTGGCGTGGATAGCTTAAGAGAGCTTATTGAGCTTCATAAAACATGATTAAATTCAATGCGAGAATGAATCACTACCCCTAAGCCAATGTCGCAAGAAACACCTTCTAGCCATCCACGCCGGCGTGGATGGCTTCAGATAGTTTTAAGAGAAGCTATGCAGCTCTGAAGATTTCCAAAGAGAGCTTATAAATAGGTAGATTTTCACATTCAAAACTCCTTCTAGCCATCCACGCCGGCGTGGATGGCTACAGGGTAGTTTAGGCTTAGAATCACAATGATAAGAAAGCCACACAGAAGTTTAGTTAATCCTTTTGTAGTGGTTTGGTTTATCTTGCTGCAATGTTAGAAAGCTTTACAGAAGGCTTCTGTATTATTTAAAAGTGTCAATAATTTTAATTAAAACATTAGCCTTACAAACGTTATCTAAAACATTGAAAAAAAAAAACTACCTGTAGCCATCCACGCGGGCGTGGATGGCTATAGGTAGTTTACAAAGGTACCTGGCAGGAAGTTTTCGGGCCGAGGTAGACTCCCTTCTCCCTTCTACGAGCTTGGTTTGTGTTGTACTGCGGAACGTTGAGGGCTTGAGAGATTAACTCATTAGACAAAGATTAACTCATTCAGAGAGATTAGGCTTGAGAGATTACCTAATATAAGCTAACACAATAGGCCGACCTCAGATGGCGCCATGCAAGAAAGCCTCAGTGGGTGCAAGTATGCAAGCAAGCTTGAAAGGGTGCAGGCAAGGAGCATGAAAGGGCGCAGGAAAGGAGCACTTGAGAGCGTGAAAGGGTGCAAGAAAGCTGTCAATTCATTGTGCAAAAAACCGCCTGAGAGATGCCTGAGAGAGAGGCGCAACAGATGCGTTAAAAAACTATATTAGGGGCCTGCGTTGCTTTAAAAAAATATAGTAGGGGCCTACAGGCCCCTTTCACATAATGAAACCACAACCACCAGACGGTCGGTTGCCCCTTTCCCACCACCTCCAGACGGCCGATTGCCAATCACGTCGACTACAATTTTATTAAGGGAAAATTACCAAAATACCCCTCAAATTTCAAAAATTACCAAAATACCCTTACATCTATTTTGATTGGATTGTTCAAGATTTTCTAACCTTTATTCTTTTTTGACAATTTAGATCCGTTTTTGAGTTCTTAGCATGTAATTTGTCACAAATTCCCTTGCAAAAAGGGCAATTATATCTAAAAATAAAGAAGAAATTCATCTCCAAAGCCTATGTAACATACGTAAATTCTAGTTTTAGCATCTTGTATTGATAGACAGTCAGTCTTCTTATGAAAAGCTACAATTTTCTTTTGCCTTTCAAGAAACTTAATCTCACGACCAGGGGTACTTTAGGAATTTTGGAAAACTTGAAGGGTATTTTTGGAATTTGTGACAAAATATTGGGGCTGTTTTGGGAATTTTTGAAATTTGAGGGGTATTTTGGGAATTTTCGCAAATTAGAGGGGTATTTTGGTAATTTTCCCTTTCATTAACAAAGAGCAGCCATGGACTGACACACCCCCGTCCTTTAAACCTAAGCTATTGTTGCATGCTCTGTCTATCGATCCCCCCATAGTACTGTGGTGTAGCTCCTTTTAATTTCATTGGTGACCTCTCTAACAAACTCAATAGGCAACCACTCTTTTTAGCATGCAAAAACTTGTCTTAGATTTTAATAAACCAAAAACACTCAGCAGTGTGTAAGCACCCTTAACTTCGGCATGGGATATTGCGTATGGGACATTTAACTGGGTAGGTGAAGTTTTGTTGTCATTAATATGCTCGATTGACTAAAAATCGTAAAACTCAAAGAACTAAAAGCAAGCTTGTTTTTTCAGTGTTTTAAAAATTAAAAGCAAGCTCGTTTTTTTAGTGTTCTAAAAACTAAAACAGGTTCTTTTTTTAGTGTTTTTAAAACTAAAAGCAGGCTTGTTTTTTCACTGTTTTAAAAATTAAAAGCAGGCTCGTTTTTTTAGTGTTTTAAAAACTAAAACAGGTTCTTTTGTAGTGTTTTTAAAACTAAAAGTAAGCTTGTTTTTTAAGCACTTTATATTTCATGTTGTCACTATATTATATAGTGAATTATTATTTAAAATATATATTTTATAAAATAGTAATTGTTGTTCGTGGGAACACGAACGTGCAATATTCCTGGCGGCTTGTGGTTATGGATAGAATTTTAAGGATATCAATCTATTCTATTTGCACCCGGTGTATCAATCAGAACCATGCCACTACTCTTTGATATTCTTACCTTCTGCTAAACACACTATTAACCCATAGGGAGATGCATTACAGTTTTTGGTCCAGGGAGTGGACAGAAGCTAGTGCTTATGTTTGATACCAGAATTTATTCTTTGACAGTTGCTTCTTTGCAAGAACATTTTGAACTTCGTGATGCTAATTTTTGTCTTTGTCCACTAACATTATCTGGACCGCAAGTCAAGGTAGAAGCCACTATATCATCAGATGGTGAACAAACTTTTATGCTTGATCATGAACAACACCAGTTCTATAAGGTGGATATGAGAAGTCAGGATCAGATTGATGCTGGCATTGGGAGAGTTTTTCAAGACATGAAAGACAAGAAAGTACCTCTCTCTGAGATCAATGTGAGTGTTATTGACATGATTAAGTGCATGCCATTGCAAAGAAATTTATATATTGCCCTCCATCAAGCCAAGAAAGTGGTCTGTACTGATGAGCTCCCAGCTCATTATGATGGGTATATTGCTTTTGAATTACCACCAGCTGGTAATTCTTCAGGTATGAGTGGTATGGAGCAAAGACATGATAGTCACATGTGGATAGAGCATGTCACTTGTAGTAGTGATAGTTTTAATGGCATTGTCAGATTTAGCAGATGCTCTGGGCATTTGCGTTGCATCAACATTGATTGTCCATTTTATTTGTGCTCAAATATGTTCAATGAGTCTCAATGGTGAGGTCGGCTTGTTAAATCTAGTCCTAAAGGATTGATCTCTTCTCAGTATGGCACACTGGTATGCACTCATTGTGGACAAATTCCCGAATGTGTATCTATATGTCATGCAGTTATTTACTATTGTTTGCCTAGAGATAAGCATAATTGTACTAGGTGTGCTTTGCATCTTGGAGAACATAATCATCCATGTGCAGAATGGAGGAGTCGGTTGGTTGAAAGTCACATAAATGAATTGTTACTTGATCGAGCAAGTCAAGACCCTTTGGTGACTGCGAAACAATTGCAGCGGGCCACCACTTATGATCTTATCATGGAAAAGCTTATTGGAGCAGGTTCAACTGCAAGTGCTATGATTGAAGATTTTGAATTTGCTGAATTCGTTGACAGTATGACTCCCATGTCAAATAAAAGGAGAGTCGAAAGAAGTTTGGAGTCTGCAAAAAGATCAAAGAATATCACTTCAAAAGGTCTCGAGGTAGTGCTTGACTTGAAAAGCAAGTGCAGATATCCTTTTATCCATAGTATCCTTTTTCCAGGCCAATTGGGTGATAAAGTACAACCTCATGTATTTAAAATGTCAATTAAGGGACCAGGCAGTGGAGTTGATTTGGTGAATCGCATGCGTCCTGGAGGTAATTTGGAGCAAATGTGGGTGTACTTTGATCATGTTCACCGTGTTCAAGGATGGCCGACTATGTCAGCGCATGTCTATGACCCTTATGTACGAGAGCTACCCACCATTGCAACTGCTGAGTTTAGCGTGGAAAATAAATATGCTCATATTGAATTTTGGAAGATGCTGAACAATGTGGTTAAGCAACAGGGTTTTGATAAGCCACAGTTCAGGGGATTTATGGTAGATGAAGCCAGTGCCAATTGGATTGCTATGCGTACTGTTTATTTTGGAGGAGCAAAGAAGTCTACTCCAAACAAAGAGAGATCATGTTTGTTTCATTGGGAGCAAAGTATGGTTCGACATACTGTCAAGTGCATCCGTCCAGCATTTCAAGAGGAGCACAAGATTTTATGTCGCAAGTGGAGAACTACACCTACAAAGAATGCGGTTGAGCATTGTAAGGGAGAGCTTAGAAGATTTTGGAAAACAGGAATGTCCATTGAAGGGGAGATTGCTTCATTGGAGACATGGTTGGCTTGGTGGTATGTATGAGTGCCTCATTGGGGGGAAAGATTTGTATCACAAGATGCTGCACGTATCTTTGTCCCTAACACAAACTTGTCTGAGTAAAAACATTCTAGTATGCGTGCCTCGGTTGGTTACAAGGATCACATAAGTTTGTATGAGGCAGCATGTGCAGATATGGCTTTAGCTGTGCTTCAAAGTGTGAAATATAATGCCTATTTGAAAGGTGTTGGGAGCTCCACCGGTCTCGGTATTAAAGGTTTGGCAGATCGCTTCATGAACCGACCTTCATCGACCTCCACGACAACTGGAAAGAAACTAGTTAAGCTCACACATTCTTCAGTGCATGAAATGGGTGTCAATAGTCTTGAAATGAATAGAAATATACTCCAAGAAAAGAGTATTAGAAAAAAGAGGCCAATTTTTGCTGATGCAAATATTGTCTTGGAGGTGGATAGCCACAGGCCAGAGTATGTTACACTGACAACTTCAATTGGTGGGCTTTAGCACAAAAAAAAGCTTCAAAGGATGTCCCATATCCCAAAGTAAATGTAGCAAAGTTAGTTTGGGCAATAAGGAGAACAGAACCTGGGCAAAATATGATTTGTTTCGGTGTGGTGTCAAAAGATGGAGATCGATGTGGGCGGTTCATTAATGCCTGTTCAACAGATGCCAAAATAGGGGCGCCAGCTCCTTGTTTTTGGGGTCGCAGGAAATATCCTCCATCTGGTTCACAATTGGGAGGCCTTGTGGAAGGGTTCATTTGGTTTTGTAACTCCAATAACATGCACACCTGGAAGGTTCACAGCATAGTTGAAGGGCCACTAGGTCCATCTTCCGGTGTTTGGGTGGTCGTAGAGGGCACAAATTTGCAACCTCAAGAGGTAACGCAATTGCAAGCCAATGGTTTTTTTTTTCAAGAAGGAGTTACATCAGCATCAAGAATGCATGAAACAGTTCCATTGAACCAAAGAGTTGCTAGCAACATCCATCCCAAATTTAGAGATGGAAAGATTGTGAAATGGAGATCACGATTAAAAAAGGAGTTTCATGGCAAGATTGAAGTGGATAGAACCATGGCAGCAGAGTTGGTGCAAGAGGTAATTGTGGTTTGCAATGAAACACATGTTTTCTATGTTAATACTATGGGGTCAAGTGCAAAGGGAGTGACATACTCTATGACAATGTCAGATTTTCCTAGATATACTTGCGAGGATTTTCAAAACCGGGAAAGCAAGCGCCTTGTGTATATGCCATGTAAGCACATTTACTTCATATTTCTGCAAGTACTTGGCCTTGACCCTCATGCTCATGAGTTCATGCATCAGGCGGCTTTAGCGAAATTGGAGTTAGTCCAAGCACTTGGAGGTTCACGGGTGCTGATGTAGCCTTAAAGGCTTGTGGACCTTGCTATGGTTTTATAGAAGTAGTTTTTTTTGGTGGTATGTGCTTATGGCTATTAACTTTTGCACCAAATATTCTAGTGCGGCAATATTTTTTTTGTTGCACTCTCCATTTTGATTTGTAGATGCAATACACCTTTTTGGTTAATTTCAATGTTGATGGAAGGTTTTTGGCATGTGTTAGAGATAGAACAATCTAAAATTATTTTTATAGGTAAAGAAACTAAGTAGGGAGTATCTCTAACCAACAAAAATCCAAGATATTGTGGTGTGTGGTCGACTCTGCCTACACGACCAAACCAAGTGTGCCTCTCTCTCATCTGGCACCTCCTTCTATTACCATCAAGCAGTTACAACCATAACATGTCTGACCACACTAGGTGGCCGGACTCTACCTACACAACCGCACACCACAATATATACAACTAATATATTGCACAAGGATATAAAAAAAAATTGTAAGTTTTGCAAAGTTTATGGTTTGCGTAACTTTGTGTCAAAAAAAATTGTTAGTTTTGCTCGGTTTATGGTTTGCTCGATTTTATTGGCTCGGATTTTGGGATTCCTTGTAAACCATGCAAGCTGCTTAGAAAGGTCTTGGGTTACATAATTACCTAGCGTGCTTAGTGAAAGCCGTGCTATTTAGGATTACAATGTATACCCTTGTGCAAGTAGCTCATTTCTCTAAGCAAAGATTGATGACATTGCTATTGCCCATATAGAGCCTATGGTAACTCAAACTTGTTGGGTTACATTTTCCCTTATGAAGATTTGTTCCAATTAGCTAAGCATAAGAAAGCAATAAGGTCTCGGATCTTAGATGCTTAGCTAATTAGGCAAAGCATAGAACAATGTCAAGGCCTTATGGCAAGGATAATAGATCTATGAAAGCGCGAGACAATGAGGAGAAAGGTTTCCTCAATAGGATTCACCAATTGATTAAAAGAAACAAAACAATATTGATGCGGTTTGATTAAAGCGACCAAGAAGGCTACTATAGTCTTCATAAAGATCATTTGCAAATGTGCATCTAGCTTTTTCTCGAAGAGAAAAGCTGTCCCTTGAATGCCCATTCACGAACTTGAAGTTGATAATTCCTTAAGCATTGGGTAGAACTTTTTGAATCAACAACGGAAAAAAAAGTAAGAAACAAGGTTTTGATCAATAGTGGCTTGTTCATGGGCCAATAGGTATTATTCCATCGATAGATACTCATGTAGCATGCTCTTATTTTTTCCACTCACCTAAATGTCAGTCACTTGGTTTGGGGTGCTAACAGAAACTTAGTTAGCCACCTATGAGAGTTGGTCCCTCATAATTGGCTAGACAAGGTTACAAGAATGTTGCTAGATCTTGACTCTTGAGAGCACTAGTTGGCTAATAGCAACTTAGTTAGCCACCCATGAGAGTTGGTCCCTCATAATTGGCTAGACAAGGTTACAAGAATGTTGCTAGATCTGGTTGGGTGAAACACCGTTTGTGAAAAGTTTAGATACAAACATATATTTTTACAGTGACTCAATGTTAGGAGGGACACTACGTGCATATGAAAATATATTTTTACGGTGACTTAGTGTTATGGAAAGTAGCTAGGGACACTATGTGCATACTTAGAAAATTTAAACCGCTTTGGTTCTATTAAATCAAAAAGTTGGTTTCATAGGTAATCAATTACTCATGTCTTGTTCTTTAGAAAACTGAACATGCAAGTAGCATGTAGAGAAACATATCAAATTATCGAGAGCTGTGGTTTCTTTTTTGGGAGAAGTTCCGCAAAGCCTTCAAACTCAAGTAAGAGTCTCGTGCAAAATATTTATTGGCACATTTCTTTGAAAGAGGATGCATGAGAAATTTCATATTGACTCACTACACTATCATGTGAGAAATGTAAATAATGTGCATAGAAATGTAAATAATGGACCCTTGTTCAATAGAGTTCTCCTATGTTGTTATCAAAGGGAGAACAAGGGCAAGGATAGCCAAGAAAGTACAAGGGTAATGATTGACTAAGAAATTGCAAGTTTTATGAAGCTTTTTTTTCTGGGAGACTTTATTTAGTTGTGGTCACTATTATAGCAAATTGGTTACATTATGAAAAATTTGTTTGACTCTTCATCTAGATCGTAGTAGACACATTATCTACGGAAATTAAATGAGTATGAGCTAAAGTCAATAAATAGGTCATTGTGATTCTCATGATGACACCATTCCTCTATTTTTGTCAAGAAGACCAATATTATTAAAAGATATATTCACTTAACTTTATGGGTTGCTTTACAATGTGGTATGGGATAGAATTGTCGAGTGTCAGTGTAGCTTAATAGAATTTTAGTTGGATTATTATTTTCTTTGCTTTGGCCAAGCATACCTAGATCTTTGAGAGATGAGTTCACTTTAATGTGTGGATTTCTTTATAGAGTGGTATGGGAAACATTTGTCAAGTATTGATATTGTTGAATAGGAGCTCAAGCTTTAGCTCTCATTGAGGACAATGCATCTGTTGAAGGGGTGGAGAAAATTGTAACAGGCTTTCCACTCCATAGAGAGTCATAAAATAGTAAGAAATTTATATATAAGGACCATTACGTTCATGAAAAAAACTTCATATAGAAGAATTTATGATTTCTAATGGGCTTGTTAGATCGACTACTAGTTCGTTATTGTCTTCACTATGAGGTCCAAGTTTGGACAAGAAACCAAGCTAGAAAATTTTAAGTTGACCATAACTAATTCTTTCCTAGTTTGGCATGAGTTTTGCAAATAATTCTTTTATGACTATACCAATTGATCATTGAGGACGGGGTGTGAATGTTAGACATCAAGTAAACCAGGGTATATTTACAGGGTGACAAGCAATGAAAAGTCAGTGAATGTACAAGATCCCATATTGTATGGGTCTTGGGAATAGCCATATGTCCTAAAGATAGACCAAGTGCAAGTGTGTAAGTAGGATAGATGCTTAAGGTATGACAAGTAGCATGAGTGGAGAACAATGACAATGCAAACATGGGACAAGGATGCTAAGGGGCAATGGAGAATGCTCTAGTGGAGCCTCAAGGGTAAGGTCTCAAGAATTGTTCTGCGAAGGAATAAATTGTTCTAAAAGAGAAAGAACAATTTCCTATATAAGTAAAGGTTGGGTGGAGATTAACACACACTTAGATCTAATTTCATCTTCTCTTTCTTCTTTTCTCTTTGGGTGAATGGGGTGTGTGAGATTGTCATTGCTGCTAGACAAGAGTGTCTCACAATATGGCTAGACAAGAGTGTCTCACAATATGGCTAAAAGCAAGCATGCACTTTGTGGGTAATTTTGAGTTTTTCTTATTAGCATCACTATAAGAGGTAGTTTGAAGTTAGATTTGATCATACTTAGGATAATGTCTCTGAGGGATCACTTAATAATTATGTGACTATCAAGTGAGTGCAACACAAGGGGTTTTTAAATTTTATCTTTTCTCACATTTTCACATACAGAAGGGTATTGTAAAATGAAATTGAAAAAAGAATTTACAAATTGAATAAGAAAATGGTATAATTTACTTAGTAAAAAATTTACACATAGGGTTTTTAGAAATAGCCCTTGTATGCACGCAATATTCACCATTTATACATAGTGACGACCCCCCCCCCCCCCCCCCCCCCCCCCCCCCCCCCCGACGATCATGTTTGGCTACTCAAGTTAGATGTAATGTGCAATCATCATAAGGGCACACAATTTAAAGAAAAAGGATATAGGGGTAGTTCTTGTGTAGCCATGATTGGGCACATTGCAACATCAAGAAGCAATACTCCACAGAGGGCTCAACACAAGCTTTGGAATTTAATCCGCATGTAGAGGATAAATGTGCCCATGGACTTAGGCATAGGGTGCCAACCTTGTCTTAAGTTTCAAAGGCTAGTCCAAAAAATGCTTATCACTTGCTTGACCGATTTGCATTAGTAAGAAGTATTCTAGTTTTTGGGAGGAATTGCTTGAGAAGAGGAGCAATAAGTTTTCTTGGTCAGAGTGTCCCCCTTGAGATACTCTCTAATATATTAGAGAAGTAGGGAGCAATATGTTTGCTCAGTTTGATCATCTTGCTTGTGATAGGCTAGATACTACTAGAGGAGCAATAATTTTGAGAAGAATAATTACTTTGAGAAGAGGAGCAATAAGTTTTCTTGGTTAGAGTGTCTCTCAAGCGATAATTTTGCTTGGTTAGAGTGTCTCCCTTGAGATAGGCTCTAATATATTAGAGAAATAAGGAGCAATAAGTTTGCTCAGTTGATGATCCTACTTGCGATAGGCTAGATACTACTAGTTAAGCATATTCTGACAAAGAGTTATTTCAGTGATTTATTGAGGACAAAAACTCTCCTTCAAGGGGGGAGTAATGTTAAGAAATGGGTAGGACCAAGGGGCATGGCCTTGGCAAGGCCGGCTCGGCATGAGTTGTTAAGGGGCTAGGTAGCCTTTAAGAGGAGAACGGTTGGGTGGAGAACATCATGCATAGTCCTTGGTGATTACATTCATCAACCTAAAATAATGAGGGCTTGAGCATAGACAAAACAACAAGAAGAATAAGAAAGAAGGGCACAAATTTAAGGATCTACAAACAAAAATCATCCACTCCGTCACCTTTAATATTTTTATCAATGGTTAGTTTCTTTGCGGCACATGTAGACAATTCAATGGCATGGCATACTCTCTCCCATATCTCTTACTTACCTACCATTACTAAGGCATACTTACCCACCATCACTAATGCATTCTACGGGAACCTCAAGTCTCTAAGTCTCTCTCTCTCTCTCTCTCACACACACACACACACACACACACACATGCGCGCGTGCGTGCACACACACACACACACATGTTTTCAGTTCTTTGAACCTCTCTTTCTCTCTCTCAACTAAATTGTGAAGGGCATGCCCCCCCCCCCCCCCCCTTCTCTCTCTCTCTCTCTCTCTCTCTCTCTCCTGAACTTGATTCCTCCCTGTGTGTGTGTGTGTGTGTGTGTGGGAATTGCTTCCCAGAAAACACCCTAGAGTAGCTTTGCTCTTCCCATGTTGGACATACCCTTCAATAAGCACAATTAAAGAAACTATGTACCATTAAAGTATTTTGTGTTGTTTGTCTTGTCCCTCTTGGACATATCTTGCCATAAGCATGGTCCGATAGACTATGTCTTGCCTCATCACTATCTCACATGGGCATGGGCAGGAGGGAATCAATGGCCCATGCCTTTTTCAAGGAGCATGGCCTCCTGGGATGTTGATCTTGCAATGCGTTCCAAATTTACCAGTTTGCTCGAATATACTAAAATTGACCCGAATTTACACATTGACGGATTTATCATAGAAGAAACCCAATGCTTTCAACGAGCACGCGTAGGTGAGGTGGTTAAGGTGATAGGGTTGCAAAGGTGGCATCTGGGGTTAAAATCCAAGGGAGAGGGGAGAAACCGAATTTACAAGTTTTGCTGCGCCCGAATTTACCTATTTTTCCAAATTTACACAAAATGCATCGGACGGCTCAAATTGCATTGATCCCCAAAATGGGTGTGGGCCATTGATCCCCTCCTGCCCATGACCGTGTGAGATAGTGAGAAGGTATGTCTTGTCGAAGAATTTTTTCCTCTAACAAATGGACCACACTCATTAAAGAAGCTTATCATAAGACATTATGCTTTGGTAAGTGCCCCGCATAAACTAACCAAAACACCAATAGAGCAAGCGACTTAGTGTTCTTGTTGTCATGGAAGTGCATTGCACTTGGAATGCTTAGCTTGCCCTCAAGGATTTAATAATCACGTGACTTTTTTTTGTGATCGATTACCATGTGTTATTATCATACTCACATAATTACACTTTACATGATCACATTTAAGTCGATGAGTGGTGACTTGATAACCCACCAAAAGCCCATCGGGCATTTTTTTTTCATGGCAGGCCTGCTGGGATACGACCAAAACCCGATGAAAACATGCCCTCAAGATGCAAAACATGAGATTGCATAAGGAGATGGATCTATACTCTTTATGAGATGAAAGCAACCTAGAGCTTCCTTTCGATGTTGATGTTGATGTCGATCATCATACCACATTGACCATACATGCCAACCAGATAATTGCCAAGCATGAAGCCTCTATGTGTGTGTGTGTGTGTGTGTGTGTGTGTGTGTGTGTGTGTGAGAGAGAGAGAGAGAGAGAGAGAGAGAGAGAGAGAGAGAGAGAGAGAGAGAGAGAGAGAGAGAGAGAGAGAGAGAAGGGTGACCGCATGGAAGAGTCATGCGCACTCCAATTTTTTTTGTGAAAACATAGAAGGTACCAGGTTTTGATGTGTGGAAGCCTTTTTTTTGTTTGGCAAAACTCATAGTTGTGAGTGATTATTTGGTGGTAGTCCCTTGTATGGGGATTGGAATTGGTCAGATATACTTCGTGGGCTCTCCGTACTGGTTCAATGCTTCATCTTTGACTGGTTCAGGGGCGGATGTAAGAAGGTTGTTATGTAGTTTGGTTGTATTGGGTACGTCTGATTTGGTGTGAGAGGGCCACGGGTGGTGGCAACCAATGTAATCTCTTTTGGTTTTATGTGTTTATAGCGGGTTTTCCGGCTTCCCTTTAAAAAGCTTGGCTATGGACTCATATATGGTTGGTGTGTTTGTGATCCATGGCTTGTTTCGAGCATGGTTGATGGTTGTATTTTGTTTTTGAAACCCTAGCTCAATGTTTATGAGCAGGGTTAATCTTGTATTTTCTTTGGTGTTAAATATCATTTCAACTCACTGAGTTGAGTGAGTATGGCAAAAAAAAAAAAAGACTCTAGCCCAAAATTTGGATCACCTTTCGGTAACAGAACTCTTGACACCCACTACAAATCAAGCAAATGCATCTCTCTTGTAGTCTGTAAGCATGGTATTGATCAAAACAAGCCCTTCCTTTTATGAACCTCGCACTTCTTGCAGCTAAAAAAAGAAGAAGCAAAACTCACAATTTGTGAGGGTATTGTATTGAGCACAACATAAATTTACAAAATAGCCTCAAGATCAAGACGAGCCTTAAGGTGCTGAAGATTACAACATTGATGTCTATCTCCTCTCACCAAGGCTAAACATAGATGGTGACCTAGTGTTCTAGGATTTTACTTCTCCCAGGTTGACAACATGGCATGGGTAGCCCTAGACCAGTCTCTCGGTTCTTGCTTGCTTTCGAGTGTATAGATCATCACTTTGCTTTCTTGTATAATCTCTGAGAAGCTTGCCACATCAAGGTCTCCCTCAAACACACGACGGTTCCTCGCTTGCCATACATGGTGAAAGAAGAAGTACTTGATAGTTTGAGTGCATATAAGAAGAGCATGGCTGGCCATCTTCTTGCCACCAAGAAACATATCAGTCTTGAAGAACTTGATCTGCCATGTCCTTTGGATCCACTTGCATATTTTCCCTGCTAGGCGTCTGATCATCTGGCATTCCATGAAAAGGTGGGCCAGATCTTCAATAGCTATCTTGCACCCCAAGCAACAATTAGACACAATTCCTCTTTCTTGGATTTTTACGCCGGTCGATAGCACCCCACATCACCTTCCACAAAAATATCTTCATAAACTGCGGCCACTTTGGCTTCCAGATATTGTCCATGACTTCTTCCCACCGATCTTCTAGCCCATGCCTCTTTCGTATTTTGTTGAGGGGGCTAGATCACTTATTCTTGTGCATTGATGCATGATAGATACCTTTAGAATGGGGTTCCCATAAAAGACTACTTCCGGGCCATCTCCAAGCATTCCACTCAAACCCAGATTCATAGATTGGCATTACAACCTTGTCTAGATCTTTTAACACTCGGTTGACCAACAATATCTCATAGCCATTTAGTTGATACTGGGTTGCCAACAAATCAATGGTTTTCCAACTCTTAATATTACCATCCTAGAAGTGAGTAAGCCAATTCAGACCCTTATTGTTCACTTTCCTGGCAGTTTCTATCAAATAGGGGCTTTGTGGTGGCTCTAAAACTTTAGCAAGCAAGGGGAACCAATGCAAGATGGATTTCTTTAAGTACCTAGTTTCTTCCTCCCACTCCAATATCCCAACTGCTCTTTTGCATTTCCTCACCAATTCCCCCAAGATGCCACCTAGACTTAGGCTAGACCACGTCGGGGCTAGAAGTTTGTCATGAAACTCTACCCCTTTCCACTTCCCACCTTTCCAACCAAGTTTAGCTACATATAATGTATCCTTGGTCATGATAGCCCAAGCTTGTTTCTGCCTAGCCAAGGAGATCATAAATTTGGTGCATAGGGCCTCAACATGGGCAATTGTGTTAAGAATTCCGAGACCTCCTTGGTCCACTCATCGAGCGACTGACTCTCATTTGGCCCACTGCCATGGTCTAGAGGTTTTGGTGTTGTTTTTCCTTAGAAATATTTTTACATGTTTTAAGAATTCTTTCTAGTGACACTTAGCCATCTTAATAAGTGGGCTTGTGAAGACAATATAAGGGAGCATGAATGAATTTATCACTTTAATCCGGCTCGAGAATGGGAGAAGAGCATACTCCCACCTTCTCATTTTTGTTCTGACTTTTTCAAGGTTCCGATGGAATCTTCATTTGTGAGTTACATCCATCCCCAAGGGGGCTTCCACGTGCCTGAAGATATTCCCTTTTGAGACAATCTCCCCTGTCCAGTCAAAAGGGTCGAAGGAGTCATTTTCCAACAGGGAGATGAGCCTCGACTTCTCTATATTACACTTGGAGCCCGAGGCCATGAAAAACATTTGCAAAATCTCTAGGGCTGTCCTAAAAACCTGGGGGCATGCCTTCAAGAAGAGGAGCGAGTCATCTACAAACCATTTTTCCAGGATCTAGTCATTGCCCGGTAAAGTTAAGCCCGGTAAAGTTAAGCCTTGTATCTCCCCTTGCACAACACTGGCTTTGAGCGTCGTGATGAGAGTATGCACTCCGATGGCAAAAAGTAAGGAGGCATCCTTGCTTGATCAACCTTTTGACCTCAAAGGAGCCCACAATTCTATCATTAAACAAGAGTTCTAACTGGATGTTAGCACCCAGAGTGCTAACATCGTTAGCACCCAGAGTGCTAACATCGTTAGCACCCAGAGTGCTAACGATGTGACATAGGCGAGGCCCAAAGCCCAGAGCTTCCATGACATCTTCTATATATGACCATGTTATTCTGCCATAAGCCTTGTCAAGGTCAAGCTCCTATAAAATGCATTCTTTCTTGGTGGAGGTTGCGTGTTTGATGCCCACCATTGTTGCCAAGATGTTGTCATAGATGGATCTTCCTTTAATGAACCCTCGCTAATAGGGAGAGATGATCCTGTTTAGTAGGAGGCTAGTCTCAGGGTGATCGCCTTGACAATAATTTTGTAAGCTACTAACATCATAGTAATAGGGCACCAATGCTTTAGTTGAGAGTAGCAGACCTATTTGGGGATGGGTTTTATAAGACCTCTCTTCACACTTGTATCCAACGGCCCTTCGATAATGTCTTGGTTAGCCAAACGCATGATTGGGACCTTGAGATCATCCTAGAATTCTCTAAAGAATTTAGCCGTCAGTCCATCCCAATCGGGGGACTTCTCCTTTAAAAAAAAAACACCAAAAAGGGGCATGAATTGTATTAGGACGGAACAAGATATACATCAAAAAGCCTATAGAATATGCTAGATAATTGAACAAAAGCAATCCAAATCAACCTGGGACACAATTCAGATTCGCATTCTGCCTTAGCATTCTAGATCATCATAACTTCCATATGCATTTTGCAAACCACATTCCCGATCTGCAACACATATTAGCCTCACATTTTGCATCAGCATCAACATCAAAGTTCCAGATCCTCAAGCTTAAATCTGATCCTAAGGGAGGGCATCCAATTCAACTTGAATGCGTTCTAGTAGGACACCAGCTTTTAACCATTCTTCTTCAAGGTGCTCCCAGTCTTCTACAAAGTCTTGCTCAAGGTTGAACCACAACCTGCATTGGGTCTTTTCCATTTGATGTTGATTAAGCAAGCGTTCACCAACCTCTAGCATGCCCCTTATTTTCCTAAATAGTGTGCATTGGGTAAGTGTCAGTTCTTGAGTCTGCAAGTGAATATCATAAGAAAAGGCTCTCAAGGAAAGAGCCTGCCGAGCCCCCTTGTACAAACAGATATTCCGCTGCCTCCACATAAACTCAGCCCTGATGTGGTTCCATACTACAGTGAGCACCCCTGGTCTATCGCCCAACAACAAGTGCTTCTAAGTGAGTGTGGTGTGAATATTTATTGTTATGGGGCCCATAATGGCCGGTTACAAGGACAATTGATGAATAAATGTTCTGGTGGCATCTAGTACAATAGCCTACACCAAGACCTGCCTGAGATATTCTTTTGCCCGTCCAAAGGCCTTGGTGAAGGATCGGCCATAACATGGCTGACTTCTTTAGGGAGGAAGCTTTAGACCATAAGGACTTGAACTTGAAGGTCCATTGCCTCTTGTCTAGACTGATATTCCATTTAGCATTAAGAGCTGCATGCAGAAAGGGGTTGATATTTGTAGCGACTAGCTGGGGCTGGGAGAGCTTGAATTCACCTTGCTAGACTATCGGAATCTAAGAGAGAGGTCCAGGTCGGACAACGAGTCCAACCTTTGGGGATCCCAAATATTTTTCCATGTTTTGACACCTTTGTTGTGGAGGGTGAGGGCCAGCCTAGAGTGGTCAATATCTAGATTTGGCAAAGGAAACCTTGGACCACATTAAGAACAATACTTTGACTTGTATTGGTCTATTCCATGCTGTCCAAAGCGAAAACTTGGTCATTAAGGAAAACTTGGACCACCAGATGGAGTCATTAAGAACAATACTTTGACTTGTATTGGTCTATTCCATGCTGTCCAAAGCGATTTGAGCAGGTCAAATCCAGAGGCTGAGGATTGGTGGGGACTAAAGAAAGAGTGACCTGAGGGATGTCTTTCCACCCTTTGGCTTGAGTCATGTGGAATCTTCCCAGATTCGTGAACAGCAAAACAAACCACTTTGTCTTGGGTTGCGTCAAGGCTTTGGTAGTTTTGAGCACCATTTTGTCAGCCAACCTGAGGATGTCAATGATGCCCAACCCACCTTTGTGTTTAGGTAGACAACAAACTGACCACTTAACTTTAACATTTTTCTAAATGAAGGGATCTCCAGACCACAGAAAGGTACAACAAATCTTGGTGATCTCCTTGAGGTGGGAGTGACACCAACATGATAGAAAGAAAACAATATAGGTAATGACCATAACCCTTTCCATAAGGGACCCTTGAAAGCATGTCCACCTTGTGAATTTGGGCTGAAATTTTTGAATAATCCAGCTTCACTGCTCTTTGAGAGAAAGCCCAAAGCCCATGGGAATCCTCAGCATCTTGAAGGGAACACCTACCTCCAAGAGCTTGCAACCAAAGGCAAGTACCCATTGTGGAAGAGGGGTGTCTCTTTGTTTTACTCCGGTTTTGGAATGGTTGACTTTGGAGCCTGAGGCTGAGAAAAAGATGTCCAGAGAGTCCCAGAATTCCCACTGCACTTCCTCCTCGTTCAAGAGCAGAGCATTAGTGTCATCAACAAATTGTGATAGACATTGTTGGGTTGTTGCATATGGAATTCTGCTGCCTTTCATCTTGCCCTCATCCATTCTATTCTTTACCAGATAGTTGAGGCCATCAGCAGCTATGTCAAACATGAGCGGGGTGAGGGGGTAGCCTTGCTTGGCTGAGCGGTTGAGAGAGAAATAATTGGAGAGAAGCCCATTGAAGGCTACCATTGCCCTAGCATTGCCAAGTAGGGTCCTTACAAAATTCAAATGGATAAGGCCAAAGCCCATTTTCTCCATGCTTAGTAAAATACATGACCATTCTAGCCTACCATAGGCTTTGTCATAATCGACTTTGAAGAAGACATAATCTTGATGTGATTCTTGAGCCCATTTGACATTTACCCACATACCAATTACAGGTCCTATGATGTTTTGACCTTTGATGAAACCTTTTTGGTCTGCCAAAATCCACTTCATTAGAATAGGTGCGATCCTATTGACTATATTGGCTCAGGCAAAGATCTTATAAGCATTGTTCAACATGGTTAGAGGCATCCAATTGGAAAGGGAATCCTTTGGCCCATTCTTGTGAAGCAATTTGATGACCCCAATGTTGATGGAGTATGGAAGGGCTAGATGTTTGACAGATTCTTCCCAAACCAAGAGCAGATAAGGGGTGATGATGTCCTTGTACATTTGGAAAATTTTTGAAGGCAATCCATCCAGCCAAGGAGTTTTTCTAGGCTTGAGGGACTCAATGGCCATGTGTAGCTTGGTTATGGACTTGGGGAGTTCTAAAGCTTTAGAGGTCTCCTCTGGGTGAACTTTGGACCTGCCGCCACAGGCCTACACCTTTAGTCTATTCAGCATGATGTCATCATTAAAGACAACTTTAGGCAGGCTAAACAATTGTTCAAAGTGAGCTCGGGCAAACTCTAAGTTTTCAGTATCATTTAAAATGAACTGGCCAGGGGTAGAGAAGAGCGGGACCATCTCTCTTGCATTCTTTCTCCTTAACGATTTGAACATGGCCTTGGAGGGTCTATCAACCTGTCCAACCCACCATTCTTTGAAGAAGAGTGTGGAATTTTTGAGATCAAATTCCTCCTCTTTCTTGATTTTCCCTTGAAGCTGGGTAATCCTGGACTAGGAGTCAGGATTTTGAGTGATGGCTTCCAACTAGATGAGTTCGGAGTACATGGCTTCTTTCCTTTTCTTCCTAATAGTACCAGAATACTTTCTTGTGATGATCAACATTTTTTGAGTGAGCTTAACATCCTTGCTCCAGGCTTTAGAGGAGGATCAAGAAGAGGTGAAGCATTCATATCATATGCTTCTAACTTGTTCGCTTAAACACATTAGGGAATTGTGGAGGTCACTTGTAGGGCCTATTGAGGAGAGAGAAAATGAGGCGCATCCAATGAAAAGCAAGCCAGCGTAACGTAGAAATGAGAAGAAAGAAATCAGAAAATTCAAAAGAAAGAGAACAAACATGAGGTAAAACCTCATTTTTATGGCGTTTACGATATCCATATGTGGGCCCAGGGTTTGAAAGTAGTTAAGGTACTGAAAGACAACTACAATAATGTATCATACCCCTGCCACCAAAAGATCTTGCTCCATTAACCAAGCATTCAAAATTGAAATTCCCTCCATTGCAAGCAAGTTCAAGCTTTCTTCTTCCACTTAGAAAGAGCCATGGCTTCTTCTTCTTCTTCTTCCCACCCTAATAGCTCTAGGTGTTGTTGTGTTCTCTCCCCAACCAACCTCACCATTAGTCTCCCAAGGAGGCCAAGTAGCACCATAAGCTCTATCACCATCTCAAACTCCATCAATATAGATAGTCAATGGCAACATCAGGAATATACAAATATTTGTGGGTTCTTATGCAACCAAGAAGGAGGAAAAGGTCATGGCAACAAAAAATCTATTTTGTTTAGCATGGAAAGCAGGAGTGCTGGATTTCAAAGTGGAGGTGGGCAAGAAAATTGTTAAGGAGGTTTTGGTTCAGCATGTCTGCAGTCACTCCAATTTCCATGGCACCACATTGAGAAGTACAAAGAATCATATTAATGTACATAATTGGCATTTCAAAGAGTATTTGTAAGTACAAATTTTGAAACAGTCAATGGCCTAAAATAAAAAATTTGGAGATAAGGGATCAAAATGTCCTCTAGATAAAAGTCATGCTCATGACCTTCAAATGAGGGTGGGGAGAGAGTGGTGCCTGGTGGATTTAGCAAGCCCTTATGGGATGTGTCATCTATCAACAAAGTGTTGATATCATCATGTGGGATGTGGATTTAATAAAAAGGTTTATAGTATAGGTATACATCTGGTTTGGTAGGGTGGTAGTGGCCGTCAATGACAACACACTCGTTCTAGGAATACAAAAAATCAAATTGCAAACGTTCAATTCCCACTACGTTGCAAACCATGGTTACAAGGGGATTGAGATTTCTATGTGCACAGAGGACCATATCGCAACCCGAAACCTTAGAAGTAAAAATTGTATAAATTCCTTGGTTCTCGAATGCACAATGGCTATGCAAGTGCCTATCTTGAACCTGTGCAGGTTGACAACTTCTGCGCTGGGATCGTACGGCTCTCAAAACAACAACAATCCATTGACGTCCAAAATAATTAGTCTTTGCAAACGTTTTGTAGAAAAAATAAGTAGTTAGAAAATAAGTTGACTTTCATATTCTTTTACATTGGTTATTACTGAAATAATCATGTCAATGTCTAGCAAAGGTCCATACTGGGTTTGACGGTCGTGGAGGTTGTCTTGTCCAATGTTGACATCCTTGAGCTTGTTCTCACCCGTCCCTTATTCTTCTCCTGAGACTCTTGTGTCTCCAGTGTTGAGGGCTCCGTTGCACCTGAAATAGCTTCTAATGTGCTATGCTCTGTTTGTGTGTCAAACATAAATGACTCTTGATTTTCAAGCTCAATAGATGGAATTGTGGGAGAGGTGTGCTCTGCTTGAGGGTTAGGGTGTTCTTTCTCGGCCCCTCCCTTTGCATAATATTCTTCCTTCTCAGACCCTTCAAGTGCAGAGGGAGTTTCAATCTTTATTTCTTTCTCAGCCCCTTGTTATGTATGATCTCGCTCCTGTGTGGCCTTCTCCTCATCCGGAATTTTCTCCTTGTCAAACTCTCCCTCTACAACATTTCTCTTCTCAGTAGTTCCTCCCTCCTCTTGCTCTTGCCCTTTCTCAGCCGACCTTATGAAATATGTTTGGTATTGCCCCTCATTAATCATGGTTATCTCTACAATGTGGTCATCCAATAGGGTCTGTTCTGCATCCATGCTCATGGGATGTGAAATTGAAAGCCAATGCTTGATTAGAGTGGCACGATATCGATGCAAATACTGTAGTGTATACTTCTCCAATGCACTCTGCAAGAGACAAAACAAAAACAAAAAGGAACCGAGATACATTTTTGTCCAAAAAATCACCATATTATAGTAATACTGTGCAAAATGCCTACCTTTGACATGAACGGCTTTAGTACAAAGAAGCTCTGCGGTATATACTCAACATGAAGGAGGCACCTCCATCCACACGAGTTGACATCTGTCTGTCTAGGCACTCTGACTTCCTTAATTTTTGATTTGTACAACTCTAGATTTCTGCAAAGCCTTCCATATGTGTGCAATAGTCTTTTTATGCATCTGAAAGTAGGAAAAGTTGGTATGAACCCAACCCAATAACTGTCTCCATACTTTATTCAAGATAAAACCAATTTCTAATTCTCAATACTCACAGTCTTAATTATGGATGCATTCCTCACTTTGAGTTTAGAGTCCAGATAGCTGGCTTGTCAAATTCAATGCAAACCATGCTCCAGTGGTGGTTGCGATTGCTCTCATATGGAAGAATTATGGTTGTCACTTGCAGCATTGGACAATTGGCAAGCCACTTCTCAAATGTGCTGATAGGGGTGTTTTTCATTCTGAGAAAGATAAAAACGTGGGGATCCATGATATATATTTTTTCATGGCTTTGTGCAGGTAGCTGGCTCTTTATCAAGCTACAAGACAATTACTAGCTATTAGTCTCTAACCTCAAGGCTGAATAAAAGTATGTTGAGGCTGATGAAAGCATCTTACTTCAGGAAGATATAGACAATTGAATATGTGATGTGAGCATCTGGATCCCACAATATATTGATATCCATATAATCTAATGCAAGTCTTCTTATACCATCTTCTAGCTATATATCTACTATTAATCCTTCCTCCATAGATGATAAACTTTTGTTGTTGCTGACATCGATTTTGTGTGTAACAATGTGGTAGCTATTAATCTCTTCTCTTTTCTTCTCTTTTAGTTTATTCATTTCCTTTGCATGCCGGTTTTCCTGCTCAACTCTGGCCCTGGTATTCACATTGTGGGTAATTCTACAATCTTCGTCTCTGCTTGTGGCCTTGATGGAGGAATAAGCATCATTTTATTGTCTATAAATTCACTAGGTTGGACTAGTTTATCATATCTCCACCTTACTCTTTTCAAGGTTTCAATGTCCTTGTCCTGAAATATTCTAGCCAAAAATCTTTTGTTGCCTCTTGAAGTGCCAGCAGTGCAACAGGTTTCCTCCTCATGGTGTTAGAACATGCCTCCTCACATATTGACATGACTAGTCTTTGGAATGGAAGCTTTGGTACTAGAAGCTCAATACATTTTTGAGCCTTCCTGATTTCCTTGAACAACTTGATGTGTCTCAAGATTTTCATGGGCTTTTTTGGTCTCTTCTTTTTACTAGCAGTTCTTCCTTCTAATTTAGCAGCTAAAGCTGAACCTTTGCCTACCTTTCTCATAATCACCTTTGTTCTTAACATTTATCTCTCTCTCTCTCTCTCACACACACACACACACACACACACACACACACACACACACACACACACACACACACACACACACACACACACACACACACACACACACACACACACACACACACACACACACACACACACACACACAACACGACCCAAATCCTATTCATTTAACAATTTCAAAGATTGCAAAAAAATATGACAACAACCAATCTCTGCACTCCCCCCCCCCTTCTCTCTCTCTCTCTCTCTCTCTCTCTCTCTCTGCCGTTTTTTGACCTAGTAGATAGCAGTTCACTCTTTTGATCATAACTTCTTTATTTAGAACTCCAATTTAGGTGATCTATAGTTTCAATCAAAAAGCACAAAGCCCTCTAGGCATTGATGTAAAGACAGATTTTTTCTGAGCAATGGAAGGCTTTGCTGTAACAACATCTCTAAATTGAATTTTTTTTCAAAACTTTGCGTTTCTGTTGCCGACTTGAAGGCAATGTCGGACAAAAATCGCAAGGGTGGAAAATCTACACTTGCCATGGAGAATGATGCAAAATATCCAAGGAATTTAGATGCTAATCCAACCACATCGTCTACAACAACGGAAGCAATGATCATGGCTTACTTGATCTCATTACAAGAAACTGTCAACAAGCAAGGTGAAGAGCTGCGTGCACTTGCAATGGAGATGGCACTTTAAGAGTTCTTGTTGTGGAGAATGAGCACCTCAAGAATGAGCTTGAAATGCAACCAACATGCTTGGTGCATCTTGAGAATGAAGTTCAAGAATGTAAGCAGCGCTTCTCTTGTTGACATGAATGTATTGAAAGAGCACTTGAGCAAAGTTGAGAGTGATCATGTATTGAAAGAGAAAACAATAGATACAATACGACATGATGTATGTGAGATGAGAAATGCATCCAAATTCTAGGATGATATATGTAAGGATAATGTGGTTTCTACATCTCCTATCACGCAGGCCATTGTCCAAGCAAAGAATGTAGAGAATGTGGACACTCAAGAATTACAAGAATGAAAAAAATGCTCAAAGAACATCGTCATTCGTGGAATCAAGGAGGAAAGCATGGAAACACCCCAATCTCTTGTGGTTGCTATTGAAGAGTTTTTTGCTACATACTTTGGCATGTCTGGAATCATGGCTAATGGTGGACATTGAGTTGGAAAACAAGGAGTCCCTCACTCGGGAGAAAGACCTATTGTATGTACCATGGCTGATGAGATAAAGAGAAAGATCATCCTTGACAATAGTTGGATCTACCTCAAAGGAACGGGTTGTAATGTATATGAGAATCGCACTCTTATGCAACAAAATGTACGTCGCAAAGCATATGAGGAAAGAAGCAACAAGGTTAAGGTGTCATGTCAAGAAGAAAAGTCACTTGAGGAGGATGCAAGTCCACCCAAAAAATAGAGACACATGATCTATGAGACCAACTCACACTTGCGAATAAGCTTTTGGAATTGTAGCAGGTATCCATGGAATGCAGGAATTGACATTGATGAACTTACCAATGACTCCGATGTGATACTTCTTGTCAAAACATGGGAGCATGATGCACAACAAATTCTTGGATTTGACAAATACGATGTGCATTCTTTGATGTGGACAAAAAATGCAAAGCAATGTAGAGGCCAAGGAGATGTAGCATGTATGATAAAAAAGGGTCTGAAAAATGTTTCCATTGTCAAAGAAGATAAATATAAACGCTACTTATGGCTGAAAATCAGCCCACCAAATGGTCAAGTAATGTTTGTGGTTCGTTGCTACATTCCTCACTATGACTCCAACTTTTATGCTTGCTTGGATATGGATAGAGATCACAAACCCTTTGCTGAACTAGAGGAAGTCATTGTTTATTACAAGGACCAAGGTGAAGTCATTGTCTTTGGAGACATGAATGCTCGCACAAATATGTTACAACACGACACACAACAAGTTGACATGCCACATGTCTCCAGAAGAATGGATGACTCATACATGTATAATGAAAGTTTGAATGATGCAAAAGAACTGGATCACTATGGAAAATCACTTCTACGTATGTGTGGCAAGGCACCAATGAATTTACATGTAGAAAGCACAATGGTGATAGCGTGATTGACTATATGTTGTTTTCAGAAGCCACTCTAGAATGCATACAAAGCTTTACACTTGGTAAATGGAATTCCGAATCGGATCATAGGATGTTATGTATTGACCTCAAGTGTGGTAAAAGACCCAAGCATGTAGCATCCAATCATGATGTGAATCATTCGTACCTATGTCTAGACTTCAAACGAGCACTTATATATGCTGTTATGGTGGACCAAATGTTAAGCAAGATAGAGCATCAAGAGAGCCCAACATTAGACTACAAGTGGAAATTTTTCAAAAAAGTAATTTGCTCTTGTGCGAAGGAATGATTTTTGGTGAAACACATGTCTTGCAAAAGTTCTAAGAAGGGTAGCACCAAGAAGGAATGGTTTGACATGGAATGTAGTCAAGCCCAAAAACACTTGCTAAGGTTGGATGCAAGCAAAGACAAGGAAGTTTACTTGGAACGTTCACACACATACAAAGCACTCGTTCAAAAAAAGAGGAGAAGGTGGGAAGTCAAAAAACAACTTCTTTTAGCGCAAGAGAAAGCACATGCATGTGGCAAGTTTTGGCAAAATCTAAAAGACAAGCGTGTTGAGAGCTTTGGTGACTTGACTCTTGAGGATATGTATGCGCATTGCAAGAACCTCTATGAGCAACCCAATGTTGATAATATGGAGTGTTGTAGCTCCCTTCCGTTTATGCCTCCCTTCTTTACCATTGAAGATGTATGCCGGGCGCTTGAGAAACTTGCTATTCGCAAGGCAGGGGACCTTCAAGGTGTCAAGGCTGAAATGATTAAATGGAAAAGCAAGAAAATACAATATTGGATACATGATATGTTTAACCTTGCACTTCAGCATGGCATGCCTCATGATTGGAGTGCAAATTGGATCAAACCTTTGCACAAAGGAGGAGATGTAAACAATGTGAACAACTATCGCACTATAATGGTTGGTGTTTTGATAGAAAATTTATTTGGATGTATCATGGAGATGAAGATAAGTGAATGAACTAAAAATAACGACAAACGTGCACTTGGCCAAGCATGTTTTTGAAAGAATCATAGCACTATTGATCACCTTGTCACTCTTTGAGTTCTTATGGAAGCGTCTCTATTGAAAGGAAAGAAGTTGTATTGTTGCTTTGTGCATTTCGAAGAAAGCTTTTGACATGGTACGGTGAGAAAATCTTTGGAGATGTATGCAAAGCCTTCAAGTGCCGAGAGAATTTATGCATGCAGTCTTTTGCATCTACCAAAAAGTGATATGTCGACTACGTATGGGAGATGGAATTTCAATTTTTTTTGCAAGCACAATTGTGTCAAACAAGGATGCCCACTTTCCCCAACCCTCTTTGGGCTACTCATTGATGAATTGAAATGCATGGTTCTTGATTTTATGCAACAAGAAGGCATAGAAGAGGTTAAGATCGGAAATGCGGTGATCATGCTTTTGCTTTATGTCAATGATATAGTGCTCTTGGTACATACCTTAGAAGATGCGCAAAAGCTTATGAGTGTCTTGGAACTCTTTTGCCTACATAGCGGGCTGATCGTGAATGGATCCAAAACCAAGGTTATGCTTGTAAAGACCCTCAATGATGAAAATCCATGCACTGTATACAATAATGAGCAACTTGAAGTGGTAGATAGCTTCAAGTACGTTGGCCTTGAGGTTCCATCCAATAATAAATGGAAGGATTGTGAAATGTGTTGCTTGGAAGTCGAAAAGAGGGCTTATTATGCATTTGAGAACATGTGCAATGCTGGAGAGACCA
Source organism: Adiantum capillus-veneris (assembly GCF_014529385.1). Taxonomy (NCBI): domain Eukaryota; kingdom Viridiplantae; phylum Streptophyta; class Polypodiopsida; order Polypodiales; family Pteridaceae; genus Adiantum; species Adiantum capillus-veneris. The sequence continues at coordinate 103,155,313 of NC_140941.1, forward strand.
AGTGTTGGGATCTCAAAAAGTACCTCTTTGACACATTGGTGACACCGGTGCTTCTTTATGGAGTGGAGGTGTGGGGTGGTAGCATCGGGAAGTCTACTTGGAAAGAGTTTGAGAATGTCCAAAAGCATTTTCTCACCAACTTTTTCCAAGTCAAGACACAAACACCCTACATGCTCTTACTTCTCGAGTCCGGATCGCTTCCCATTGAGGTCTTGGGCATGCAAAGGGTTGTGGAGTACATGCTTAAGACACAACATAGCCCTTTGTATCAACTTCCTAGAATCACATATAAAGCAAGTCAAAAGGTCCAAAAGACATGCAAGAGCAAAACACTAAGTTCGGGGTGGATGCTTTGACATCAAGAAATGGTTTGGAAGATGGGATGCATGTCACTTGGTCATGGATGCGTCGATCAACTCCCGAGTTAATGAGGCCTTCTTACAACACCAATGTATCTTGGCTTGGGAGAAATCCGGAGGTTCTCGCTTCAGCCATTACACCACACACATTGCCCCAAACTACAAATCTTTCTTCTTCTCCGAACAAGGTAACCGAACTCATCCCTAAATCCTTGAGCCCATCCCGCTGAGTGCGATATGCACCATTGCCTCCATTTGTCTTAGCTCCCATTCTTTATGCTGCGAGACAGGACGTTGGGGCACTTGTGAGGAGTCTCATTGACTTTGCACCTTATGCCCTCGTCAAGTGCTAGAGAGTGAGTACCACACACTCTTGAGTGCTCAGCTTTTGACCACATTGGGTCCTCTTTTTCCCATATATTCAGCCATGAGCTCTCCCTACAAACCTTCCTCTCCCAACCACGATGTGGACTCTCTATTATGACACTCATTTTAGTCATTTTTGAGCATCGAGAGTCACTTATGACCTCCACTCACACCACATGACATGTTAATTTGGTCCCATAGGTCATATTTGACCTTTGAGGACAATAATAGAACTATCTATTTATCTGTGTGTGTGTGTGTGTGTGTGTGTGTGTGAAAGTGGCATTATGGCGCACATGTGCCATTTTGTGATAAATAGATTGATATCTGCGCGCCATTGTGCACACTGGTCCAAGTCATGGTCATATATCATTTTGGACACTAGAAGTAGTTAATTTATCATTTCATTTCATCTTTATTACTCTCTCTCTCTCTCTCTCTCTCTTCTCTATTCCTTTCCCTTCCCTGACTCTACTCCTTCTCCCTCAAATTATTCCCATATCTCTCTATCTCTCTATGAGAAAGTGGTATTATGGCGCCTAAATGCCCTTTTGCGAAAAATAGAATCATATATGCGTGTCATTGTGCAAACTGGTCAAAGTCATGGGCACTAGTCATTTTGGGCTTATAAAGTGGTCCAAATAACATTTCATCCCTTTCCCTACCCTTAATCTACTTCCCTCTCTATGTCTCTCTCTCATACCTGCAGGTATATGTAGAAGCTAGTTTGCTCTGAAGGACAACAAGACCTCCATCGTTTCCACCTTGTGCGACGCTCTTCTAAGTTGTGGTTTTTGTCTCTGTCTCAGTTTCTCTCTCTCTCTCTCTCTCTCTCTCTCTCTCTCTCTCTCTCTCTCTCTCTCTCTCTCTATCTCTCTCGAGGTACTACACATCACGCCAACAAATGTGGTACAACCCATAAAGTGTGAAAATGACCTCTCTATTGAACTTGTATGGTGCATTAAATGCCCATTAGCTACAATAAGATTTTTTACACGTGTAAAGAATCTAGTGGTTAATTACCGTGCATGGTGGCCATGGTAATCTGAATTCCTAGATTATGTGTGTGTGTGTGTGTGTGTGTGTGTGTGTGTGAGAGAGAGAGAGAGAGAGAGAGAGAGAGAGAGAGAGAGAGAATACTTTGCCCTTGTCTCGTAGGTGTATTGCCGGTCCATCAATTGTCCTTCGTGCACCGTAAAGCATAAAATGGGTAGCAAAACATGGAGAGAGAGAGAGAGAGAGAGAGAGAGAGAGAGAGAGAGAGAGAGAGAGAGAGAGAGAGAGAGAGAGAGAGAGAGAGTAGGCACTCAAAATAAGATGAGATGCTCTATTAACCTCTTTAAAATGCCAACATGACCTATGCGACCAATCTGTCACACACACACACACACACACACACACACACACACACACACACACACACACACACACACACACACACACACACACACACACACAGAGGAGAGAGAGAGAGAGAGTACGTTGTTCTTGTCTTATGGCATGCATACCTGTATTGTCGGTCCATTGATTGTCCTTCACGCATCGTAGAGCATAAAAGGGGTGGCAAAACAGGGAGAGAGAAGTGTAGGCACTCAAATAAAATGAGATGCTCTATTAACCTCTTTAAAATGTCAACATGACTTATGAGACCAATCTGTCATAGACACAAAGAGAGAGAGAGAGAGAGAGAGAGAGAGAGAGAGAGAGAGAGAGAGAGAGAGAGAGAGAGAGAGAGAGAGAGAGAGAGAGAGAGAGAGAGAGAGAGAGAGAAACAAGAGACCAACAGCTTGCAATTTTTGAGAAAATTGTTATGATATTTAATAAAAAAGTCAAATGCTGGCGTGTCTATGGTATGTTGCTGAAGCTTCTTAGTCCTAATACCTACTTATTATTGCATGGACTACTTATTATTGCATGGACTATGTTTTTGTTAGGATTAAGATCTCACAGAATGAAGAGGCAGAGGGTCGATGAACAGGAAGCAGAAGGGAGACCACTTCAGTTGCTGACAGGCTCCTTAAAGAGAGATGTGGACTTTGCGAAGGCCAAAGATATATTTCCTGGAGAGGATGTTATGGAGACAGAGGAACCCCCCAATGACTCAAAAGCATCAGAACATGAAGAAGTGCTTGTAATCCTGAAGCTTCAAGTGACTAGCACCAAAGAGAGAGACATTGATCTTTCTTCTGCCAGTGATCCAACTACAAAATGTAAGAGGAAGGGGTAGATGGCGTTGAATATCCTGCATGTGTGGATGAAAGGCTTTTTGATTTTGCAGTATCTGCAAGAGCTGTTGAAATGTTCGACAATGTCTCTTCTATCTTTAATGCCCCATCCATTCTTGATGACCTTATAGCTCAGCACAGTGATTTCCTCAAGTTTAAAAGACACAGGTTTGAGCTTGAGGTCCAAAGGGACAGGGTGGCTCTTGCTGACATGGTGGTGGTGCACTTAAAATATTGTGATTCCATAAGACGGTCATACAAGAAGTACCATCAACTGCCTATCATTTATAGACCCTTATGGTGTCCTATGGATGAACGAGATTGCAAGCTAATCAAAGAATCCTTTGGGTTCCTTCTATTCTTAAATTATCTATTTTCTAGTCTTTTGGAGGATCCTTCAGAGGTAATGGAGGAAGAGGATCTACCACCCGATGACAAGAGGATGAGGACATGGAGTCCAATGAGGTGCCCGAGATTGAGGAGGATATTAATCTAGAGGCAAAGGCTCAAGAGGTGGAACTAAGCAAAATACTCTCAGTTAAAACATCAAAAATCAAACTAGTGTTTGGCTTTAATGAGAAGTAAACCACATTGATGCTACTTGGACTACCAGAGTTCAAATTTGGTGAGAGATCATACATTTTCCTCCATAAAATTCAAAGTATATTTTCTTTAACATTAGTTTGGTACCAAAACAGGACACGTAAGTGTCCTTTTTTTACAAATTTAAATTAAATGCTACTTGCATTAGACAGTTTATTTAAGAAAACCCTCTTGATATTCTAAAATATGTTAGCTAGAGGGTATTTTTAAAATATAACCTTGCATTTTAGAATCTACCATGATCAAGAACTATACTCATCAAGTTGACCCTCGTAAGACTGCAATTGATGGTTTTAAGAAATAAACTTTATAAGCTCAAGAAAAGATGAAGCGACCTTGTAGAAAATTTTAGGTGTCTTTTCCACAATTCTGCTATAGATAATTGAAAGTTTCATGTGCAAAAAAATTGACTTGGGAGTATATAAAATAATGGAAAGTTCTATGTGTTTGATATAGCCATTTCAAGCATATCGTTGTATACAAAGAAAAATATGTTTTTGATGTATTTGTGAGTTTTAGAAAGTGATGCATTGATTACCCTTTCCATCTAGGACTCAAGGTGACAAATACAAGGGCTTTGGTATGCAACAGTTATTGGATTATTTTAAATATTCAAAACAGCATAAGAGAGAACTTTGATATTTTCATTCTTGAGACATAATCATTCAAAACCTCATATCAAAGTACATGGTACATACACAATTGGGGTGCCCAAAACCTTGATTTTAATGTTATTATGGAGAACTCAAGATTTTCAAGGGTTTTTTCATGATAAAAAAATTCAAGATAGAGTTCAAGCAACAAGATTTAATTGAGTTAGGGAGGCCAAAAAATATGTAGTTTCTTGGTTTCAACATATAAAGTCATTTGTAGTTGTCAAATTGCACTATAATAGCCCCAATTCCATGAGGGGAGCTTTGGAAGATCAAAATTATCCTTTAATTCAGCACGTGCTCAAGTATGAAATTATGTCTATAGCTTGCGTGTGACTTGGAAACTTGTCTTTAAAGTGAATTCCATTGCTTTGTAACACTAAATGCTAACACTTGGATTTTATAAACATAAAAAGGGTCATCTCTACAAAACGATATAAGAGTTTTATGATTTTTTTGGCAAAACAGCTTGAAATTTTACTAAAATTTATGACTTAGAACTTACCAGAATTCTTTCCATATTGTATTTTGACATGGAGAAAAATCAAGTGTATTCTTTCCATCATAACCAACCTATGGTAGAAGCAAGGTATAAAAAACTTCTTTCTAGCTTGACAAATAAATTGCCAAAACTTGGAAGGAAAACATGACACTTTAGTGTCTCAGGACACTTAAGTGTCCAATTACAGAACTAGTGTTAAGGGAGGACTTTGCACTTGCCATGATGTCCAAATTTCAAGAGGAGAAGAGTGGATTTGTATTTGATGACAGTAGTGACGATGAGGCAATGGAAACCTCCAATAACCCACTAGAGTGCCTCAAACGCTGCTTTGACAAGGTAATTAGTATAAAGAGATACTCCCAGATGACGCTACCTTCCAAGCTAAACAAAAAAAACCTCAGACCATCAACCAGTAATCAAGAAGTAGAGGACTAGTTTACGCGTCCGGCACAAGGGTCGACGAGGTCAGTGGACCTATGGAAGGATGACTTATATATTCGTGGTAGCTCCCCCTCCCAAAAAAAATAAAAATAAAAATAAAAATCTAACTCATCCTTTTGTGTACATTCATGGATTATTCAAAAGGATGACTTCCTTCATCGTTGGACAAGAGAGTATCGTGGAAGGGATGCAACACTAGGACAATACCTTGCCAGACTCTGTGAGGCACCCATACTAGTCTTTCACAATGGAATGTCCCAAGAGGGAAGTACTACAATGCTCATCCTCAAGATGCTCACGCTTCCTAGGTGGACAATGCTACCACAAAATGCAGACAAAGTTATCCTTGTCAAAAAAGTTTTTGCGACAGAATGTTTTGGATATTGTCCGGGGTACACTGGTGGTCGTGCAGCTTATTATTACACATACACAAGAATGGAACTCACTTTAGGGAAACAAAACCCAAATGAACTCTTGGATTTTGCCAAACATTTAATGTTCCAATACAAGGGTAATGTGCCAAAAGATATCCACTATTTGTCATCAAGTTGAGAGACTTGTGACTTGTACAAGATCTATTAAAACATTAGGCATCTCTTGTACATGTTGTGACCTAAAATCAATTAAATGTTGTGACTTGTACATGATCTATTAAATCATTAGGCATCTCTTGTACATGTTGTGACCTAAAATCAAATTCTCTTGATCCACCTATGGTTAACATATTGCTCCACTTTCTTAGGCCTTCACGAGCATTGGAGTTGTTGAATGTCTTTGGGTGGTAGCATGAGTGGGTGGTACACTTTTATGGGTTGAAAGTTGTCTTTCCATAACACATTAATAGCTTAAACCTTAATTGCTAGCTTAAAAAAAGTCACGTTTAAATAAATTCAAGAAAAGCCTTTAGTTGCTAAATTTAAAAAAAAACACTTGTGAAAAACTTTCAAGAAAAGTAGTGGGAACGTGTGAGAGAGGGGGGAGTACTCTGCGTGGATTCACATTCTTGCATGGGCAAGAATGCTACAAGAAGGCAAGGTTCTCCTACACGAACAATGCGTGCTATGTCTCTACGGTTCTCTTTCTCTCTCTCTCTCTCTCTCTCTCTCTCTCTCTCTCTCCATCTCTCTCTCTCTCTCTCTCTCTCTCTCTCTCTCTCTCTCTCTCTCTCTCTCTGTTTGGATGTGATTTGTTTCTGGTGGGAGAACTATGGTGTGATGGCTGAGAGGTCGATAGAGATGCTGCATCAATGCGCATTTTCAAAAATGAAAGGAGATTGACTTGTCTACATAAGCTCCTCATCTATCATGAGCACACTATCATCACTAATTAGCATTACTTGCACGGACTGTGTTGCAACAAAACTCGAATCTTATTTCCCAATGGGAGCATCGGTACTAAAAGTGGAAAATATGACCATCTTGTTGTTGTCATTAACCACCATAGCTTGTACATGCTCTTTTACAAAGAGCTTTGTGCTACTTTGTACTTTGAGAGTATCCATACCTAGAGGGGGTGTTGAATGTGTGCTCAATTGCCTTCTTGTCTCTGCATCAACAACATGTTCATTGATCATCGTAACTTGCAAAGAGTCCCTTGCGACAAACCTCAAAGGTATTGTGTGAATGGGAGTAGAACCAGGAGGTGCAATTGCCCATGATGTTCTCAGTGCAGTCTGTGTATTTGTGTGTATGTGGTTGTTATTTGCCTACTATATGCACCTGTGTCATTGTGCATGCCCATGTGTGTGGTGTGTGACGTGTCATATGCTTCATCTTTTGTTGCTAATGTTATGGACTTCATCTTATTATTGCTATTGTATATTCAGGTAGACTCCACCTCCATACACCAAAATCCAGCATCCAAAGGTTTGCACTACAAAGGAGGAGTTTCATGAACTTTACAATCTCAGCTTGGATGGGGTTGACAACACGCATATGATGGATGTCTCAAACACAGATTGGATGTCCATGTTCATGGTGGTAAGAGAAAAAGGGTAGAAAGTGAAGCTCCAAACCTTACGGCCAGAGTTTTTCAACAAATTCATGGTGCTGTATCAAGTGGTCTACCAGGAGTTACCTGAAAACGACAAGTGTGCTTCGTGGTTTGCAAAAGCGTTTTCTTTCAAAAATTGCCAATGGGTAGAGTTGTCTGAGGACAAGTCCAAGCACAAGGTTGCTTGGGCAACCGTGGCTGCGAGCTCAGTCAATCGGGTAGGAGCACACAAGCAGGGGCTCTCCAACAAGAGGGCTAGATTAATGAAGTGCATGAACAAGGGGGAGATGATGAGCACATTATCATTGGAAGGTGCACCACTAAAGGCCAATTTGGCTGCAACAAATACTCAGCATGTGGATTTGGCACTGGTCTTGTTGACTGATGTACATGCCAAAATTAGGGATGTGGAGACTGATATAGGGTAGATCACAAAAGAAATGCAGCAAGTTGAAGTGGCAATGGAGGTTCAGTCAAAGGGAGACACCTTTTTGCAGCAACTACAGGAAGCTAGAGAAGAACTAGCCACATTAGAGGCTAGTGGGAATGCGACTTTGGAGCGGTCAATACAATTGCAAGCTGTGATAACTGTAAACAAAGCTGTCCTTGCTCTTTTTGGAGTGATCGAGAGTGGCATGCCCGAAAACAACTTTGTTGTAGGCATACAGGTTGAATTGTGAACACTTTACAGTTATTATGTTTTTTCTTGTGTGTTTGAAGAGTTAAGACTGATTTTTTTGTCTTTGGACACCAAGAGCGGCTCCAACAAAAGAACCTGCCGTTGGAAACACTTAAAAATCAAGAGGCTTTTGTTGGCAACAATCTTTCTCAGTTGCAACAAGGCAAAGGTCCACTATTCTCGCCCTAACCTCCTATGCCTCATGTACACCAAGGACCCATATATATCGAGGAGCCGTGCACCACTTGCGGAATTGGTCTTCAAGATGAGATGATGGTGGGTGTTTGCATGCTACCATGCAAACACCCTTATCACATTTTTTGTGTTGCAAATTTATGCATGCTACATGACTTTAGCTTGGCAATGGGATGGAGCATAGAGATCCTTGCATCTCTGAAGACGATGTTTCATGCGAATACAACTTTTGCTATAGAAGACAAAGGTACCCCAGCAGGTATGTCCCCAATAAGCCAGTGATAGATGTATTGCCTTTTTAATAGATGTTGTACAATGGCTGTTGTTGCTTATGTTATGGTTATAGCAGTAGCTATTGCTTGTGTTATGTTGCCTATCTATTAACACCCAGCAATAGCTATTAACAAGCTATGACATATCCAAAATTTGCTAAATCTATCTCACAAGAAGCTTCTAACCAACTTTTAGCTGCTATAGACTTTCATAACTAGAGGGTAATAGCTATGTCCTTAATTGGGTAGCTATTAATACAATTATTACCTATCTAATAGCTGCTGACTACCTTATATAAAGCTATCATGTACATCATTAACCATTTAAGACCATTTTGATAGCTATGGAACATCTTCTAAATGCGAATAGTTGCCTCCAATAGCTTGTAAGTAGCTATGAGCTATCCAAAGTTGGCTATAGGTGTTTGACAAGAAGCTTTTAACTAGCTTTTAGCTACAATTGACTTTGATACTTAGAGGGTAACCAACTTTGGCCTTAATTGAGTAGCTATTAATACAACTATTGCCTTTCTAATAGTTGTTGGCCACCTTATATAGAGCTACTGTGTAGATCATAAATTCCTTAAGACCATTTTAATAGCTATGGAAGAGCTATTAACTACTGATAGCTGCCCAATAGGTGCCTTCAATAACTTGTAATTAGATATGAACTATCCAAAGTTGACTATAGTTGTTTTACAACAAGCTTTTAACCAGCTTTTAGCTACAATTGACTTTCATAGCTAGAGGGTAATAGCTATGGCCTTAATTGGGTAGCTACTTTATAGCTATTACCTGTCTAATAGCTATATAAAGCTATTGTGTAGACCATAAACTCCTTAAGACCATTTGATAGATATGGAACAACTATTAACTGCTAATAGCAGCCTGGTTCTTGTTAAATAGCTCAACAATAGGTTGACAAAAAGCTTTTAACCAGCTATTAGGTAGCAATGTCTTCAATAGCTAGATGGTGATAGCTATGCCCATTTTGACTTACTATTTATATAGCTTAAGTAGATATTACAGAAGCTATTATAGCTACATAGAGCTCTTGACCAGCTATCACAAAACTATTGTGTAGAAGACTAACACCTTAATAGGTATATGGTAGCTATGAAGCAGCTACGGGCTTGTAATAGCTACCTCATACTGGTAAAATAGCTCAACATTAGCTATTGGTTGTTTGTAGGGTATACCTTCTCATTCCCTTATTGAAAATACAAATATTAAATGTGTAATAGGCTATAGCTACTAATAGCTGTCTGATTCTTGTTTAATAACTGTACATCATGTTGGAAGAAAGCTTCTAAACAACATTAGTTTGCTATTTTCTTTTTTAACTAGCTGGTTATTGTTTTCAAAAGGTTAACTTTGTTTCCTTTTTTGGTAGCTTTATGTCCTCTCAAAATAGTTGATAGTGTTCCAAGCTCCTTTGTCTTCACTCCATTGAAGAGCTTAGGTGGACTTGGAATGTAGTCAGTGGAAATTACGGTCGACTCTGAATGTTGGGGAGAATCTCTAACGAGGTTTTCTTGCAGCCAGTTAGGTAGCAAGGTTATCTTGCAACTAGTTTCAGGTACTGTTTGCAAGCTTTAGCCAGTTATTTGCTAGCTACTACAAAATTATTACTTAGATTTAAGGTACTCACTACTTTTTATCACTTATTCCATTACAACTGCAAAGTTTCTTGAAGCACAGGATAATGATGCAGAGGCAAAGGGAGATGCCGCAGAGGACAAGGCAAAACTGCAAAAGCCTGCAAGAGGTGGGAGGCAAAATCAAAACTTTCCTAGGAGGTCGACGAGGTTGATTGTAGTGGCACTGAAAGTGGACAATGAAGATGTCGGGGAAGATTGTGTAGACACTCTAGAAGACATGTTTGCGCAAGTGAGAAAAAGGAAACAAGGGTCGGCAAAGCCACCATCCAAGAGGCGGAACAAAAGCCTGTTTAGTGAAGCTTCTCAAGATGGTGGGGATGCCGCTGAAGTCCCTGCTGGCGATGTTGCCAAGCAAGTAGTTGACCAACCCCTGGCTGATTGTGTGAGAGTTGATGGGGATGTGCATGCTGGCGAAGTCCCTCTTGCTAGTCACCCTGCTGTGGATTCTTGCCATCCAACTGCTACCAGCCAAGATGGTGTTGGTTATAGCCCCCCTAATGCACCTTTGTAAATATTATGTTTCCAAGGACAAATTATGAATGAGATGCGATGTTTTTATTGCAAATATTTTCTTGTGTTTTTAAATAAGCTAGCTGCCTTATGTACACTCTATTGAATGTAGTAATACATCAAGAAATGATGGTTGTGCTAGTGTTCACCACCACGAAGATCAATTTACAAGTTAAGGCCGAAGAAACTTGTGACAGATCACCCGTTTAAATGGTTACAAAGGTATATGGAGCTGAAACAAAAGGTTTTCATGAAGCTGGCATAGGTATATAAGTCTAGCTCAGTAGCATGGTCTTTCCCAAATTGCAACGATCCGAGATGGATGCTTGGAGTGGCTGAGGAAGACTACTATGACCCAGATAGTGTGGACAATGCTCCTACAACTCTGATTTTGGATTTGAATGGTCTTCTGATTCATAAACTAGATTTGGATAAAGAAAATTTTTTCCCAACATGGAATCTACTTTATGAAAAGGTTTTGTTTGAGAGGCCTAGACGGCTATACTTCCTTGTGCGGCTTGATGCAAGGTAGTTTTTATTGTGGGCAGCTAGTCACTTCAAGGTCTTCATCTAGAGCTCCGTTATGGAGCATAACTTAGTGACTCGTTTCCGAAAATGCTTCCCTAGTTTACGTGTAGTGATGGTAGGATTCATTGGGCAGTCTTCTTGTGGTGTGCTCTAGAGGCACAAGATCAACGTAAAAAAACCTGTTTTCTTTAAGCATCTGGGCGACTTTTGGAAAAGGTCTACTGGTCAATTTGGGCCTGAGAATACTCTATTGGTTGATGAGAGTGCATACAAGTGTCTATTTAATTATGCTAGCAACATTTGTATTGTGCCAAAGTTTGGCTCCCATGCTGATATAGGTGAAAGGCCCTTTCTTACGTGCAAGCTCGGTCCATGGCTGTGGGAATACCTACAGTCAGAGGACATAGCAAACTTTTTTGCTAGGGGAGGAGATGTGTTTAGCACCTGGGCCAGTGAAGAGGACTCTATCCTTATAAATTTTATAGATAAACATGGGAGTGAAAACCTAGAGTGCTGTGGTTGTGCCAGATTGGGCCGTGTTGACTGAAGACCTCGGACAAGATTCTAAAGGAGGCAAATGACACAGTGGGGGACTCCAATGAGCAAAAGGAGGCCACAAAGGTGGTGTGGGACCAGCCCCGGTACAAACGGCCTTGACGATAGCGCTTGGGCACATGGATTGTGACGTTTTGTAGTTATTCGCAAGGAAGTCCAGAGTTTTTCTTCAGTTGTTTCCTAAATGTGTGCCTTTGTAAAGTAACCCAGTATTGCAAATCTCAATGTGTGTACGAGTAACACGTTCAAAATCCATATGCCTGGTTGCAAAATCCTTGATGCAAGATGTTTGTCACAAGCATAGGGTATGGGATTTGTAGAGGCCTGCACTCTACATCTGCTAACAACAAGCCAGAGCTTCCTTGCCTTAGCCATTTTGGGCATATTTGGTAATCAACACGCTCACTTTGTTCACATTTGGACCGACAAAGACTGGAAAAATGGGTGATAAGACTTGTATGCTCATAAAAATCCAAATGATTTAGATTACATCTCCCATGGCATGCTATTGTATACAGATTCAAAGTCCTATGGCAAGATCTGATACAATCCCATAGCACCTTGGACTTTTTTCATTGGGATTTTAATACATTTGACAAGATGGGAGTACATGAAGACTGGCTGTCTGCCCATAAGATTGTAATAATAATCGTCAACCTGCTTATAATACAGGCCCTTCAAAATGTAAGACCCAGCTTCGAACAAACCACCCCAACTGTCGACTTCATGTGTTTTGAGCATCTCTAATGTGTTGGTGCACTTGATTAGGTAAAAGTCAACACCTTCTTTGTTTCCCTCCTCGGCATCGACAACAAAGTTGTCACCCACTTCAATCGTGTCACTCAATGCTTCAAAGTGCCCTTCATAAGCAAGCTCCTCAGATTTTTCGTCTCCATTTGCACCAACACTTTGAGAAATTTTGTGGAAGCTCTAGCTAGACACGTGTGTTTTGTTGCTGCATTTCTGTCACTGGTTGTGCATGCATGCATTACAATAGCAAGATATTTGCCTTAATGCGATGGAGGAACCATCATGTTTGGAGTAACTCCAAACTGAATGCATGGAGCATGTACTTGGGATCTTGTCACAATCCCATATATTCTCTCGCGACACTTCTCCAAGATTTACCTTCCAAAACACACGCTCTACCTGCTTATGCTTGGAAGGGTAGTGAGCAATGGTTCCATCAAACAAATGTTGGCGACGAAATTGCACAACATTAGCTGCACATTCGAGTACAACTCCATTGCACTTCAATTGCTCCTATGTAAGTGCCCTGTTCACAACTACCCCTGCCCCATCATATTCTCCTTTGCCGTGGCCACTTCCAAAGAAGTTCCACACCATCACTTTCCTTGTCAAACCAGCATATCTACCAACAAAATAGAAAGGCCTCTTTGCCTTGAATTGGGATGCAACTCCATCTGACCAAACCCAGTGCTGGTGGATAACAACTAGGCCTCTGTCTTTTATCCATTGCCAATGTAGCATAAAGTAGTGTTGGACAAACAAAGTGTCATGCATTTTATCATCAGAAATGAAAAATCTTTCTTAATTCACCTTCACCACGATAGTAGGTAATCTATACAAAAATGTGACCTTAATGGAATACCAATGCATCGATCTTGTTCTGCTCCTTGAATGAATAATTCTCAGAAAAATCCACCACAGATACAACAAAATATTTTGGAAAATGCCTGATGCATGCTTTGAATTGCTGAGCATGCCATCGATACACAAAGTCATGTTTGATGAACTTTTGAAGATGCGTCTTGAATACTTGTAATAACTCAACAGTGCTCATCTCCAGGCATATAAGCTCCTTCCTTTTCTTCTTGTTTACACCTTCACTATTGCCTACTTCTACATCCTTGAATACTTTCACTTTGATGGTTCTTGCATCCTTGAGCAGCTCCTGTGGACAGCATACACATTTCTTTGCCCCGCAATCTGTACATTGACCCATGTGGCATTTTAGACCATGGTAGGTAGACCCAACTTGATTGGGGCCCAAAATAGAATCTATAAGCTTTGAAATGCTCTTCACACTTTACTTTGTAGTAGAACATGTTTCTGCAACTAATGAATCCATGCACGCACATTTGCACAATGTACCATGCACTCCGAATGCTTGACTACACATGTGACTGATAGCCTCCTTTAGATATGAAATTTTCACATGGTAAATACAACAACATATCAGCCTATCCTTTAGCTTTCTCTCAAAGTAAGGCTTCTCCAATTCAAAGGCACGAAGTTGAATTTTTACATCAAGATATGCTTCCTTAAAATGTTGGAAGAGTGCAGCCTACATTCCACAACAATGAAAGCTTGTATCACCTAGAAATTATGATGCATTTGCAAGCTATTGGTAGATCTCACATGTGTATTAGATAGTATGTCAAAGCATGCAATACCTATCAATAGTTATTCATAGCTATACCAATAGCTTTGAGAACCACCCAATAGCTATGTAATAGCTATCAAATTGCAATCATAGCTATGTGTTAGATACCAATAACTGTCAAATAGCAATCACTAGCTATGAAATTATTAATCATAGACATGTAATAGCTATCAATAGCTGTAGAATAGCACTCACTTTCTGTGAAACAATAATCATAGCTATGTGTTAGCTATAAGTAGCTATCAGATAACCATCACTAGCTATAAAATATTTATGAAAAAGCTATCAGTACCTGTCAATACCAAGTTGTAATAGCAATCACTAGCTATGAAGTAGCAAACATAGGTATGTGATAGCTATCAATACTTGTCAAAAATAGCAATCATAGCTACCCTTAAATAACAATGATAACTATATGACAACTATTCACAATTGTCAATATCAATTATAGCCATCAGTAGCTGTAGATAGCAATCACTAGCAACAATAAAATAACAATCATTAGTTATTAACTATTAATAAAATAGATACAAATAGAAACTATTTACAGCTATTAAGTGGCCAATAGCAGTAAACTACTTACATCTATAAACAACTAGGCAATGGGCAATAATTGATAGCTACTAATTAGTGCCTATTTTATATTAATAGCTATCAAATAGCCTACCAACAGTCATCTCATAATTATAGATAGATACAGTTAGAAACTATTCACAGCTATTAACTGGCCGGATAGGAATAAACTTTTCACATATATAAACATTTAGGCAATGCTCAATAATTGAAACCTACTAACTGGAAATGTTATATAACAAATATACATAGCTACTACATGGCATGCGCTTTCATTCATACCTGTGATACTTCCAATAGATGGATGGGATGTGTGATAAACTGCTTTCAACCTATTCTCTTTCGACATATGTCCTTGTTGGGGGACACACGAGTCTCAAGAGTGCAGAAGTTCTCTACCAACTCCTTGACCTCTTCAGGTATGCGACTTCTTGGAAGACTTTGATGGCATGTGGAAAATGACAATGCACTGTTCTCAGTTTGCTAGAGTAGCTGGTATCTGGATCCATAAAAGTTCCTTGTATGAACGGAAAGGACTTCTTTAATAGCTGAAGCGGTTCTCCTTAAACTTGTTGAGATCATTTTGTGACCACTCATCTTTGTCACACATCTGAAATAGCATATCGATGGAACGCCACACTTCACCCTTGGCATTGCAAGTTGTGGGTTCCTGGTCCTTCATTGCCATATGCAACTTTTTCCATTGCTGAAACTCATTTTTTCTGACATAGGTGGACTGATATATCCTTCCATGCTTGGTTAGATTCTTATCTTTCAGGCCTGCTGGTTTAGATAAAAAACGGTGTGCCTTGACCCCACCAATAGATGGTTTGCAAGGTACATATTGATTCTTTATCATTGGTCGACCTTTTCTCGTCCTACTAGATTTTCACATTGCCCCAATGGAGACCCATCTCTGAAAAAACTAGTTCAAGCGCCTCTATCGCGACCTTTTGTTCTTTTGAGTTCTTGATTTTCCAAGAAAACCCAATGTACAGATACACCAACTTCTCCTCAATTTTGCAAAGAGCATGCATTGTACAAATGTGGACATTGGCAAGTGGAACATCCAGAAGTGGGTGGAAATTAGGATCCTCATTGTGACGAGTAGGAGCCTTACTCCACCATTTTGGGTCCATCATCTTTGCAGGCTCCATGCAATACAAACATGGAGACGTTACCATGGCACCCATTCATGAGCCCATAGAGGAGGTAGAGGTAACTGAGCCCATAGAGGAGGTAGAGGTATCTGAGACCTCCCTTAATGAGCCCTTAATGTTCCAAACCTTCTCTACTTCTATATCAATAAAAAAGAGTATATCCCTCTCTATCATATTGAATGTCTGCTTAACATCAAGGAGGACTACTGTATTGCAACCATTTCTGAAGCTTCTGAGGTTGCCAAAGATTTCATTGACACAGAAGAAGAGTCAAAAGAGGAGTTTTTGGCACTTGATCTACAGACATCTGATAGCTTATTTTTTCTTGCTCCTGATGCACTTGCTCTAGCATGAAAAGTGTGGAAGAGGAGAAACCTACTCTCAAAGATGAAGATTTTGAGAAGAGACTTGTTGAGCTTGGCATCCAATCTTTTGGCAGAGAATTTAAGTTAAAGGAAGTTGACATAAGAGAGATGAATGGATCATGCAATCTCCTTCAAGAAAAAATCATTGTCGAGGATGAGTTGCAAAAGATAGATTTAATTTCACCTTGAACTCCCTTCCTATAATCTTCCTTTTTTTTCAAGTTTGTTTTAATTACTCATTACTTTTTGTTTTGCAGATTGAACTCCTTGACAAAGATAATTTTCTTGGGAGAGCTAAAGGCTCGAGAGGGAAAACAATAGAGGGAACTTCAAGAAAGGATGCCTCCTCTCTCATGCTCTACATGCCTACATTGGATAGTGCCACCTTTTGTGCTTGTCACATGCAGTATTCTAAAGATCCCGAGTTGCCAATATTTGCCGTGAAGATATTGTCACGGTTTTTGGGGTACACTCCCCTTAAAACCAATGCAAACAAGATCATGCTACTTGAGAGAGCTGTAGCACTTAGAATATTTGGGTATGTTACAGGATTCTATGCGTCAAGAGCAGGATACTTTCTTTGCTACTCTAGTTATGCAGTGGAAAATGAGGAGAAAAATGTCAACTTCTTGGGGGCTATACAAGAAGGAAGTTTTTGAGATATAGGGGTGACATGCCTAGTGATACCAAAAAAATCAAAAACTGATGTAAAATTGATAATATTTTGCGTAATAATATCTTTTTTGAATTTGGATCTCTTTAGAAAGACTCGGTACAAAGTTTCAAAGTGAAGCATTAATCTCCATTTGTGGTTGAGCAGCATGGTTGTTTGATCTCATCCGTTGTCACTTGCCTTCTATAGAACCAATTGAATAATTAGTTTAGTGCATTGCTCCTTCTTTGTCCCCCTCCTTTCACTTACATTTGAAAAAAGAAGTCCTCACTTGATAGTGAGATTTTTCCATTCCCTGAGTATTCCATGTTGCAAGGGGTCCTTGTTTTGCAAAATATGGTCCATGCAGGTACAAAATATGCTAAAAAAAAAGGTTAGTTGAACTCATAGGATGCAATGTAAAAAAGTATCCAGACTTTAAGAAGTAATTGAATACTCACAAAGTAATATGTGATGTCTTTTTCTCCCCAAGCATGTGTGATAGCAGTTATTAAAAGCTTTATTGTCTTCTTAAAGTCATCTCCATAAGTAGTAGAGCTAACTTGTTGTCTCAAAACTTTCAAAATATTATCGAGCTTCTTCCACACTTCCATACGTTTGTTGGCTACATCTGGTCTACTTTTGACATTGGTTGTTATTACACAAAGATCCTTCCAGCAGTTCCACATATCGTTGACTTGTTTGTTATCATGGTTGTGCAAACATCTTCTGGCTTTTGCTCCACTACCCATTGAAACATCTTGCAAAGCATCACCCTGGATTTTGCTCCACCCATTGAAACATCTTGCAAAGCATCACCCGTTCCTTTTGAAAGAGTAGGATGTTTTTCTAGATGCACTTGACCACCATGAAAACCCATTCGAGAGAGCAAAGCCTTGCATTTTTCTATGCACTCGTCTGCAAGTTTACTTGGCTTGATAGAATATTCATAATCAAGATGGAGTCAAAGCAATTTGTCCAAGATTCTAATCTCTGCATGCATTGAATATATATGTACATTTTTTAAATCTATTGCTAGAATTGGATCCCAAATCATAGAAGACGATGGGTAGTCAATGAGGTTCACACTATTTCTTGATGGTGGTTTTTCAACCTCATGTTCTGTAAGCCATCCTTTCGTTCTAGTCCCGCCATGAAATACAGACATGGATACTTGGTATTGGCACCTCCACATACACCAAACATGCACTTCAGTGCCTTTAGGTCGCCACTCAAGTGCCATTCTACAATGGAGTCACCCATGCCATCTACACGGAGTTTTTCACCTACCTTTTGGTCCTATATAATAGAAGGGATATCCATCTGCAAAAAGAACCATTTCAATGTATTGTGATTTTCTTCTAGTATTTGAGCTGCTCCAATTCACCAGAGCTCCATTTTTTATTGAGTTTTGTGGTATGGCAAATCAAGCTTACCCTGGCTATAATCCAATGCTCTATTCATTAGGGAAATGGATACTCTTTCCATTTTTTGACATTTTTGAATTTAAGCTTCATCAAACTTTATAAAAAATATAAGTTTTCCTTCACAATCTACTTCTCGCATATTATAGTATCTCACCATAGCAGATTGAACTTTTTTTCATACTCATCCAAATGTTATTAAAAACATTATACTCAAAAGAAGATTTTTTCTTCTATTTTTCATATGGCATCGTTCCTCCTATATGATAGTACTCTCCAAAATGTTCGGGTATTTATTCGTTTAACATAGTCCTTACTTTCCCAACATTGTGAGGCCTAAGCAATCCAAAAGCTTTAATCTTGTAATACTTTAGGACCTGAAACCAGGTTTTAGAGATGGCCCTATAACCCCTTCTACTCATCCCCATTGTGTCATAAACTTCTTGCATTTGAGAAGGTTGAACCAATAAACCCATATCTTTCAGTAAATATTGAAATATCAATTTCTTTTGGGTTTGATTTTTGAGAAGTTTCAAAAGTTTCAAAATTGTCACTCTTGTTTATTCGAGCATTCAAAAATCTCACCCTTTCTTGAACATTGGATATATCAAATCCTAAAAGGTTGGTCACATGTTCTCTAGTAATTTTTAACCTTTTTTTTCTTTGCCCAGAACCTTCTGTTAAGTTTACTACATTTCTCATTTGTGTTACTCGTGCTCTTAATCCTATTGAAGTTTCTTTTAAAGTCTAAACCTGATGATTTTCTTGTTTTAGAGACGCTATTTGGTTTTCAAGTTCTAAAATTCTTGCTGCATTCAAAGACAAAGCAGTTTTGAGATATTGAATGTAATGTGTATGATCAATGTCTAAATGAGATAGCCTAGAATAAATGCATTCGAAGCTTTAGAGAGAAGTTTCCTTCAGAGAATAAATGCATACAAAGCTTTAGAGAGAAGTTTCCTTCATGGTTTAACTCACCTGTTTAGGTTCATCTCATCATTGGTAGACCTCGTGATTTTATCACTTGTTTATCTAGGTTTAGTAGATTTTCAAAAAACAAAACCTACAAATCTAGGATGATTTAGGAGAAAGTTTCTTTAAAGCATCGACTTATTTCAGTTATACTTTGATGTTTAGTATTTCCACCTGACCTCTTTGGTAATGTGCCTCCAGGTCGTCTTGACCAACGGATTGCGAGGGACATCCACCTCATGATAGTCCCTAGAATAGTGCCCAATTCTTTGACATTTATATCTGGCATTCGAAAAAGAGAAATATAACACTTGTTGGACAATGTTGAAACTACCCATCTTCAAGTCCAAATACTTGGGAATTGGCTTACTCATTTTCTTGTCCAAGCCCGCTTTGACCCATTGTAATTTTGGATTAAAAAGCACTCGACCCAGCATAGCAGCTATGGACTCAACTATTCATGCATCCATATGGGGAGGTCCTTGAACGTAACCCATACGGGGTAGAGTTCCATAAACTCTACGTTAGGGATGAACTCGGGCATCCAAGGCATAGAATAGGCAAAGTAAGAAGCTCCCCAAATGCCTTCTCTCATAAGGAGCTCTTGAATAGTTTTCAACCAGCCACATAAAAGCCTTTCCCAACCACTGTAAACTGACATATCGCATTTTTGTTTTTTGTTGCCTCTGTTGCCCCAATCCTTGAGCTTGCAACCCATAAATATAGTACAACCAAGTTAGCACAACAAGTCTGAAGGCTATGGAGCACCGCCTCTGCGAGGATAAGCTCTACCTACAACACGTACAGGGTTTCTTCCGCCAATGTGCGAGTTCCAAAGTGAGACGGTTTCAAAATATTCTTCAGATTGGAAACGTTGGCATGTGACTCTGAAGCCATTTTCCTCCCTTCCATCGAGAAAACAAAGTTTGTGCCCCCCCCAAGAGGGATCCATCGACCCCCCCTCATCTCCATCTTGAACCTCAGGCATCACTCACGATGACCCACGGAGGAAGGGGTGAGAGCCCCCTCCCCCTTGGAATCCTTGCTTGATGTAAAGATTTGGCGGTTCTTGGAAGTCTCCTATCCTAGCTTGATTCTCTTGTGGGACCCGATCCTAGCCCGATGCACACAAGTAAATAGTGTGAGTTGGATAGGCCACAAGCATAGATAATGTATCATAATCGGTCCGGAAACCCCACCTATTGAATGAAATCTGAGACTTGCTACCCCTCCCAAGGCCACAATAGGTGGGAAAAAGTTATTCCCAAGCACCAGATCACCCCAACTGGAACCAAGCATAACCACTAAGGTTGATCGTGATCCATGGGATGGATCGTAATCCGGCGAGCACTGGAGAGAAAATGCACTTCCAAGTTGTCCGTTGTCAAGGAAACTAATCCACGACACCCAAAGAGAGCCATCAAGAGCATCTAGAGTACCCGATTACACCCCAATAGGTTCTCCACTACTCCTACTACACCCTCACACCACACAGGGTGTACATACACTTCAATTCAGCTAACGGGCTGCGAACTACAAGTTCAAACTCTGTGTCACACTTTCACACCATTATGCATCACAACTAAGGCTCCATGTGAATTGCTCCACCATACCCTTTGCAAGTCCTTTGTTTGCAAATGCTTTGCCATTATTCTCCTTGTACTAAATATCTATCTCCTTAGCCATCATAAAGATATCCCTAGCTTGTCCACAAGTACTAGGCTCTTAAAGAAGAAGAAGAAGAAGAAGAAAAAACTACCCCTATGATCTATATGGGATATATATTGGGTCTACCTTCACATCATTAATTAATTAACTAGGGAGATTCGGAGAACGCCTTAACTACTAAAACTAATTGTCGAGTGCAACGGATTCACACGCTCCCGCCATCGCAACTCCTTGCAACCGATCCCTGCGCGAAGGATGACCTTGGCGCCTTTGAAGCTTCAACACCCCTGGTCACAGCTTTCGCCATCAAGCTCTATCTTGCTCCATCTCGCGTTGCCTACACAACTGCCATCATCTGCTAGTGATCAACGATGTCCTTCCCTCGTCCTTTCGCACCGCTACATTACCACAAACCTGCACACCAAAGAACTGCATTCCGTCCCCTTGCAGAGTCCACAAGCTCCGCAGCCCAGCATCCCAATCTCTGTCGAAACACGCTGCAGCAGAAGAGACGGGCGCGCAGAGAGAGAGAGAGAGAGAGAGAGAGAGAGAGAGAGAGAGAGAGAGAGAGAGAGAGAGAGAGAGAGAGAGAGAGAGAGAGAGAGAGAGAGAGAGAGACTAGAGGGCTCAACTCCCTTGCATTGCGACACAGCCCCGTCCAGTTGCGCTCTGGCTCAACTGCACTCCCCGCTTGCGCGATACCTCGCAAAAAAAAAATCGCTGCCTCTGATCAAGGACCTGGCATCTCTCTCTCTCTCTCTCTCTCTCTCTCTCTCTCTCTCTCTCTCTCCCTTTTGCTTTACTTTTTGGAGGGTATCTCACAAGGTACCCTCTAACTTGACCTGCTGCCAAAATCGCTGCAACATACTGGATAGCTCTATGGATTGCTGGCTCCCTATAAAAGCCAAAGAATTGTAGTCCCTCAGTTCCCATGACAAGATATCATTGCATAAACTTACTTATATCTTTCTTTTTTCATAATACAAAAATCTCACATAATGAGAATTACTAAAATAAAAAAAATAAAAAAGATAAAATGTCCTCTTCCTCTCAAGCTTGTTTTTGAAAACCACCAACATAATGTGGGAATTGTGAAAATTAAAAAAAAAACCATCAAATGTCTACCAAACTCTCTTCCTCTTTGTCAAGCTTGTATTTTAAAACCAATAAAAGCACGATATGTTATTTTTACTAATACTTCCGGCGGCCTTCTGCCCCCCCTCTCTCTCTTTCTCTTTGTCTCTCTCTCTCTCTCTCTCTCTCTCTCTCTCTCTCTCTCTCCCCACTAACTTTTTCTCTCTCACTGAGCACGTTGAGTACAAGGCACACTGCCGGAGCTAGCCGGAGTGAAGAGGCAGTGACATGTGTTTGAGGGAGGGAACTCAAATCCCTCCCCCTTTTATAATAGTATAGATGATTCTTTTTGGTATGGTAAGTGCATGTTTAGAGAGTTGATTGAAGTCTTGAAGGTTTTTATGAAGTGATTAGTCTAAGCTTGAACTTAAATCATGAGTGTGATTGTACACTAACCATTTTTATTCTTGGAGTCATACAATAATCAATAAGCTGGCCCCATCGTTTCAATAGATTTTCCACTTTTTGAGGAGCAAGTACCTTGTAATCAACGGATTGACTATTGATATGTATCCACAAATATTCACATAAGGAATGCATTATTAAGTGCTCACTGCATGCATACGTAAGGAATACGCAAGTACTTGAACTATTTCGACACTAGATCCATTGCTCTAGAAAACCAAGGATTAACTTAGTTTATGAATTATTATAAATTTTAAACATTGAATGTGGACACTTCAGATGACTAGATCTTTATAGTTGGTTGATCACATAGTCTTTAGAGGTATCTGGGAGGATAACCCCCTTTGGATGAAATGGAGAAAGGGAAAGTGATGGCAAGTGGTTTCCCTAGCAAGGGAGGCAAGTGACGAAGGAGGTTGCACGAACAAGGAGGTGGGAGAGCAGGTGTGCAATGTGATTTTTTTAATCATGCAAGACTCGTTTATTGGGCATGTCCCCTCTTGTGTTGCGGTGGTTTACACCAGCGCCTTTGTTTGAGGATCTAGGTTCTGAGCTCTATTGGAGCCACTTCTACAGAGTGGGGTTGAAGATAAAAGATAAAATGAGGCTTGTATACAAATTGAACGGATGAATATTTGGTCTAATAGAAAGATGTCGACTCAATAGGTGCACCCCTCAATTGTAGTTCTTCAATCATGCCCCTCATAATTGTAGGAGCCAATCAAAAAAATAAGATTTTTCTATGAGAGATACCTTGACGCTTATTGCTTGCTAAATATGCCGCATTATTTCTCTAAAATTATCATTTTTAGGCAAAAACCTCATACAGATCCTAATTAAGTGCGAATAATCGACTGATTATATATATGATGTTATGTAAAATGAAGAAAATACATACAAATATTTTTTTATTAATTTTAATGGAATACACTTTTCTTGAATCATTGTATTTGTACCTTTCTACCTTACCATCTATCTATCAATCCATCCATACATGTAACTAGCTATCATGCACATGCGCGTGCACACACACACATGATCTCTCTCTCTCTCTCTCTCTCTCTCTCTCTCTCTCTCTCTCTCCACATCACTCACAATTCCACCTAAATTTGTGATCCAACCATGAGTGAGAAAAGGCTTTACATCTGTCAATATTTGAAAAACTATCCAAACATTAGGATCCATTTAGGTGGGAGCACCCTCTCTCTCTCTCTCTCTCTCTCTCTCTCTCACACACACACACACACACACACACACACACACACACACACACACACACACACACACACAATGTACCTAGAGGTTACACCCCTTAATTTCACCAACAATACAATATTGGAAGATAGATAATTGAGAGATTAAATAAAAGCTTGAGAGATAAGTAGTTGAAGAAACCTAGAGTCAAAAAACTTAAATATTGAATGTGTCAGATTTCAAACTGTTTGGTTGTATTGCTTATGTGCATGAGCTAGATGAGTTGAGAAGCAACCTTGACTCGAAGGCTGAAAAATGTGCGCTCGTTGATTATTTCCTTGAGCTGAAAGGGTATAAATGTTCCAATCCCGTCACATGTAAAGTGAGGGTAAGCAAATTTTTTGATGAAATGGCAAGTTGGTATGCTAGTGTGAAGGATGATTTAAGAGTTGATGTAAGAGAGAATGTGGCCACAAAAAATATAGATGAGAGTTTGGCATCCCCTTTGTGAACACGCAGGGTGCAAGCGTAGTGAATAGGACACTTAGAAGTGATCCTGGACCACACACATACGAGAAAGTAAGAACTCATGTGTAGAGATTGACTTATGATGGGTATGTGGCTCATCATTATGCATATATGACAAAGATTATAGAGGAGGTGGTTAAGGATGCTACCAAAGATGCAAAATGGTGGCAAGCTATGGTTGTAGAGATGGATACCCTTGATACAAATGGAGCATGGGAGTTGAGGCCATCACCAAAGGGAAAGAAGGCAATTGGATGTAAGTGGGTTTACAAGATAAATCACAACTATGATGGTAGTGTGAGTAGGTATAAAGCAAGGTTTACAGCCAATGGTCATGCATAGACATATGCGATTGATTATGAGGAGACATTCAACCATGTAGCCAAGATGGATACCATTCGTGTTTTTATTGGAGTGATTGCACCTGTAGGATGGGTGCTGAAACATATGGATGTAAAGATTGCTTTCTTGCATGGAGACTTGGAAGAATATGTATATATGATGCACTCATAGGGTTATGTGAATATGAGTATATGTGACCTTGGATGCATGTTAAAGAAACCATTATATGGGCTCAAGCTCGAGGGGTCCATTATATAATCACGTTAATATACCACATGAGTTCAATAGGAGGGGTTCTATGTCTCAAATTTTAAGAAATTCGACAGAGATACATTAATAAGATGGGGTTTCTTATCCATTTTGGAAGAAAACTCATTAATTCATAAAAAAGAGAGATTAATTTATTCATGTCAACATTTTAATATAGCAATTTTCTAAGTACCTTGCGAACGCATTTTATATAGAGGATTCTTAATAGTGGACCCCTGAAGGCTTGAAGCAGCCACTAAGAGCTTGGTATGAGAGGATTGTGGAAGTTCTCATCTCTTTGGGCTTTTGGGTGTTTTATGCAACATTGGAATTGGATGTGCCAACACATATGATTGCATATTCTTGCTCCAAATCAATATCTAGATGATATCGTTTTGGCTTGTTTAGTAATGTCTTGAAACAGAAGGAGATTGAATGACATTTATAGTTAGTTTGACCAAGCTAATTAAATAGAGGTGTAATAGTGATTTGTAATGGAGCAAATACAAGCAGAGGATGTTGGCTATGGAGGGAAGAACCAAAGAGAACTCAAAGACATGAGATTTGGATGATGTTGTGGAGGGAAGAAAGGGAGGAAATGCTAGTTAGTCTCCTTTGAATTCAAATATTTGCTCATGGGTGTGCTAGAGAGAGATGTTGTTGCACACAAGTAGAGTGGAGTATCCCATTTCTCTAAGGTAGAGGTGGAGATAAAGAATCACAAAGGAGGGGCGCGGGGGGGGGGGGGGGAGAGAGAGAGAGAGAGAGAGAGAGAGAGAGAGAGAGAGAGAGAGAGAGAGAGAGAGTGAGCAGATCTGCAACCTTAGGAGATCTCCACTTTTTGTCACTACTAGGTAGCAAAGAATGTCCCTTCTTTTTGGAAGAGGGAAGTAACTTTGATATATGAGAGAGAGAGAGAGAGAGAGAGAGAGAGAGAGAGAGAGAGAGAGAGAGAGAGAGAGAGAGAGAGTAAGAGAGTGAGCAGATTTACAACCTTAGGAGATCTCCACTTTTTGTCAGAACTACCTGTAGCAAAGAATGTCTCTTCTTGTTGGAAGAGGGAAGTAACTTTGATATAAGAGAGAGAGAGAGAGAGAGAGAGAGAGAGAGAGAGAGAGAGAGAGAGAGAGAGAGAGAGAGCAGATTTGCAACCTTAGGAGATCTCCACTTTTTGTGAGAACTAGGTAGCAAAGAATGTCCCTTCTTTTTTGAAGAGGGAAGTAACTTTGATATACGAGAGAGAGAGAGAGAGAGAGAGAGAGAGAGAGAGAGAGAGAGAGAGAGAGAGAGTAGATTTGCAACCTTAGGAGATCTCCACTTTTTATCAGAACTAGGTAGTAAAGCATTAGGAAGGGAATGGGGTCTAAGGGGGCCTCTTTATTTGCCATGGAATTAAAAAGGAGATTATGGAAGGGGCAAATGGGTGAATGCCATGTGGACTAAAATGGTGGGTATGGCAGGGTTTAAAAGTAAGTGGTCAAACTTGTACTCTTTCATAAAATTCCAATAGAAAATCTCTTATAAATTCAAAAAAATGAACTTTTCTAAATAGTTGAGTAAAAACCAATCCTTTCTCTCTCTACTGGCTACCAGTTTCTCCCCCCCTCTCTCCTAAAAGGGGGTCCCTCCAAAGACGTGTTGATCATTCCCTCCCTCTCTCTCTATTGTACCATCTCTCACTTCTCTTCACTTCACCTTGTTTCTCTTTCCTTTCTTTCAGTTTTCCCTCCCAAAAGCTATGCATCAGAAGTTTGAACCTCCTTTCCCTCCTCAAGCTTACTGCATTCTTGAGGGTTGCATTCTCCTCAAGATGAAGTTCTCCATTACTCCATGGGCTTCACTAAAATAGCTAAAGTTGAAGTCTACAGCATATACTTCTGCTACATCATCCATCTTTCTTTCCTCAACAAATTTCTTGCTCCTTCTCCATTAAGCTCTCTAGAGAGGATCTACTTCCCTCTCAAGCTTTGCAACATTATCTTTCACATTAAGCCAACAAGCAGGTGGAGAGTAAAGCAGTAAGTGGCACCCTTCACCTTTGTCTACCATCAAGATTCTTGCTCTTTATACAACTGAGAACATGGATGTGCAATGTCTAATCATAAGTGTTTGTGTGCAGGTTGTGCCACTATTTCCCATGGCATTATCATGTACTCGACGACCTAGGAGTGTCATTGAATCCATTTCATGCAGCAATGTACAAGATGACAATGGATATTGGGTGACGATGGAGTTAAACCGAATGATGTAGGCGACAATGCAGCCCAGCTCAAGAGGTGCACACAAGGTCTCAAGACGACAATGTACAAGACGACAATGGATATTGGGTGACGATGGAGTTAAACCGAATGATGTAGGTGACAATGCAGCCCAGCTCAAGAGGTGCACACAAGGTCTCAAAGAGACACATGGCTTCTCGAGCACACCATTGGAAAGTAAGAATCATGGAGTTCAAGCAAACACAAGATGGAAAGAGGCTTGCGAAGATGCAACATTTGTATGTTGCTTCACAACTGAAGCCAGAGACAGCAGTGGCTCCATCGAAGTTTCCTGCAAATTGTAATTTTTACTCCTCTTGCAAGTTTTTTGGTTATCTATTTAGTATTTTTGCCTTGTGTGTTTCTTTTGATGACTGTAAGATTTCCATTGCTTTTTGTTTATGTTTACAGATGTTTTTCCATCCAATTTTGTAGAGTGGGAGCCAATAGAGTCCTTCACAGGAACTTTTGAGGCCATCCACACTGAGCTTGGCAAGTTGCTCTATGTTGGTCGTCAGCCCTCTAAGCTTGCCTCACGTGACATTTTTTTAATGATCATACTTATGTCACACCTAGGCAAAATGGATATGGTAATCTATCTCTGGTTCACTCGCCAACCTTGGAGAGTTTGGAATGGCCTAAGCCAGACAGTGCCTTGATCGCAGCAACCAAAAGGAGAATCGAGGTGGATGTGCAAGCAGCAATGAAGTGATCCTATGGTTCCCATAAAGCCACGGTAGCATGGTTTATGTCTCTTCATGTGTTTGTGTTTATATTTCGACTTCAGAGTGTTCACAGGATACCAACAAAATGGACTTGCAAAGGGGGAAGTGAAATCAAAGGGTTTCTTGCACCTGGATGGGAAACTAAGGCGGTCAACCACCAGGGAGATAGAATCAAGTTCTCTGTAGTTGCTGACAAGGTGGTGTTCAGATACCATATTGTGAAGCAAAGCTTGTCGATGGTGTTTTCCTATAGAAGATGGAAGTTGACAATGGGAGAATGGGAGGCACTAGACTCTAAGCTTGCTGCTAGAGAATTAGTTGACCTGCAAATACATCTCCACAATGATGCTGTGCACCACATGACAGTAAACAATGACTGGCATCTTAGTCACCTTCGCGAGTATCTTAATCTCAGATATACCTTGCCCAAGAAATATCTCTTTGTAATCAATGAAAAGATTGTTCGCTCCAGGAAAGAGAAGAGCTTTCTGTGTGAGAACGTTCCGTTTTCGCGATGTATTTTTGTAAAAGCTTGTAACTGACATGGATTTTGTCCACATTAATACATACGGTGTTTTGAATCTTGTTTCTATGCATACTTGTTTATTCTCAGCTTGTTCAAGTTTTCGATTGAAATGTGTAATTTATTTGTTGTGGAGCACAAATGTTTTCAATGTTGGTGTCTTTCAATGCTTTGTCACGTGATTTTTTTTTAAAATTAAAGTTTTAGGTTATTTTGACATTAATTTAAGTAATTTTTAAAAAGTGACTTTGGGTATATAAGTGACTTTCTAGTTTTTAAACTTCATTTCTCACATTCACAAACTCTAGCTCTAAGCTCTCTTCGCATCTTCTTCGCGAACGAACCCATGGCAACGTCTACTGATGCACTTCTCACACAATTAGAAAAGGTAAGACTTGTAGATTGAGCATATGAACTACTCAGTGTGTTCGAGGGGACAATTGACATACGAGCCACTGCCAACCTTCATGTAGAGGCATTTAGACGCTTTCTTGACTACATGGCGCAGCAAATGGAGGAATATGCCATAATCTTTGAAGGATCCAACACCGAGAGGTTGCCAATGGATTTATTGAAGCATCTCTATACGGCTGACAAAACTTCCACTTTCGCTTGTTGAGGTTTATTAAAGGCCTCACGGAACGGGACTTCAAGATAAAGGATGAGGATGATCTCATTTATTTGGGCATGGGGTGCATAGGCACCCAATTTATTTCATGCGACATGGTTTTGGCATTACTTGTGCTTGAGGGCATGGACAATGGAAAATCGAAGGAAAAGGTCAACCAAAGACCTCCTGTGACCATTGTGGAGGAATCAAATGAAGTTATCAAAGAGATAGATGAGCAGGCCGAAGCATCTATGGCACTCGTACTCTTGCAAGATCCCAGCGGCGCTGAGGAGGAAGATCAAATGATAGAGGGAGATGAGGTTTTGGAAGAGGTCCCGAACCTCCAAATTCTCACTTTACATCCAGTGGTGGTGGATGATTGTCAGTTTCTGTTCCTTGACAACATTGCCAAAACGTTAGGACTCAGAGAAGATGAGTCGCTTGCAATGCTTGCTATCTATGCGGGCATGCAAGATCCCAGTGGGAAGGAAGAGAAAGTCAATTTTTAAATGGATTTCGAAGACCAAGATCTCCGAGCAAGCCTCTCTTTCCTCCCCAGTGAAAATGAACAACAATTGGTGCAAACAGTAGCAAGTACACTAGTGGAAATAAAATCATGTGCCTCTTTCTACAAAAGCGTACCGGAGAGCGCATTTCATCCACACACACCACTGATTGCAATTGGTAGAGATGTCGATCTAGCATCGATCTTACAAAGAAAAATCTTGAAGAGAGGAATGAAGAAATTGACGTAAATAAATCTTATAACTGGTAGAATTTCTAGTATTCCTTACTACAAGTGTTAATATCAATTAAAAGATTTGCAGACGGCTTATCATGTTGATAAGTTCGCAATGCGTACTGGAGGTTCGCGCAATGTCTCCACGGGTAGGGATAGCTCTCTTTGGCACTACCTGAGCCATCTGGGGCCATCGATTCTTAAAGTTGCTCACACAGAGTTCTCCAAGAATGGTTCTACAGAGCTGCTAAAGTGTAAGGCATTAAGTGGCATACTCGCTGAAGATTCTCTCACCTTAAACGTTCACAAATGTATATTGGTGGCCGAGAGGCAGCATTGTATGCTTTTACAGGCAAACACAAAGCTCGGTCCTCTCCCACTGCGCCTTGAGCCTAGGTCAAGGGTTGACAAACCCAAAGGAGATTGTAAAATCCCTTGGTGTCAAGTCAACCATTCGCCCAAATACCCAAAGATGTATTTGTAGAAAAACCAATCGACCATGATGTAATATCCGAATCAATAAAGAATAAATGTTTTTGTCACCATTCAATAATTGTTTTTTTATTCATATTGTTCAATAATTTCCATTTTCGCCCGCCGAGCACACACGTGCATAGAACCTCGAACATGCAGCCCCACCGGGCGCCTGGGGGGAGCGTCTTGGAGATAATTTTTCAAATTGAGCGACGAAGGGGCCAGTGACAGAATTGCTCCCTGCGCGTCGTCGCGTCTTGTGCGTGTTGTGGCGCACATGGGATTTTTTCCCCATCGAACCCCGCCCGGCACCGCCGATGCGTCGCATGCCCTTCCTGACCCCGTATGCCTCCCCCCTGTCGCCCCGTTTTGCAAAATTATCTTCCAGACGCTCCCCCCGGCCGCCCGGTGGCTACATGTTTGAGGTTCTGTGGACGTCTGTGCCTTGGCGGTGAGCCATGGTGGTGAACTTAAATTCAACATAGACAGATTACCTGCCTTCCAGTACTTGCTGGATGCACCCTCTCTGACTCTTACATAGTCCAAGATCACCAGGCTCATCCGCCAAGACCTGGCTCAGCTAGACACCGGGAGGACATGGATACAACCAGCACATGAGCTGGGCACAAAGATGGCTTTCTACAGAAAGCATCTACTCTAGCTTATGAAGGATGGTTTTGTGATGAGGCCCAGATACGTGGCCAGCTATGCACATCTTCACACCAATTGCGGATCGAGACTGGGAGAAGTACCAGCAGAGGCCAGGATATGCCCCCTGTGCGACAATGAGCTTGAGATAGAGTTGCACTACACATGCTAGTGCCCCGTCTACTATGAGATACGAGGCCGCTTCCATTGCTTGTTCAGAGAGGGATTTAGACCACTCTCTAGAGTCATACGGTATGAGGATCAGAGATGCCTGGGTCTGTTTTTACTTGAGCTACGCAGACACAGAGAGAGCTGATGAGAGGAGAGGCTAGCCAGTCTCAGAGACAGATCACACACTTCTTCAAAGCTGCCACTGGACACCCGGAGGAGCTACTCCCACAGCAGAGCTCGTCGCCTCACAAAAGAGGCACACTGATCAATCGAGCGATCGAGCTAAGGAGATCCAGACACCCACGACTGCGGAGGACTACACAACATCGACAGAGGCTGCATCAGAGGATTCGGATCACTTTGGCCTGACACGCACGACGTTCGGTCAGACTACTGACCATAGGGGAGATTGATGAGATCCGCCAGCGATCGATGCTGGATCTCTTGGGATCTAGCTATCCCAGCTAGCTGCTTAGTTCACACCTAGCAATTTAGGATTCCATAGTATTTTATTTTGTCATTTTGTCATCTTGTTACTCTGACTTTGTATCAGTTCCACCACATTGTAACTTTCTGGTCTCATAGGTCACTTTGGCCTTTTGAAGATGTTAATATAACATTTCATTTCATTTTATTTCTCTCTTGAATAACAGGTCTTGAGTTCAACTCTCCTTGTCGGCCAGATATGTCGAGAAAAAATGAGCTATGAGCAAAAAGAATATGCTGCAAAGATATAAACCTTTAGGTCGAACACTGATGTTTTTTATTGCAAAGACAAAGTGTTCAACCCACCATGTAATGTGTTATGTGTGTCTCCCCCCAAGCATCCACCATTGATACAAACTTTAAAGTGGATATCTCAGCAGAAGTTAGATTTTCATTTTCAAGCAAACAAAAAATATCATCTACAGACTGCCACACACGAGCACACTTAATTCCTAGGGCTGCTTCGTTAGCTCTGTAGGGTGGTAATGTCACACGCCTTTTTCCACAATTGAAACTAATTGGGACTTTGGGAGTTAGAATAGTCTAAAATCATATGCCTAGCTTTACTACCACCCATACATATTTTTTTAGGATGATCTTGTGTACTTCCAGATGCCTTCCTATCCTTTGATAACTCTACTGCACCGCCATGCAGACCAATGCTTGATAGAATAGATTCAAGTTCTCTGATACACTCTTCCCTTCTTTCTGCAGGCTCCATATTCCAAGCATAATTAATATGGAGCATCAGCAACTTGTCAAGAATTCATAGACGGGCATGAAGAGTGCACACATGCACATTTATCAGAGGAATCGGTAGAATAGGATCCCAATTTGGATCGTCCATGTCTCGATTAGGGGGTACACTCTGCTTACATCTGAGGTTACCTTGAAACCATTGTTGGAGTGCTTTACCCACTGTTTGTGTAGTGGTCACACCTTTCATAGAATTGACTGCAGCTTTGCCACCCTTACCCTTACCCTTGCCCTCAGTTCCTAATGAGACTTTACTCTGGCAGCAATAAATGCATGGAAAGAGGGTCATTGCACCTTGCTTGCATCCTAACATACACTTGAGAGTTTTCAAGTCTCCTGCCAAATGCCACTCCACTTGGAACGTACCCAAACCTGAAACCTGCAATCGTTGTCCTTCTTGTTGTTTCCGAATGACGTCAACAATTGGGGTGTGATTAAAATACCATTTGAGAGACTCATGTGTCTCATGTGGGAGATGAAAATTTGTCAGCCACCAAATATTCTTCTTGGATTGAACACCTAAACAGGTGTTTCCCTTCTCGCTAGCATTTAGCTCAACATCAACACCCACCAAGGCTCTGTTCATAAGCATAACTCTTACCCTTTCAAGCCGTTGACCTTGACAATATGGCACTCATCAAGCTTCATCACAAATATAACTTTTCCATCACACTCTTCCTATGTCAACCCATAAAATTTGATCATTAACTCCTGGAGCTTCAACAAATCAACATAGACATTATTGAACTCGCTTTAACGAAAAAATTTGTTCTCTTCTAATGGAAGGACATCCTCCACATATTGAAATCCACCCAACAAGCTTGCAACATCATTATTGGCGCACCTTTTTGCAATGCTAATAGTGTAAGGCGTTGGTAGCAACCTAAACAAACCTTTTTCTCTTTGACCTAGTGTGACAAGTCTATACAAAGCTTCTTAGGCCTTGAAACTTATTCCTGCATTGTTACACACCTCCATCATCTCCTGAGGTGAAACAATGTTCTTTAGCTCATTGAAATACTTCTGGCACAAAACTTTAGCAATGCTAGCATTGGATGGATCATCCAATAGCTCCACCAACTCCTTTGGTTTAATGATATGCTGCAGCAGAGTATGTTCGATCATTTCAACATTGGACTCGATTCCCATCATCGTCTGAGCCAAGTTCCTACATATTGAAATAATATTACAACAACCTACAAAAAATGTATGAAATTAGAAGCTTGCAATTGTATTCCTACTGAGTTTGATGGATACGTTTCTTTCGAGCTCCACCGCTGGAAGATAGCATAGACATCGCATGTCTCTTGTGCTTGCAAATGTGATAGCCCAATGGAATGTGTGCGAGATTATCGATTCGTCGGTGCATATTATGTGCAGTGTGTTGTAGCTGAACATAATTGTCTAGACAACACTCTTGCTCCATTTTTTGATGGTCTGCCTTTTTAATAAGCTTTGACATCTCGTCATTTAGCTGCTTCGTCTTCTCACTGGCTTCCTCTGTGACTTGCTGAATGTATTTCACGTACTTCTCTTGCAATGATGAATAGGCAACACATAGATGTTTTCTTGCTTCCCTTTCATTGAAAAAAGATGAATGTAATCTCTAGCAGTAGCCAAACACTCCGTCTCTCCCATCTCCAATAAAACGCAGTAGCTTAGTGACATTACGGAAAGGCGGTGATGCATTGGTCATTGGATCGCCAGGGTAAATATGGCCATCAACCCATAAGTTGATTTCCTTGCATCCATGGTTCCGTAGCTTGTCTCCAGCATTGGGATTAGATGTGCCAAGTCGCACAGTTGCATACTCCTGCTCTAAATCATCATTTAATCAATATCGTTTTGATTTATTAGTAATGTCTTGCAATGGTAGGGGATTGAATGACATTTGTGTTAGTTAACCAAGCAAAATAGTGAGAATGTGTAATGGTGACTGCTACAAGCAGGTGAAAGTGGCTATGGAGGAAAGAAGTGGAGAGTACTTAGAGTTAGGAGAAAAAGATTATGTTGTGGAGGGAAGAAAGAGAGGGAGTGCAACTCAATCTCGTTTGAATTCGAATTGTTGATCATGACTGTAGAGAGAGAAATGTTGCAGCACACAGAGGTAATGGAGTTTTCCATTGCACTCAGCTGGAGCTAGAGTGGGAGAAGCATGAGAGAGAGAGAGAGAGAGAGAGAGAGAGAGAGAGAGAGAGAGAGAGAATAAAGGAAGAGAGTGTGGGAGAGAGGACAAATCTGCAACCTTGGAGGATCTACACTTTTTCAAAAAGAGGCAACCAAGAATGTTCCTTAATGATTGGAAGAGGAAGTGCCATGAGAGAAAAGGGGGGAAAGAAAGAGAGAGAGTTGGCTCACGTTTTAGAGAGAGAATATAGTGAGACTAAAAAGGGCCTCCTTTAATGAGTTCTAAGTGAGAGAGAGTGTTTTATTTGTTATAGAGAGAAGAGGGGTGGAAAAAGGACATTTAAAAATCCATTTACCCCCTCTCTTTTGGGTTACTAAATAAACTATTTTCAAATTCAAAATATGAAAATGGCTTTTAAAAAAATCTCAACATACGCCTTTTTGCCCTCTCTTTTAAGCTTGGTCAAACTTGGCTTAAGCTTGAAGCATTCCCTTAAACTACCAAATAAAGAGGCCCTCTTATACCACATTCACTTCCTAATGAATATCCATTCTTTTGGAAGAGGAAAATAACTTTGATATACACGAGAGAGAGAGAGAGAGAGAGAGAGAGAGAGAGAGAGAGAGAGAGAGAGAGAGAGAAGATCTGCAACCTTAAGAGATCTCCACTTTTTGTCAGAATTAGGTAGCAAAGAATGTCCCTTCTTTTTTGAAGAGGGAAGTAACTTTAATATACACGAGAGAGAGAGAGAGAGAGAGAGAGAGAGAGAGAGAGAGAGAAGATCTGCAACCTTAGGAGATCTCCACTTTTTGTCAGAATTAGGTAGCAGAGAATGTCCCTTATTTTTTGAAGAGGGAAGTAACTTTAATATAAGAGCGAGAGAGAGAGAGAGAGAGAGAGAGAGAGAGAGAGAGAGAGAGAGAGAGAGAGAGAGAGAGAGAAGATCTGCAACCTTAGAAGATCTCCACTTTTTGTCAGAATTAGGTAGCAAAGAATGTCCCTTCTTTTTTGAAGAGGGAAGTAACTTTAATATACGAGAGAGAGAGAGAGAGAGAGAGAGAGAGAGAGAGAGAGAGAGAGAGAGAGAGAGAGAGAGAGAGAGAGAGAGAATACAATGAGAGAATGTAAAAATTATGCTTTTTTGGCAAGTAGAGGGCTGAAAAGTGCTTCCTATAATGATCTCAAAGTGTGTGTGTGTGTGTGTGTGTGTGTGTGTGTGTGTGTGTGAGAGAGAGAGAGAGAGAGAGAGAGAGAGAGAGAGAGAGAGAGAGAGAGGACAGGGGTGGAAAAAAGACAATTCAAAATTCTAAACTATATATTATAAAATTAATTTATCCACCTCTCTTTTTGGGAACAATATCAAATTTGATACATCATTAGCTTTCAAAATGTGGTACTATTAGTATCAAATTTGGTACATCTTTAACTCTCAAAATGAGGTACTATTAGTATCAAATTGAAAGCTATTAGTACCAACTGTAATGTCCAATATTGTGACTATATGTACTGAACCCTAAACCTATGTAGATTGGAGGGAGACAAATGCAAACAGGTGAGACTTCTCTATTTTTTAGAAATGTGTGTATAATACCAAACTAGGACTTTTAAATGTCATAATTACTTATACCATTGACTTCCATCATCAAGTATTGTCAGTACAAATTTTGATATTATTAGTTTCAAACTTGGTACTATTAGTACAAACTTTGGTAATGCAATGCCCAACGTCGAGGCTCTAGGTATTAAAGTCAAAACCTACATATTGTGGAGAAGGCCAAACACAACGAAACTCCAAAACATCAAAATTAAATGTTATTACATTTAATATTGATGAGATTTTACTTCTTATTATTACATGATAACAAGAAGTAAACTTTTATCCACTTTCCTCATTGGTAGAGGTGGATAAGGGTAACATGTCTTCATCCTCTTCACCTATACTAGTGGTTAACCTATGGAGTCCAAAAATAGGCTCCTTTGGGAAACTTATGGCTCTTACAAGGTGGGTGTAGATCATGACCAAGGGTTTGTGATTGACAAAAAGCTATATGTATCACATCGTCCCTCCACTTGGCCATAGCACAAGCCTTCAATCACAATTCACATGAGTGTTAGAAAAAAACCGGGGTCCAATGTATTTTAACCGACTGAAATTGTAAAATCCCGGTTAGATTTTGAAGTTGCCTTTAAGAAAACTGAGAAATTTACACAAGTTTTAGTGTAATCACCAACAAAAACTTCAATTTTTGACCTAAAAACCGGGAGAATTTCAAGTTTGTCCTTATTTTCACCGGTTAGGAAAAATTTATTTTTCTAGCCCTATTCCACATCTAACAATTTAGTTGTGCCACTTATTTAATTACTTACATCATTGACTTCCAATATTAGGTAATTTTTAGTACAAATTTTGATATTATTAGTTTCAAACTTGGTACTATTAGTAAAATTTTGGTGTTGCAATGCCCAATGTCGAGACTCTAGGTATTAATGTCAAAACCTACACATAGTAGAGAAAGGTAGGTATAGACATTTTGAGACTCAAACTCATCAAAATTAAATGTTATTACATGATAAAAAGAATCACAAATTAGCCCCTTGACTCATTGGTAGAGGTGTATACGGGTAGCATGGTTTCATCATCTTTAGCTCCATCATCATATGGAATGCTATTGTTTATGGGGTGTTTATGTTCTCAAACATACTAGTTTTGGAGTCTGTAAATAGGCTTCTTTGGGAACCTTATGTCTCTTATATGGTGGGAGTAGATCATGACCAGGGGTATGTGACCGATAGAAGGCTATATGTATCACAACATAGCTTCACTTGGCCATAGCACAAGCCAACAATCACAATTCCACCTCTAGCAAGTCAGTTGTGCCATTTATCCATTTACTTACATCATTGAATTCCAATATAAGGTATTTTTAGTGCAAAATAATATATTATTAGTTTCAAACTTGGCACTATTAGCACGCACTTTGGTACTTCAATGCCCACTGTTGAGACTCTAGGTACTAAAGTCAAAAACTACATATAGTGGAGAAAGGCAGATACAAACACTGTGAGACTCAACCTCATCAAAATAAAATTTATGATTACATGATAACAAGAAGTACAAATTCAGTCACTTGCCTCATCGGTAGAGGTTGGTAGGGGTAATATGGCTTCATCATCTTAAACTTCATTATCGTATAGCATGCTATTATTTGCTATTATTTATGTTCTCATACACCTTAGTGGTTACCCTATACTTATTTTGACATCCAAAAAGAGGCTCCATTGGGATCCATATGGCTCTTACAAGGTGGGAGTAGATCATGACCAGGGGTGTGTGATTCACAAAAGACCACATATTCACTCCACTTGGCCATAGCACAAGCCTTCTTGAACCATAATTCCACCTCTAGAAATGCTATTGTTCCACTTATCTAATTAATTACATAATTGGCTTCTAGTATTAGGTATTGTTAGCACAAAATTTAATACCATTTGTTTAAAACTTGGTACTATTAGTACATAGGTTGTTTCTACAATGCACGATGTTGAGACTCAAGGTACTAAAGTCAAAACATATATAGAGTGGAGAAAGGCAGATATAGACACAATGAGACTCAAACTCATAATTAAATTGTATTCCATGATAACAAGAAGTACAAATTTAGAAACTTGCCTCGTTGGTGAAGGGTAACATGGATTCATCATCTTTAGCTCCATCATCATATGGCATGCTATTGTTTATGTTCTCATACATCTTGGTGGTTAACCTATACTAGTTTTGGAGTCAAGAAATAAGCTCCATTGGGAAACGTATGGCTCTCACAAGGTGGGATTAGATCATGACTAGGGTGTGTACTCAATACAGGACTATATGTACCACATATTCCCTCCACTTGGCCATAGCAAATTTGGCCATAGCAAAAGCCTTCAACCACAATTCCACCTCTAGAAATTTTTTTGTGCCACTTATTCTTTTGTGCTCTCTCGATCTAATGCATGGCTTTGGTGCATTTTAGAAGGTAGAAGTCATGGGTTGGCTTGACCACTTTCATTTCAAAGTAATCTCCATTGGACAACATTTCATGCGCCTGAAATTTCCCTCATACATTGGCAAGTTAGCGTCATGATTGACATATTATTCACACTATTGTCATTCTCCCTATCCCCTTCCTCCTCACTATCTGCATTATTGTCCTTACAAAATGATACAATGGATATATATTTCCATTATTCCATGTAATTTTTGTTCTTGCATCTCTTCTGTTTCCCACTTACGCATGGATCATGAAAGAATAAGAGTGTCCTAAAATTCACAACATAAGGGTTTTTCTTTTTGAATATCCATCAATGCTATGGAATGCAACATCCTTGACTAGGTTGAAAATACCAGTCAAAAACTCCTTGTATAGTATCTTGCTAAACCATTTAAAAAACTCTTTGTGTATTGCACCTACGTGATTGTCCTTCATGCACAAATGCTGCATTCAAAACATAAACCACATCAACTACACACTTCACAAGTAATGGATTTGGTTTCAACTCCTTTGTGTGTAAGCGTTCTCTTGATGAAAACCTTGGTGCCATCATGCTCTCCTTTTTTCCATGCCCCAAGAAGGAGAAGTTATGCATCATGTGTAAGCTTGTTAACTGATAGTGCCTTCCAACAAAGTAGAAATTTCTCCATGCATTAAATTTTCATGCAGTGCCATCTGACCACACCCAATGATATTGCAAGAAATGACCTTGATGTTACAATCACTTGTCATGAAGAAAACAAAAATGTTGTACAAACAAAGTATCACGTAGCTTATTGTCAAATATGTGAAAAGCAAGCAACTTCATAAAGGCACCTTCCTAGTTTATTGCATGTGTAATGTGCACAAGAATGTTACTTTCTTTGACCACCAATGCATGGATTGAACTTCATTTTGCATTTTAAAAGAGTAACTCTAGGCGAAGTCAATAACTAAGACAACTTTATTTCTTTGAGCTGTTGTGCCTACAACTAAAAGATGAAGTTGTGCCTAATGAAAATTTTGATATGATTTGAAAACAAGCCACAAAAATTAGCACTTGTCATTCCTTGCAACAAGTCCTTTCTATTCTTCTTGCTTCCAATATCATCAAACTAATACCAACATCCACAAAAACCTTGAGACAATTTCCCTCTATCCACCAAAATCTAATCCAGGAAGAATGTCAATTTGGCTACACCATAATTAATTCAATCCCCCAAAAACCATTTCTCTATGTGGTATTCACGAT
The DNA here is from genome assembly GCF_014529385.1 of Adiantum capillus-veneris. Lineage (NCBI taxonomy): Eukaryota > Viridiplantae > Streptophyta > Polypodiopsida > Polypodiales > Pteridaceae > Adiantum > Adiantum capillus-veneris. The sequence continues at coordinate 103,194,707 of NC_140941.1, forward strand.
CATTTGTCTTTCAGAACAATTTGGATTCCCACAATCTAGTCATGTGTGCTTCCATACTTCTTGGTTTATAGAACTTTGACCTCCATCATTGTTTCTACAAAAAATAGACCATTTTTAGAGGTGATCTTTCCCATGATTCCCAAATTTGTTTTGTTGCATCTAGAGATGGTACACACAGTAGAAAGTATACCGTTTTTTCAACTTCTGACTAAAGTTTGGCTTCAATGCCTCAAAGGATTTAAGAGATAATTTCACTACTAGATGAGTCTGCTTGATTGTCTGGTACAGTTTGACCTACAACGTCAAAAAAGTCTATGTTAGAAGCTTCAGAATCTATACGACATAATCTCATGTTTCGAAGCCTACTACATAGGCTTGGAATTATAAATGAAAGTTTGGTATTGTATAAAGTGTTGCTATCCATAGCACCAAATGAAGTCAATTAGTGAAGGGGTGGTACTTTACAAGGTACCAAGTACTGTTTTGGCACAATAAGTTTTTGTACTTTAAAGAGACCTTTGTAAGAGTATATAGGCCTCTATAAACAATCAAATTTGGAAATCGTGCCTGTCGCAATAACATTTTCAAAAAAAATGTGAAATACCAAACAATTCAATAATGTGGGTGTCTGCTATCCATGAAAGTATTCAATTTTGGAACGGTTCAAATTGGGTACTTTTGGTACTATGCATGCCACTAGTCCAAAAAAGCACCATATAGGGTCCCTCATAAGTAGAAGTCTTGGCTTTAAAAAGTACCCAATTTGAAACATTGGTATTGTAAATGCCAAAATAAGGAAACTTTGGTACTATATGTGTCTAAATTCTAGAAAACTACATAAGTCCAAAAAAGTACCATGTAGGGTACCTCATAAGTAGAATTCTTGGCTTTAAAAAGTACCCAATTGAAACATTGGTATTGTAAGTACCAAAACAAGGAAACTTTGGTACTATATGCGTTTGAAGTCTAGATATCTACCTAAGTTGGTGCAAATAGCCCCAAGGTGTTTGCAAATATTCAAATTGGGTACTTTTGGTACAATTCTAGAAAAGCACCATATAGCTTACTTCAGAAATAGAAATCTTGGCTTCAAAAAGTATCCAATTGAAACATTGGTACTTGAAGTGCCAAAACATGGGAACATTGGTATTGTATGGAGTCCAAAAGATAATGTGCAAATAGTACTAAGGCCTTTATAAAGGTTCTAATTTGGTAGCTTAGGTATTTTTTGGGCTAGTACCGATTATATAGGGTACTTCATAAGTAGAACTTAAAAGTACCCAATTCAAAACATTAATAATAAAGGTTTTAAAGTGCCCAATTGTTAACCCTCACGGCTCACGGACACCCTATCACCTACGACGGACATTGTAACCTACGGCGGACATTGTATTATTTATTTGGTAGAGTCAGGTACCGGGCTTGTCGGTCTAATAGGAAAAGGGTAAGAGTGATCGCCGATGAGAGGCGCACTCTAACTGGAACATTCAAGGGATTAGTTGGCTAAGCATGGGCGCCCAAGTGTGAATGGGGCGAGCTCATATAAAAGTCAACTAAACCTAAAATTCACTCATTCTCTCATTTGTGCAATAGAAGAGTGCTCTTGCTTCATCTCCATCTCCATCTTCTTTTTCTTCACCTCCTTGTGTGTGTGTGTGTGTGTGTGTGTGTGTGTGTGAGAGAGAGAGAGAGAGAGAGAGAGAGAGAGAGAGAGAGTGGGCGATCGAGCATTACGAAGGCACGACGGCGGTGAAGCGGTTGAGCGCGGCGTAGCGGCGTCTCTTTCTTCTTCGCGGTGAGGAATCCTCCACGAAGCAAGTGTAGAGCGGTGAGTGACACACCATCGCTTTCTTTGAGCTTACTAGTTTAAGATTGTTGTGTGCTTGGAGCCATTTGTGGCTCGCACACGGTGTATTGGCAAGTTCCTTACATTGACACGTGCGACATATGCGCACATTTTTGGCGCCGTTGCCGGGGAATGCCATACATGAAGCTCAAGTAGCACTCTGTGCTTCTTCGTGGTGCAATTTCTATTGTAGGAAAGGTAAGGAAGGACTGTGTGTGTGTTGAGAAGAGGGATTTGGTGTTATACTGTGTGTTTTTTTTATTAATGGAGTTTTCAAAGGTTCTGTGTTTATTCTCTGTGTATTAAGGTAGTTAGTTTTCTTTGTTAATAGAGATTTCAAAGGTTCTGTGTTTATTCTCTGTGTATTAAGGTAGTTAGTTTTCTGTGTACAGTAAGTAGGAAGTAAATTAGTGAGGAGTTAATAGAGTGTGTTAGTGTGTAAGAGTAGGTATATTAGTTAGAAGTAGGTAGATAGAGTGTGTGTGTGTGCTCTCGCGCAGGCCGCGGTGACCTTATCCTTTAAAAAAATAAAAAAAATAAAATAAAAAAATAAAAAAAATTTAAAGGTAGGACCGGGATCGGCAATATCTCCCAGACCCAAGCTTATACCCAAACCCAAGCTCACGCTCAGACCTAGGCCTCAGTCGTCTTTATAAAAAACGAATTTTAGCTTCACACGTAGCTAAAAATTGATTTTTTGAGGACCAACGGAACGTTAGATGCTCGAAAATTGTGTTGTAAAGCACACAGCGACCCTCTAAGTGATACGCTCGTTTCGAGCTATCACACACTTTAATAAAAAAAAATCAAACATTTAAAAACATTCGAAAAACAAGAAAAAATCAAGTAGAAAACGGGGTGCAAAACACCCACAAAACAAAGCAAGTAACCTTTGAGGGTACTTGCCGACACTTGTAGGGCACCCAAAGCACATGTATCTACGCTCTGGTCGTGTGCTAGAGTCCGAACAACTAGCTAGTGCCTCGATTTACGGGGGTACTCACTATCCTTCCACGTTAGGGTCTACGCCCTCGACGGGGACCCAAGGTAGTGCAACCCAAGACCCAAATATAGCGGCCAACAACTCTTCCTCTGACTACGATATTATGGAAGAGCATCTTACACAAAGCCCCAGGGGAACAAATGAAACCGCTAGCTGGGCCCAACAACCTGGAACTAGTGTTTTTAGCCGTTTGATGGAAACTTTTAGTAGAGCTACGCGCTCTGAACCTACGGCTAGTGAAGTAAACGAAGGGGGTGGGGAAGTAGAATCACCATTCACATCTCCTGTAGACCCCACACTCCCTCAGAGTGTCCACGTGGACATTCTACCTACCTCATTTAATGAGGGCCCTACCGAGCTACCACCTTCCAAAGTCGCCTCTAAGGTAGCAGTGACTAAAAGTCAAAACACGGGAAGCAACAGTGTATCCACCTCACGGCAACCCTCTAGTACACCAAGTTTGGATGGGGTATTTCTCAATGAAAATTGGGAATATGACCTACACACGGAGGCTTTGACCGACCTATACATGGGCTACACATACCATGTGGGTTGGTTAGAAGTTGTACAATCCACATCTAGTGCCACTAGTCTAGAGGAACAACAACACATGATCTGCAATGTCATCCATAGGATTATCCAATCCGAGAGGAAAAATCGAGGAATAAACATACCTTTGACGGGTCCTATGCGATTTTTAGACACGGGCAAAGGGAAACAACCCACTCTATCAAAAATGGAGACTCCCCGAGTGAGTCCCATCGATCCCCCATATGTTGTTTCGCCAGGGGTCTCAATGCAATCTGAGCCCACAAGTGATAGCTTTACTTTTCCAAGTCTAGCTCATCTTTCCCTGGATGACACCACGAATACCATGCCTACCCCAATGATGGGCATGCCAAGAAACACACCATGGACCTCATTTGTTAGTAAAGCACCACTACATGGTAGCTCAATGCCTCCAACAGTACCTACAAGTGTGTACCAATCGTATGCACCTATGGGTCATCACACTCATGTAGTCCCTACCCCTCCCATTGTTTCAACTACCTATGCTCCACAACCACAATACACAAGTTCTTATTTCCATGGGACTATACCGGCTAGCATTAGCATGTCACATTCAACGTCTGCTATGCCTAGGGCTACTCATATGAACTATGGACCACCACATGGCACAACATCGTACCCAACGTGGAACCCAAGGGCTTCCTATGCGCCAAGCCCAATGCCAATACCTACTCCACATGTAGTCTCTGGAGCGCCTTCACCCACGGTACCTGCTCACTTAGGTGACTTGGCAACATTTGCTCAAGCTATTGGTCGATCTATTGCTAAGAATATGCGTAACACGCCTGATAGAGAGCCTAGAAGTAAGGTAGTACAAATAGCCAAGCTCACACAAAAATTTAGTGGAGACGGGGATGTGAGAAAGCATATCGAAGTGTTTGAACAAATATGCGATTCTCTAGGAGAACACAATGACCTACATAAGAGAAATGCTTTAAGCCTAACCTTAAGTGGAAAGCCTGGGGATTGGTATAGAACCCTAAGGGTGGAAGAAAAAACGATTTACCCTACTCTTAGGAGACTGTTCTTAAAAGAATACATACGAGAGGGAGTGCTTTGGGGTGTAGCCTCTCAGCTCCAGAAAGCCCAACGAGAGGAAGGAGAGTCGGTGAGAGACTTTATAAGTCGCTTGAAGCATTTGAATTCTCGTTGTAATCCAAATGAGCGCTTCAACAATAACCAATTGCTTGATAGATTCATTAGGGGATTACGGCATGAGGATATCTACAATGGCCTAGTCATTAGAGGTATCACCACTTGGGAAGCAGTCACCACCAATGCGATCCAATTGGAGGATAATTTAATGATTCAAGGAGAAAGAGTGTCTGCTGAGTCTAAATCTATTAGCTCGCAAGCATCAGGGCATCAGCCAATGACCCTAAAGCCTATTGCTAAGGAGCCAAAGATATATGAGATGACTTTAGCAGATCTCACCAAGGCTATTCAAGAGAGTCTTAGAGACAATCGTGCTCCGCAAAACAATCATATGTATCCAAGAAGGGAGTAGCAATGGTGCTCAGTATGCTATGGACCGCATAGTACCAGTGAATGCCCTACTTTTAGAGTAAAATTTAATGGGAACTGCAATGCATGTGGAAGGTATGGTCATCAAGCTAAGGATTGCATAGTATTTAAGCGCGCGATGGCCAATAGACCAACCTTAGCATGGACAGACACACCTCGAGTGTCTGCATTGATGCCGGACTCACCTCTTGAACAAACAGCACAACACATGGTCCCTAGGGCCCAAAATGTTGTTCAAACAACACCCTTACCACCTCCAGTGCTAGGACCGCAACCACCACATCCGAGAATTACTTCTGTGAATCAAGTGGGTTGTGAGTCATCTATTTCTTGTTTGGAAGGCTATGAGGAAGATATGGATCCTAATATCGCCTATGGGATGGATGTGCTTGAAGAAAGTCCACAATACTACATGGAGGACTATTGGGGACAAGTCAAACCTGTATATCAAGTAGCTGCTCTTGCGGAAGAGGCCAAAATATCAACTACACTGTTAAGAGACCACCTCTTCAATGCTATGAGTGTGGAGGTCCACATCGTGTAGCCAAGTGTCCTATTAGGCTACAAAAGAACACCACACTAATGCAAACCAATCAAGCGAGCACGTCTACAATGCCGATACTCATGTGTAATCGATGTGGCATAGATCATTTGATTGCCCAATGTCCAAATAATCCAAATGCACCGAAGATCACGCCATTAAACTTGATTGAAGTTACCGAGGAGCCATCACCAAGTACACCCATGGTACCAGTAAACGTACTCACACGATCGATGCTCCAAAAACAAAATTTTATTCTTGAGGAAAGAGACACGGCATCAATTGCCCAATCTCAGAAAAAGAAGAAAACACGAAGAAAGAGATCGCAAAAAGCAGCGAAGTCAGACCCCAGTTCAAAGACCAACATAGGGACTGGTGACGACCCCGTATATATGAATGACGCTAAAGAAGATTTTGATTCAGGTGAAACCATGAAGACCAAAACGACCACTAACATAGAAACCAACAAGGAAGATCTTCATGAGCCACCATGGCCAGGATCCAAAAAGAAGATATGAACTTACCCAAATCCTACAGAGGAGATTGAGAGAGTCAAGCAATTAAGGAGTTTGGTAGAAGATACCCAAAGGGATCTAGAACCAGCACCTAGGAAGATCCAGATTACAGACACCGTGTTCCCTACGTAACAACAACCTCACCAAGTCCATAGACCCTTGGACATACCTAGTGTCATCCAAGAAGAAAGTGACTTAAAGTCATGGGAAAGTGGGCGTACTCACTTCTTGATGGAAAGAATGTTTACAGAGGGACTACGTGATCCTATCGAAGAAATGGAGATCCCATCTTCCCCACGTCAAGGGACTCAATGCCAAAAGGTGCCGTTAAACATTGCCAAATTGATGGATTTCATGTCTTCAGAAGTTAGAACCACCATCATGTCCAAACTATATAAAGACCCCGAGCTAGTCTCAGCTCTTCGAGCCTTCCTCAATGGAGAACTGAAGTTTGGGCTACCACAATTTGCACAGATGGATGGAGCTGGGGAGATGCCAATAGAGGAGGAACACTTAGATCCACAACCCAACCTAGATGAGAACCTTGTTATAGAAATACCTGTTAACAAGTTGGGACAATACTTTGAGGGTGATGAATCTAATGCGACTATACCAATCACTACTAAGGGATTAACTGTGAAGGGAATCCTTGATGGTGGCGCTGGGGTTAGCATTGTGACTAAAAATTGCTAGGAAACTATGGGAAGACCTCACCTTGCGACCACAACCATAGTAGTGAAGATGGCCAATGGATCTATTGTTAAACCTATTGGGATGCTAGAAGATCTCAAGATCAAGGTCTTTGGACATAAAATACGAGTTACCTTCATTGTTATGAATTTCTCCAAGCACACTATGGCATCTGAGATGATCTTAGGACGTCCTTTCATGAGGGAAGCAAAAATGGTGCATGACTGGTCTAAAAACCATGTCTACTTGCAGTTCCAAGATTCTGTCATTCGAGTAGATCTTGTGACGGGTCGAGCACACCCTCTAGGAAACATGTTTATAATTGATCATAGATCTGACACCACAGTTCACTCGGCCCCATTGCAGTATTGTTACATGTGTAAAGCGGGCAGTGATGTTGGGAAATATTCTCCTTATATGGATGTACTACCTGGGATGACTGAGTCGGACAATGTGGATTGGGTCCACCTAGCAGCAACCATAGACACTTGGGGGAATAGGGGGACGACCTGGGTAACACATGAGGGGGATCAAATGCCCGTATCCTTAAATATGCTACAAGCAATGCATATAGCTTTTGACAAGACTCATCCTGATATAACAAAGAAAACATACAAGTGGGTCCCTAAAGCTTCTTTAGAGACCATGGCTAGTACTAAAAAACAGAAGCCTTGTAAGAAACGTGCCACTCGCTCCAAGAAAAGTAAGAAAATGTGGCGTTGGATTCCTAAACGACTATTGGAAGCCCAAGGCTACTATCAAGGAAATGATCAAATCTGGGTGCCAAAACGTAGATTGTGTTCTTACTTGTCACCTGACCCATGCGAGCCCAACCTCGTAGCTCCAAAACGAATCAACGATCACGGAAAGAAAAAAATCATAGAATACTACACACCCGTTCCAGAGCTAATTTGGGTACCGAAGAAAGAACAATTTGTTCCACCTAGCTCAGGAAGGGGGGAGTCCCATGAAGCTTCTAGCTCCTCATGTAATAAATCCATACAGGTAAAAGATTCTCCACAACCTCCACCTACAATAGTGGACCTCCATGAAGCTACAAAGGAATCCACACCTCCCTGTGTTCAAGAATCACCTGATAAACCACTTCAAGTTCAATCTTGGGAGAGTACCTTACCACCCTTGCAACTTGACGAGGCACCTAAGGTAAGAGAAAACTACTGGAAAAAATCCTCACCCATTACCAACTGAACAATTGGTTTCAAAGGGTGACGAGCTCATTTCAAATGGCATGATCTACCCAAGGAAGGGGGGAGTGTTTGCTGACATCCATCATTCACTTGCTTCCCTCTCAACCTTGTTACCCTGACCTCTCAATCACCAATCTTAGGGAATGTATATATATAAAGCCTTATACTCACAAAAAAAATAAAAAAATAAAGAGCAAGAGCAATTAGCAAACGAGTATGCACAATAAAAGTCAAAACATTGACTCAGACCTACACATTGACATCCGGTATAGTGAAACAGAAACCTATGTCATAAAACACCTTTGATCCTCATCACTCGAGTGATGGAGGGTAGGTAGGATTAATACAATAGGAGTGTTTCTCTTTTAGAGTTAAGTGATTAGCAAAGTTCTTTTTTCCCATTGATGTGGCTCCTAGAGGTATTCCTTGTGTTTCCTAGTGTGTACAAGAGCGTGTTGCTGTTGTTAGGATTTGGACCTTCATGGAATGTTTATCTCGACTCACTCTTCAAATCAAGCGCGACCATCGACACAAACAGGTGTTTCTTGTCCATTAGCATTGCCCCTTATCTTTTTTGCATCTATGATTGTCTGCTTTGATTGTGATTGGTAGCATAGTATCCAACACATTTGCTTAGTAACAAACATTTAATTCAATGTAATTTTTTGTCATAATCACTTGTCTAGGTTTAAAAATCAAGCAAGTTCGACTAAGCTAGTTTGACCAAGTTAGGTGTTAGAGATCTTCTCTTAATACCATGGGGAATGCCTTCCTAATAATCAATGGTTACTTAGGTTCTTAATCCAATTTAGGCAGCATTGTGTGAAATGTACTACGGCTTTCTAGTGGGATTGACCCTATTGACCTTTAGCTTAAGTATTATAAAGGGAGTTTACTAGTGTGATGAGCCTGGGGAGGTGTATCAGTGTTATATGACCCCCCAAAGTTACAAAAATTAAAATGCTGAAAATGAACAAACAAAAAATCAAAGTGCCACAATGTAAAATCTTAAGCTGGAAGAGAAATCTCAGCTTGATTGGGTACTTCACTCACATGTATCGCCTATGGTACTAGAGCCCTACAGGTTCCCAGTGTGGGCGCTTTTCCTTGAAAAGCAAAAAACCCAAGGCATACAAAATAAGCACACACATCAAAATTGAATCACTGTGAAAAGACTTTGGGGGGTCAAAGAAAAGGTAATCAGTCAGGCGATGATTTCATGAGAAATTCCTTTTATCGTAGCTTAACTCTGGGTCTTCTAGGTATAGCCTCTAGTCAGCCCTCGAACATGAAATACTTCGCTCTCGCGATTAAACAACTTAATTGACCAGAGAAAATTAAGAAGCTTACGCATGGTATTAATAGTCGATCTCTAGTGCTTTTCGACCGTTAAATTAGCGACCCCACACTTGTTTAATTTTTTACCTTTACATCTGTTTATGCATTTGATTACATTGCAATTAATGTTTATTACTGGCAAATTGTTTAAAATTCTGTAACCAATCAAGTTGTCTGCCTAAAACTGCATATGCTTTTTAATTGCTTATGAGAATGCAATTACTGTGCCAATGTTGTTTGATTTTGCAGTGACTGAAGAAGGCTAAGGACATTCATCTCAAATGCTCTTCCACCTCGACAAACGAGCTTCAACTCAATAGCTTCCGAGGACGGAATCTACATTAGGAAGGGGGGCATGTTAACCCTCACGGCTCACTGACACCCTATCACCTACGACGGACGTTGTAACCTACGGCGGACATTGTATTATTTATTTGGTAGAGTCAGGTACCGGGCTTGTCGGTCCAATAGGAAAAGGGTAAGAGTGATCGCCGATGAGAGGCGCACTCTAACTGGAACATTCAAGGGATTAGTTGGCTAAGCATGGGCGCCCAAGTGTGAATGGGGCGAGCTCATATAAAAGTCAACTAAACCTAAAATTCACTCATTTTCTCATTTGTGCAATAGAAGAGTGCTCTTGCTCCATCTCCATCTCCATCTTCTTCTTCTTCACCTCCTTGTGTGTGTGTGTGTATGTGTGTGTGTGTGTGTGTGTGTGTGTGTGTGTGTGTGTGAGAGAGAGAGAGAGAGAGAGAGAGAGAGAGAGAGAGAGAGAGAGAGAGAGAGAGAGAGAGTGGGCAGTCGAGCATTACGAAGGCACGACGGCGGTGAAGCGGTTGAGCACGGCGTAGCGGCGTCTCCTTCTTCTTCGCGGCGAGGAATCCTCCACGAAGCAAGCGTAGAGCGGTGAGTGACACACCATCGCCTTCTTTGAGCTTACTAGTTTAGGCTTGTTGTGTGCTTGGAGCCATTTGTGGCTCGCACACGGTGTATTGGCAAGTTCCTTGCATTGACACGTGCGACATACGCGCACACCAATTTAGAGCCAATAGGTCTCTCAAAATTTGGGAAGCAGGTGAATTAAGGGGAATCTGGAAAGATCCAAAGTTTCAAGGAGAAAAGGAGAGGAGCAAATGATTTTATTAGAGGGAAATTAACGAGTTTGATTGTGGGAAAAGGGAGAAACAGTGGAGGTATTTCTGTCTTTATGTTGTACAAATGTCTTTGTCAAAGAATTTATATCTTGCTTGAGGGTGTGTGAGTGTGTACGTTGTGCTTTACGCATGAACGTGGTGGACACAGGATGCGAGTCCATAGAGACGGGTTGAGGAAAGTAGCATCAGGTTGCGACGTATCACATGTGAGGCAGGTTCGAGTTGAACGCAGCACGATGAGAGGAGGTTTGGTGAGGAGCGAGCCTCAAGAAGAGCTAGTACCGTCAATCTCAAAGGGGGCTTTCTTGTTGCCCACCCCACCAAGGGCAGGATCGAGGTCATAGGAGGAATGTAGGGCCAGTGGGCCCTATCATGGCCGAGGGATTCTATCCATGACATGAATGCTTTGTTTGCGAGAGTGGGTGCATGCGTCTATTGTGGAATGATCATTGTTTCTAGTGTTGGAGAGTGGTATATCTCCTTGAGGTTGGGGTAGGAGCTGCTCCATGTGGCAGATGTGGAAGAGTCTGTGGCAACCCTTTTCGAAAGGAGGTGGAAATGGTTGTTTTAATGATGGGATCTGCTCGAGTGGACTCTTTTTGCTGCCTTCTTCACAGACTTCGACCTTCGACAGTCCGGCAGACATGTAGGGATGAGGCGATAGCTCTTTCCTCATCCCGCTCTAGGGCATTATTAGGCTTATTTCTTTAGGTGATGGAGCTAACGACTCCCGTCTTTTGTGACAACACCTGAGCGTCACAAGGAGCTGCTCTTGCACCTCCCTGTTGTGGCTGCTAGTTTAATTCCTACCAGTTTGAGACTTTGGTACTATGCCATCCCTCTATTCTTCTTGCCAACTCTTTGCAAGAATTGGAGAATTATTAAAGTTTATGCATCTCAAGTGAATGTCCAATGTGATCGTAATTATTAATTTGTTTTTTAGGTATTTACTTTACTTATTTTCCATGATTTTAGGTTTGAAAATTTATATTGGGTAGTATATAAGCACACCCAAGCCCCCATTTTAAATCATCAATTCATGGTTGTGGTCAGGTGGCTCTCTCTCTCTCTCTCTCTCTCTCTCTCTCTCTCTCTCTCTCTCTCTCTCTCTCTCTCTCTCTCTCCCTGGACCCTAACTCTACGCTTCCCCATTATCGACATCTAAGGGAGGAATTTCTACGTGAAGAAGAGGAACTAAAAAGAAGAAAGGTGGTGTATTATCCAATTTGATACTATGTACGTAGCAACAGATTACTAGATTCAAACATGTTCACTGCATGATACCACTTAGGGGTAGCAAAATGTCAAAATTCTTGGTATTGTATGCAACATTTTTAGTATAGGACGTCCTATAATAATGGTCCAATTGATACACTCCATAATTATAATGAAAACAAGGAAAGAGAGATGCTTGAGTTATCTACCAAATGAAATCCAATTGTTTAATTAAAACAAAGCATTGTGATGGTCCCCATGGATGTTGGCACAATGTGATTTCTATTCAGTGCTCTTAACATCAAAGTGAAGAAATTCAACTAGACATGGGTTAAAAGGGGGAGTAACTATGACTCTCTTAAGGTAGCAAAATGCCTTGTCATCTAATTAGTGACGTGAATGAATGGCCTAACATGATTCCCACAATCCCTATCTACTATCTAGATCCCTAGAGGTTATACCAAGAGGGAGTACAAGAACTTTGTCACTTCTCTTATAGTAAGCTAGGGTCTTCCCCTTGTTGAAAGACCACCTATCCCTTCTAATCAAAGAGGGAGAGAAATTTATTCAAGAGACATGCATCTAAGATCAAGCAGGCAAGCATCATCTAACACCGATGAGCTATAAAGAGACGTCTAAAGGCAAGCAAGTGCAATTCACACAAACTAAGTTTTTTTTAATTAAAAAAAATGTTATGTTGAGTTTGAATTGCAATTCGCACAAAATAATTTGGAGCAAAGTAGAAGTGGGTCATTAACAATTACTAATGCAGTGAAGAGCTGCCAAATAGCACTATTGGAAGTTTGAGGTCACTTTTCTTTTCTTGTAAGAAATCTTGAAAAGAGAATATTGATTTTCATTTATAAAGTGAAAATAAAAGGTGTGGATTCAACACAAATGGGCCGCATAAATCTTGGGCTATTCACTTTGGATTTTCAGTGCTTATTGTCAAAAGCATGTGACACTTCATGTTATCAGTCCTATTCTCTGATTGCTAAACATTATCAGTCTTATTCTCTTTTTGAAATTTCACTTTTTTAAAAAAAAAAGTCCCTCTTAGTAGTCTTCTTTTGCTCTCATTCTATTTTGCAAATTAAAAAAATTCTCTCCCTTCCAAAATGGCATGTTTTGGTCATCATCTTGTTCGCCATAATCAGGCTTATCATCTTCATCAAAGTGGTCAACATTGATGAAAGAGGTCTATATTTATAAGTCATGTAGCTAAATAAAAGCATGTTAGGGCACCGATTTAGAGGAAGGAGAATCTCAAGCATATAAGTGGATGTTGCAACGGAGGTGATTTCTTCATGTGACATTTTTCTAAACTTTGTCTCATTAGTTTTGTACTACTAATTCTATTTGTCTCTTGCTTGTCTATTTTTTTGATTGCTGAGATTAATGATACAAGAAATTTGAGAATGGTTTGCTTTCTTTATATGTTGTGTTTTATGGATAGTGAAACTTTGTCCCTATCATATTGTGTAGGCTCTTGATAGGTACCTACTGCAATCATAAAGATGTGGGAGCATTACAACATTTTGGAGTAGTGCAACCATTCTTCATAAAAACCTGCTAGATGGTGGAAGGTTCAAGGATTCAAATAAGCAATTTATAAGGCCAAGAGAATCCTCCAAATGGAGATATAAATGGATGTCCCAAAGAGTTTGTACATTCTAGCTTTTTTGGGCGAACCACACTCTTTTGCAACCTCTTATGGCTATACCAAGACATTGACTTCAAGCAAGCAGGGAGTAAGTTACAAGGGAAACTTTTGTAGTGTTTCCAAGGTTTTGATGACATCAAGCAAGCAAGCAGGGAGTAAGTTACAAGGGAAACTTTAGTAGTGTTTCCAAGGTTTTTCTTTGTTGTCAGTCCAAAGACCTTGATCCTTTTACCCTATCCAAGTCCTTTCTAAAGATTTCAATCCCAACCTTTAGTGATGTATCTTTATGGAGTGCACTAAAACCAATAAGAAAAAATAGAAGGTAATAATTTGGATCAAAATCTAGTAATTTTGGCACAACCATTGTGCTTAGAGCACTTAAAAATCCTAGGAATGTCTCTAGCCTTGCTTGCTTTGGACAGTGGGAGAGGGAGAAACACCAAAAAGGCCCCTAATAAAAGAGGTTACAATTGGATAGCGGTTTCCTATATGTGCAAATCTAGTGTATTTGGATCCCTATCCACATACACTAGATTCATGCCAACAGGAAACCTAAACCTCTTCTCTTAGGCCTTTTTTTTGGGGCATTTCTTCCTCTAATCCACAATGGGGGCAAGGCAAGAGTCGTTCCTAGGGTTTTTGGGCACTCCGAATGCAATGGTGTCATCAAAATCACCAAAATTTGGACCAAAATATCACCTTTGACTTAATCAAGGGATTTTAAGGAGATGGTTAGCAAACATAGTAGCTCTTGTGCAAAGCTCTAGGAACAGAACTTGAACCTTTTTAAGCTTAGTAGATAAGGGCAAAATAATAAGGTAAGTAGATACAAGAGCACTAAGCCACTTCAAAAAAAAAAAAGACTCGAAGCATGATGATTTCCAAAATATGAATCAAAAACATAATATGGGGGACGGTGCACCTTTCTACAATAGCACCAACCTCCTCCTCAAACTATATGCCCAAAGATCAAATTTAGCCTCAAAACTTGCACCGTATACCCTTTTGTAGTCTCACCAATCTCCTCCCACACCTTGGCCCATGTGAACTATCTTTTAAGGGGTAGAGAAAGGTCACTTAGTGACCTTTGAATGTAATGTGGACGACCAATCGGGGACTTGTAGAGGTCGGGAGCATGGGCACTTTAGGAATAAGTGGATCCATTTACACACCTTACCTTCTAGGTCTCTTATCCATGGGCACTTTAGGAATAAGTGGGACAGAATTCAGAATTCAGATCCTCCCTAGCAGTTCTGCAACCCAAACATCTATCAAAGCCTATACCTCGAGCTAAGATCTCGTCTCCTGTTTTGGTAAGGCCCCCCATAACACCTTCCATAGAAAAAACTTCATTGCCAAGGGTAGCTGAGGGTCCCATTTTTTCTTTGTGGATGCCAGCCATTGAGCCTCTAGCAATTGCTTGCCCCATTGTTTGTTGCGGCAGGCAAACAGATCTACCTTGTATATAACAACACGGTATGTTCCCTTAGTGTGTGGTTTAAGGAAGTGGCTACTTTGTAGCCATCACCAGGCTTTCCATTCAAATTTGGGTACACTTAAGGGCATTAGGAGGTTGCCTAGCCTTTCCAAAGCTTTGTTAATCAGCACCCTCTTCATATCTGTAAGGTGAAATTGGGTGGCCACAAAGTCTGCCTCTCTCCAGTTTAAGTTGAAGTCATCCCACAAGTGGGTCAGAGCTTGTAGTCCTTTGTACATAGATGATGCTAAATTACATTTTACTCCCTTGATTTTTTATCTTTTTTTGCAAACCTCACAATATGTGAGAGGTTATAGTGATAATAGAAAAACATTACACTAGCACCATGGTCAAATCAAGCCATGGTCACGTGAGAGTTAGCCTATTCCACTGGTCTACAATCTTGCTTTTTCCAATCCCAATATTAGTTTCCCTGCTTTCTTGAATGATCTATGAGTAGCTGGCTACCGAGAGATCCTGGACAAACACTCCACTGTTACGGGCCTTCCAGATATGGTGGAAAAAGCAGAATCTAACAACTTGGGTACATATCAAGAGCGCTTGGCTTTTCAACCCTTTCCCTCCAAAGAGCAAATCATTCTTTGAAAATTCTATATTCCAAGTCCTTTGGATCCATTTGCACACCTTACCTACCATGCCTCTAATACTTGGGGCAGGTCCTCCCTAACATCTATTAGAGCTAATACCGCAATCCAGGAATAAGTGGGACAGGTCCTCCCTAGCCGTTGTGCAGCCCGAGAGTCTATCTAAGCTGATATCGCAATCCAAGATCTTATCGTTTGTCAATAGGAACCCCCGTAACACCTTCCATAGAAAAATCTTTATTGATGAGGGTAATTGAGGATTCCCAATGTTCTTTATAGATTCCAACCATCGAGCCTCTGGTCATTGATTGCCCTTACTCCCTTGACATTAATTAATTAATCTCAAGGATACTGTCGGCCGCACTTTCGCTGAAGCAAAAGTTTCGCACAGACTGGTTCTCACGCTATGATGCGTTTTTTATGATGCCTCTGATTACTTCCCACCATGAGTGCATGTCGCAGACCTCATCGCGATACCCAAACAGTTGCAGAACGACACAATCTCAAAGGTCTCAACGCTGTAGCTACAGAGCAAACATGAAGATATGGACACACAAATGTAGCTCCTGTTTTATGTGCAAAAGCACACACTTTCAAACATCTCATAGCTGTAGCTCCACAGGAAGACAGTTTGAAAGATGTGAACACACAGATGTAGCTGCTTGTTTACCGCAGATGTGAGTTTCATAGGTGCAGAGCAAGATAGTTTCAAAGATGTGAGTGCAAAGAGTTATTGTTCACAATGCCCACAAACATACATGAAACCATTGATTCAAACATGTATTTCTGGCAATAAGACAACAAAAGCGACAGAGCCATATAGTTACATTTGAAATAAAGATTATACATCAGTGGAGTTGACCAATACAAAACCACATGACTCAATGACAACAGCACAACTCTAGTCAAAAGCATCCTGAGTTGATGTTCAATGTTAGATTGGAAACTTGCTTACAAAAACCTTCGCGTAAGTGCCGATTCAGAACACATAGTTCAAATATTCATTATCCCAAGCACATTTGAGAACCTGCATGCTATAGCATTCAACCGATCCAACTACGCTTTAAATGTTGCAATTTCCTTTTGCAACCTGGATGTTAGATATATTGACGTTGTAATTGTCAATAGTCGATACTATCTTTGATGCTATGCACCGCTTCAACAAGTTCTGAACGAAGTGACCGTTGGTTTCTTGATTCATCACCAAGGAATTCCTTCAAAATATCAACCAACACGTCCTCAATCCTGTCAATTTTTGTGTCTTCTAGATGTATAAATGATTCATCTGGTTGTGTTTCCTCCAATGCCAAGTCCTGGTTGTCATTTTGGTCTTCCATTGCTCACCTAGACCAATCAATATGCTGTGATTACTTCGACCAGCGAACAAAAGTAAACAAAACAAAGAATTCACAGAACCGGAGTATCTCCATACAATCTCGCAAGCAGAATAAGTGTACTAAGCAACCGTTGTCACACCAACTTCATGGACTAATGGGATATATTGATCCCCGATCTATGCATCTTTGACATATACATCCATATTGCAATCATTACCAACAGAAGTTGATGGGCTGTCACCCCGGGGCAGTCACTTATCAAAAGACCCCTATATCACGTGCGTTCAAGAGGTAATTAATAATACCCCAATATACATACTATATTTACACTGTGAGCCTATTTAAAAAACCCCCACCCCCCTGTGTATGTATACATTTTTATACATTTTGGTCTTTTAATAATCCTCTCCGGTTAACTCATGTGATATCATACACATTCTAAAAAGTGACCGCCCCGGGGCTGTCACAGATAATCATTATCAAAAACATGTCCGGCCATTAATTATTCTCTATGAAAAGTCAATTTCTTACCTTTGTCTATCTTGCCAACGTGACAAAAACCAATCTGATCGTGGATGTGTGCTGCCATATGTGTCATTGTTTACAAGGATATTAACAATGTCTTGGTAGTTAGTAGATGCTGGATGAATCATGCACCTCCACAACGCCTTCATTTTACATAATTTCATTCCTCGTCCTTGGTACGGAGTTATCCACGATGAAGACGCATAGTATTTTCCAGTTTTGATCATTTTATGTATTGTTGTTAAAAAGTCATTACCTACAGGGTGCCGCATGTTATATTTCTAAAACATCAACGCTCTGTCGAAAATATTTCCCGGCTAGGCAAACCTTGTTTTTCACCTCATCAGCACCATATAAGGTATATAGCTTGATCCCTCTATTCACCTCTTCAACACTAATATTGTGCATCACTTTCTGGAAGTGCGGCTCGCTACTCTCCTTCAAACAATAGCCTATCATTCCTTCAAAAGTGTGCATCTTTCTTGTTTCAGACTGCGACATAGCACCATCCCACCCGTAGGTGTTGACTTATCCCATCCTAGATATACTTTGACTTTTTTGTTCACACTGATAAGCGATGTTGCCCACAACCGCACTACCATCTTTAGGTGCAAATGAAAACACATCCTCCTCTTTTCACTACGCACAGCTTAGCTAGACTCTCATTCTGAAGAAAAGATTCCATCTGCTGCAGTAAGCCTACATCTATGTCCCCACCACCTATCGAAACAATAACGCTAACCTCCATGAACCTACTAGCTAGTTTTAATTGTTTCCCCTTCCCTCGCTCTACTTTACTACGCTTCGGTTTCTTTGAAGCATTGCATTCGTCTACCTTTGCTCTATGTCAAGCTTCGCACTTGAGCCGAGCCATCGCATGCACACATCAACAGGCAGTGCAAAACCAACAATGACCAGACACTCTGACAAAAAGCCTGTGACAAACAATGCCGATGGACAAAACCTCAACAGACACGTACAAAAACAGACAGCAAAAGACTCACAGAAGAAAACAGAAAGAGAAGCATAGCTTATAAGAAGGGCCCCTACCGTTCGCTTGCGACCACCACACACAGAAAATGAGGACCACCCACTGCATAAAATAAAGAGAACCGCACGCTGTCAGCACACCAAATGTTGGGCCCTACCCTTGTCACCCGCGACACGTTCTCCATCCTTTGCTTCTTATTTTTGCTTAACTCCCAGCGGATCTCCCCAGATTCACACTGTGTCTACATGCTTCCAAAATTGTGGGGACATACTCCCTTTGTATTTATGAAAGGATCAAGTAGGTCCTCCCAATTTTGCAAGCTGCTTAAGTAGAAGGAATCTGGGGAGATCCCTTTGAGGGGAAAAAGGGATAATGTAGCACTTGGAGAGAGAGAGAGAGAGAGAGAGAGAGAGAGAGAGAGAGAGAGAGAGAGAGAGAGAGAGGCATAATTGTATTGTAACCAACAAAAGAAGGGAAGCCGTTTTCTGCAAGGTTGAGTAGGGGCATTTGAGGCCGAGCTGGAGGTGGAGTGCAGCACAGGGGTAGGCGAAGGTGGATCCAGCGGGTAGAGGCAGACATGCTACCTCTCTCAGTGGCATTGGAGCCGATGACCATAACCAGCACAAGTAAAGACTCTGCAGGTGGGTGTGAAGCAAGGTGCAAGATGGGTGTGCACGGCGATGCTACTGAGCTCTCTGTGTGTGTGTGTGTGTGTGTGTGTGTGTGTGTGTGTGTGTGTGTGTGTGACACGTGCAAGTCAGTGATCGTAGGAGGTGGCTTCGTCATCATTAATATAGGGGCTACAGGTATGTAGAGCTGAGCGGCTGAGCAAGGGTGAAGTTGGAGAGTCCGCAAGGTGGGGAAGGCCTGCAACAAGGGACGTCGAGCACTGCAAGTAGAGAACAGGGTGAACAGCATCAAGGCCACAAGTGCACAACAACGCCACAATCCTCTCAGGCTGCAAGGGATGATGAAGGCCTAATTGGCAGCCAGTGCGAGCTGAGGTGCGAGCGAATATCAAAAGGCGGAGGATGAGTATGGTCCGAGACAAAGAGGATGGACGGTTGGGCTTCCAAAGGGGGCATGCGGAGAGTGTCAGGCAACAATCAATGCACGTAGATCAAGGCAAGCTGCAGCGTTGAGGGTCTGCTCAATGTGAGACAGTGAGAGTGAGAGGGACCAGGAAGCTCTAGCTCGTGAGGTGCAAGAGGAAAAGTCTCTCAACAGGATCTCGCTAGATTTCGATTAATGCGCTCGCAGACCCAGTATGAAAGGATCGATTTGGAGACTTGGGAAAGTGATGGATTATGAGAAGTTTTGCAACAAAAAACCTTACAATGGCGAGAGGATTATAAAGTTGACCAAGTTTGAATTGAATAATGATTGCGAGCCTTGGGTCAGGCTTGAATTGAATGATGATTGCGAGCCTTGGGTCAGGCTTTCTTCCTATCTCTAAGCGATTGAGACTTTTCTAGAATTTCTTGGATATTGTTCAAGTAAAGAGTTAATTATTTTAACACAAATCATGCCTACTACCACTCGGTCGGAACTTATTATGCTCCCTTTGTCATTCCTCAACAACAAACCCCAATTTCCCAAATCCCCCCCCCCCCCCCAAAAAAAAAAAAAAAACTCTTCCTCTGCTGCAAGCTCTCCTGGCACTCGTGCTGTGCATGCCTTCTGTCCAACCCCTCTGTCTCCTGCTCGTGATGATTGGTAGACTCCTTAGCACGGCCTCTGTGTATGACACCTACACCTTCTTCTCGTACAATGTCTAAGAGCCTCCTATGCACGGCTTCATGTGTATGACACAGGACAGTAGGAAGAGAGAGACGCAGGACAATAGACAGAGAGAGAGAGAGAGAGAGAGAGAGAGAGAGAGAGAGAATGGAACACCAGGCGGACCCTCTTCCATTGCATCTGTTGTTGCTCTTCTCGTCAAGCATACATGAAAATATCTTGCTTTCTCTGCTTCGCTCTCTCATACACGTGCCATCGCCTTGCTCCCTTTTCCACGTCAAGCGACGCCCCTCTGCGCCTGTGTCGACACTTTGCCTCCCAATATCTGCACCATGCCACATCACCACATTTGCGACATATTTGATATTTTAAAAAAAAATGTTTCGCTGCTTCGTCATGCTTCGACGATAGAGTAGCTTTTAATAAGAAGACCGATTGTCTATCAAATACAAGATTATAAAACTAGAATTTGAGTTGGTTATATAGGTTTTGGAGATGGATTGCTTCATTAATTTTTAGACATAATTGCCTTTTTTTTTTCAAGGTAATTTCTGATAAATTACGTGCTAAGCATTCAGAAACAGATTTCAATTGTCAAATAGGAATAAAGATTAGAAAATCTTGAAGAATCCAACCAAAATAGATACAAGCAGGCCTGGAAATTGAAGGGTGCCCTTGTCCTTCCTAGGGAACGGGAATTCCCTTAGTTGGCCTTTGGAGAGGAAGGGCCATCATACACTTTGCCCGTCATCATGCAAGGCAAAAATGCACCAATCCGTCACTCGATACCCCTTAATTTTCTTGCTCCTATGAAATATTCGCTTGCTTTTGGTGTATCTTTTGTTGTTCCATACTTAAGAGGAGCTAGCATTAGGTATTCTTTAATTAAATTCGACGGTTAGTAAATTTTTAGAATATTGGTATATTATACTTTAGCTCTGTTTGCTCCTCTTCCCCCCAAAAGCATCACCATTAGTTTTCACGTCTCTCTCTTTCTCTCTCTCTCTCTCTCTCTCTCTCTCTCTCACACACACACACACACACACACACACACACACACACACATCTTGAGAGCACTCACTTTAGCCAACATGTGCCACAACAAGAGTATGCAAGAGTGTGCAAGTTTGAGGGACATTTGTGAGGTGAGGCCCTCTGACAAAAGGAAGAGGAGGGAGGCAATTCAACGAGGTAAGGCCCTCTAAGAGTAAGAAAGAGGAAGGCGTCTTGGTCAATGCCTATTGCAACAAAGGCATGGACGACATGATCCAGAAGTTTGTGCAAGGGTAGAGGCTAGGGGCCAAGATGTGGTTCGAGATTCTCTTGGCATATAGTGGCCCTTCAACGGGCATGCTCGTACTTGCATGCTATAGCTGCAAGTAGGAGAGAGGGAAGTGGGTGGTGAAAAGAGAGAAAGAAGTGTACATAGAAAGTGTTCATCTCTCATGTGAAGCCATGCAGAGGCCAGAAATGCGTAGAGAGAGAGAGAGAGAGAGAGAGAGAGAGAGAGAGATCGTGACTTGTTTCCTTGAGCCTCAATGCTATCTCCTCATTTCCTTTAAAAGATTCATGCCCAAACTTAACTGTAGTCACACATGCGCTAGAGGCTAGGACATTAGAGGAGGAGCTTAGAGGTCGCTAGATTTTAGAATCATCATGCACGTTGCACACATCACAAGTTTGGTTGCATCAGACTTTGCATTGCAAAGCATCTACATCCATATAAAAAGCATAACTAGTGAGCTGCCACTCTCAAATCTTGTCACATTTTGATTTTTTGAAGGTCTTCATTGAAAATAACATATTAAAAGTGTTATCTCTTCTTTGATTTAGATGGTGGGATTCAAATTTTAATAAATTTAAACTTATATTTTACCACCTTAGAGCTTAGGCTTTGTTTTTTTTCCTAATATATAAGCAATGCTCAATAGGAGCTATTTTTACGAAAGAAGAAAAACACCACAAGTGTCTTGGCTTTTATATGGACCCGCAACGCACCATTACAGACCATGAAAACCCCATGTGCATCACATGCCACAAGGAGCATAAACACCATAAAGACTAGGATCTTACAAACAATATATTTGGACACATATCTTGAGCAGCGGATGCCACCACATCGAGGTCCTTGCCACCCCACCCCAACATGTCCAATGGATAGGAAGACAAAATGACACATTGCAGCAAATTATAATCTATCGGAGAAACTTCCTACCACCATAAAGCTCAAACTAAAACGAGTCGATCCTGAATGGAGCACATCCGAGTTACACCTTAGAACTTAGGCTCATGTTTTAACTAAGCAACCTTCTACTTTGATTTTTTTTGGGCTATTTTATAGAATTTGTCTTTGAAGGGCATTTTCAAAACTTGCCCTTCCTAGTGAAGGCTTATTTTCAAAGCACCCGTCTATTGGGAAGGGGCCTCTCAACGGCATGCTCTTCACCGAGAAGGCCTATCACAAAAGTGCCATGCATGTGCAGGGCTAGACCCCTAAGGAAGGGTGGGAAGGGTTGCAATTTCCAGCACTGGATACAAGGGTATGTTGAAAATTTTTGATATTTGAGGGGTATTTTGGTAATTTTTCCTAAAAACCAATACTTGCTCCCCTCTCTTGTACTACTCGCAAATAAACGACACTCCTTACCTGACTTGGATTGCCTCCATCGTGCCCCAACTCCCCCCGCCATCTGTCTTGCTACTCGTGTTTTTCGTGCATACATCACACGATTATCTCCCCCCTCCAGTCAACACGAATCAACGGCCTAAGCTAGTCGGCCATGCACAGAGGGTTGCAATCATCGGGGCCATGCGCACGAGGTCGGTGGGACTTGCCTTCATGACTAAGCACATCCCTCCCCACCTAGGCGTTTCAATTATCCTCCGTTTACTTTTTCTTCAAATTTGAGCACTCCGCCCACCAACTTAACTTACCAAATCAATATCTAAAAATTTTCCCTTTCTCTTAGCCAAAAGGATCTTTCAAGATTCCTAGTAAAAAGACATGCATACAACCTACGGGTCAACTTCAAATCATTAAGGCGAATCTGACTAGATTCGCTCTGCTTTTCGGTGCCATATGCAAACTAAAAGCTGCCCGCCTCCCTCCCGAGCATTGTTGCCTGTCGCGCCGTCCAATCCCCTGCGCCCATCTCCATCTCCACCTGTGCCTCCACCGACTGCGATTCTATCCATGGATAGCATACGTGCTTGCAAGGGGAGAGAGAGAGAGAGAGAGAGAGAGAGAGAGAGAGAGAGAGCTAACAAGGTTGCACCCTCCCATCTGCTACCCACCCCGGCTGTGCACGCGCCTTGCTAGCCCTTAGAGGCGTCAAAAAAAAAACGAGATCTGCTACCCACCCTTCCTGACTGTGATCTTGCGTTTGCTCCTCCCCCAAGCCATCTCATCCTTGCTCTGAACATCCACGCCCTCCGGCAACCTCCACAATCCCGTTCTATTGCACACCCACCGCTGCTCCTCCATCAGCCAAGCAACACACACACACACACACACACACACACACACACACACACACACACACACACACACACACACACACACACACACACACACACAGGCCACACCATCGCGTATCCATCTTGTCCGTTCTCTCATCTGCAAGCAGCACCTCAATGCAATACCCAATTCAACACAAGTGAATCTCTCATCTACAAGCAACACCTCAATGCAATAGCAAATTCAACACAACTAAATCTCTCATTTGCAAGCAACACCTCAATGCAGCACCTCAATGCAATACCGAATTCAAGACAATTGAATGCGAGAGAGAGAGAGAGAGAGAGAGAGAGAGAGAGAGAGAGAGAGAGAGAGAGAGAGAGAGAGAGAGAGAGAGAGAGAGAGAGGGCGAGCTACCCCACATCACCTCCAGCTCACGACAGAGCTCGCTGAGACTCTCAGAGAGAGGGAGAGAGAGGGACAGAGAGAGAGAGAGAGAGGGACCCTACGGCCTGACAGATAGAGAAAAAAAATCTCCACGCTGCTGTCTTCCCCATCCATTCCTTGCATTCTGGCATCGTGCACACGCAGACAAAAAATCTCGCTACTCTCTTTCACTCCCTCGTTTTGCGCTAAATTGCAAATGAGACACCTGGCTCTCCTTTTCCCTCCCTTTTCTTTTTCCTCTTTAAACATAATAGATAGATAATAGAGAATCCGTAGTGATTCCCATGAAAAAGACATGCGTGCGACCCCAGCCTCCTACGCGGTCTACAAATTTTATTAAGGCGAATCTCCCCAGATTCGCCCTCGCACGTCTCTTCCCTTGCTTTTGTTCAATCCCCCCTGTCAACTGGAAGCTGTTCTCCCCTGTGCGATCCCCAGCTTCTTGTACACAGTTGCCCTATAGCACGTCCGTGCGAGAGAGGAGAGGCCTACATGCCCTCGCAAAGGTCTTCTCCTCCATCTCGGTCCTCGGTCCCCGCCTCTATCTGCTGCATCATGCATTTGACCATGACACTGGGTTCTTGGTCCTCGGTCCCTGCCTCTATTTGCTGCATCATGCATTTGACCATGATCGTTGGGTTCTGTACCTCTTTGCCTTTATTCCCTGCACAGATCCCCCCTCCTCTTACTCGGTCGTTCCTCTCTCTCTATGTCCATCTTGCAAACCGGGTTGGCTCCCCCCCCCCTCCTCTTCCTCTGCGCACCTTGACCACGGCTTCGCATCTCGCTTCATCTCTCTTCATGGTTTTGCTGAGAGCAATTCCCACAACGCTATCCAATCCCATGCCCCACTCTTCTTTCCCTCTCAGACTGCACAACCTTACTTGGGCAATCCCGTTGGATAATTGCATTGCATCAGAGGAACGAAAAAATCTAAGGCAACGAATGAGGCTCATTCCTCCCTCCCACTCTCTCTCTACGCCGCATTCCTTGCTTTTTTCTCCTTCCACCACGTGCCCCCCAACCCCTCGAAGCTTTCAAAAGCATATGCTGAGATACCCATTAATCACTTGCTTCCAAAATTGGGGACACCTAGTAGTTAGATTCCAATGGGGCCATTCAAAGCGGATAGTAAAAGGCTTCAAAGTGTCTCACTCAAAGCTCCTACGATTAACAACGATAGTCACATTTGTCAACATCTTGACACAATGCTCTCACCAAAAAAAAAACCCTCTTGCATCTAAGAGTTTGGCAGCTTTTGGGTAAACATTTGATTAAATAGCTTTCTTCGAGGCGAGGCAAAGACTTAGAGATTCTCCAAGCTTTCTCTAGTTTATAGCCTTTGAGAATCTTGCACATTTAATTATCTTGAAAACCAAGGTTTAGAAAAAATGGAAAAGTTGGTTTTTTCTCAGAGTACCTTGAGAGCAACAACTTTTCTTTGTGAGCACCCCATTCTCTCAACAAATTTTCCATTTGTCGAGGAGCATAGATTTTTAATCAGATTGCTTTCGTCCAAGAGTTCAAGGTATTGGCTTTTTTTTTTTAATAGCAACTAGTATGGCCGGCCTGCCCCCCTCTCTCTCTCTCTCTCTCTCTCTCTCTCTCTCTCTCTCTCTCTCTATCTATCTATACAAGGAACACTATTGGATGAGGCTCCTTGACACACGTGTCCGAGGGGAGGGGTCGTCCAAATCCCTCCTCGTTTTATATGTACATGGATCCTTGCATTCAAAGAGACAACAAAGAGAGAAGCCTTTCATGTACCTTGCTAGAGCACCACAAAGACACACACACAAAGAGAGAGAGAGAGAGAGAGAGAGAGAGAGAGAGAGAGAGAGAGAGAGAGAGAGTGCTTGCTACAAGGCACCATATTGCTTTTGTTTTGATGAGTCAAAAGGGACAGAGCTGTGTTTGCCTTGTCGAATGGCAACGAAGGTCAAATTGCAAGCACATACGTAGAAATAAAGCTCATGAATAATAATAGAATAAAGCACACGATCATTTCATTACAATTGAAGAGAGGGAAAGGAGCACATTTGGTACTATTTTCCATGGCACACACTTACTTACTCATGCCTCGTGCAGAAAGTCACTTAATCCACATTTCCCACTACTTGTGTCACCTAGGCACCCCCTTGCTCCAAACCGAGCTTGTTTGGCAGAAGAATACTATTGCAAAGAGAACAATGGGTGGTTGGGGTCAAAGTCTCGAGGACTCTAGACTACTCCTAAGAATGAAATTAAATTGGGGCTCTACTATCATCATGCTAGCAATTTCAAGGTCACGGCTCATAGCTCAATTACCTTCAAGCTCATGAGCATTAGCATCAACAACAACATCATCATCGGCAATAGAGGTGATTCTTCCATAGTCGCCCCCTTGAAGCTTTTGTAGATATCTCCTTCAAGAATATTGATCAATCTTCTATTAATAAGGTAGCTTGCAATTATTATCTCCTCCAAAGCTCCACCTGAAGTGATCAAGTTTCTCCTTTCATCCGCATGTGCTTGCATGTTAGAGCTCTCATCGCTTGCAACTACTTGCATGAAGCTATCTAGTCCAATGAAATAAATGCCTAATTAACAGATGCAAAAATAAAAGAAGTATGTTCTCCAAGTTGTAGCAACCTACGACATCAAAGAAGAAGGAGTGAGAGGGCATGCACACACACACACACACACACACACACACAGAGAGAGAGAGAGAGAGAGAGAGAGAGAGAGAGAGAGAGAGAGAGAGAGATCAAATTTTGTAGGCCCTTTGCAACTGACCCTAGGTTGGAGGATCAGGCCAGTGAACAAGTTCCTATTGTCAAAGTGGGGGTTGGTAAGACCAATTGCCCGACAGTGGAGATGCAAGAGGATCCAATCACACCAATCGGGCCATCTTGTGGTGAGATGAGCTCAAACATAGTTGGATTGTTCTTTGAGATGCATAATAAACCTAAGACACCCATTATTCCCACTTTGGAGACAGCGAATGAAGCTTCTCAACCTAACTTGGATGCAATGGAGGTGCATGAACATATAGAGCTAGTCACTAAGGAAGTGGGATTGAAAAACCAAAAACTGGACCTCATTGGCCATATGGTTAAGGTATTGGGCCCTTCGGCTACCGTTGTGAGTCTACTAGAAATAATGGCAAGAAAAAGTGATATTTTTGTAGCATTTGGTTTCAGCTTGGCAGTCAAGAGGTGTGTTGTGGCAGATCCCTCTCCTTAGTGATCCCTCTCCTTAGTGGCAACCCCAAGCTATTTTAAGTCCCCTCGGTG
Source organism: Adiantum capillus-veneris (assembly GCF_014529385.1). Taxonomy (NCBI): domain Eukaryota; kingdom Viridiplantae; phylum Streptophyta; class Polypodiopsida; order Polypodiales; family Pteridaceae; genus Adiantum; species Adiantum capillus-veneris. The sequence goes on from NC_140941.1 coordinate 103,221,828, forward strand.
TATATTTTGAGGGTGGCAATAGTTTCTTTGAACCTTCTATCTTAGTTGCTTGATGATGCCATGTCTCGGAAGGAGCATGGCTTACAATGTAGCTTTTTTGGTTTTGTAATATCTATATACACTCACTATTGTGAGTTTGGAAAAAAAAGGAGATAGATAATTAAAGAAATGCTGGTTAGAGTGGACTATTTTATATTAATCCAAAAAAGAATCACAACATAAGCTCATGCAGATACACTGCCATTAGCACCACAAACCCAAAACCGTTCACCAAATCCATGACCATAGCCTGGCCTTTACAAGGAGCCAAAACCTTGTACAAACTTAAATGCATAACAAGAACCTTTTTAAAAATCTACTAGAGCCATACCCAGATACATGATCGCCATCGCATACGATCAGACTGCCACTCTACACATGTCCATCATACACTCAAGCTTAAAGAAGAACTAAGCAACCAAAAAGTGAACACTTTATCCTCACCAACAGCATGAGCCCCGCTCTCTTAACCTATCCTCATGAAAGCCATAGGAGACACACACAAGCCACATTGCACCTCCTTGGCTCCTTCTCCAGTGTCCTAAGCCCTACGTGCCGAGCATGGCTTCATGCATCCCTACTCCAAGTGGCTAGAGGCTAATGGACCGCATCACTATTCCAAGCCCTTTACTTTATAAGTCGATAGCATCCTCATCAGTGAGCGCAGAGAGAGAGAGAGAGAGAGAGAGAGAGAGAGAGAGAGAGAGAGAGAGAGAGAGAGAGAGAGAGAGAGAGAGAGAGAGAGAGAGAGAGAGAGAGAGAGAGAGAGAGAGAGAGAGAGAGAGAGTTCTACCTTCACAATATTGTTGGCCTTCTATTCCAAGCCCTACACTCTATAAGTCGACAACATCCTCCCCGTGAGCAACAAGGGAGGGAAGGGGGGTTGGCACGGGCGGCCGGGGGGGTGGCGGGGGGGGGGGGGGGGGCTCTATTTCTACCTTCACAATATTGTTGGCCTTCTTTTTGCCAGTTTTGAGTTTCACAACTTCGTCCTTGTGGCAATACTTTACACAAAAAAAAAAGGCTTCTTCCTTGCAATTTTCATAGAATATTGGGGCTACGACAATGTCGAACATAAAACAAAAATGAAAGAAATGAATTCCGAAGAGGAGCTACAACAAATAAAATTGGCAATTGTACATCTTTAAATAATCAAAGGCAAAGAAAAGGAGCTTCGTAGTGATCAACCAGGAAGCGACAACCTTAATCGTCAAGAAATATCAGGGAAGTTTTGTGCATTTGTGCATAGCTTTCTTTTGTCTTTTTTTCCTTCCAATGGACCCTTAGTCCATAACCGATATGTATTACATTGAAAACCTTGTTGCAATGATCTCTTTTTGGTCCCACGGGTCATATGTGACCTCCGAGGAGGATAATGATATCTATCTATCTATTTATCTACCTCTCCTTCTCTCTCTACCTCTCCCTCTCTCTATCTATTTCCCTCCCTTCTCTCTTTATCTCTACCTCTCTCTCTCTCTCCCTCTCCCTCTCCCTCTCCCTATTTCTCTTTCTCTCTCTCCCTTTATATCTCTACCTCTCTCTTCTCTCTACTTCCTCTCTCTCTCTCTCTCTCTCTCTCTCTCTCTCTCTCTCTATATATATATATATATATATATATATATATATACACACACACACACCTTTCTTCCTTCTCTCTATCTACCTTTCGTCTATTACCATATACATATGGTAGTGATGTGTGTGAATACACTAGGACCGCCGGGGCATTTTTTCCCTCTTTACGAGGTTTTTTCCCCCATGCATTGTATATACGCCCATCACTCTAGGGCTATCTCTCTTTCCATTGCACACCAAGTAACACACTCTCTATTGTGTGCCTTGAGCTTCCTTCATCCTCTCCAAGCTATATGTGTTTCTCTGCAACCCTAATTCCAACAATTGGTATCAGAGCAGGTTACGTCCTCCCGGGCTTAATCGCCAGCTGCTCCAGCAGATGTCTGCTCACTTTCTCCGAATACAGTGAGGTTTTGGGAGCATTCGCAGGTCGACAAATATTTCAAGTGTGCTCATTGAGCTCAGTCTGCTTAGATTTCTGATTCGGACTCATTTCAGCCTCCGTTTCCAGTACAGGCAGGTCTGCATAGGTAATTTTGTCATTTTGTGCAGAATTTCAGTCAGTGTCATTTATTCCATAAAAGGTGCCTTACAGTCTTCTACCATTTGTGCTATATAGCATGTGTTGTTCCTGGTCTGTTTCTCCTATTTTTGGGAAAATTTCACATCAGGTGCAGCATTTACCATGGCTGAAAACAACATAGATGTCTTCAAAATGTTTGCTGCTGCTGAGGACAGGTTGGATGGGGACAATTAGCCTATGTGGGCTTATATGATGCAACACGCTCTTGTGTCAAAGGGCGTCTAGAATTTTGTGCAGGGCATTGATGTACGTCTTGGTTCTAAGGATGTAGGCGATGTTGAGGATGTTGCAGGTCTTGCTACAAGGATTATTGTTATTAGAGTTGTTTTGCCTACGACAGAACAAGCTTGTTGGGATGTAAAGGATGCGCAGGCTTATGCATTGATTGCGTTGTCTGTGAAGCGCATCATTGTTCCTCACATCCGTTCAGCAAAATCTGCAAAACAAGCTTGGGATATTTTGGATGGTCTTTATGCAAGTCGCAATGAGGCTAAAATTGCTTTGTTGCGTAAAGAGCTGGAGTCGAAGATTATGCATGAGGAGGATGATATGGACACTCTCCTTGCTAGTATCACGGATATCAATGAGCAACTTGTTTCTGCAAGTGAACTCATTTCAGATAGTTCCCTAATTGTGCATACTATTCTTGATGCCTTGCCAAATTCTTACCAGACTTTTAGTAGTACTTAGAGACTTATGACCCAAGGAAATCCAGAAGTTGTCAAGTTTGATGCATTATGCACATTGCTATTGCAAGAGTCACTTACCAAAAAAAACAGGACTAGACAGCGTGCAATTGAACAGGCTTTTATTGCTTCTCGAAGAAAGGGTGGTAACAACAATGCAGCGACTTCTTATGGTTCTGCTGCGAGTGGCAAAACTTCTGTTCCCAATGCTTCTGTTGGCATCACATCGTCCGACAATTCTGGTGATAAGGGCAAAAATAAGATGTGTAGCCATTATTGTAAACCTAATGATCACTTGATCAAGCAGTGTCCTAAGTTAAAGGCCAAAGAGGCTAAGAAGAAAGAGGGTGGTTCCACTGCAAATGTTGGTTCCACTACAAATGCAACCATTGTTGAGTCTTCTTTAAAAGGAGACTATAATGCTAATGTTGATGCAGAATGGGCTTTTCGTGTAGAGTGCACTTAGAATCCTACTGCCCATGATGCATGCATGTCAGTTGCTGCAGATTCACATGTGTGGTATTTTGACAGCGGTGCTACAAAGCACATTACCTCACACCGTGAATTGTTCACCTCTCTCGAGTCTGTCCCTCATGGTAATCAGTCACTTGTGCCAACAATGCCTCTTATCCGGTTCAGGGAGTTGGAAAGATTGTGCTTACGGATGCTAATGGCAGTTCTCTCACACTTTTTAATGCACTTTATGTACTTGGGATCAAGAAGAATCTTTTGTCTATATCTGCACTTACTAGACTTGGACTTGTAGTCAAATTTGTGGATGACAGATGTACAGTTCATGATCTCAGTTTTGGTGATGAAATCGTTGCATCTAGGATTTTGTGCCATGGGCTGTATAAGCTCACTTTGTATGACAAGTGTGGATAAAATTTGGCAAACGCAGTTGCAGATTCAAGGGCTATTTCAGATGCAAAACTTTGGCATGCACTTTTTGGTCATCTGAATTTTGCCAGTTTGCTGCGTTTGCATAAATCTGATATGGTTGCTTCTTTGCCGCCTCTTGAAGCACTATCAAACATGTTTGTGAAGGCTGTATTTTGGGTAAGCTGCAGCGTTCTAAGTTTCCAAAGGATGGTTCAGTTTGGGCCACATGTAGGTTGCAGGGGTGCATAGTGATGTTTGTGGGCCCATGCAAACTCTGTCCTTGGGCAATTACCTTTACTTCGTGACTTTCATTGATGATTACTCCAGGCATGCATGGGTATTTCCGCTTAAAGCGAAGTCCAAAGTTTTATGTGCTTCAAACCATTTTTGGCTATGGTTTAAAATGTCTCAAAATGTACTATGGGCACCCTCCGTTCCGATCAAGGGGGGGAGTATATGTCTCATGAATTCAATGCATTTCTGGCTAGTCGTGGGATAAAACACCAATGTACATTGCCTTATATACCTCAGCAAAATGGTGTTGCTGAGAGGAAAAACAGGTCACTTACAAAAATGGCACGATGTACGGTCAAAAGTCAAGCTTTGCCGCATTCTGTTTGGCTTGAGGCCATCATGTGTGCCACTTACGTACTAAACAGGTGTCCTACAAAAGCTTTGCAGTCTATTACTCCATATGAAGCATGGCATGATAGAAAGCCTTCTATTGAGCACATGTGTGTTTTTGGTTGTGTGGTATATGCTTTGGTTCCGCAAACACAGTGCAGAAAATTGGATGATGTATTTTTGTTGGTTATAGTGCTGAAAGCAAAGGTTACAGGTTGTATCATCCACAAACAAAATGTATTCTGGTTTCACGGGATGTAGTGTTTGTGGAAGATTCTGTTCAACTCTTGCTGTCATGTACTAGAGATAGTAATGTAAGCTCACAGGACATTTATGACACTTTGTTGCCTCTTTTCAGTGGTGGAAATACAAATGTAAGTTCCAACGAGGCAAATATACATCCTATGGGGGTTTCTGAAAATGTTACAGAGATCGGCCTATTACTGATGCAGATGTACATGATGTACTTGATGAGGAAAGGGATGAAAATGACCAGGCTAGAGGTATGCCAAAATGGTTGGTGCATACTTTGCGTGACAGTAAATTGAATGCACCTTTGTCTAGTCGTACTCGTTCAGGCTCTTGCCATGCATCTTATACATCAAATTGTTATGCTTTGGCTATGTCTAGCTTACATGATGTTGAGAAAGCCTCTGTCTTTTGATGAAGCACAGAATTCAAAAAATTGGATGGCTGCCATGCAATCAGAATATGATGCACATAGAAAATGACAAAGGCCATTGGTACAAAGTGGACTTACAAGTTGAAACGCAAGTCGGATGGTGAGATCGATCGCCATAAGGCTCGACTTGTTGCAAAGGGTTACGCACAACAAAAAGGCATAGATTATGAAGAGACCTTTGCTCCCACTTGTCGTATGACTACTGTGCATTTTCTATGTGTATTGGCAGCTCATTTTGGTTGGGATGTACATCAATCAGACAGTATTACTGCTTTCTTGAATGGTGATATATTTGAGGAAGTTAATGTAACGTAGCCTCGCGGTGTTGTCAAGAAAGGATAAGAGGACAAAGTGTACAAATGTAACAAGGCTTTGTATGGGTTGAAGCAATCTCCTCATTTGGACAAACAAGGCATTCATAATAGTCCAATAGAAAGCACATTGTATGTAAAGTATGAGGGTGATGTACTTCTCATTGTGGTTCTTTATCTAGATGATTTGCTAATCACTGGACCAAATGAGAGACATATTACTGAATTTAAGGCTGATTTGAATGCTACTTTTAAGATGAAAGATTTGGGGTTATTGCATCATTATTTGGACATACAGTTTAAGCAGTGTTATGGTGGTATTGCCTTGTGTCAAAAAAGCTACATAGAGACATTGCTATGTAAATTTGGACTTGAGGATTGCAAACCTATTGCCAGTCCCATGGAGCAGGTTTGAAGTTGAGTCTACATGATCCTGTTGATGTCACTCTTTACCAAACAATTGTCGGCTGCCTCATTTATGTATGCAACACGAGGCCAGATATTCAGTTTGCAATCTCACAAGTCAGCAAATTTATGCATAGACCAGGGTCTAAGCATTGGCAGGATGTCAAGAGTATTTGTTGCTACCTTAGTGGCACTTTACATCTTGGCTTGTTTTATCCCAAGGGGCGATCATTGTCGCTAGATTAACATGCTTTTTCGGACTCAGATTGGGCTGGTTGTTTTGACATGCGAGTGTCCACAAGTGGTTTTTGTTTCATGCTTGGCAGTTCATGTATATCATGATTGAGCAAGAAGCAACCTACTGTGGCCACTTCGAGTTGTGAGGCTGTGTACAGGGAAGTCTTCACAGGTACGGTTGAGTGTGTATGGCTCAGACGCCTTATGGCTGATTTGGGTGTTGGACAGGACACTGCCAACACTATCTACACTGACAGTCAGAGCGCATTGGCAGTTGCGAGGAATCTAGTTTTTCATGCTCGCACAAAGCACATTGAGGTGCATTACCACTATGTCAGGGAGATGCTCTCAACAAGAGAGATTAGCTTGGCTTATGTGCCAACACAGGACAACCTTGCAGACCTTTTCACAAAAGCATTGTCTTATGAGAAGCTCGAAGCTTTCCGCAAAACTTTGGGCTTACTCCCCTTTACGGACAGATCATGTCCTCAAGGCATGGCACTTCCCTTTACTCATGTGCCAGCTCTCGTTCACTGCATCACTCCAGGGGGGATTTGTTACCATATACATGTGGTAGTGATGTGTGTGAACACACTAGGACCGCGGGGGCATTTTTTCCCTCTTTTAGGAGGTTTTTTTCCCCATGCATTGTATATAGGCCCATCACTCTAGGGCTATCTATCTTTCCATTGCACACCAAGTAACACACTCTCTATTGTGTGCCTTGAACTTCCTTTGTCCTCTCCAAGCTGTGTGTGTTTCTCTGCAACCCTAATTTCAACATCGTCCCTCCATCTCTCTCCCCCTCTCTATCTCTATCTCTACCTCACCTCTCTCTCTCTCTCTCTCTCTCTCTCTCTCTCTCTCTTTCTTTTAGAGTTCTTTTTTTAGGTCTTTTGTTTAATATTTAACTTTTTTGGCCCTTCTTTCAATTTTTAATAAAAATTACACATCTTTTAAATAGGAAAATTTTTACTCTAATTCAACACTAACTAAACATTAAACATACAAAAGAAAAAGACTTTCATTTATTTTCTCTATCTACTTCAACACTAACTTAACACTACGCATTAAATCTCTCTTTCTCCCTTTCTCTCATTTTGCTCTTTTGTTAATCACACACCAAACAAGTAAACACCTACAAACTAATCACACACCCACGTCAAGCAAGCAAGCAATGCAAGTGAGGGCAAGGAAGCAAACACCGACTACAAATATGCAAGAGATATGAGAGTTTTATATCTATCTATTTAATGTATGGGCGTGTAAGACAATAGAGCCCATGCAGGGGGGTGTATAGAAGCTTACCTCTTGCTCTATATCTGCGGTTGTATCTTCTTGCCGTCCTCTTGTAAGAGCCTTCATATGCGATCTATTCTTCTTGCAATCCCACCCTTTCTTCTCACAGTCCACCCTTTGCTCTCCAATGGTGATGATGCAGTGCTCCACACGAAAGAGTGGTTGTGTGTGTGTGTGTGTGTGTGTGTGTGTGTGTGTGTGAGAGAGAGAGAGAGAGAGAGAGAGGCAGAGAGAGAGAGGTAGCAAGTGCGATGGCAGCAATCCTTCAAGAGAAAGATTTTCTCAAAAAACGTGACATACCTTACACTGTTTCTTTTCTATGACCTCCAATTATTATCGCATGTGTTATCGTGGATATTACTTTGACTATTACCACATATATTATCACAACTATTACCACAGATATCACTGCGTCCCTGAGAATCCAACGTTCAAAAAATTATCCAATGTTGCATACTTTTGCAACCCCCACTCTAATATTCCACCCCTTTAGTACTTATTTTAATTATTTTTTGGCCTTCCTTTCTTTTCATACTCATTGCATTTTTCAAAATTATATTTTCAATACTATTTTGAAAAAAATTAAGTTTTCTCTCGTTTTGTACTCATTGTACTTTATTTAAATATTTATTTAGTCATTTTTCCCATTTTTCCTATTGTAAATCTAGCTGACACATAATCTACTAATTGTTCATTTTTTAGAGCACATGTGATTTTTAATAGATTCTTGATTTAACATGTCTCCCTTTCACGCATGTGCAAGAGAATTTGGATAATCATGGTTGAGGAACAAGCAACCTTGTCCTTGTGTGAAGTGCAAAAGAGCAATCCCTCGCTTGCAGCGCATTGCCTTGGGAAGACAATGGCATGGCAAGAGGTGATTGTGACACTAGCTCCACTTTGACAGTTCCTCTACACACGTCTCATGGACACTTTGAATTTGAGTACAAGCACATGTTCGACATGGTGGATGAGTTGTTGGCACATAAAGCCAACATGTGCAAGAAGTACTGTAGACCTTGCACCAAAGGGGCACACGCAATATATGACATGTTGCTATCAAGTGCTCAAACACCTCTTTAGGATGGTGCCCAGTACCCGGTGCTCGAAGCATCGTTGGAGGTTCTCAACTTGCAACCAAAATTTGACTGGAGAAATGCAAGTGTAGATGCACTTCTTGGGTAAGTTCTATTTACGTATTTTTACAAAATAATATATTCTTGTTGACTTCCCATTGCATTTGTACTAGTTTTTTGTTTTGTTGTAGTTTGATGGGAAAAATGTTTCCTGAAGATCACCACATGTCTCCGGATCATCGGCGAGCGAGGTCGTATGTCACCGCACTTGGCATGGAGTATGAGCGCATCCATGCTTGCATCAATGATTGTGTACTATGCCGCAATGCACATGTATGCTACAAGATCGGTGTGAGAGAGGCTCACTCACGGTATTGAGGAATTTTTCACTTATCCCTCGAATTCGACACATTTTTAAAATTAGGTCTACAATGGATCTTCTCACATGACATGCCAACCATCACTCAAATGATGGAATGATGTGTTTCCCTGCTCATTCACCTGCATGGAGGCACATCCAGACTCATTGGCTTGACTTTGAGCTAGAGCCTTGCCAGTTGAGGCTTGGGTTGGCAAGTGATAATGTCAACCCCTTTGGCACCAAGTCTACATCATGGAGCCCGTGGTGATCATCAACTACAATATTCCACCATAGGAGACTACCAAGAACGGCAATATACTTCTCTCTTTGCTTGTGCTAGGGAAGTACAAAGTGGAAAATATTGATGTTTACCTTGAGCCCCTCATTGAGGAGTTGGAGGAGTTGTGGAAGGGCATCCCCATTGCTCTCTCTCTCTCTCTCTCTCTCTCTCTCTCTCTCTCTCTCTCTCTCTCTCTCTCTCTCTCTCTCTCTAATTTTTTCAAGCATGCCTCCTCCCATTTGTAAGAGAATGAGGAAGGTTCTTGCAAAAGTGCAGGCCGCTTGCACATTATTGCAAGATAGAGCTGGAAGAAACTAACATAGGTTCTATCATATGGTAAAATGTGGGCACACTGTTAAATATGGAGCCCAATTTACCCCTTGTAACTTTTAGTTTCAATAACGCACATTTGTAAGGACCCCATTATGAGGAGAAGCCATCACCAAAATATTCCCTTTTCACCGGAATATTATCTTCAAATGGTGCCTAGAAAGTGATCAAAAGACGGCTGATCGGTTGGTCGGTGGGCCGGTGGGTGAAAGTCTTTGGACAGTGGTCAATTTCTAGGCATAAGGGCAGCCACACATGGACGCATGTGAGAATTCAAGTCGGACTTATCTACATGAGGGTGGCTACACACGGCTGCCTCTCATGAGAGAGGGCAACCCTTTTGGCCTATAAAAGGAGGCCTCTTCTACACACAAAATGGATTGTGAAGTTGATGAAGCAAGGTGCATGTGAGCTGGTGAGAGTGAAGCCAGGTAGGAGCTTCATTAAGGGTATAATCCCTTTGTAACCTACTTCTGATTTAAAGTACTAAAGCCATTGAGTGGCTTCTTTCTCGTGGACGTAGCCCACATTGGGTGAACCACGTATATTGTTTGTGCTCTTTCTCTTTCTCTCTCTCTTTCTACTCTATAATCTCTCGTGTGTGAAAATTAACTCTCTCCATTAAGTAAACTACTATAATATCTACTTAGCTATGCCTTATTTCCTAACAACTGGTATAAGAGAGATTTGCATGTAGCTAAATTATCTTAAGAAAATGATTCCTTGAATTGAGTGGGAGTAATGGAAGATGAAGGTAAGCTCAAGATCAAGAAATTCAATAGCAAAAACTACCAACACTGGAAGATCTAGATTGAAGACTATCTCTACCAAAAGGACCTTTATTTGCCACTAGGCGGTCTTGCAAAGAAGCCCAGAACGATCGCAGATGAAGCATGGATTTTCCTTTATCAAAAGGCATTCGGAAGAATTTTTCTAAGCTTGGCATCAACAATAGCCTTCAACATTTCAAAGTTGAAGACCACGGAGGACTTGATGAAGTCCCTTGATGGCCTTTGCAAGAAGCCATCGACATCCAATTAAGGTATTTCTCATGAAGCACTTGCTCAATCTAAAAATGGTAGAGAGTGGATCAGTTGCAGAACATGTAAACAACTTTAACACCAACATGAGAACTTCAAGAGATAAAGGTCAATTTTGACAACGAAGTCCGAGCCCTCCTTATACTATTGTCTCTATTAGATAGTTGGGATAGCCTTATGATGGTTGTAAGTAAGTCTATCTCTGACACAAAGACTCTTAAGTTTTATGATGTTGTGGGTGTTCTCCTAAGCAAGAAAATGCGAAGGAGAAGCACATGTGAATAATCAAGTGCTACATTATCAGTGAAAACGAGGGGAAGATTGAAGGAGAGGTTCAAAAACCAAAAGGATCATAATTGGTCAAGACGACAATGTCAACCAAGGAGGAGCCTCAACCTATGCCCCAAAGATCTACAAGAGCAAGAAGACCTCCAAAAAGGTTCGTTCCTTCTTTTAACCATCTCTTGGTCTCAGATCTTGGAGAGCCGAAATCATACGAAGAAGCTATGCAACACGAATCCAAAGAAGAATGGATGAAGAGCATATGCAAGTGGAGATGGACTCATTACATTGCAACCAAACATTGAGTTGGTTGAGTTGCCTAAAGGTAAGGAAAAATTGCAGAACAAATGGGTGTACAAGCTAAAGGAAGAAGAAGGTAGAAAGAAAAGATACAAGAGTAAGCTTGTGGTAAGTGTTTTCTCAAAAGAAAGGTATTGATTTCAATGAAATATTTTCTCTTGTTGTAAAAATGAACTCAATTAGGATTTTCTGAAGCCTTGTGGCTGCTCATGACTTAAATCTTGAGTAAATGGATGTAAATACGGCATTCCCTCATGATGACTTGGAGGAGGAAATTTACATGCTTCAACCAAAGTAAAGGGTAAGGAGAAAATGGTTTGTAGATTAAAGAACATCTTGTATGGTCTAAAGCAAGCATCAAGATAGTGGTACTTGAAGTTCAATCATTGGATGTTGGGTCATGGATTCAGAAGATGCAAATCATATCACTACGTCTATACCAAGAATTTGGAAGATGGGAAGTTCATCATCCTAATGTAGTATGTTGATGACATGTTGATTGCAAGGTGCTAACATGCAGGATTTCAAAGACCTAAAAGAGGAGTTGTCTAAATCTTTTGCAATGAAATATTTAGGTGTTGCAAAGCAGATACTTGGTATGGAGATACCAAGGGACAGGACGAAGAAGACAGTAAAGCTATCTCAAGAGGATTGCATCAAAAAGGTACTAAAAAGGTTTGCAATGCAAGATGCAAAATCAATTTCTACACCATTGTCGAGTCACTTTAAAATAACCTAGGATATGTGTCCAAAGACACAAGAGGAGATAGAATATATGTCTAAATTTCCATATCTTGCAGAGTGGTAGGTTCTCTAATGTATGCTATGGTCTAGACAAGGCCATATATTGCACATGTAGTGGGAGTTGTGAGTAGATTTATGGACAATCCAGGTAAAGAGTACTGACAAGATGTGAAGTGGATACTTAGGTATCTAATAGGGACAACAACAAATGCTTTGTATTTGGAGGCACTAATAGTTTCTTGCAAGGTTATACTAATGCAGATATGGCAGGTGACAAAGACACTCAAAGGAACTACTAAATACGTCTTCACAATTGGAGGCACAACAATAAGTTGGGCTTCAAAGATGTTGAAAGCGGTCTCAATCTCTACCACAGAAGCATAATATATAGCAATGACAGAGGCAAGCAAAGAGATTATGTGGATTTGTAGATACTTGGAGGAGCTTGGATATAATCAAAAAAATTGTGTTTTGTACAGTGACAGTCAAAGCGCCATTCATCTTGTGAAGAATTTAGTCTTTCATTCAAGGACAATGCACATCTCCATTTTGTTAGCAAACTACTTAAGATGCCCTTCTTGGTATTTCTTCCTCCTAGGGCCTGTAGTTTTAATTTCTTTTTGCATATTTTTTACAAAAATATCCTAGGCCCTAGGGCTTTGTGAGTCCACATCTTTTTGAAGCTTGCTCAGAGCTTTGAGGGTCATGCTTTTGAAGAGTGGGTACTTAAAAAGGTAAGTAACCACCTTCACTTCAAACCATGGGGGCAGCCAATCGGCTTTATGAGAGCAGTAAGAGCGGTCAACCGAGAAGTTGTAGCGGCATATTACAAGTTGGTGTACATGAAACCAAGCGTGTCGCTCCATGGACCTACCTCCCATAAGTCTATCAATGCCCATTTCTCATAGAGGATTACCCATCTGGATCTTTCAGACCTTGCCAACATGTTGGATGCACCAGTTCTATCTCTTCTCTTCTCCATCATATTGAAGTCTCCCACTAGAAACCATTCCCTTTGAACACATAGATGTCCTTGAGTTGCTCCCAAATCCCCTTTCCTTTTCCAATCAAGGTCCATATATGTTAATGATGGGACACGTTAATTTTCCCACTTTATCTTAACTCCTACCTCTCCCAAAGGGATGATTGAGCACCACTTCTGGATCTAGATCTCTATCCACAACCAAAAGGATGCCATTGTACCCATTAGTACCTTCTTCGTAGAAGACCAGCTTGTTCTCCATAGCTGATTGTCGTTTGCTAGCATCATCTAGGTGATGTTCCTGAATAGCCATTATTAAAAGTCCTTTTCTTTTTTAACTTCCTCCTAGAATAGGGAATTATTTTTCTAGGTTTTCAGCCTTTTCACATTCCATGAATGAAATATGAGCTCTTCCATTACTAAGAGAGGGGTATGGACTCCTCTACTGTTCCCTCTTTCCTGTTTCTCTCCTACATTACATCAATCCCATTCCCCTTGATAACCTTGAGGTTTTTAGGGTTAGTACCCCAAGGAACCTTAAAGATGTTACCATACGAGGAGGGGTTTTTGGAAACATCAAGCGGGGCTTCTTTCAGCTGCCCTACCACTGTGCTCGGGATTTGAAACGCTTGTATGAAATGTTGGAAACTTTTTTCCATCCTTATTCTTTATTTTTAAACATGGGAGATAGAAAAAAATTCTGAACCAAAGGAGATGCTGGTTTTTTCTGGACAATGGATGTGAAATGATATCCCGAGGTGGCCCTACTGTTGCTAAAATGGGCTTTGTAGGTTTTCCCACCTTTTCCAAGGTTACCTTGTTGAAATTAGGCCGCTCGTCTGTTTGTACCTTCTCAATATCCTTTTCGCAAGCCTCCTCTTTAGTTTCCATCTGTCCCATGGTAAGTATGAATTTATCACCAGGTATAGGGCATGGGGTCATCACTAAAGTAGTTGGACACAATCTAGCAAAATGAGAAATTTATTACAATTGAAGTATGCCCCAAAGAATGTGCCAAATTTGAGCGGGATGAATTTAAGACCAATCCCTACATTCACCACGAGATTCTTAGCCTCGGGCTTCCTGAGATCCCACCATATACACACTTTATTTGCAGCAGTGCCCACAGCTCTGTTAGATGGTACAAATAGAGGGGTACTTAGGACGATTGCAAGGTCTTTTGAATTACTTATCAACCACAATGGAAGGCTAACAGATTTCACCCATACTGGACACATGTCTTGGAATTCATCAAGGGATTCAAAGGATGGATCCCAAGGGAGCAAGCATACCGATGGCCAAATTAGAAACAATGAGCTTTTGGTTAAGACTTTGGTCGCAGCTGCCTCATAGCTCAATTGCACAAAAAAGAAGCCCTTTTCCAAGTATTGAGTGTTAGAAACACAACCTTCCTAATTGAGGACATTGGGGCTATGGAGACAATTAATAATCTCAGCTCTTGCAGGCACCTTGCCCATGAACACAAAGACCATGTGGATTTATCAAGCTTGGCAAGCTGTTTATTAATTAAAGCCAAAGGAACCACACCGGTAAGTGCGTTCTCCACTTCCACACTTTGCGGGAGTGTTGCTTTTAAGGCTTGAAAGGCCATGTCTCCCTTGGAATTATTTTGAGACCCAATGGGTGACTCGGCTTCTTCTAATGTCCTTTGTTAATGACAATGTGCTCACAATCTCAGCCATTTCTTTCTCAATATGAGCCCTGCACCCCGCACCCTTTCCACTCTTATTTATTCAACTCCAGCTTATCGTTCTAGCCGCCCCCATTACCCTTGGGTTACCACTTCCCCTACCCTGGCCATCCTTAGGTGCCCTCGAGTCTTTCTCATTCCTATCCAAAGAGGGGACTTCCGCCTGACCATTTTCCCCATCACTACTTTTGCATACAACGGCTTGTGGGCTTTATCCATGGGCTCTAGAGTAGGGTGGTTGTGACCCGGCCCCAAGCCTAGAACCACCAACTAAACCTCCTTTTCTTCTTCTTCCTCTTCTTCTTTTTTTTGCTCTCTCTTCTCTTTTCTCTCCTTCTTCTTTTGATAAAATTTTAACCCTTTGAGAAGAAGCTTCTAACTGTTAACCAATGAAGTGCGATTGTGGTGTATCATCCTTTGTAATTTGATTTGGATATCCCACCAAGGGGCAACAGTCATGCCTCTACAGGAACTATAGTCAAAGTATCTGCTTGCCTCTGAACAAAGTACACCTCCGCAGATCTTGGAGAAGTACCCACAATCGATCATGATCCAAGTTGGAGGGCAGACAACAACCTACCAATAGTGATCCATGTTGAGATGGATCGTGATCCAAGAACAAAGAAAAAGAACCGATCTTAGGTGAAGATGAAGCGACACCTGGCACCTACACAAGTCTCCGTGCCTTTCCACCCTACACTACCACCCACCCTCACTCCACAACACTATCCATAGAGCAAGAGCCAATAACACTACTCTAATGGGAAAAATATTCACTGGAGATACACGACACACTCTAGACCACTCTCAATTTGCATGCAAAAGCAAACTCATTGTGATCCCGCTCTGCAAAACAAGCAACTTGCAAAATTTACCCTGCTCCCACCATCTCTCTGTATATTGTTGCTTGTACACACAATACAATACCCTTAGTCTTAGTCCTTTGATATGCTCTCTTGATTTGCAAAATCTTGCAAGTAAAAACTATTGTGATGTATATATACTTTGGATTTGATATATTGTAAATAAAGACTCTAATGTGGAAATGAAAGATCAGGTTCCCTACTCATCTTTGTCTTCTCAGTGATTGTGAAAATGATTTGAAAGTCTTGCTAAAAGATTTTGAAGAAGATGTTTTTCCTATTGATTTACCAAAGGGTTTACCTCTTGAAAGAGGTGAAGTGGATTATGTTATTGATTTATTTAAAGATGCAAAGCATGTCTATAAACCACCTTGCAGACAAGGCCAAGCACATCATTAGAAGTACAAAAGCAATTGCAAGACTATGTAGATAAAGGCTTTATTAAACCTAACAATTCTCCATAGGCTTTGTTAATTTTATTGGTGAAAAGAAAGATGGTTATATGTTGTATATTTTGATCCTATATTTGACCCACCCATAGTCCACAAGATTTTAGTATAGCACTTTCATCACCCTTCTACACTAATTTGTGTCGACTATAGAGCATTAAAAAATCTCACAATCAAGAGGTTCCCTATACCTAGAATCATAAGATCTTCTTGATCGACTTATGATCTAATTATCATCGAGTTAGAATTAAGGGTGAAGACATTGTAAAAGCAGCCTTTTGAACTAAATATGGGCATTATGAGTTTTTGGTAATTCCTTTTGGGCTTACCATGGCACCATCTACCTTTATGAAGCTTGTAACATTCAATGGTCTAGTAACTTGTGTATAGCGGAAAATAACTTAGACATAGTGAGCATTTCATTAAGAATAGATTCCTAATAAGCATAACAAGAGTGCTTGGATGGGGAGAGCAACAAAAGAATAACACCTAGTTATATAGGCATGAAAAATACTTCAAAAAGAGAGAAATTAAGCTATTGACAACAGTTGAGGACCGGATTTACATGGATCCGGTCCCCCCTCCAAAAGGCTTTGTATTATAGGTTTCCCCCATGAAGGGAGACATTTTACAATACAATACTTTGTGTTCTTTCAATAACTTGCTAGTGCAATGAAGATGGAAGCTTCAAGCACCAAGCTTACACTTGAAAACACAACATCAATTCCCTCACAGTCTCAAACCCAAGACCTCACACACCTTCAAAGATGGTGAGAGCTAGCAGGGTATGAGAGTAGATTGAGAGGAAGAAGAAGTATTCTTACAAGAAAGAATTATTTCTCCTCACCTAATCACTCTTAATAGCTTAGCATAGCTTATTAATTAGCATGGTAGAGAAGATGAACATGCATTGGAGCTTGGATCTTGGTTGGATTTACATCAAAAAGCCAAGAGTTGTTGGTGTAAGCCTCCCTTCTCACAAGGTTGGAGTAGATGATGAGCTTTCCATTAAATCTCTCTCTCGGTCGACCCCTCTTGCTATTTCCTCTTGCTGGCCCTTCATTGGCTCATGCCAAGCTTAGCCAATAGGAAATTAGAAGCATAATTGCTAGCCTTGTGACATGTGTCCCCCTTTCCCCTTTTGTGAGAGCTTTAGGTATTTAAATAATTCAATTAAACTCTCATTGGACCTCTTAGTCTTTTGGCCAATAGGAATCAAGCAAGCCATTGGGCTGCTGAATGCTCATTGGACCCCTTGGTAGACTGTCCAATAGTCTTCTAGAGAGCTTAATTTCTATTGGTTCTTTTATCAAGTGTTTTTAAATGAATTAAACTAAATTTACTCTAGTCAAATTCTCATTGGTCCACCTCTATGGCCATCCACTAGGATTTGAATGCACCTTGGGGGAAACTGGGCTAGGAGCCTGGCATGTGTCCACTATGCCCTTTGTGTAAAGGGAAGCCTTGAGTGTGTGTGTGTGTGTGTTTTTTTTTTTTTCTCTCTCATCCCCTACAAAAATGGCTCGCCCCCTCCTTGATAGGGATGTGGGAAGACTTTTGAGTCTTCCCACAAGCATCCAAATTTCTCTAAGGCTTGACCATTGAGCATTTCATTTAATTTTGGAGCCTAAGCTTTTTGGAAGTCTTAATGGGCTAAACTCTAAGGTCTTTGAAGCACCATTCATGCACATTGCTCTTTTGCAGATGGTCACTCTTTGGATTCCAATTTTCCCTCCTTTGGATCCCTACTGAGACCGGTCTGCTAGCCTTACCAATATTCTAGCTTTTTCTCCCCTGGTACTTCCTTATATTAAATGATTAGTTTAACATGAGAAAATCATTTAGGAGAATTATATATAATTTATTATGACATTACCTCTCTCTTGAAACCATAGTCATCCTTGACTATGAAGTAGAGATGATAAAGCCTAGTCACAAGTCCGTTTGCTAGCGGGTAGCGGACCCCTATTTTACCCTCGACATCGTCCTAGAATGGATGACTAGTCCATTTGGTGCTTGAGAGAGTGTCAAGCTCTACTTGGTGTTCGGGAGACATTCCTTAAACATGATCCTAAGCATGCATACTTCTTAACATTTGTGCACAATAAAGAAAAAGAGTGTCTTATAAGACAAAAACTTTGTTCATTTAAACATTTTTACATTTGCTTACTCTAGGGAAGCATTGTAAGCATTGACAAGGTTTACGTTATCCTCTTTAATTTATGGCTTGCATCCATCTAGCATCTTCAAAAGGATAGTTCTTAAACTTAATAAGATACCGTCCGATAATCTTACCACCTCTCAATACCTTATCTTCATGTCAAAGATTGGACTCGGGCTGCAACACCTCTTCTTGGTCCTCGATCTCTGGTGGGTCTTCAAAGTTGGTTCTTGAGGTGGCTCTCCTTTGTAAGGCTTTAGTAGGCTTACATGCAAAGGATTGTGTATGAGCCAATGGTTGGGAAACTTGAGTTGATAGGCCATCTCATTGTTTGGTCTAAGAATTTGGAAGGGACCATATGAACCTTTTTGCTAACTTAGCATAGTACTTTTGGTGTCCCGTAGGATTCTTGCCCGTTGTGTGCCTTAATCGAGCCTTGGGAAATTTAAGCAAGACCCAATAATTTTGTTTGAAGGCTTGAGCTCTTCTGTGCTTATTAGCAGCATCCTTTTGCCTTGATCTTATGGAAAGATTCTTGTAGGTCTCAGCTATACTCATCTGCAGTGAAGATCTTTCCGTGTAACTTAAGTAGCAGGGGACTTTTGGATCTTCCCTCAATTACCTCAAAAGGTGCTTTTCCGGTGGAGGTATGTATAGTGTTATTGTAGGCATGCTCCACTAACAGTAAGTACTTCTCCCATTGGGACCTTTGATCTACTTTTGTTACATAGGCTTTTAGTAGATCAAGAATTGTTAGGTTAGCTATTTCACTTTGGCCATCCGTTGCGGGTGATAGGCCAAAGAGAAGTTTAGCCTTGTCCCTAAATTCTCAAAGAGACCCTTCCACAAATTATTGGTCATTCTAGGATCTCTATCCGACACTATGGACATTGGCAAGCCATGGTACTTGAATATTTGTGATATAAAGAGGGTTGCCATTTGATGGGCTTTGATAGTCTTTTGGACAAGTATGAAATGTGCTTGTTTGCTAAACATGTCTACTATCGTCTATATTCATGTATTCCCATGGATAGACTTGGGCAATCCAAAGATAAAATCCATGGATATGCTCTCCCATGGTGAATTAGAGATTGGAAAAGGTTGAAGCAATCCAGGTTGCTTCCCTCTATCAAACTTCGTGTTTCGGCATACCACACATTTTGAAACATACTCTTGTGTGTTTGCTTTCATGGCAGGCCAATAGAAATATGTTTCTATCCCTTTTAGGGTAGACTAAATCCCTCTATGTCCCGCATAAGGAGGAGCATGAGATTCAAACATTACATTCTCACGTAGTGAGTTCGTAATGCATAGTCTATTGCCATAGAGAAGATAACCATCTTGGAGGGTTCTTTCTTCCCTAGTGCAAGGGCTGAAATCACATCTCTAAAATCAGGATCAATAGCGTACTCATGTATCATAGAAGATATATCATTGTGAGTTGCTACGAAAACCACATTTACTCTCGGTCGTCTTGAGAGTGCATCGGCTACTTGATTATGCTTGCCAGCAATGTGAGCAATATGAAAATGAAATTGCGAAAGAAAATTTTCCCACCTCATTTGTTTGTAGGAGAGCTTGGTCTGCGTCATGAAGTACTTAAGTCTTTGGTGATCCATCCGCAAAATGAAAGGAGTCCACAATAAATAGTGCTTCCACGAGTCTAGAGCATGTAGAACTGCGAAGAGTTCCTTCTCATATATGCCTAGAGCTTGCTCAACAGGGTCGAGCCTTCGACTTTCATAGGCTATGGCGTGCCCTTCTTGGAGAAAAATAGCTCCAATGCAATGACCACAAGCGTCGCATTGGACCTCAAATGGCTTTGCGAGATCTGGTAGTGTAAGCACATATTGAGAAATAAGCTTCTCTTTAAGCTTTTGAAAGCATTGTTTTCCTTGGTGGACCATATATACCTAACGTTTTTCTTTGTTAAGTCATGTTATGGTCCCGCGATTTGTGAGAATTTTTCTATGAAGCATCTATACTATGCACACATACCTATAAATCTTCTTAGTTCATGTAGATTTCTTGGATTAGGCCATCCTTTGATTACCTCTAGCTTTGATGGATCCATTTGGATGCCATCTTGAGAGATAATGTGACCTAAATACTGAATCTCTTGTAAGAAAAACTCACTTTTCTCCCATTAATATAAAGTTTATTCTCTCGGAAGACTTGAAATATTACCTGGAGGTGTTGCTTGTGTTCGTCTAGTGAGTTAGAGTAGATGATTATATCATCAAAGAAGACTCCAGTAAAGGTTCGGTGATGCCTGAATATCTTCTCAATCAAGAAGTTAAATGTAGTTGGTGCATTAGTCAAGCCAAAAGGCATAAAAGTTGTACAAAATGAGGTCTTTACAATGTCTTGATCAACTATCCTTATTTGATGGTAGCCACTTTTTAGGTCAATCCTATTGAAGTAGGTCGACCCTTGTAGCTTATCAAATAGGTCTTCTACGCGTGGACGAAAAACCCATTTTTGATAGTGATCCTATTTAGTGCTCTATAGTTGATACACATATGATATGTGCCATCTTTCTTTTGCACTAATAACAGTGGTGAAGAACAAAAGGAGATGAGCTAGGCCTAACCATACCCTTCTCAACTAACTCATGCACTTGCTGCATAATCTCCTCTTGTTGGGCTTGAGAAACTCTATAAGGAGGTTTATGAGGCGATGAACTTCTTGGAAGAATTTAAATTGCATGGTCATCATTGCCTCATTTAGGAGGTAGTTCACAAGGGATGTCATCAATAAAAACATCTTGAAATCCCTTGAAAAAATTGGATAACTCTAATCCCTTGTGATTGTTTATATTTTCTTTTGCTAAAGCATTAAGTTCATTTTGAGAATCTTTAACAAAAATCATGTACACGAAAATAGAGCTCTTTATTGACTTATTGCAAGCTTGCTTATGTACAATGGGTATGGTGTTACCCAACTCCTTAGCATCTATGTGCATATCTTTTTCCCTGAACCTAAAGTAGATTTGCCTTTCAGGGAATTTAACATTGGTAGCCATGCGATCAAACCATGGTGCCCCTAGGATTACATCCTCGTTCTTGAGAGGAGAGATAAAAAACTCCTCCTTGTCCACATAGCTTTGGACATGGAGCCTCAATTTCCCAATTAAGGGAGTGACTGAGGCTACTTGCCCCTTGAAAGCACCATCGGCAAGTAGGACATCTCCCATATCATAGGCTTGGATGCCTAACTTGGTGGCCAACTCTGTGGATATGAAATTGTGAGAAGAACCAGGGTCAAAGAGAATGAAAGCATCATGTTCTCTTACCTTTCCCCAAGCATGGCATAGAGGAGATCCTATGTGGTGAGCATCCTCTTCTTGGATTTTGAACACAGTAGCTCAAGGAGGCTCATTTCGTGTACTCTTGTGGGGACAAGCACGATAGGCATGCCCTTGCTCCCCGCACTTGAAACAGCGGTTATCTTTACGATAACGCTCTAGCTCTTCAGGAGAGAGTTTATTTTTGCCTCTATAAACTCCCTTCTCCTTAGCTTTGTTGTTTTTGGCGTTGCCTTTAGGAGACTTTTGGACATTTTCCTTCCCCTTAGGCTCGTTACGATCCTTGTTTTTTGTGGGCTTAGGATTTCTCTTAGCCACTTGTTGGAAATTGATTCGTGAAGCCACCACGGTATGGTGTATGAACACAGATATGGTGCGTGACCTTTGGGAGTTGACATACTCCACCATATGTTCAGTTAAACCCACACAAAATTGTTGGTTTTGCCCTCCAAAATCCATCTTTTTGAAGACAGTGGCTTTGAGCTGTAAATCCCAAAACTTGTCTACACATTTGTGAATAGATTTGTAGGGAGAGAGCTTCAAGTTTCTCCATTTGGTGAGTACTTTGTCTTTGGCATCGGTAGCCAAAAACTCCTTCATAATGGAAGATTTTAAAGCTTTCCATGTTTGTGAAGCTTCACCGTCTGCTCGTAGGCTAGACCACCATTGCTTGGCGGACTTTTGAAAATTCATAGCAACATGGCGTAGCTTGGAGGACTCCGTGAAGCGCTCATCTCCAATCGCGCATTGAATTGTTGGATGAAGGCCAAGACTTTGTCCGTAGAACCAAAGGTGCCATCGTAGGTAAGGAAAGAGATGTTCTTTCCTCCCTCTTTGAACTTTTTGAGCTTGGATGACCTGTTCCACGTGGCATAGGATTTTCTATGGCCTCTTCTTTTAGGTGGTTCAAGAGTTGCACCATCACTTTCTTCAAAAGAGGAAGAGTATGAGGAGGATGGAAAAGAGGGTGACCTTTTCCTCGCTTTTTTCTTCCCTTGTTCCTCCTTGTTTGCACCATCACTTTCTTCAAAAGAGGAAGAGGATAAAGAAGAGGGTGACCTCTTTCTCGCCTTTTTCTTCTCTTGTTTTCTCTCATCCCTCTTTGAATTATGGTGTAGAGAAGTATGCAATGGTCTTCTCTGTTTAGGGGGCGTTGGAGAGCATTTTGCCTGCCGTCTTCATGGATCCATCTCCGCCAAAGTGGCAGGAGACTCACTTCTTTCTCGTTCTTTCGGTGGGGGCTCTACAGTTGAAACTTGAGTTCTCCTTTGGGAAGGAGATGCGTCGTCAAGTAGTAGATTTTTGAGCCCTTCATACGGATCCTCTTCTTGTTCCCTTATCGGAGAGAGGCCTCTTTTGGAAGTCTCACAAGGAGGCTTCCTAGGTACTCTCTCTTCTTGGTGGGGAGTTTGGAGAATCCCATGAATACGTAGCTACCGTTGCACTTCACCTTGGAGGGATGGATTGCCCATGGCTCGTTAAAGCCTAGTAACCAGGTAATTGACAAGCATAGGGGCATCATTATTAGCCTGTTCATTAGCAAAATCAAAGCTATCAACATTAATTTCACTCACTTTACTATTGTTAATCATTCTAATAAATTTTAGGTATAAAATGTTTAAGTGTACTTTGGCACTTCAAGCCCTAGTTGCTACTCCTCTTAACCCTTTAGAAAAGCACTCAAGCTCCTGTACTACCCATGGACCAAACATCATTAATTGCAAGGAATAGAAGAGAGGGTCTTTCACCACCAAAACATCACCGGCTCCTGTCAAGCTTCTACTAGCCCAATAGTGGTTAAGCTGTAGGCAAGCCCCGTAGGACTCCACTATTAAGACCATAGCTCTCGACGGTGATGCCCCGTTATCTGCATGAAGCAGATGCACTGCAAGGCTGAAAAATCCCTATTCTACTTACTCAATTGTAATTAATAATACCAACCATTTATAGTTAGCTTGAGGACCTCTCTTCTTGAGCAAGAAAAGAGAAACCAATAGCTCCGATACCAATGTAACATTTAATGGTCTACTAGCTTGTGTATAGCTGAAAATAACTTAGACATAGTGAGCATTTCATTGAGTATAGATTCCTAATGAGCATAGCAAGAGTGCTTGGATGGAGAGAGCAACAAAATAATAACACCTAGTTAGATAGGCATGAAAAATACTTCAAAAAGAGAGAGACATTAAGCTATTGACAATAGTTGAGGACCGGATTTACATGGAGCCGGTCCCCCCTCCAAAACGCTTTGTATTATAGGTTTCCTCCATGAAGGGAGACATTTTACAATAAAATACTTTGTGCTCCTTCAATAACTTGCTGGTGCAATGAAGATGGAAGATCAAGCACCAAGCTTACACTTGAAAACACAACATCAAATTCCTCATGGTCTCAAACCCAAGACCTCACACACGTTCGAAGATGGTGAGAGCTAGCAGAGTATGAGAGTAGATCGAGAGAAAGAAGAAGTATTTTTACGAGAAATAAGTATTTCTCCTCACATAATCACTCTTAATATCTTAGCATAGAAATTGGCATGGTAGAGGAGATGAGCATGCATTGGAGCTTGGCTCTTGGTTGGATTTGCATCACAAAGCCAAGAGTTGTTGGTGATGAATTGTGTTTTATGGCCCTATCTATGCAAAATTTTAATAGTCTTTCTTGATAATATCCTCATCTATAGTCATACTCAAGAGGAGCATTTAGAAAATCTTAGAAAAGTGTTCCAATTGCTCGCAGAAAAATCCCTTTATGCAAAGGAATCCAAGTATGAACTTTTGCTCAAGAGGTGAAATATCTTGGTCATATCATTTCTAGAGATGGAATCAAGATGGATCCAAAAAAGGTTCAAGCTATTTTGTAGTGGCTTGAACCTAAGAACCTAAAAGAGTTACAAATATTCTTAGGAATGTTTGGACTTTATCTTAGATTCATTAAAGATTATGCCAAGACACCCATTCCCATGATTGACCAACTCAAAAAAAAAGGGGAAAAACCTTCTTCTTTTTTTTTTGGGAGGGGGGGGGGGGGGGGGGGGTTCAAAAGAAAAGTATGCAAAAACTAAAGGTAGAAATAGATACAACTCCAATTTTAACATGGTGGATCCCAAAAAACCTTTTGTGGTTTAGACAAGTGCTAGTAATTTTGTTGTGGGTGTGGATCAAACTCAAGAGGGCTAACCAACAGCTTTTCACGGTAAAATGTTAGGCCATGCATAACAAAATTACTCAGTATATGAGAGGGAGTTGTATGCTATTTTCAAGAAAGCATCAAGTGGATTTCCAATCAAGAAGAACTGAAAAGTTGTAAGGCCACATGGACTAAACTCTTACAAGACTTGTTTGATTATGAGCTTAGGTATTGTAAATGGAAATATAACATAGTAGAAGATTCCCTTAGCAAGATTCCTATGATTAATGAATTGATAGTTATCTGCTTAAATCATTAAGAGGTAATTGAGCCTACATATTACAAGATATGGGAAACCATCCAAAAAGGGGGTCTACATCAAGAGGTTTCCAATAAGAATGAAGAACCGACGAGTGCTTTAGAAGGATTCAAGTGGAAGAGTTTTCCCATAGATGATGTCTATTTACTCTACAGAGGTAGGGTAGATGTCTGAAAAGATGAAGAGGTTAGGCACTGGATACTCTATGAGCTTCATGATAGTCCAAGTGCGGGACACTTTGGTGTAAACAAGACTTGTAGTTTTGTTAATAGGCAATTTTATTGGTCTGGAATGTTTAAGGACGTCCTAAAATATGTAGTTAAATGTGAAAAATGCCAAATCAATAAGGCTAAAAGGCTTAAGATGGGAAGATCACTCCATCCATTAGACATTCCTTTAGGAAAATGGAAGAATATCTCCATGGATTTTATAGTTGGATTACCTAGAACACAAAGATGGCATAACTCAGTCTGGGTAATAGTGGATAGATTAATAAAAATTGCTAGGTTTATTTCAACAAAGTACTCCATCCATTAGACATTCCTTTAGGGAAATGAAAGAGTATCTCCATGGATTTTATAGTTGGATTACCTAGAACACAGAGGTGGCATAACTCGGTCTGGGTAATAGTAGATAGATTAATCAAAATTGCTAGGTTTATTTCAACCAAGTATGATGTTTAAACTTTTGCATAAGCTAGGTTATTTGTAGAAAATCTCTATCAATTGTATGGTTTATGAGCAGACATTGTGTCAGATAGAGACCGAAAGTTTAATGTCCATTTTTGGAGAGATGTGTTTAAGAGATTGGACACTAAACTAAGCATGAGTACAGTTGAGCATCTTCAAATAGATGTTCAGACTAAAAGGGTTAATCAAATCCTACAAGATATGCTACGAGCATATATAAGTAAACGGAAAACTAATTGGGAAGGGTACTTACCTATAGTAGAGTTTGCATATAATAGTGGCAAGCTCTCTTTCAGTAGATATAGTCCATTCATGTTAATGTATGGGTTTGAGCCTAGAGCTCCTTATGGAATAGGATTGCAAAGTGAAAAGGTTCAAGCAGCTAAAGATTTTTTAGAAGATATGAATGAAATGCTTAAACTTGCTAAAGATACTATTAAAAAGGCTCAAGATAGAGCGAAGACATATACTAATTTTTATAGAAGGACTCTTACCTTTGAAGAAGGGGAGAAAGTTTATTTGAAAGTGCTTGAAAAAGTCTGAAACCATGAAGAACAAATCATGTCCAAAATTGTCACTAAGGTATTGTATATTGTGAGACCGAACCATGTCCAAAATTGTCACCGAGATATTGTGAAATGTGCTTGAATGTGCTATGTGTGTGGAGAGAGAGAGAGAGAGAGAGAGAGAGAGAGAGAGAGAGAGAACACAAGATGTGGGTGGAGTAGCTCAACACAATGTGTGTGTGTGAGAGCACCTTATTCTTCTATCTAATAAAGAATAAGGTGTGTACAGGTGATGGGTGGTCGGATGTCTCTGACACATCCAACCAAGATAAGAGGCACATCGCCTTACCCAACAATCTCCCACTTGAAGGAAAATGTACTGATAAGTGGTACTACTATAGGACCTAGTAGTATGTACAGTAGGTATAGGGAGGAATCTCATCTCAAAATATGCCCACTAACTCTCTCAAAGTTGATGCATGCCGCTGTATAGACTCTAGCGGTGTGTGCAAGCATATATCCCTGCTACAATCAACATGCATACCCTTGAGGTATCCTGTAATGACCTGCACTTCTCCACGATACATCATGCTAGTGTCAGTCACCGTTCAACTGAAAATCCCAACTAGAAATGCTCCCACGACAGCTGCTATGTTGGTTCTTGACACTAGGAAATCATACATGAGAGTCCCAAATGCTGATGATACATGCGTAATCTCTATCAGTTAGGAAATAAGACGTAGCTAAATAGATATTTGAGTAGATTACTTAATGGAGAGAGATAGATTTCACACACAAGAGATTATAGAGTAGAGAGAGAGAGCGAGAGTACACACGATATACATGGTTCACCCAATGTGGGCTACATCCACGGGAAAGCAGCCACTCAATGGCTTTAGTACTTCAAAACAAGAAGTAGTTTACAAAGGGATTATACCCTTAATAGAGCTCCCGCCTTGCTTCACTCTCACCACCTCACACCCACCTTGTTGCATCAACTTCACACTATGAAATGTCTGTAGAAATGGCCTCCTTTTATAGGCCAAAAGGGCTGCCCTCTCTCATGAGAGGTAGCCATGTGTAGTCGCCCTTGTGTAGATAAGTCCAAATCGGACCCTCCAATCCGCCCATGTGTGGCCGCCCTTGAGAAGACAAGTTCGCTTTTGAATTCGGCCACCGGCCACTGGCCATTGACTTCCGACCACCGGCCACCACAGGCCATTGACTACCGGCCACCGGCCAACCGACAGTTGTTTTTCGACCACTTTCCGGCCGCCGTCCGGCCATAATATTCTGACAAAAAGGAATATTCCGACGAGGGGAAAAAAAGTCTCGAGGGCTTCCGTCCCCGAGGCCCCTAAAGTTGCCCCTGATTCTTGGCCATGAAAATTTTGGTTTCCGTTGAGTGATTTTCCTTCACGCACGATGACTTCTCCTCATAATGGGGGGCCTTACAAATGTGCGCTTTTACCACAGAAAATTACAAGGGTAAATCAAGCTGCGTACTTAACAATCTCCCACTTGGAGACTAATCTCCAAACCAAACCTGTGACTGCTTTCCATCCTGGCTTCTTATCCTTGAATGCGGATTGAATATGAGCAAAAGCTCAAATTCTCCTTGTTGACCACCTTTGTAAATATGTCTGCAGGATTTTCACTTGTATGTGCCTTTCCTAGCTTTAGCTGTCCCTCTTCCAAAAGAGTGCGTATGAAGTGATATCTCACCTCAATGTGCTTTGTCCTTGAATGAAAGGCTGAGTTCTTCGCAAGATGGATAGCACTTTGGCTATCATTGTACAAGACACAATTGTCTTGTTTGAATCCAAGCTCTTCTAAGAATCTGTGAAGCCACAGAATTTCTTTGCTTGCCTCCGTCATTGCTACATACTCTGCTTCCGTGGTAGAAAGTGAGACCACTTTCTGCAGCTTTGAAGCCCAGCTTACTGCTGTGCCTCCAACTGTGAAGACATAGCCAGTAGTGCTCCTTCGAGTATCTTTGTCACCTTCCATATCTGCATCAGCATACCCTTCTAGAAAAATATCAGTTCCTCCAAAATACAAAGCATTTGTTGTTGTCCCTTTTAGATACCTAAGTATCCACTTCACAGCTTGCCAGTGCTCTTTACCTGGGTTGTCCATGAACCTACTTACAACTCCCACTGTATGTGCAATGTCTGGCCTTGTCCAGACCATAGCATACATAAGAGAACCTACCGCTGCAGCATATGGAACTTTAGACATATAAGCTATCTCCTCTTGTGTCTTTGGACACATATCCTTCGTTAGTTTAAAGTGACCAGCCAAAGGTGTCGAAACTGGTTTTGCATTTTGCTTTGCAAACATTTCTAGTACCTTCTTGATGTAATCCTCTTGAGATAGCTTTATTGTCTTCTTCGCCCTGTCCCTTGATATTTTCATACCAAGTATCCCCTTTGCAGCACCTAAATCTTTCATTGAAAAAGATTTAGACAGGTCCTCTTTTAGGTCTTTGATGTCCTGCATGTTAGCACTTGCAATCAACATGTCATCAACATACAACATTAGGATGATGAATTTTCCATCTCCCAAATTCTTCGTGTAGACGCAGTGATCCGAGTTGCATCTTGTGAATCCATGATCCAACATCCATCGATCAAACTTCAAGTTCCATTGTCTTGATGCTTTCTTTAAACCATACAAGCTCTTCTTTAATCTGCAAACCATTTTCTCCTTACCTTTTACTTCATACCCCTTTGGTTGAAGCATGTAGATTTCCTCCTCTAAGTCATCGTGAGGGAATGCCGTATTTACATCCATTTGCTCGAGATTTAGATCATGAGCAGCCACAAGGCTTAAGACAAGCCTAATTGAGTTCATTTTTACAACAAGAGAAAATATTTCATTGAAGTCGATACCTTTCTTTTAAGAAAACCCTTTTACCACAAGCCTAGACTTGTACCTTTTCTTCCCACCTTCTTCTTCCTTCAGCTTGTACACCCATTTGTTTTGAAGTGCCCGCTTACCTTTAGGCAACTCAACCAACTCCCATGTTTGATTGCGATGTAGTGAGTCCATCTCCACTTGCATGCTCTTCGTCCATTCTTCTTTGGATTCATGTTGCATAGCTTCTTCGTATGATTCCGGCTCTCCAGAATTTGAGATCAAGAGATGGTTGAAGGAAGGAACAAACCTTTCTGGAGGTCTACTTCGGGGAATAGGTTGAGGCTCCTCATTTGGTTGATGTTGTTGCACATTGTCACCGTTTGCAGTCCTTGATTCTTGACCGTCCTCAAGCTCCATGTACTCATCACCTGTTTCTTTTGTTTGTTTTCTTTCCAAGTAATCTTTGTACATATTTTGTTTGTTAAAAATTACATCTCTACTCCTTAAAGAATTTACCATCTTCAGGATTCCATAGGCGATACCCAAAGTCACCTTCTCCATAGCCAATGAAGAAACACTTTCTGGACTTTGCATCTAGCTTTGATCTTAGGCTTCTATCAATGTGCATGAAAGCCTCACACCCAAACACTTTGAGAAATGCATAATTCACCGGTTTACCTGTCCATGCCTCTTCTGGAACTCCCCCATCCAATGCCGTTG
This sequence comes from Adiantum capillus-veneris, assembly GCF_014529385.1. Taxonomy (NCBI): domain Eukaryota; kingdom Viridiplantae; phylum Streptophyta; class Polypodiopsida; order Polypodiales; family Pteridaceae; genus Adiantum; species Adiantum capillus-veneris. The sequence continues at coordinate 103,251,265 of NC_140941.1, forward strand.
AGAGTGACCGACTGATTAAGTACACAGACGTACTTACATCTTCCGCCCAAAGCTCAAGCGGTAGGCCTGCATGTAGCCTCATGCTTCGTGCTCGTTGCATGATTGTCCTGTTCATCCTTTCCAAAATCCCATTTTGTTGAGGTGTCCTTGGGGTTGTCCTTTGTCTCCGAATGCCATTGCTAGCACAAAAGCTTTCAAAAGCTTGGCTGCAATATTCGCCTCCATTGTCGGATCTGAGGCATTTAACCTTGGTACCTGTTTCATTCTCCACAAAGGCTTTCCACCTTTGAAATATGAAAAATACATCGGATTTATTCTTCATGACATAAACCCATGTTTTCTAATCGCATCGTCTATGAATGTTACATAGTACAATGAGCCACCAAGTGATGGTGTACTTGCAGGACCCCAAACATCAGAATGAACCAACTCAAGTTTTTTATTTTTTCTTTTATTTCCTGATTTTTGAAATTTTACCCTCTTTTGTTTACCATAAACACAATCTTCACAGAACTCTAAGTCCACTGCTTTCAAACCGGGTAGAAGCTTCTTTGTTTGAAGGATTTGCATTCCTTTGGCACTCATATGCGCAAGTCGGTAGTGTCACACTGCACTGTCAACTTTTGTAGTTGCAGCACAAGCTAAAGGTTGCTCTGCTGATAGCTAAAGGTTGCGTTCTGATAGTACACAAGTAAAGTGTACCGACCTTTTCTCCCTTGGAAACCACCAAAGATCCCTTTGAGATCTTCCACCGTTTGTTTCCGAATGCAATGTTGTGATCTTCATCGTCCAATTGTCCTATAGAGATCAAATTTTTCCGAAGAGAAGGAACATGCCTAACATCTTTAAGCTTCCATTCATTTCCGTTAGCAGTTTTGACAAAAACTGTACCTTTTCCGAGAATCTCACAAGCTTCATCATCTCCCAAGTATACATACCCAAAATTACCTTTGGTGTAATCTTGGAAATGTTGCTTGTGTGGTGTCGCATGGAATGAAGCCCCGGAATCTACTATCCAGGAATTAGACACATTGTCTGTTGAGAGAATTAGAGCATCTTGCTCTAATTTACCTGCAACATTGGCCTCTGATGTTGGCTTGTTGTCTTGAGACTCACTCTCCTTCTTCTTCTTGGACCAGCAATCCTTCTTGACATGGCCCTTCTTGCCGCAGTTCCAACATTCAAGAACTGACTTTGTGCGTGACTTGCTCCGTCTTGAGCGATCACGACCCTTTTGGTTTTTGAACCTCTCCTTAGGCCTTCCTCTTGTTTCCACTGATAGTGCAGCACTTGATGATTCTCCTGTGCTTCTCCTTCGCATTTCCTCCCTTAGGAGAACACCCACAACATCATCAAACTTAAGAGTATTTGTACCAGAGATAGAATTACTTACAGCCATCACAAGGCTGTCCCAACTATCTGGTAGAGATGATAGTATAAGGAGAGCTCGCACTTCGTCATCGAAATTGATTTTCACCGATCGAAGTTGACTTATGTTTGTGTTAAAGTCATTTAGGTGTTCTGCAACTAAACCATTCTCTGCCATCTTTAGATTGAACAAGCGCTTCATAAGAAATACCTTATTGGATGCCGATGGTTTCTCGTAGAAGTCATCACGTGATTTCATCAAGTCCTCCATGGTCTTCATCTCTGAAACATTGAAGGCCACCATTGACGCCAAGCTTAACCGGATTGTTCCTAGTGCCTTTCGATCAAGGACAATCCATGCTTCATCTGCCATTGTTGCGGGCTTCTTCGCAAGACCGCCTAGTGGCAAATAGAGGTCCTTTTGGTAGAGATAGTCTTCAATTTGCATCTTCCAATGTTTGTAGTTTTTGCCGTTGAACTTCTCAATCTTGAGCTTCCCTTCCTCCGCCATAACTCCCACTCAATTCAAGGAATCCTTTCCTTGAGATAGTTTAGCTACGAGCAAACCTTGCTCTGATACCAGTTGTTAGGAAATAAGACGTAGCTAAATAGATATTTGAGTAGATTACTTAATGGAGAGAGATAGATTTCACACACAAGAGATTATAGAGTAGAGAGAGAGAGAGAGAGTACACACGATATACGTGGTTCACCCAATGTGGGCTACGTCCACGGGAAAGCAGCCACTCAATGGCTTTAGTACTTCAAAACAAGAAGTAGTTTACAAAGGGATTATACCCTTAATAGAGCTCCTACCTTGCTTCACTCTCACCACCTCACACCCACCTGGTTGCATCAACTTCACACTATGAAATGTGTGTAGAAATGGCCTCCTTTTATAGGCCAAAAGGGCTGCCCTCTCTCATGAGAGGCAGCCATGTGTAGCCTCCCTTGTGTAGATAAGTCCAAATCGGACCCTCCAATCCGCCCATGTGTGGCCGCCCTTGAGAAGACAAGTCCGCTTTTGAATTCGGCCACCGGCCATTGACTTCGACCACCGGCCACCGGCCATTGACTTCCAACCATTGGCCACCACAGGCCATTGACCACCGGCCAACCGACAGTTGTTTTCCGACCACTTTCCAGCCGCCGTCCGGCCATAATATTCCGGCGAAAAGGAATATTCTGGCGAGGGGAAAAAATCTCGAGGGCTTCCGCCCCCGAGGCCCCTAAAGTTGCCTCTGATTCTTGGCCGTTAAAATTTTGGTTTCCGTTGAGTGATTTTCCTTCACGCACGATGACTTCTCCTCATAATGGGGGCCTTACAAATGTACGCTTTTACCACAGAAAATTACAAGGGTAAATCAGGCTCCATACTTAACACTATCATCATATCCGTGGCAATTGCATCAACACCATGTGTAGTGATCTCTACCAATCTATCCACAGTAGATATCTCAATGCTCACTACATCACCACCAAAACTAGTCACGCATAGATGCGTCAATCCTGACTCCAGGGTAGTCATCACTCCCTCATCATCCATAGGGACTATATCCACCTATTCTAACATCACCATATCAGTCTCTAACATGAGCATGTCAAAGAACTCCATATCACTGATCTCCATGGTAAGAGGCATCTCTGTCCTAAGAGGATCAATCTGCAGTGTCTTGCTAGAGCATGGTCACTCTAACTCTGCATCTACAGTCATGTCATGCACAACACTGTGAAGCTCATCCACAAAAGATATGTGTCTAGTCTCTCGATGACATGACTGTAATGTAATCAAGACTATGTCATCTCACACCTCAAATACATGCATAGGGTCGACCAAGCCAATCCAATGACCAACAAACCGCAAACATCAAGAAGAACTGCTCTCTAAGCAGTATTTGACATCCACTATCTCTCAATTGTCTCCTCAAGATCATATTGTGTCTCAACTGAGGAACATATCGCACATGATGAAGTGTGTATAATGTGCCACTGGGCAATGACAAACATAAATAACCTGCATCCTCTATGTCATAAGTTTTGAACCATCATCAAGTCGCACGCAACCAAGTCTCCCACTAGAAAAACTATTAAATCACTCATGACTTGGTATGATGTGGAAGCAGCATCCCCATCTGGTAGCCACTATGGAGAAAGTGTGCTATCCATAGACATATTTGCAAGATCTATACTTGAGGCAAGAATTCCACAACATCAATGGCATATACCACCACTGTAATTGCCTCTCTAGCATGCGTCAAAGTTGCAGTTGCATCTTTCACACATTTGCACCACTGCATCATGTGTCTAAAGCAACAACGTCGAATGTGCTCTATGTGACCACAATGCCAACATCTAGATCACACATAATCTTTCTCATTCAGGCTTTCACCTATTTTCTTTTCTCAAATTGTTACAATGCTTCCAAATTTTTTTAAATCTTTTTTTTGTTTTTAAAATATATTATAATTTGTATAATCATTGTTATCTTTATTTTCAAAAATTACAATATTTTATTATGATAACAAATGTTTGCCACTTATTATTAGATTCCTCCGGGTAGTCTTAGGTAAGCAATAGTAAACATTTACCTTGTTTTAGAAGGTCCTTTTTTTGCCATACTCACAATTGTGACTGGAGAGAAATTATTTTACCTAAAAAAGAATACAATAACCTGCAAGCACTGCATGTGCCTTGAGGGGGCAACAATTCCATACATCCATGCCAAGAAAGAAAACCATGTGTGCTATGAAGAACCTATCGTGTGGTCAAGAAAACTAAGTGCATGATGCCACTCTTTAGCATTAGTTGTTGACTCTCTCTTGTTATCAATAACATGAATGAGCTCAATGCTCACACGCACAATGTCATCATATTGAGCCACAACCAACTTTGCCTCGAAGACCCAAAGGTTCCTAGCCTTCCAAACCTAATCAAGGTAACAAAATCTGACAATTTGGGTGCACACCATAATGGCCTGGCTTTGAAAACTACACCCTCCTAGTAAGAGGTCATTTGTAAAGAATATAATCTTCCAGGTTTTTCGTACCCACTTGCAGACTTTAGCGGCCAGTCCCCACGAGGCAAGGCATTTGCTAAACATATGCAGTAGATCCTCAGAGGCTGTTTTGCAACCCGAGCAAGTGTTGGTGCCGATCCCTCTAGCACGAACCTTATTCCTAGTAGGCATGGCTCCCTAGAGCACCTTCCAAAAGAACCATTCATGTATTTTGGCAATTGATCTCCGAGATGGCGTTAACACTCTTTTGCCAACGCTCTTCCGCTCAATGCTTCTTCCAAATTTTTGTGAGTGGGGCACACCAATCCGCTTTGTATGCCAATGCACTATGGGTATCCTTGGTTTTCGCGAGTGAAAACACTCTATCTTTTGGCCAATGCCAAGCTTTCCAGGCTAGCTCAGACCCGATTCCGGGTGAAGGTGATGAAGACATCACTTCCAAGAGTCTATTGATCAGAAGTCTTTCGTACAACCCCAAATATGTTGGAGCACGAGAAGCTCCACATCCTTCCAGTAGAGATTTCTGTCATCCCAAAGGTGAGATAGTTTAGTTATCAGTCTTTGTTGCTAACTTGGCAATCAACTTCTCTCCAAAATCGGTTCAAGGCACCCCTTCCAAGTTTGGAGAGCCAAGGGGACTAGTGGAGAGAGGAGCCCCTGCAATAACTGAACTTCTCCCCCCATTCTAAGGTTGACACCGGTTTGTTACACTTTCGTGCTAATTCTAACGTTCTACTACGAGAGGCACCAAAAGCTTATTGTGCACCCTCTCCTGGAGTTTTAGAATGTGTTAAGAGCCTTCACCTCGTCTCCTAGGGTGATTTCCATGTGAAGCGTGGAAATCTTCTTTTGCTTTTTGTTTGTCATTAAGTTGTTCATTTTGCAATTCCACATTCTTCCGTAGCAAGTCTTTCTTGTCACTTTATTGTTCGAAGATGCCATTACCGTAAAAAATGTGTGTACGTTTTGGAAGCATTTCTTTGGATAGAATCTGGCAAAGATGCCAACTGGAGATGAAAATGGAAAATCGAATGGAACAGGAAAAGTCAAATGGGCGGGCGCACGTGGATTTACTGGGTGCATATAAAATTGAGTAAAATTATGAAAAGGTAATAGCAAGTCTCAATTAGGAAGAAAACATGACCCTCCGTTTGCAACAAATACCTATTTATTTGGGCTCCTTGCGCACTCACTCTTGACATTTGGACAATTGGTGCACATGTGCACAAGGAAAGATGAAAGTTCATTTTTGTGCACAGGATAAAGGGGCCGACAAAGCAATGGACAACACCACTTGAAAACAACCATTTTTCTTGACCTGGTATTTTAAGCATAAAACTAACAAAATAATTGAGATTTATGCTAAAACAAGGGTGAGACGGTCTCTTGTTAGGGTTCTAATGGTCTGCCCAACCTTTATGAGTAGGGAGGCTCTTGGGAAGGGGACACAGGGTCTTCTCTACGTAGGTGTCGCGAGGTTGGGGCAGGGTGCAGAGCTCCTTTGGCTGGAGACACATGAGTCCGCTCGGTGGGGGACCTTGGCTATGATCTCCTCACCCTCGTCGCTACCTCCTTGGCTCACCCTTCGTTCTCTTTTTGGAGCTAGGGAAAGGGTCATCCTTCCTCCTCCTCTTGGAGGACTCTCGAAACAATGCCACTGATGGTAGCAAGGGTGTTGTCAGTGGCTCTGAATGGCTATCCTAGAAGGGGTTTGGCTCCCCACTCAAAAGCCTACTTGTGGGAAGCACCCTCTTGGGTGTGGCCCTACTCGATTCGACTTCAATGATTGTGGACGATGATCGACATTCGGTTGCATGCTCGAGTGATGAAATGGTTGTGGTTCAACAGTCGTGGCTTGCAATAGTCCTCAAATTTTGGTTATGTGTCCTAGAGGGCAGCAGGAGGATAATGGTGGCATCTTCACCTCCCACTTGGTGATGGAGGCTTGAGCTACCCCTATATTTGGCAATACGATCTCTCTCTTTATCTTCACTTTTGTGTATTATGACGGTGTATGTTGTTATGTTTTTTGGATGGGTGGTGCCCTTAATAGCCTGATTATGTTCTCGGGTTGCTATGCTATGGTATGTATGGATACCTCCCTGTAAAGCCTGACTCTGTAGTTGGTGTTTGATGCATCCATGGTTGGTTTCGAGCATGGATTTATATGTAACTCTTTTGGTTTTTATAATTTGTCCACTCACATTTTGAGAGTTTTGCCCCAAAAAATTTTTGAGGGTTGATGGGCATGCTAATGAAAAAGGAGAGGTTATTTTTTGTCTACCCAAGGGGTGAGGCCTTAGTGATGCCTCTCCTTTTTGATAATGAAAAAGGAGAGATTATTTTCAAAAATTCACATTTTTTTATTGGTTGGTGGAGATAGAAGACACTCATTGCAAAGATTGACACTCATTTTAAAGATTCAACAATTCTCGAAAATGGAAAGGAAAGGCAAAGTCTCGGTGGTGCTTTGGTCGATGTGTAGAGGCGATAGGACTCAGAGACAATCTCTCTCTCTCTCTCTCTCTCTCTCATGATAGTCAGCACTAATTTTCCCATAATTTTTTGTACAGAGTGGTGGGCTTTGGCTTGCAACGATACAATACCAAGTCCGTGATGCTCCTCCATTCCCAAGTGCAGTGCTAGCGTTGGCTTACAATTCTCTCCTTCCCTCCCCCCTTCGATCGATTGCAGCAACTGAATGCACTAGACTACACAACTATCAGTTGCAAATTTTATTGAGCTGAGTATCTCTTTGCCAGGATAGTGTTTGAGGATGTTTGATAGGTGCATAGAGAGAGTTTAAAATAGAGGGTAGGTTTTGGAGGGCACACAGATTTAGGGAGCTTGAAAGAATGTGTCAACAACCAGCTAATTGGTTGCGTGCTTGTTAGCTACTCCTAATGGACCCACCTCCTCTAGTTTGTCTTATTCATTCGAAGATCACCAAAGTTGGCAATGTCACATGTTGAATTGCTATAAAACGTGAATTGCAGCCCATAGTTGGAGGCCACACAACAGTACAAAATAGCACAACACAAAATGACAGTAACCTATCAAGCCCATACAGGCACAATGCTCAGTCGAGTGCCTGCACACACTAGACCTGCTTTAACCATAAATGGTCCATCATCGTCTTTAACCCGCTAGTCATTGATCAACAGAAATAAATTACTTGATATATGTAATGGGTAATAGCCCTCGACGCAAGCTCAAACTATATAAAAGCGTGTTCCCTTCCCCCTTATACCCGTGTGCTTGGCACTCACAACCATCATAGCTTGATCACAAGAAGTTTAGCCTCAAGCACAAATAGTACTAAAATGAAGCTGTTACCGTGTATTTCTACACAAGTGGAGCCACCATTGCCTTGATAGCTACTCCAAAGGAATGCTCATCAACAACTCTACAATAGAATGCCGAAGCTTCCATGAAGGTTTTTTGTCAAGAGTTGCACAGGCAATGTCCGTGCCTACACTAGCACTTATTCGGCTTGTAGCGTCAGGGGCTACGCAAAAAGCCCATCTTTGAAACTCTTGCATCTACTACAGAGCATGCACTAAATTTGAATACAAAATCAAAAGAGGTGGCTTTGGCCATAGTAACAATGCTACCAGTGTTGTTGTAGAGTGCTAAGAAGGTAACTTGAATGGAATCCTCCTCTTGGTAGGATCATGGCTTGTAGGCCTCTAGCTTCATGGCCATGTTCCAACCCTCTTCGAATTGGAGAACTCTAGCATAGCACACACTCTCTTTAACACCAGAATATGCCAGCGCCAGATGTTGTGGCTATGCGCTATGATCGTGCTAAGGTTTCTCCCAAAGTCTTGAAGCATTAATTCACATAAGACTTCTACAAGAGAGGGCTCTATTTTTCATAGTCAACTTCTCATGGTGATGGATTCCTACATTTTTTGGCTATTGTTCCAACCTTTACTGAGGCTGGATACACACCAACAATGCGCTTTCCCATCTCACAATGGGACAGGCACGCAACATGTACACACTGAGCAACCAACTTAGCTTTATATATTTAAATTCAGATCCTTGTTTCAACAAAATTCTCTGATTGGTTCAGCTCTCACGCAACAAGAGTGGGGGGTGTGGCTCAACCCCTGCCCATCTTTGGAAAGGAGAGCTCGCTTGCCCAACTCATGTCCAGTGCAAAATTTATGGAGCCTATTAGTCTTTGCCACGTAACTTTCCACATTGGCTCTTGCAACCGTTGCCCATCTTTGGGCACCCTGGTCTGTAAGCAGCCTGATGTTCAATTCACAGATTAGCTTGCCATTAATCCCATTAATGGCTGCCAACTTGATGGTCATGCCCATCAGCACTCACCTTTTGTTGTGATCGATCATCAGTGAAGTATGTGGGTGCTTTGGATCCTCTCTACATCTTGTGCAAGATTGTTTTCTAATTAACTTGATTAGTTATGATCATTTTGTGTTGTGCTAGAAATTGTGCATTGCAACCCACTATCAAAGGCCGCACCCTGTACTTGGCGACGACAAGTAGAGAGAACTTATGAATCACGATCTTCGTGCCTACGTGGAAGGCATGTGGTGCACATGCTAGCAAATGAAACATGCACAGAATGTTGCCCGCTCACTTGTCATCTAGGCAACACTATTCCACAGGCCATCCACCAGTGGCACTCCTTTCTCTTTAATAAAGAAGAAAGACTATTATATCGATGAGTCATAAGTCTCGTTTCCATGATTCAATGACGACGTGAAGATATTTTCTTATCTTTGTAATGAGTATCTTCTATCTCTTCCAACCAATCAAAATATGTGCCTTGTTAACACGTGATAAAATCATGAGGCAACCTAGCAAGAAAAGATGAATAAGCATGGTATTTACATATTTAATTGATTATTTAGCAAGTAAAATAGGTTTTGAATGCCTTGTGTTTACATTTGAAGGAGAAAGAGAACTTTATAGTATAAACTTCAAAAATGTATATAAAGTTCTTTATACTAGTTCTGCTAGTGTGTGAAGCAACTACTTATATGTGGTATCTTCTATCACTCTAAGCCTTGAAGTTCTTATTCATGAGATCCAAGCAACAAGGATGAAGTAATTTAATATTAAAGAGACATAACACCAAACTTAGGACACAAAGGTCACCAACAACAGTCTCAAGAACGGCTTCCACAATGTGCTTCACATAGGACAACCCAACAAGACACAGAACAATCAAGGAATCAAAAGACATCATCTTAGGTATTCGTAAAAGCTATATGTAGAGACTTATTTTCTATATCTACCTGCCTCAACAATCCAATGTAATCGTAGCCACCTTGAATAGATTCAAGCAATGCACCCATTATAATTCACTGAATGGAGATACCTCGAAGACCAACTTTACATAGCATCTTGCAAGTTGTTCAAGTTGAAGCATAAAATAGCATCTTGGGCATGGGCATACAAATGTCTATTCTAGGGAAGTGTGTCATCAAGGGTTAGGTGTAGGGTTTGTGAAGGTCTGTCGCTACTCTCATGTCCCTTGAGGAAAATGCTACCTTCATAAGTTGGTAGTACCAACTTGTCAACAAACACACACAATAGGAATGTAATTGTGACTAACAAAGGCTAAAAACAGCCATGATCCTCCCATTAGGCTAGTTTTTTGAACCAATCAAGGCTCAATGTCCATTTCTATAAGAATTACAAAAATTTACAGCAAGCAATTGGCTCACATCCAAGAGTGGCACATATGTCTCATCTTCCTCAAGACTGTGACAATGGATCATCTAGAATAGGCCCAAATAGGTTGATGCTAGGAGAAAACTTTGGTGGATACAACTCTTCATGCATGACATACATCTTGGAAAGGTTTCTTGGTGTAGCCAAACAAATGTGAATCACCTCAGGCAAAAACTTTGGATGGACCTTCTAGATATCTCCACTTCAATATATCCAATTGTCACCTCTCACCTTCACTTCAACAAAACTATTGATGGCAATCAACAAGTCGCCTACAGACTCATGTGATGTAAGAAAGGTGGCGAATAGCACGCCGTCCAATAGGAGGCCATTTTGTGGTTTGTGCTTTGGATGATGCTCCAATATATTGAGTAAAGTAATATGAGGCATGCATGGCCTTAAATGGATCCTCATAATACAATTTCCCTTGGGAGAAGAACGACCTCAATGTCTACCTCGAAAACACCACCTTTGTCACCATGCTAGGCTGTATCTCGACTCCAAAACTCAACCCCTCCCCCTTCATCATTGTCCCTGACATTGCCTCTGACATCACCACCCTGCACTTGTATGTGAAATCCAAAAAACAAAAATTCCGAGTGCTTGAGCCTCCACCATGGCTTCCATTGTATGCTAGTCATCCTTGCCATGCTTCAAGTGCCCTCCGTGTGTAGAACACCTCCCAACCCCCCTCACAACCCCCTATTTCCGTTTGACTTCTTCTCGCACCCTAAGCACTTCTCCACTCACAATGCCCTTAGATGCCCATTGGAGCTCCACGCATTACAACAGTAGTAGCAACTGGGGAGATTGAACACACCCAAGTGTACTAAGTCCAAGGTGCATACAAATGAGGAGCATAGAAACAATTTGGTGAGTTTCATGGCTACACTATGTCCATTACATGTCCAACATTGCCAATTGCCACCGTTGGAGGTTCTGAGCCGCAACTAGGGAGATTGCACACACCCAAGTGTGCCATCACTATATGAAAGCTCCATACAAATGGGGGAGTTGTAGCATTTATATGGCGAGTTGCATGGGATATACTATGTCCATTACATGGCCAACTTTGCGACTTGCCACTATTGGAGGTTGTGGGTAGCTCAAGTAGAGTTGGTAGACGTATGTGTCCTTGCTAGCAACCAAAGCAAGCGTAGAACGGGGTCATATGATGTGAGCAGGGGAGGAGCTTCAAGTTGTCAGGTTGGGACAAAGTAGGCATACAACAGGACAGAGCAACCACAAATGGAGTAGTGAAGGCAAGCTTGAGTTTCTCAAGTTGTAGGTTTGTAGATATCATGCATAAAGGGGATCAATTGTGCACGAGTGTGAGGCTCGACGACGAGTTACACATGTAAGGAATACAACGTATGCCAAAGAAGGCAGAGTTGAATATAGTGCAAAGAAACCACCGACAAGAGGTCGACGTGCGGCCCATGGAGACCGAAGAAGATGAAGGTTTGCACAATGTGATTAGTTGTAGTCATGACGTTATAATGCAAGACATCAAGGGAAGGTTTGAGCGAGCAGCGTATGCAAGAAGTCACAAGCATGGTCAAGGCTAAAGATACATATCAGAACTGATGCAAAGCATGTTAGCACTGGTGGCAAAGAAGAAAATGGGGGACACAAGTTATGGTTCTGCTTTTCCTTTTGCTCTCTAACCCGCACTTTCTCTCATTATCGCCTAACAAGCAATAGAGCGAAAGGGGAGAATCAGTGGGGAACAAGTAGTCAGAGGAGTGGGACACGAGAGGCAGGCCGCATGAGTAGCCTAGAATTAGAATGCTATCATAATTAAGTTACTCTCCATCTCTCTCAACTCTCAAGCTTACCCACCTAGCTAAACAGTGCTTCATCATTTTCTTGACAACACTCCTACCACAATGAGTGTCCACTAACCTAAGAGACCAATTATCTTTTTTTTGTCAGATCAAAAAATAAAATTCTTATTTTTCGTTAGTGGAGGGAAAAAAAAATATGAGAGGACCTTGGCGATGCATCGGCTCCTCTGCTCCTCCTCCTCCTCCTCCTCCCCCCTCCCCCCCAAACCACCAACCTTGGCAAATGACCTTATCTCCCATGTCTCGGGTTACAGGTCCTACCCACCCTCTGTTGCCTTCATGCGTGCCACCTACCTGCAAGATTGCTTCCACCTGGCTCCGCTTCCCCTTACGCTTTTATTAAACCAAGAGGATCTCTTCGGATTCCCATGAAAAAGAAATGGGTCCGTAGGTCTAGCAAAAAGGGGAGGCATCACTAAAGCTTCACCCCTTTTTTTCAGGTCCAGCAAAAAGGGGAGGCATCACTAAAACTTCACCCCCTTTTTTTCAGGTCAAAAAGTGATCTATGTACTCTTATGCATAGAAGCTCCTAAAAATAATAAGTAACCGTATAGCCTGCATAGAAGCAAAGGAGGGAACCCACGTTAACATTTTATGATGATTTTGGAGGTTTGTCAGTCTCCCTCAACAGTGGCGATCTTGAGGGGCAATGCCTAGGCCTACCACATCTATTATAGAAAGACCTATTTTGAAAAGGGGTATTTTGAGCAAAAGAAAAGAGAACGTGTGATAGGACCTTGTTGTCATCCAATTGGACAAGGCAAATATAATGATACCAAATGCAACAAGCTACTTCAATGAGATGATAGGACATCTTAATGTTTTCTCATGCCACCTCGATTCCTTTTGAAGGAAAACCATTGGCTCTAAATCAGCAACACTCACTCATCTCTCTCTCTCTCTCTCTCTCTCTCTCTCTCAAAACATGTGTGTGTGTGTCCACAAGTGGTTTTTGTTTCATGCTTGGCGGTTCATGTATATCATGGTTGAGCAAGAAGCAACCTATTGTGGCCACTTCAAGTTGTGAGGTTGAGTACAGGGCATTCTCCACAGCTATGGTTGAGTGTGTATGACTCAGACGTCTTATGACTGATTTGGGTGTTGGACAGAAAATTGCCAACACTATCTACACTGACATTCAAAGCGCAGTGTGTGTGTGTGTGTGTGTGTGTGTGTGTGTGTGTGTGTGTGTGTGTTGTTTGGGGTTAGGGGAGAGCGGGCATTGTTTGGGTAAGTGCATGTGGAAAGTGAGATGCTCTTACTTTGGGCCACCCTGGCCCTATTTTTTTGGCCAAATAAAGGAGGAATTGCACAATGATTAAGAGGGATTTTGGGAAGGTTTAGTGAAGATGACTAGCAACCCTAATCTTTATTTCACCTCGAGTTATTTGCATGGGATCAATGGTCCCCATGCAAAAGAGCATCATCCTTTAATTGCGAGCGTTCATCTCTCGCAATAAAACTAACCTCGAGGTCCTAAGATGTCAAGATTAGTGTTCAGAGATTAGTTTTTATCTTGAGATTTTTTTATTTTTTATTTAACCAGGTAAGCGTTTGAATTAATTAGAGAGCCAAAAAAAGCTTACATACGTGGTGGCTGATTTTATTTATTTTTGGATTCGTATTCTCAAGGGTTTGTCTTTACGGCAAGCAAATGCATGCAGACATGTTGGTTATGACATTGAGCATCCCGAAATTAGTTTTTCTCTCTATTTATCTTGGCATCCCAATATATTAGCTTTTGGCAATCATTGGTTTCGATCATGTAATGCAACCCTTTTCAATTGGGATCGTTGATGAGCACAACACCCCGTCCAGAAATAAAGGCGATGATAAGCTACCTTAATTTTACCAATGAAGTTTACCCAAATAACTCTTTATATAAATTGTATCCTATATCCCAATCCTGAAGTTTCAAAGACATTTCGGTCATTTGGGGCCAATAAGACGCGCTTCAAAGGCAATCCAAGAACTTGAGGTCGAATTGATAAAAAAAGTGAAACCATCTAATTTATTTGCACGAGCACAAGCTTGTGTGTGTGTGTGTGTGTGTGTGTGTGTGTGTGTGTGTGTGTGTGAGAGAGAGAGAGAGAGAGAGAGAGAGAGAGAGAGAGAAGAAGAAGAGAATTTTAACGTTGTAGGAAACTATCCCAAGAGACCTTAAAGACCTATCGGATGAGGAGAGTTGAACTCAAGACTTGTTATGTGTGTTTGTTTGTGTGTGTGTGTGTGTGTGTGAGAGAGAGAGAGAGAGAGAGAGAGGGGGGGGGGGGGGGGGGGGGGGGGGGGGGGGGGGGAAAAGAGAAAATTGTATACTAATTATTGAAAAGACAAGGGTTTGATAAATAAAGGTTTACTAAAATGTTGGTTATGTTGCGAGCTCTCTAGGGCGTTGAGAATCTAGCGATGGTGAGCTCTTTGGGCTGGTGTGATCCATAGAGATGGTGAGCTCTTTGGGGGTGTGATCTGCGAAGTTGGTGTTCTGCAAAAGGGTAGCAGGAGGAGCTCGTTTAACTCTGGCATTGCTCTGCAAGTGGGGGCTTCACTAGGTTGGGGCCGGGGAGCTTGATCGGCTTGTCTTTACCCTTCTTGGGTTGTTTGGGTCGTGATCTACCAGCTCATGCAACTTGCTGTGATACTCATACACGTAGTGGAAGTGGGCACACGACCGCGATCTGTCTCGTGGATAACGATCCATCATCAATTGAGGAGTGCTCCCGAGTGTGCGATTATTTGGCCTCTGCATCATACTAGCCTTGGGATACCGGGGGTGAAGGCGGGCCATACTGTGTGTTGGTGAAGTTTTTCTCAAGGATCGCGATCCTTAGTTGGCCCACGGATAGTGATCAATAGTCTAAAAAGGAGAAAGTTGGAGCTCCTAGGGGGGGAGGTTCCCACCTCTCCCATCACTACTCAGCTATACTATGGACCACAAAGACGGCCATCATGAGTGCACTAACGAGGGATAGTCCAATCCATCCTGGCAGGGTCAGTCTACCTTGGAGCAAGAGAGACCCTCAAAGCAGGAGCTAAACTTTGTCTTCAATTCGGAGGGCCAAAAACGTGCATGTGATACCAGGTATGAAGCTTACGAGCATGGGCAAATCATGAAGCCCTCCTTTAGAAAGCGAAATCTGGCTAAGGAAATGCTTCTCGGGGTAGTCTTGCACAGTCAGGATAAGGAACGCGATGGCTTTGCCTATGAATGTTGATTTCAATCCGAAGCTGGCCTTACAAATCTTGGAGACTTGCTGCGCTAGGTTTCCGGTTCTCTACTTCATGGGTTGGGTGATGACCACGCTAGGTTTATAGGAGTGGGCGACTGCTGCTCTTGGCAACCGTAATGAGATTAGCTGCTTTACAGCCATAGGCAAAGGGTTCTATGTGGTAGCTTGCACCTCTGAGAAAGTTGTTCAAGATCTCGTAATTAGAGGAGGGATCTAGGAGGCATCATACGTTGCATATGTCATGCCGTGGACGTCATAATTCTATCCCAATGAGGAGATTATGACTTTCTACCCGGTGTGGGTATACCCTCAAGAGCCTGCCTATATGGCTTCATGACCATATTCTCCCTATCGCTTCTATGTTGGGTCGAACTCTGTTTATCCCGAGGTTGCAGAAGATTAGATCCGGATTGGATGTTAAGGTATGTATCCTATGGAACATGAGCCAACATGTTCCCAAATATGTAGATCTCAATATGGGAGAGCGTGGGGCCTTTTGGCAAGAGTTGGCATTCGCCTCCTTTCCCAATGCTTGCTACAAATGCCAGAGAACTGGGCATTTTGCACGGAACTACCCCAAGGCAGCAAGGGACAATAGGCCAACTACCAACCCCGCTCAACAGTACAGAACTTGGAGGCAGGTTACCAGAGAGGAGGCCGCTAGGACGGAGACAAACTCCAGTCAGCAGGATGGGATAGGTGAAAGGTGAAAGGTGACTGAAGCAATGTATTGCCCTACAATGGAAGTACAAGAGGAACCAATTGTGCCAGGTAATCTTGTTGGTGAGGCTTGTGAAGAGAGTATGAGCCCGACAGAGGATATGCAAGATAGATCCGAGCCAGTTATTAACCATGACTTTGAGACGCTAACGTCCAATGAGTTGAATAAGCCTGATCCTGCTACAAGTGTTGATCAGGATGTTAAAATAGACCTCATCAACCAGACCAGTAAGGTTAAGGGTAAGAAGGCATGCACTTGTACTGTTAGCCTATTGAAGCAAAAGAAGAAGAAAAGATGGCATTTCTCTATTTGTCTTCAACATTTGGTTCTCGGTGCCATGGCTTGGTGGTCAAGGAGTGTGTTGTAACATGGCTATCTTCTTGGTGGCAACTCCAATTCAGTCTTGGACATTAATGCTACTTACAGTCTCAAGGTGGCTCCTTTTGTCAGCTGATGTGTGGGTAGGATGTTGTTGCTGGAAGTAGATGCCATGGCTCGATTGGAGCATGGCTGTTGTTGTAACTTTTTTGATTTTGCAATATATATATATACACTCAATATTGTGAGTTTGGGGGGGAAAAAATAACAAGGGTTTGATGAACGTGGTTGCAAAACAAATACTTGCAAACACAATGGATGGTCCTTGCCTTCTTCTTCTGGGTGGTTGCTCTTTCAATTGCCAACATGGTGAATGGAGAGCTATTAGCCTTGAATAGCAGGTGTCTAAGCTTGTAAAGAAACACGTAGGTGTCTGAACACGTGGGCCACTGGCCTCGAGCAGGGGGGGGGGGGGGGGGGGGGGGAGAGAGAGAGAGAGAGAGAGAGAGAGAGAGAGAGAGGTTGTGCAATTCCTAATCACAGTTAAAAGGGGAGAGAAAGAGGCTAGCATTTGTAAAAGGTAGGCCCACCAACACACACAACAACATGCAAGAGCCAACTGGTAAGAAGCTACTTTCTCTCTCTCTCTCTCTCTCTCTCTCTCTCTCTCTCTCTCTATATATATATATATATATATATATATATATATATATATATATATATATATATATATATATATATATATATGTGTGTGTGTGTGTGTGTGTGTGTGTGTGTGTGTGTGTGTTTGTGTGAAGCTGCATGATCAGTGCTAACCTAGAGCTTGATAATATATTTTTGTCCATGTAGGGGTAGACCTTGAGCTGGTTACTAGTATGGAGGCTTGCTCTTTGAATTTGGGCACCCTTCACCTACTCAAAGTGAATTATCTCTCTCTCTCTCTCTCTCTCTCTCTCTCTCTCTCTCTCTCTCTCTCTCTCTCTCTCTCTCTCTCTCTCTCTCTCTCTTAGTAGTTTAATAGTGTTGCCTTGCTTTTCCTTGCTACTAGGGTGGGGTTCCTTTGACCACCACACAATGGTGAAAATGGCATGAAGTCCTAAATCTACAAGATCTAGGAAACGTATACAAAAACTTGCCAAGTCAATATTATTATCCTACAGATCTTCAAGTCAATATTTCTCTTCTTTCTGAGCCTCTCTCTCTCTCTCTCTCTCTCTCTCTCTCTCTCTCTCTCTCTCTCTCTCTCTCTCTCGCTCTCTCTCTCTCTCTCTCTCAAGCATCTGATGGTGCAATTGCTATTGGGTTGTTTAAAAAATAAGACAAATTGTAAAAGAAAGTGGTAAAAACATCAACATTGGCAAAGCAAAATGACTTGTTCCTGAGAGATGAAAGCTTGTGGAGGTTGATTGAAACTGCTAAATGCATCAAGGTCACCTAGTAAAAAATGGATAATAGAATGCACAAGAAAGATGAAAAAATCTTCCTCAGCACCCATTGTCATCAAAAATAGCTGGTGGTTGATGTTTGTGGCAAGAACGTGGCTATCATTAACTCTTATGCACAGAAACAATAGAGGGAGGGGGGGGTGTCAATGTCTCTTATAATCAAACCTGACCACCCAAAAACCATTTCATCCTAGTTCAAGATGTCAACATGGAAACCCACTTGCCACCATGGATCTCTTCCATGTAAGGCAAACAAGAAGATATGTAGCCTATTCAAAGACTTTTGACTAAAGTTGAGTGAATTCCAGACATGGAATTGATTGGTGGAGGAGGAGGTAAGATGAGTATAGAAGGAGGTGAGTTAGTAGGTCAAGGAGTAAGGTGAAAGGTAGGTGTCCAACCCATAAGTCAAGTACCACCCCCACAGGTCAAAGTAGTGATGGCCCACAACTAAAGGCACTACCTTCACTAGGGGTTAGAGGTGGGAGCTGATAATCGTGAGTAGGTACAAACCATGGGGTGGCTAAAACTGGTTTCGTATGGTGATGGAGAGGTAAGTGGGAGGCATCCACATACAGAGAAGTTAAAGATCATCACCATTGTTGGAAGAAAGTACAAACCATGGGGCGGTGACAACTGGTTTCCCATGGTGATGGAGGGGTAAGTGGGCGGCATCCACATATAGAGAAGTTAAAGATCATCACCATGGATATCTTCCATGTATCAAGATGTCAACATGGAAATCCACTCACCACCATGGATCTCTTCCATGTAAGTTCAACCGGTATCCATGGTAACCCACTTGCCACCATGAATCTCTTCCATGTATCAAGGATGGAGAGGTAAATGGGTGGCATCCAATTGAAGATCATCAACTAAGGGTTGCAATGATCAAATTGTCCCCGATACTCACACTTGGCCACTTGAAATGCATGACGTCAACCTCCCCACAATTGACCCTTTTCAATTGTTGCAATACTATTCTGGCTCATTCTTCCCTAGCTCAACTGATTCTAGCCACTAGCTAGTCCATTGTAGGCCACCCCACATGCCTCAAACTGCCCTTGAGTACTTGCAACCACTTATTGTTGAATCAGTTTGCCATCTAACCAAGCTAGTAATACTGATTAGTGGGGTTGGTTGAATAGTTTCCACATGTGGTAGAGAGAGGGGAGGGGGCGGTTGTTCCAAGGAGACCATTTGCTCTAGCAAAATATGCTAGGTAAATGTGTTAGGAAATAGAGGTATAGCTACGTAGATATTAGAGTAGTTTACTTAATGGAGAGGGATAATTTTCACACACGAGAGAGTAGAGAGTAGAGAGAGAGAGAGAGAGAGAGTAGAGAGTAGAGAGAGAGCACACACGATATACGTGGTCCACCCAATGGAGGCTACATCCACGGAAATCAGCTACTCAATGGCTTTAGTACTTCAAACTTTAAGTGGGTTACAAGGGATTATTCCCTTAATGGAGCTTCCACCTTGCTTCACTCTCACCACCTTACATACACTTTGATTCATCAACTTCACAATGCATTTTGTGTGTATAAGAGGCCTCCTTTCATAAGCTAAAAGGGTTGTCCTCTCTCATGAGAGGTAATCGTGTGTAGCCGCCCTTGTGTGGACAAGTCCAATTTGGACTTTCCCACGCACCCATGTCTGGCCGCCCTTGAGAAGACAAGCCCGCCTAGAAATTGGCCATCAGTCATTGAATTCGGCCACCGGCCATTGACTACCGGCCAACCATTCGGCCATTTTCTAACCACTTTTCGGCCACCGTCCGGCCATAATATTCCGGCAAAAATGGAATATTTTTATGAATGGGCGTGAATTTTTTGTTTTCCAGCAAGTGATTTTTCTTACGCACGATGGCTTCTCCTCATAATGAGGGCCTTACAAATGTGCGTTTTTTAGACTAAAAGTTACAAGAGGTAATTCAGGCTCCATACGTAACAAAAGGCATTGCTAGTGAGTGGTTCCAAAATAGGAGAAGTCAAGCATAGTGGCCACTAGGTTGCCTAAGTAGAATATGGGAATAATCCAATGATAGTGAATAAGTCACCAAATAAAAATAGAGTCACCAGTCACCATAGGAAGAGAGGGTTGCAAATAGAGCCACCAACACAAGATAGACTAGCATGAGGATGCATACACAAAGAGGAAGAATGCAATAGAAAGAAGAGTAGTAGAGATGGGAGGAGAGGGGTGGAGGCTAAGTACCCCTTGCATTCCACAGTTCAAGAGCTGGAGGGTGCTCTTGCAATTCAATACCACATGCAATGATAGGATAATAATATCAACTTGCAAGGTTTCATGTAGGATCCATAGCTCTAGTAGCTTTAAGACTTCATGCCATCTGTATAATCACGTAGTGGTCAAAGGGGGGGGGGAGAGAGAGAGAGAGAGAGAGAGAGAGAGAGAGAGAGAGAGAGAGAGAGAGAGAGAGAGCTTACCAACTGTCCCATGCAATTTTTTGTGTATATTGTCGTAAGCGTTTGTTGATGATTATCTCTTTCTATCCACTTTTGATTGTGAGTTGAAATAAAATAACCTCTCTCTCTCTCTCTCTCTCTCTCTCTCTCTCTCTCTCTCTCTCTCTCTCTCTCTCTCTCTCTCTCTCTCTCTCTCTCTCAAGCACAACCTCGTCGGCTAGATCTTTAAGGTCTCTTGGGATAGTTTCCTACGATGTTAAAACTCTCTTTTTCTTATTCTTCTTCTTCTTCTTCTTCTTCTTCTTCTCTCTCTCTCTCTCTCAGTATTTGGGTGACACATTCAAACATTGGCAGTGTTGGAAATGCCCAATATTCAAGGCTTGCAGCCCACACGTTCAGTTGTTGGTAGCACCATCTTATAGGTGCAAATGCACACTGTTTGAGGTTGGCAACCCACACATTTCAATGCCCACATGCTGATTCATAGGCTCAAACACTCATTGTTCAAGGCTAGCAACCTGTCGTTCAAGGTGCATTGCCACATTGGTAAGATTCAAGGGGCAATGGTGGGCAGTTCCACTTTGGCAGTTAGAAGAGAAATTACTTAGACGAGAAAGGAAATGAATTTTTTTAAAGAAAAGTTTTCCTATAGAGGCAAGGATGTCGCACTTGATATAAAGATAGTGCAGGTAGCACTATACCACTTGTACAGACTGAAGCTTTTGAAAAGGTAATGAAAAGTTCTCTTTCATGTTACATGGTTTTTTCCACAGACTCTAAGGAGGATGCACGTGTTCTTAAAGAGGTTAGAAGTGAAACTAAAGAGGATTAAGGATTGTCTAATTTCCTAAATGAGTTTCAAGATGAGTTTATTATGAATGACATTCCTAGTGAGCTACCTCCCAAAAGGACAAGATGACCATACCATGGAGATTCTACCTGGAGTTCACCTCCTAATAATCCTCCTTATCGAGTCTCGCTAGCCCAAGAGGAGATTATGAGGCAAGTGAACGAACTTGTGGAAAAAGGCACGGTAAGGCCAAGCTCATCTCCATTTTGTTCACCATTTCTATTATTACAAAAGTAAGATGGTATTTATAGAATGTGTATGGACTATCATGCACTTATTAGGATAACCATAAAGAATGATTTCTTGTTCCCAATTTAATAAGCTACAAGAGTTTATCTACTTTAGTAGAATAATTTTAAAAGTGGTTATCACCAGATTAGGATTGTGCTTGAAGCTTTTTATAAGATGGCCTATTGTACAACATTTGGCATATATGAATAGCTAGCACTCCCTTTTGTCCTTATTAATGCACCAGTCACCTTTAATCAAATGATGGATCTGCTCTTTAGACCTCCTCGAGGATTCATGGGGGTGTAATGTTGTCGACCATCTTTTAGACGACATTATCATCTCCTCAAGGTCTATGAAGAATATAAGTAGCATCTTCAGGTAATATTTCAAATTTTGAGAGACAATAATCTTTATGTTAATTGAAAAAAAGTGATTTCTCCTTAAAAGAGATTCAATATCTAGGCCATATTATCTCCCAATAAGAGATCCGAATGGACCCAAAAAATTTGGAGGTAATGAAAGGATGGATGATACTGACAAAGTTATAAGACTTAAGAAGCTTTATAGGAATGTGTGCATACTATAGATGCTTCATAGAAAATTTCTCGCTTATAGTAGCCATTGTATGATTTACGTAGAAAGAACATTAAATTTGCACTGATTGTGAAAGAAACTGAATCTTTTGAAAACCTTAAAGAAAAGCTTATCTCTCAACTCGTGTTAATATTATTGGACCTCTCAAAACATTTAGAAGTCCAATATGGTGTTTATGGACAATGGCTTGGGGCTGTGTTGCTTCAAGAAGAAGGGCATTCCATAGAATATGAAAGAAGGAGATTGAATGACCAATTAAAAAATCTAGGCATGTATGAAAAAGAGCTATTAGCTATCTTAGATGCCTTAGGTGCGTGGAAACATTATCTCCTAGCCACTCCATTTATTTTGCGCACAAAACACCAAAGTCTTAAGTACTTTATGGTCCAAAGCAAATTGAGTGACAGGCAAATGAGGTGAAAAAATTCTCTTTCACAATTTGATTTCATATTGCTCACATAGCTGGTAAGCACAACCAAGTAGCCGATGCTCTTTCATGTAGACCAAAAGTGAATGTTGTATCAATAGCGGATAGATGTGTACATTAGGAAGAGAATGGGTTCTAGGAGGGCCTCTTTATTTGGCGGTTTAAGGGAGTCAAATCTCTAGTATTAAGATAGCAAGCAAAGGACAGCTTTTGAATTCAAAGAGGCAAAATGGCTAGCTTATTTGAATTCAAAATTTTTCCCTAAAATGAAATTCAAAATCTAGCGGGTCAAACCATATCATGTAACATATCTACGAAAAGATCTTGGCATGTAGATTGCACATTTTTAATCTCCACTCAAATCAAAGATTGTATGTGGGAGTTATGGAAGGCCAAAAATCATAAAAGTTGTCCGTCCCCTTTTTGGGGGAAAAAGTGCATCCTTTGACCACTCTTACACCTCTCTTACACACAAACACCATTCTTGCACACATGGCATGCACCTATTCGTCAAAATGTTAATCACCTCCATAATCTCATGGCAAATCAAGAGGCCCTCTTAGACTCCAGTCTCTTTCTAATGATGTTACAGGTCCATACACTAAAGATGTAATGTTAGCTATTTCACTAGAAAAGAACGTGAAACCATGCAATGTGCAAGGTGGTTATCTTCTCTATGGCAATAGATTATGCGTTGCGCATAGCCTGAGTAAAAAAGTTAGTGTATGAGTCTCATACTCCACCTTATGTTGGACATTGAGGGATTCAATCTAGCCTTAGGGGATTAGGAATGTACTGCATTGGCCAACAATGAAGGCAAACATACAAAACTATGTTGTCAAATGCATTGTATGTCAAAAGACAAAGTATGATAGATGGAAGTAGCCTAACTTGCTTCATCCATTACCTATATATAATTCCCACTGGGAGAGTATATCCATGGATTTCATCTTTAGACTTCCAAGGCCTATTCATGGAAATACATGAATATGGACAATAGTAGATTTGTTTAGTAAACAAGCGCACTTTATATCGGTCAAAACGACTATTGAAGCACACCATATGGAAACCCTCTTCATATCACGCATCTTTAAGTATCATGGCTTACCAACATCCATAGAATCGACCAAGAATGATCAATAATTTTTGGAGGAAAGGTCTCTTTGAGAATGTGGGTACTAAGTTGAATTTCTCATCAGCCTATCACCCAAAAACGGATGGAGAAAGTGAAATAGCAAACTCAACCATTATTGATCTACTCAAAGCCTATGTTATGGAGGTAAATCAAAGAGATCAATGGAAAAATTATTTGCCCTTAGTGGAATATGGGTACAATAACAGTAACCATACTTCTACAAGAAATGCACCCTTTGAAGTTATTCAAGGAAGAAACAAGCTCCCATTGATAGTCAAGACACTTGTTAAATTCTTTGCTGCTAATGGGTATAGTAGAGACCTCAAAGAATCTTTCAATAAGTTTAAGGAAGATATATCCATCATGCAACATGAGCACAAGTTTGATGTTGATAATCATAGAAGGCCCCTTGCCTTCAAAGAGAATGATTGGGTATTACTTAATCTTCCCAAAGCATGCCTAATCCATATCACAGGCAAGGGGAAACAAGGACACCCAACCGGTCATCATAAATAGTATGCTAAGCTAGCAAAAAAAAATAAATTGTCCATTTTAAATCCTTAAGCCAATTAATTAATCAAATTATAGGTTAAGGCTACCTAGCACTTGGTTCATACATAAATCCTTTCATGTGAGCCTTTCAAAACCATACAAGGGTAAGCCACCCAAAGAATCTGTAATTGAAGATCCACCCGAGTTTGAATGTCATAAAGAGATTTTACAGTGTGAGAGAATTCTACTACCTGAAGACATGGATTTATGAAGTGGTATGTAATTAAATATAAGAATTATCCTTTTGAAGATGCAAGGTGGATGCAAGACATCCAGCTAAAGGATAATGTAAACCTTGTAAATGCTTACAATGACTATTCAAAGGTAAGAACCAAATATGAACAAATATGTTTCATAAAAAAAATTTGTCTTGTTTTGTATGTAATATTTCTTTTTTATGCTCATAATTTTTTTAAAGTATTTGAATCCTCATTGTAATCCAAATGAGGGCTTCAATAATAACCAATTGCTCAATAGATTCATTAGGGGACTACGACATGAGGATATCTATAATGGCCTAGTCATTAGAGGTATCACCACTTGGGAAGCAATCAGCACCAATGCAATCCAATTTGGAGGAAAATTTAAATGATTTAAGGAGAAAGAGTGTCTGTTGAGCCTAAATCTACTAGCTCGCAAGCATCGGGGCATGAGCCAATAACCATAAAACCTATTGTTAAAGAGCCAAAGATATCTAAGATGACTTTAGCAAATCTCACCAAGGCCATTCAAGAAAGTCTTATAGATAATTATGCCTCACAATACAATCATATGTATCCAACAAGGGAACAACAACGGTGCTCAGTTTGCTTTAATCCACATAGCACTAGTGAATGCTCTACATTTAGAGTAAAATTAAATAGGAACTGCAATGCATGTAGTAGGCACGGTCACCAAGCTAAGGATTGTATATGTTAAAACATGTGATGACAGATAGACCACCCTTGGCTTAGACGGATTCACCTCAAGTTCTTGCATTGATGCATGCCCCACCTGTTGAACAACTATTGCAATACATGGTTCCTAGAGCCCAAAATTTTGCTCAAGCTACACCGCTACCACCTCCAGTGCTAGGACTGCATCCACCACATCCAAGAGTCACCCATGTGAATCATATGGGTTGCGAGTCATCTAGTGCTTGTTTGAAAGGCTATGAGAAAGATATAGACCCTAATATTGCCTATGGGATGGATGGACTTGAAGAGTGTCCACAATACTACATGGAGGACTACTGTGGACAAGTTAAACCTGTTTATCAAGTAGCTTCTCTTGCAGCAAGAGACCAAAATATCAATCTCATTGCCAAGAGACCACCTCTTCAATGCTATGACTGTGGAGGTCCACATTGTGTAGTTGAGTGTCCTATTAAACTACAAAAGAATGCCACACTAGTGCATACAATCAAGGAGCACATCTACAATGCTGATACTCATGTGTAATCAATGTGGTGTAGATTATTCGATTGCCCAATGTCCTAATAATCCGAATGCACCAAGGATCATGCCATTGAACTTAATTGAGATTACTGAGGCGCCATCACAAAGTACACCAGTGGTACCAGTAAATGCACTCACACGATCGATGGTCCAAAACCAAAATTATATTCTTGAAGAAAGAGACATGGCATCAATCACCCAATCCAAGAAGAAGAAGAAAACACGAAAGAAGATATCACAAAAGGTAACAAAGTCAAACCCCAATTCAAAGACTAACATAGGGACTGGTGGCAACCCCGTGTATATGAACGACATTGAAAATGATTTTGATTCAGGTGAGACCATGAAGACTAAAATGACCATTAGAAAAGGAAAAAACAAGGAGGATCATGTTGAGCCACAATGGACACAACCCATGGAACATAGGAAGAAGATCAGAACTTACCCAAACCATATAGAGGAGATCGAGCAAGTCAAGCAATTAAGGAGTTTGGTAGATGAAACCCAAAGGGACCAACGCCTAGGAAGATGAGACCCAAAGAGAGCTAGAACCAACACCTAGGAAGATCCAAATTATAGACATAGTGTTTCCTACACAAAATCAACCTCACAAAGACCATAGACCACTAGCCATACCTAGTGTCATCCAAGAAGAAAGTGACTTTAAGTCATTGGTAAGTGGGTGTAGTCCCTTCTTGTTGGAGAGAATGTTTACAAAGGGATTTACATGACCCTATTGAAGAAATGGAGATCCCATCTTCCCATGTCAAGGGACTGAAGCACAAAAAGTTCCATTAAATATTGCCAAATTGATGGATTTCATGGCTTCAGAAGTTAGAACCACCATCATGTCTAAACTATATGGAGACCTCGAGCTATTCCTAGCTCTTTGAGCTTTCCTCAATGGAGAACTGAGTTCGGGTTACCACAATTTGCACCGATAGATAGGTATGATGAAGTGCCACTAGAGGAGGAACTTAGATCCACAACCCAACCTAGATGAGAACTCTGTTGTTGAAATACATGTTAAAAAGTTGGGACAATACTTTGAAGGAGATGAATCCAATGTGACCCTACCAATCACTACCAAAGGATTAATGATGAAGGAAATCCTTGATGGTGGCACTAGGGTTAGCACTGTAACTAAAAATTATTGGGAATCTATAGAGAGACCTCACCTTGGGACTACAAACATAGTGGTAAATATGGCCAATGGGACCATAGTTAAACCTATTGGGATGCTAGAAGATCTCAAGATCAAGGTCCTTGGACACAAGGTAAGGCACACCTTCATTGTTATGGATTTTTCCAAGCACACTATGCCATCTTAAATGATCTTAGGACGTCCTTTCATGAGGGAAGTAAAAATGGTGCATGACTGGTCTAAAAACCATGTCTACTTACAGTTCCAAGACTCTGTCGTTCAAGTTGATCTTGTGGCTGGTCGAGCACATCCTCTAGGAAACAGATTTATAATTGACCATCAATCTGACACCACAATTCACGGCCCCATTGCAATACTGGTATACGTGTAAAAAGGACACCAATGTTGGGGAATATTCCCCTTATATGGATGTTCTACCTGGAATGGCTGAGTCTGACAACATGGACTGGGTCCACCTAGCGGCAACCATAGACACTTGGGAAAATAGAGGGACGACTTGGGAAGTGGGTGTAGTCCCTTCTTGTTGGAGAGAATGATAGAGGGATTACATGACCCTATTGAAGAAATGGAAATCCCATCTTCCCCATGTCAAGGGACTGAAGCACAAAAGTTCCATTAAATATTGCCAAATTGATGGATTTCATGGCTTCAGAAGTTAGAGCCACCATCATGTCTAAACTATATGGAGACCCCGAGCTATTCCTAGCTCTTTGAGCTTTCCTCAACGGAGATCTGAGGTTGGGTTACCACAATTTGCACCGATAGATAGGTATAATGAGGTGCCACTAGAGGAGGAAACCTTAGATCCACAACCCAACCCGGATGAGAACTCTATTGTTGAAATACCTGTTAAAAAGTTGGGACAGTACTTTGAAGGAGATGAATCCAATGTGACCCTACCAATCACTACCAAAGGATTAATGATGAAGGGAATCCTTGATAGTGGCACTAGGGTTAGCATTGTAACTAAAAATTATTGGGAACCTATGGAGAGACCTCACCTTGGGACTACAAACATAGTGGTAAATATGGCCAATGGGACCATCTTTAAACCTAATGGGATGCTAGAAGATCTCAAGATCAAGGTCCTTGGACACAAGGTAAGGCACACCTTCATTGTTATGGATTTTTCCAAGTACACTATGCATCTTAAATTATCTTAGGACATCCTTTCATGAGGGAAGCAAAAATGGTGCATGACTGGTCTAAAAATGATGTCTACTTACAGTTCCAAGACTCTGTCGTTCGAGTTGATCTTGTGACTAGTCGAGCACATCCTCTAGGAAACAGATTTATAATTGACCATCATTCTAACACCACAATTCACTTGGTCCCATTGCAATACTGGTATACGTGTAGAAAGGACACCAATGTTGGGGAAGATTTCCCTTATATGGATGTTCCACCTGGAATGGATGAGTCTGACAACATGGACTGGGTCCACCTAGCGACAACCATAGACACTTGGGAAAATAGAGGGACGACTTGGGTAACACCTGAGGGGGACGAAGTGCCATAGCTCGTACCTTTAATATGATAGGAGCAATGCATATAGCTTTGAATGACCTAAAAGATGAAGGCTTGACTGACATTGGAACCAGTAGCATCTCAAAAGACTATAGCCCACACGATTTGGAGTCGGAATCATCTATTGAAATTGACTATGAGGCTGAATAATTTGAGTTAAATATTGGTGCAAATGTGCAAATTTGTACCCTAGATGACAATCTACCCTGGAGAGGAGAAGACATGAGTAGTGATTCATCTAGCGACTCTGAACTAGAGACTGGCCATAATAAAAAATTAGACAAGAGGACTAAGCAATATAAGAGGCCACGATATCGAGCCAATATACGTGCTAGGATAATTGAAAAGAAATCTACTGCATAATGGCTCAATTATATGGGGGCATGTGATGCTCATCGGAAGTTGGTAGATAATGGGGGTGAACACCTTCAATGCATCATGTGGTGCAGTCCACAAGCCATTGACATTGCACAATTAGAGGCTGTAGAGAAGCCAAAGTTGAGCCGTACTGTAAGGAGACTCCAAAACCAAGAGTTAGCTCAACAATTAAGGGAAGTGGAAGCAAAATCACAATCCACAATACAACATGATCCCACGGAATTACACCTTGCACCTGATCATTTCAAATCCCCCACCATGGAGGAGCGTAAGGTTGTGTATACAAAGGCCCAAATAACACCTACTAATGGAAGTAATGGAGTCTATGATGGTCCAATGATAGTTAAAGAAATAGAGTTAGCGGACCGAGGTAAAGACCCCAAACTTGTTTTCATTGCCCAAGACTTGACAGAGACTGAGGAATATGTACTTAAGGAGCTTCTCAAGGAATTCAAGGATATATTTGCTTGGACATATCATGACATGAAGGGCATTCCACCTTCCGTAGTGAAACATAAAATTCCAATGATTAGCACTACTAAAGCCGTCCAACAAAGACCCTACCCAATGAATCCTAAGTATGTGAAGATTATTCAGGAAGAACTCAAAAAGCTTATCAAATGTGGATTCCTATACCCTATTGAGCACTCAGAATGGGTGTCTCCAATAGTTATTGTCCAAAAAAGAATGGGAAACTTAGAGTGTGAGTGGATCTCAAGAAGGTTAATGTTGCCACTAGAAGAGACCATTGCCCCTTTCCATATTCGGAACATGTGCTTGAGAGAGTTGCAGGAAAGGAAGCTTATAGCTTTTCAGATGGGTACTCTGGTTACAATCGAATTACGATTGTGCTAGAGGAAGGCTTTTATAATTGAATTCGAAGTGTTCGCATTTTTGTGTTATGGATTTTGGCTTAAATAATGCCCCTGCTACATTCCAAAGATTAATAAACACTACTTCTAGGGAATATTTTAGGGAGTTTTGTGAAGCTTTTTTAGATGACCTTTGTTCTTCGTGGACAGAACATCTATCAGGTTTAAGAAAAGTGTTTGAAAGGTGTAGATTGTATCGCATCTCATTGAACCCTTTCAAATGCCAGTTTTGGGTTAAGTATGGAGTCATTTTAGGGCATATTGTGTCCAAGAATGGGATTTCCACCACAGATGAAAGTAAAATTAAATCCATTGCTAATTTACCACCAAGTTCAAAGATTCATGGGGCATGTTGGTTATTGTCGACAGTTTATCTTAGACTTTACTGAGATAGCTCATCCATTGTACAAGCTTCTTATCGAATTTCACTGGATCGAGGAGTGTGACCATGCCTATGAATTATTAAAAAGGGCCCTGACAAGTGCTCCAATCCTGCGAGTTCCCGATTGGAACGTAATTTTCCATGTGCATATTGATGCATCAAACTTTGCTATTGGGAGTGTTTTAGCTCAAACAGGAGAATATAAATTGGACTACCCCATTATCTTTGGAAGTACCAACTGAATGATGCTGAGAGGAATTAGACCACTACAGAGCAGGAGGGTTTAGTTATGATTTAGGCTATAAAGAAATTTTGATATTACCTTCTTGCCAACAAGTTTGTTTTTTATTTGGATCATCAAGCTTTGTTGTATCTAATAAACAAACCATGTTCCACGGGAAGAATTACACGATGGGTATTAATCCTTCTTGAGTTTGATTTTATCGTCATGGTGAGACTTAGTAAAAAGCATGTCATGGCTGATCATTTGTCTCGCATACCCAATTGTGAAGCCCCTACTAGAATCGATGATGAATTTCCCGATACTTCCCTATTTCTAGTCGAGACCATGCCTGACTGGAGTGAGAATATTGTAAACTTTTTAGTTAACGGTTTACCATCAAAGGAGCTTCGTAAGGATATAGTTTGAAAGCTACTAAAGGAATGTGAATTTTATTCTCTAATTGCAGGTACTCTCTACAAGCTAGGGAAGGACGATATTCTTAGACGATGTGCTCGTGAGGATGAGTATTTGTTCATACTGTAAGAAGCACACATGGGCATAGCCAGAGAATATTTTTCAGAACAACTAACTGCTAAGAAGGTGTTGCAATCAAGCTATTGGTGGCCCACCTTATTCAAGGATGCATCATTTTTTGCAAAGGCATGCAATGAATGCCAATGTTTCAAGACCACACAACGTAAGGATTGGATGCCCTTACATCCTATTAAAGTGACCCAACCATTTGAAAAATGGGGTTTGGACTTTGTAGACCCAATTAGTTTGGCAGTCCGTAACACCCAATCTCGAGATATTATTGTTGCGACTGACTATGTGACAAAGTGGGCAAAAACTAAGGTGACATGCAAGGCTGATGCAAGGTCGGTCGCTAAGTTTCTTTTTGAAAACATTATTACGCAATTTGGTTGTCCCTTTGAAATTGTGAGTGATAATGGCACTAATTATATAGATGAAGTGATAAAGGAACTCACAAAAATCTTCATGATATCCCACCATAAGTCGACACCTTATTATCCACAAGAAAATGGCCAAGCTAAGAGTATTAACAAGACTTTAATGTCTATCTTGACAAAGACGATAGAGGCTCATCGCATAGATTGGGATTTGAAGCTAACATCAGCTCTATGGGCTTATCATATTGTGTACAAAGTGGCTATTAATTGTACACCATTCAAGATGGTATATGGCCAAGAAGCAGTTATGCTCTGGGAGTTTGTCATTCCTAGTCTTCGAGTAGCTTCACATGAAGATTGGGATGGTAACCCTTTAGTTGAGCGTTTATATATTCTTGAGCGGTTAGATGAAAATAGGTAATTGGCTGTGCAAAATGCACTTGTGGAGAAGAATAGGCAAAAGAAATGGTTTGATTGTCATTTAAAGAACAAGGATATCAAGGTTGGGGATAAACTTATGTATGGAGTACGTAATGAGAAGAAAAGGATGAAATATGCAGGAAAAGTACCATATAGAGTATACGAAATCATCTCACAATGTAGCATTCATGTGGAAACTCTTGATGGAGTGGAAACCATTGGATTCCTCAATGGGAGTAAATTTAAAAGATACTATGATCCTTTAGGCCAAGAGTATCTACGTGCCATTCATCAAAAAAAGGCATCCAAGGCACAAGCAGAATTGAAAAGATACAAGCTCAAGCCGAGGCTCAAGAGCGACAACAACGTATTAGGCACCAAAGAGAGGCCAAACTTGGAGTTACATATGCATTTCAAGTTGAATTAGAGGACGCTTTGGAAGATTCTGGCCCACCTCTATGATACCCCATCGAATAAAATAGCACCTATGGGAAAGTGCTATATAACGCTTTACTGGACACAGGAGCTAAACATAATCTGCTATCCTATGGAGTGTGGTCTCAATTAGGAAAGCCGTCTTTATCCAAGAGTACCATCCAAGTCAAGGGTATTAACAAGAAGTCTTTGGAATCTTGCACACTCCTATTACTTATGACAATGGGACAGTGACCCAAAGCTTTTTGGTTATGCATGTTGGCATTATGGAGGGTAGCATAAACCTAGGGCGCACGTGGATGTCTGCAACAAGTAAATGTAACATTGATTGGGACACTGGGAGTATCACAACACTAAAACCAACTCTTAGTCCTACCACTCAAACAATAGTCCCTAAGTTATCGCCTCTCGAGGGAGAAAAGAACAAAGCATTGTAGATACGAGAGGTTTATGCATCCATACATGCAGCATAAACCTCAAAAACTTCAACTCCCTTGCCTAAAATAGAGAATGTGGCACCCAAGAAGCAGCATGTTTTGACAAAAGAAACGTACCAATGGGTTCCTAAATATTTGTTATGACCACTAATTTTGATCTTCAATCTGGTTCAAAACAGAAAAAAATCACTCACCCCAAGAAATGCAAGAATACGTTGCGATGGATTCTTAAACGACTATTGGAAGCCGAAGGCTACTATGATGGAAACGATCAAATCTGGGCTCCTAAATGTACCTTGTGTTCTCCCATGTCGCCTACTAAAGATCCGTGTAGGCAAAATCCTGTAACTCCAAAACGATTTGAAGACCACGGAATGCTACACACCCGTTCTAGAGCTAGTTTGGGTAGCGAAGAAAGAATGATTTGTTCCATCTAGCTCAAGAACAGGGAAGTCAAATGAAGCTTCCAGCTCTTCATGTAGTTCATCTACAAAAATACAAGCTTCGACACAACCTCTGCCTACCATTGTACAAATCCACAAAAACAAAAAAGACTCCGTATGTCAGTTATGAGTTCATCACCTGAAGCAACTTCTGAAGTACGACCATGGGAGAGTACCTTACCACCCTTATAGCTTGATGAATCACTTAAGGTGGAAAAATCCCATTGGTCAAAATCTTTGCCCATTACACCTTGAAACAGTTGGTTTCAAAAGGTGACGACATCTTTCCAAAAGGTATGATCTACCCAAGGAAGGGGAGAGTACTTACTGGAAATCATTATTTGATTGCTTCCCTCTTAACCTTCCTCCCAGACCCGTTAACTTCCAAATCCTACAGAATGTATATATATAGTCATATACTAAAGCAAACCAAATTCAAAAAACAAAAAAGAGGATGAAAACAGTAAATGAGCAAGAGCGACTAGCAACGAGTGTGCACCCTATCAGACCCAACACATAGTCCAAATGCACCATGTCACATCAAGCAGAACAAGAAACAAACCTCATGTTTTAGAGACCTAACCAAATCTATATGTGTTCTTAGAGATGGCTAGTTCACCAGAGGCATGCACTTCTGTTTTTATGGAAGGTACCTTTTTTATTTTTCTCAAGTGTTTCACATATGCTACCCTGTACTTTCTTGTGAATGGAATTTGGTCGAGAGATTTGCGTGTGAGAAAATTTTGAGGAGTTAAAATGGATAATACATCTATGGAGTACTAGTGACTCATACCCAGTAACGAATGTTTCTCCAGTGGCACATGCCTATTCTTTTGCACAATATGAGTATCCACGCATAGCGAGGTTCTTGATTAACATATATGCACACGAAGATGATGAAGAATTTGAGGAAGACTATGTCCTCACTGATAATGATTTTGTTTATCTAGATGATGAGGATAGTGGCCTAGCCTTAAGGATGCCAGCCGGTCTATATAAT
This sequence comes from Adiantum capillus-veneris, assembly GCF_014529385.1. Classification (NCBI taxonomy): domain Eukaryota; kingdom Viridiplantae; phylum Streptophyta; class Polypodiopsida; order Polypodiales; family Pteridaceae; genus Adiantum; species Adiantum capillus-veneris. The sequence goes on from NC_140941.1 coordinate 103,284,769, forward strand.
ATCCTCTTCCCTTGATTCCATAAGTGATAACAGATAGGTTTGTTAGGGGTCTAGATTTTTTTTCAACTTGTTTTCCAGGAGTTTTGGTCTTTTCACACTGACATGCCTCCTAGAGGTATAGTGCCTTGTTGCTTGATATTGTTGTGTAGAACTTATAAGGATCTCCATCCACATGGCTGAGAACATCCGCTTCGACGAAATGAGCATCTCCATATCTCCAGGTGTACTACTTTCCATGATTCATGCTGGTGGATATTTATAATTGTTGATTGTGGTTTTCCATGGTTTGATTAAGTGCAGTTAGTTATGTTTTATTATTTTTCATTATAACAATATAAATTTTTCTTTGCTTAGGTTGATGAACTAGAGTTTAGTTGTATGGATGAGCCTTGAGGTTATGAGGCCGTGACTTTAGGTTAACTCATTTACTTGACCACTAGTCCTAGTTGGTAAAATTATATGGGTGTTTGAGACCTTAGGAGTGTTTTAGGCATAGAGAAGCTTGCTCACTTCAACAATGAAAGACACTAGTGAGAATACAAAGTACATGGAAGAAAAAAGAAAAAGTACCACAAAGGTAAAATCTTAAGCTGGAAGAGAAATCCCGGCTTGATTTGGTACCTCACTCACATGTATTGCCTATGGTACTAGAGCCCTCGAGGTTCCCAGTGTGGGCGCTTTACTTTGAAAAGCAAAAAGCCTTGGACATACAAAATAAGCACACACGGAAAATAATTTTGAATTTAAAAAAAATGACATGAAAAAGACATCCATTAAGCTTAAAGTGAAAAATTCAATCTCTTCCTTAGAGTTGTGAGAGTTAGTTGGCTAATCCAAGCTGAAAGGCAGAATTGGGGAATCTTGCATTTACATGATCTTCCTAACTTCGCTACTACTAGAGTAGTTGTTCTAACCTTAGCCATACCTACCTAATTGATCGATTCATCCATAAGCCCAAAACTCTAGATTAATTAATTTCATCAAAGTGCAATTTATTTGTCCTTAATGGCAGTGTAGCATTTCATAATTCTTTGCAGTTACTCATTTCCTCATGTACTTTATATTTCCCTCATGCTTTATTGCCATATAGTTTTGCTTGCATACTCTCAAGGTGAATTTGTTGTGCAAACAATCTATCCCAAATGCTCTACCACCTCGAAGAACGAGCTTCACCTCACTAGCTTTCGAGGATGGAATCTACATCAGAAAGGGGGGCATGTTAACCCATGATCTCGCCATTATTCTTTTGTGCATATGTTTAGTCATGGGCCAGGCTTGTCGATCCAAGAGGTTTATAGTAAAAGGCGGGTGATTGTCGGATGAAAGACGCACCAGACCCATTTAGCACTGACTGACAAAATATGGATACCCGTATGTGAAAAGGACGGCAAGCCTTGGATAAAGCTGTAAACTAGGGTTTCAAGGTTTTTGAACACGCAAGCTTTGCTCTGGCTTCACCTCTTGTTGCTTGTATGTGAGCGCGCGCGCGCGCGCGAGAGAGAGAGAGAGAGAGAGAGAGAGAGAGAGAGAGAGAGAGAGAGAGAGAGCGAGAGAGAGAGAGAGAGAGAGAGAGAGAGAGAGAGAGAGAGCATCTGCGAGCACAACTACATGGTGAAGGACGAGCGACGATGTAGCTTCTTCTTCTTTGCACGCACACAGAGTCCCTCGATGACAGCACTGAAGGAGGTGAGTGAGACACCGCGTTGTAGATGTAGAGCTTATTTGCATCTGTCAGGTTGTGTGCTTGTAGCCCTGCGAGTCGCACATGGCGTATAGCAAGTCCCTAGAAGTAGAAATAAGTTCAAGTCTCCTCCCATGTATATGTTTATTATACCTAAAAGTTTTGGATATCCTAAAGAAATAAGGGAAGGGCCATTTTTCTTGTGCATGTAGCTTCTCTTAACAACTGGCACCTATTTAGTTGTATTGCCTTGTGCCTTTTCAAGCTTTGATAAATGCTATCAACTTTCACCCTTGCCTAGAAGAAACAAACAAGGAAAAGACAATATTCTATCAATGTCAAGACCAAGTGTTTGCAACCTTATAGGGTCTAACACTGTAATACAAAAAAGAAACAGAAATGCTCAATCCCCCAAGCTCTCATATAGGTATAGTTCTAAGCTACATTGCATGTGGGATAGTTTCCTTGCCCACTCATTCGCTATAGACTTTGCCTATAGACATCACATGCTTCAACACCCCCTATCGATGCATATTCAACCTTTAGCTTGAGTAAACCCCGTTAATGCTTGCTAGCCTCTGGGTTATACAATGCCATTAGGGTGTATGTTTACTATGTATTTTCCCCTCTATGCTACAATTGTGCCCTCTAAACTATTGGGATGCGAGCTTTTGTTGCATCTCTTGTGAGAACAACCTCTCCACTCAGGGTTGTAATGTTTCAATGGTTTATCCACCATAGACATTGGAACCATACATTTTTGGGAAAATAAGTCACACTCTGTGGTTTAGAAGATAGAAGAGGAATGTTTGAGGGTTGTGGTTCTTCTTTCCATTGATCATGTTGATTGAAACTATCCTGAAAAAAAAGATGTGTCTTCCTTCTAGCATTATCTCTTGGGTATGGCCGAATTTGTTGCACTTTTTGCATTTGGGTTTTGTAGAGTTCCAACAATTGTAGGGTTGTGGCCATTTTTCCAAACAAATAGGGCATGTAATCCTAGATTTTGAGGAACTCGCTTTATACTCATAGAGAGCACGATGAACAAGATGAACGCAGAGGTTGGAGTAGGAGGGATCAAGATGATAGGAACCCTAATTCTTCAAAAGGGCTCAATCATAGGAACTTGAGCTATTCAATCATCATAGGGTGCTAGAGGAGGTGTCATGTATCAAGTCTAAAACAATTTAAGGTAATGGAATTGTGAATTCCATACATAAAAGGTGACCCTTCAACACTAGAAGAGAAGCATGCCATGACCCTCCAACTCTAGAGGATATAACAAGTATACAGGGGAAGGGCGCATTCCCTATAGTTTATAAAAATTGATTGAGGATGGTGCCATCTCCTTGCCATATGCCTATTGTTTTTTACCTTTTTTATGGGCACAACATATGGGCATGTAATGCATTGATCATGATCTTTTGAAAACCATGTTTGTATATTACTTATTAGTATTGAGATCTGCTAACTCCCGTTTCCTCTAATGTTGCGAGCTTTGGACATTGAATGAACTGAAACCAAACAATTGGGATACAGCTACAATCCAAAATTTACGTACAATTACTTTTCATTAGAACATACCATATTGAATGATAGTTTTCCATGGGTATTAACTAAGGGTTACCGTATGGTATTATATGAGTGTACAATAGGGGGGATTTATAAGCCAAAAAAAAAAAAAGATTTTACAAAGAAGGGTCTCGCCTATAAAGGTCAAAAGGCAACTTTGGGGCACACACGTGATGTCTCCCTAATACTACTCATGGATCCCTTGGGGGATAGTTTACATTGTGGAACACTATGAATATGGGATATTATTTAAGAGGGCTATGTCGTGTGGCTCTATATTGTTTTGAGCAAACCTGTGTGATGACATTTCTACAAGCATGTATTGCAAAGGGAGCTATTGCCAATGGGTAAGGAAAATCATGATTGGATGTGGATGTAAAGATTTTTAGAGCATGGTGTAGTGCTTAATACTTGCACTCCATGAATATCTATGAGTTGGATTGAGTGATTTCCTATTAGTAATTGTGGCACACTAGTTTAGCTTTGCAAGAGGTGCATGTGCCACTACTCTCTCTCTCTCTCTCTCTCTCTCTCTCTCTCTCTCTCTCTCTCTCTCTCTCTCTCTCTCTCTCTGTGCACACAGAGAGACGTTAGAGCCTATGTTTGGTAGCAAAGTGCCCAAAAGTGCAAGGGTGGTCCACCATGCCGTTGTACTTTCTTGAACATCTCCTTGGTCGATCACACTGGAATGAATCCCCCCCCCCCTTCAACACGAGCAACATCATTGTGCCCGTTCACATTGCGGTGGAAGATGTGGGAAGGTGTCATCTGCTCTAAAAAGGCTGCCTGCAATTGACGTGGATGAACTTGAAGCGTTAGCAATCTCCACTAGCACATGCGGCGCTTTCAATGGTTCAAAATGTGAAAAACATAGACCGATCGGTTTAGGGTATTGCGAGCACATACAGGTGCAATAGGTAGCTTGTGGGTAGCTCAGGCACAATCGACAAGCAAAGACAATGAGACACAGGTGCTCTTGAAGGCAGTACGCTTGTTGGCTGCAAGCTTATTATAGGGAGATTTTCTCCATCAACTTGCCAGTGGATGGAAACGGCAAGGACACGTCACTGAAGTTCCGATATCCTAGATGGAGAAGCTATCATAAGACGATGCAGAAACACCCAAGAAGCTGGTGGGTCATCAGAGAATCTTCATTGACCGGTGGAGGAAGGAAGGTGCATGTGTGCACCACAAGACGTTAGCTCCCTCGATTAGTGGACGAACGGGTGTCATGTGCGTGAATAGACAATCGGTGTGATGTTCGTTTATCATTGATCGGATGCCGAACGACCTTCTCCATGTGTGCACTACATCTCTCTCTTAATTATGGGAGGGTCCGGCCATTGAAGATGAGATCAAACGAAACGAAATGAAATGACAGTGGCAGTGTTGACGCTCCCGGTTTTCATTATAATATGGCACCCACAGAGAGCCTTACTATTTTAAGGCACCCACAGAGAGTGCAGCGGAGGTAAAACTTCTCACAGCGATGGCGTAGCTCTCCTTCCTATTCATATGGCATGATCGAAGCTGTCCATCAGCCGCTATGGGAAGGTAAGCTGTATAAGTTAGAAAGAGATGGTCACGCCCTTCTGATTGTCTCCTTCTCGTCGTGAATTGTTGAAGAACATTCGAGCGTACATGGCGAAGTTGGATTCTGCACAGAGAGAAATTTGGCAGTTTGGTTTTCTTTAATCTGATCATACATGCAATCACTGCCAGTAGGCCTTCAATCCTCCGGCCTCCTTTGCAAGGCATGTTGGCGTAAGCTGTATTGCCTTGGTTTTGTTTGGTTCAAGTGCCTGAGTTTGCAGAATCAAACCTTCTTTTCTTTAGTATGCACAGATCATGCATAGTAGCTTGCATTTACCTCCTTTTTGTTAGTTTGGGAGTGTAAACCAGAGCACATGTAAGCATTTTATCAATGATCTTGCGCCTCTCACTCTGTTCATTTCCATCTTTATCTCGGTGACCTTAACATGTGCATGCATTCCCATACAGTCACTTCAGTCATCTAATTAACCCTTACACAAATCCCCTTTGTTTTGCTTGATTTGCGCTCATCTGGTTCACTCCACATCTTGTTGCATACCTTTCACAAAGCCATGTCTTCTGTTTATGTATATCAAACTCTTCGTCCACATGCGATCACCTCATCCATTGTCGCCATGCATGCTTTCTCACAGTTGCCCACCTTTCAAAACTGCATCAATCTCTAACATATTCTGCAATCATCTCTTCCCAATTTTGAGCATTAGCATTTAAGATGGGGTCTCACGATGTCAATGTTCGGAGCGAAAGCATGAATTGGTTTTCTTTAGAAGTTGTAGCTGAAGAGAATTCTGACCCTACGCCTTATGAGAAGCTTCTAGGCTTTGTACCTTCTTTTCAAGCAGTTGCAGGTTCAGAGAGTACGGAAAGCTTCATGTTTGTCAATCATCAGCCATATGTTGATGATGATATGACTGAAGAGGATGTATGGGGCCAGGATGATGATATGTCCTCATTTGATGGTAGTACCACCCCTTCTTCAAAGCGGTGGCCTGACTCTGAGAGTGACTCTCATTTTTCGGCCTCGCATGATGAGGGAAGTATTAGAAGAATCAGATTTGCAGGAATTTTTTCACCATCACAGTTTTCCCCGATTACCATGGACGATTGGGAGGCGATGCGTGGTCGGCCATTTCATAGTTTCCACACCATGGCACCAGAGTATGGTGCAGCGGGGACTATTAAGAGCACGCGACATGTTGTGGGCGCATCCCCACATCATGGTATGCTGCTTTTTAAAGAGGGGTTTTCACCTAGTGATGGGCCAAGGTCTGCTCCCATAGAGGTACCATTATGGTCCAGGCTCTGTTCACAGATGGGTGATGAGGATGATGACGGCGATGATGATGATATGAACAATGCAAAGAGAGTACCGCCTCATGAGCTTCTTGCGAAGCAGTTAGCACGAAGCCGCATCTCAGCTTTTTCTGTGATTGAAGGAGCTGGGCGCACACTGAAAGGCAGAGATGCGAGCGAAGTTCGTGATGCTGTTTGGAAGCAGACTGGATTTCCTGGTTGACTCCTCATACGCCTCAATAACGACAATATGTATAGTGCATTCATCTTACTTATACATAAATATACTGTTTAACTTGAAGGTGGCACTGCGATAAGGGTTTTGTCACTTGATGCAGTTATAATTGAAATCAAGGAAGTTTTACCTTGAAAGAACACTTTGTACTGTTTACTTATCTTTGCATCAATATACTATATATAATTGCGTCTGCCGCTGAATTAACTGCTTTTCTTTTTGATGTTGAATATGGGCCAGTGGTATAAACCGCATTTTTAAGGATGCACTACACAGAATTCAGTTATCACCCATGTTACCCCCCCTCTTTTGTGTGTGTGTGTGTGTGTGTGTGTGTGAGAGAGAGAGAGAGAGAGAGGCTTGATTGTTTGCAACTATAACTGGCAGGTTCTCTCCCTTTCAAGGAATGGTTAAAGTGAAATGGGCTTTCCTGCAGGTACATTTGAAAGCAGGAACTAGATATAAATTCTGTTTTCAGATGTGTTGCTGCCGCCCCCGTGTCTCACGCCTGTCTTCAATGTCCTTGCAATCATGAACATGCACAAGCATGAATGTTGATTTCATTGATTTAAGTAGAGTATGATTTGTACATGCTAATCAAACACTAGAATGTGAAAAGAAGCACTGTGAGATGTACATCCTGAAAAAGTGTTGGCTTGCGAGAGGAAGATTTGTCCTGCGCTGGTGGAACACCTCCTTTCTCATTTCAATGTCTCGATTTTATTCAATAAGAGGTGCAATATCCTCAAGTGAGCATAAGCTCCCAATCATCTGTTTCAGGCGGCAAATGGAAATCAGTAAAATAGACCTTCCATTGAACTGTGCTATGGTGTCCAAAAGCTGTAGCAAGTGTGATTTTGGGCATATGTAGTAGCTCTGGGGATACACCTGGGTAACAATTATCTTGCGGTTCTTGCGCAAGGTGCAGTAAGAGTTTTCGTCTACAGAGGCTTCTGTTTTTGGAAGTGTGGCAAATTGAGGTGCACGCCGTTGCTCACTTGAGTCTTTGTTATTCCATCTTTCCAAGGAATCTTGTTGAGCTTAGCTGTGCTTGCATTCCATAACTTTCACATAGACGTTTCTCTTCATCCACATGAAATCATATCCTCCATTGTTGCTATGCTTTGTCCCTTTGTCTGAGTTGCCCACCCTTCTAAACTGCATCAAAATCTAACCCACATTGTGATCACTTGGTTCTCAATTTGAGCATTGATCTTTAAGACGAGTCTCTTGATATCGAAATGCAGCATGAAAGTGTGAATTGGTGTTCTTTAGAAGTGGTAGCTGAAGAGAAGTTTATTGAGTCGGATTCTTGATCCTACGCCCTATGAGAAGCTTCTAAGCTTTGTACCTTCCTTCAAGCTGCAGGTGTAGAGAGCTCGAAACATCATGTTTGTCGATCATCAGCCCTATGTAGATGATGATATGACTGAGCTCATAGAAGAGGATGTATGGGATCAGGATGTCATAATTTGATGGTAGTACCACCTCTTCTTCAAAACAGTAGCCCAACTTAGAGAGGCTCCCATTTTTTGGTATCGCATGATGAGGGAAGTAGTAGACTCAGATTTGCTGGAAATTGTCCTACGCATCAGTCTTCCCTGAGTGTACTTCACATGCCATGGTACCAGATTATTGTGCAGAGGGGACTATCAAGGGCACACGACACATTGTGGGTGCATCCCCACTCATGGTTTGCAGATACCAACCACAATCCAGGTTCCCCCCTACGATGAGAGGACAAATACATGTGACTAGTGGTTGAATTCGATGGGCCGAATACAGATAGGGGAAGAATTTAAATTTATAGAACATAATACTAACCTCCTTAGATAATGTGGAATGGGTAAAGCAAAATGGCTTCAAGTCCTGGCAATTTTTATTTCCTGCAAGTTGGAATTTGCATGTAATTGTTTTGTGTTTTGAAGTGCTCCCATGTCTCACATCTGCCTTGTATGAAGGCCCAATGTCCTTGCAGTTGTGAACACATACAGAAGCATGAATGTTGCTATTAACATACCATCAGAATGTGCATTGTGAGCTGCGATTCCTGGAAAAGTGTGGGCTTGTGAGAAGTGAAGGGATGATAATTTGTGCTTCACCCATGGAACACCTATCTCATTTCAAAGTCTCTTTTTCTTCTGGCCTTGAAAAATAAGGTAGAAAAGGCATTGTATATCCTATTATATTATACCTAGATGAATCCAGGATAAGCCAAGGGGGCATCAGATGGTTGACCCATTTACCAATTTAATGACCCAAAGTTGATCATTACATGGTGGTAGAACATTTTTGGCCTCCTAAAGGCCTTAGTACCCCAAGTAGGTGAAGGTAGTTCGATTTTGGTTGCTAGACAAGTGTCCTAGAGACTTTAAAAGCCTTTTAAATCTTTCAATTGCTATTCTCTAAAGCCTACATTCACTTTTTGGGCATGCTTGAAAGCCTTTTAAATCTTTCAATTGCTATTCTTTGAAGCCTACATTCACTTTTTGGGCTTGCTTGAAAATGACTAGAGAACGAAACATTTAACAATACTTTAATAGGAAATGTGCATACAATTTTGGGTTGATTTTTTTAGTAAGAATCTAAGTGAGATGCCGCTTTGTCAAAGGGAGGAAATATCAAGCAAAGTCAGAGGTAGATCGGAAATGGTGGGCAACCAGCCAATTGGAGGTGGGAGAGTGACTTGAGGGTTGATAGGGGAGGCTACGTCATGAAGCTAGGAGGAGACTTATCTTTTTTCTATATGTTTGCGCTCGCATTGCGCGCAACGAACAACTCATAGGTGGAGTGGCTCAACTCGAAGATCTCATCGCTTGGTGAGGTCATGAGGTCGAGGTCGTCTAGTGTTTATTTGAGACATGCCAAGCTTAAATTGCTAAGTTGAGGTGAGATATACAAAGATTTGATCTAATGAGAAGAAAGAATGAGTTTGATCTCATGATGTGAGGAATTGATAAAAGGTCCTTTCTTTAGACCTATTTTTTTCCATCAAAATATTAAAATTTTCTTTTGTTTTAATTTGACAATGGATCCCTTTGATCTCATCGTATCCTATGTCTATTACATCTCCCTTTTTCTATTAAAACATTTTTACCAAAATTTTGAATCTATTTTACTTCTTTTTCTTTTTCATTTTATTTTGTTTGAGGATGCCAAATGTGAGCCATTCAATTTGTTGTTCAAATGGGACCCTAGTAACATATAAACTATTTGTGATTGTGTGTATAATGGACAATAAAATTTTATAATAAAATACAAAAAAATGAGGTGTGATTGTAAGCACTCATTCACACCGGCTCCCCATAACTCTCATTTCCCTTGATGATGGGTCTTATCTTTAGTAGGCCTTCGTTACTCTTCACCTTGTTTTTAAAGTGGGGTTATAAGTTTGGTTTAAAAACCTCCCTTTCCAAATTCAAATGCTACTATATTTCTCTACTAAAGTTATGGCCATGGTCATGCTCTCTCTGTCATTTCCTTTCTAAAAAGGCCCGGATTAAATTTGGCCTTACAAGGGGTGCTATACTGGCGATTGAAACGCATGTATTCGGGAATACTTTGTGCACAATGACTTCACCTGGAGCACTCAAAACAGTTTGGTAGTTGTGTGCAAAGAACAAACTCAAGGATGATCACATTTATTCCTGACAACTTAAAGGACGACAGTAATTGGAGGCAGTGACAGTAGTTTTCATCATATACATATGTGAATTGATTGTTGGTCATTTCACATGATAACATAAAATCCCGCCTACCGATAGGTAGTCATCCTCAAGAAAATATAACCATTTGACTCACCCCTATTGTCTTCAGTGCCCATACTAGGTGTAGATATCAACACCTTGTGTATTGGTTGCTCCCACAATACACACCAATTCAACCATTTGATCCTTCATGCTCATCATGGACTACATACTTCAAACTTGCCCCTCACATCATTAGCATCCAAGAGTGGGTGCAGCTATCAAAGATATGCTCCCAACACTCACATGCCCATATACCAACAGAAAGATCTGCTTTTCTTCCATAAATCCAGACGTGCAAAGCAGACTCAAAAATCAGATAGAAAGAATTTTCATGATATCAACTGGTGCAACTCACACGAAAACTTCACAATGTGAATTCCCAGATTCACCTATACGGGATGTGTAAGGATTAGACTCACTGTAGTCATTGACACAAGACATGATAACCATCAGCTCCATCATTGCGGCATCCCTCAAACATCATCAGTGCCCAATAGTGGGTCAATATACGAAGCACACGCCACACAAGAGCATACATCACCATACTGTAGGTCTTCTATCCAGTCTCCCGTACACCAGGAAATTATCGTCATGTGGAACTTGCATGTGGGTGTGTAAGGGGAATAGGGGGGAAGGTAAGGGGGTTTGAGACTTACTTAACACTACACACTATTGGAAAATAAGACTGCATTTGCTATGCGTCCGAAAAATGCCAGAACTACTGTATGGAGGCCCTGATGCAGGGTTTAAATCAGCTTCATCATATATAACACGCATTAGATGAAGCCCATTAGGGGGAGCCGTTGTTGCATGATATGCGAGTAGTTTGCGACATTTTGAGGTCACAATCGTCTGAACAGCTGATGGAGGTAAGAGCTCCTTTCCAATGACAAGTAGTAAACCAACCTGCAAATATTTCAGAAGTGTATCATAAATGTTGTCTGGATCAAAATTCTTTTCACTCATTAGTCGAAAACCTTATCTAACTTGGATATACGCATTGCAAATCAGCATGATATATCACAGACCAGTCGCCATCTCCAGTATGTACATACCTACTAAACACCTTCACTACTGGGTCAAACGTAGATACTGCTATGTTCGAAGTACAATTTTCCCTTGACCAAAAAGAAGTGACCATGCACAAAAAGATAGCTTCACAAGTGTGTGCCCGCGTGCACATGCGCGTGCATGCATGTGTTATTTATTAATATCTTTATGTATGTAGGTATACGTACACGTAGGCATATATTGTGTGTGTTTTGTTGGGTTGGTTAGGGGGACAGAGTGGTAGCACATACCAGAGCAGCTGATGTGGCAGCGTTTGGAACTCATCTACGCAGATGCTTTGTGCATACTCCCCCATGGACACTAAATCACAATAGCTTTTTGTGAACTGAGTTGTGTTTAGCAAAGAGTTCTTTCAGGAAATAACAAGGCCTGAATGGGGTGTTGCTTACAACTTACAAGTGTACATGTCAAAGAATTTACCCCAATGGAGCTTGAGGAATGCATGGTGAAGAGTGCACTTACCTTCGTGTTAAGCATCCCAGCCAGAAGTAAATGCCTAAAAACTAGTCTTATCAGACATTTAAACAAAGAAGTGTGTATTTTTCGCATGAGAGAGAGGAAGAGAGATGAGAGCAGGAAAAAACTGACCATATTTCGCACTTGTTTGTAAAGGAATCCGTTACCTTCAACTTCGAACAGAAAATTTTTCTCCTGGACAAGGAAATAACATGTGTTCTTAGTTTCAAAGATTAACACACCCTATCACCATGCTACTAAAACATCAAGTGCAACATGTATGTAGAACAGGTTTGTCTGGCTATGGCCACATGCCTGGTCATGAAGGTTCCACAAACGAGCACTAGCACAATCACGTTTCCTCGCCAAATTTTCCAAACGAACTCTTTCAGAAACGTACTTGTTTAATCATGACCAACCTTTTCAGTAATGTCCAATCGATGAATTTTCCTGACAAAGCCTCCCTTCATAATCTTGTTAGAAACATTGGCAAGTGCTTGGAAGTCATGCTCACCCACCATATATCTTGCTGCCTCTCTCATGACATGAATGTTTAATCTTTCTCTAACATGATGGGCATAGCGCAACTGAAATGGATCCATGATAGGATTGCAATGTACTTTGTAATGATAAATTTTTCCCTTTGCTGAATAGCGTGCATGAAATTCAGGAGGAACTGCTGCAATTTCCCTCACACGAATATCGCTTGGAAGAAGTCCATTTAAAGAAGAATGAAAGCTTTGCAAATCGTCCAAGTGAAAAGGAGTCTGAAATTGAGCCACCTGAAAGACCAAGCTATCTTGTCAGATGGCTTAAAGCACAGACTTGCTATTCTTGATATTTCTAATTTCCCCAGGTACCCAGATTTTGCAAGACACAATATTGCGAATAACCAAACTTCAAAGTCTGACTTTTACACAAACTCGACAATGTTCCATTCTGACAACAACTTTAATTTCTCCCAAACAACAATATGCAAAATATCAGTCCAAATCCCCAAACGGGTAAGAAAAGTGATGAAGAAAATAGTTTGCATCCTTCTTTCACAGTACAATTGGGCCACGGTTGAAATACAGATGAGAGATTACCAGACTGTAGGCAACAAGCAACACAATCATAGAGTCAGATGATATATAGTGATTCTATTAGTATTTATTCATCTACATACATACACAAATTGTTTGTGAATCTATTTGATTAATGTACTAGTGGGAAGCCTCAAAGCGAGGAAAACCCACCGAAAGGGTAATGTACAAGGGGAAGAACACAGAACTACTCAGCTGTATAAAGTAGCTACACACACACACACATGCAATTACACATGCCACTCATTATTGTCTGAAAACTAACCTTGAATTGCCTTAGTGCTAGACGAATATATAGATCAAACATTGGTCAGACCATGTGGAACTCATTCTTGTCTTTCAACTGACCTGAACTGAAACCACAAATCAAGGAGCAACACACACACACACACACACACACGAACACGAAAAAAAAGAAACAGAAGTTTGGAAGAATCATCTAATACTTGAATAAAAGTTCTTCCACTTGCCTGATCCCAGGCATGAACACCAGTATCTGTACGACTTGCTCCAACGACCAGCAAGCTCTCTCTTTCAAGCTTCGTAATTCTCTTTAGCACTCCTTCAAGCATCAATTGTACAGTTTCACACTTCTGCTGTATCTGCCACCCTGTATATTGGTTGAATCAACACAACTGAAATCAATCTCTCTCTCTCTCTCTCTCTCTCTCTCTCTCTCTCTCTCTCTCTCTCTGCTCTGCTGCTCGCCTGCCCCTCGCGCTGCTGCTGCTGTGCTGCTCGCGCGTGTGCCCTGGAAACTGCTGCTGCTGCTGTGCTGCTCGCGCGCGCGCCCCTGCACCCACGCGCCCGCCTCTGCCTGAGCTGCACTAGCGCGCCCCTGCCCTCGCGCGCCCACCACCCTGCCCCCCCGCTGCCTTGCCCTGCTCGCGTGCTGCACCCCCGTGGCACCATGCTGTGCACACCCCCCCCCCCCCCCCACCGCGCCCGTTGCCCTAGCCCCCCCCTTTCCTACGCGTAGTAAGTCTCCCCCCCTCTCCTAAGCGTAGTATGTCTCCCTCCCCTACCTCCCCCCGGTTTTTCTCTATCCTCTACGCGTAGGAAGTGTTTTTTTTTTTTTTTTAATAATAATAATTATAGCCCGCCCCCCTTCCCCCCACTCTATCTACCATAACCCCCCCCCCCCCCCCCCCCCCCCCCCCCTCTCTCTCTCTCTCTCTCTCTCTCTCTCCAACCTATAGCTATCGCTTTCCCCCCGGACCGTACCGCCTCGCGCTCCACCACTCGCCGAGACCATCGCTAGTGGGGGTGCACACGTGCATCTAGCGACTCCCTTGCGGACGACTCCCCCGCACGCCCAGCTGTCGCGTCCGCTACTAGGGTGGGTGCACACGCGCATCTAACCCCCTTGCGGACGGCGATCAAGCATGAGGAAGACGAACGAAAAAGCCGACCCCCTAGAGGATGCCATTCGAAAATGCAAAGAGGAAATGACGGAGACCATCACCAAGATGAACCGCAATCTCTGGGGCACAATAAACATTCTCGAAGGACGTGTGCTGATCCAAGAGAGCAAGATAAGCACGCTGGAAGACCGAGTGACGACCCAAGAGGAAGAGATCACGTCACTCAAGAAAGAACTCCCCGAAGCCCGATCAAGAAACACACTGGAAGAGGGCGAACTGCAACCCTCAGTAATTGAAGAAATCAACACGATCAAGGAACAAGTACGGGCCATCAAAGAGGGAGAGGAACAGCACAAAGAAATGACGACTTCTTGGGTGGACGTTCTTACCAAAACCCAACAGAAGGCGGACGAAGCCGAGAAATGGATCAAGGTGGCCAAGAAAGGAAAAGACAAGGAGATAACGCCCACGCCCACACCCAACAACATCATTAACCAGACACTAGAGGAGGAGCAGAGGAGAAGGGTGCGCGCTTTGCATGTGAGAATTTGCGGTCTTAAAGACAAAGGCAATGTGGACGAAGAAGTAAAAGAACTCACAGCCTTGATGGGGATTCATGAGCCGACACACACAAGGGCATGGAGAGTGGGCAACATAAAGAAAAATGGAGGTAGTGGAGAAACCTCAAAAGAAAGAGCACTCATCCTCCGTTTTCCCTCCATGGAAGCAAAGAAGTCATTCTTGAAGAAAAGACCAACTCTTAAAGAGACTGGCATCTTTCTTGGGGACGATCTCACCCTCTCGCAGATCGCTCATATGCAGGAAGTAATGCCAGAGATTAGAGCGGCAAGAGCAAAAGGCAAGATCGCTTTTTACCGAGATGGAAAAGTGGTAATACTTGAGCGACGCTCCACATGACGGTGCGAGACTTATGGGACGACACTCAAAGTAGCTGCCTGGAACTGCAATGGATCTATGCGTCTTGATGTGGGTGCTTTTGAGGATAGCTTTATTGGAAGAGACATCATCTTCTACTCTGAGACACACCAGGCCCCTGGGCAATCCATGCCTCACATCAATGGATATAGGTGGGAGACAACCTACAGACAGGAGACACGCTCAGAGCACAGAGGGCGGGGCTTGGGAGGAGTGGCAGTGTTATTTAGAGAGGATCTGCAGCCACTGATACATATAGCCCGCAGGGACGAGCAGGCTAGGTACATGTGGGTGAGACTGAAAGCAGAGACAGGCAGATATCTCTACCTAGCTATTTGTTACTTTCCCCCGAGTACATCAGTTTATGCACCACCCAGAGGACAGTCCCCTTTCTCTATTTTGGATGATGACATATGGGAGTTCTCTAGGGACGGTGATATTATCATCCTCGGGGACTTCAATGCTAGGACTGCCCATCACCAGGCAGTGTTTTATGATACTTCAGAGGAGATGCTAAGAGAGATAGATGTGGCAGAGACGGGCCTTTCCAGACTATCACACGATATGGAATATACTGAGTATGGGCGACACCTGATAGACATGGGCACTGCACATGGATTAGCCATCTTGAACGGCCTACAGAGATTTCCTACTGAGGGAGGTTTTACATGCTTCCCACACAGACATGGAGCCAGCATGGTGGACTATGTCATGGCACAACCGAATCTCATCTCTAGTATCGAGGATCTCACAGTTGGGCCCAGACCGGTCGGGGTGGCGGTGGATCATGCTCTAGTGTCAATGAACATCTCCTTCCATTTCAGTGCAGCACACAGGCCACGAGTAGCAGCCCCTACTCGCTACACATTCACAAGGGAGACGGACTCTGTATACATGGACGGAATCTACAGACGCCTAAGCACTGAGGACCCGGGGCGACCTCTGGAGGAGCTAACTACTATACTGACACATACATCACATGAGGCAGCAGCTGAAGCATACCCACACACCCAGCCTGAGCAGAGCCGCCGATTTGGGAGCATGCCTCAGAACAGCTGGTACGATGAGGAGTGCCGCCAGACTAGAGCCAGACTTCAGAGGGAAGTGCTGTTGGGGGACGTCACTCACAGACAGTCACAGATGGACTTCCGACGCTTGGTGCGACGGAAGAAGAGGGCTTTTTTGGCTAGACTCGAGCAAGATCTATATCAGCTATTCTTGAGTCAAGACTTGCGTGAGGCGTGGCGGCTCTTTCATGAGCAGGGCCCCCCCCCCCCCTGCTATTTCCTCCATAGAGACCTGGGGTCAGTACGCATCATCTTTGTACACGGTACCTGAACAGCCGCCCCTCCCCAACCCCCCCGACCCATGCCCACATACATGTGTCTTTTTCACTGCTGAGATGGTGAAGAAATCCATTGACAGGATGAAGACTGGGAGAGCATATGATCACGAGGGCCTAGTAGCTGAGCATTTCATGCATGCCAAAGACCTACTAGCAGAGCTTCTAGCAGTTATGTTTAACCGTGCCATGTGTGAGGGCCTACCGGACACTTGGAGCCTATCTACAATCGTACCTATCTTCAAATCAGGAGACCCCATGGAGCCTGGAAATTATCGCACTATTATGATTGGGCACACACTGGCACGGTTGTATGCATCCATTCTTGAGCAACAGCTGAGTAGATGGGCAGAGAGGGAAGGAATACGTGCAACTGGGCAGGCACGATTCAGGAGAGGCTTCTCTACTCTTGACCATATCCTAACACTCAGGGCCATCATCGAGGAAGGCAGATCTCATGGGAGACGGATCTATTGTAGCTTTGTGGACTTCCGCAAAGCTTTCGACACGGTACCCAGAGCTAGATTGATGCGCAGATTACAAGAAATGGGAGTACCCACAAAACTCATTTGGGGGATCATGGCATTGTACAGATCAGTAGTAGGGCATGTACGCACCCCGGAGGGACTTTCTACACCGGTTCACTCCACTATTGGGGTGAAGCAGGGCTGCCCGCTCTCTCCCACTCTTTTCGGTATGTATGTGGATGAGATTTCTGACTACATTGACAGCGATGGGGATAAAGGTGCTCAGTTAGCAGGGACATGGATTCCACTTTTGTTATATGCTGATGACATAGTGTTGATCTCCGAATCCCCAGAGGGAATGCAACGTCAATTGGATGCTCTGCATACGTTTGCCTACGAAAGTGGTTTGTCTGTCAACCTGGGTAAAACCAAGGTTATGGTGTTTAATACCACCCCACAGTGGATCAAGAGGTCAGCACCTACACTCACATACGGCCAGGAGATTGTGGAGTACACGGACACTTACACTTACCTTGGAGTGGTTTTTAGCGGACCTACATTCTCACTCAGCAGAGCAGCAAAAACCAGACTTACTAGAGCCCACGCAGCATTGGGTAGATTGGAGAGGATGTGTTCGCAGGTTCAGTTTCAAGAGCCCCGGACGAAGCTCTGGCTCTTTGACACCTTGGTGGCTTCAACATTGCTCTATGGAACCGAGATATGGGGACCTTCACTCGATCACCACGGGAGGACAGGTCGCTCAGACGGATGGGGGAAAATGGAGAAACCTCTCGTCTCTATGATCTCGCGGCTCATTAGAGCCAAGGCATCAGTACCACGGGCCATTATCCGAGCAAAGCTAGCGGCCCCCCCACTTGTGGTGGAGGCGCTCACCAGATCCGTCTCCTTCATAAACCGCACATGGGAACTTCCTAGAGACAGATATGCTCGCATAGCACTTGAATCCTCTCGACAGTTAGCCATACAAGGAGA
The DNA here is from genome assembly GCF_014529385.1 of Adiantum capillus-veneris. Taxonomy (NCBI): domain Eukaryota; kingdom Viridiplantae; phylum Streptophyta; class Polypodiopsida; order Polypodiales; family Pteridaceae; genus Adiantum; species Adiantum capillus-veneris. The sequence goes on from NC_140941.1 coordinate 103,302,567, forward strand.
TACAACATGCTGGTATGGGGAGATGACATCATGGTTTCAGGCACATGGGTTCAGCATAGACCGGCTGCCACCATTCCATTACTCATTGGATGCACCATCTCTCACCCTTACACAGTCAGAGATCACCAAGCTCATACGCCAAGACCTGACCCAGCTAGACACCAGAAGGACATGGATACAACCAGCACAGGAATTGGGCACGAAGATGGCTTTTTACAAAGACCACCTTCTCCAGCTTACGGAAGATGGTTTTGTGGCGAGACCCAGATACATGGATACCCACTTGTCTCATGGGATACGATGTGCTATTGGCCAGTCACGCACATCTTCTCACCAGTTGCGGATTGAGACTGGAAGATACAGCGGAGTACCAGCAGAGAACAGGACATGCCCCTTGTGTAACATGGAACCTGAGATAGAGCTACACTATACATGCCGCTGCCCCGTCTACTACGAGATACGAGGCCGTTTCCATTGCTTGTTTAGAGAAGGTTTTGGACCACTCTCAAGAGTCATGGGATACGAAGATCAGAGATGTCTGGGTTTGTTCTTGCTCGAGCTGCGCAGACACAGAGATAGCCTGATGAATGGCGAGGCTAGCTAGTCTCAAAGACGGATCACAGACTTCTTTAGAGCAGACACAAGACAGCCGCAAGAGCCACTCCCACAGCAGAGCTCCCCCTCGTCTCACACCAGAGGCACACTGATTGACCGAGCGATTGAACTGGGAAAATCCAGGCGCCCATGACTGCGAAGAACTACACAACATCGACAGAGGCTACGACAGAAAATTCGGAGCACACTGGCCATGCATGCACGACGCCCGGTCAGACTACTAACCATGGAGGAAATTGATGAGATTCGCCAACAACCGATGCTAGATCTCTTGTGATTCAGCTATCCCAACAAGCCGCCCATTTTTTGCTTAGTCTTTTGCTTGGTTCACATCGATCAACTTAGGACCCCATAGTATATATCTTTGTTTTGTACTGTTGTTAGGTTATTTTGTTACTCTGACTTTGTATCAGATCCACCACTTTGTAACTTTCGGGTCTCATACGTCATTATGGCCTTTTGAAGACGTTAATATAACATTTCATTTCATTTAACATTTCATTTCTCTCTCTCACATAAGACGAAAATGGTATAACCTTTTTATCACCCAAGTGGCTTAGTGGCTGAGCATTTCATGCATGCCAGAGATTACTAGCAGAGCTTCTAGCAGTTATGTTTAACCGTGCCATGTGTGAAGGCTTGCCTAATACTTGGAGCCTATCTACTATTGTACCTATCTTCAAGTCAGGAGACCCTATGGAGCCTGGGAATTATCGCACTATCATGATTGGACACACATTGACACGGTTGTACGCATCCATTCTTGAGCAGTAGCTCAGTAGATGGGCAAAGAGGGAGAGGATACGCGCAGCCGAGCAGGCAGGGTTCAGGAGAGGCTTTTCTACTCTTGACCATCTTGACACTCAGAGCCATCATTGAGGAGGGCAGATCACATGGGGGACGGATCTATTGTAGCTTTGTGGACTTCCGCAAAGCATTTGACACAGTACCCAAAGCTAGATTGATGTGCAGACTACAGGAGATGGGAGTACCCACAGAGCTCATTTGGGGGATCATGGTATTATACAGGCCAGTAGTGGGGCATGTACACACCTCAAAGGGTCTATCTACACTGGTTCACTCCACTATTGGGGTGAAGCAGGGGTGCCCGCTCTTTCCTACTCTATTTGGTATGCATGTGGATGAGGTTTCTGAATACATTGAGAGCGATCGTGATAGAGGTGCACAGCTGGCAGGACATGGATTCCACTATGTTATATGCTAATGATATTGTGTTGATCGCCAACTCTCCGGAGGGGATGCAACGTCACTTGGATGCTTTGCATAGGTTTGCCCACGAACGTGGTTTGTCTGTCAACCTTGGTAAAACCAAGGTTATGGTGTTTAATACCACCCCACAGTGGATCATGAGGTCAGCACCTACATTCACATACAGTCAGGAGACCCTGGAGTATACAGATGCCTACACTTACCTTGGACACCCGCCCCTAGGAAGGCATTGCTATGGATTTCATCTTTGATCTCCAAAAGACTCAAAATGGGCACGATGGCTTTTGGACTATCATTGACAGATTTAGCAAGCAAGCTCACTTCATTCCGATAAAGAAGACAGTTAAGCCCGACTATTTGGCGAAACTGTTTCGTTTTCTCCAACAAGCAAGCCTAGTGTTTTTGGACATCATCGCCAGTAGACTCCAGACATTGGCGTTTTTTCATCAAGTAGCCATCGCCATCAGATCCCAGGCCTAGCGTTTTTGACCCAAGGCATCACCGCAAGCAGACCACAAGCCTAGTATTTTCATCCACTAACGCCAGCAGTAGCAGATGCAGTTAGCGTTTTCAGCCATCTATAGCAGCATTTTTCAGCAATAAAGAACCTGCAGATTCAGCCCTAAAAGACCCAACAGTTTCAGCCCTAAAGAACATCAGTTTTCAGCCCTAAAGACCTGCAGAATTTCAGCGACAAAGATCAGCAGAATCAGCCCCAAAACCAGCGTTTTTGGATTTGTAGCAAATTTCAATCCATAGCGTTTTTGGACAGCAGATAAAAGATTGCAGATTTCAGCCCTTAGAGTTTCCAGATTTCAGCCCATCTCGTCGTCGTCGACATCGTCGGCAAGTCCAAGCATTGTAGAGATTTGTGCAATCATAAGTAGACCGCTCTTGCCATAGAGAGTGGGGCCTTCGGAGGAGGGTTTTACAACGTCTCTGGTGTCGTATTCTCTTCACTCTCTATCTCTCAGTCTCATACACTTTCACGCACAATGTCCATTCACTTTGTTTGTGTCCATTGCACTTTCTCATTAAGAACGGAAGGCTCTACCTTCCATAAGAACAAAAAGGAACCTTGAGCACAGTTCGGAGCACTCATCTTGAGCAAAGCGCAAACATTCACTCCGCTGCACCTAACACATGATGCAGTATCGGAGGCATATCCCAACAGCCAAGCTACACGCAGACGATCTCCTCAAAACAGTTGGTATGATGAGAAGTGTAGAGAGAGGAGGATCAGATTACAGAGAGAGGTGCTCACGGATACTACTACACACAGCCACGAATCATCTTGGGCTTACCTATCTAAGTTAGAGCGTGATCTGTATCAGCTGTTTATGAGTCAGGACTCTAGTGAGGCATGGAGGCTTTTCTATGAGCACTCTCCACCGCCAACCATCACTTCCACAAAGCATAGAAACAGGGGACGGGGAGACGCGGCCCTTTTATGCGGGGACGGGACGGGGGACGCTGGGACACAGACGGGGACTTCTTTTTGGGACGTGGGGACGTCCCTCACAGGGGACGGGTCGCGGGACGCGGGCAGGGGGCGGGGCTGCAGCCATTCAAATTTCAAAAAATTTTAAGCGCCCACTTTTTTTGGGGGGGGGGGGGGGGGGGGGGGGGGGGGGGGTTCAAATTCAAAAGCACCCTTTTGAGGGGAATTTCAAATTTCAAAATCCCACTTTTGGGGGGCCTTTCAAATTTCAAATTCAAAGTTCAAACCCCCATTTTGGGGGGAGCTCTTGATACTTAAGAGCACCCACTTCCAAGCCTCAAGGGTCATAGCCTCATAGTATCTACTATCATACCCAAGCCTCAAGGCTCAAGGCCACTTCCTTGAAGACTTGTACTGTGTCGCACACGCCACACGCCCTTTGTTATATTTTGGTGTTATGTAATATGAATGCAAAAACCACTTTTCTTTGCAATCTTGTGCTCTAAGTGTTCACTATTGTCTCAGTATTAAATTTGCAAAGAATTAGTGTTTTTTAAAGCACGTCCCCTGTCGCGTCCCCCGTCCCCTGTTTTGCCACGTCCCCGTCCTCGAGACCCGCCACGTCCCCGAGACCCGTCCCCATGTGACTATGCCACAAAGACATGGGGGGAATATGCTGCATCTCTCTATACAGCATCAAGGCAGCCACCTTTGCCTGACCCTCCAGAGGCATGCCCAGAAACATGTACTTTCTTTATTGCTGAGAGGGTAAGGAAAGCCATTGACAGGATGAAGACACGAAGAGCACATAATCATGATGGTCTGGAAGCAAAGCACTTCATCCATGCCAGAGATATGCTTGTAGAGCCTCTTGCTATGATGTTTAATAGAGCCATGTATGAGGGTTTTCCAGAGACTTGGAGTAGGTCATTGTGCCTATCTTCAAGTCGGGAGATCCTATGCTTCTCGAGAATTACTGTAACAAACTTGGACACTCCAAGTCAAGAATCGACCACGATAGCACCAAATAACCACTTCAAAACAGTTCACAGTTCACAATAGATTTACACTGGCCCAACGGAGTTCCGTGCCTAGAGATATTGGCCCCAAAGACTGGCGCACCTTTCGGTATTTCTTTTTGTATTAATCTCAGTTCAAAGTACAAGAGTGGTTGGGTCTCACTCTCAGACTCTACGTCCAGATGCTCTGAGAAGTGGGAGACCAACTTCACTCATAAAGAGTTACAACTTACAAGGGTTGCCAAAAGCAGAGCCCCAAAAGCTAAAAATCAAAAGCCCTCTTTTTAAAATAAAGCAGGAGCTCTTTCTTTCTCTGTCACTTATACTTTAAAAGAAATAAAGCAAGTCAACTTTAGCCTTCTAAAGCAATTTCAATAAAACTCCAGCGTAGCCAAAAAGCAAGACCAAAAGCTGGCGCAAAAACTGCCCTGCTGCCGGAAATCTTGCCGCGAATCGCGCGGCTGCCACGTCAGCAGTTGTACAGACTTTAGGGTTAGGGTTAGGTTAGGGTTTCAGCAGCAGTTAGGGTTTGGCAGAAATTAGGGTTAGGGTTTCTGGCAGAAATTAGGGTTTCTACAGATCAGGGTTCTGGACATTAGGGTTAGGGTTTCAGCCCTAGTCATCAAAACCCTAATAATCGAGCAACCACGTCATCACTTTGTGACATACCCCCCTCTTGAAAGCATTGTAATCGCCCTTGATTACGCCTGCAATACAGATAGAGGCCATAAACCGTCTTAGCAGACAGTGACTGTTAGTACCTACGCACTAGGAACACACATCTAGCACATGTACCAATCGACAGTCACATCACACGACATCACAGGACATCACAAGACGTCACAGGACATTCAACATTCATTCGGATCTTAGACCATGATTTATTGGCAATGTAGCTAGCAATCGCATCTAGATCCAGTCGGGACCTCATCGATACCCGATTGACTAACCCCTATTGCAACCATGTCTATTTGAGATCAAGTAGACCAAAATGCTACAGTCATTTCGTCTATCAGTTCCTGCACTTAAAAAGAAGTCAAGAACAAATCGGTATCATATTCAGAAATTCCATTTCATAAAGTCATACAGCAAAATACTGTCAGCTGTCAGTATCCATGAAGCTCAAAGAGACATCAATGACTCTAGTATCAAAATCGAGGCATCTGTTGACAAAGGAGCGGAGTGACTCCCCTCTTGTGCATCCCACTGCACCAGATCTCCGGCCTCCGGCCAAGCTGAATTCTGGGTTCCATTTGGAGTAGACTATGCTAAACCAAAAGCCTCGAGGTAAAGTTTCACAATTTGAAGAGTATCTGCTAGGTCCTCCTCCTCCATCCACTTCGGATCCAATGCAGGATAGTTCTTGAACTTAACCAAGAACCGCCTTCGGACTTTATCTTTATTCTTCGTATCCTTATGTGCCAAAATCTGTTCAGGAACAAGGATCTCCTCGTTTTCTTCCACTAGGGGTTGCTCATCAGGCTCCCCATCATCAAGCACATCACCTTTGAAAGGTTTCAAGAGACACATGAAATGCATTGTGAATCCTCCAAGTGTCAGGCAGTTTCAGTCAGAAGGAGACATCATTTATCTTTTCAGAGATCTGGAAAGGTCCGTAGTATCGCATACTAAGCTTTGGAAAAAGCCTCTCCTTTCCCTTTTTTTTTCTCAGGCGTGCCTTCTCAAAACGTAAGAGCACCTAATCATCCTCCTTCAATTTCAAATCGCGACAATGGCGATCCGCTGCCTTTTTTTGTCGTTCTTGAGATTTCTGCAAAGCCTCGCAGACCTTGGCAAAAGCCATGTGTAAGTCGCACGTATACTCATCCGCTTCAAAAATCTTATCTTTTGTGCTTAGAAAGGGTAGAACCTTCGCAGCACCTTCAACAATCTCAAATGACGCCTTCCCCGTCGAAGAGTGTATAGTGTTATTGTAGGAAAATTCCACCAAAGGTAAGTACTTTTCCCATTGAGTCTTCTGATCCGAGATATAAGACTTCAATAAATCTAAAACCACTGAATTGGCAATCTCAGATTGCCCATCAGTCTGTGGTGGAACGATGACGAGAACTGCAACCGCGTCCCAATGTTCTCCCAAACTGCCTTCCAAAACAAACTCGTAAATCTGAAGTCCCTGTCGGAGACAATCGTCTCAAGCATGCCATGTAATCTGAAGATCTGGGCCACAAACAGTCTCGCTAAGTGATCCGGCTTGATTGTTTTCTTCACTGGAATGAAATGAGTCTGTTTGCTAAATCTGTCAATAGCAGTCCAGATATCATCGTGACCACTCTATGTTCTCGGGAGATCAAAAATGAAATCCATTGCAATACTTTCCCAGGGGCGGGTGGGTATGGGTAAAGGCTGTAACAATCCCTGTGCTTTATGCCTGTCAAACTTGACCTTCTGGCATACCAAGCAACTGCGCACAAACTCTTCCACATCCTTCTTGAGTCTCGGCCAAAAGAAGTATCTCTCTACCCCTTTCATGGTGGTAGCAATGCCGCGGTGACCCGTAAAAGGTGGACAGTGGCATTCAGTCATAACCTTTTCCCTCAACGGCTGTGTAATGCAAAACATGGTTTTTTTTATCAAGTAGCCATCCCGAATGGAATATCCTGCTACTGTCTTCCCATCCCGAATCCGTGTGAAAACGTCTGCAAAATCTGTATCTGTGGCATACTGGTCGACCATATCCTCGAAGCTCCTATGATGTATCGCAGAAATAGCGAGAACCAATGGCTTCCGAGACAAAGGATCTGCCACTACATGGACAATCTGGAAGTGAAACTGTGACAAGATGTTTGCCCACCGCATCTGCTTTTCCGATAGTTGCTTCAGTGACAAGAAGTAGCGCAAACTCCGATGGTCTGTAAAGACAGTAAAATCCGCTCCGAGTAGGTAATGTCGCCACTGAGTAAGAGCATGGATAACCGCCAAAAGCTCTCTCTCATCAATCTGTGTTGTCATTTCCGGCCTTGAGAACAGTCGTCTCTCGCAAGCAATGACATGGCCTTCTTGCATTAAGACCGCACCCAGACTACGACCACAAGCATCACAATATACTTCAAAAGACTTCTGCAAGTCCGGCAGAGTCAAAACTGGTCCCGTAGTCTGAAAGGCAGTCACCTCTGTGGGTCCCCACGAGAAAGGGACTCCTTTCTGTGTCAAGATATGCAAAGGGGAAGCAGCCTCTGCAAACTTTCGAATGAACCGCTTGTAGTACGAACACAGTCCCAAGAAGCTTCTAACTTCATGGACATTCTTCAAATCAGGCCAATCACGGATAGTCTCTATCTTGGCCGGATCCATTTGCACTCCTGCTGCTGACACAATGTGTCCCAAAAAGTGTATCTGTGGTAGGAAAAATTCACTTTTCTTTGCATTAATCACTAACTTGTGATCTCGTAATGCCTGAAAGACCTGAAGCAGATGATCTCTATGTTTTGCCTCATTCTTGGAGAAAACAATGATATCATCAAAGAAAGTGCCAACAAATAGCCTGTACTCTCGAAAAATCATGTACATCATCCGATTAAATGTAGCAGGAGCATTGGTTAAGCCAAAAGGCATCCCCATAAACTCAAATAACCCAAAATTCGTCCAAAAAGCTGTCTTGTAGACGTCTCCTGGTGCGATTCTGATATGATGATATCCACTCTTCAAATCAATCCTGCTAAAGCACGAGGATCCCTGTAATCTGTCGAGTATATCATCAATCGTAGGAATCGGAAATCTGTTCTTGATGGTGATTTTGTTGAGAGCTCTATAATCGATGCACATTCTCCAAGATCCAACACTAGAGAGCAATACGGTGAAGTACAAGGCTGGACAAGACCCTTTTTCCAAGAGGTCTTTATAACCGGCCCGTACAATGTAGAGGGCGGTACTATTTCAATTACCTGTTAACTTTACACAGAGCACTGAGAAGGGAAGAGACCACAGTTGCGTCCAGCGACTAGAATGTCACTGCGCACACGAGACCGACACCCTGTAGGCCCCAAAGACTGGTGCCCCTTTCGGTATTTCTTTATTCAAATTAAGGTAGACAATCCGACCACTTAGCACAAGCTTTCACAAAGCTGTCCAAACCTGGCGAGGGCTGAAAATGCAGGTTTTCGACATGATTTTGGCAACATAACGGCGCAAAAACCCCCGTAGGTCAAAAGCACTTGTCTAGGACGGATTCCCTCGCTATCTGGAAGCTTTCTGGTGAGCTGTCACAGAAATTCAGCGGGCTGTAATTCCCTGTTTTTCACTAACGGGTGCCCAAAAGCCTGTACACGTATCCCAAGGCTCTCAAGAGGCTCCTCCGGGGTTCCCTTGCAGTTTAGGTGCGAAACCCTAAACCTGCAGAAAAACACAGCAGGCTATAATTCGCTGTTTCGGATCGTTTTTAGCAGAGCGAACACGCCTATGCGTGTCCCAAGGGCTCCCGCACGCAATGGACAGTTCCCCTGTCACGCGAGAAAACTCTCCGAACTCGCAATCTTTCGCGATGGAACTGTGCATACTTGTGGGGGATTAGCAATTAGCTAATCCGGTTCCTGTTCAGAATGCTCTTGCCTTGGCAAACGCGCATAAACTCCCAGAACTGTACATGTTCATCTGAGTAGCCCAACTAGTGGGGCATTACCATATGTGCCAAAGGGGAGAGAGAGATGCACGAGAGCAAGTCATCGCGCTACATGAGAAAGAGGAGAAGGCAAGCTTTCCATTAAAGCTGTAGACCTGCACCCACTACTCACACACACACTGTAGGTCACTTGTCTTCAAAAATCAGCCTCCTCTCTCAAATTGGGCACCCTCTCTTCATGCTAGAAGTGGCAAAACTGCCTGGAGCCGCCATGTGTCCAGTTTACCCCTTTTGAGTTAATTCTCTAGTTCCCACTGACTTATAAAGTTATAAGTGACTTTCCGAGTGGCCCAGACTTCTGGCATAATATGAAATTCTTCCGCATCCACATAGCTCTGAATGTGCAGACGAAGCTTCCCCAAAATGGGAGTAACAGGCTCTGAATGACCTGGGCATGCCAAACCTGCTTCCCCTGGCATACCCATCTCCTCTGCACGAATACCCAACTTTGATGCCAATTCTGGTGATATGAAATTTGCACGGGCTCCTGGATCAAAGAAAACCGACACTGTTTGGTCTCTAACTTTGCCCCAAGCTCTGCACAGCTCCGTGGCATCTGTGTTTGGCTCGTCTCCAACCAAATCTGGAACAAGTCCTGCACTTGGCTTTGGCTTCTTCCCTTTATGGTCTGACTTGTCATCCTTATCCTGTGACTTCTTCTGTGGGCATTCATTTGCAAAATGTCCTTCCTGTTCACAAATGTAGCATTTCTTGGCCTCCCTAAGAGCTTTCCTTTCTTCAAAAGTTTTGCCAGAAAAATGCCTCTTTTGTCCTTGTCCTCGTCCCGAAGAAGACTTAGACTGCTTCTTGGACGTATCACCTTCTTCAGTGGAGGGCTTCCATGTGGGAGGCTCAGAAGGCTTTGCTGCAACATTTCCCTTGGCTGAAAACTGTTTGCCCTTGGACCCTTTCTTGTGGCTATTAAATCCATCGGAATCTCCCTTCGACAGATTGCTGGCCACTCTTGCATTCTCTATCAACTAGAACATATTCATGACAGTAGTCTTTGTGCAGTAACGCAGATGAGTTCTAAACAACCTGTCCTCTTCTTGAAGAGTTGAAGGAATTTTCTCTGTGCCATGTGAGGAAGATCCCTCTTCAGGTACTTGGTCTCTCTTCTCTGCCATATCGACAAGCTTTGTGTTGCTTTCACCCACAACAATCCACGCTGCACTTTTTGAAGAAAAAGTGACTACCCCGTCGATGGAACCATGTAACCGGCCCGTACAACGTAGAGGGCGGTACTATTTCAATTACCTGTTAACTTTACACACAGCACTGAGAAGGGAAGAGAACACAGTTGCGTCCAGCGACTAGAATGTCACTGCGCACACGAGACCGACACCCAGTAGGCCCCAAAGACTGGCGCCCCTTTCGGTATTTCTTTATTCAAATTAAGGTAGACGATCCGACCACTTAGCACAAGCTTTCACAAAGCTGTCCAAACCTGGCGAGGGCTGAAAACGCAAGTTTTCGACCTGATTTTGGCAACATAACGGCGCAAAAACCCCCCTAGGTCAAAAGCACCTGTCTAGGACGGATTCCCTCGCTATCTGGAAGCTTTCTGGTGAGCTGTCACAGAAATTCAGCGGGCTGTAATTCCCTGTTTTTTACTGCCGGGTGCCCAAAAGCCTACACGCATCCCAAGGCTCTCACGAGGCTCCCCCGGGGTTCCCTTGCAATTTAGGTGCGAAACCCTAAACCTGCAGAAAAACACAGCAGGCTGTAATTCGCTGTTTAGAATCGTTTTTAGCGGAGCAAACACGCCTACGCGTGTCCCAAGGGCTCCCGCACGCAATGGATAGTTCCCCTGTGAATTGGACGAGTTTTCACGCGAGAAAACTCTCCGAACTCGCAATCTTTCGCGATGGAACTGTGCGTACCTGTGGGGGATTAGCAATTAGCTAATCCGGTTCCTGTTCAGAAGGCTCTTGCCTTTGCAAACGCGCATAAACCCCCAGAACTGTACATGTTCATCTGAGTAGCCCAACTAGTGGGGCATTACCATATGTGCCAAAGGGGAGAGAGAGATGCACGAGAGCAAGTCATCGCGCTACATGAGACAGAGGAGAAGGCAAGCTTTCCATTAAAGTTGTAGACCTGCACCCACTACTCACACACACATTGTAGGTCACTTGTCTTCAAAAATCAGCCTCCTCTCTCAAATTGGGCGCCCCCTCTTCATGCTGGAAGTGGCAAAACTGCCTAGAGCCGCCATGTGTCCAGTTTGCCCCTTTTGAGTTAATTCTCTAGTTCCCATTGACTTATAAAGTTATAAGTGACTTTCCGAGTGGCCCAGACTTCATTTGGGCACACAGGCTTCCATACTCATCAGAATTCAGTGCTAACTGGCCCGACCAGTCCCAGACTGAACGACCCAGACTCCCGCTGTGAGAAACCTATTCGGCCGCAGTCGTTTCACACTAGCCATGCAATGTCCACTTGCACCTTTTCAAGGGTTTCGGAGAAAACAAGTAAAAATAAAATAAATAAAAATATCTAGTACTTATTTACGGAAGGCAACAGGAAAAATACCCCTCCTGGTGACAATCTTTCACTTGGTTCATAATCTCTTCATTCTGTGCTCGGCTCACGTGGTAAGGTGGCTGGTTCGATGGTGTGCTTCCAGGTATCAGATCAATGGTATGATCTTCAGGACGAGCAGGTGGTAACTCGCCTAGTAGGTCCTCTCAGAAGCAATCGGCGTGAGAGTGGAGAAAATCTTGGCGTTCTTTATCAAGTTTAGACATATTTGTCTTATCCTTATCACTCAATTCTTTCATAAAGATCGAGTAAACAAACAGACTGGATTTCATTAATTTAGAAATGGCCGAAGCCGATACAATAGGGACAGACTCGCCCTTCAGTTTAATGTCAAGTACATTGGTTCTGCCCTTCTCTGTAGTCAATGTCGCTTTCCTCGCCCGATAATCGACCACGGCATTGTTCTTCTGGTACCAGGGAATTCCCAACAGAACATCACAACCTTCCAAAGGCATTATGGAAAAGTCCTCATGCCCCAAATACCCCTGACAATGCAACCGAAGTTTGTCAATGACAGGTGTAATGGCTACGTCCCTGCCGGGTGCCGCTAGAACAGCCTCTGCAAGTGGTCCCATCATATAGGGAGTGATCTCGAGCCGCGCCGCCAATTCCGGTGAAATGAAGCTTGGCTCCTCCATCAAAGAAGATCAGGGCCTCTTGGTCTTTCACTTTGCCCCAAGCTCGGCAAAGTTCTGTACTCTCGTCCATGATGTTGGGATCGGTACCCACACAATCTGGAACCAATCCTGTTTTCATCTTGCCTTTTCTTCCACGTTCCTCAGCTGCTCTCGAACTCTCAGGCCTTTCGTCGTCCTTGTCATTCTGTTCTTTCTGTGCCTTTTTAGGGCACTTCGCGGAGATATGTCCATGTTCCCCGCATCCAAAGCACTTCCCCTCCCTGATGAAGCGGGCTCTCTCCTGAGGAGTAAGCTTGGGTCGTGCATCCTTCTTTTCTGAGTTGCTCTTTCTCTTTCTACTTTCATTCGCTGAAGTCTGTTCGGCTCTTGTGTCATGACCTCATCGGTGGGGTAGGTCAGACTGCTAGAGTGAATGGAAAAACCCCGTTTCGCATGACTCATCAACTCCTGTATAGAAGCTGACTTCTGTTCCAAGCAGTGATCTCGGATCTCTGTAGGTAGACCAAAGGTAAACCGCTCAATCTGTTCTCTGAACGAGATCTTCTCGAATGAAGAGGCGGGTAGAAAAGAGCTCCAGAATCTCTCGCAATAAGCGTCCACTGTATCTCTCTTGGTTATCTGAAGATGGTTCCAAGCAGCTCGTATATCGCGTTCATACTCTTGAGTCAGCCAAGAAGAAATACAAAAGCTTCTTAAATTTCAGCCATTTAACTGGCGCAGTCTTGTTTAAAAGAAGCGTGGACCACCAAGTTCGAGCATTCCCCTTAAAATAAGAGGCAGCTCTCCAAATCTTGGAGTGCTCTGAGTAGCGTCCTCCCGCGAAAGCGATGTCAAACTGCTGTATAAAAGACAAAGCCTTCGAAGCATCTTTATGTCCCGAAGACGTGTCAAATTTAATTGACTGTCCACCTTCCTTAAACTCTCGGACTTTCTTGCTTTGATCTTCCAGAAAGTCATATCGGTTGGCTTTATAAAAATTCTTCTTGTTTGCATAAAAGTTGCCGTCATCAGAGTCTCAACTGTCTGTAGACGAGTCCTCTGTAGAAATGTCACTCATTGGGCGGGATTTAGACTTCTTTGCCTATTTCTTGCCCTTTCCGAAGCGTTGTTTCTAGCTTCGCTTTTTGCCTTTTCGGTCCTCTTCGCTCGAGTCAGAAGAGCTAGAAGACCTGTCAAAAGAAGAAGAACTGGATACTCCTTCAAATTGAACACGCTTCTTCTGTTTCTTTGCCTTATCAAATGTCGACTAACGACCCAAATATCCCGGGAAGTCAATGTCTTTCTTTTGCTTTTTGCCGTGCTTTTTAGCTTTGTTCTGTGTGTCAAAAAGCTGAGCAATCCGTGCATAAACCACCTCTTCTAATTCCTTCTCTGTATACTTCTTGTGAGCAAAAGGTTTCTTGAGAGCGGGTTTTGGGGGTGGTGTTATGGTTTTCTGCCACTGCGAGTGCACCTCCTGAAAAGAAGTCTCGCTCATATATTTTGCAAATTTTGGATCCTTCGCAAAATTGAGCATCATCTTTGTTGCATCGTCGATCAATTGACGACACTCCATCTGTCACGAGGACGTGGCAGTTGTTAACTATGTCACGAGGACGTGGCAACTGCTAACTTTAGTTGTTGGTTTCTTTTCAATGGGTTTTGTTTTATTTTTGAGACCCTCTTTTTGAAGTAGCAAACGGTCGGACATTGTATGGCCAATGTGAATGGTAGTTTCACCCGCAGATGGGTAGTGGTCAGCACTAGAATTCGTATGATAAGAGGATGTCTAGGCTCAGAGCAAGATCATGTAAGTCCCCCCGTCGCACTTAGCACGTTGGTGGATACCAAGAAGTGAACTCAATAAAGGCATACAGTCAAGGTGGGACTACCAACAGAAAATATCCGACACTTGGGCCACATTGCACTTTTGGATGCGGTCCCAATGAGGATAGATGGTCAGAAGACCACAGGGAGCCCAACGGAATTATTTCCTAAAATTTAGGGAACTGCTATTTGGGCCGCAAAATGTGTTTGCGTCATTACCTCTGGTATGACTAGGGATACACTTTACAACTCTGCCGCGAAGTCAATTGGGCGACCAGTCGGGAGATTTTTAGGCGGCAACCCCGAAGCGGGCAAAAGCTTGTAAATGTGCCAAGTGGCACATTTCTGTGCACCTGCCTCATGCAGAAGAAGTGGCCGTGAAATTTAAGAGAGGGGAGGCTTCATTATGCATTTTGTCATAGGTGAAGAGCTATGGAGTGCTTTCTTTCCCTCTTATGTACAGTGTGGTGCTAGGAGTGATGCCCTGCATGTTACACACTGCTCTCTCTCCCCTACGTGCAGCTATGTGATGCCCTACAAGAGGGCTCTTCATTTGACTCATGTACAGCTGTGTGGGTTCATGCTTTTGTGCTGAGGCAAGAGCCTCCTTGAGCAGGAACAGGGGTAGTTAGCTGCTACTCCAAAGCAGGCACCGGTGAGGGTCATAACCTCACCGTACATGTGCAAATTCAACGCTGTGTATGCGCAGAAAATTGACTTTTTTCAGCCATACAGACGCCAGAACCCTTGGGAATCGTGCCCCACTGGCAAAGACAGGTAGGGGACTGTTTGGGGCTGAAAACAGGGCAAAAACCAATAAATACAGCGAGCTGAATTTACTGTTTTTGGGCTGGAATCAGAGGGTATACGCCAGTAGAAGTGAGTTCTAGCAGGGGAATTGGTTTCGCGCAAGTTTTTGGACTGTTATGCTGCCGAAATTTGGCCAAATCATGTAGTATCTAGAGGGATACAGGTAAAGGATTCCAGGACTCTACTTTGTAATTTACCCTCTCAAAGAATAAAGAAATACCGAAAGGGGTGCCAATTTTGGGGCCTACAGGTTGTCTGCGTCTGCTCGGAGCATTCTAGCTTCCGAGTCGTGTGTGTGATTAAGTGTTAATTCCCGTCGCAGGTTTCCTTTACAAAGTGCTCTGTGTATGTGTCTAAAGTAAAGAATTTCGGGTGAAAGCCAAAGCCTACCGCCCCACGGGCCGGTTTCATGGTTCCACCACCGGGATATTAATCACTTTTTTCTCAAGAAGTGAGCCTCGGTTGTTTGGGTAAAGACATAGAGTACAGGAACGCAGGATTACACTATGGCTGACAAAGGGAAGGGCATTATGGAAGAGGGTTCCTCTTCAAAGGACACCTAGGAAATCCCTATGGTTTTCAAGATTGGCAAGAGCTCACGGCCGCGTCAGTTTGTACCTCCTGTCAATGTGAACGTCCCTCCAGTAGTGCACGGCTTTATGACTAGGCAACTTGAGGATGATGCGTTCAGGACTCGGTTAGTTGCCACGGTGAATGTCTTTTCGCACCTGGTGCAGAATCCAAGGTTTACGGAGTTCTTGCAAGCGCCACCAGCGCAACAGCAAAAAAGGCAACCTACGCCGCGTACGGAGCTTGTTGAGGCTCAAGCCCAGGTACTTCATGCGGCTCAGGAGGATAGGGAACACTCGCATGTTGCGAAGTCAGGGGCTCCAAAACAGGTTCCTCCCGTGCTTGAACAAGTGGCTAAAACGCCTATTCCACAAGTTATGCCAGTTCAGCCCGCCACCTTTCACAACCCGCATGCTGTCTTGAATGAACAGGGAACTGGATACCAGGCTATGCACCCAGTTTTTCCACCACCCACGGTCCATCCTGGGTATTTCGGGGGTGGATTAGTGTTCCAAAGTATCGCTGGTTATTCACCTCGAAGTCAGCCGTACATGCCAGGAACAGTGTTTGGGGGTATGCAAGGCATGATGCCAAACCCCATGTATGGAAGTATCGGCATGCAACAGGGTTTTCAGAGCAGCCACAGCCAGTTTGGGGTGCCACACGGTCATTTTGGCATGGCTGGTTTTTCTGGATAGCAACCAGATATCGCACCTCTGACGCAAAATGTGAATGGCCAAGATGTGCCGATCATGCCTACTACAGTGCCCATGTTGCAAACCATTCCTTATGACAACTTGGGGGCACTGGAGAAGCCAAAATCTTACAAAGAAGGTGGTGCACCTGTAAAGTTCAGTACCTTCAGTGGCTTCGAGGATAAGACAAAGGCTCTCACTTTCCTCCAGCAGTTTGATACAGCTTATGCAGGAGGGAATTTCATAGGGCCTCTAAGGTCAGGAAAGCTGCCACTTTCTTAAAGGACAATGCGCTGACATGGTGGATGACATTGTTAATGCAAGGACAGGCACCCGCCACTTGGGTTTACTTCAAGCAAATGTTTGCATCTGCTTGGCTGTCAAATGAATTTGAAGCCGACGTCATGACAAATTGGCACCAGCTTATATATACCTTCTTAAGTTCAGAATAGTCTAAACTCACGAATTATAAGAGGGAATAAAGCACTCATAAAACTATAAAAGCAAGGGATACAAGAAAAGAAAAGAAAAACAAAAACAAACAAACTAAATCACTTAGTTTGCTACGAAACAAAAGTAGATAAAACAAAACATCATTAACTTAAAAATGTTTTTAGAAAAGGCACGTGTAAAATAAATTGACGCAACTTACTTGGCTTAAAACAAGTACTCAACTTTAAGCAAAAAGGGATAAGACATCTTAAAAACTTAATCCTAGAAATCAAACTTCACACAACAACTTCTAAAGGAACACATTCTTAAGTCCTCAGGTAAGCTAAATACGAAATCGAAAAATGAATACTACTACAAACCTACGAAGAGCAAAGAACCAAACTTGACAATATGTGATCTCAACTTCGCTACTTGTCCAAACAGGAAGAATAAGATTATCACCTTTATCATGCATAGCTTGGACAACAGCTATGACATCCCTACTCACGTCGTCAGTGCCCAAGAGTAGGTGTAGGTTTATAAAGAGGTCATTCATGCTTTGAACGTACTCTACAAAACCGACGAGCTGAGTTTCTATCACCCTCCGGAGGTGATGGGCATACTCAGTCATGATAAAGGCTAGCATTTGTCAAGCTATAGTAAAAATACTAGAAGCGAAAGATCAAAACAACAACATAAGATGTTATTAAATCAAACAATAAGTCGGCTTTTTAGCTGCCCATTTCTATTGAATTTACTACTAATTATCTTGAACATTCCAAAGGAAGAAACATTAAAAATAAACTTAGATGCAAAAATGAACGAACCTTTTTCATGATTCTTTTGAATGAATATCCTTTTTCAACTAGTAAAGAAATAAGATGGCAAGATTGAACAACAAAAGCAGATTTATTAGAACAAAGACGAGAAAATCTAAATAGTTGAGAGCAAATGACACCGTACTTAGCTAAAAGAGAAATGTTTGAAGAAATGTGAGGCATACGGATGATATTTAGATTGGCATATTCTGGTTCAAGACGCTTATCATAGATATCTACTTCTAATCCTAAGGGAGTCTGAAAAATCTTAAGGTATAAAAAGGCACAACAATCACTGTTTGTAGTACAGTTAAGTTCACAAAACTCCTTGGGATAAATTCCTCCGTCTACGAAACTCGAATTCAAGTACATAAAATCTTGAAAAGAAGGAACGTCAGGGACAAAAAGATCATCTACAAAGCGTTTTACATTGCATAACTTGTGCAAAAATATTGGGCAAGTGTTAACAAGAACAAGACGCTCCATAAAATCAAACTCATAAGTAAAAAGATAGAAATTAGCAAGAAAAACAGCACAATTGGTGCCCATAGGGATACCAATTGTTTGCTTGAAAAGAGAGTCGCCGATGGTTATATATAAATTGTCCAAAAGAAAATCTAACCAAGATATGATGTCAATGTCATCTACAATCCTGGTGAATCTCTTTCTTCCTTTGTCTACATCAACATTCTTACTTTTCAGCCATAAGTAGTCAAAGTTCAAGGCTGACTTTTCTACTAGCAATGCCTTGTACCTATCCTTCTCAAGCTTGTACACAAAAACTTTTGAAATAAGAGACTTGACTCTAAATTTAAGGTCCTCCAAATTTAGCTTCGTGTACAGCTTACTTCAGCTTCATGCAAGAGCTTGCTGGAGTACAATAGGAGGTTTTGTAAAGCATTACTCTCAGTGACCTCCTACAGATTTGTGGCATTGACAGAGCAGATAGAGAAATACTGTTGGGGGTTGCCTATAGTGTTGCTAAATTGGCTTTATCTGACAGAAAAATAATTCTAAATGAATTATTGGATTTATAAGTGAGAGGGTTTTCTCGCTTGGAACACCAAGAAACTAATTCTAAATGAATTATTGGAATTTTAAGTGAGAGGGTTTTTCTCACTGGAGACATCCGAGTACAGAGTATTCCTAGTGCGTCATTCAAAGTATTGACGGGAGCACTGTGAACGGGAATATCTGTAAGGCCACCAAGAACGGGTCTGATGCGTCACATCGGATGGGTGACAGGGAGCATCGGGAAGGAGTATCCGACCATCCGGGAACGGACATCTTTGATGCGTCATAGGATGGGTGACATAGAGCATCGTGAAGGGGATTGTACCGTAAGTTCGGTAGGAAAGGACTAGGTGATGGGTACTCCTGATGCGTCACAAGGTGGGTGACGAGTGCATCAGAAAGGGGATATCCATAGTCGAGAGGAAATCCGAACTGGAAAGAGGAATACGCGTAAAGACGCAAGCACAAGAATAAAGATGGGTTCTGAGAAGCTTTTCTTAAAAAGCGGAATATTTTAACGAGTTTTTTGGGAAGAGCAGACGCTTTCCCGCGAGGAATCTATGTTTGCATTGCATTCGTGCATGTGGTTGCATCCAGGGACGCCTGGGAAGTGCTGTGAAAGCATTGTTTTTAACTTATAAGGTTTTATTGAGTTTTTGGGCAAGTTCAGACCAATTTTAAAAATATGCCGGCCGTCCACTTAATAAGTGGGCAGCCACTTAGAAAATAAAGCAACAAAACCAGCCAGCGAATTCTCTCTCCCTATTTCGGGTAGAACCGAAAAAAAAAAAAAAAAAAAAACGGCCGCGATCTCTCCGCGAGCAGCTATTCGTGCCGTGGTGAAGGAGCTATAAAAGCACCACATGCCCTCACTGAAGGGAAGTTGCCAGCGCCAGCAAGAGAAGACTCTGCCGCCAGAAGACGCGAGAGATCGCGAGACTACGAAGCACGGAAGTCGCTTTTCTCGCGCAAGAGCGACAGGTACCTATTGTGGATTCGCCATACGAATTGTTGTCGTGTGTTTGCGTGTGTGTTTGCAGGTACTTCATCGCGAAGGAGAAGCGAGAAGGCTTCGGCCTACGCTTGGACAATCTGGAAACGGAATTCGGAAATTGTCTGCGGAGTCTCAACTCCGAGTACAGACGGAAAAAAGATTGAGAGCTTGTCTCTCGGATTTCCCTTACGGGAAGAAACGACCATCGAGTCAGAGATTTAGAACGGAGGGGTTTTCTCCGGTTCTTGTGCTTGTAAAAAGATTCTCCCTAATAAAGAATACTCTTTAAGGGGGGGGACCAGCCCATCTTCTGGTCCCCAGTACTATGTAGATCTTCTCTCTCTCTCTCTCTCTATTTATTTCTCTCTATATCCTTTGGCTTCAGTATTAAGTGATAAATTCTATTTATCCGAGTATATTTTATATTGTTATGCGCTCCCGTTTGTGACATATAGGGTTCGCGATTATTGTACAAAGAACAGAGTGGCTACCCTCACTCAGCTTATGGAAGTTGCGAACACTCATCTTGCCTTGTTGAAAGGAGAGGACAGCAGGTTTTCGAGCAACGACAAAGGAGGGCAACAAAAGAAAAATTCAGAGAAGAAGTCCTTTGTGAAAACAGCTCCCGATGCGTCACAAGGGTCAAAAAAGGTCAGCAAAGACAAGGATTCAGCCGAGACTTCTGGAGCACATGCAAAGAAACAGAAAAGGAATCCTTTTGTGCGCAAGTCGCTCGAGAAGGTCCTAATGGCTCAAAACAAATGCTTTATATACGAGCAGCTTGGTCACTTTGCTACCGATTGTCCACAAAGGAAAAGACTAGCTGACTCAGAGGATAAAGTGGACCAAAAAGGCAAGAAGCCTAAACCCACAACAGGTTTAGTGCCAGACATGGTGGGTGACAGGCCCAGTACAGATGCCAGTGAGTTATGCAGGGCATGGGGTAAAGTTAGGGATCAGACGGCACTCATCTTCTTTGATCCAGGTGCCAAAGCCAACTTTATCTCACCAGAGTTAGCTATGAAGCTCGGCATCCATAGTTACATGGGACGGCGGGTCGGGGTCGGGAACGGGGACGGCAAAAGTCAGGAAACGGGGACGGGGGTCACAACGGCAAAAAAAAAAAGAGTTTTTTTGGCATTTTTTGACCTACACATGCAACACACATAGAGCATCACTTTGACCATAAATTTACACTAAATAGACCAAAGAACACGAATCATATAGGCTGAAATGTGCTAATAAATTATAAAACATCGATGATCTATGGATACAAAATGAGAAATGCATGCCACAAGGGCTCAAGAGTCAAAAAGCCTAAAGGACTTAGGACAAGCCTGAGGCCTCAAGGATAACAAAAAGTACAAAGGGCTATGTAGTAGGTAGAGTCGTAGACGCAAGAGTCTAGACTCGAGAGTCGAGTGATCAATGATCATCAAACTCAAGAAGTGCTCGCCTGCTAAATCTCCACATCGTCGTCGTAGTCGAGGTCGTCAGCGACGTATGAGGCTCGGGAGGCTCGCATTGAGGCTCGAAATCCTCCTCTAGCTCCTCCAAAAGAGTATCGGCCATAGATGGATTCTCTTGTGCCATCTCCCACTCAGTGAAAGGATCTGCCTTGTGTGTGACGCTCTTGGCAAGCATGTGCAAGTTAGCGCTCACAAACACCACATCATTGGCCCTCTGAACCCCAAGGCGATTCCTCTTCTTAGAGGCAATGTGGCTGTACACACTCCATAGTTGCTCCAAGCAACTAGTGGTACATGCTTGGCTAAGGACACAAACAGCCAAGCGCTGCAAATGTGGGCCATCTCCTCCATAGTCCTCCCACCACAAAACCGAACCAATCTTGTTGCGATCAAGCTGTGCATCTACACATCCAAAGGAGCCCTTCTTTTGCCTGTAGTTGAGTAGCTCGTCTCTAATCTTGCACCTAATGTCACTGCTAGGCTCAAGGCGCTCCAATGCAAGCCGCCATCCTTTGCTCACCTCCTTGTCGGTCTCTTGACGCCTTCCTTGAAACTCAGGGTCAAGCACATAAGCTGCCGCATGAAGTGGAGAGTAGTATCCATTCCACCTCGACTCACACAAGCCATGAATCTCCGCATACTGAACAGGGTCAGGCACAAGCTTCTCAAGTGCCTCTATCATCCGATCCATGGCTTCGTAGACTTTGCCAATGCATAGCTGCAAGCCATCCACCACTCGAAGTAGGTGTAGAATAGGCTTGACCATGGCGTCAAGAGTCTTCACCTCCTCCCACCAAGCGGCGTCGTCGGCCCATTCTCGGCATTTCAATCCTACTGCTGATGTAGACTCCGGCATGGCTTGGAACTCCTCACTGAGAAAGAGGCCCCTTAAGGCTCCGCCACATGTAGACAAGCGGCCTAGCATAAGCCAATTAAATGCAAATCTTGTCTCTGAATATTTGAGCAAGGACAAGTGGCTCCTCTTTGAGAATTCATGGCGCACTTTTTGATGGTTGAGCACAAAGGAGACAATTCGAGAGGCGTCACCAATGGTGGGTGAAATCCATGACAAGTTCCCTATGTCCTTGAGGAGGTTATTGAGGCAATGCGCCATGCAAAATGTGACATGGATGCTGGGATACATGCCCTCAATGATAGCTCCGGCTGCCCTATTTCACGCCTCTCCATCTGCAACCATACAAAGGACATTCTCCGGGCCGGTGATCTCTATGGTGCTTGTCCACTCCGCAGCAAGCATCTCGGCGGCCTTGCCACTGTCGGATGCATCATGTGACTCCACAAAGTACATCTTCCCCCGCGAGTAGGCCACCACCCCGTGGATGGACCGCTTGCGGGTGTCGCTCCATCCATCTACAAGAAGAGAGACGCCATTGGTCTCCCACAAATCCTTTGTTGCTTGGGCCGCTTGCTCCACGGCAAGCTTCTCTTTGTCAAGGAGGGTGGTGCGAAGCCTCTCCGATGAAGGTGGCACATAAGAGGAGCCATATTCCCCTATTTTCGTAACCATGGTTCGAAAGTATGGAGACTTATCCACACAAAATAGAGCATGTTGTGTTAGTATGGAGAGTCGAGAGTCGAGAAGTTATAACCCATTATGAATACAAAATGGAAGATTGCAATGTGCATATGCCAAGGGAAACTCACCGCGAAGCATGGAAGGCAATGTGGTCGTGGAAGAAGAATCGGGCAACCGACCTATCCACCTCTTCCTTCAATTTAGGATTCCAATTTTCGTTGAGAGTGGTTTGGCAATGCGGAACGGAAGAGGACGGTGTAGATCCATGGCTCTTGAAGGTTCAAGAGATGTCGTCAAGGTTGGCTTCCCTTTGCTCTCGCGGTGTCGCCGTGGCGGAGGGATCAACGGCAACAAAACGGCCCCTCTTGGCCGCTTCCGCAACCTCATACACCGTGAGCTTCTCAAGAAGATCCAACCTCTTCTCGGGAGCTACATGAGGGCAAAACTTCACCTCGTGACCGGGTTCATGAAGAAGATGGGCTCGCACTTTGTTTGAACCACCCGATCTCTTGTATGGACATGGCTTGCACGTCCATGGTCTTGCACCGCCACCTTTGCCACGCGAGCTAAAGTCGACTTCATCCCACCACGACCACGTTTGCACGGCAGGCCTCCTTCGAGAAGAAGCGGCTTGAGAAGTGGAGTTGGCTTGAGATGACATGATGGTGGAGAGACTCGAGAGAGTAGAGCTTAGAAGTTAGAAGAGTTAGAGGAGAGCTTGTGTGGAGAGAGAGTAAAGGAGAGCTTCAAAGTGGGTAGAAGAGGGAGAGGAAAGCTTCAAAGTTCAAACTTCAAAGTGGGTAGAAGAGGGAGACACTTGAGAGTGGAGACTAGAGTGTAGAGTAGTCAATGGTCAATGGTCATGCTTCAAGCTTGAGCAATGAGCATTGAGTAGAGAGGAAAGCATTGATGATTGAGACTTGAGTAGCTTGAGCCTTGAGCTTGAGGGAAATGGAATGAGCATTAAGACTATGAGTATTAAGAGGCCCAAGGGAGCCTTTTATAGCCTCCCAAGGGCCAAGGCTCCAAAAATATGGCAGTTGGGGCTGCACAGATCCGTTGCAAACGGTCAAAAACGGGCAAAAATTTGTGTTCCGTCCGACCCCTGCCGGTCCATCCGTCCCCGGTCCGTCCCCTCTGCGACCCACCCGTCCGGCCCGATTTCCGTCCGTCCCCCGACGTTCCCTTCCGTTCCCGGCCCGGTTACGGCCGTCCCCCGGCCCTAGGGCCCGTCCCCCCCGTCCCCTGTAACTATGTCGGCATCAGAGCTGAAGAGATGGGGTACACAGCAGAGGCAGGGTTGGCATGTCCTGGCCACTCAGAGTGTGTTACACCCATCATTGGAAAGCTGCGTCTGCATATTCAGTCGTATGTGGACACAGAAGAGTTCTACATCATGCCGCTGGAAGGATGTGACGCCTTGTTGGGGATCCCGTGGATGTTCCGAGTGCATGGAGTCTTGGATGCCTATAACAAAAAGATCATTGTACAGCATAGGGGCAAAACTCACATCTTGGATGTAAAGCTTAAAGGAGAATCAATCCCTATTGTATTTGCTTTTGCTATCACTTCTGTAATAAAGAATCATCTTTCTGTGTACTTGATTTTTGCACGTGATGTCTCAGATAGTGATCAGTCAAATTTATATGTGTTAGATAAAGAAAGGTCAGCATTTTTGCAAAAGTTTTTCTGATTCATTACCGTCGCAATTGCCGCCAGAGAGACCTGAGGACCATCGGATAGATGTGGTGCTAGGGTATAGCCCACCAAATAGACCTCCCTACAGGGTTAGTGCGGAGCAGCAGAAAGAGATTATGGGCCAGCTTGAGGAGTTATTAGAGAAGGGGCTGATTCAGCCTAGTTCTTCACCCTTTTGCTCCCCAGAGCTCCTAGTGTAGAAGAAGGATGGCTCATGGCGCATGTGTATTGACTACCGTGCGTTGAATAAGAATACCATCAAGAATAGGTTTCCTATTCCTAGAATTGATGATATTCTCGATCGTTTAGAGGGTGTTGCAATTTTCAGCAAGATAGACCTTAAGAGTGGGTACCATCAGATTCGTATAAGGCCAGAGGATGTGCACAAGACTGCATTTAGAATGACATTTGGTCTTTATGAGTTTCTAGTGATACCGTTTGGTCGAACGAATGCTCCTGCCACGTTCAACAGAATGATGGACCGGATTTTCCCCTCGCATCAACAGTTTGTTGGGACGTTCTTCGATGACATGATAGTGTATTCGAAGAATGAAGAGGAGCATAGGCGTCACTTGACCATTGTGTTCGGAGAGTTGCGCAGTCACAGGCTACTTGTCAATCCTAAGAAAAGTGAATTCTTCTTGGAAGAGATCCACTTTCTTGGCCACATAGTCTCAAAGGATGGTGTTAGAATGGATTCCGCAAAGGTCGAAGCTATCAAGACATGGCCAGACTTGAAGACTGTGCACGATGTCAGAAGCTTCTTGGGATTATGTTCCTACTATAGAAGGTTTATCAGAAATTTTGCAGAGATAGCATCGCCTCTTCACGCTTTGCAAAAGAAAGGTCACTTTCAGATGGACCCAAAAAGAGATTTCAGCTTTTTGTGAAGAACACTACTACTAAGTGTGTTTATTCATAATTGTACTTAGATGAAAACTGAAAAATGAACTAGACTAGAGACAAAGACACAAGAGAGGAATGTGTGTTTGATTAATTGAATCTGTTACAAGAGGGTTTCTTATATAGAATCTGAAAAGACACGATCAAAAGACATGACCATAGGCCAATAGACATAACTCTAGGCCAATAGTCGTGTCTCTCTACTGTAGAGTTGTAACCCTTCAACGTAAAGGTGCAGCCATTCGCTGAAGAGACATGGCTATTCGCCGAACAGGTGCAACTCTTGGTTTCTGCAATAGAATCACGTAAAGAAGGTAAAGAATACGTCACAATCGTGACATTCCCTCCCATTTAAAATAAAACCCTGTTATTAAATAATTGTCATGCGTTTATCAAAAAATTCTTGTAAAAGGTTAGGGTATTGTTGCATTTCTTCATCCGTTTGCCAAGTAGAGTCTGACTCTTCAAGGTCCATTCACTTGACTAGAAACTCGGTAATAATCTTCCTTCTTGTCTCCTTTTGTCGAACATCAAGAATAAGTTATGGGATTAAAATCAAGTGTTCTTCTTCAATTTCTGGAACATAGGATGAGACATCTGGAATAATTGAATCTCCTGGGATATATTTCTTTAACCAAGAAATGTGAAATGTTGGATGAATCTTTCCCCATGCTATTGGAAGTTCGAGTCTGTAACTGACTGTAGAATACTTCTTCAAAATCTTGAAAGGACCATAATACTTGGGCCGTAACTTGGGAAAAACAGACTTTACTGTTTTGTATGGATGCGAGGCAACATATAGTAACACCAAATCTCCTTCTTGAAATTATGTATGGCGACGGTGTTTATTTGCTTGCTTTTGATAAGTCTGTCGAACATGTGCCAATCTGTCCTTGATCTGAAGAAGGATATCTTGCATTTCATTTACCAATTGATCCGCTAAAGGAACTTTATGTTGTATCACAAAGTTTGCGGGAATCAATGGTGTATGTCCAAATGCTGCTTGGAAAGGAGTCATTCCAATTGCTGAATGAAAAGAATTATTGTAAGCAAACTCCACCAAAGGCAAATATTCTTCCCAAGAATTTAGGCGGGTTTGTATGTAATGTCGCAACATTTCCTCCAATATTTGATTCACTCGTTCAGTTTGTCCATCAGTTTGTGGATGATAAGCTGAACTGAATAAAAGATTCGTTCCCAATGACTTGAATAAGGAAGTCCAAAAATGTCTTGTGAACTTGGGATCTCGATCTGAAATTATTGATTTTGGCAGTCCATGGATTCGAAATATATGTTGCACAAATAACAAAGCAATATCTGGTGCTGAAGCAGTAATTCTGCAAGGTATGAAATGTGCCATCTTTGAAAATCGATCCACAATCACCAATATCTGAGTATTGCCTTTTGATGATTTAGGCAACGTTGAAATCCATACTAATGCTTTCCCAGCGTTCATTTGGAATTGGTAAAGGTTGTAATAATCCTTGTGGTAACTGTCTTGAGGCCTTCATAGTTTGGCAGGAGTGACAAGCTTTAACAAAGTTCACTACGTCTTGCTTCATTTGAGGCCAATAAAATACAGCTGCCAATAATTTATACATTTTATTGATTCCAGGATGAGCTGTATAAGGAACTTCATGATGTTCTTGAATAATCATCTTCCTCATGCGTAAATTGTGTGGTACGCAAATTCGGTCTTCATAATATAACAGATTATCTTCTACTGTATATGCTGCAACCAGATTCATTTCTGCGTGTGTGGGAGTATTTGTGCGAAGTACTCGAAATACTTCAGCAAAATCACGATCTGTCAAATATTCATTCTTGAAACAATCAGGAATATCAAAAGTAACTGTAGATATTGCCATGTTTGTAGCTTGTGGCATTCGACTAAGTGCATCTGCTACCGAATTCTGAAGTCCTGGAACATATTCAATAGTCATGTGGAAATTTGCCAAGAATTCCACCCATCGACCTTGACGAGGATTCATAACTGGTTGTGTAAAAATATACTGCAATGATTGATGATCCGTTTTGACAATAGAGTCTGCTCCCAAAAGGTAATGTTTCCATGTACGATAGGCATGGATAATGGCGAGGAACTCTTTGTCATAGACTGGGTAACGTATCTGTATAGCAGTAAACTTTTTACTATCAAAGGCAATAACTCTGTCATTTGCATTAATACTCCACCAGAAGCACGATCTGAAGCATCTGTCATTACTAAAAATGGTTTGAGAGGATCTGCAATGGCCATGACTGGAGTAGTAGTCAAAGCCTGTTTAAGATCATTAAAAGAATTTTCTGCTTCTGAGGACCATGTAAGCTTTTCAAACTTCGTCAACTCTGAAAGAGGAGCAGCAATGTCCGAAAACTTGTAAACCTTGGTATGGTAGAAATTTGCCAAACCCAAGAATGAGCGAACATCAGATATTGTTGTTGGAAGAGGCCACTCGACAATAACTTTGATTTTTCTGAGGGTGAACTGCTATTCCATCAGCTTATATAACATGGCCAAGATAGTCGATCCGATCCTTGAAAAACTCGCTCTTTTTCTTGTTGATATAAAGCACATTAGTCCGCAATATTAAAAACACCAAACGAAGATGTTCTTTATGCTTTGCAATATTCTTGCTAAAAACGAGAATGTCATCCAAATAAATTATGACAAATTTATCCAGATATGGATCAAAAATCTCATTCATCAATGTCATAAACGATGCAGGAGCATTGGTTAGTCCAAAAGGAATTACCAAAAATTCATAATGCCCATATTTTGTTCTAAATGCAGTTTTATACTCATCACCTGCTTTGATTCTGATTTGATGATATCCAGACTTCAAGTCAATATCTTAGCACCCAAAAGTTGATCAAAAAGTTCATCAATCCTTGGGTTAGGAAATTTATTTTTGACTGTCAGTTTATTTAAAGCGCGGTAATCTATGCACGGGCGCATAGAACCATCTTTTTTCTTTACTAACAAAACTGGAGCACCAAAAGGACTTTTACTTGGACGAATATGACCTTTATCAAGCAAATCAGCGAGTTGTTGCTGAATTTCCTGAGATTCGGAATATGAGACTCAATATGGAGCTCGTGTAGGCGGAGCACTGCCAGGAATTAAATCAATAGGATGATCCACTGATCTACGAGGAGGTAAAGTGCTCGGCAATTCATCAGGAAAGAGGTCCAAGTATGGTTTATAGAATGGTTGCTCAAGATAAGCTGTTGGATTGGGTTTTGGTGTGGATTGAATTGTATCCAATGAAGCATCATCTGTGCTACGTATCATTAAGAGTGCTGTAAAATTCTCAGATTTTCGTACCATCCGCTTAACTTGTAAAGCAGAAACAACAGCTACTGGTTGTACTTGAAATAAGCCATTTATCGTAATGAGTTGACCATCCTTGCAAAGTGTTATTGAATGTCCTCGAAAACTGATAAGAGGATCATATTGGTATAACCAACATTGGCCAAGAATCATATCATAAGTTTTTTTTTTATAGAAAAAGATCCTTCTATTAGTTAATGAAAACTGCCCATAGGGCTACATCCACCTCTGCAAGAGAGGGCTACAACAAGCATGATGGGGAGACTCTCCCAATGAAAAAACAGCAAATGTACAATGGGGCTAAATCAAGAGATGGGAGGAGGGAAAAGCCACACAGGTGGACAGTAGTGCCATCTGAGCACCCCCTGGACCATGGAGTAGAACGGCCCAGGGCGCCAGAGTCGAAGGAAAGCCTCGCGGCGCTCCGGCATGCGGTCGGAGCTGCCCTGTAGTCCCTCAAGCTGTCCTCTGAGAGTATGGATCAGCTCTAGCCAAAAGTCACGAACAGTCTCTGCTGGTGGTACAAGGCGAGCCTCAAAGATGCGGAAACAACGGGCCCGCCAGATGAACCAGAGAGCTAGGCCGCTGATGAGCTCCCAACACTCTGCTCTCTCACTGCTCCACTCCTGTGGAGTAAGGTCTGTAGCAGGCTGGAGTGTAGGTCGACCCCCCTGTATCACTATCATCCTGCTGGTGGAAGATAGCTCAAACTAAAGTGCCGGGCCCCGTGAGGGTGGACCCCCCAAGTGTACTGTCGAGCCGTGGAGAGGGCAGGCATCAGCCGAAGAACTCGTAGCCACACCTGCTGGGCCGAGGGACAGTCCCAAAGACAGTGACGCTGGCTCTCCACCAACTGGTCACAGGCTGTACATGCGGCCGAGAGACCACTATGTACAAGCCAGCTCCCTACTGCTGTGGCTCTGTGTGCAACCAACCACTGGAACAAGGTGATGCGCCTCGGCTGTTTGGAGTCCCACAGCCTCTGCCAAAAAGCTACCAAGAACTCAACTGTGAGACCCTCCTCCTGCCAATGACGTGCTGCAGCGGGGCGGGCCTCACTCCGTGCTGCAAGTATATGACGTCCAAGCCGAACAGTGTACTGAAAGAAAGGGACTCCTGGGCGGTCTGCAGAAGAGAATGGGTCCCTCCAAAGCCACTCACCAGGATCCCACTGTACTCGTGCCAGTGGACAGCACTCCCAAGCTCATAGCCTCCAGTGTCCTGTCTCAAGAGCTGCTGGGTCAGGGTCTATGACGCAAGTCCTCCCACAGATGCCCACAACTCGGATCCTCTGGAAACAACACTCTGCTACCTGCGGGGCCTCTACTGCAACTCTCTGTAGTCGTCCCCCACCCTGAAGCTCGAAGAACAGGGCTGGGACAGTCTCTGAGCAAGCCCTGACTGAAATGAGAACCTCCAGTCGTGTGAAGGCTCCCATCCACCGGGGTGCCATTGTCTCGAGAGGCGTGAGCCAGTCAGCTGGAACTGACTCTGAGATGTCCTGACACATGCTCTGAACCCCTCTCATGCCCTGTAGCTGGACAACCTGCACCTCCTCTGACAAACCTGTGAACTCTAGCCAGTCCCCTAGAGAGCGCGCTGGACCTGCTGCCATGGGACCCCAAGAAACATGAGGCCTACTCCCAACCAAGTGGCCTCGCTGAGTGCTAACCATGGGGTTCCAGACGAGGGGCTGCCGTAGGCGCTCCTCCGTGCACGTCGACTGTCTCTGCTCTAGGCCATGCCGTAATAGCTCCCAAGAACGAAGCAGACTCACAGCGAATCGGTCCTCCAGTCTCCTGCTCAAACCAACTCGACGCAACTCTGTAAAGATCCATCTGGTCGAAGGTTGCCAAGGGCCTCCTGACTGAGGCACCCTGGCACGAAGCCTCTGCAACAAGAACTCCTTCCAGGGCTCCTCGCCTGGAAGAAGTCCTCTGACGACGAACTTCCCAAGAAGGGCTCTGCTCTGCTGTGCTGGATCAATGATCCCAAGCCCTCCCTGAGAACAAGGAAGTGTGATGACCGACCAAGCCACCTTGGCTCGGGCAATTTGAGTGTCGCGACCTGACCAAAGGAAGTTCCTGATCAGCCTCTGTTCCTGATCAGCCTCTGTACCTGGCTGATGCAAGAACTCGAGAAGATCCAGTAAGAAGTGATGTACCACATAGTCGCCAACAACACCTGGTTGGCAACTACTACTCTACCAGCCAGCGAAAGTCGGGCTGAGCTCCAATGTAACAGCTTTCTCCTGATGGACAGGAGAAGAGGAGCAATGTGCTGCTCGGGGGACAAATCCAAACCAACCTGACAACCCAAGTACCGAACTGCAGTCCCTGGAGGAATCCACCTGAAACCCTCTCCTGGCATCCAATCTGGCACAGGAGCACTACCAACCGAGAAAGCCACTGTCTTTCTCCAGTTGATCAGTGCGCCCGATGCACAGCAGAAGGTCTCCAAAGCCTGCCCACATCTGTGTAAATTGGCCTCCTGGCCCTCTAAGTACAAGGCTGAGTCGTCGGCAAACTCAGCGTCTAGAAGCTCATCTCCCCGTAGAGGGAGTGCTAAGCCCCTCAAACCAACCTGCTGTGACACCAAAAATCTGCTCATCGCCTCCGCATAGAACAGAAAGAGAAAGGGGGCAAGAGGACAACCCTGTCTGACCGATCGTGTGAGCATGAAGCGCTCACCTCTACCTCCTGCCAAAAGCACCTGACTGTGAGCCTGTTTGTACAAAGCTGACACCCCTCTGATCCAAGCCTCTGAGAAGCCCATCCTGCGTAGCGTGCCCTCTAGAAAGTCCCAGTCGACTCTGTCGTATGCCTTCTCAAAATCGAGAAGAAGAATCACAAGGTCCTCCCCACGGAGCCGTGCAAGGGCAGAAGCCTCCCAAAAAGTGAAGATGTTGTCAAGGATACTGCGTTCCTTGACAAAACCTGTCTGAGTCCCATGTATAAGGCTCTCCAAAAGTGGCTGAATCCTCAAACTCAGAGCCTTGGCAAGAATTTTGTAGGCTGAGTTGAGAATGGTGATGGGGCGCCACTGTCGAATCTCATCCAAGGAGCCACCCTCCTTTGGAATGAGGTAAATCAGGCCCTCACTCATGCTATCCGGCATCACTCCTATGTGCAGAATGTACTGAAAGGCACTACAAAGATCTGGGCCAAGCAGGTCCCAGTACTCCAAGAAGAAACTGGGAGTCAGCCCATCCTCACCTGGACAGCTACCACGAGGGAGGGCCCTAAGAGCCGTGTGCAGCTCCTCAAGCTGAAGAGGTAACTCAAGCCTCTGCCGCATCTCCTTAGTCACAAGACAGGGCATCTGTGCCCAAACCTACTCCCTGCATACAGCCTGTCTCTCTGACTCGGGCTCAGCCGACAGTAGCTCACGATAAAAGTCCGTAGCGACTGCACGCATATCCTCAGGCTCACAAACAACTGACCCATCGGGTCTCCTCAACTGATTGACCTTGGCATGCGAGTGCCCCTGTCACCCACCTGAGTCCACTGAGATGCCTGTCGATGAAAGGCAAACTCATGGCACCTCTCCTCTGTGCAAGCAAGCTCCTGTCGAGCCTGCTGTAACTGCTCCTCCAACCATGGACTGTCTGGATGCTGCTCCTGCATCCTCTGTAGTGAAGCAATGCCTCGTCTGAGACGCTACTCCTCCTCTCTCGCTGCAGCCCGTCGAGCCAGAGACTCCTGGAGAAAGAAGTGGCTAAGCTGAGCTAGGCCTGAGGCCACTCTGTCTGCAGGTGGAGCCTGGCTGTCCATGCCCTCTGTCCATAGAGCCTCGACCCTCTCTCTGAGTGCAGAGTCCAGCAAGACCCGCTCTGGGAAGCGAAGCATCGTGCTCCCACTCCTCTGCCTATCTGCCACTGTGAGAATCACTGGTGCATGGTCCGAGAAGGATGTCCCTGCCAGGATGCCCACTGATCCCCCCAAGTCACTGAAGTGGTCACTAGTGTAGAAGCGATCTATGCGCGATAGATTCACTCCTCCCACTCTGCGGTCCGATCTAGAGAAGGCAAGACTCTCTGGAGGCCTCACAAAGCCAGAATGCTGCCATGTATCCGAGACCCTCAGCGTCATACAAAACCTCTCCCAAGCTGCTAACTCGACTCCATGCACAGTAGCATGGCTGCCTCCGATCCTGTCAGAAGGGTCCTCCAACATGTTGAAGTCCCCTCCTACACACCACTGGTCAACCTGTGGCAAAGACTCAACAATCTGTGACCAAAACTCTGCACGAGCACTCGCCACATTGGGCGCATAGATGTTCAGGAAACCCACAAGGCTACCCTGAACCTGCAAAGTAATCCACTGAGCCCTGCCTGGTACAATAATCCCTCTGCCCACAATGGCATGCTGTAGTGAGTCCGCAATAGTCATACATACCCCACCCTGGATGCCTCCAGGTCCAAAAGCAGCTGACCAAAAGGTATCATAGCGTCCACGCAAAATCTGACCACATCGCCGAATGCGGCTCTCAAACAAATGGTGCTCCTGAAGCATAAGGAGATCAATCTCTCCTCCCACAAGGCAACGCTGAAGCTCCTGACGCAATCGGCCCCGCTGTCGCTGAAACTGGGGCCCACCTAGTCCCTGCACGTTCCACGAGACGATCCTCATGGGGAGCGAGAGAGAACAGATGCTGCCGCAGCAGCAAGACGAGCTATCTTCGAAGCAGGCTTGGATGGGGAGTAATCCGCATCCGAGCGTCCTCTAGATAGGCGAGACTGCAGTGAGTGCCTGGTCCAAGCCCAAGCAGAGCGAGCCGTGCGTAAAGCAACCTCCTCTCTCCAGGAGTCCTCATGAATGAATACATAGGAAGGCAAACACTGCGTATCAGCAAAAAAGTACACCACAATGTGTCTACATCCTGCTGAGTCTGGGGGTGTCACCGCAAACTTGGCCAGTGGCCACAACGTCTGCAGCAAATCTGTAACGCCAAGTTCTCCCATGTGGTGAGAGAACTCGAGAACCTGTGTATGCAACCATCCCACCACTGAGTCGAGGGACCACTCTGTCTCAGTCCTGCCACAGAGGGGGAAGGAGAAACCAACTGCTGAGTCCAAGGCCTCTGTCCCCCTAGCGGCGAGGAACAAAGCGTGGACTCTGAAGCAGGCTGCCTCGTGGTCTGCTGCGGAGTCGCCAAGAAAACGAGTAAACCCGTAATCGAAGAAATCCCAGCGGCGTCGGAGGTCAATGCTCGTCAAACCACGCGGGATAGCTACAAGAGAAGATGTCTGAATTTGCAGAGGGGGCCGCATGAAGGGCTGACCCTCTCTCGCTAGGCGACTCGTGGCAAAGGCGCTGCCAAGAGATCTCCTAGCCGCCGGCGAGGGTCCAGTCTCCTGAGCCGACTGAGGTACTGAAGCAGGAGAAGGGGGAGAAGGGGCTGGGGGGGGCGGGGGAGAGGAGAAGCGGGGTGGGGCAGCAGAGACATGGGGGGGGCGAGGTGGGGGGTGAGCGGTAGCAGAGGGCGGGGGAGGGCATGAGGAGGAGGAGGGGAGATCGGAAGGCCGAGCGGCTGGCGAGGGTGAAGCGGAGGTGGAGGCTGGCGAAGGAGGCTCCTCCTGCTCAAGAGGCCCGAAGCGGTTCCCCGTGGGAACCCACTGCTGCTGAGTAGGCACCTGGGGGCCACTCTGAGTGCCAGGCTGACGCTGTGGCCCCTGGCGTCGACGGCCACGGGCCTGCTGCCACCCCTCCTCCGCTGGAGCCCCAGGCTCGGAGGGTGGCGCTGAATCTGTGCTCTGTGTCGCTGGCTGTGGCTGCGGCCCAGCCTTGGCATGTTGGGGCTGAGGCTGGGGTGCGGGTCGTGGTCTCCTCCGTGGACAGGCCTTCGCTAGGTGGCCCATCTGTCTGCAAATGAAGCACTGGTTCGGGAGACCCGAGCACTCCACACTCTGTCGAAACCAACCCCCACTCACCCGAGGCAAAAGGATGACCTTCGGGAGTGTGTGGGTATCTCTGACCAAAACTCGAACTGAAGGGATGCCAGCCGCCTTGGCAGCTACTGATGCTTCCGTACGAGGTGTCTCCAGGATTGTCCCGATGGCGGAGCCAATCCTGGAGAGAAGTGGAAGGTACTCCCTCCGTAAACCCGGAAAGCAGACTGAGATGGGGATGTCTGCCTCCTCTACTAGCACATCCGAAGTCGGGTCAAAACCATGTCGCCACTGTCGACAGTGGGCGCGTGATGCTCGGATGGCCAGTGGACTCATAGCAATGACCTTGGAAGACATCTCGGAAGTCTCGAACTCAATCTGGTAGTACCCCCGTCCGAGAATCTGGACATCCAAGATCTTGCCCACCTCTGAGAGAAGGCGGGCCTGGAGAAGGTCTCGCAGCCCTCCTCTGCTAGGTCGAGTGCCGAGAACCTTGCAGATGACCGAAGTCGCCTGCAATCTCTCTACCTCTACGGCAAGGCTCGCTTGCTCTGTAGGCGAGAGAGCAAGTCGAATGGTGGGCTCAGCGGGGTCGGGCGAGGGGGCTTCATCAGAGTCCCTCTGTGGCGAAGCTGGAGCCTCCATTTGTGTCTGCTGCTGTAGGGGAGGGGCGGAGAAACGTAGTCGAAAAACGAAGCTTCTGCAGGACCGAACCCGTCACTGGTACTGGCGAGGCCCGACAAGCAGGATGGCCGTCGTGAGGTAGGATTGGGAGGCGGGGCTGGGGGGCTGAGGCAGAAAACGGGGCAGCAGGCGGGAGTGGGGGAAAGCTGGCGAGCAGGTGGGCAGGGCGGGCATAGGGCTGCGGGCAGGCTGGGCAGCGCGCTGGCGTACGCGCAGCAGGTGCGCGCGGCGAGGGCAGGGGGGGAATGGGCAACGGTGGCGCGCGAGGGCAAGGGGGGGAGGGGCAGGGGGAGGTTGCGATGGCGAGTGGGTAGCGCAACAGCAGCAGCGAGCTCCGATCAGCTAAAGAGTTTATTTAAGAGACGCTATCATAACAGGCTTTGTGTTAGGAACTTATATGCCTGATTTGATGTCTCGCACCGAGCTCTGAAACAGTCTCTCCCCATTGGGAAGATATCCACAATCCTGAAATGAGACTTGCCCCATCATATCATAAGTTGATAATGGCATTACTTCAAAAGAAAGGCTGTCTTGATAATCTTGGACATCAAATGGCAAGTGCTGAACAATTGTGTTACATGTCAAAAATGAACCATCAGCTAATTCAACATCATATGGTTGAATACTTTGAACCGTAGGCAATTTAAGTCGATGCACTATGTTGGTGCTCACAAAGTTATTAGAACAACCGCTATCGACCAAAATGTTAATCGGTTTGCCATGTATGAAGCCAAGAAGACTTAAAACCTCGTTCGACAAGGTGTTCGTGACGGGCTTAGCATTATTGGCATTTTTCATAAGAAATGTAGCCACCTTAGAAACACGAATTGTACTAACCACACGCTTGCCTTTATCTTGCTGTGGTGTAGATTGCTCAAAAGTGGAAGGTAACATTAAAGGTGTCTCTGCATTAGCATTGCGTCGCAAATTGGACGGTTGAGGTCGCTTATCACATTGGTACCATCTGTGTGGTCCACCACAAATTGTACACAATCCA
This sequence comes from Adiantum capillus-veneris, assembly GCF_014529385.1. Classification (NCBI taxonomy): domain Eukaryota; kingdom Viridiplantae; phylum Streptophyta; class Polypodiopsida; order Polypodiales; family Pteridaceae; genus Adiantum; species Adiantum capillus-veneris. The sequence goes on from NC_140941.1 coordinate 103,338,338, forward strand.
TCTTTGGACTGTTGTGAAGTAGACTGCTGAGGAGGAGCGGCAGAAGTTGAAGCTTGATTGCCATACGAACGTCTGTCTGAATATGAATTTGGCCCAAAAGTTTGACGGCTTCGACGACGTCGATTGAAAAGAGACCGATCATTTTGGAAATTAGGTCTACCGTTCTGCGCTCTAGAACTCCAAACATTAGACCTGGATGAAGAACTAGCAGTTGATTGTGACTGCATAGAATTAGGGCCATTTTGTTGTCTGCTGCCTGAATAAGAGATTTCTCGCTGGTTGCGAAAAGGAGCACGGGGTCCGCGACCAGATGGGCGATCACCGGCTCTACTAGACGGAAAATTTTCTCTACGATAGTCTCCTAATCTTTCCACATAACTGATGGCTTCTTCAAGTGTAGAGGGATTAGCCTTATGTACATCATCACGTAAAGTGGGCTCTAATCCGTCGACAAAATAGTGTAATTTGTCCTCGGGACTGAATGTCATTACCTCTAAGTTCAACCTTTGGAACTGAGATACATATGCAGCCACTGAGCCTGTCTGGCATAGGTGACACAAAGCAGAGCGTGCATGGAAATCGGCACTAGCTGGCACGAAAGCCTTACACAATGCTCGCTTGAATTTTGCCCACGTCGATGTGTGTGTGCCTAAGGCTACCCGATTTTGCCACCATAGGAAGGCGCTATCTTTAAGGAGACTAGCAGCTAAGGCCACTTTCTTGTCATCCAGCAATTCAAGATTATTGAAATACGTGTCCATTTTGCACAGCCATTGGTCAATGACTCGCTTATTATGGCGGTCATCAAAGGGTTCTGGCGGTTTAATGTCTACTTTCTTTTTATTAGATTCTGTGAGTAAGCGAAAAAGATATTGAAGTTCAGGATTATTAACTTGTTCTGGTTAATCTGGCATCGGATGATTTCCGCCCTTCACGGAAGAAGCTGCACTAGAATCGGGCGAAGAAGTCGATTGCTTCAATGATTTGACCTCTGTTGATAAGGAATGAAGTAGTGTTTCAAATTGCTCTTGACGTGACGCTTGGACTGCGAATTGTTGCCGGATAGCAGCCAAGAGTGCAGTAGCATCCATCTGTCCCTGTCCTGGGTCTGTCTCTGACATGATGAAGTCAGAGTTCGTATCGAGGCGAAGCTAAAAAGCTCCACCTTGTAGCCAAAGTTGGCGGTGTGTGAACTGGCTCTAAGAACTCTGCAAACGCCGGATCATCCTCTGTGATATCCTCGACCTCGTCGGGCTCTGGGGTAAGAGGAGTATAATCTGGCACAATTTCCTCCGCATGAAAGGGAACCAACGTGTGCGCAGTCTGAATCTCCGAAAGACTATCAACGAAACACGCTGGGATATGGTGTGCCAAGTGCGGAAAACGAGTAAGGATGAACTTGTAATGCTGTAACTCGTCCTGTTGACACTATATGGTCCCTTTCCAAATCGACCAACGCTGGAAGCCAAAGCGGCGCTCACAAATGTGTACCAAGTATTCACGTTCCAGCGGGTTCGGTGGTTCAGGAGAGTACACCGGCGATGGAATGGCTGCGGGAATGTCCGGAACTGGAATGGGTTCGGGAACAGGCGCAGGAGCAGGTTCTGGCAGAATAGAATTCTCTGGGAGAATTTCGTCTGGCACTCCGTCTACGTACGACAGGTACGGAACGGGAACATCATATGCGTCATCGGCCATGAGGCAGTAAGGCCTGCGACGCGGAGTGTGTGTCCAGAAGAAAAGAGCGCAAGCAAGCCAGCGTTGCAAAATTGCCCTGTGTTGCTGGTTCGTTGCGTAGAAAATAATGTAGATATGCTGTATAATATGGTAAGTTAATAAAACCTCTTATGGCCGGTCACTCCAATTTGGGGCGGCCGGACACTTGTAATAATGGGCAAGTTTATAAAGGGGTCAAGCAGCCAGCGTATTAACCCCAGCGTAGAGAAAAAAAAGAGGCTCTGCCAGCGTGCGATTTTAGCCAGCGAATAAACTCTAGCCAGCGATCAATTGCAATTTCAGCCACGTAATTTGTGTGCAATACGTAAAAAGAAACAGCCAGCCAGTGAATTCTATGTGTAAAACGCTGCAAGGGGTCAATCGCTGGGAAAGTAGTACCACTTGGAGAGAGTCCTGTCTCTTGGTGCCCAAAGGGTGTGTCTGTTGGAAAGACTTTTCATGCGAAAGGGTGCGAGCGGCCAATTTGAACAAGGACTCGCAAGTTGCCGGGTACGTTGCACACACACATGTCGCACACACACATCACTGTATGCTGTAGTATAGTTTAAGTATGAATTGGATAAAACACTTAAGTTACCTCATACTCAGATTCGTGTGTGTACCACCGTTCTTCTGCTGCCATACAACACGTAGAGTGTCGCGGGGAGGGTGACCAACGGCGAGGTAGAAGCCAAGTCCAAAGGCCCCGGGAAAAAAATTGCTATGATACCACTGTGAAGAACACTACTACTAAGTGTGTTTATTCATAATTGTACTTAGATGAAAACTGAAAACTGAACTAGACTAGAGACAAAGACACAAGAGAGGAATGTGTGTTTGATTAATTGAATCTGTTACAAGAGGGTTTCTTATATAGAATCTGAAAAGACACGATAAAAAGACATGACCATAGGCCAATAGACATGACTCTAGGCCAATAGTCGTGTCTCTCTACTGTAGAGTTGTAACCCTTCGGCGTAAAGGTGCAGCCATTCGTTGAAGAGACATGGCTATTCACCGAACAGGTGCAACTCTTGGTCGAAGAGACGCATCCTTTCGAGAATAGGGGTCTCTGATCTGGTACGTCTTTATATCTGCAATAGAATCACGTAAAGAAGGTAAAGAATACGTCACAATCGTGACACTTTTAGTCTCTTAAAGGAAAAGTTGACTTCAGATCCAGTAATTGTTTTGCCAGATCTCAAGAAGTCATTTGTGGTCCAGTGTGACGCGTGTGGCAATAGCATCGGAGCAGTGTTAATGCAAGATGGATGGGTAGTAGCTTATGAAAGCCGAATTTTGCAAGGGCCAGAGAGGACTATGCAAGTCTATTAGAAAGAGCTCTTGGCCGTGATTCATGCGCTTTCTAGCTGGAAGCACTACCTCTTAGTTGCTGATTTTGTTGTCCAAACAGATCATCAGACCTTGCAATACTTCTTGACACAATCAAAGTTATCCGAAAAGCATATGCGATGGGCAAACATTCTTTCCATGTTCCGCTTCCAGATTATGCATGTGGAAGGCAAGAAGAATGTTGTGGCTGATGCGTTATCAAGTAAGCCACAGATTTCAGCTGTGTCAATTCCTTATCATCATGAGTTAGATGACATGAAGGAACAGTATGCTACTGATGAAGATTTTGCAAGGATCTTTGAATAGTTACAAGAGGGGCAACATCACGAGCACTACCTCCTCAGAGATGGTTTTATGATGATGCATGGCACACTTTGTGTCACTAGGCCACTACAACATAAGGTCATGGAAGAGAGTCATGTCCCACCGTATGCACGGCATCGTGGCATTGATGCGACAGTTAAAGCGGTAGAGACATTCTTCTATTGGCCTACCTTGAGGAGAGATGTGGATGCCTTTGTGCGAGCATGCATAGTTTGCCAAAAGGTCAAGTTTGACAGGCAAAAGGCACCAGGGCCGTTACAACCACTGCCGATTCCGGATAAGCCATGGGAAAGCATTGCTATGGACTTTATCTTTGATCTTCCAAGAACGCCCAACAGGGAATGATGGTATATGGACCATTATCTGCAGATTCAGCAAGCAGGCCCATTTTATCCCTATCAGGAAGAAGATAAAATCTGACCAGATGGCACGCTTGTTCATGTACAATGTGTTTAAGTACCATGGTATACCACAATCGATTATCAGTGATCGTGATCCTCGCATGACCAGTTTATTCTGGAGAGGATTGTTTGAGAACATGGGCACTACGCTCAAGTTCTCGTCTTCATTTCATCCACAAACTGATGGACAGTCAGAAGAGGCTAATTCTATTGTCTTAGATCTGCTGAAATACTATGTGTCAGATAATAAGGGCAAGTGGGAACAGTATTTGCCTATGCTTAAGTATACATACAACAATACAGTGCATTCGTCAACTGGCAAAGCACCTTTTGAGGTTTTATGAAGCGGCAAAAAAGTTCCTCCCATTTTGCATACAAAGGACAAGATCTTTGAGGCAAATCGATATGTTGAGAACATGGATGAAATGTACAAGAAAATTAAAGTTGAAGACTCAGGCAAAACAGAAAAAGACTGTTGATCGTCACCGTCGTGAATTGTTGTTATCACTTGGTGATTGGGTTCTGTTAAGGTTCGAAAAGGCAAGGCTAAAGAAAATGAAGGGCAAGGAACGGTTGTTTCCTAAGCTCAGTATGCGTTACTATGGGCCTTTTCAAGTGCTTGACAAGATCAGTGATGTGGCTTACAGGCTCAAATTGCCTAATGCGTGGAAGATTCATAATGTGTTTCACGTGAGTCTTCTAAGACCCTTCATGGGTGATGTGCCAAAAGATATGCCAGATGAGGATCAGCCAAAAGTTGAAGAACTTGATGAGATCCTGGTACATAAGGACAGAAAAGTTAAAGGACAAGTTGCAAGACGCTATTTGGTGAAGTTCAAGAACTATCCGCCTATGGATGCAAAGTGGATGGAAGAGCATGAACTATCAGAGTCACCAAATGTATTGCAGCTTTACCTTGAAGCCTTTCGGTTACAACCTACTTATGCCCCAACCCAACGAGTGCAAAGGAGGGGTAATGATAGAGCTAGCACATCAAATGTACATATGAATTCAGTGTAATAGATGGAAATGACAAAAGTATGAAGGTCTCATTAAGTCATTTGTATCTATGTGTTACGACCTTTATTGCGGATACATGCGATGATAAAAGAGTGTTAATAGCACAAGATCATCAGTGGCGTGTATTTATGGTATGCAATCGAGGACGTTTGCGATTTCAAGAGGGGGGGTATGTCACGAGGACGTGGCAACAGCTAACTTTAGTTGTTGATTTCTTTCCCCTGGGTTTTGTTTTATTTTTGAGACCCTCTTTTTGAAGTAGCAAACGGTCAGACATTGTATGGCCAATGTGAACGGTAGTTTCACCCGCAGATGGGTAGTGGTCGGCACTGGAATTCGTATAATAAGAGGATGTCTAGGCTCAGAGCAAGATTATGTAGGTCCCTCTGTCGTACTTAGCAAGTTGGTGGATACCAAGAAGTGAACTCAATAAAGGCATACACTCAAGGTGGGACTACCAGCAGAAAATATCCGACAGTTGGGCCACATTGCATTTCCTAAAATTTGGGGAAATGCTATTTTGGGCCGCAAAATGTGTTTGCGTCATTACCTCCGGTATGACTAGGGATACACTTTACAACTCTGCCGCGAAGTCAACTGGGCGACTAGTCGGGAGATTTTTAGGCGACAACCCCGAAACGAGCAAAAGCTTGTAAATGTGCCAAGTGGCACATTTATGTGCACCTGCCTCATGCAGAAGAAGTGGCGCTGAAATTTAAGAGAGGGGAGGCTTCATTATGCATTTTGTCACAGGTTAAGAGCTATGGAGTGCTTTCTTTCCCTCTCATGTACAGTGTGGTGCTAGGAGTGATGCCCTATACGCTACACACTGCTCTCTCTCCCCTACGTGCAGTTATGTGATGCCCCACAAGAGGGCTCTTCATTTGACTGATGTACAGCTGTGTGGGTTCATGCTTTTGTGCTGAGGCAAGAGCCTCCTTGAGCAGGAACAGGGGTAGCTAGCTGCTACTCCAAAGCAGGCACCGGTGAGGGTCATAACCTCACCGTACACGTGCAAATTCAGCGCTGAGTATGCGAAGAAAATTGACTGTTTTTCAGCCATACGGACGCCAGAACCCTTGGGAATCGTGCCCCACTGGCAGAGGACAGGTAGGGGACTGTTTAAGGCTGAAAACAGGGCAAAAACCAGTAAATACAGCGAGCTGAACTTACTGTTTTTGGGCTGGAATCAGAGGGTATACACCAGTAGAAGTGAGTTCTAGCAGGGGAATTGGTTTCGCGCAAGTTTTGGGCCTGTTATGCTGCCGAAATGTGGCCAAATCATGTAGTATCTAGAGGGATACACGTAACAGATTTCCAGGACTCTACTTTGTCATTTACCCTCTCAAAGAATAAAGAAATATCGAAAGGGGCGCCAATTTTGGGGCCTACAGGTTATCGGCGTCTGCTCGGAGCATTCTAGCTTCCGAGCCGTGTGTGTGATTAAGTGTTAATTCATGTCGCAGGTTTCGTTTGTAAAGTGCTCTGTGTATGTGTCTAAAGTAAAGAATTTCGGGTGAAAGCCAAAGCCTACCGCCCCACGGGCCGGTTTCACCATCTCTTGACGCTCCGCCTGAGTAGGCCAAGGCAGGCCATACTCTCTGTTGGAATCTTCGTTGTGATCCCTTGCCGCATCTCCGGATGCAGACGGAGTTGACTGATCCTTGCGTGAAGCCATAGGTGCCGCAGAAAAAAAAAAATTTGGGATCGGATTTCCCGTAGAAGAGAAATCGGCCGTGCTTTGATACCACTGTAACAAACTTGGACACCAAGTCAAGAATCGACCGCGACAGCACCAAATAACCACTTCAAAACAGTTCACAATTCACAATAGATTTATGGCCCAGTGGAGTTCCGTGTCTAGAGATATTGGCCCCAAAGACTGGCGCCCCTTTCGGTATTTCTTTTTATATTAATCTCAGTTCAAAGTACAAGAGTGGTTGGGTCTCACTCTCAGACTCTGCGTCCAGATGCTCTGAGAAGTGAGAGAACAACTTCACTTATAAAGAGTTACAAGGGTTGCCAAAAGCAGAGCCCCAAAAGCTAAAAATCAAAAGCCCTCTTTTTAAAATAAAGCAGCTCTTTCTTTCTCTGTCACTTATACTTTAAAAGAAATAAAGCGAGTCAACTTTAGCCTTCTAAAGTAATTTCAATAAAACTCCAGCGTAGCCAAAAAGCAAGACCAAAAGCTGGCGCAAAAACCATAGTTACAGGGGACGGGGGGGACGAGCCCTAGGGCCGGGGGACGGCCGTAACCGGGCCGGGAACAGAAGGGGACGCAATGGGACGGCCGGATTTCGGGCCGGACGGGCGGGTCGCAGGGGGACGGACCGGGGACGACCGGGGAGGGGACTGGGAACGACCGGAACGGCAGGGGTCGGACGGGAACGGCAGCAGTCAGGCGGCCGAAAGTTACCGTTTATGACCGTTTTAAACGGCTCTGTGCAGCCCAATTGCCACATTTTGGGGGGCCTTGGCCCTTGGGAGGCTATAAAAGGCTCCCTTGGGCCTCTTAATTCTCATAGTCTCGTTCCAATTGGCAATTTCCCTCAAGCTCAAGCTTTCCTCTCTACTCAATGCTCATTGCTCAAGCCTCATAGCCTCATTGAGTCATTGCTCAAGGCTTAAGCATGACCATTGACTACTCTACACTCTAGTATCTACCCTTGAACGTTGAGTCTCCACTCTCAAGTCTCTCCCTCTTCTACCCACTTTGAAGTTTGAAGCTCTCCTCTCCCTCTTCTACCCACTTTGAAGCTCTCCTCTACTCTCTCTCCACACAAGCTCTCCTCTAACTTCTAAGCTCTACTCTCTCGAGTCTCTCCACCATCATGTCATCTCAAGCCAACTCCACTTCTCAAGCCGGTTCTTCTCGAAGGAGGCCTGCCGTGCAAACGTGGTCGTGGTGGGATGAAGTCGACTTTAGCTCACGTGGCAAAGGTGGCGGTGCAAGACCATGGACGTGCAAGCTATGTCCATACAAGAGATCGGGTGGTTCAAACAAAGTGCGAGCCCATCTTCTTCATGAACCCGGTCACGAGGTGAAGTTTTGCCCTCATGTAGCTCCCGAGAAGACGTTGGATCTTCTTGAGAAGCTCACGGTGTATGAGGTTGCGGAAGCGGCCAAGAGGGGCCGTTTTTTGCCGTTGATCCCTCTGCCACGGCGACACCGCAAGAGCAAAGGGAAGCCAACCTTGACGACATCTCTCAAAGCTTCAAGAGCCATGCATCTATACCGTCCTCTTCCGTTCCGAATCGCCAAAGCACTCTCAACGAAAATTGGAATCCTAAATTGAAGGAAGAGGTGGATAGGTCGGTAGCCCGATTCATCTTCCACGACCACATTGCCTTCCATGCTTCGCGGTGAGTTTCCCTTGGCATATGCACATTGCAATCTTCCATTTTGTATTCATAATGGGTTATAACTTCTCGACTCTCGACTCTCCATACTAACACAACATGCTCTATTTTGTGTGGATAGGTCTCCATACTTTCGAACCATGGTTACGAAAATAGGGGAATATGGCTCCTCTTATGTGCCACCTTCATCGGAGAGGCTTCGCACCACCCTCCTTGACAAAAAGAAGCTTGCCGTGGAGCAAGCGGCCCAAGCAACAAAGGATTTGTGGGAGACCAATGGCGTCTCTCTCCTTGTAGATGGATGGAGCGACACCCGCAAGCGGTCCATCCACGGGGTGGTGGCCTACTCTCAGGGGGAGATGTACTTTGTGGAGTCACATGATGCATCCGATAGTGGCAAGGCCGCCGAGATGCTTGCTGCGGAGTGGACAAGCACCATCGAGATCACCAGCCCGGAGAATGTCCTTTGTATGGTTGCAGATGGAGAGGCGTGAAATAGGGCAGCCGGAGCTATCATTGAGGGCATGTATCCCAGCATCCATGTCACATTTTGCATGGCGCATTGCCTCAATAACCTCCTCAAGGACATAGGGAACTTGTCATGGATTTCACCCACCATTGGTGACGCCTCTCGAATTGTCTCCTTTGTGCTCAACCATCAAAAAGTGCGCCATGAATTCTCAAAGAGGAGCCACTTGTCCTTGCTCAAATATTCAGAGACAAGATTTGCATTCAATTGGCTTATGCTAGGCCGCTTGTCTACATGTGGCAGAGCCTTAAGGGGCCTCTTTCTCAGTGATGAGTTCCAAGCCATGCCGGAGTCTACATCAGCAGTAGGATTGAAATGCCGAGAATGGGCCGACGACGCCGCTTGGTGGGAGGAGGTGAAGACTCTTGACGCCATGGTCAAGCCTATTCTACACCTACTTCGAGTGGTGGATGGCTTGTAGCCATGCATTGGCAAAGTCTACGAAGCCATGGATCGGATGATAGAGGCACTTGAGAAGCTTGTGCCTGACCCTGTTCAGTATGCGGAGATTCATGGCTTGTGTGAGTCGAGGTGGAATGGATACTACTCTCCACTTCATGCGGCAGCTTATGTGCTTGACCCTGAGTTTCAGGGAAGGCATCAAAGAGACCGACAAGGAGGTGAGCAAAGGATGGCGGCTTGCATTGGAGCGCCTTGAGCCTAGCAGTGACATTGGGCGCAAGATTAGAGACGAGCTACTCAACTACAGGCAAAAGAAGGGCTCCTATGGATGTGTAGATGCACAGCTTGATCGCAACAAGATTGGCTCGGTTTTGTGGTGGGAGGACTATGGAGGAGATGGCCCACATTTGCAGCACTTGGCTGTTCGTGTCCTTAGGCAAGCATGTACCACTAGTTGCTTGGAGCAACTATGGAGTGTGTACAGCCACATTGCCTCTAAGAAGAGGAATCGCCTTGGGGTTCAGAGAGCCAATGATTTGGTGTTTGTGAGCGCTAACTTGCACATGCTTGCCAAGAGCGTCACACACAAGGCAGATCCTTTCACTGAGTGGGAGATGGCACAAGAGAATCCATCTATGGCAGATACTCTTTTGGAGGAGTTAGAGGAGGACTTCGAGCCTCAATGCGAGCCTCCCGAGCCCTCATACGTCACTGACGACCTCGACTACGACGACAATATGGAGATTCAACAGGCGAGCACTTCTTGAGTTTGATGATCATTGATCACTCGACTCTACGACTCTACCGCATACATAGCCCTTTGTACATTTTGTTATCCTTGAGGCCTCAGGCTTGTCCCAAGTCCTTTAGGCTTTTTGACTCTTGAGCCCTTGTGGCATGCACTTCTCATTTTGTATCCATCAATCATCGATGTTTTATTAGCACATTCAACCTTTATGACTCGTGTTCTTTGGTCTATTTAGTGTAAATTTATGGTCAAAGTGATGCTCAATGTGTGTGGCATGTGTGTAGGTCGAAAAATGCCAAAAAAACTCTCTTTTTTTTTTTGCCGTTCCGACCCCCGTCCTCGTTCCCGATCCCGACCCGCTGTCCCATGTAACTATGGCAAAAACTGCCGTGCTGCCGGAAATCTCGCCGCAAATCGCGGGCTGCCATGTCAGTAGTTGTACGGACTATAGGGTTAGGATTAGGTTAGGGTTTCAGCAGAAGTTAGGGTTTGGCAGAAATTAGGGTTAGGGTTTTTGGCAAAAATTAGGGTTTCAGTCCTAGTCATCAAAACCCTAATAATCGGGCAGCCACGTCATCACTTTGTGACAATTACCGCACCATGATGGTTGGTCACACTTTGGCTAGGCTTTATGCATCGATTTTTGAGCATGAGAGTGGATATGCAGAGAAAGAGGGCATACGGGCAACAGAACAGGCAAGTTTCAGGAGAGGTTTCTCCACTCCTGACCAGATTTTGACACTCAGAGCTATTATTGAGGAGGGTAGACACCATGGCAAGAGGATTTATTGTAGCTTTGTGGAATTCCGCAAAGCCTTTGATATAGTGCCACGAGCCAGACTCATACGCAGATTGCACGACATGGGGGTGCCCACAGAGCTGATTTGGGGGATCTTAGCTTTATACAGCACAGTGGTAGGACGGATACGCACTACTCAAGGCATGTCCGACATGGTTCACTCCACCACTGGGGTGAAGCAGGGCTGTCCCCTATCTCCGACTCTCTTTAAGATATATGTAGATGAGTTTTCAGATTATGTACAAACAGAGGATGATAGAGATGCTCAGCTTGCAAGGACATTGATTCCGTTGCTATTATATGCCGATGATATTGTGTTGATCTCAGATTCTCCACACGCGATGCAACGTCATTTGGATGCATTGCATGTATTTGCACAAGACAGTGGATTGTCTGTGAACCATGGTAAGACCAAGGTAATGGTGTTTAACACTACGCCGCAGTGGGTAAGGAGGTCCGCCCCCACTTTTACTTATGGTCGAGAGATTGTGGAGTATGCAGATACATATACTTATCTTGGGGCGGTTTTCAGTGGTCCAATATTTTCCTTGAGGCGTTCAACAGATACGCGACCGGAGCCTATGCAACATTGGGGAGACTTGAGGATATGTTCACAGGTTCAGTTCCAAGAACCTCGGACAAAGCTTTGGCTCTTTGATACTTTGGTGAGTTGGTGTCTATGATTTCTTGGATGATTAGGGCCAAGGTCTCAGTACCAGATGACATTGTTAGGGCGGAGCTCATTGCTCCTCCATTGGTAGTGGAGGCACTCACTCGATCAAATTCATTTATGCATAGCACCTGGGCTATCCCTAGCAACAGATATGCTCGATTAGCACTAGAGTCTTCACGACAACTGGCATTGCAAGGAGATAGATCATGTTGGTATGCAAAGATGGCATCTTGATTTCAGTTACATGGCTTTAGGATGGATCGGCTACCCCCATTTCAGTACTCTCTAGATGCACCCTCCATCTCCCTCACTAGGGTAGAGATTACCAGGCTCATCAGACAACTTGATTCAGTTGGATACAAAGAGGACATAGATACAACCTACACATGAGTTGGATACGAAGATGGATTTCTATAGAGAGCATCTTCTCCAGCTCACGGAGAATGGTTTTGTGATCATACCAGGATACATGGATACTCATCTATCCCATGCAGGATACATGGATACTCATCTATCCCATGGGATACAATGTGCTATTGGTCAGATACGCACATCAGCTAGAGATCGAGACAGGCAGATTTAGAGGAGTACCCGTTGAGTCCAGGATTTGTCAGTTGTGCCAGATAGAGCCCGAGACAGAGCTACATTACATATGTCACTGCTAGAGTCATGAGACACCAGGATCAGAGATGCCTCGGATTATACTTACTGGAGATTCGCAGACACGGAGAGGATCTCTTGAAGAGGGGCACAATGAGAGAGATCCAGCAACAACGGCAGATTACAGATTTCTTTCAGTCACAAACAGAGGAGTTCGAGCAGTCCCCCACAGCATAGCAGCACCAAAGGCACCAGAGGCATACTGCTTGATCGGGCGATAGAGTTGGGGCAGTCCCATCGCCCACGGATGAGGGTGCCCTCTCGACATCGACGCAAATTGCGATAGAGGATCCATACCATACTGGCGCGACATAGGAGCCATCCAGACAGAGTGCTTACCTTGGAGGACATTGAACCTGTATAGCCTTTTGGATACTGATGTATATGTATATGATGCCTCTATTGACAGAGAGCTCCATTGTATCAAGTCACCCTTTGTATTCCCTTTGCATCAGCTTTCACCCCACCCCTACCTACTATTTTCTTTTCAGTTCTTTGACTTTTTGTACCCAGACCTGGTATTAGATTCACCACATGTAGCCTTTTTGTCTCATAGGTCATATGGCCTTTTGAAGACGTTAATACTACATTTCATCTCTCTCTCTCTCTCTCTCTCTCTCTCTCTCTCTCTCTCTCTCTCTCTCTCTCTCTCTCTCTCTCTCTCTCTCTCTCTCTCTCTCTCTCTCTCTCAAAAGTTCAATGATTTTGAAGTTTCTATTCGTGTGTTGCTATTGATTTCTCGCTTGGAGTGTCCAAGCCTGTTACAGTACCCCGGCCGAGGGGCCTAAAACCTTATTAAAAAAAGCCATAACAAAGATTTGCATAGCCAATTGATGACGTAGCAAGCTGTACAAACATCAGGTAATTGTGTTGACAGCTTCTGACGTGGCACACCATATGGTTAGCGACGCTAGCTTTTGGGGCACCAAATGCTTTTAGAACTTATGCTTTTCATGTAACTGCTTTTGAGCAAGGCAAGGGGCCTTTAAAAGAGTGCCAGGGCCTCTTCTCTTGGCAGATTAGCTTGGAGCTTACAAGAGAGAGAGAGGACCCTTGGACTTTGTACTTTGCGGAAGCTTAATAAATAAAGAAATACCAAGAAGGGGCGCTAGTCTTTGGGGCGAGTGCTTCTGGGCACAGAACTCCGTCGTGTCATGTCGTCTCTCTCCCAGTTTTGTTTAGTTTCTCACATGTGTTGCTCTAGATCTTCGACTTGGAGTCTCCAAGTCTATTAGAATGGTATCAGAGCACAAACGATTCTTCTTCTATGAAGGATCCGATCCCTTTACTTGCAGCACACATGATTCAGTCGACAAATCCCACCAAGAGGAAACTGTCGTTGTAAGTCACTTGGGCGACGAAGAAACCAACAAGGATTCCAATGAGAGACGACCCCTTTCCGAGGAATCGGAAGAGGAGTTGGGTGCGCTTCCACCCACAGCTTATGAAAGAATGGAGATGTAGCGTCAGCAGCAAGTCGACAATTGTGCTCGACACATGCTATGGTACTCCAAGGATCCCCAGTACGCAAAATTTTTGGCAAAGCATCCACTTGACGAGATGCACTCTAAATGGTGTGTCGCCATCCATTCACCTCTCACATCGACTCTAAAGAAGAAACCTATACCGACGGCATCTAGACAGAGAGTGTACTTAGAGGATGAATTTGATGAAGCTATAGAGTGATGAATCAACAGACTCATGATGACCAAGAGGCAATCGTGGAAAAAGAGTTGAGTAGCACACTATCTCGGCTACTTGGATCGCAAATCTACCTTTGAGGCCACCAATAAACCAAAGAAGCGTGTTCGCTTCAAGGATGATCCCAATTCGTCATCGTCCTCTTCTAACAGTTTGGAAAATTCCTCTTCCTCTGACTCCAATGACGAGAGCAGAAAAGACAGGACCCAGACAAAGACTCATAAAACAAGAAAGGCAAGAAGAAGGCAAAGAAGAGCAAATCCCGCATGAAGTCTCGGAAGCATTTTGACAATTCAGATGAGGATTTTTCATCCTCAAAGAGTTTAGATTCCGATGAGCCAATGTACATGACGAAGAGAAAATATATGCACGGAGCAAACCATTATGACTACCTTGAGGATAAGGGCAAAAAAGCCAAGGATTTTAAGGAGGGTGGGCAGGCTCTAAAGTTTGATACGTTTTCATTAGGCTTTAGGGATACCCACACAGCCCTCACTTTTATCCAACAGTTTGACATCGCCTTTTCAGGCGAGCGTTACTCAGAGCACTCCAAGGTACGAAGAGCGGTGTCATATCTGAAAGGGAATGCCCAAACATGGTCTACCCTATTGTTACGCATGGAAGCATCGACTAAGTGGTTGCAATTCAAACAAGTCCTCACTTCTTCATGGCTCACACAGGAATACGAACAAGAAGTGATCACCACTTGGAATCATCTGAGGATGACACATTGGATACCTATTGCCACAGATTTTGGGATACTTTTCTACCTGTTTCTTCCTTCAAAAAGATAACCTTCAAGCAACAAGTTGAGCAGTTCTGTTGTAGACTTCCCAAAAGATAGGGAGTTATTGCCTACAAAAGGAGTTCCGAGTCCATGCAATGGCTTATGGAACATGCCAAACAAGGGTTTGCTATGCATGCTAGCACACTCAGCTACCCTAGAGATAGACTCCTGGCAGTCAAAACTAGACAAGAACCGACTAATGGTAACAAGAAGAAGGGGAACACAGAGAAAAAGAAACCATCAAGCCCTAGATTGTTAGCAGAGCAGTGTGTTGAGTACTACAAAGAAGGCAAGTGTTGCGGATGCAAGGAACAAGGGCATGTTCTTGCCAAGTGCCCTAACAAAGCGTCCGATGATCCGGCCATGAACAAGCCAGAGAGTTCCAAAGCAGCAGAGGAGCAAGCAAAGAAAGGAAAGACCAAGGTAGGACTAGTACAGAATTTTATGGGGACCGACCCAGAACATATGGATGAAAGTACAGATCTCTGCAGAGCGTAGGGCAAAGTATGAGATCAGGAAGCCCTTATCTTCTTTGACAGAGGAGCCAAGACCAACTTCATGTCGACTGAATTGGCGGCTCAACTTGGAATTACGCCTCAAGAAATGGGACCACCAGACGAGGTAGTTCTAGCGGCACCAGGACAGGATGTTGCCATTACACAAACTTCGGTTGCATTGCCAAGGGTATGTAGGGCAGGAGGATCTCTACATTATGCCTTCGGAAGGGTGTGACGTCCTTTTAGGAATCCCCTCGTGCCATAAGAACGGCATTGTGGTCGACCACAGGGCTAGGAAAGCAACAATGAAGAATGAAAAGGGTATAGATATAGTACTTAATGTAAAATTAAAGGGCGAGCCCGTCCCACTTGTATCGGCTTCGGCCGCTTCAAAATAAATGTAATCCAGTCTGTTTGTTTACTCGATCTACTTGAATGAGTTAAATGACAATAAAACGTCCAATTTGTCAGACCTTGAGTGAAAAGTGGCTATCATCAGATCAGGATTGCTCCTGAAGATGTAAACAAGACCGTGTTCACGACGTCCTTGGATTGTGCGAGTATTTGGTGATGCCCTTCGGTCTCACGAATGCTCCTACAACAATCAATAGGATGCTGGACAAGATTTTTAGAGAGTTCCAGTCATTTGTGGGTAGCGTTTTGTCGACCGCAGCGTATTCTCCAAGAGTGAGGCAAAGCACAGACGCCATCTGTTACAAGTTTTCCAGGCACTACAGCAACGTCGACTGGTGGTTAATGGGAAAAAGAGCAAGTTTTCCTTGCCAAAGATACACTTTTTGGGACACATTATCTCTACAGACGGTGTAAAAATGGAACAAGCCAAAGTTCAAACCATTCAAGATGGCCATTTGAAGAGTGTGTTAAGTATGGAGACTAATTTACCCCTTGTAACTTTTAATCTCAAAAACGCACATTTGTAAGGCCCTCATTATGAGGAGAAGCCATCGTGCGTAAGAAAATCACTCGCCGGAAAACCAAAAATTCACGCCTAGTCTCGAGCAAAGCCAGAATATTTGTCACATGACACATCCCAACCCTATGTGTCCGTGGACAAGCTACACCATAGCAGGGTTCCCGTTAGTCAAGTCAGTTTAGATTAGCAGCGATCTGGCACTTTTGTGAGTCTATTCGTAGACCGTGCATGCCCAATCACTTAGCATAGATGCATATCCTCTGGTTGCACACAACATGATCATCAGTATTCCCGTCAGAATCCATCAGATTCAGTTAGGGGATTTTTCCAGTGCATTTAGTCTATTTTCCCTATTTTTGGTATTTTCACTTATTATTTTTAAGTGACTTTCCAACAAAAGTAGGTAGGGCAATTTTGCTAAGTTTCTATATAAGCAAACCCAAGTTAGCACTAAATGGCAGAAGAGGCAACAGGAGCTTCCCGCTCAACAGGCAACTTCTCAGCAGTACCCCCCTTAGCACTTAGCCTCGCCATCTGGATTCCTCCCCTTGGCGTTTTTTCCCAGATCTAGCCATCGCCATCCAAGCCACCTTCTTGCCTGGCGTTTCCACCATCAACTGGCCGCAGTCTCAACCTCTCACTAACGCCAGCCATACCTGCAATTCAGCAGCGATTCCAGTCATAAAAACGCAGCCATAACAGGTTTTACAGCAGAGGATTCAGCCCATAAAAACGCAGCCTTGACCTCAGATCATCAGCGGTTTTAGCATGCGAAAACAGCCACCTAAAACGCAGCTTTGACCCTGGTTTTTCCAGCGTTTTTATTCAGCCCTAAGTCCCTCGCCAAAACAGGGATTTTCAGCCATGTGAAGCACCCCCAAGACCACTCAGCACCTCAGCAGTTTCCCCCTTTTTGACAGCAAATAGAAGCAAACCATTTCAGCCCCGAAATACAGTCCAAGAATTTCAGCAGTTAGAAGACCACAGATTTCAGCCACCAAGTCGTCGTCGTCATCACCGTCGTCGTCGTCGGCATAGTCCCATTGCATCAATCCATTGCATTCGCATTATACACCTTCGTGCAATCAAAGTAGACCACTCTCGCCGACGAGAGTGGGGCCTTCGGAGGAGGGTTTTACAAACTCTCGGGTGTCGTATCTCTTCTCTCTCCTTCTCTCAGTCTCATTCACTTGCACGCACAATATCCACTCACTTTGTTCGTGACCACAGCACTCTACAAGACGGAAGGCTCTCTCCTTCCCTAAGAACTAAAAGAAACCTTGAGCAATAAAGATCACTAATATTGAGAAAATACAACATTCATTCCGCTGCACATTACATTGGTATCAGAGCTTTGGAAGTGTTCTGCATTACTCAAGGAAAGAACCACAAGAATCTTTTTGCTTGTTGCGATCCCACGAACCCAAGTTTACTTGGGCGTTCGATTCCTAATCGTGTTTTGTTGAAGAGTGACAGAAATCCCAAGAAAGAAGGGCTTGTCCAGCCTCCCCTTGTGTCTCTTTTCACTCATTGAGAGCGGACCATGCACTTAGCGGCCGGCCAATCGACGTGAGGTGGGAAAAAGCAACCTTGGTGTGAGCGCAAGGCTGCCAAGGGGTGCGCCCGCAGAAAAGAGTAGAACTCGGGTGAAGAGAAGATCCTTCTCCAACACGATTTGCAAGCGAAAGAAAACCTCAAGAACCCCAAGAACCCAAGACCCTCAAGAATCAAGAACCTCAAGAACCCAAGATTCTCACGAATCAAGGACCTCAAGAACCTCAAGACCCTCAAGAACCCAAGTTCCTCGCGAGCTTAAGACCCCAAGATCATAGTGCATGGTCGTCACCCGAAGCGGAATGGATACTTCGCATACAGGTGATGAGCATGAGAGAGGCGACGAAGACTCGTCCCCACCCGCAGATGATTTCTTCAACCCTCCTACTTCGCCATCTACGCCACCAGACCCTATGGAGGCAATGATGAAGCAGATGATGGCCATGATGGATAGACAGGAAGACAAGCGCCTTGCTTTAGAACGCGAGCGCGACGCAAGAAAAGAAAGAAAAGAACTAAGGAAGGAAGAAGCGGCAACACGAAACGCAGCATTGGAGGCCGATCGTGAAGCTCGTAAATTGGCTTTGGAGGTCGAGCGTGAAGCTCGACGAGAGCTACGCACTCAAGAATTGATTGCCCAAGTCCTAGCCTCGAAGACCGAACCACCCAAAGATCGTGGGAGTTCATCAAGTGGCGCAAGCCACGACGCGGATTCCAACCATCCAGTCACAAAAAAGTTGATTTTCAGTAAGTATGACGGTAAGATGGATGCTACAGTTATTCATTCTTGGTTGTGTCACAAAGTGATGACGTGGCGGACAGCAAAAACCCTAATTTCTGTCAGAAACCCTAAAATTCCTGCAAACCCTAATTTTTGCCAAAAACCCTAATTTCAAGAAATCGCGGAGGTTGAAAAAAAAAATTTAAAAATTGAATGATGAGCGACGCGAATTTCGCTTTACAAGAGAATGCTTTTTTTTAACAAAAAAAAAGGAGAACTTGAGAGAGAAGAGCTTTTGAACTCTTATGCTTTTTATTTTAAAAGCTTTTGGGGCTCTGCTTTTGGGCATCCCTTGTACCTTTAAATATGTGGAGAGGGCCTCACTTCTCAGAGCATCTGGACGCAGAGTCTGAGAGTGAAACCCTAACCGCTCTCTTGTACTTTGATGATTGATTAATACAAAAAGAAATACCGAAAGGGGCGCCAATCTTTGGGGCCAATATCTCTAGGCACGGAACTCCGCCGGGCCAGTGCAAATCTATTGTGATCTGTGAATTGTTTTGAAGTGGTTATTTGGTGCTGTCGCGGTTGATTCTTGACTAGGAGTGTCCAAGTCTGTTACAGTGGTATCAGAGCACGGCCGATTTCTCTTCTACGGGAAATCCGATCCCCGAATTTTTTTTCCGCGGCACCTATGGCTTCAGGCAATGATCAGTCGACTCCCTCTGCATCTGGAGATGCGGGCTGGGATCACAACGAAGATTCAGACAGAGAGTATGGCCCGCCTCGGCCTACTCAGGCAGAGCAAAGAGAGATGGAGCGTCGTCAATTGATTGGCGATGCAACAAAGATGATGCTCAATTTTGCCAAGGACCCAAAGATGGCAAAATATATGAACCAGACCTCTTTGGAAGAGGTACAAATGGAGTGGCAAAGAACCACAACACCACTCCCGAAACCCGCTCTCAAGAAACCTTCTGCCTCCAAGAAAATATACAGAGAAGGAACTGGAGAACGTGGTTGATGCACGGATTGCTCAGCTTTTTGACGTGCAAAAGAAAGGCAAAAAGCACGGCAAAAAGCAAAAGAAAGACACTGACTTCCCGGGATATTTAGGTCGTCGGTCGACATTTGACAAGGCAAAGAAACAGAAAAAGCGTGTTCGATTTGAAGGAGTACCCAGTTCTTCTTCTTCTTCTTCTTCTGACAGTTCTTCTAACTCTTCAAATTCGAGCGAAGAAGACAGAAAAGGCAAAAAGCGAAGCAAGACACAAAGCTTCGGAAAGGGCAAGAAAAAGGCAAAGAAGGCTACATCTCGCCCAGAGACTGACAGTTCTACTGAGGACTCGTCTACAGACAGCTCAGATTCCGATGACGGAAAGTTTTATGTGAACAAGAAGAATTTTTACAAAGCTAACCAGTATGATTTTCTCGAAGATAAAAGCAAGAAAGTCCGAGAGTTTAAGGAAGGTGGCCACTTGATCAAGTTTGATACTTTTTCAGGATACTCAGATGCTTCGAATGCTTTGTCTTTTATACAGCAGTTTGACATCGCTTTCGCGAGAGGACGCTATTCAGAGCACTCCAAGATTTGGAGAGCTGCCTCTTACTTTAAGGGGAATGCTCGTACTTGGTGGTCCACGCTTCTTTTAAACAAGACTGCGCCAGTTAAATGGCTTAAATTTAAGAAGCTTTTTATTCCTTCTTGGTTGACGCAAGAATATGAACAAGATGTACGAGCTGCTTGGAACCATCTTCGGATGACCAAGAAAGATACAATCAATGCTTATTGTGAAAGATTCTCGAGCTCTTTTCCACCCTCCTCTTCATTCAAGAAGATCTCGTTCAGAGAACAGATTGAGCGGTTTACCTTGGGTCTACCTACAGAGATCCGAGATCACTGCTTGGAACAGAAGTCAGCTTCTATTCAGGAGTTGATGAGTCATGCGAAGCGGGGCTTTGCCATTCACTCTGGCAGTTTGACCTACCCCACAGATAAGGCCATGACACAACGAGCCGAACAGACTTCTGGGAATGAAAGTAGAAAGAAAAAGAGCAACCCAGAGAAAAAGGATGCACAACCCAAGCTTACTCCTGAGGAGAGAGCTTGCTTCATCAGAGAGGGGAAGTGCTTTGGATGCGGGGAACATGGACATATCTCCGTGAAGTGCCCTAAAAAGACACAGAAAGAACAGAATGATAAAGACGACGACAAGTTTGAGAGTTCGAGAGCAGCTGAGGAATGTGGCAGAAAAGGCAGATAGAAAAGTAGAACTGGTACCACATGGCGTGGGGCCTGCACCAAATCTAATGAATGAAAGTACAAACTTTGCCGCTTTTGGGGCAAAGTGAAGGATCAGGAAGCTCTTTTGAAGGAGCCAAGGCCAACTTCTTTTCACTTGGAATTGGCGGCTCGATTTGGAAATTACGCCCAACAAACTGACGCCATATGCGGAGGTAGTTCGACTGGCACTCGGATGGGATGTTTCCATTACACCGAGCATTGGCAAACTTTGTTTGCAATGACAGGGGTGTTCAGGGCACGCGAGTGACGTTCTACTCGGGATCCCTTGGTACCACAAGAACTACGCCGTGGTTGACTACCGGGCCGAGAAAGCGACTTTGATAAATGAAGGGCTTAGATATTGTACTTGATGAACTTCAGTTTCTTACTCATTCTTTTGGAAGAGAACTGAACGATGGATAAAGGTTGAATATGTTTTGACCTGATCAAAAGAACGCCAAGATTTTTCTCCACACTCATGCCGATTGCTTTTCAAAGGGCCTGAAGATCAAACCATTGATCTGATACCTGGAAGCACGCCACCGAATCGGCCACCTTACCGTGTGAGCCGAGTACAGAATGAAAAGATTATGAACCAAGTGAAAGACCTCTTGGTAAACGGTTTTGTCCAGCCTAGTACTTCACCGTATTGCTCTCCAGTGTTGTTGGTTTTGAAGAAAGACGGATCTTAGAGAATGTGCGTCGATTATAGCGCTCTCAACAAAATCACCATCAAGAACAAATTTCCGATTCCTAGGATCGATGATATACTTGACAGGTTACAGGGATCCTCGTGCTTTAGCAAGATTGACTTGAAGAGTGGATATCATCACATAAGGATAGCGCCGAGAGATGTCTACAAGACAGCTTTTCGGACGACTTTTGGGTTATTTGAGTTTTTGGTGATGCCTTTTGGCTTAACCAATGCTCCTACGACATTTAACCGGATGATGGACAGGATTTTTCGAGGGTACAAGCTATTTGCTGGCACTTTCTTTGACGACATCATTGTTTTCTCCAAGAATGAGGCAGAACACAGAGATCATCTGCTTCAAGTCTTTCAGGCATTACGAGATCACACGTTAGTGATTAATGCAAAGAAAAGTGAATTTTTCCTACCAGAGATACACTTTTTGGGACACATTGTGTCAGCAAAGCAGGAGTGGTCAGCAAAGCAGGAGTGCAAATGGACCCGGCCAAGATAGAGACTATCCGTGATTGGCCTGATTTGAGGAATGTCCATGAAGTTAGAAGCTTCTTGGGACTGTGTTCGTACTACAAGCGGTTCATACGAAAGTTTGCAGAGGTTGCTTCCCCTTTGCATACCTTGACACAAAAAGGAGTACCTTTTTCGTGGGGACCCACAAAGGTGACTACCTTTTGGACATTGAAGAGAAATTGACTACGGGACCTATTTTGACTTTGCCAGACTTGCAGAAGTCATTTGAAGTATATTGTGATGCTTGTGGTCGTAGTCTGGGTGCGGTCTTGATGCAAGAAGGCCATGTCATAGCTTACGAGAGCTGTTTGTTCTCTAGGCCGAAGATGACAGCACAGATCTATGAGAAAGAGCTTTTGGCGGTTATCCATGCTCTTACTCAGTGGCGGCATTACCTACTCGGAGCGGATTTTACTGTCTTTACAGACCATCAGAGTTTGCGCTACTTCTTGTCACAGAAGCAGCTTTCGGAAAAGCAAATGCGGTGGGCGAACATCTTGTCACAGTTCCACTTCCAGATTGTCCATGTGTAGGGACAGAAGAATGTGGTGGCAGATACTTTGTCTCGGAAACCGTTGGTTCTGGCTATTTCCGCGATACATCATAGGAGCTTCGAGGATATGGTCGATCAGTATGCCACAGATACAGATTTTGCAGATATTTTCACACGGCTACGGGATGGGGAGACAGTAGCTGGATACTCCCTTCGGGAAGGCTACTTGATGAAAAAGACTATGTTGTGCGTTACACAGCCGTTGAGGGATAAGGTTATGATTGAATGCCACTGTCCACCTTTTACGGGTCACCGCGGCATTGCTACCACCATGAAAGGGGTAGAGAGATATTTCTTTTGGCCGAGACTCAAGAAAGATGTAGAAGAGTTTGTGCGCAGTTGCTTGGTATGCCAGAAGGTCAAGTTTGACAGGCATAAAGCACATGGATTGTTACAGCCTTTACCCATATCCACCCGCCCCTGGAAAAGTATTGAAATGGATTTCATTTTTTATCTCCCGAGAACACAAAATGATCACGATGATTTTCCGATTACATGGCAGTCTGAGACGATTGTCTCCGACAGACACCCCAGATTTATGAGTTTGTTTTGGAAGGCAATTTGGGAGAACATTGGCACGCGGTTGCAGTTCTCGTCATCGTTCCACTTGCAGACTGACGGGCAATTTGAGATTGCCAATTCAGTGATTTTAGATTTATTGAAGTCTTGTATCTCGGATCAGAAGACTCAATGGGAAAAGAACCTATCTTTGGTGGAATTTGCCTACAGTAACACGATACACTCTTCGACGGGGAAGACGCCATGTGAGATTGTTGAAAGTGCTGCGAAGGTTCCATCCTTCCTGAGCACGAAAGATTAGATATTGGAAGCGGATGAATATTCGCGAGATTTGGATACGGCTTTTGCCAAGGTTCGCGAGACTTTGCAGAAGTCTCAAGAACGACAGAAAAGGCAACGAATCGCCATCGTCGCGACTTGAAATTGAAGGAGGATGATTGGGTGCTCTTACTTTTGAGAAGGCACGCCTACGAAAGAAAAAGGGAAAAGAGAGGCTTTTTCCAAAGCTTAGTATGCGATACTACGGACCTTTCCAGATTACTGAAAAGATAAATGATGTCTCCTTCCGATTGAAACTGCCAGATACTTGGAGGATTCATAATGCATTGCATGTGAGTCTCTTGAAACCTGTTAAGGGTGATGTGCCTGATGATGGGGAGCCTGATGAGCAACCCGCAGTGGAAGAAAACGAGGAGACCCTTGTTCTTGAACAGATTTTGGCACATACGGATACGAAGAAAGGTAAAGTCCGAAGGCGGTTCTTGGTTAAATTCAAGAACTTTCATGCATTTGATGCGAAGTGGATGGAGGAGGAGGACCTAGCAGATACTCCTCGGATTGTGAAACTTTACCTCGATGCTTTGGTTTAGCATAGTCTACTCCAAACAGAATCAAGAATTCAGCTTGGCCGGAGATCTGGTGCAGTGGGATGCACAAGAGGGGAGTTACTCCACTCCTTTGTCAACAGATGCCTCGATTTTGATACTAAAGTCACTGATGTCTATTTGAGCTTCAAGGATACTGAGAGCTGACAGTATTCTGCTGGATGACTTTATGAAATGGAATTCCTGATAATGATACTGATTTGTTCTTGACTTCTTGTGAGTGCAGGAACTGATAGACGAAATGACTGCAGCATTTTGGTCTACTTGATCTCGAATAGACATGGTTGCAATAGGGATTAGTCAATTGGACATCGATGAGGTCCCGATTGGACCTAGATGTGATTGCTAGCTACATTGCTGATAAATCATGGTCTAAGATCCGAATGAATGTTGAATGTCATGTGATGTCGTGTGATGTGACTGTCAATTTCGTACATGTGCTAGATGTGTGTTCCTAGTACGTAGGTACTAACAGTCAGTGTCTGCTAAGACGGTTTATGGCTTTTGTCGGTTTTGCAGGTGTAATCGCGGTCGATTACAATGCTTTCAAGAGGGGGGTATGTCACAAAGTGATGACGTGGCGGACAGCAAAAACCCTAATTTCTGTCAGAAACCCTAAAATTCCTGCAAACCCTAATTTTTGCCAAAAACCCTAATTTCAAGAAATCGCGGAGGTTGAAAAAAAAAAAAAAAAAATTGAATGATGAGCGACGCGAATTTCGCTTTACAAGAGAATGCTTTTTTTTAACAAAAAAAAAGGAGAACTTGAGAGAGAAGAGCTTTTGAACTCTTATGCTTTTTATTTTAAAAGCTTTTGGGGCTCTGCTTTTGGGCATCCCTTGTACCTTTAAATATGTGGAGAGGGCCTCACTTCTCAGAGCATCTGGACGCAGAGTCTGAGAGTGAAACCCTAACCGCTCTCTTGTACTTTGATGATTGATTAATACAAAAAGAAATACCGAAAGGGGCGCCAATCTTTGGGGCCAATATCTCTAGGCACGGAACTCCGCCGGGCCAGTGCAAATCTATTGTGATCTGTGAATTGTTTTGAAGTGGTTATTTGGTGCTGTCGCGGTTGATTCTTGACTAGGAGTGTCCAAGTCTGTTAACAGGTTGCATCAATTTAATGCTTCTTTTACGACAACTAAGAAGACAAGCAATAGCAAAGTTTTGACGGCAGCTATGTACCTTGCCGGTGATGCCATTAATTGGTACCACGCATGGCAAGAGGCACAGCTAGCCGCGCACCTAGAGGCAGCCGACGATTTCACGTCTCTCTCTTTTAGTTGCGCTGATTTCCAAGACAAGCTCAAGGCGCGGTTTATGACACCTCAGTACCTCGCACGATTGAAGGACGATTGGCGCGCTCTCAAGCAAAATGGTATGCCGGTTATGTCTTTTTCTAATCGTGTTTTGCAGCTAGGTACCCAACTACGCATGTCGGATGAAGAGCGCAAAGAGGCTTTTCTCTTTGGATTGGACGAGTATATCAAGTACGATGTCGAGGTACTCGATCCAATCGATCTCGACAAGGCGGTAGCGATTGCTCTCGCACAAGAGATGAAGCACAACAAGGGAAAGCCTTAGGAGAACAAGACTTCCACAAGTACCTCGCAGACTCCTCAAAACGGTAAGAACGGTAAGAATGGTAAGAATGATAACTCTTCTAACCAATCTACCAACAGTATCTCAACAAAGAATTCTTACAATGAATCTAAGGGTAAGGCTAACACAATTGCTAAACCTAAGCTTACTCCAGATGAAAAGGTAGCACAAGGAATTGTAGGAGGATACATCACGTCGGAAGAACAAAGCACTTATTCTAAGGAAGGTCGTTGTTTTCGTTGTCACATTAAGGGTCACATAAAACGAACATGTCCTAAGCTTGAATCGAATGAATCTAAAGAGCCCACAGCACCCACTACATCTGTCAATGCAATGAATGATAACACGATTGTGCCCAAAGTTTCTCAGGACCCTCCCATTGATGATTCACTCATTAAATGTTATGGTCGTACGACAGGGCACCGTTTTGTCATATTGTTTGACCCAGGTAGTATGCATGATGTGATCAGCCCCTCTCTTGTTGAGAGAGCCCGCTTCGAAGTTAGTCCAAGATCTCCTATCGAGGTCTCTGGCTTTCGTCCTGGTATGGACGCTCTCATCACGAAGGAGTGCCTTGATGTGTTGTTTGCAATTCAACAGACTACCTTCACTAGAAGATTTGTTGTTTCTCCTCTCTCAGGATGTGATATGATTTTAGGCATGAAATGGCTTCGTGAAATAAACCCTCTCGTTGATTGGGACGCTAACACTTTAACTCTCAATGCCAAAAGTGATTCTCCTATTCTCTTTCATGGAGTGGACTGAAACCGGCCCGTAGGGCGGTAGGCGTTGTCTTTCACCCGAAATTCTTTACTTTAGACACACACACAGAGCACTTTGCAAAGGAGACCTGTAACGGGAATTAACACTTAATCACACACACGGCTCGGAAGCTAGAATGCTCCAAGGGCGCTCCTTTCGGTATTTCTTTATTCTTTATCAAAGGGAATAAAACCTGTGATCTCCCACAAGCTGCCCCGCACAATCTAGGCTAAGAAACACTTGTTCTGGCCCGATTTCGGCAACATAACTGTACTAGGACGCTTCACAGTCAGTATCCCCACACAATAGGTGACTTTCCCGACGCATACGGACACTTTGCAAAACCTGGCGAGAATCTGCAGCACGCTGAATTCTCTGTTTTCTGCCCCGAAAATGTGCCAGTTCACCTGTACAGCGGTCCCCTTGCGTCCCCGAACCTCCTGGGAGTATTAGGGTCTGTTTAGGGCCGAAACCCTAAACCTGCAAAAATACACAGCAGGCTGTAATTCCCTGTTTTGGGCTCCGTTTCACGTGCCGGTCACATCCGTAGCAAGACCTCGAGCTCCCGCACCTGTAGGGCTACTTGCCCTTTGAATCGGACGAGATTTCTAGCGTAAAACCTCTCCGAATTCACCTGTACCTGCGGGGGATTAGCCGCTAGCTAATCCAGTACCTGTGCAAGAGGCTCTTGCCTCGGCAATCGCGCATGAACCCAAATAGTTGTACATTGGTCAAATGAAAAGCCCACTAGTGGGGCATAACATACTGCTCGTAGGGGAGAGAGAGGGCAGTGCGTAGCGTGCAGGGCATCACTCCTGGCACCGTACTGTACATAAGAGGGAAAGGAAGCACTCCATAGCTCTTAACCTGTGACCAAAGCTGAAATGAGGCCTCTCCCAGCTTAAAAATCAGCGCCCATTTTTCTATAGGAGGAAAGTCCATGAAAAACTGACACTTGGCGCATTTTCAAGCATTTTCCCGTTTCGGGTTTGCCGCTTAAAATATCCTGACCGGTTGCCCAGTTGACTTCGCGACAGAGTTGTAAAATGTTCCCCTAGTCATACCGGAGGTAATGACGCGAACACATTTCACGGCCCAAAATAGCAGTTCCCTAAATTTTAGGAGATGCTTCCGTTGGGCTCCCACTGGACTTCTGACCATCTATCCTCATTGGGACCGCATCCAAAAGTGCAATGTGGCCCAACTGTCGGATACTTTTTGTTGGTAGTCCCGCCTTGACTTTACGCCTTAATTGAGTTCACTTCCTAATATCCACCAACTTGCTAAGTGCGACGGGGGGACCTATATGATCTTGCTCTGAGCCTAGACATCCTCTTACCATACGAATTCCAGTGCCGACCACTTCCGGTCTGCGGGTGAATCTACCGTTCACATTGGCCATACAATGTCCGACCGTTTGCTACTTCAAAAAGAGGGTCTCAAAACAAATAAAATAAACCCCATTGGAAAGAAACCAACAACCAAGGTTAGCAGTTGCCACATCTCTGTGACATGGTTAATAACTGCCACGTCCTCGTGACATACCCCCCTCTTGAAATCGCAAACGTCCTTGATTGCATACCATAAATACACGCCACTGATGATCTTCTGCTATTAACACTCTTTTATCATCGCATGTATCCACTAGAAAGGTCGTAACATACATAGATACAAATGACTTAATGAGGCCTTCATACTTTTGCCATTTCCATCTATGGCACTGAACTCATAAGTACATTTGATGTACTAGCTCTATCATTACCCCTCCTTTGCACACGTTGGGTTGGGGCATAAGTAGGCTGTAACCCAAAGGCTTCAAGGTAAAGCTGCAATACATTTGGTGACTCTGACAGCTCATGCTCTTCCATCCACTTTGCATCCATAGGCGGATAGTTCTTGAACTTCACCAAATAGCGTCTTGCAACTTGTCCTTTAACTTTTCTGTCCTTATGTGCCAAAACTTGCTCAGGTACCAAGATCTCATCAAGTTCCTCAACTTCTGGTTGATCCTCAACTGGCATATCCTCTGGCACATCACCCACGAAGGGTCTTAGAAGACTCACGTGAAACGCATTATGAATCTTCCATGCATCAGGCAATTTCAGCCTGTAAGCCACATCGCTGATCTTGTCAAGCACTTGAAAAGGCCCATAGTAACGCATACTGAGCTTAGGAAACAGCCGTTCCTTGCTCTTCATCTTCTTTAACCTTGCCTTTTCGAACCTTAACAGTACCCAATCACCAGGTGATAACAGCAATTCACGACGGTGACGATCAGCAACCTTTTTCTACTTTGCCTGAGTCTTCTCGAAGGCAATTTTAATCTTCTTATACATCTCATCCATGTTCTCAACATATCGATCTGCCTCAAAGATCTTGTCCTTTGTATGCAAAATGGGAGGAACCTTTTTGCCGCCTTCAACAATCTCAAAAGGTGCTTTGCCAGTAGACGAATGCACCGTATTATTGTACGCATACTCAAGCATAGGCAAATACTGTTCCCACTTGCCCTTATTATCTGACACATAGCATTTCAGCAGATCTAAGACAATAGAATTAGCCTCTTCTGACTGTCCATCAATTTGTGGATGAAACGAAGACGAGAACTTGAGCGTAGTACCCATGTTCTCAAACAATCCTCTCCAGAACAAACTGGTCATGCAAGGATCACGATCGTTGATAATCGATTGTGGCATACCATGGTACTTAAACACATTGTACATGAACAAGCGTGCCATCTGATCAGATTTTATCTTCTTCCTACAGGGATAAAATGGGCCTGCTTGCTGAACCTGCAGATAATGGTCCATATACCATCATTCCCTGTTGGCGTCCTTGGAAGATCAAAGATAAAGTCCATAGCAATGCTTTCCCATGGCTTATCCGGAATCGGCAGTGGTTGTAACAACCCTGGTGCCTTTTGCCTGTCAAACTTGACCTTTTGGCAAACTATGCATGCTCGCACAAACGCATCCACATCTCTACTCAAGGTAGGCCAATAGAAGAACGTCTCTACCGCTTTAACTGTTGCATCAATGCCACGATGCCCTGCATACGGTGGGACATGACTCTCTTCCATGACCTTAGGTCGCAATGGCCTAGTGACACAAAGTCTACCATGCATCATCATAAAACCATCTCTGAGGAGGTAGTGCTCGTGATGTTGCCCCTCTTGCAACTATTCAAAGATCCTTGCAAAATCTTCATCAGCAGTATACTGTTTCTTCATGTCATCTAACTCATGATGATAAGGAATTGACACAGCTGAAATTTGTGGCTTTCTTGATAACGCATCAGCCACAACATTCTTCTTGCCTTCCACATGCATAATCTGGAAGTGGAACATGGAAAGAATGTTTGCCCATCGCATATGCTTTTCAGATAACTTTGACTGTGTCAAGAAGTATCGCAAGGTCTGATGATCTGTTTGGACAACAAAATCAGCACCTAAGAGGTAGTGCTTCCAACTAGAAAGCGCATGAATCACGGCCAAGAGCTCTTTCTCATAGACTTGCATAGTCCTCTCTGGCCCTTGCAAAATTCGGCTTTCATAAGCTACTACCCGTCCATCTTGCATTAGCACTGCTCCGATGCTACTGCCACACGCATCACACTGGACCACAAATGACTTCCAGAGATCTGGCAAAACAATAACTGGATCTGAAGTCAACTTTTCCTTTAAGAGACTAAAAGCTGAAATCTCTTTTTGGGTCCATCTCAAAATGACCTCTTTCTTTTGCAATGCGTGAAGAGGCGATGCTATCTCTGCAAAATTTCTGATAAACCTTCTATAGTAGGAACACAATCCCAAGAAGCTTCTGACATCGTGCACAGTCTTCAAGTCTGGCCATGTCTTGATAGCTTCGACCTTTGCGGGATCCATTCTAACACCATCCTTTGAGACTGTGTGGCCCAGAAAGTGGATCTCTTCGAGGAAGAATTCACTCTTCATAGGATTGACAAGTAACCTGTGACTGCGCAGCTCTTCGAACACAATGGTCAAGTGACGCCTATGCTCCTCTTCATTCTTCGAATACATTGTCATGTCATCAAAGAACGTTCCAACAAACTGTTGATGCGAGAGGAAAATCCGGTCCATCATTCTGTTGAACGTGGCAGGAGCATTTGTTAGCCCAAACGGCATCACTAGAAACTCATAAAGACCAAATGTCGTTCTAAACGCAGTCTTGTGCACATCCTTTGGCCTTATACGAATCTGATGGTACCCACTCTTAAGGTCTATCCTATTGAAAATTGTAGCACCCTCTAAACGATCGAGAATATCATCAATGCGAGGAATAGGAAACCTATTCTTGATGGTATTCTTATTCAACGCACGGTAATCAATACACATGCGCCATGAGCCATCCTTCTTCTGCACTAGGAGCACTGGGGAGCAAAAGGGTGAAGAACTAGGCTGAATCAGCCCCTTCTCTAATAACTCCTCAACCTGGCCCATAATCTCTTTCTGCTGCGCCGCACTAACCCTGTAGGGAGGTCTATTTGGTGGGCTACACCCTGGCACCAAATCTATCCGATGGTCCTCAGGTCTCTCTGGCGGCAATTGCAAAGGTAATGAATCAGAAAAACAGTCACTAAACTTTTGCAAAAATGCTGACCTTTCTTTATCTAACAGAGATAAATTTGATTGATCACTATCTGAGACATCACGTGCAAAAATTAGGTACACAGAAAGATGATTCTTTATTACAGAAGTGATAGCAGAAGCAGATACAATAGGGACCGACTCTCCTTTAAGCTTCACATCCAAGATGTGAGTTTTGCCCATATGCTGTACAGTGATCTTTTTGTTGTAGGCATCCAAGACTCCATGCACTCGGAACATCCACGGGATCCCCAACAAGGCGTCACAACCTTCCAGCGGCATGATGTAAAACTCTTCAGTGTCCACATACGACTGAATATGCAGACGCAGTTTTCCAATGATGGGAGTAACACACTCTGAGTGGCCAGGACATGCCAACCCTGCCTCTGTTATGTACCCCATCTCTTCAGCTCTGATGCCCAGCTTCATAGCTAACTCTGGTGAGATAATGTTGGCTTTGGCACCTGGATCAAAAAAGATGAGTGTCGTCTGATCCCTAACTTTACCCCATGCCCTGCATAACTCACTGGTATCTGTGTTGGGCCTGTCACCCACCATGTCTGGCACTAAACCTGCCGTGGATTTAGGCTTCTTGCCTTTCTGGTCTTCTTTATCCTCTGAGTCAGCTGGCCTTTTCCTTTGTGGACAATTGATAGAAAAGTGACCAGGCTGCTCGCATATAAAGCATTTGTTCTCAGCCATTAGGACCTTCTTTTCCTCGAGCGACTTGCGCACAAAAGGCTTCCTTTTTTGTTTCTTTGCCTGCGCTTCAGAAGTCCCGGCTGAATCCTTGTCTTTGGTGGCCTTTTCTGACCCTTGTGACGCATCAGGAGCCGTTTTCACAAAGGGCTTCTTCGCTGAATTTTTCTTTTGCTGCCCTCCTTTGTCACTGCTCGGAAATCCACTGTCCTCTCCTTTCAACAAGGCAAGACCAGTGTTCACAACTTCCATAAGCTGAGTAAGGGTAGCCACTCTGTTCTTTGTACAGTAATCGCGAAGCCCTTTAGGCAGCCCACAACAGTACTTCTCTATCTGCTCTGTCAATGGCACAAATCTGTAGGAGGTCACTGAGAGTAACGCTTTACAAAACCTCCTATTGTACTCCAGCAAGCTCTTGCACGAAGCTGAAGTAAGCTGGTGCCAATCTGTCATGACGTCAGCTTCAAATTCATTTGACATCCAAGCAGATGCAAACATTTGCTTGAAGTAAACCAAAGTGGCGGGTGCCTGTCCTTGCATTAACAATGTCGTCCACCATGTAAGCGCATTGTCCTTTAAGAAAGTGGCAGCTTTCCTGACCTTCGAGGCCTCTGTAAAATTCCCTCCCGCATAAGCTGTATCAAACTGCTGGAGGAAAGTGAGTGCCTTTGTTTTATCCTCGAAACCACTCAAGGTACTGAACTTTACTGCTGCACCACCTTCTTTGTAAGCCTTCGGCCTGTCTAGTGCCCCCAAGTTGTCATATGGAATGGTCTGCAACATGGGCACTGTACTAGGCATCATCGGCACGCCTTGGCCATTCACATTTTGCGTCAGAGGTGCGATATCTGGCTGCTGTCCAGAAAAACCAGCCATGCCAAAATGACCCTGTGACACCCCAAACTAGCCGTGGTTGCTCTGAAAACCTTGCTGCATGCCGATACTACCATACATGGGGTTTGGCATGATGCCTTGCATACCCCCGAACACTGTTCCTGGCATGTACGGCTGACTTCCAGGCGCATAACCAGCCATACTTTGGAACACTGATCCACCCCCGAAATACCCAGGATGTACCGTGGGTGGTGGAAAAACTGAGTGCATAGCCTGGTATCCAGCTCCCTGTCCATTCAAGACAGCATGCTGGCTCCGAAAGGTGGCGGGCTGAACTGGCATAACCTGTGGAATAGGCGTGCTAGCCACCTGTTCAAGCACGGGAGGAACCTGCTTTGGAGCCCCCGACTCCGCAACATGCGAGTGTTCCCTTTCCTCCTGCGCCACATGAAGTACCTAGGCTTGAGCATCAACAAGCTCCATACGCGGCGTAGGTTGCCTATTTTGCTGTTGGATTGGTGGCGCTTGCAAGAATTCCATAAACCTCGGATTCTACACGAGTTGCGAAAAGACATTCATCGCGGCAACTAACTGAGTCTTGAACGCATCATCCTCAAGTTGCCCTGTCATAAAGCCCTGTACTACTGGACTGACATTCACGTTGACAAGAGGTATAGACAGACGTGGCCGTGAGCTCTCGCCAATCTCAAAAACCATAGGAATCTCCTGCCTGTCCTTTGAAGAGGAACCCTCTTCCATAATTCCCTTCCCCTTGTCGGCCAT
Source organism: Adiantum capillus-veneris (assembly GCF_014529385.1). NCBI lineage: Eukaryota > Viridiplantae > Streptophyta > Polypodiopsida > Polypodiales > Pteridaceae > Adiantum > Adiantum capillus-veneris. The sequence continues at coordinate 103,371,265 of NC_140941.1, forward strand.
AGTGTAATCCCCGCGTTCTTGCACTCTGTCTTTTTCCCAAAACAATCCAGGCTCACTCTTTAAGGAAAAAGTCATTGATGTCCCGGCGACGGAACCATGAAACCGGCCCGTATGGTGGTAGGCGTTGGCTTTCACCCGAAATTCTTTACTTTAGACACACACACAGAGCACTTTGCAAAGGAGACCTGTAACGGGAATTAACACTTAATCACACACACGGCTCGGAAGCTAGAATGCTCCAAGCAGACACCGACAACCTGTAGGCCCCAAAATTGGCGCCCCTTTCGGTATTTCTTTATTCTTTATCAAAGGGAATAAAACCTGTGATCTCCCACAAGCTGCCCCGCACAATCTAGGCTAAGAAACACTTGTTCTGGCCCGATTTCGGCAACATAACTGTACTAGGACGCTTCACAGTCAGTATCCCCACACAATAGGTGACTTTCCCGACGCATACGGACACTTTGCAAAACCTGGCGAGAATCTGCAGCACGCTGAATTCTCTGTTTTCTGCCCCGAAAATGCGCCAGTTCACCTGTACAGCGGTCCCCTTGCGCCCCCGAACCTCCTGGGGGTATTAGGGTCCGTTTAGGGCCAAAACCCTAAACCTGCAAAAATACACAGCAGGCTGTAATTCCCTGTTTTGGGCTCCGTTTCGCGTGCTGGTCGCATCCGTAGCAAGACCTCGAGCTCCCACACCTGTAGGGCTACTTGCCCTTTGAATCGGACGAGATTTCTAGCGTGAAACCTCTCCGAATTCACCTGTACCTACGGGGGATTAGCCGCTAGCTAATCCAGTACTTGTGCAAGAGGCTCTTGCCTCGGCAATCGCGCATGAACCCACATAGCTGTACATTGGTCAAATGAAAAGCCCACTAGTGGGGCATAACATACTGCTCGTAGGGGAGAGAGAGGGCAGTGCGTAGCGTGCAGGGCATCACTCCTGGCACCGCACTGTACATAAGAGGGAAAGGAAGCACTCCATAGCTCTTAACCTGTGACCAAAGCTGAAATGAGGCCTCTCCCAGCTTAAAAATCAGCGCCCATTTTTCTGTAGGAGGAAAGTCCATGAAAAACTGACACTTGGAGCATTTTCAAGCATTTTCCCGTTTCGGGTTTGCCGCTTAAAAATATCATGACCGGTTGCCCAATTGACTTCGCGGCAGAGTTGTAAAATGTTCCCCTAGTCATACCGGAGGTAATGACGCGAACACATTTCACGGCCCAAAATAGCAGTTCCCTAAATTTTAGGAGATGCTTCCGTTGGGCTCCCACTGGACTTCTGACCATCTATCCTCATTGGGACCGCATCCAAAAGTGCAATGTGGCCCAACTGTCGGATACTTTTTGTTGGTAGTCCCGCCTTGACTTTACGCCTTAATTGAGTTCACTTCCTAGTATCCACCAACTTGCTAAGTGCGACGGGGGGACCTATATGATCTTGCTCTGAGCCTAGACATCCTCTTACCATACGAATTCCAGTGCCGACCACTTCCCGTCTACGGGTGAATCTCCCATTCACATTGGCTATACAATGTCCGACCGTTTGCTACTTCAAAAGGAGGGTCTCAAAACAAATAAAATAAACCCCATTGGAAAGAAACCAACAACCAAGGTTAGCAGTTGCCACATCTCTATGACATGGTTAATAACTGCCACGTCCTCGTGACATGGACACTGCTCCTTCTCCATCTCTCATTGCTAATATGCAGGACAAGGTTGAAAGGATTCGAGATAAGGAGACTCTCTCAGTCTCTTTTTCTCCACAGCATGACACACAGGATTTGCATGATTATGAGAAGCATGATGATTTCAAGGATAATGATTTGCATGATGATTTGGATGACAATGACAAGCATGATGATTTGCATGATCAAGATGTGATTTCTCACAAGCATAATGAGCTGCATGAAGATGATGTGATTGTTCACAAGGATGATGTGTTAGTGGATGCTTTTCCTAGCGAAGCTAACCTCGTTGTAGATTCGATCAATCACGAAGATCAGATCTTGGCTTTCGAGTCGAGGTCCAAAGAACCCCCACAGGACGATTCGATCATTCAGGACGAACCGATCTTGGCTCTCGAGCCTTGGTCCAAAAAACCATCACAGGAATATTATGTGTTCACATGATTGATACGCACGCATTGTTCGAGTGTTTCATTCATGACGGTTTCCTGTATTTTAGTCAACATCGTCATGTGATCCCTTTTCCTAGGCATGACATATTGTATGTTGAGCACGTTTCTCTCATGGATGAGCACGAATGTATGCGGATTGTTCATGAAAAGCTGAAAAGTTTGTATGTCAGGAAGTCACATTCCATGTCTCTTCCTTGGCATGACACAGTTTCCGAACGAGCACATAAAAGTATGAGCACCAAGCATGGGCATTTCCATTGTGATTTGCCACAGTTGATTGATTTCGATCAAACAGGAAAGATTCGATCTCATTGTTTGCATGTGTTTGATGAACGGGTTGTCACTCCGTCTCTATGTTCATCTACATTGCATACACAGTCTTTAGAGAAGACAAGATTTTTTTCCTTCACTTTACATGGAATGGGTATGTTCATAGTTTTGTGTTGGAGATGGTTTCAGGAATTTTCAACCATGGAGATTCTTGAAGACGAAAGAAGCAGGACTCTCGACGAAGTTGAAGCATCGAAGGAGCCACAGAAGACTTTGTGTCGCTTTCGGCGCGGCCCAAAGAAGCAAGCGTTGCAGACCTTTATAAAGTTCAAGTACCGCTCGACCCACACAGCAGAGTGGGCCGACGAAGAGTCCCTTCCAGGATTCCGGATGCTGTTGGCGATCTCCCTCGACGCCATACAGTTCGGTACTAGTACCTCACTTTGAAAAGGAGGGGATGTCACGTGACACATCCCAACCCTATGTGTCCGTGGACAAGCTACACCATAGCAGGGTTCCCGTCAGTCAAATCAGTTTAGATCAGCAGTGATTTGGCACTTTTGTGAGTCTATTCGTACACCGTGCATGCCAAGTCACTTAGCATAGATGCATATCCTCTGGTTGCACACAGCATGATCATCAGTATTCCCGTCAGAATCCATCAGATTCAATTAGGGGATTTTTCCAGTGCATTTAGCCTATTTTTCCTATTTTTGGTATTTTCACTTATTATTTTTAAGTGACTTTCCAACAAAAGTAGGTAGGGCAATTTTGCTAAGTTTCTATATAAGCAAACCCAAGTTAGCACTAAATGGCAGAAGAGGCAGTAGGAGCTTCCCGCTCAACAGGCAACTTCTCAGCACTACCCCCCTCAGCACTTAGCCTCACCATCTGGATTCCTCCCCTTGGTGTTTTTTCCCAGATCTAGTCATCGCCATCCAAGCCACCTTCTTGCCTGGCGTTTCCACCATCAACTGGCCGCACTCTCAACCTCTCACTAAAGCCAGCCATACCTGCAATTCAGCAGCGATTCCAGTCATAAAAACGCAGCCATAACAGGTTTTACAGCAGAGGATTCAGCCCATAAAACCTCAGATCATCAGCGGTTTTAGCATGCGAAAACAGCCACCTAAAACGCAGCTTTGACCCTGGTTTTTCCAGCGTTTTTATTCAGCCCTAAGTCCCTCGCCAAAACAGGGATTTTCAGCCATGTGAAGCACCCCCAGCACCTCAGCAGTTTCCCCCTTTTTGACAGCAGATAGAAGCAAACCATTTCAGCCCCGAAACAGTCCAAGAATTTCAGCAGTTAGGCTGGGTTCAGACGATGCCGGTGGAAGAAAGCCAAAAGCATGCAGTCTTCCAGGCGGAAGGTGGGAGAGAAGGAAGCTTCCACCGGGCAGGTGTTCACAAGGCGAGGCGGAATCGCTCAAGGCTGTCAGAAGCTCTTGCGTGCGTGGATGCTGAAGATTGGGTGGGGAGCTGAGCTGGAGGGCGGAAGGAACTTCGGGCGAGGGGGGGGGGGGGGGGGGGGGGGGGGGGGGGGGGGGGGGGGGGGGGGGGGGGTCGGAAGATCACATAGGGGTGGCGGAAGAGAATTCATGTTCCTTTGCCGTGACGTGGAGCAGAGTTTACAGTCTTCCACCGCCCCGTCTGAACGGGAAATTCCACCTGGCCAAAATTAATTGGTTGACGCCTATTGCCGCCGTGCCTTGTGAACCCAGCCTTAGAAGACCACAGATTTCAGCCACCAAGTCGTCGTCGTCATCGGCATAGTCCCATTGCATCAGTCCATTGCATTCGCATTGTACACCTACGTGCAATCAAAGTAGACCACTCTCGCCGACGAGAGTGGGGCCTTCGGAGGAGGGTTTTACAAACTCTCGGGTGTCGTATCTCTTCTCTCTCCTTCTCTCAGTCTCATTCACTTGCACGCACAATATCCACTCACTTTGTTCGTGACCACGGCACTCTACAAGACGGAAGGCTCTCTCCTTCCCTAAGAACTAAAAGGAACCTTGAGCAATAAAGATCACTAATCTTGAGAAAATACAACATTCATTCCGCTGCACCTTACAATATTCTCTTCAAAGCTCGAGACTAGGTTCGCCAAAATATTCCCTTTTTTGCGGGAATATTATGGCCGGACGGTGGCCAAAAAGTGGTCAATAAACGGCCGATCGGTTGGTCGTTTTTTCAATGGCCGATAGTCAATGGCCGATGGCCGGTGGCCGAATTCATTGCCGGTGGCCGATTTCTAGGCAGACTTGTCTTCTCAAGGACGGCCACACATGGGCTCATGGGAGAATTCAACTCGGACTTGTCTACACAAAAGCGGCTACACACGGTTGCCTCTCGTGAGAGAGGGCAACCCTTTTGGCCTATAAAAGGAGGCCTCTTCTACGCACAGAATGCATTGTGGTGCATTGTGAAGTTGATGCAACAAGGTGTGTATGAGGTGGTGAGAGTGACTCTATTAAGGGTATAATCCCTTTGTAACCTACTTCTAGTTTGAAGTACTAAAGCCATTGAGTGGCTGCTTTCTCGTGGACGCTATGTAGCCCACATTGGTGAACCACGTAAATCGTGTGCTCTCTCTCTCTCTCTCTCTCTCTCTCTCTCTCTCTCTCTCTCTCTCTCTCTCTCTCTCGTGTGAAAAATTCTCTCCATTAAGTAAGCTACTCTAATATCTACTTAGCTACATCCTATTTCCTAACAGAATGTACATGAACTTTGGAGCTTTTTAGGCTTATGTTCGTACTACACACGGTTCATTCAAAAGTTTGCGGAGATAGCTTCTCTGTTGACCCACAAAGGGGTTCCTTTTGCTTGGGGACCATCAGAGATAGCACCATTCAAGACTCTAAAGGAAAAGTTGACGACTGGTCCAATGGTGATATTACCAGATTTGTAGAAGCCATTTGAGGTTTACTATGTGGTCGTAGTCTGAGGGCAGTCTTAATACAGGAGGGTCATGTGGTAGCTTATGAGAGTAGAATGTTCTCGTGACCAAAGCGGGTTGCACAAATTTACGAAAAAGAGCTATTGGCAGTCATCTATGCTCTTACTAAATGGTGTCATTTTCTACTCGGAGCAGATTTTACAATTTTCATAGATCACCAAAGATTAAGATGCTTCTTGTCCCAAAAACATCTCTCGGACAAACATATGAGACGGGCAAATATTTTGTCGCAATTTCATTTTCAGATCGTCCATGTTAAGGGAGAGAAGAACTTAGTGGCAGACGCGTTGTTTCGCAAACCACTAATATTGGCTATTTCGGCAATTCACCATCAGAACTTCGAGGATATGGTTGATTAGTATGCCACAAATCCAGATTTTGCAGACATCTTTGACCGGTCTTGGACTTATTACAGTCGTACATCACTGATCAGAAAACTCAAAGGGCGAAGTATTTGCCCTTGGTGGAGTTTGCCTACAAAAACACGGTTCATATGTCTATGGGGAAGGCACCATTTGAGATTATCAAGGGTGTCAAGAAGGTTCCACCTATTCTAAGCACCCAAGATAAGATTTTTAAAGCAGACCAATATACTCGGATCTAAACATTGCTTTTGCCAAGGTACGGAAGGCTTTGGAGAAGTCTCAAGCACGACATAAGACAAGACTTGCAGCTGAAGGAAGATGATTGGGTGCTACTACGGTTTGAGAAGGCACGCCTACGAAAATGGAAGGGTAAGGAGAGGTTTTTTACAGAGCTAAGTATGTGATACTATAGACCTTTCTAGATCCAAGAAAAGATAAATGATGTATCCTTCGACTGAAGTTACCAAATACTTGGAAGATTCACAATGAATTTCATGTGAGTCTATCGAGACCTTTCAAAGGTGAAGTGCCTGTGGATAGGGAGTCAGATGAGCAGCCCAAAGTAGAAGAGATAGAGGAGATTCTCATTCCTGAACGGGTCCTCGCTCACAAGGAAAGGAAAGTGAAAGGTAAGCTGACACGCCAATATTTGGTCAAGTTCAAAAATTATCCGGCTCTGGATGCCAAGTGGATGGAGGAGGAGGACCTGGCAAATACTCCTCAAATATTAGAGCTTTACCTTGAATCTTTTGGTTTAGCACCGACATTTCAAGAGTTACTGATGAATGAGTAGGTTGAACCTCGAGCGGTGCATACTGCACAAGAGGGAGTTACTCCGCTCCTTCGTCAGAAGTTACCTCAATGGAATAAAGTCACTGATTTCTTTTGAGATTTCGGAAATACTCGCAAGCTGACAGTATTCTGTTGGATGACTTTATATAAAGAAGTACTTTGAAATGGGAATTCCTAAAATGAATTCTGTTACATGTGCTCTCTCATGTGTGTATTGTTTGAGTGCATGTTTGAAAGGCGAAATGACTGCAGCATTTTGTCATGTGTGTATTGTTTGAGTGCATGTTTGAAAGGCGAAATGACTGCAGCATTTTGTCTTCTTCACTTGAGGGGTGATGTGGAAATGATAGTAACGAGATTTAGTAGATCGACATCCGTGAAAGATCAGTGCAATCTAGATGTGATTGCTAAATAAGTTACAATGATCATGATTCTCATCTAAGATCTCGACGAGGATAGTGATGTGAATGTGATTGTGACTACAGTCTTCGTGCAAGTGCTAGAGATATGTGGTCTTGTACATCGGCACTTAGAGTCAGTGTCTACTAAACTAGTTATTGTCTTAAGACTGTCTTGCAAGCGTAATCAAGGACGATTACAATTCTTTCAAAAGGGGGGTATGTCACAAAGTGATATGTGGCATGGCCTAAAGGGCAGAAGGGAAAAGTTGTCCAACTTATGATACCCCCCTGTCTAGGGGTCTAAAACCTAAAAATTAAAAGCCACAACAAAGATTTGCGTAGCCAGTTGAAGATGTGGCAGGTTGTACAGACGTCCGTGATTTGCACTACGAATTGCGCTTACAGCTGTTTTTGACATGGCACGCCATATGGACAGCACATGGGGCCCTAGCTTTTGGGACACCATATGCTTTTAGAAATTTTTCTTTTCATGTAACTGCTCTTGAGCAAGGCCAAGGACCTTTAATAGACTGCCAAGGCCTCTTCTCTCGACAGATTAGCCTCGAGCTTGCCAGAGAGAGAGAGGAGCCTCGGACATTGTACTTTGTGGAAATCTCCCGCAGGTAGACTGCCAGAGTGAGAGTCCATGGGTCATATTTAAGGCCCTTGGCCTCTAAAAGCAATTTACATGAAAAGCGTCAAGTTTTGAAAGCATCTGGCCTCCCAAAAGCAACCATCGTAAATTCTAGAAATCCGTACAATCTTCTACGTCAACAGTTGGCACATTTCGCGTACGTCCGTACATTGCCACCTTAGCATGCTTCAGCTTAAAACTCGGAGCGTTTGTATTGGCCTGCCACGTCATCAGTTGCTACGCAATGGGTCCAGCTTTATTTAATCTCTTTAGGTCACTGGGCCCCATCGGACGAGGTCCCATAAGTTGGTGGGAGCTCTTCTTTTGAAAAATAGGCCACTCGGCAAGACTTTGTAAGTTGATAAAACTTCTTCTACTACTTCTACGGTTTAGGCTCCTCTGCCAAGATCTACAAGTCGGCTCAGGTCTTCAATGCGTGAGCAGTTTGTGACCTCCCCCCTTCTTGAAAGAAGAGTAATCGTCTACGATTACCGTATATCTGCAAAACAACTCATGTTAGCTAAAAAAAATTCTAAGGGACATTCCGAGGGACAATCGGTTTTCTCATTCCAGATTGGAGCTCTTGATATTTTGGGTCGTTGGCTTCCCAGAAAATCTCATCCAATAAGGACCATATTCTCTTTCCAGATTGGAGCCCTTGATATTCAGGGTAGTAAAATTAGCCATCACACCTAGACTGCATTGATCTCTAACGGATGTCTTGATGCACTAAAAGTACATACCCAAGCAATCTCATCCAATTAATAATATTGAGTGGTTGGCACATCACAATGCAACACAATTGCTCACATATGCATGTTACAAGAAATAGAAACATAAAGTCGCCGATGAACAATCCCCCTGCAAATAACTATCCAGGTTTGGGCTATGAGCTGTTCAATGCCTCCCTCATCACTCATCCCGCAAATAACCTAAAAAGGTTTGGGCCAAGAGATATAGAGGCCTGTTACAACCAAACGCCCCCCAAACCGCAACCTAGGTCGTTTGGAGGTGCTAAGAGTAACCACTAACTCAGACTTCTTAATACTTAACTCGTAAATAACCATCCAAGTCCGGACCATGAGTGACAACAACAATACTCCCCCTGTAAATAACCACAAGGGTCCGAGCCATAAGTATTTTCAAATATTCAATACTTCCCCAAAAAATAACCACAAGGGTCCGGGCCACGAGTATGTGCAAGCATTCTCAAACATCAATTCTCTCATTACTCCTCCCGAGAGTTCCGAGTAAGTCACCAATCATTGAAACCAGTATTAAAACCAGAGTCAAACAATTCAAATCGGCACCAAGACAGATACCATCCATTTCAAACAAATTCCAAACAGGATCACCTAACAAGTTCTCGAACAAAATTCAAAAAGCTGCTAAATCAAACTAAAACAGCATTCTCGGCGTCAACCGAACTCCAAAAAAACGACTAGCTTTCCATTCTGCGACCTGCATCAAAAAGTAGGGTTAGGTTTCTTTTACATGTTTGTAGCCGACCACCATAAGCTCTTGAATCGTCGAAAGCGGCTTGGTTAGACAATGTTCCTGTAGTGGTGATGATAGCCCCAAGATATAGCAATCACGCTGGGCCTCCAAGGTTATCAGCTCAAGAAGAGACACCTGGTGAGAGATGTCCAAAAATTTCAAGTCGTAATCTGCTAGGGTTCCCATGGCAAGCATTTCAAGACACCCCACTCTGCCTGAAGCTGCACTCCGAAGGAAGATGTCTGAAGGCATGTAACTTCAGGCAAAAATTTTCTTGAAAGCTTGCCAAGTCATTGGAGTGTGTGGCTTGGTAGCTATAGACATCCACCACTTCATGGCACTGCCTCTGAGAAAAACGGCGGTTCGAAAAAAAAAATCTTTGATCCCTCTCTTGCAAGTAGTCTTTATGGCTTATGTCCCGTAAGACAGAGCGATGAAGACAGGAGCACATGCGCGATGGACTAAGGGTGGGAGTGGCTAATAAGTCCGAGGCAAGGACACGAAGATTCTTTAATAAAATTTCCTGTAAAACTTGGAAGCATCATCTTGCTTTATCTGCTCTTTGGTAGGACCAATATGCTTTCACAAAAGCACACGCTTGAAGCTCTGATATCACTGTAACAGGACAAGCACCACATGCCAACGAAAAAGAACAGATTGAACAACTTTTAGCACATCAAATAACACTGAACTGAAAGAGATACACGACGCACGAGATGAGAAATAGCAGAGTCCAACCCCAAGAGAGCATTGGCCCCAAACGATGGTGCCCTTTTCAGTATTTCTTTATACAAGGTACAACTCCCATGGCTCCGTTCTCCATCTCCCACGCGTAGACTGCCAAAGTAAGAGCCATGGGTCATATTTAAAGGCCCTTGGCCTCTTAAAGCAGTTTACACAAAAAGCTTCAAGTTCAAAAAGCATCTAGACTCCCAAAAGCAACCAACGTAAATTCTAGAAATTCGTACAATCTGCCACATCAGCAGTCAACCATTTCGTGGACGTCCGTACAATGCCACGTCAGCATGTCAAGCTTCAGCGCAAAATTCAAAGCGTCAGTACTGGCCTGCCATGTCATGAGCTGCTACGCAAGTGGGTCCTGCTTTATTTTATCTCTTTAGGTCACTTGGACCCCATCAGACGAGGTCCCATAAGTTGGTGCAACCTCTTCTTTGAAAAAAAATAGGCCACTCGACAAGACTTTGTAAGTTGGTAAAACTTCTTCTACTGCTTTGGCTTCTTCTGTTGCTTCTAGGGTTTAGGCTCCTCGGCTGGGATTTGCAAGTCGGCTCAGGTCTTCAGTGGCTTGACACGCCAGTAGTGTGTGACATGTTTCTCTAGATCTTCGGCTTGGAGTGCCCAAGTCTATTACACCTATGGAGATTGTTTCCATCATGACAAGTTGCTATTTTTCTCTGCTTTCAGCCCATAGACATTGTAGACAGACAAGAAGGAACCCAAGAACACACCTCTTTTGTGTGTAGGATTGGAAGAGAAGGTTCTCCGTGTAGAGATCTCTTCCAAGGAGTTACTTTTCGAGAACCTAGTTGCAATCTGAGTTCGAGTCTTCGCACGTGATGTTTTTCAGGTTTTGATCTATGAGTGTTTTTTTGCAGGTGCACTTTCTTTTCACAAGGGAGTAGGAGCAAAGGAAGGCACGAGCCTCTGTAGGAGAAAAGCGCTCCGAGCAACTAGAGCCAGATCAGCCCAAGGGTTTCCTACCCTGAGTTTGGGAGTAGATCCACCGATCTGAGAGTGGTCGACTCTCGAGTTGGGTTCAGGGAATTGAGATTTCCAAGGAAGGACTTTGCGTCCAGGGCTCGCGCACTGGCCGACCTTGCACTCCACAAGCTAGCACATCTCTGCATTGGCCGACCTGAACTGACTTTGCACGAACAGAACCGACTTTGCAGCGCATTTCTGACATCTGTACTGGCCAACCCCAAGCTGCATTCGTACACCGATTCTGCAACACTGTCTCAAACTACGCCACAGGAGCAGAGCGACTTGAAGTGATGCCTTGTGCTACATCACATTGAGCAATGACTACTCGGGCCACATCCCGAGGCTTCGTCGTGGTCGTAGCCTCTCTCTCTCCCTTTTTGTCTGCTACCGAGTTGCACATCATCACTTTTGTGACATTGAATATGCCCTATCTACCAATTCTTCCTTCTTTTGGTTCATGCATGACATAATATGGACAAGGCCATCATTGTATATTGTTTGTCTTATATGCCACCATGCACTTTCGCAGACCCTAATACTATATTTTCGATTTTCTCTTCAGGACTATTCTAGCACAACATGGGAGACGCTCAGTACGACTATTTACAGAGGCGGACATTGACGAAGCTCTTCAGCGACCGATGCAATACTTTCTTGGACAACGCCCGATGCCGAGCATCCTCGGGTTGCGGGCTGCGGGCATGGATGATGATGATGATGATGATTTTCAGTCTGATAATTTAAGTCTTTTAGTTTTAGTCTTTCACTTTACTTCATTTTATTTTTGTACCTAGACATTGGATTAGATCCACAAGGATTGTATCAATTTAGTCCCATAGGCCATTTTGGCCTTTTGAAGACGTTTAATATAACATTTCATTTCATTTCATTTTCATCTCTCTCTCTCTCTCTCTCTCTCTCTCTCTCTCTCTCTCTCTCTCTCTCTCTCTCTCTCTCTCTCTCTCTCTCTCTCTCTCTCTCTCTCTAGCGCGCGCCTCTCCCTCTCCTAAGCTTGCGCCGTCTCCTCTCCCCAAGTGCAGGGCAATGCCCGAGGGGGAGGGTTAGTCCCCCAGCTCTACCCCCTCCTCCTCGGTCCATGGTCGCGCGCCACTGTCGACCTTGCCCACTGCTTGCTATTGTCCAGTTAGAGAACAGGTGCCGAGCTGAGGCGTCTGTTGTGAGCGCCCCAGCTGCTCTCATGTTTGTTGTGCCACCTTGTCTACAAAATTTCTAGCAGCTTCGTCGCTGCTACATAGTCCAAGGTATGTCTGCAAAACAAGACAAGATAAGTAGCCTAAATTTTTTGACCCCGCGACCACCTCGTCCGAGCTATGCCACCGTCCTGGCGGCACCGAGCAAGGCGGATCGCATCAGGCAACTCCAGGCAACCCTTGACAGAGTGATGGAAGAAAATCGTGACCTCAAAGCACGTCTCAACGCGCTTAAGGCGCGTTTTGACACCGTCAGGCTCGCCACTAACAAAGTGAAGGAAGTTGAAGCCACTAACAAAGTGAAGGAAGTTGAAGCCAAGGTTACCCAAGCTCACACAATTGTTGTCACGTCACACATCCAACCCTATGTGTCCGTGGACAAGCTACAACACGATCAGGGTTCAGTCAGTCCAGTCCGTTTAGATTAGAAGTGATCTGGCACTTTTTGTGAGTAGACCGTGCATGCCCAGTCACTTAGTGTAGATGCATATCCTCTGGTTGCACACAGCATGATCATCAGTATTCCCATCAGAATCCATTAGAATCAGTTAGGGGATTTTTCCAGTGCATTAAGCCTATTTTCCCTATTTTTGACATTTTTCACTTATTAATTTAAGTTACTTCCAGGTAGGGCAATTTGGGTAAGAAAATATATAAGCAAACCAAAGCTAGCATTCTTTGGCAAATGAGCAAGGAGCACAATAGGCCACAAGCAACAGGTACTCCCTCTCTCTCAGCAAGCACCCCTCAACACCCACCAACCTTGGCGTTTTTCACCTCCCTAGCCTAGTGTTTTCTGCAACATCGCCATCCCCTGCAACCTGGCATTTTCAGCATTCCTCTCATTGCCAACATCCCCCTAGCCCTAGCGTTTTCACTAACGCCAGCAAGGCTGCAAGCACTTGCGTTTTCAGCCCTCTATGCAGCAGGTGTACTAGCATTTTCAGCATTAAGGACAGCAACAGAGTCAGCCCTAGACACTTGCAGAAGAACACCATTTTCAGCCTCCCAAAACGCAGCCAAATCAGCGTTTTCAGCAGCCCCGAATCAGCCCCAAATTTTCAGCCATAGCGTTTTTATGGACAGCAGATAGAAGATTGCAGATTTCAGCCCTTAAGTCATCGTCGTAGTCCCCAACAGAGTCCCAAGTTGCATCATTTTTCCATGCATCGTCATTGTACCACTTTGTGCAATCAATAGTAGACCTCTCTCGCCGACGAGAGTGGGGCCTTCGGAGGAGGGTTTTACAACCTCTCTGGTGTCGTATCTCTCTTCTCTCTTTCTCTCAGTCTCATACACTTGCACGCACAATATCCATTCACTTTGTTCGTGATCACAGCACTCTCCATAAAGAACGGAAGGCTCTCCCTTCCATACGAATTAAAAGGAACCTTGAGCAAATATGGATCACTCATCTTGAGAAAAACAACATTCATTCCGCTGCACCTTACATTGGTATTAGAGCTTTGGCAATGTTCTATATCACTCAAGGAAAGAACCACAGAAAAAAAAAATTGCTTGTTGAGGTCGCACGAACCCAAGTTCGCTTGGGCGTGTCGATTCCTAATCGTGTTTTTGAAGAGTGACAGGAATCCCAGGAAAGAAGGGCTTGTCCAGCCTCCCCTTGTGTCTCTTTTCACTCATTGAGAGCGGACCGTGCACTTAGCGGCCGGCCACTCGACGTGAGGTGGGAAAAAGCAACCTTGGTGTGAGTGCGAGACCACCAAGGGTGCAAAGGAGTAGAACTCGGGTGAAGAGAAGATCCTTCTCAAACATGGTTTACAAGCGAAAGAAAACCTCAAGATCCTCAAGAACCCAAGAACCCAAGACCCTCAAGAACCCAAGTTCCTAGTGGACTTAAGAACCTAAGATCATAGTACATGGTCGTCACCCGAAGCAGAATGGATACTTCGCATACAGGTGATGAGCATGAGAGAGGCGACGAAGAATTTTCCCCACCAGGAGATTTTTTCGGCCCTCCCCCTTTGCCATCTACACCACCAAGTGTACCAAACCCTATGGAGGCAATGGTCAAGCAAATGATGGACATGATGGCCAAACAAGAAGAGACTCGCATGAACATGATGGCCCAACAACAAGAAGCTAATCGAATTGCGTTAGCACAACAAGAAGCAAATCACCTTGCTTTAGAACATGAGCGCGACGAACGAAAAGAAAGAAAAGAACAAAGAAAGGTGGAAGAGGTAGCACGAAGCGCGGCCTCTGAGGCCGAGCGTGCAGCTCAAAGAGTGGCCTTGGAGATCGAGCGAGAGGCTCAACGAGAACTACGCACTCAAGAATTGATTCGCCAAGTACTTGCCTCGAAGTCCGAACCAACCAAAGATCGTGGGAGTTCATCAAGTGGCGCAAGCCACAATGCGGATTCCAACCATCCAGTCACAGAGAAGTTGACTTTCAATAAGTATGATGGTAAGATGGATGCTACGGTTATTCATTCTTGGTTGCATCAATTTAATGCTTATTTTGCGACAACTAAGAAGACAGGAAATAGCAAGCTTTTGACGGCAACTATGTACCTTGCCGGTGATGCCATCAATTGGTACCACGCATGGCAAGAGGCACAGCTAGCCGCGCACCTAGAGGAAGCCGACGAATTCACGCCCCTTTCCTTCAATTGGGCTGATTTCCAAGACAAGCTCAAGGCGCGGTTTACGCCACCTCAGTACCTCGCACGATTGAAGAACGATTGGCGCGCTCTCAAGCAAAATGGTATGCCGGTTATGTCTTTTTCTAATCGTGTTTTGCAGCTAGGTACCCAATTACGCAAGTCGGATGATGAAGCAAAGAGGCATTCCTTTATGGATTGGACGAGTATATCAAGTACGATGTCTAGGCGCTCGATCCAATCGATCTCAACAAGGCGGTAGCGATTGCTCTCGCACAGGAGATGAAGCACAACAAGGGAAAGCCTAAGGAGAAAAGACGTCCACAAGTACCTCACAGACTTCTCAGAACCATCAGAACAGTAAGAACGGTAAGAATGGTAAAAATGATAACTCTTCTAACCAATCTTCCAACAGTCTCTCAGAAAAGAATTCTTCCAATGAATCTAAGGGTAAGGCTAACATAATTGCTAAACCTAAGCTTACTCCAGATGAAAAGGTAGCACAAGGAATTGTAGGAGGATACATCACATCGGAAGAGCAAAGCACTTATTCTAAGGAAGGTCGTTGTTTTCATTGTCACATTAAGGGTCACATAAAAAGAACATGTCCTAAGCTTGAATCGAGTGAATCTAAAGAATCCACTTCCTCTGTCAATGCAATTAATGATAACACGAGTGTGCCCCAAGTTTCTCATGACCCTCCCATTGATGATTCTCTCATTAAATGTTATGGTTGTACGTCAGGCACCGTTTTGTCATATTGTTTGACCCAGGTAGTATGCATGATGTGATCAGTCCCTCTCTTGTTGAGAGAGCCCGCCTCGAAGTTAGTAGAGATCTCCTATCGAGGTCTCTGGCTATCTTCCCGGTATGGACGCTCTCATCACGGAGGAGTGCCTTGATGTGTTGTTTGCAATTCAAAAAGCTGCCTTCACTAGAAGATCTGTTGTCTCTCCTCTCTCAGGATGTGATATGATTTTAGGCATTCGATGGTTTCGTGATGCTAACCCTCTCATTGATTGGGAGGCTAACACTTTCACTCTCAACGCCAAAAGTGATTCTCCCATTGTCATTCATGGAGAGGACATTGTTCATTCTCCATCTCTCATTGCTAATATGCAGGACAAGATTGAACGGATTCATGAGAAGGAGACTCTCTCAGTCCCTTTTTCTCCAAAGCATGACACACCTGATTTGCATGATTGTGAGCAGCATGATGATTTGGATGATAAAGATAAGCATGATGCTTTGCATGATCAAGATGTGATTTCTCACAAGCATGATGAGTTGCATGAAGAAGATGTGATTGTTCACAAGGATGGAGTGTTAGTTGATGCTTTTTCTAGCGAAGCTAACCTCGTTGCAGATTCAATCAATCACGAAGGATCGATCTTGGCTCTCGAGCCTAGGTCCAAAGAACCCTCATAGGAAGTATTATGTGTTCGCATGATTGATACGCACGCATTGTTCGAATGTTTCATTCGTGATCGTTTCCTGTATTTTAGTCAGCATCTTTATGTGATCCCTTTTCCTAAGCATGACATATTGTATGTTGAGCACGTTTCTCTCATGGATGAGCACGAATGTATGCGGAATTTTCATGAAAAGCTGAAAAGTATGCATGTAAGGAAGTCACATTCCATGTCTCTTCCTTGGCATGACACAGTTTCCGAACGAGCACATGAAAGTATGAGCACCAAGCGTGGGCATTTCCATTGTGTTTTGCCACAGTTGATTGCTCTAAAATGAACGGATTGTCACTCCGTCTCTATGTTCATCTACATTGCATACATGGTCTTTAGCGAAGACAAGATTTTTTCCACTCACTTTACATGGAATAGGTATGTTCATGGCTTTGTGTTGGAGATGGTTTCAGGAATTTTTAGCCATGGAGATTCTTGAAGATGGAAGAAGCACGACTCTCGACGAAGTTGAAGCATCGAAGGAGCCACAAAAGACTGTCACTTTCGGCGTGGCCCATAGAAGCAAGGTTGCAGACCTTTATGAAGTTCAAGTACCGCACGACCCACACAGCAAAGTGGGCCAACGAAGAGTCCCTTCCAGGATTCCGGATGTTATTGGCGATCTCCCTCGACGCCATACAGTTCAGTACCAGTACCTCACTTTGAAAACGAGGGGATGTCACGTGACACATCCAACCCTATGTGTCCGTGGACAAGCTACAGCACGATCAGGGTTCAGTCAGTCCAGTCAGTCTAGATTAGAAGTGATTTGGCACTTTTTGTGAGTCTATTCGTAGACCGTGCATGCCCAATCACTTAGTGTAGATACATATCCTCTGGTTGCACACAGCATGATCATCAGTATTCCCATCAGAATCCATTAGAATCAGTTAGGGGATTTTTCCAGTGCATTAAGCCTATTTTCCCTATTTTTGACATTTTTCACTTATTAATTTAAGTGACTTCCCAACAAAAGTAGGTAGGGCAATTTGGGTGAGAAAATATATAAGCAAAGCAAAGCTAGCATTTTTTGGCAAATGAGCAAGGAGCACAACAGGCCACAGGCAACAGGTACTCCCTCTCTCTCAGCAAGAACCCCTCAGCACCCACCAACCTTGGCGTTTTTCACCTCCCTAGCCTAGCGTTTTCTGCAACAACGCCATCCCCTACAAGCTGGCGTTTTCAGCATTCCTCTCATCGCCAACATCCCCCTAGCCCTAGCGTTTTCACTAACGCCAGCAAGGCTGCAAGCACTTGCGTTTTCAGCCCTCTTTGCAGCAGGTGTACTAGCATTTTCAGCATTAAGGACAGCAACAGAGTCAGCCCTAGACACTTGCAGAAGAACACCATTTTCAACCTCCCAAAACGCAGCCAAATCAGCGTTTTCAGCAGCCCCGAATCAGCCCCAGATTTTCAGCCATAGCGTTTTTATGGACAGCAGATAGAAGATCGCAGATTTCAGCCCTTAAGTCATCGTCGTCGTCCCCGACAAAGTCCCAAGTTGCATCAGTTTTCCATGCATCGTCATTGTACCACTTTGTGCAATCAATAGTAACCACTCTCGCCGACGAGAGTGGGGCCTTCGGAGGAGGGTTTTATAACCTCTCTGGTGTCGTATCTCTCTTCTCTCTTTCTCTCAGTCTCATACACTTGCACGCACAATATCCATTCACTTTGTTCGTGATCACAGCACTCTCCATAAAGAACGGAAGGCTCTCCCTTCCATAAGAATTAAAAGGAACCTTGAGCAAATATGGATCACTCAACTTGAGAAAACACAACATTCATTCCGCCGCACCTTACAGTTGCACTGACCAAGGTGGAAACTTGTGTGAAGGCAGTGTTTCGAGAACGACACCTTCAAGAAGAAAACACACTCAAGGTTTGCATCGGATGCCTACCCCAAGCATGGGACAAGTGTGAAGACGACTTCTCTGAAAACATCAACTTCCTCAACGAAACTCTCAAGCCGATCCATGTGGACAATGACATGGTCGAAAGCATCACCAACAAACTCAACCACAAAAATACACCAAGCGGACATGCCATCCTTGAGTTTGAGAACAAAGAAGAACGACTCCAGCTACTCTAACAATCATGCCTCCTCAAAGGCACTAGGTTTTGGATTGCCGAGGAGCTCACCATGACACAACTAAAACACAAAGGTAACGAACTCAAGAAAGTGCACGCGGCAAGAGCCTAGGGGAAGTGGGCAGTATACCACGGAGGAAAGGCCCTCATACAGGAGTTTCGGTCTGCCAAGCCTCCTACCACACGGCCGGATACCTCCCCCTAGCCCCATAGTTCCCATTTACTCTACTTTATTTTGTATTTTGTGTTGCATCCTAAGGTTGTCCCACCTATCCACTAGATCTTACCCTAGCCTTACCGACCCTTTTTTGGTCTCCCATGCTAATGTAACAACCATTACCCTCTCCTTGATGAGAGGAGACATCCTTTGTATGCATGTTTTGGTCCCATGGGTCATATTTGACCTCCCAAGACAATATGACATCTCTCTCTCTCTCTCTCTCTCTCTCTCTCTCTCTCTCTCTCTCAAGTAACCTGCATACTTGGAGCCGTCGTATGCCAAATGCAATCTCCACTTGCAAACATGAGGCTCTTCTGTTTGTCCTACCTTCTCAGCAACTTCTGTTGGGCTACAAAAACTCTGAACCGAATTGCGCCTGCTGCGTAGCCTTGAGTAATCTACAAGCATGTGTCTATCGGGGAGAAGCAGCGCCATCGAGTGTTAATAAGCGGAAATGTAAGTCATTTAAATTATTGAAAAGAGGCGGCACACAATGTGAACAAGATGTTTACCAAACCCCATTTTCTTTGCCTTTCGATAAGAACCTTGGTAGATTCTCACTAAAAAATGCGTTTAGAACCGTAGCCAAGTAATTTACTGGGGCTTTCAAAATGGAGTTGCATTCCCATGTCTATCAAGGACGAGTCTTCGCTCTAGGATAATGGTATCCCCAAGATCACGTCTAGCAAAACTACTCACGAGGAGCATTGGCTCACAAAGCTTGTCTCGACCAATGTTATCTCTCTAGGGAGGTTTTCGTCATTGGTCATACGGCCACGACCAGAGTCCTGCACACATCTTGCATCTTCGGTCGCTACCCCCTCCTACTACAACTCCTTCAAGGTGTGGAACCACTCTTTGCCATGTCAAGTGTTGAAGGGGATCAAGTGAATATGACAAGAGTTCTTTCTAAAGACCCAAGGAACCTCCCCTACCAAAACTTGGAGCACTATAGTAAGAGATATTAGGTTCTAATCTCAAAAAGTAGGTGGCGGTCATCGACAAGAAATGCAATTATAATCTATATGAAACCATTAAAGAACGTGCGACCCCTAACCAATGAGATTCAATCCCACATCACTGAGCATAGGTGCTCTTTTCAAAAAGAGAAG
Source organism: Adiantum capillus-veneris (assembly GCF_014529385.1). NCBI lineage: Eukaryota > Viridiplantae > Streptophyta > Polypodiopsida > Polypodiales > Pteridaceae > Adiantum > Adiantum capillus-veneris. The sequence continues at coordinate 103,390,771 of NC_140941.1, forward strand.
CTTCTAGCCTCCCAACATGATACTTCTTTCTTTAGATATTGGTGGGCCGACGAGATTAACTGACTCTCTAAGAGATGTTCAAGCTGCTTAAGAAGAAGATAGCTCATGGCCACATTCATTTGCTTAAAGCGATATCCAAGCCAAGACACTCAAGGAGAATGAGACAATAGTCTTATACCACCTCTAAAATATCTTTAGCACTCTAGAGTTGTGCTCACCTAGCAAGAGGAGTTTCCATGATTATTTGCTTGGCTCATTTAGTTACGCAAGGCTACCCTCTTGCACCCCTCTTTTTTGCGATAGCCACCAATAGCATCACCTACCTCGTTAATGCTCAAGTGTCGAGTGGTATCATCAAGGGCATCAAGATGCCTTAAAAAAACATGAAACCCTTTTGCCTTTCTCTCTTTGCATATGTTAGTGATACCATCCTTGAAAACTGATCAAAATCTCTCAAAGAGTTTTGGATCTATCTCAATACCTTTCTACATGTCCTTAGGATCTATCATCAAGCACACCAAAACAAGTAGACCCTTTTTCTCCCCTCTATTGGACTAAGGCTACAAGGCTATGAAAGAGATGGACTAATTTTAAGGTTGTTGGTGTTACCATATACATGTGGTAGTGATGTGTGTGAACACACTTAGGACCGCCGAGGGCATTTTTTCCCTCACTAGGAGGTTTTTCCCCCGTGCATTGTATATACGGCCATCACTCTAAGGCTATCAATCTTTCCGTTGTACACTAAGTAATACACTCTTTGTGGTGTGCCTTGAGCTTCCTTCATCTCCTCCAAGCTGTGTGTGTTTTTCTGCAACCCTAATTCCAACAATTGGTATTAGAGCAGGTTGCATCCTCCGGGCTAAGTCGCCAACAGCTCCAGCACACGCCTGCTCACTTTCTTCAATTTTTGTGAGCTTTGGTGATCGTCCAGCAAGTTGACAAATACTTTGGGGAAGTTTGTAGAGCTTGGTTTGCTCAGATTTTTTATTCGGGCTCATTTCGGCCTCCATTTCCACTACATACAGTACTTCGCATGCAATTTTGTCATTTTGTGTAGAAATTTTGTCAATGCAATTTTCTGCATAACATGTCCCTTACAATATTCTATGATTTATGTTATACCCGTGCTATATAGCACGTGTTGTTCCCGCTTTGTTTCTCCTCTTTTCGAGCAGTTTTCACATCAAGTGCAGCATTTGCCATGGCTGACAACAACACAGATGTGTTCAAGATGTTCGTTGATGAGGATAGATTGGATGAGGACAATTACCCTATGTGGGCTTATATGATGCAACATGTCCTTGTGTCAAAGGGTGTCTAGAATATTGTACAAGGCATTGATGTACATCCTGGTTCTGAGGATGTAGGCGATGTTGAGGATGTTACGGGTTTTGGTGGCAGGATTGCTGTTGCTAGAGCTATTTTGCCTATGGCTGAGCAAGCTCGTTGGGATGTAAAAGATGCACAATCTCATGCATTGATTGTGTTTTTTATGAAGCGCACTATTACTCCTCACATTCATTCAACGAAATCTGCAAAACAAGCTTGGGATATTCTGGATGGTCTTTATGCAAGTTGTAATGAGGCAAAAATTGCATTATTGCGTAAAGAGTTGCAGTCGAAGATTATGCATGAGGAAGATGATATGGACACTTTCCTTGCTGGTGTCAAGGATATCAATGAGCAACTTATTTTTGCAAGCGAAGTCATTTCTAACAGTTCCCTTGTGCAGACCGTTCTTGATGCTTTGTTAGATTCTTACCAGAATTTTGCTAGTACTTGGAGACTTATGACCTAAGGAAATCCAGAAGTTGTCAAGTTTGATGCATTATGCACATTGTTGTTGCAAGAGTCACTTTCCAGAAAAAACAGGACTAGACAGTGTGCAGTTGAACAAGCCTTTCTTGTTGCTCAAAGAAAAGGTGGTAGCAGCAATGTAGCCACTTCTCATGGTTCTTCAACGAGTGGTTTCCTAATGCTTCTACTGGCAGCAATTCATCTGGGAATTTGGTGAAAAGGGCAAAAAGAAGATGTGTTGCCATTATTATAAAGCTAATGATCACTTGATCAAGCAGTGTCCTAAGTTGAAGGCCAAAGAGGCTAAGAAAAAAGAGGTTAGTTCCACTACAAATACATCTATTTTTTATCTTCTGTGAAGGAGACAATGATGCTGATGTTGATGTAGAATGGGATTTTAGTGCAGAGTGCACTTATAATCCTTATGTCCATGATGCATGCATGTCAGTTGCTGTAGATTCACATATGTGGTATTTTGACTATGGTGCTACAAAGCACATTACCTCACATTGTGATTTCTTTACCTCTCTTGAGTCTGTCCCTCATGGGAATTCAATCACTTGTGCCAACAATGCCTCTTATCCAGTTCAAATGTATTTTTGTTGGTCATAGTGCTAAAAGCAAAGATAACTTATTGTATCATCCGCAAACAAAGCGTATCTTGGTTTCACGAGATGTTGTGTTCGTGAAAGATTCTGCTCAGCCCTTGTTGTCATGTACTAGAGACAATATTGTAAGCTCACGGACATTTATGACACTTTGTTGCCTCTTTTTAGTGGTGGAAGTTTGAACGTAAATTCCAATGAGGCAAATGTACAGCCTATGGGTGTTTTTGAAAATGTTACAGATCATCCTATTACTGATGCAAATGTGCATGATGTACTTGATGAGGAAAGGGCTGAGAATGAGCAGGCTAGAGATATGCCTGAATGGTTGGTGCATACTTTGAATGATAGTAAATTGGATGCACCTTTGACTAGTCGTATGCGTTCAGTTTCTTTCCATGCATCTTATGCATCATATTGTTATGCTTTGGCTGTGTCTAGTTTATGTGATGTTGAGGAACCTCTGTCTTTTGATGAAGCACAGAATTCAAAAAATTGGATGGCTGCCATGCAATCAGAATATGATGCACTTATAGAAAATGGCACATGGACTTTATGTGATTTTCCTCCTGGAAAAAAAGGCCATTGGTACGGAGTGGGTTGAAAAGTTGAAAGCAAGTCGGATGGTGAGATTGATCGCTATAAGGCTTGACTTGTTGCAAAGGGTTATGCACAACAAATGTAACATTTTAATGGTCTAGTAACTTGTGTGTAGCGGAAAATAGCATGAACATAGTGAGCATTTCATTAGAATAGCTTCCTAACGAGAATAACAAGAGTGCTTGGGTGGAGAGAGCAACCAAAAGTATAACACCTAGTTAGATAGCATGAACAATACTTCAAAAGAGAGAGAAATTAAGCAATTGACAACAGTTGAGGACCGGATTTGCATGGAGACAGTTCCCCCTCCAAAGGGCTTTGTATTATGGTTTCTCCCATCAAGAGAGACATTTTACAATACAATTCTTTGTGTTCCTTCAATACTAGCTAGTGCAATGAAAATGGAAACTTCATGCACTAAGCAAAACACTTATCAAACACAACATCAATTCCCTCACGGTCTCAGACCTAAGACCTCACACACCTTCGAAGATGCTGAGAGGTAGCGGGGTATGAGAGTAGATTGAGAGGAAGAAGGAGTATTCTTACGAGAAATATGTACATCTCCTCACATAATCACTCATATTAGCATATCTTAGCTTAGTAATTAGCATGGTAGAGGAGATGAGCATGCATCGAAGCTTGGCTCTTGGTTGGATTTGCATCACAAAGCCAAGAGTTGTTGGTGTAGGCCTCCCTTCTCACAAGCTTGGAGTAGGTGGTAAGCTTTCCATTAAAGCTTGAGAAGGAGAGAGAGTCTTCTTTGCTTCACACCTGAGATTGTGTGAGTGTGTGTGTGATAATGCCTTGCCAAAATAGCCCCCCCTCTCTCTCTTGGTCGACCCCTCTTGCTATTTGCTCATCCTCACACCTCATTGGACCCCCCCAGGCCTAGCCAATGGAAATTAAGCAGCATAAGTGATGGTCTTCTGACGTGTGTCCCCCTTTCCCCTTTTGTGAGAGCTTTAGGTAATTACTTAATTCAACTAAACTCTCATTGGACCCCTTTGCCTCCTGGCCAATAGGAATCGGGCAAGCCATTGGGCTGCTGAATGCTCATTGGACCCCTTGGGAGACTGTCCAATAGTCTTCTAGAGAGCTTAATTCTTATTGGTTCTTTTATTAAGTGTTTTTAAATTAATTAAACTAGATTTACTCTAGCTTAATTCTCATTGGTCCACCTCCAAGGCCATCCAATAGGAACTGAGTACACCTTGTGGGCATCTGGGCTAGGGAGCTGACATGTGTCCCTCATTCCCTTTGTGTAAAGGGAGCTTGTGTGTGTGTGTGTGTGTGTGTGTGTGTGTGTGTTTCTCTCTCATCTCCTACTTCTAGGGCTCGCCCCCTCCTATGTAGGGACCTACTGTGGCCGACGGTCTGCTAGCTTAACCAATATTCTAGCTTTTTCTCCCCTGGCACTTTCCCATATTAAATGATCAGTTTAACATGAGAAAATCATTTAGGAGAATTAGATATTGATTATTATGACAACAAAAAGGCATAGATTATGAAGAGACTTTTGCTCCCACTTGTCATATGACTACTGTGCGTTTTCTATGTGCATTGGCAGCTCATTTTGTTTGCGATGTACATCAGACGGACATTGCTACTACTTTCTTGAATGGTGACATATTTGAGGAAGTTTATGTAACGCGGCCTCATGGTTTTGTCAAGAAAGGACAAGAGGATAAAGTGTGCAAATGTGAGAAAGCTTTGTATGGGTTGAAGCAATCTCCTCGTGCTTGGTATGAGAAGGCTGACACTCATTTGGTCAAACGAGGCTTTTGTAACAGTCCAACAGAAAGCGCATTGTATGTAAAGCGTGAGAGTGATGTACTTCTCATTATCGTTCCTATGTGGATGATTTGTTGATCATTGGACCAAATGAGAAACATATTTTTGAATTTAAGGTAGATTTGAATGCTACTTTCAAGATGAAATATTTGGGGCTATTGCATCATTACTTGGGCATATAGTTTAAGCAATGTGATGGTGGTATTGCTTTGTGTCGGACAAGTTACATAGAGACATCGCTATGTAAGTTTGAACTTGAAGATTGCAAACCTATTTCCACCCCCATGGAAACAGGTTTGAAATTGTGTCTTCATGATGCTGGTGATCCTGCCGATGTCACTCTTTACCAAACTGTTGTTGGCCGTCTTATTTATGTATGCAACACAAGGCCCGATATTCAGTTTGTAGTCTCACAAGTCAAGAGATTCATGCATAGCCTAGGGTCTAAGCATTGGCATGCTGTCAAGAGGATTTTTTGCTACTTGAGTGGCACTTTACATCTTGGCATGTTTTATCCCAAGGGGGGATCATTGCCACCAGACTCACATGCATTTTGAGACTCAAATTGGGCTGGTTGTTTTGACATGCGAGTGTTTACAAGTGGTTTTTGTTTCATGCTCAGTATTTCATGTATCTCATGGTTGAACAAGAAGCAGCCTACTATGGCCACTTCTAGTTGTGAGGCTGAGTACAGGGAAGTCTTCACAGCTATGGTTGAGTGTGTATGGCTCAGATGCCTTATGGCTGATTTGGGTGTTGGACAGGACATTGCCAACACTATCTACACTGACATCCAAAGCGCATTGGCAATTGCAAGGAACCCAGCTTTTCATGCTTTCACAAAGCACATTGAGGTGCATTACCACTATGTCAAGGAGAGGCTCTCAGCACGAGAGATCAACTTGGCTTATGTGCCAATACATGACAACCTTGCATATCTTTTCACAAAGGCATTGTCTCGTGAGAAGTTTGAAGCCTTTCGCAAAGCTTTGGGCTTACTCCCCTTTGTGGACTGATCATGTCCTCAGGGCATGGAACTTTCATATACTCTATGTGCCAGCTCTTGTTCACCACATCACTCCCAGAGGGGGGTTTGTTATCATATACATGTGATAGTGATGTGTGTGAACACACTTAGGACCGCCGGGGAAATTTTTCCCTCACTAGGAGATTTTTCCCCCCGTGCACTGTATATATGCCCATCACTGTAGGGCTATCAATCTTATCATTGCACACTAAGTAATACAATCTATGTGGTGTGCCTTGAGCTTCCTTCGTCTTCTCCAAGATGTGTGTGTTTTCTTGCAACCCTAATTCCAACAATTGGGCATCCTTGTGAGGTTTTAAGATCTCCCTTATGCAGCGAGGGAATTGGGTTTGTAACCTTTTCCAACAAAAACTCTAGCAATGGATTGGGATGCAACTATCCCTAGTACAAAGGGTCATCGTCGCCAAAAAATTCCTTATAGCTATGCTAATCTATTGTCTTTCATGCTAGAGACCCCCAAGCTCTCATCTATAAATTCTCATCAAGATCTACCGCAACTTCCTTTAGGGGGCACCCATGATAAATTTCCTCCTAATGTTAGGACAAAGGTAGGACTAGGGGGGCATGCTCTAGGCAAGGTCTGCTAGGCATATACAGTTCAAGGGACTCCAAAAGGCAAGCTATTAGCTTGATTAGGTGGAGAAAAGGCATGCACTAGTTCCCTCATCCTTTCATTAGTATCATAACTCAGGTGATAGAAGGGAGGTCATGGCCTTGCATGAGCTTTTCATCTCCTTCTCTCTCAATCAAAGCTATGGCAAGTTCTCAAAGGTGGAAACCTCGTGCAACTAAGCCCTTGCACACGTCAAGGCCAAGCTCACGATCAGCACCAAATCGCACATAAGTCGGCTAGTTGGGAGTGCAAGGGTGAGGATGATGGATCTCATTACTACAATGCAAGCAACCGAGGGTACCATCTATTCTCCTCGTTGTGTCTTTCATCACCTACCCTACCACTACCATTTCCATACCTTGTTGGGCTTGGGTTCCCCAAGGGGCGAGTTCTAGGTATATCAAAATCCACGGCTATGGGCCAAGTTCAAACTTCAGAAGCCAGGGCTACAAGCCAGACATAGAGTTTAAAATCTTGAGCCTAGAGGACTCCCAACGGGAATTTAAGCCTTGATGCCATGCAAAGAGCAAGGCTTTGGAGATGGCATATCCAATTGAGTTGGCACTTATTATTACATTGCAAGGATTGCAAAATCCATCTGAAATTCATTCTCAAGTGAGTATTTGTTTTTGGCTTTGGACACAACTAGCACAACACGGGCAACAAGGTTGGAACATTTCAAGCTTTTACTGCTTTGATGTGTTTTAACCTTTAATTTGAAAAGAATTATAACATGCAAAGCAAGATGATTTGAAGGCCATAATGGGAAGCAAGGATTCTACCCCATGCCAATGCCTTGCTTGTTGAGTTAGGATATATGACACAGGACCAAGGGCTGGGGAATTGGCATTCTTGGGATACAAGTTTACATTTTACATATAACAAGGTTGAATCCGTACTTGAATGTATCAATGCCAGTTCTAGATAGTGCAGGGCACTTTAGTGCATCGACTAAAATCATTGAGGCCGTCATTGTAGCCAAGGGCTTATCAATTCTTTTTTTTTTTGAGTTGCATGCAAGGCGTGCCAAGTAAGGTTGACTTGATTCCACCCAATCAATTTTTACGCTTTCACTATGATCCAAGATACTCTGCTAATGGTCGGTTATTTGCTTGGTAACTGCCAAGGTGGCACTCGCATGTGCTAGAGTCGTAAAATTATTTTAGAATATGTAAGATCTTGTTTGTTTCCGGTGATTTTAATTGATGATTTTCCTATGAAGATGCTACAGGAGTTATCTATAGCTTTAACCTTGTACTCAATAGCAAGTAAGGCAAGTTTAATTGCTTGTCTTTGTCGCATATGATTGCATCGTTGGGCATTATATATATCATTGGATCTATGCACAAGGTGTATGCACTACAATTGATAATTTTCTTATGTAGTACATAGGCAAAACCTGCCTATCAAGAAACCAATTCATGTGATCACATGATCCTTCCAAGAGAGCCTCAAGGTAGGCAGTCTCTTGTTTTTGTTATAGCCTCATTATCGCTCTGTGAATTTGTAATACATAGTCATAAGTGAGTTATGCTTGTTAGTAGACATTTCCCTAATTTCTTTTGGATTTTGAGATTCTTTCGCTTCTTTATCCGGGCTCATATGATTGTATTAATGATCCAGTTGTGAATAAGATTCCAACTTAAGAGGATCTACTGTTAACCCTCACGGACACCCTATCACCTTCGACGAACGCATATTATTTATTTGATTGAGTCATGGACCGGGCTTGTCAGTCCAATAGGTGTGTAGGTGATCTTCGATGAGAGGCGCACCACTTATCTTATTTTAACAGTAGTTTTGCAATGACCGGCCACTGTGGGCGCCCATGTGTGAATGGGTCAAACTCTTATAAAAGGTCCATTTGACTTAAAAATCCTCATTCTCTGAGTGTAAGCTAAGAAGTGCTCTTGCTCCATCTCTGTCTCCTTCTCCTTCGTGAGCTCACAGATGTGTGTGTGTGTGTGTATGCTTGAGAGAGAGAGAGAGAGAGAGAGAGAGAGAGAGAGAGAGAGAGAGAGAGAGAGAGAGAGAGAGAGAGAGAGAGAGCATTGCGGCGGCATTAGCGGTGGCTCCTTCTTCTTCGTAGCACAGGATCCTTCACGATGGAAGCATTGAGCAATTATTGATTGACCCCTGCCCCTTTGAGCTTGCTAGGATGTTCTAGTTGTGTGTTTGGAGCCTTTTGAGGCTCGCACACAGTGCACAGACAAGTTTCTAGCTTTTGACACGTACGGCAAAGCGGGGGCAAAGCGTGCATTTTTGGCACCGCTATCGGGGAATGCCTTCCATTAAGACTCAGTGCTACCTCTAGGAGCCTTTCTTCCATCTGTTTTTTGTGTTTTGTTGTGTTGTGTGAGAACTGTTAAGTGGTTGCAAGGGGCAGATTAGCAGGTTTTTGTTAGCTACTGTTAAGTGACTGTAAGGGACAAATTAGCAAATTTTTGTCAGCTTTCTTTAAGTGGTTGTAAGCTCTGTTAGTGCTGCATTGTACTTGTTTTTGTTAGTTTTGCAGATCTGTAATGTGCAAGTGTTAGTAGATCTGTTAGTGAGAGTAGACAATGAGAAGTAGAGTAGACAGTGAGCATTAGAGTTGACTGTCTGTGAGTGTGCAGTGTACTGTGTTTGACATTGTGTTAGCAGAGGTAGCTAGCGTTAATTAGCTGCAAGGAGGTTAGACAGAGCTTTTAGGAGTAGTTGTGTGCACGTAGAAGCTCAACGTCCACGAGGCCACATTATCCTTAAAAAAGATTTTTTGAAATAAGTTAAAAAAAACGTTTAAAAAATTGAAAAAAAAAATGCTTGGACATACCGAGACCAAAAAGAAAATAAAAGAATATTATTTTAAGAGGAAGGGATCGGGATATTTCCCCAACCCCAAGCCCAGGGCCAGGCCTCAGTCCTCAGTTTTATGATACTTCAGAGCTATTCCCCTCCAAGGTTATATTACCTGATGGTAGAAGCCTTGCCAAAGTGCAAGAGGTTGAGCGGTATATCATTGTGGCTAGGGAAAAGGAAATTGAGAGATTACGTAGGGCAGAGCAATGAAGAGAGCTAAAAGAGAAAGCCCCTCTGTCAACATCCATGCTAGGCAAGCAATCGAGTGCTTTTGAATTAGCGACCACTAAGGGTCAACCCATAGAGAGCCACATTGCATCTAGTTCAAAGGACACCCCTAGCACCTCAATCCTAGATGGAGCGTTCCTAAATGAGAACTGGGAGTACGAACTACAAACAAAAACTCTAACCGACCTATACACAGGTCACACATATCACGTGGGTTGGTTAGATGTCCTACAATCAACATCGGGTGCTACTAGCATAGAGGAGCAACAACAAAGAGTTTGTGATGTCATTCATAGGGTTATTGAGCTAGAGAGACATAACAAAGAGATCCACATGCCTTCAACGGGTCTCATGAGATTCTTGGATACAGGGAAGGCTAAGCAACCAACTTTATCGCAAATGGAGACTCCCTTGGTAAGCCCGATGGATCCTCCATATGTTGTTTTGTCAGGGGTCTGAGTACAATCTGAGCCCACAAGTGATAGCTTTACCTTTCCAAGTCTAGCTCATCTTTCTCTTGATGACACCACGGCAACCATGCCTACCCCAGTGATGGGCATGCCAAGGAACATGCCATAGACCTCATTTGTTAGTAAAGCACCACTACATGGTAGCTCAATGCCTGCAACAGTATCTACAAGCATGTACCAATCATATACACCTATGGGTCCTCGTGCTCATGTGGCTCCTACCTCTCCCATGGCTTCAACAACTTATGCTCCACAACCACAACATCCAAGCCCTTATGAGGCCATACCAACTACCACATCTGCTATGCCCAGGGCCACATATATGAACTTTGGGCCACCACATGGCACAACACTGTACCAAACTTGGAACCCGAGGGCTTCCTATGCACCAAGCCCAATGCCAATGCCTACTCCACATGTAGTCTTTGGAGCGCCTTCACCCATGGTACCTGCTCACTTAGGTGACTTGGCAACATTTACTCAAGCTATTGGCCGATCTATTGCTGAGAATATGCGTAACACCCCTGATAGGGAGCCTAGGAGTAAGGCATTACAAATAGCCAAGCCCACACAAAAATTTAGTGGAGATGGGGATGTGAGAAATCATATCGAAGTGTTTGAACAAATATACGATTCCCTAGGAGAACACAATGACTTGCATAAGAGTAATGCTTTAAGCGTGACCTTAAGTGGAAAGGCTAGGGATTGGTATAGAACCCTAAGAGTGGAAGAGAAAATGATTTACCCTACTCTTAGGAGACTGTTCTTGAAAGAGTACTTACGAGAGGGAGTACTTTGGGGTGTAGCATCTCAGCTCCAGAAAGCTCAACGAGAGGAAGGAGAGTCCGTGAGAGACTTTATTAGTCGCTTGAAGCATTTGAATTCACGTTGTAATCCAAATGAGCGCTTCAATAATAACCAATTGCTTGATAGATTCATTAAAGCATTACGACATGAGGATATCTACAATGGCCTAGTCATTAGGGGTATCACCACTTGGGAAGCAGCCACCGCCAATGCGATCCAATTGGAGGATAATTTAATGATTCAAGGAGAAAGAGTGTCTGTTGAGCCTAAATCTACTAGCTCACAAGCATCGAGGCATTAGTCAATGACCCTAAAGCCTATTGCTAAAGAGCCAAAAATATATGAGACGACTTTAGCAGATCTCACCAAGGCCATTCAAGAGAGTTTTAGAGACAATTGTGCTCCACAAAATAATTATATGTATCCAAGAAGGGAGCAATAATGGTGCTCAGTTTGCTATGGTCCGCATAGTACCAGTGAAGGCCCTACTTTTAGAGTAAAATTCAATGGAAATTGCAATGCCTGTGGAAGGTATGGTCATCCAGCTAAGGATTGCATAGTATTTAAGTGCGCGATGGCCAATAGACCAACCTTAGCATGGACGGACACACCTAGAGTGCCTGCATTGATTCCATCTATACCTCTTGAACAAACGTCACAACACATGGTCCCTAGGGCCTAAAATGTTGTTCAAACAACACCCTTACCACATCCAATGCTAGGACCGCAACCACTATATCCGAGAATCACTTCTGTGAATCAAGTGGATTGTGGGTCATCTATTGCTTGTTCGGAAAGTTGCGAGGAAGATATAGACCGTAATATTGCCTATGGGATTGATGCGCTTGAAGAAAGTCCACAATATTACATGGAGGACTATTGGGGACAAGTCAAACCTGTCTATCAAGTAGCTGCTCTTGCAGCAAGAGGCCAAAATATCAATTACACTGCCAAGAGACCACCTCTTCAATGCTATGAATGTGGGTCCACATTGTGTAGCCGAGTGTCCTATTAGGCTACAAAAGAATGCTACACTAATGCAAACCAATCAAGCGAGCACATCTACAATGCCGATACTCATGTGTAATCGATGTGGTATAGATCATTTGATTGCCCAATGTTCGAATAATCCAAATTCACCAAAGATCACGCCATTAAACTTGATTGAGGTTACCTAGCCATCACAAAGTACACCTATGGTACCAATAAATGTACTCACACGATCGATGCTCCAAAAACAAAATTATATTCTTGAAGAAAGAGACACGACATCAATTGCCCAATCTCAGAAGAAGAAGAAAACACGAAGGAAGAGATCGCAAAAAGCAGCGAAGTTAGAGACCCCAGCTCAAAGACCAACATAGGGACTGGTGACGACCCCGTATATATGAACGACGTTGAAGAGGATTCTGATTCAGGTGAAACCATGGAGACCAAAACGACCACTAGGAAAGAGACCCATACCAACTCTTAGCACTGCCTCTTGAGGAATAAAACCCAAAACATTGCGTGTTCAGGAGGTTGAACCATATGTCCCTATAGCCCAACTCTCTAGAGCTTCAACTTCTTTAGTTGAAACAAAAAATGAGACACATAAGACCCATCGCAATATAATTAAGAAAACATACAAATGGGTCCCTAAAGCTTCTTTAGCGACAATTGTTTATGCTAAAAAACACGAGCCTTGTAAGAAACGCCCCACTCACTCCCAAAAATGTAAGAAAATGTTGTGTTGGATTCCTAAACGACTATTGGAAGCCCAAGGCTACTATCAAGGAAGTGATCAAATCTGGGTGCCAAAACGTAAATTGTGTTCTTACCTGTCACCTGACCCATGTGAGTCAAATCGTGTGACGGTAAAGCCGATTGAAGATCGTGGGAAAGGAAAGATCACAAAATACTATACACTTGATCCAGGGCTACTTTGGGTACCCAAGCAAGAAAGGCTTGTTTTGCTCAGCTCAAGCATAGAAAAAACGAATGAAGCTTCTTGCTCTTCATGTAGTTCATATACAAAAATAGAAGGTTTGACACAACCTCCACCTACCATTGTACATATCCATACAAACAAGAAAGAGTTTGCACCTCCCGTTGTAAGTTCAACACCTACAAAAACGTTGAAAATAAAATCATGGAAGAGTACCTTACCACCCTTGCAACTAGATGAAATGCCTAGGGTGGTCAACAACTATTGGTCAAAGTCTTCACCCATGACAACTTGGAACAATTGGTTTCAAAAGGTGACGACATCATTCCAAAAGGTATGATCTACACAAGGAAGGGGAGAGTGTTTACTGACATCCATCATTCACTTACTCCCCTCTTAACCTTCCTCCCTGACCTCTCAATCTTCCAATCTTAGGAAACGTATATAAATAGCCTTATACTCACAAAAAAAAAGAGAGTAAAAGACCAAGAGCCACCAAACAAAAATTTGGAACCTACGAGTTCTAGTACATGACCCAAAATCATAAAAACACATTATGCACAAGGACACGAGCTTTTGACATGACCCTTATAATATTTGCACACTAACCATCATCTATCTGTGTTTACAAATATGGCTAGTACAATAGAGTCATCCACTCCTACCTTGGGTGAGAGGTACCCTTTTCACATAGTCTACCCGGTGCTTGCATGTGAATGGGATTTGGTAGGTATGCTAGCATGTGAGAGAAATTTCGAGGAAATAAAATGGCTGATACGTCTCTTGTAAACATTTGTGCCTCTAATGATGAAGAAGATTTACATGATTACACGGATGACACGTATAGTCTCACGGATGATGACTTTGTTTTTCTCGACATTGACGAGGATAGGGGTTTAGCCTTAGGGTTACCTCCCCATCTCTACAATATCCTGCTCCCTTGACTCTCTAGGCGGGGGGGGGGGGGGGGGGGGGTGCAAATAATTAGGTTAGGGTTCCTTATGTTGTTTGATTGTGTTCAATAAGGTTGGTGCCTCTTCCCGCTGATGTGCCTCCTAGAGGTATTCCTTGTGTTTTCTAGTGTGTATAGGAACGTGCTGTTGTTGTTAGGATTTGGAACTTCATGGAATCTTTCTCTCGTTCACTCTTCAAATCAAGCGTGATCATAAACACGAACATGTGTTTCTTGACCATTAGCATTGCCCCTTGTCTTTGTTTTTGCATCCATGTTTGTCTGCTTTAAATGTGGTTGGTAGCACAATATTCAGCACATTTGCTTAGATTAAACATTAGATCCTATATAATTTTCTGTCATAATCCTTTGTCTAGGTTAAAGAATCTAGCAGTCTGACTAAGCTAGTTTGACCAAGTTCGGTGTTAGAGATCTTCTCTTAATACCATGGGGAATGCCTTCCTAATAATCAATGGTTACTTTAGGCTCTTAATCTGATTTAGGCAGCATTGTGTGCAATGTACTAGGGCTTTCTAGTGGGATTAGTCCCTATTGACCTTTAGCTTAAGTATTATAAAGGGAATTTACTAGTTTGATGAGCCTAGGGAGGGTAACAATGTTATATGACCCCCCAAAGTTACAAAATTAAAATGCTGAAAACAAACAAACGTCAAAAGTGCCATAATGTAAAATTTTAAGATGAAAGAGAAATCCCAGCTTGATTTTGTACTTCACTCACATGTATCACCTATGGTACTAGAGCCCTAGAGGTTCCCAGTGTGGACGCTTTTCCTTGAAAAGAAAAAAACCCAATGCATACAAAATAAGCACAGACATCAAAATTGAATCAATGTGAAAAGACTTTGGGGGGTCAAAGAAAAGGGAGTAAGTCAAGCGATGATTCATGAGAAATTCCTTTTATCGTAGCTTAACTACAAGGTCTTCTAGGTATAGCCTCTAGTCAGCCCTTGGATATGAAATACTTGGCTCTCACGATTAAACACCTTAAATGACCAGAGAAAATTGAGAAGCTTGCCCATGGTATTAATAGTTGATATCTAGTGCCTTTCAATCGTTAAATTAGTGACCCCAGAACTGTTTAGTTTTTGACCTTTACAACTATTTATGCGTTTGATTATATTACAGTTTAATATTTATTGATGATAAATTGTTTAATATTCTATTACCAATCAATTTGTGTGCCTACAATTGCATATGCTTTTTAATTGTATATGAGAATGCAGTTACAATGTCAATCTTGGTTGATTTTGTAGTGATTAAAGAAGGCTAAGGACATTCAATCTCGGATGCTCTTCCACCTCGAGGAACGGGTGCAAATAATTAGGTTAGGGTTCCTTATGTTGTTTGATTGTGTTCAATAAGGTTGGTGCCTCTTCCCGCTGATGTGCCTCCTAGAGGTATTCCTTGTGTTTTCTAGTGTGTATAGGAACGTGCTGTTGTTGTTAGGATTTGGAACTTCATGGAATCTTTCTCTCGTTCACTCTTCAAATCAAGCGTGATCATAAACACGAACATGTGTTTCTTGACCATTAGCATTGCCCCTTGTCTTTGTTTTTGCATCCATGTTTGTCTGCTTTAAATGTGGTTGGTAGCACAATATTCAGCACATTTGCTTAGATTAAACATTAGATCCTATATAATTTTCTGTCATAATCCTTTGTCTAGGTTAAAGAATCTAGCAGTCTGACTAAGCTAGTTTGACCAAGTTCGGTGTTAGAGATCTTCTCTTAATACCATGGGGAATGCCTTCCTAATAATCAATGGTTACTTTAGGCTCTTAATCTGATTTAGGCAGCATTGTGTGCAATGTACTAGGGCTTTCTAGTGGGATTAGTCCCTATTGACCTTTAGCTTAAGTATTATAAAGGGAGTTTACTAGTTTGATGAGCCTAGGGAGGGTAACAATGTTATATGACCCCCCAAAGTTACAAAATTAAAATGCTGAAAACAAACAAACGTCAAAAGTGCCATAATGTAAAATTTTAAGATGAAAGAGAAATCCCAGCTTGATTTTGTACTTCACTCACATGTATCACCTATGGTACTAGAGCCCTAGAGGTTCCCAGTGTGGACGCTTTTCCTTGAAAAGAAAAAAACCCAATGCATACAAAATAAGCACAGACATCAAAATTGAATCAATGTGAAAAGACTTTGGGGGGTCAAAGAAAAGGGAGTAAGTCAAGCGATGATTCATGAGAAATTCCTTTTATCGTAGCTTAACTACAAGGTCTTCTAGGTATAGCCTCTAGTCAGCCCTTGGATATGAAATACTTGGCTCTCACGATTAAACACCTTAAATGACCAGAGAAAATTGAGAAGCTTGCCCATGGTATTAATAGTTGATATCTAGTGCCTTTCAATCGTTAAATTAGCGACCCCAGAACTGTTTAGTTTTTGACCTTTACAACTATTTATGCGTTTGATTATATTACAGTTTAATATTTATTGATGATAAATTGTTTAATATTCTATTACCAATCAATTTGTGTGCCTACAATTGCATATGCTTTTTAATTGTATATGAGAATGCAGTTACAATGTCAATCTTGGTTGATTTTGTAGTGATTAAAGAAGGCTAAGGACATTCAATCTCGGATGCTCTTCCACCTCGAGGAACGGGCTTCATCTCAATAGCTTCCGAGGACGGAATCTACATCAAGAAGGGGGGCATGTTAACCCTCATAGACACCCTATCACCTTCGACGGACACATATTATTTATTTGATTGAGTCATGGACCGGGCTTGTCGGTCCAATAGGTGTGTAGGTGATCGCCGATGAGAGGCGCACCGCTTATCTTATTTTTACAGTAGTTTTGCAACGATCGGCCATTATGGGTGCCAGAGAGAGAGAGAGAGAGAGAGAGAGAGAGAGAGAGAGAGAGAGAGAGAGAGAGAGAGAGAGAGAGAGAGAGAGAGAGAGAGAGCATTGCGGCGGCATCGGCGTTTGAGCGCGGCATCAACGGCGGCTCCTTCTTCTTTGCAGCAATGGATCCTTCACGATGGAAGCATTGAGCGGTGAGTGACACACCCCTGCCCCTTTGAGCTTGCTAGGATTTTCTAGTTGTGTGTTTGTAGCCTTTCAAGGCTCGCACACAGTGCTCATGCAAGTTCCCAGCTTTCGACATGTACGGCAAAGCGTACATCTACTATTTAGTCCATAGAACCCATTTTGTCTATAGAAGCAACGTTTTTTGGGTACGACCCAGCTTGTAAATGACACATCGTTCAATCAGTATTGATGGTCTCTTATTTGACCCTTCACACTTGTGCTTTCAAGGAAAGAAGCTTTAAACTATCGAGTGGCAATTGTTAAGTTTACTTTATTGATTTGCTTACAATCACTACTTGTAGCAAGGAAGCCTATGATGGTCTCCATCTATCTGGTGGTTGAAGTAGTATCTTTTGGGGTTTTGACAAAGGGTTTTAGGTTGTATAGACAACACAAGACCAAGGGTTCTTTTAGGTTGTGCAATGTTGTTCCACACCTTTTCTCGATGCAAGTGACATGGTCATACATAGCTACATGGTAGCAATTATGCAAAGGATTAGAGATTAGTGTACCAGGTACCTCCTTTAATAATTTTTTCTTATCCATGTTAATTTTTTAAAGATAGAATTGAGGATCCACTCTGTGTATTATATATTGTTTTAGTGGTCACCTCTCTTAAGACGATCACAGTCCTACAATGCGGGGATCATTCTTTTGCACATATTGTTAGTCACACGGTGCACAACATGGTCTTGGAACTCATGAATTTCGGTTTAGCCAATGTGGAGTAAGGTTTATGAGGGTCCCTCTAACTCCTATTGCTGAGTGTTTTTAGTTATCTCCACACACAAGTACCTCTCATACTTGATGGATGTCACATTTATTTACATCACTATATGAGACATATTCCATATGTGGAGAATATGAGTCTCTAGGATTGACAATGGCACCTTTTTCTTAATTATGTGTGGCAATAGACTCCGTATGTGCTGGTCATTTGTGTGGCAACAGACCCCCTATGTGTGGCAACAGGCTTTCTATGTGCTTGTCAAAATTTTTTATTAGACCATTTCAAGATGCGGTATTGGGAACAATTTTAGTGGCAAAAAATTCTCGAGATATTAGTGTTACTTGCTATGAGCATAAACTAATCCATGAGCATTGTCAGTCACAAAACACTCTAATCATGGAAATGCAGGCTAAGATGAGTTTTTGCTAATCATGCATGTACACTAGGTGTTATGGACCCTAGTGTTTAGCAAATGCATATCTTCAGTTGCATGCACATTCATGCATTTGATAGCTTATGAAGCTTTTTAGCACACCAAGTGTAGAATTGTCCATAGAAAGACTCTCCCATTTACCATTGAGAGTCTCCAAAGGATGTATGGATTTCCTAGAGATATTGTGAGCGACCGTGATCCCAAGTTTAACAGTCAGTTTTGGAGGGCTATGTTAAAGCGATTAAGAATGCAACTCAATCTTAGTACTATTGATCATCCACAAACCGGTGGGTAGATTGAACAAGTTAACAAGGTGCTAAAGGATATGCTATCAACATACGTTAGCCATAAGCAATCCGATTGGACAGATAATAGTGTAAAGCATGGTACTACTTGGTTTAGCCGCTTCATGCTTATGTATGGTTTTCAACCTAGGTCACTGGGGTTGGCTATTGAGAAAAATAAGCAAGTCAAGGACTTTATTCAATATCATATGGATATGTTGAAATTTACTGATCCAAGAAGTATGCTGATGAGAAACGTAGGCAAGTCACTTTCATGTAAAGTCAAGAAGAGGTATTTTTATTTGTTCCATAATCTTCCAAAAGTTTGAACACTGTTCATCCATCTACTTATGTCATAATAATCAATATCTAATTCTCCTAAATGATTTTCTCATGTTAAACTGATCATTTAATATGGGGAAGTGCCAGGGGAGAAAAAGCTAGAATATTGGTTAAGCTAGCAGACCAGCCACAGTAGGGATCCAAAGGAGGGAAAATAGGGATCCAAATGGGGGGCCATCTGCAAAAGAGCCATGTGCAACAATGGGCTAAAAAGACCCTAAGGTTCAGCCCATTAAGACTTCCAAAATGCTAAGGTTCCAAAATTCAAAGGTTGTGTCCAAAGGGTTAAAGCTTAGGATGAATTGGGTGGTTTGTGTGCTCTCCAAAGTCAACACACATCCCTACACATGAGGGGGCGAGCCCTAAAGGTAGGGGATGAGAGAGAAAGCCACACACACACACACACAGGCCCCCTTTACACAAAGGGAATGAAGGATACATGTCAGATGCCTAAGCTAGTTGCTCCCAAAATGTGCTCAATTCCTAATGGATTACCCTTGAAGTGGACCAATGAGAATTAGGCTAGAGTAAATTTAGCCTAATTAATTTTAAAACACTTAATAAAAAGAACCAATGAAAATTAAGTCTCCTGGATGATTATTGGACAGCCTGAGAAGGGGTCCAATAGAAATTGAGCAGCCCAATGGGCTACTTAATTCCTATTGGTCAGAATGGGGAAAGGTCCAATGGGGATTTAATTCACTTAAATCAATTAATTTTAATTGATTAAGCTCTCACAAAAGGGGAAAGGGGGACAGATGTCAGAAGGCTATCACTTATGCTGCTTAATAGCCATTGGTTGAGCTTGGCATTGTCCAATAGGGAGCCTGCAAGAGCAAATAGCAAGGGGGCTCGCCCAAGAGAGAGAGGGGGATGATTTTTGCAAGGCATTATCACACACACACTCACACAATCTCATGTGTGAAGAAAGAGAAGACTATCTCTTCCCAAGCTTTAACGGAGAGCTCATCACCTACTCCAAGCTGGTGAGATAGAAGCCTACATCGACACACTCTTGGCTTGTGGATGCAAATCCAACCAAGATCCAAGCTTCAATGCATGCTCATCTCCTCTACCAAGATCTGCTATATGAACCTACACATATTCTTGACTATCATGGTATAGGTCAAGTAGGAAAACATTATTTTTCTTATGGAGACATATTACACTTTTGGTTTTGAGGACGAAAATGCTTCTTGAAGGCGGGAGTAATGTATAGACAAAGGTAGGACCTATCAAAGTTGATGATGCGGAAGCGTAGAGACCAAGAAGAATGAGCATGAGAGAGAGAGAGAGAGAGAGAGAGAGAGAGAGAGAGAGAGAGAGAGAGAGAGAGAGATTCTCCTAAACAAATCAACCTTGACAATGAATAATTGAATGTGTAATACAATGGAGGCAAGGGGTTGCATATATACCAACCTCGATAAATTGCCCTACCCAAACTTTGACAAATAAGTAAAATAAATACCTAAAGGCCAAAATAAATAATGGTCTCACATTGGGCAGTTCACTTGAGATGCCAAAACTCCTCTACAGCTCATACTGGACATAAATAGCGAGACCAAGTCGATGAAGAAGCTACCATGGAAACCCCAACAACACCGGTCATGTTTTTTTTTCCCAAGAAAAGATCCTTCTATTAGTTAATGAAAACTGCCCATAGGGCTACATCCACCTCTGCAAGAGAGGGCTACAACAAGCATGATGGGGAGACTCTCCCAATGAAAAAACAACATATATACGATGAGGCTAAATCAAGAGATGGGAGGAGGGAAGAGCCACACAGGTGGACAGTAGTGCCATCTGAGCACCCCCTGGACTATGGTGTAGAAAGCCCCAGGGTGCTAGAGTCGAAGGAAAGACTCACGACGCTCCCGCATGCGGTCGGAGCTACCCTGTAGTCCCTCAAGCTGTCCTCTGAGAGTATGGATCACCTCTAGTCAAAAGTCACGAACAGTCTCTGCTGGTGGCACATGGCGAGCCTCAAAGATGCGGAAACAGCGGACCCACCAGATGAACCAAAGTGTCAGGCCACTGATGAGCTCCCAACACTCCTCTCTCTCACTGCACCCCTCCTGTGGAGTAAGCTCTGTAGCAGGCTGGAGTGTAGGTCGCCCCCCCTACATCACTATCATCCTGCTAGTGGAAGATAGCTCAAACTGAAGTGCCGGGCCCATGAGTGTGGACAAGGCCGCTGCCCCCCAAAGTGTATTGTCGAGCTGTGGAGAGAGCAGGCATTAGCCGAAGAACTCGTAGCCACACCTGCTGGGCCGAGGGATAGTCCCAAAGACAATGACGCTGACTCTCCACCAACTGGTCACAGGCTGCACATGCGGCCGAGAGACCACTATGCACAAGCCAACTCCCTACTGATGTGGCTCTATGTGCAACCAGCCCCACTGAAACAAAGTGAGGCGCCTCGGATATCTGGAGTCCCACAGCCTCTGCCAAAAGGCTGCCAAGAACTTGACTGTGAGGCCCTCCTCCTGCCAATGATGTGCTGCAGCGGGGCGGGCCTCTCTCTCTCGGGGCGGGTCGTGTTGGATACACCTTGGATTTGTTACCGTCAACTTTGTACTTTAGAAGAATGCCATCTTGAGCATCGGTTGCCTTTTTAGAAATTTGAAATGTAGACCACACTACGTCTAAGAATCCAGTCACGTCCAAAAATAAAACTCCAAGATTATGAATTGTGGAACACATCCTATCCATGATCCGACCAACAACAATGGATTGGTGCACTCATCCATAGTGTTTTAGATATGTTTGATTGGTTCCCTGCCAGCTGCATGTGCCGGGCATTTGCCTTGAACTCCAACCTATGGGTTCAAATATCGATAACTTGAACTCCAACACAAGGGTCTAAATTAATTATATGGACCAATTCTTGCCCCTCTCTGCTACTCACAAGCCTCTTGCTAGTTGAAGCTGATGGCGGCATCAATCTCCATGTGACTAGAAGGGAGGAGTTTGTGCTAGTGTAGACTCCACTACACTAGTAGCCTCTTTGTTGTCCTTCCCTGAGTTACTATTACTGCTTTCCTCTTGATGCTTGCTTTTACCTTTGTCCTTTGTAGCATATTTGTCTTTGCCTTTGGATCCGCAATCCTTGGCCAAAAGACCACGCTTTCCACAATTGTAGCAACAGTTCTTGGTCTTCTTTCTGGAATCCGAAGCAGCAAGTGCTTCCCTCACCTATCTCAGAAATCTGAATTTTGCCTTGAGTTATTAACACGGCTTCCTCCTCAATGAGAAAAGAGCCAAGATCATCAAATTCCAGCTTTTCCTTTGTGACTTGTAGCCGAAGTGTCCTAGACACTATTTCATACGCCTCAAGCAACTTCGTGAGAACCAAAGGAATGATTGCATCAAACTTCCTCGTGGAAATTGGATGGCAAATAACTATCCAAGAAGGGCGACTACTCGCATCGTAGAATATCGATCAAACATTCCAACGAGCTTGAACCACATATTGTTCAAACATTCCAACGAGCTTGAACCACATATTGTTGGCAATCTTCAAAGTGTGAATGGCTGGAGAAATGTCCTTTGTAAGAGATTCCACAATGGCCGACATTGCTTTTGCATTAGCCGCATCCCAATTAACACACGATTTGAGATATTCATCATCTTGAAGGCGGGTGTACCTATTGTTGGGATCCCTCATGGGACGGGGCTCCTAGCTGCCAACAATATCCCATAATCCTTTCCATTAGAACCAGAGTCGCATGATGCAATTCCAATGAGCGTAGTTATTATCGTTCAATTTGTCGTTGACGCTCGAGCAAGGGGAGGCCACGTTGAAGTTGAAAGATCTAGAAATCTGGGAAGTCTTCTCGCATTCCAAGGGTTGGCCGCACTACTCCCAAGCCACAAAATATCCACGTTGTTTCCTCCTCTACACAGAGAGCTCCACACAATGTGGGCTCCGCAAAATCTGTTATTCCTCTTTGGAGCTCGAATCTCCCCGCTCCAATTGCTCCTCTCACCTTGGCACGGCCTCATCAAACTCCCAACTGCTCCAATCTTCCAAAGGGTAGTCACCTCAGTCATTTTTGCATCTCAACAGACCCAAAGACTCCTCGGATACAGCGTGTTAAAATGCTCAAACACCAAGGGAGTAGGGGGTGGGGTCGATGAGGGGATGGAGGCCCGAGGGTGGGTCAATTCCAAAGAAGGTGGAAGCAAAATTTTGAAACGTTGGATTGGGACAAGAGAGGCTCTGCCGGCTCAACAACGTTTTTGAAATGCTAAAGAGCTCTACCGGGAAGTAGTCGCCAAGGCTAGCAGAAAACAACATCTCCAAACATTGTGTGGTAGCCTTCGCCAGGGGGCCAAGGGGGGGGGGGGGGGGGGGGGCTACCTTTTACTAATGATGTTTCAAAACACTCACAAAAGTCAGAACAAAGACTCTCGCTTGTCGATCATTTCAAAACGCTATCCACGAGACAACGCGGCGATAGAGGGGGGTCCAACACTGCTATGCTGCAACATTTAGAACGCGACTGCGGAGGGTGGGAGGTAAGGGTGCCAGCAACAAGGTGGTGTTTCTTCTTCTTCTCAACGGGTGCTCCTCCACCAAAGCTCTTCAACAACACAGCTCAGAAACCATGTCAAAGTCGACGATGCGAAAGCATAGGGACCAAAAGGGGATAGAGAGAGAGAGAGAGAGAGAGAGAGAGAGAGAGAGAGAGAGAGAGAGAGAGAGAGAGAGAGAGAGAGAGATTCTCCTGAACCAATCAACCTTGGCAATGAATAATTGAATATGTAATACAAAGGAGGCAAGGGGTTGCATATATACCAACTTAGTAAATTGCCCTACCTAGACTTTGACAAATAAGTAAAATATATACCTAAAAGCCAAAATAAATAATGGGCTCACATTGGGAAGTTCACTTGAGATGCAAAAACTCTAATAGGGACACTGGGGCACAGCTCTAGGCAAGGCCCATTAGGCATGTATGGCTTAGGGGACTTCAAAAGGCAGGCTATGAGCTTATAAAGGAGTGTGGTGGGGTGGAGAAAGGCATGCACTAGTTCCCTCCGTCGACTTTCACCTTAAGGCCAAGTGGAGCATGTGCTATCTACCTAAGTACTTTCGGTGGTCTTGATATTACGGACCTAACAAGGGTTGTAGAGAAGCTTGCAATGAACTGTTTGTATGCCTTTCGATCATACTACAATGACTATAAGCAATCATCCTCTTTAGGAATTTAATGCTTCCATCTTTAGGGTCACAAAGGATGGAGAAACCTTCTAGCCTATACTATTCTCATCATTCTTGTCCCCTCCTTGCCCGAGACTATGAAGCTTATTCTTGTATGCAGCAATGTAGACGCAAACCATAGGTACAAAAAAAGTGAGTGAGATTGGGTTTCAATAATAGCTATGGATGCTGACTAGAAAGAGATCTTTAATAGCAAAGAATAGAAGGTTATTATTAAGCCAGGTAGAGGACTTTTGGCTAAGACACTTAAGCAAGGGCAATGTGGTCTTGCTTAAGAGATGGCTATAGGCCTTTACACACACATCCTCCATACTCAGTTTCTTGATGAGAAAAGAATATATGGGCTACTATTAGATGACCACACAATATGTGAAAAGGTCAAAATATTGAAACCCAATCATCATCGTGCCCAAGTACTTTTCTCATCATGCATAGTTGGCTTCCTTGTTTCTTGTTGAAGCCCTCTTTCCCCATTACAAGTGTGAGGCATGGTCGCCCTTGTGACTTTTAATCGCCAAAAAAGGCTTTTATATTATAGACGTAATCTTCTAGCATGGTCATCAAGCTTCCCAATCAACATTGTTATAGCTAGAACCACGACAATGCATCCTCAAATATGACGGTACCATCCAACGATCAATCAACAAGTGTCAAAAGTCACTATGAATGCCATCTCTCGACGATCAAGCTAGTCTCTCTGATCAACTCAATGTGGTCAAACTTTCCTTTATTAGAACAAGGGAATATGTGATTTTAGCTTTGAAACGAGTTAGAAATTACGCAAAATCACCCAAAGATAGCTATTAGAATAACCAATTCTACCTCTTCCCTTGTGTGGGAGCTACACACAAGAAATTTTGAGCTCGTTCCTTCATAGATACTCTCTTATGTTGAAGGGGCTATCCTCAACCAAAAGGAGCAATGATGAAAAGTTTCGTATAAGAGCTAATTGTATATATTGATTGTGGAAAGTGGTGAACCAATGAATTGAGAGATTGAGTGATCATGTTGAAAGAATCAATAGAATCAACCCAGCCACAACACACCATTACCAACTCTATTCCCTCGTCGAATAGTATTTTAGGCTCAGAAATGATTGAAATGAGTACCCAAATTATTTAATGAAAAATTAATGTTGATAATTATTTGGGACCTTGATAGGAACTTGGCCTCTTGGGGGGTTAATAGTAATAATGAGACATTAGATATGTGCAAAAGAAGCCCCTTTTTTACCCTTGCATCTTTTGTGAAATCCACCTTATTCCATCCTATTACACCCCTCCCTTACACTCATGTGTTCCATACAATAGCCCTCGTTGAATCCCCTAGACTTTGCCTATTAAAATAAGCTCCATACACATGCTTTTACTCAATTCCAACTATTCCAAAGAAGGGCAATGGCAATTCTACATGTAAAAACCCCCCTTTCATAAATTATTATTTTGGAGAGATGGTTGCTCTTGTGATTTGGAATCACCAAAAATAGGGTTCTATATTAAGAATTTTTATAGAAATAGTATTATGATTAGTAGCATGACAATGCACTCAATATGACAACATAGTGCAATCAATTGGCAAGTGTCAGAATTCGTCATCAGCACCATCTAACAATGGTCTAGTTGGTCTCTTCAACCAACTCAGTTTGTCAAACTTTTCTTTTCTTAAAACCAAGGAATATGTAACTTACAAACCAGGGGATACCACACAAAGATAACTATTAGAATAACCAACCCATCTCTTCCCTTGGGTGCATTGGGAGCTACACATAAGAAATCTTGAACCTTGTCCTTCATATATACTATCATATTAAAGGGGGTTTCCTCAACCAAAAGGGGAAATTATCAAAATCTCCTTATAAAAGAAAATCACCAATATTTAGTAGGGAAGGTGGTGAACTCTATTAGGGAAAAACTTATGAGAGGTATAGTGATCCTCAAGTTGAAACAATTATGAGAATCAACCTAGCCTAGTTTTAGTAGGTAGTCATCTTGGGATGTTGATGATTCATTAGGTTTCAAAGAAATTTTAAAAATTACTCAAGGAAAGTTGATTGCATCAAGGAATTTTATTTGGCTACGTAAAGGGTAAAGAAGAGGAGGAAATTGTTAAGTATGGGGCCTGATTCACCCCTTGTAATTTTCTGTGTTGAAAATGCACATTTGTAAAGCCCCCAATATGAGGAGAAGCCATCGTGTGTGAAGAAAAATAACTCGCCGAAAATCAAAATTTTCACGGCCAGTCTCGAGCCCAAACCGGAATATTCCTTTTCGTCAGAATATTATGGTCGGATGGTGGCCGAAAAGTGGTCGAAAAATGGTCGGTCGTTTGGCCGGTAGTCAATGGCGGGTGGCCGGTGGTCAGAAGTCAATGACCGGTGGCCGATTTCAAAGGAGGACTTGTCTTCTCAAGGATGGCCACACATGGGCGGATTGGAGAGCCCAATTTGGACTTATCTACACAAGGGCGGCTACACATGGCTACCTCCATGAGAGAGGGCAACCCTTTTGGCCTATAAAAAGAGGCCTCCATTTCTACACACATTTCATAGTGTGAAGTTGAGGCAACAAGGTGGGTGTGAGGTGGTGAGACTGAAGCAAGGTGGGAGCTCTATTAAGGGTATAATCCCTTTGTAACCTACTTCTTGTTTGAAGTACTAAAGCCATTAAGTGGCTGCTTTCCCGTGGATGTAGCCCATATTGGGTGAACCACGTCTATCGTGTGTACTCTCTCTCTCTCTCTACTCTATAATCTTTTATGTGTGAAAATTATCTCTCTCCATTAAGTAATCTACTCAATTATCTACTTAACTACGTCATATTTCCTAACATAAATTAGAGGGCAAGAAGAGCTGTAGTCAAGGCTATGTGCCCCTACACACACACAACCTTGAGGTTGACCTTCATCAAATCAAAATCTGTTTGCTGCAAAAGAGACAACCCTAGGTTAAATACAAATTTTGCCTTCTACACCAAAACTTAAAATGACCTTCAGTTATTTATCGATTTCAACCATCTTTCTCTTCTGCACTACTGTTCTCCTATGTTGTAGCTTTGTGCTCATTAAATTTCCTCTTTTACACTATTTTGAGCAACAAAAATTAAGGGTTTAAAACTTAAAGGCTCGTTAAAATTCCTCTTTTACACTATTTTGACCAAAAGGAATTAAGGTTTTAAAACTTAAAAGCTTACACTAGAGGCTTTAAAAGACATTCAAAAAGCACTACAAAAGCTTGGACAAAAACTAATATAACCTTGCTTCCCAAAACTTATAAAAAATATTTCCAGTTCCTACAAGTTGTACAAGAATGCAAAAAAATTGAGGTTGCAATTGCAAATTGTTCAAGCACTGCAAAAATAATTGAAGGTAAACTAGATTAAAAAAAATGTCGTCATATTACACAATATTTTTGCCAATTTCAAAAGTATTTGAGTTGTTGATTATAAAGCTGCAGAAAAGAGTGTATTTTTTGGGCTCTCTCATGCACCAACTTTTGAGTCTACAATTACCACTTTCTTCTCAAAAAATTGGTCAAGAACTTTGACGACGGATTGCTACGCCACAACTAAGCGATTTTGTTGTTTTATATTACTCTATTTTCCAAACCTATTACCTCAGTACTTCCTACCAAGAAGAAGAATGGAACTTTCGTATGCGTATTGGCTTTAGGGATTTGAACAAGACCTCTCAAGAAATAGCTTCCCTATTCCTAATGTAGATGACTGCCTGATAGATTGAAAAGGGCTAAAATTTTTAGTTGACATACCATCACGTCATAATGGTCTAAAAGGGTGTTTAAAAAACTGCACTTAGGCCGTATATAGGGCACTATAAATTTCTTGTTAAGTTGTTTTGTCTTACCAATGCACTTGCCACTTTCACAGAAATGATGAACATATTATTTAATGATCTCTAATATTTTTCATTGTTAAATGTCTTCCTTGATGATATATTGATGTTTAGTTAGTCAAAAGTAGAGCATAAAGAAAATTTGAACATGTGTTTGTGACATGCTTTTGAACCAAATCAATTGTATTTGAATCTAGAGACATCATTGTCTTTCAAATTCATATTGGGTACTTAGAGAATATTGTTTCTAGACAAGGCATTCAGGTTGACTCAAAGAAAATAGAAGCAATTATTTTTTGGCCAAGACCTCAAAATTTGTACAATTTACATTCTTTTTTAGGTCTTTATAGCAGTTACTATAGATTTTTTTTTGGTAATTTTGCATGTAATTAAAGCACACTATGTGACTCTCTTGTTAAAGAAAAACTCCATATGACTGCACCAATTTGCATGAAAACTCATTCACTACGCACAAGAATGCTTTGACTAATGCACTTGTTCTAGAATTACTTGACTTTAATAAACCATTCTTCTTGTACTGATGGATGGTTGTAACTGATAGAAGTGGCAAAGGTATCACTAAAGTTCTTTTGCAAGATAACCACGCTTGCATTTTAAAGTTGCAAATTAAAATTGTTGATTCTAAATACAGTACACACACCAAAAAATTAAATGTAGTTTCATGTGCATTAAAAATTTGGAAGCATAATTTGATGGGTGCCGATTTGATTATAAAAATTGACTATTGTTCCAACCATTGTCAATACACATCAAATGGGCTTTTTTAATCCAAATATTCTATCCTATCATGAATACCAACCTGCTAAAGAGAATGTTGAAGATGATGCTTTTAGTAGAGGGCCTCATATTAATCATCTATTAGCTTTAGACGGTACATATTTTGTTTCAATGCCTGACACTTATGCACAACATAAAACTTTAATTCTCATTGTTGTATATGAATGAAAACGTCACTCATTCATTTTTGGAATATCCACGTCAAGATAATTTTCTTTATTTCAAGCATAAACTGTGGATTACTAACCTTTTTGCTCTTTTATTATTGAAGAGTTTCATAAACCACCCTATGTTGGTTATACAGGTTTTGATGTTACATTTTAGAATTTATGTCATTTTTTTTATTGGCCAACTATGCGCATATTTATGTCACATCTTGTGTCAAAAGGTTAAGTCTACCATAGGTAAGAAATTGGGACTTTTGCATCCATTTCCCATTCTGGAACACATTTCAATGGATTTTCTTTCTTGTTTTTCATTTATTGTTCACAAGCATGATATGCTTTGGACTATTATTGATCATTTTTCTAAGCAAATATCTTTCATTCTTTGCAAGAAAAGTCTCAAAATATATCAAGCTACACTCTTGTTTCTTAAAATTGTATTTTCACATAATGGTTTGCCAAAGGTAATGATTTTAGATAGAGACTCAAAGTTTTGTAGTGCTTTCTAGACCACTTTGTTTGAAAATCTTGGCACTCAACATTTTACTTCTTCATTCTATCAAAAATCAAATGGAAAACCATATGTAACGTACCTAAAATGTAAGTGCATTCTCAACCTAAGAAATAGGACAATGATTTGCATATTTTGGAACGCGTATATAATAACACCTCTCATTCTATTATTGGTAAGTCACCTTTTGAAGTTTTTATTCACTTCGTACACTTATATTTTGTTTGTTTAATATTGTACTTGATGCTTTTTTCACTGAGTGTACAATCTACCATTAAACATTCACAAGAACAATACACCAAGCATTAAGAATCTTTTAAAGAAGGAGATTATGTTATGCTACATATTGAAAAGAGTCAAATCAAGAGTGTTGCTAGCAATAGGTTAACAAAGTAGTCCATTTTTAAACCAATTTTGTAATTTCAACTATTTTTTATATAAAAATCTCGTCATGTGTAATTTTGATTATTTTTACAAGAATGCAAAGAAAATTGTGAGTGCTAAGATCTTTCAATTCGTAATCACCAATATGTTATCTCTAGTCCCTTCTTACTTAGAATTGAGTCTATTTTGACATTTTGAAACCTTTGGCTAAGGATTCCCAGTAAAGTTTTGTGAAAAAAAATTAATGAAGTTTTGGATTATAAGCGCATGTATAGTCTCTTACTTCTATGTGCTCTCCTCTTTCTTCTTGAGCTTGTAACTCCATCTTAGATAGTTCGTTTGGAACATCATCTGTTCCATTGTGTTCACAAGTAAAAGTTCTACAAGACATTGTAAGTTTCTTGCAATGAATTTGTGATTTTTGTTGTAGCTAATCATATCCTTAATCTAATCTTAACTCAAGTTTTATGCATCCAAATGGTATTTTATGCATAGGAGAGGTATTAGGGAAACATTCCGAAGCTATTGAGTGCATTTTGACCCAAAACAGACTAGGTCAAAACAGCCGTGAAGATACTTTTTTTTGTTGAAAAGTGATTGGAATGTGGATTCGAGACCTTAGGTACGTGTGTTTAGAATATATCTACTTGGCCTGTAAGTTTGGTAATGATATGACTTTGTTTTCTTAGTGAATCGTTGAGGTTTTCTTGCAGATTTTTTGACTACTTTTTGTTGTCTGACATGCAGTTGAGTATAGCTTTGAGTAGACAAGTATTGAGTATGTTTTCCAAGATCTTGATAACCTCTTATGGCCTCCATGCACTAATCGAGTGAACTCCATCCCACGGTATTTATGTACGTGGTTCTTGCAATCATTTACAATAAGATAGAGAGGCTTGACAACACTAGGGCTTACATTTTGGCACTGTTGTCGAGGATGAGGTAACATAAACTAGAGAAACCCTCAGTACTCAAATATTACTGTCCAACACTTCCTCTAGGTTCATGTAGAGTAAAAAACCATCTGCATGATTGAGATGTGTTGACTTCAATCGTGTAGAGGAATGTTGGGAGTAGCCATACTCACCGAGGACCTTTTAGCATAGCTTATGCTATTTTCTAGTGGTTGACGAGTTAGGCTATGTCAAAGTCTGAAAGTTGACACTCATATCACAAGAAAAAACAAGTAAAAAACGAGTGTTTGTGAATACTTTATACTTCCTTTTTGTTGATTTGACTAGGAGCAGGGTAAGTAGATACCAAGGTGGATTTCCAACCTATCTCACCCTCTGAATTAACATCAGTAAAGTGATTTGTGAAGTTTCAAAGTTTTTTAAGAGTAGTGGATTTCCAACCTATCTCACCCTCTGAATTGTCATCAGTGAAGTGCTTTACGAAATTTCAAATTTTTTAGGTTATGGACTCATAAGGTAAGCTCAAGAGACCACAAAATGACATTTCTAATAAAAGATGGTCTTGAAAAAGCTGTGAAAATTCATGGTATGCCAAAACCATCTTTTGAGAGAAATTTCAAAGTTCGACAAAAAAAGAGATTATTATTTCTTCTATGATTAATGTATGAAAATATGATTTTTTTGGCCAGAAGCACTTGCAAGATGCTATATAAGACCTGAATGGCATTAGAATTAAAAAATAGTGCAATTTCATGAATGTAGATAATATGTGCTATTTTTCTAAGTTTGAAATTGAACTTTTAGCTCAAGTATATTTTGTTTAGGATAAGTGTAAATACTTTGGTGAAGGCTTAAAGTTTTGATTTCATTTGTGTGAGAAATTCAAACCAAATCAACTTCCACCTTTGACCAATAGGTTATTGAAGGTAAGTTTAATTAAAACTGTTTACAATTGGATGAAACCTCTTGACAGGTTTTAAAATGCCTTGTATGTGTGAGTACCTTTGAGTAACTTCCAATGTATTGATATAATCTTGGATGAAGTCTTTGACTAGCTAAATTTTCTCAATAGCCAACCCCACCATAATTGGTGGTCTACATTGAAAACCATATATAAGCATGAAGAGAATAAACCTAGATGTAACATGCTTTGCACTACTATAAGCAAACTAGAAAATAGGAAGATAATCTTCCAAATTGGCATGCTCTAAACATATCCTCTAGATATGATTATAACACACTCCGTCTGGCCATCTGCCTCTGGATGATCAGCACTACTGTGTGTTCCTAATCGTTTAAAAATAGCCCATATAATCTATATAGATTTTCAACAAATTGCTTAGTTAAGTTTATAGTTTTAATAGTGGGCTTGGTTGGAATAAACTTAATAAGTTTTAGTCAACCTATCTACAATCACCCATACCAAGTCATGTTCTTGTAGGGTGGTTGGTAGAACCTCAATAAAATCCATTGTATACTACACTTTTTGTGCCTAAAAAGCTTCATAAGCTATCAATTGAATTAATTCTCATGCCTATGTAGATATGCCTTTGCTAAACACTAAGGCCCATAACACCTAGTGTGCATGTATTAGCAAAAACTTATTCAAACTTGCATTTCCATCACTGGAGTGGGTTGTGTTTGCCAATGATGAAGGTTTGAATTATGCTCATAGCACACATGAAAGTTTAGGAAATACATGTGTAAATAGCTCTCGTAAAAAGAACTAAATACTTCTTACCTTGAACCATAGCAATTCATAATAGGTGATATGGAACAATTACTATGTAGCTTTGCTAAAACATTTGAACCATGATAGAATGTGGACATAAATCACATTTAGGTACAAATGATGAAACATTTTCATTGACATGAAATAGCCTTGCTATGTGCATAATAGGCATGCAAAATTGCAACCTAGAAAGCTAAAACAACCATCCTTTAATGTTGTTCACAAGACTTACTAGATATTCGACAATTTCTAGCCATTGCAATTGTTCTTGGTATTACATGCTTAAAGGTTAGAAATTAGTATTCAAGACAACCCATAGAGTACTTCGTCTGAGGGTTGCTTGGATAGGTCATCACACAAGCGTTATTTCCCTCTAGCATCATGAAAAGTCTCAATACGTGAAGCATTCTAATCTAGCATAAGCGGTAGGCTATTAGCCATACCAATTTCATGGTATTCTATTATTGTATGAACTTTTGAGGCTCCCTAGTAAGAAACACCATTGCTTTTCTTTGTACTCTTCACAGTGTTTAGCACATAGAAAGCATGGTCTATGGGCACTTTGACTTCAAGGCGGTGGTGAATGCAAAGGCCGCCACATGATTGGTGTTGTATACCTTGGTGATCTCTTTGCCAAGAAGTGCAAATCCTGGTAATAGAGCTTGGTGGGGTCTTTGGCTGGTTGTGTATCATATCTACAAATGTTGCTCTAGTTGTGTCCTTGGTGAACACTCATGCACTCTTCTTCGGTCTGGATTGTATGGAAACCCCTTTTGTGGGTAGCTATTGAGCTTTGACCACTATTTCTTTGGTGATACTTAGCTCCATTGCTTGTCTTATGGAGTCGGTGATTCTGATGGTGCCATCTTCTCGAATGGTATTCATGAGCTCATAAGATCTTTGGAGGTCTACTCAGCATAGTTCTATCTCATAGAAGGATAAGAGTCCCAATCTTAGGTTTTCTTCCCTTGTGCTTGGTTCCTTGTCCACATCATAGATTTCCTTTGACATAGGTTGGACTTCTACTATCTGGTTGTCTGTACTTCTAGATAGACTTGCCATGGAATATGCCCACACTATGCTCTTCCAGCTATGTCTTTGCCAAATACGTCTTTCTAGAAATCCTGATAGACTTCTTTTGTAGCCGATAGGGAGAAAGATCTTGTAATCTCTGCTTCATAGCCTTCCTTTTGTGGGCCGCACTTGGTGACAAGCGCATGGAGCTTGTATGGTTGTGAACAAAATTTTGCAAGTTACTTGCATTTCAAAGTCCAGAAACCGATGCATCTCCATCACTTGAGCTTGAAAATGCCAAATC
Organism: Adiantum capillus-veneris; assembly: GCF_014529385.1. NCBI lineage: Eukaryota > Viridiplantae > Streptophyta > Polypodiopsida > Polypodiales > Pteridaceae > Adiantum > Adiantum capillus-veneris. The sequence goes on from NC_140941.1 coordinate 103,424,207, forward strand.
CACTTATGGTGTTTAAAGATCATTACTAGAACCTATTTAAACATGATGCGAATGAAATTTGAACAAAAAAATTCTAAGCCAAATAATAATTGCAATTATTATCTAGCGAGTGATTTTGGCAAGAAATTTGAACTTTGTCCCATCACAGGGTTGGAAGGCATCATAAGTAGGTTGGATTTGATGCTAGGTAAAATTTGGATGAAAGGACACAAGGTTAGGTCAATTTTTGAATAGGAGTTCTTTGGAGGGGCTAATTGAGGAATGGAGGGCTCTGGGACTCCAAACTCTTTCAAACTTGGTATGTGGGCTCAAAATGGCTTATTTTATCAATGGGAAACAAAAAATCATGGAATGGGCTCAATTTTGTCAAGTAGATGATAAGTGCGATAATTACCTACTTCCATTTTTTCCAAGATTTTCTCCACATATTGGTTATACGTGATGTAAATTAGCTTTTGATTTTGGTCTAGGAAAAAATTGGAATTTCCATGTGTCCCTTGGATCCAAATTTGGAATTATTGAGCCTTGGTGCGTATTTTAATGATAAGACCAAGTGAAAATGGAAATATGCCACTTTTCTTGATATCTAGGATGGATATAACATGTGTAAGCTAGGCATGAAGAGATTTTGATGAAAAGATACGATTCTGAGGCCAAACATAATTATCTCACTCTACAAATTTTTGTCCAAATTGAAATTTTAAGCTATACATATGTCAACTAGGTGTGGTACTTTAACCTCTTTGAACTTGAATTTTTTTTATCTAAACTTGATTCTCCTACTTTGCTTGCTAATAGCTGGGATGTTGATCCTGACTTTTGACAATGATGACTTTGATCACTTTGGAGTGCATGGGCTAGTCCCATAGATCATGTAGGCCCCCCATGTGAACTTTGCATTGATTGGGAGTCAATTTGTCACCGTGGGTAAAAAATGACGCTTTGTGTACTTTTGAGATATTTTCTAATTCCATAGGCATCATTTGATTCTTTCCCATGGTCCCACTTAGGTTGTCTATATACCATGGTAAGCATCATAGAAAACCATGGGAAAGCATCATTTGATGCTTTCCCATGGTCCCACTTAGGTACATTGTCTATATAGCCTATGCCAAATCCTTTGCTGAAGTCAAACCCTAATTTTGACACTTTACAAAAATCAAGATTATTATATAGTGACCTCCCTCACCCCCGCTAAATAGTCATATGAGCCTATAGGAGTGTTTTATAAGACTATGGTCCTCCTCAAGTTTGGTTCATTTTTGGTGCAACGAGCTAGTCTCTATGGTCATTTTTTTGTCCTTCTGCTCTAGTAAGATCTCAATGACCTAGGGTTTTTGGAGTTATCCATTGACAATACCATGATAAAACAACTTCATTAGTAGGTTAGAAACTCACACCTCATGTCTCATCTGAACTCGTGTATTGTGGTGTCCGCTAAAAGCTTGAGAATGCACAAAGTCTACAACAACTGGTTGAGCTCCTGGAGTAAGCTCTATTGCATGATCAACATCACGCTTGGGTGGTAACTGTGAAAGTTCTTCCAGAAATACATCATCAAATTCTATTTTCCATTCGGGTTTAGGTGAATCTATCTTCTTCTCTTTAGGGTTAAACTTTACTACGTAAATTCTTTCATTTTTCCTGTGACTCTTCATAAGTTTGGTAAAGTTCACTAGTCTGAGCTTACGATTTTCCCGTTTCCAAGTAACTGTGACCCTAGAGATTTGGTCATTTTTGAAAGTCAATGAAGCGTCTTTACAATGTATGTGAGAATCATTGGTTTTAAGCCAATCCATTCTTAGGATTCCATCATAGATTCCTATGGGTAAGACACTAAAGTTTGCAGAAGTATCATGACCATTCAAAACAAAATTCAAGTTACCCACTGAAGTAGAAGATCTAACCTTCCTACCCGTAGCTAATACTACTGTAAGATCCGTATCAGGATGTTCAGGCAAAATGAGGTTTTTGATGCACTTAGGAGATATGAAAGAATGTGTATTCCCTCAGACAATCAATAAGGTGAAATGGTTACCTTGATACTCCGCTGGGGTTTGAATTACTAAAAATTGCTCATTCACTCCCTGATGTTCAATTGCAACATGAACATATGCGTTTTCCTAATTCCCTTCACCTCTAGCCCCTTGAGCTCTATTAACTTGAGGTCTTCCTTGAGGTCTTTGATTTCCTCCTCCTCTTGGACGAGGTTGATGGTTAACATTTCCATTATTGTTATTGTTGACAGGCGGTCCATTAAAAAAAAAAGGTGGATTGCCTGGTCTAAAATTCCCTTGGTTTTGAGGTTGCCTCTGGTTTTGGTTAAAATTTTGTTGATTGAAATTTCTCTGAACTGCTGATGGTCTGGGTCTAAAGTTTCCAAAATTTTGATTCGGGTTGAAGTTTCTATGTTCGTAATTGTCCACAAATCTTGTAAAGCTTGAATTGTTAAATGGACAATCCCTAAACTGATGACCATGATAAAGACAAGTGGAGCACAAATGATCTTGTCTAGCTTTCATACGTAATAAGTTCTCTCTTCTTTGTGGTGGATTTTTAGACCTTTGTTATTCCTCAGAACGAGGCATTTTTATCTCTCAAACAGGATCAGGGTCTGGTTTCCTCTTTTCGGTAGTAGATAACTCTATTTCAAGAGGTTTTCTTGCATCAAGGACATCTGCAAGATTGATAAGACGAAGACTCTGGAGTCTAGTCTTCATAGGATTATGTAACCTTGACACGAATTGAGCTACTTTGACCTCTTGAGTCATCCTTGCTGGAGCATACTTGACAAGGGTTAAGAAATGTTGATAGTATGATTCCAGATCTTTGGTTCCTTGAGTATAGTCAAGAAACTCATTCATACAGTCTGAATGATAAAATTTGTTTTGATAGTTCTTTTTGAGCCGCATTTTAAGGTAATCCAAAGTTGTAGCATTAGGATCAACATTGCTTTTTGTGCAATGGTCTCTCCACCAACGCTTGGCTGTTTTCTCTAGTTTGAACTTAGCAATGATAGCTTTGTTTACTACTGGCGAATGAGCCAAATCAAAATTGTCATCCATGCGCTCAATCCAATCTTCAAGAACTTTGCCTACATCTTTGCCTTCCTTGCTAAAATTTCCAGGTTGAGTCTTGCAAAGCATAGCATCGATGTCTCTATCGATGATGGTGGGTTGAGGAACAATAGGTGCGTTTACATTAGCAACAACCACATTTCCTCTAGGAGGCATGATAACTTACTGCACCATATGAACCAAGGTCACACTTAGTAAAATATTTCAATCCGCTCGAAGTCCTTAAACCAATTAGAATAGACAGTTGAAGATAAGATTAGGAGAAAGAATAACAAATAAATCAATCCAACTTCTATATCACAAAACTTTGGGTTTCCAAAAGTCTACAAGGTGTCTCGAGAGTTTCTAATAAATCCTAATAACTGACATAATGTACTCGGTAATATCCATTATGACATCCTTCCACCAATGGAGTATAGTTGTCCCATTCCTTGAGTATGCCAGGCGGTTGATTCCAATAATCCTTTGTGATTTTTGACCGGAACATCTCTTCATTGGCGTGTGAGTCATACCATTCTTGAGTAAGGAATTTGTTCGTTACAAGTACCCCCATTTTGGTGTGAACAATTGCCTTCTTGTACTCGAAGTAGTTATCGAAGAAAGTGGATTCTTTTGGAAACACATCTGGTGTGTCCCATCCAATTGAGCTGTGTATGTTTGCACAATTTGCAAGGCACTGAGGTCTGTTGTAGGCATTGTATAAAATGTTTACATTGCGAGGATTGTAGATTAGTGACTTTCTAAACAAGTCGAAGAACAACTTCCAAGGTACCAGGCTAAAGGAATGTCGATCGTTGTTTTTGCATTGCCAGCCCCATACATTAAGCATAACAATGTCAAAGCATTCCGTAGCCATTCATGTTTCTTTTGTGGTCTTAGGGTAAGTTCATAAGCATTTATGTACAATATTTGATTAGTAACAACAATCTCCGTTCCCAACTTGGATTGTATCCACTTGATACTCCTAACAGACGAGGGTTTATACTCAGGTGGTTTAAACTCGGGGTTCCTTGAAACATAATGATACCAAGCTCGAAAAGTATTTGGTACAATGAAATCTGTAGACATCAACCTTTTCTTCTCTTCCTCGTTATGCGTAGTAGTGACTCCAGTTTGGAAATGCTCTTCCACCATAAGGCGAGAGAGTATATCCGCCCATATCCCTCAAGGTAAAAGGTTAGTCACACACACACACACACACACACACACACACACACACACACACACACACACACACACACACACACACACACACACACACACACACACCATCACTCATGTTAGTTAAAATGATAAACCAAGATTCAATTTCAAATGTTTTATCTTCAAAAAAATATGTGTTAATATCAAAATCAAACTTTTATAACCGCAGAAGAACAAAAAGATACATAGTGTTTCTAGGAAGATACATAAATACAAAAGGGTCCTATGAACCGATTCTTGGTTCCTACAATTGTAGTCCTACCCCTATACTTGTTCACATCTCGAGTGTCAAAGTTTAACACTTCAACTTGTGCCTAAAAGTCACGTCTTTCCTTTCGTACCATTCTTCCCCCCGTGATACATCCTTGGGTGATAATCCATTAAAGCAGTTTACATGAGCATGCCGTTCATTTACATCATTTCTGTACAAATATATACTCAAGTTCACTACCATTGGTTGTGCTTGGGTAAAGTCACCAATTGTGAGGTCCCCACCCCGCCGTATCAAACGGCGGATCTGATGGTGAACCTGGTGGCCACTAGATCTATAGTGGAAGCAAACAAAGTGGTTTAGGGTTCTCAACTAGCGGACAATCTCTCATCACAAAGTGAGTCGAGTTCGAGCCTACTAGAAATGAGATCTAGCTCCACCTCGCAGGGGAAGCGTACTTAACCTATCTAGCGATCCTAAGACTCACCTTCCAAGAGGAGAGAAATCCTGAGTGCCTTTTTTCCCATGTTTCAGAGGCACGTACACTTGAGACTTCGCCGCCCTAGGGGCAATGAGTATTACTAGTATCGATTTAACACTATGGGGACAGAGAGTTCCCGACCAATCGGGACCAACCTTCTCATAGGCATTGGCAACCTGAGCCAAGCCCCCACTTTCCACCCCCACACTCACACTTCCTTGTGTGTCCTAATTACTACCACAATGATTGTTCAACATAAACATTCCTTGATTAGATTCCAAATCACAATGTTCGTTAAGACAGCCCTTCAATCAGTATTGCAAAGTGGCACCAAGACAGTACTCTAGTAAACATTCTACTTAAACTTATTCATTAAAATTCCAATGTTCTGGAGGTACAACATCCCCCCTCTAGCGAGAGTTTACTTCTCCCGTTGTCGCCTAGCTACCCATACAACTAGGTATGTCCACCGCATAGAAAGCACGACATGGATATTCCCACCGTATAGAAAGCAAGACGTGGGTTCCCACTGCATAGAAAGCAAGTCGTGGGTATCCACCGCTTAACAGCAGTCGTGGATTCAAGAGCCCTTAACCAGGAACTCTACCCTAAGGAGGGGGTTCAGGACTAGTTCAACATTGGAAATAGAATGAACATTCCGAGCTAAATTTTTCCTCGGAGACATTCTTTCCTATTGCAAACAGTATATCCATCAATCATTTCTTTCCTACTTTGGACTTAATGAACTCAAATGTCGAGGTTTCCGTCGGATTTCTCCAACATGTTTGGGGATATGTTCTTTCCTAGCTAAACGTGTGCAATGTTAAATTAAACGACTTGAATAAAATTGTGACCTACCTCTTCCATTTCTTCGTCAATGGCCCGTGAGATGGCCGGTGCTTGTTCGTCCATGGAGCTTTCCCTTTTCCATTCACATTGCTTGTTCCCGCCTCGCGGTCGTGGGCACCACCGAAGCGAGTTCTCTTAACCGGGGCCATTTTATATTGACTACTTTAAATGATAAACTTGAAGAAACTAGCTAAGGTCCGAGAGCATCATAACAATCCAATTGATAGATTAGAATCATTGAACAATCCCCCCCTTATACGAGAGGGTTAGATTTTCCTTTGAGACATAGTAATTTTATGGTTAATACTTTACTTGTCCTATGGGAACCGGCTCTAAAGTTAATCACTTGGCTTAGATGATTAAGAATTTCAGAATTAAATTATAAGAGAGATGAATTACGCAAGCTCAATCACTTTCCTAGTGCAATTAGAAAGATGCAGAATTACCGCATGCATAGGTGAGAGAAAATTCTCTTCTTAGTGGCTTAATGATGGATTAATTTTGCCTTAATCACATCCTAATGTGTGAGAAAATTGAATATAACTTAGTTACGACAATATTGAGTGGTAAAAGAAAGAATTTCATCGAATCTACATCATTATCGGGCTGACAATTAATTACTATGCTGCCTAGAGAGATAAATCTCCTCTAATCTAGAATTAATCATTGATTAAGAGTGATGAATGGTTGCATAATTATCTATTTGGATGATGATTATGTAATGGAGTATAGCTATGGAGATTTAGAGAGCAGCTATTGGGAATTATAGCTAGGATTAAGCATAGTAGACGAGGAATTAAGAGAGTGATGAAGAGAATTACAGAAGAACATAAATTAAATCATGATTACCGTGATTAGGGGCTGAAAATCCTCTCGATTTTCTGATCCAAATGAGTTCTCAAGACGAGAATCCGGCAACACTTCACTCCTTTGCTTCTCCTTCAAAAACTGTGTGCGCCGGCAGCACCTCCCCAAGGTGTGTGTGTGTGTACTGGGTGTGTGTGAGCATGTGTGTGTGTGTGTGTGTGTGTGTGTGTGTGTGTGTGTGTATGAGCACACTCTTAAATAGGCTCCTTCAAGCTGAAAATCAAACCTAGCTGCTATAAGCATCTGAGTGAGCACTCACTTCATGCATTGGCAAGTCTAGTTACCTTCCCACCAAGTGTCCAGTTAGCTAGTCTAACTGGCTCTGACACCCACTCTCTAGCTTGGAAACTCTCCTACAACTCCCACAAGGCAAGAGGGTGCCCCCTAGCTGCTAAAGCTGGCCTAGAGTGGCTTGGAACCTGTTCCCACACAGCCTCAAGCCCCGGTGCCTCCTCGCACAACTTTAGGAAAAATTGGTTTTAGGCTAAAACGGGCCATACGAGTCGGAATTTAATGCCGTAAATTGCGATACTAAGCTCTAAGTAAGGTGTATTTGTCCGAGTACCTGCCATATTTAGCAGCCTTCGGGGGTCCAAAAATGCATTTTTTCAAATTCGGGGTACGGGTGCAGTTTTTCGAGATGATCAAAACTAGAGGGGTTGGGTGACCAAAAACTTACTATTTTTGGAAAATTTTCACAAAAATTATTTTAATTCACATTTTGAAGCTTTATAACATTCTAAACATCATGGCACGTGACAGAATTTGGAAAACTGCTAAAAATAGTAACTTTTTTCCATTATCATCTTTTCATGGTACAATGGTGCTCTCTTTTAGCTCGAGCTCGGAGACCTTACACCAATGCACCTTGGTTTCTCATAGTCATCAAAGGTAATGTGGTGACATTGTGAGGGTTGTATTTGAGAATAGGTCCATAGACTCTATTGAACCAATCCTCGGGTACATAATAGAATTGGTTTCCGCCATTTGACTTCTTCCATACTCTGATTATGACCTTCTCACAAAAAGTATATCTTTGATTTAGTATAAGGGCCTTCTTACTAACTACGAGTTCCTGAATCGGTATGTCCAAAAGAGAACATAAGTTAAGGTTAAGAACATATCCTTGCACTTTAACATCGCCTTCTTGGATCTTTTCCTTGACCCAAAGCTGTGGGTTGGTCATAAACTTATCAGGCACTTGTGTTTGATGTTTAGGCTGAGATTTAACGTATAACTCCCATGCTACGTAAGTGTTGGGTACAAGGTAGTCTCTAGTCCCCTTTGAAACTTGAATCACTTCAATTCCCCAATGGAAACTGAATCCAACCGCATAATTGAAAAAGATTCTTTGTGCAAAATCACTTGGGAGTTCATCTAGACAATTAACAAGATCCATCTAAAACAAGACAAGGAGAGAGAAAACTTAGTACACATGTGAACCAAAATTTAGTCTATACTTCTTTTATTCATCAAAATTTGATTTTCATGATTTCCTTACAATATTATGGGTCTCTCGGGGATAATTCTCTAAATATTCTTTTGACTCTCACGACAAGGTATTCTCTCAGACCTCCCATGCAACAACATGGTCTGTAGTTATCTTCTAACTTTTCTTTTCCTATGACAACTACAAGAGCTTCAAACTTCTTAGCAACTTCGGAAATCCTTAACATTTGGGAGCGCATTACCAAGTATTAGAACATGTCTTCTAGGCCTAACCATATTCTGAGTTGAAGTAGTATGAGGTTGGCAAACCAATCTGTTGGACTGTCGTCAATATAGATGAAGAATTGACAGAAGGGTTCTTGGTGACGGGTAAGGTAGCTATAGTCAACACTCTTCCAACAAGTTGTGCTTCCTGGCATGCCAAAGACTTTGGTCCCAATTTCTAAGTAAAAGAGTTCCCGTTCATCCCTGGACAATCATGTCACCATATTGTCGAACACTATGGCCAAAACCTCATTCCCTTGGCTAAAGCATTCAGACGTCACTCTGGGAGCCATTTGTTACTACAAAACAAACATTCAACAAAATTACAATGCCGTTGTTGAACACTTCAACCACTTTACCATAACTCAAACCAAACACTTTCACTCAAGAAGACAAGTCAAACAAGTACCACCAACCAATGGCACTTCTAGATGCATCATGAATACAATAATGCATGAATGCGGGCACAATGCATAACTAGTTTGACTAGTATCAGGCTTTGGGCTATCCCCATAACCCTAACCATAGGCTCTGATATCAGGTGAGAAATACCACTCCCCGGGGGTCTATGCACAAAACATACAATTTACACCTTTTATACAATTTTTAATATACATCACAATTGCGGAAGCATTTGCATAAGGGAGGAGTTCTCAGCACTCGACCAAGCATGGAGTTTAGGCCATGAGCCGGACTGCATCCATAGATACCTAGCAGCTAGTGCTACCCCTGAATGGGTGTTATGAATGAAAGAGTACTCAAGAAAAATATAACATTGTGGAGGGTGAACATATGTGTACACGGTGTTGCGGGAAGAGAGAGAGAGAGAGAGAGAGAGAGAGAGAGAGAGAGAGAGAGAGAGAGAGAGAGAGAGAGAGAGAGAGAGAGAGAGAGAGAGAGAGTATAGTGAAGGGTGAAGTAGAGTGCACAGAGACGTGAGAGAATGACAACAAGAATCTTTAAATGCCCCAACTGAATGAAACAGACAACCATGTATTAATGCAATGACAAAATGTGGGTATACCATAACATCAAAAAGTTTATGACAAAATAACTAGCAAAGCATCGGACCACCCTGTGTAGCGATCAACCGGTCCACCCATCCACATCCGTTCTGCTAAGGGACATAGAGAATTTCACTTCATTGAGAGTGAGCCAGAACACCTCCAACCTACCTGAGCCAGACATAAGCTGAGGCCTCTTTGCCTCCCTCCATGAACCCGAGCTCTGAAAGGATCCCAAGTACCAGTAGGTGGTAGGGTATCAACACCAACCATATCAGTTTAGGCGCCACGCTTCTTCAATGCCCAGCACTGGGTGTTTAGACCAAGCCAAGGCAAAATCTCTGACGCGTTAACATTGTAGGCCATTCAACCCCCAACGCACTAACCGTGTAGATGAGCTTAACAAAAAGAAGAAGACCTAGGTAACACCCCCGATCCAGCAAAGCCCCAGGCCAACGACCCTTTAGTCTAAGGCTAAGCGATGTAGGTGATCCTAGTCTTGTAGTGATGCTTCCATGAGAAACATAACACGTGAGTCCAATCACAATAGCACTTCCCATATGCACAAACAATAATTTCCAAGCAGTTAGACTGTACAGGGTCTCTATCCTTACTCATCTACCATAAACCATCTTGATCACTTCATGATCCAAATCCAAGACCATAAACCATAATCTAATCTCATCACATGGGTGAGCACTCCACCCAACTAGGGTGAGGCACAACCAATCCTGCATAACCACTTTAGAACATAACAGGGTTGCAAACATTTTGGCAACATTTTAGCAGCATAACCAAATCTAGAAAAAAAAACCATAAGCCACATCGGCTTCCACAAAAAAAAATCACAACTATAATCCATAAGGGAATCTCAGCCCTTAAGCATAAATCATAACCACTCAAAACCAACTCCCACACTTGGAGTTTGAAATATCCCTTGCAATCAATTGGAGTCCGTACACAATATGTGACTCTTAAGACGTGATTCTTTCATGTTGATGCATGCTTTTCACGCCCCCCCTAGAAGTCGTCACTTGTACATAGCCAAGAGGAAAAAACCAAAAAAATAAAAAGAGAAAAAAAAAAAACATCTTGCATTTTGAAGGCTTCAAGCTCCATGCGTGATGCTAGTGCGGATAAAAAATTATAGCTAGTTGAGAGGATACGCTTGGGGGATGCTGCCTAATCATGGCTCGGGTTTTTTCGCATGCATGAGCTTCACATGGGAATGAGTTCAATGCATTGGTGAACTCCATTGTAAAGGGAATGGGAGTTAATTTTACTTAGGGAAAGAGTGAAGTTTGGAAGGTCAAGTGGCAGGATCCACCATTCCAGGATTTTCTATTCAGAACTTTCCTTGTGTACAGATAAGATGCTTGGTGACATCACGGGCCCTTGAGGTATCTTGAGGTGTCAAGCTCATGTGGTGCATAATGGAAGACTCCAAAGCAAGGTGCATGTGATGTGGGCCACCTTAAACTTTGGCTCATAAGGAAAACAAGAAAAACAAGCTTTTTTAAATCAAATTTTCCAATAGTTTTCTAAAAGTATGGATCCCATATCATAAGTAGACCCCCCTAGGACCCCCTCCATGCCCTCACCTTTCCACCTACCCTCAAAATTAGGATGGAACCCTTTGGGACCCATATTGGAGCCATTTTGGTGAAAAAACACCTATTTTGGGCCTTTTTCATATCACCTGGTCTTCACTTATCTTGCCCTATTCATGTTATTTCTCTCACACACTTAGTTTTGCACAAAAATACCTTTACTCTTCATTCCTAATCAATCCTCCCAAGCTTCCATGGCTGCACTTCATCACCTTCCCCTTTCTTGTAAGGATGTGCACTAGTTAACTACACACATGCATTAGTTAACTACACACACAATCACACAAGTATGGATTCAATATGAATTCATATCTTTTATCACAAATCCCACTTCACCCCACTCAAATCAACCATAAAAATCAGAAAAATCCATCTCTTCACCTCCCACTCTCACTCATTCTCATATATATACACATCTACCTCTTTACTATGCCTCATCTACCTCTTTACTATGCCTCATTGATCACTTCCCTCTACCAACAATGGTGAGATGAGAACTCAATATTTTCAAAGGCTCAAGGGTAAATAAAATTTCTTCAAGTGGGTGATGAAGAAGCACCATTACAAGTGGCAAGGAGAAGCTTCTAGGAGAAGCATCTACAAGGACAAGGTGGTGGCTCCCAAGGCATCTCAGTTTGCCCCCCCGGTTTAGCCTTGTAAATTGTAATTATCCCTGAATATAATCATGCAAAAATATCTATATAAAGAACCCCAATCTCAGTCAAAGGGGGCTCTCCACATTGTATATTGCCTTCACTAAGTACTTGAGTGCAACACTAGGACACCACTAGTGTATTGGGAGGCGGGGTTTTATGAATATCTTGTCATTAGGAAGTTATATTTGTGTGTGAGCTTTGCTACTTGCAACCTTCCCTTTAATGGAGTTGTGATGCTTACCCTTATTCCACTCCACATTGAAGTTTTCATAATGTTTAGTCTCTTTGCTTGTGAGTATGTGTGTAGAGTATGAGTGAGTATGTCACAGATTGTGGAGGCTTGAGACTATAGTGAAGCATTGCATTGTATTGTCATTGATCCTTCTCCCTTCATTATCTCCACTCTACAACACATTTCCATTACCTTCTCTTCTTATTCTCCTCTCTCTCTCTCTCTCTCTCTCTCTCTCTCCTCTTCCTCAATCACATACGCACACAATTGCCCTTGCCATTGCAACCATTTGACAGAGTTGGTCAAGAGAGGTCTTGAATAGACACCCCCCCCCTTCAAGCCTCCCACAACACAAGAGTGGTTTCCTCATACCATCATCCTTCCATTTGGATTTCTTTTGCGTGCGCATTCTCACTTGGGTGTTAGAAGTTAACCTGATGAGGCTGCAACATGAGTGCATATCCCAATGCCTTTGTGCATGTGTACTATGTGCTGATTCTCACTTTGCACCCTAGCCGCACTTTTAGCTAGGTGGTGCCCCAAGTTTTTATGCCCTCCCTTGATGAGGTCCGTGTGCATCGTCTTGGTGTAGAGGCCACCAAGTTTTTTTGCACGCCTCATAAAATGGCACCCCCACGCAGAAGGGTTTGCTAAGCCTTTAGTTTCCTTGCAAACGAGTGAAGAAACCTCGACAAGCACACTTGAGGTTGAGGTTTTCTAGTCGACATCCATATTGATGAGTGCGTATCAAGGGAGGAAAGAGAGTAGTCAAACCTCTTTTTCCTGAAGAATCCTCAAACAAGAAGAGAGCCATAACCACTCCTAAGTGGCCCAAGAGTGTTGGACGAGTGAAAGGAAGGGAAGGGTCTAGACAAGCTTGAAAGTACATGGTTTGCAGAGGGAAGGAGGCACTTGGCGATGTTAGTGCTTCAAGTTCAAAGCCCATTTCAAATGCAGTAGTGAAGATTCCACCCAAGCCACCATGGAGTCCGTCCTCTGAGGCAATGCAACGTAAGGTCGGATACCGTTTTGCGGCCTGTATGCGAGTGCAACCAGTACACTTTGTCAACCCCGAAGCAAGGACATCAAGGGAACTTCCATGTCCAAAGGAAGAGTGGTTTGACTACTGTCATCGGTGCTTTGGAGAGCGGGTTGAGAGCCTCCCTGCTCTTCCCTTGCAACTCATCTTAAAGAAGCTGTCTGCCACAGATGCAATAGAGTGGATTGGGAGAGATTTACACCTAAATGGAGTGCTCTTCATGCAACTCATCTTAAAGAAGCTGTCTGCCACAGATGTAATAGAGTGGATTGGGAGAGATTTACACCTAAATGGAGTGCTCTTCATGCAACGGTTTGATTACGAAAACTACCTGCAATTGTTATTAGCAAAAAACCTTGGAGTTTTCAAGCACATCGTCATCACTCCCTGTGTGATGGTAGCTGAGGAGTTTGGTAAGGTGGAAGTCATGAAGGGTTGTGATCTATTGTGGATATACAACCTTGTCAAGGCCAAGAAGGTGTGACTGTGGTAAGTAAGTTTTTACCCTGTGATCATGGATAATGAGCCGCAATTTTTTCCTTTTAGCTTCCTATGTCATATGCATGTGAACATATATGTCGATAAGAAAATTTTCTACCAACAGAAAATAGTCTTCTTGTTTGGACCCCAAGTATTAGATGAAATCCTTAGATCCCCACATCCTATCATCCTGCCTCTACTGGATTATCATCACCCATTTGAAGTATCTATTTTCATTTTGTTCTAGCTCCTTGATCATTAAACTTAGTTCCAGCTTGTTTTACTAACCATTGTGATTTTCAAATCATTATATATATATAAAGATTTCAAAAAAATAAAAAGAAAAAGGGGTGTTGCAATTTTGAGATCTTGAGCAGATGGCTTTCCCAAACTTCTATGGGACGTCGGGTGAGGTCACGTCTGATTTTTTAGAAATGGCCTTCTTGATATCTGGGCGAGATGAGGAAGCTACTAAGGTCAGGGCCTTCCCACTGGTTTTGCGGGAGGGGGCCAAGGGCCCAAGGCTTGGTACCAGACGCTCCCTCCAGACGTGAGAGAGGATTGGGAGAGATTAAAGATGACTTTTCTCAGCAACTATCAACATCAAGAGTCCCTAGATGAAATCTGGAGACAACTTCAAGAACTCCGTCAGTCTTTGCCAAATAATTATAAGGCATACGAAGATCAGTTTCTCAAGGTCTGGGAGAAGTGGTCATCCTCCTTAGGCGAGGGAGAAAGGGCACCTGTTTGTCTTAAGAAGGACTACTTTTTAGCAGGACTTTATCCGATCCTGTGAGAAAAAGTGAAAGGGAAGTTCCCAACTTCCTATGATCAAGCCATTCTTCATGCAAGAGAGAAGGATCGTAAGCTGAAGTTCCAAGCTCAACTTCAAGGAGGAATTGAGCCTCCACCAATGGCACAACAGCCAGGGCCAGTGGGAGGCGTGGCCCCAGCCAACCCCGAAATTGCACAGCAAGAGCTATTGCAACAGATTACCAATCAGTTGGAAAGCCTCTCCTTAAACTTGGTTCAAGGTGTGAGACCCCCACCACCAGCCAATGGAGCTAATCGTGAAGGTGGTCAACGGCAAGCTAGGAAATATGGATGCTACAATTGTGGACAAGTAGGTCATGGTATGTATTATTGCCCCTTTCCTCGCCAAGGGAATGGTAATCCACGACACCTACCCCGACAACAAGTAGCTCCTCCACGCGATAGGACACAAGCAAGGCCTATTGCACCCATGGCACCACCAATACAGATATTAAGGCCCCCGGCACCACCACCACTCCCACCAACGGAAATTCCCCCACTCCCTCCTGGGGGTGAAGAGCGGGCAATATCAGTCATTAGCCTAGATCATGGCAAAGATAAGGGGAAGGCAAACGTGAGTGAAGCTGATGCAATGCCAATCAAAAGGGTAAGGAGACACAAATCTGATGTGATGGATGCCTCAAAGCGGGAAGAGGTTCCTCAAGAAGGATCATCACAATGTCCCAAGGATGCAAAGAAAAGGAAAAATAGGTCTAGGAGACACATTGGCTTGGAGGATTTTCCACTTGGAGTGGGATCTTTACCATATGACCTTATGGCAGATGTTAGTAAGCAAGGGCCGAAGATCACTTGGTAGCAACTCCTTCATCTCTCACCTAAGATGAGGAGGGCTTGATCCAAGATGGTGAGCACTAGGAGAGCTAAAGGTAAGTCTGTTGGGGCCATCAGTGCCCGGGGAATCAAAGATATTGTACCAGTAGTAGAGGCTGAGATCAAGGACCAACGGATCTCTAATGCTTATGCTAAAGGTAAGTCTGTTGGGGCCATCAGTGCCCGGGGAATCAAAGATATTGTACTAATAGAGTAGAGGCTGAGATCAAGGACCAACGGATCTCTAATGCTTATGTGGATGGAGGAGCAAAAATTTGTGTAATGACAGAAAAGCTTATGCACAGACTTGGGTTAGAAGTGAATGAGCACACTTCCTTGCAGGCAAAGATGGCAAACAATGTTCGTGTTGCATGTGTAGGCAAGGTAAATGGAGTAAGGGTGTCAGTTTTTGGGGTGAGTGTGTCAATAGATGCATATGTGATCTCTACCAAGGGGGAGGGCTACCCATTAATCCTTGGGAGGCCTTGGCTCATGGCAATGAAGGCTAGGCAAGACTGGGAAACTGGAGCATTGGAGTTGCGGCTAAAAAGCAAGTCTGGTGGGAAGAAACAAAAGATTGTTTATGACATGAAGTTAGGTAGGCAACATAATCTAGAGCTAGAGTCTTCTGTGGATGAGTGGAGTACGAGTGATTACTCCTCATCTGATCAGCAGACGTCCTAGGATGAGGCAAGCTCTCTAGAGGTGATGGGTATACTGCTGCAAGATCCATAAGAGGAGAAGAGCCAAGACATCCAAGGTGAAATAGATGAAAAAGGACTAGAGACCATGCTAGCCAAGGACTTGCCTCAAGAGGAAAGGGACTCTCAAGGACTTGCCTCAAGAGGGAAGGGAGTCTTACATACAGGTCTTAAAGAAACATGTTGGACTTTTCATCACAGATTATGAGCAAATCAAAGGGGTCACGGTAACACAACATCGCATTCAGCTTAAGGAAGGTAGTAGACCAGTCGTGCAGAAGCTAAGAAGGCTTGGAGTGGTCCAGCAAGACGTACTGCTAAAGGAGGCAAAGAGGCTGCTTAAAGCAGGGTTCATTTATCCCGTAGAGAATTCAGAGTGGGTATCCCCAGTGGTGGTAACTCCGAAGAAAAATGGTAAGTGGAGAGTGTGTGTAGATTACAATCCACTAAATGCTGCCACGAAGAGGGATCATTTTCCTCTCCCTTTTCAAGATGAGATCTTGAATGAAGTGGAAGGTCATGAGAGGTGTACTGTGTGTGATGGGTATTCAGGGTATTTTCAGATAGGGATTGCAGATGAAGATCAGCAATTGACAACTTTTATTACACCATGGGGATGTTTTGCATATAGGGTTATGCCATTTGGCCTGACTAATGCCCCAGCTACCTTCCAGTGGTTCATGAATTTGGTTTTTCAGCCCTATTTTGGTAAGTCTATCAGAGTCTTCCTTGATGAATTTTGCATCTATAGCTCTAGATCATTACACTTGAGCAAGATAGATGAAGGGTTTACATGACTAGCTCAATTGGGAGGGCAACTCAACAAGGATAAGGGCCACATTGAGGAATCCAAGGTAACTCTTTTGGGTCATATAGTCTCTGAGAAAGGGATAGAAGCTGATCTCGAGAAAGTGAAGTCACTCCTTGCTCTACCTTCACCTTCAAACATGAAACAATTGGTATCATTTTTGCAAAAGGTACGCTATTTGAGTCGCTTCATTCATCTCCTTTCACAGGCAATCTATCCACTGCAGCAACACAAAAGGCAAGCTACCTTGGCATGCGATGGGAATAGTGAGAGGTGTTCTGAGGAGGTTAAGAAAATTCTGGGATTTTTACCTACTCTCTTGCAACCTTGTTGGGAAGAGACCTTCTATGTCAAGCCTAGCCTTGGCTGCGAGGCATTGGGGGCAGTTTTGATGCAAAAGGACCCAAAGACACTCTTGATGAGACCTATCTATTTTGTAAATAGAGTTATGACTGTAGCGGAGAAGGGCTTCACCTCTACAGAACAGTTGGTCTTGCCATTTAAATTTGCGGTGGAAAAGTTTAAGGCTTACTTGTTACCAAAAAGGTTTGTTGTGCTTACCACTGAGGATGTTTTCCCGTATGCTTTGCAACACATGGAACTATCCCCAAGGATAGCAAAATGGGTGGTGCAGCTTACAGGAGTTTGATTACACACTACAAGTGGAGAGAACTACTAGGGCATGCCTAGCAGATGTGCTAACTCAATGATTCTATGAAAGACCAGAGAAAGTGCAGCCTAGCAAGACTTCCCCCTTAGCCAAGCCTGAGCTTCTTTTGGAGGCTCACAGTTTATACTTTGATGGTGCCTACAAACAGGTAAAAGACAGAGCGTCAAGCAGGAATTTTTGTGTTAAATCCTTTGGGAGAAAAGTTTTTTTGCAAAGGGTTTCAATTGGAAGAGGCTCACTCTAATAATGAGGCAGAGTATCAGGCTCTCATCTTGGGGTTACAATGGTGTCTCTCCAATGGCATAACTAAGGTTAAATGTTTTTGGTGATTCCATGTTGATAGTGAAACAAATGATAGGGGTGTGGGCTTGTAAGAGTGACAAACTAGCTACCAAAATGAGGGAGGCCAAATCTCTAATGAGGAAGTTTGAGAGTGCACGAATCCACTTTGTGCCAAGGGAGAAGAACAAAGAAGCAGATGCATTGGCTACAGAAGAGTTGCAAAATGTCATGTTGGGGGCTGTCATCGTAAAGGTCCCACTATTTCAAGGCAAAGAAGAACTAGAGGACATTCTCTATTTCTTGGAGCACTGCGAGGCTCCTAAGCACATGAGTCGCAATGAACAGAGATGACTAGCTAAGAAGGCTACCAGGTACTGCATAGTGAATGAATATTTGTACTGCAGAGGAAAGGATGCACTCTTTAGAAAAGTGCCTTCTACCAAAGAGATCAAGGGGATTCTAAGTAGTTGTCATGAGGGAGTGTGTGGTGGGCATTTTGCTCAAGAAATCACTGGTAGGAAGATTCTCCAAGCTGGTTTTGTTTGGCCAAGTCTACACCGAGATGTGCAACACTGGTGCCGCACTTGTGAGGTCTGTCAAAAGGCTAGTCCTAGGAGGTTAGCCTATGAGAAGCAGAGTTCTATCTCAGCTTATGGCCCATTTGAAAAATGGGGTATTGATGAAATTGGACCATTACCATGCACGCAGTCCGGAAAGGAGTATGTCCTCATGGGGGTAGACTACATGACTAGATGGGCAGAGGCACGCTCTACTAGGAGGATCACTGCCAAAGATGTGGGTGACTTCATCTTTGAGTGCATTTGTTTCAGGTTTGATACACCTTTGGAGAACCTATATGATAGAGGACCTCGTTTTGAGCAGATCTAGTAGGGGAATCAATGGAAAAATTGAAGATAAAGCGTAGGCACTCTACTCCTTATTATCCTCAATGTAATGGGCTGGTTGAGAAGGTGAATTGCCTTATTTGTAAAATTATCACTAAGCAAGTGCATATGCACCCAAAGGCTTGGGACAAACACTTAGATGCAACACTCTGGGCTTACAGGACATCTTTCAAGACCTCTTTGGGGTCCACCCCTTTTCACCTAGTGTATGGGCAAGAGGCTCTTCTACCCATAGAGGTAGAGTTGGCAAGTCTACGAGTTTTAAAAGCCTACCATGAGAATGATCAAAAGAAGAAGGTGGAGCAACGAATCATTGACTTGGAGCGGCTAGAACTAGATAGAGAATCGGCAATTCAACATTATGCTACACAGGCAGAGAAGCGACGAAAAAAGTTCAATAGCTAGTTGATAAAAAAAGGTATCAAAGAGGGATCTCTTGTGCTACGGTATGACAACTGATTTGACCATAGGACGGATGGTAAGTTTTTGTTGAAATGGGAGGGGCCTTTTGTGGTAGTGCAAAAGTTCCTAAATGGAAGTTATATGCTAGGAGATTTGGATGGAAAGTTGCATTAAACCCGAGTAAATGGATGGCGGCTTAAACCATACAATTGCAGATTGGTTGAGGAGTGTGCTGACACTTTCCTATGCATTGCTGATAACCTTTTAGATTGGGACACAGGCTAGAGACATGAATGTCTCCATTCATCAGGGGAGGGCTATATGATGCATGCTTTTCATGACCCCCCCAGCAGTCGTCACTTGTAAATAGCCAAGAGGAAAAAACCAAAAAAATAAAAAGAGAAAAAAAAATAAAAAATTCATCTTGCATTTTGAAGGCTTCAAGCTCCATGCGTGATGCTAGTGCGGACAGAAAATTATAGCTAGTTGAGAGGATACGCTTGGGGGATGCTGCCTAATCATGCCTCGGGTTTTTCCGCATGCATGAGCTTCACATGGAAATGAGTTCCATGCATTGGTGAACTCCATTGTAAAGGGAATGGGAGTTAATTTTACTTAGGGAAAGAGTGAAGTTTGGAAGGTTCAAGTGGTAAGATCCACCATTCCAGGATTTTCTATTCAGAACTTTCCTTGTGTACAGATAAGATGCTTGGTGATATCACGGGCCCTTGAGGTATCCTGAGGTGCCAAGCTCATGTGGTGCATAATGGAAGACTCCAAAGCAAGGTGCATGTGATGTGGGCCACCTTTCCCTTTGGCTCATAAGGAAAACAAGAAAAACAAGCCTTTTTTATCAAATTTTCCAATAGTTTTTTAAAAGTATGGATCCCATATCATAAGTAGACCCCCCTAGGACCCCCTCCATGCCCTCCGCTTTCCACCTACCCTCAAAAGTCATTGGAGCCATTTTGGTGGAAAAACACCTATTCTGGGCCTTTATCCTATCACCTGGTCTTCACTTATCTTGCCCTATTCATGTTCTTGCTCACACACACTTAATTTTGCACAAAAATACCTTCACTCTTCATTCCTAATCAATCCTCCCAAGCTTCCATGGCTGCACTTCATCACCTTCCCCTTTCTTGTAAGGATGTGCACTAGTTAACTACACACATGCACTTCATCACCTTCCCCTTTCTTGTAAGGATGTGCACTAGTTAACTACACACCTTCCCCTTCTTGTAAGGATGTGCACTAGTTAACTACACACATGCACTTCATCACCTTCCCCTTTCTTGTAAGGATGTGCACTAGTTAACTACACACACAATCACACAAGTATGGATTCAATATGAATTCCTATCTTTCATCATAAATCCCACTTCACCCCACTCAAATCAACCATAAAACTCAGAAAAATCCATCTCTTCACCTCCCACTCTCACTCATTCTCATATATATACATCTACCTCTTTACTATGCCTCATTGATCACTTCCCTCTACCAACAATGGTGAGATGAGAACTCAATATATTCAAAGGCTCAAGGGTAAATAAAATTTCTTCAAGTGGATGATGAAGAAGCGCCATTACAAGTGGCAAGGAGAAGCTTTTAGGAGAAGCATCTACAAGGACAAGGTGGTGGCTCCCAAGGCATCTCAGTTTGCCCGCCCCAGTTTAGCCTTGTAAATTGTAATTATCCCTGAATATAATCATGCAAAAATATCTATATAAAGAACCCCAATCTCAGTCAAAGGGGGCTCTCCACATTGTATATTTCCTTCACTAAGTACTTGAGTGCAACACTAGGACACCACTAGTGTATTGGGAGGCAGGGTTCTATGTATATCTTGTCATTAGCAAGTTATATTTGTGTGTGAGCTTTGCTACTTGCAACCTTCGCTTTGATGGAGTTGTGATGCTTACCCTTATTCCACTCCACATTGAAGTTTTCATAATGTTTAGTCTCTTTGCTTGTGAGTATGTGTGTAGAGTATGAGTGAGTATGTCGCAGATTGTGGAGGCTTGAGACTATAGTGAAGCATTGCATTGTATTGTCATTGATCCTTCTTCCCTTCATTATCTCCACTCTCCAACACATTTCCATTACCTTCTCTTCTTATTCTCCTCTCTCTCTCTCTCTCCAATCCTCTCTCTCTCTTTGTCTCTCTCTCTCTCTCTCTCTCTCTCTCTCTCTCTCTCTCTCTCTCTCTCTCTCTCCTCATCCTCAATCACATACGCACACAATTGCCCTTGCCATTGCAACCATTTGACAGAGTTGGTCAAGAGAGGTCTTGAATAGGCACCCCTTCAAGCCTCCCACAACACAAGAGTGGTTTCCTCATACCATCATCCTTCCATTTGGATTTCTTTCGCGTGCGCATTCTCACTTGGATGTTAGAAGTTAACCTGATGAGGCTGCAACATGAGTGCGTATCCCAATGCCTTTGTGCATCTGTACTATTTGCTGATTCTAACTTTGCGTCCTAGCCGCACTTTTAGCTAGGTGGCGTCCCAAGTTTTTTTGCCTTCCCTTGATGAGGTCCGTGTGCATCGTCTTGGTGTAGAGGCCACCAAGTTTTTTTGCACGCCTCAATGTATAAAAAGAGTCCGACCAACAACTAATCATGATATAAAAATCCAATGTTGACAACATCCAGCCATGCAAAGTTGATGCATCACACCTGCACTTCACCTCCCTAGCACATAAAGCTAGTTTTGACCTAGAAAGGTGGAAAGCAATCATAACCATGCATAAAGGCATCCACATCATTCCATAAGTTCTCATACATTATATGATAACATTCCAACACCATAAACATGATGCAAAACAACTCCGAACTTTAGGTCAACAATAAACCATAACTTCACACATATGAAAAAAATAATATTTTGACATTTTTGGGAGTATGCAAAACATGCAAATGAAAGTATTTGACCTCAAACCAATGCATCAAGTTCAGCTTCATAATATAGACTATCCTCTATCACATCACTTTACCCATATGGTAGTTACACAACAAACGATAACCCAAAAAGAAAGCTACATAAATCATATCTGCCTATGCGATTCGGTATGTCCTTTCATATAAGTTTATGGGCATCTAATAGCTGAAATCAACTCACCAAAACAAACCCTAAATCATACATAAACAGCTCGGTTAACTCACGACGTCATATGGTACCCCCCCTTGGTAGCACCCCTATATGTGTAGGTAAAACCAATTATAGAACGATATATAACTGGCACTCTTGAGGTGATAACGGAGACCTAAATTCATTTATCATCAAGTTTCATCAAGATTTTCAATTGGTTAAGAGGGTTTGCCCATCCGGTGAATCTATATAGTGGTTCTCCAAGGAGCCTGAAGTAAAAAATAATTGGTTGTGCAGTGGGCAGCAAGCTATTTTTTGACCATATCTCTTAGCTCGTGTGTGATTTTCACATGACACCAAAGAGAGGAAATGTTCTAAATGATGTGTTTTATCTCTGGTACAAAGGGTTCGGGCTGATTCGTAACGGTTTGCGATTTATGACCAAAACAATGTTCCTACCGCCTCTATGACGTGAAATGAAAAGCGCTTTTTATGCACGCACGTGATCATAAACACATCATGTGCATAAATCCGCATGTGAAACATGATGAAATAATCATGGGGCAACTTTGTATGTACTCGGTTAATCCATACATGCACTCCCATGATGAAATAATCATGGGGCAACTTTGTATGTACTCTGTTAATCCATACATGCACTCGCATACAAAAACAATCATCGAGAGGGTGACTACTTAGAAAAACGACATAGATAGAGAGAGATGATGATGGCTATGGAGTTTAGATCTTCCCACCGTGCTTTAGAATCGATTAGGGACTGTCGAAAGGCTTCTTGCTTTGCCGCAAGAGAGCGGTGATGAGAGCTACGTAGAGGTATCCGCCACAAAAGCTTCCGAAGAGCGCGTACTGCGTGAAACGAGAGAGAAGATAATAAGCAAGTAGAGAGAGAGTATCCTTCTTCTTCTTCTTCTTCTTCTTCTCGAGAGAAGAGCTTATGGAGATGTTGATGAAGAGCTTACACCACTCTGTATAATAGATACGTATAGCCTTGCGGTAGTAGTCGCAACAGAGGGTACTGAAAACTGAGCACTAACCGGCAAGTTATAGGTAAGTGCAACAGGCTGGAGTAGCCCCCAAGCCACAAGGTAGCGCTGCCTCTTCTGCATGGAATAATTGCACTGCTTTTGGGGCTTTTCTAAAAACAAGCCTTTGCTTTTGGTGGTCAACTCTCCCACTTACCATTCAATTTTTATAGTAAAATTGGCCAACCGTAGAGTATCTGGCCAACTAATGGAAACCGTAGCTAGACTATGCCGCACCGTAATGTCCCAACATAATTATGACTTTCCCGTACTGCCCTAGTATATTTACGATATCGCTTTTTATATAAAAAATTCTTGTAAAAATCCCGTTTGGTCTAGTTTTTGCTCCGGGTGATCATTTTTAAATCCGACGGAGCCTAAAATTAATAATTTTATGTCTAGGTCATCATAGAAAGCACATTGCTTTTCAAAAACGTTGAAAAGCATGAAAAGCTAAAAATAGCGTAAAAAGCAAAATCCGAGACTAAAATCAATAATTTTATGTCTAGGTCATCATAGAAAGCACATTGCTTTTCAAAAACGCCGAAAAGCACGAAAAACTAAAAATTGCATAAAAAGCGAATTTTGTTTTTCTAAAATTGAACCACAGGTTCTCCTCATCCACTGGAATAAGAAAGCGGACTCGCTTTTCAATGAAATGCACTAGAAATCACGAAAAGCTATAAATAGAGTGAAAAGCACTCAAAAAGCAGATTTTTACAAAATTGGACCATAGCTTCTTTGGAACACGTAGATCAATAATCCGAACTTGCTTTTTGCAAAAAAGCACCTAAAAGCATGAAAAAGCTAAAAATACCATTTTTTTTCAAAACTGCACCAAACGTTTAACCTACTGGAATATGGAAAGGACTTTGTTTTTTACTTTAAACCTTCCAATACTGTCAATCAAGCATCTTAAGTCAAATTTGGCAAAATAGATATTGAAAGCTATTTTCCTTATTTTTGAAAGAGACCCAAAAATTGAGGATCTTACAATTATATAGCGCTTTTCCATAGGAGTTGTTTAACTCGATGGGGTATCGTAGAGGGGGGTCAGAGTCTACCAATTTGTCCTCTGTTTCAACTTGAAATGCATGTGTAACTCCAAGTTTGACCTCTCCTTGGCACCTAATATGTTGTTGTCACTCCTGAGCCTCATCTTGAGCTTGTATCTTTTTCAATTTTTCTTGTGTTATGGCTACCTTCTTTTGATGGATGGCACATAGCTCATCTTGGCTTAAAGGATCATCGTATATTTTAAATTTACTCCCATTGAGGAATCCAATGGTTTCAATTTCATCTAGAGTTTCCACACGAATGGTACCTTGTGGAGTCATTTCACATACTCTATATGGTCCTTTTCCTGGATATTTAAACTTTTTCATCTTGTTATGCACTTCATACATAAGGACTTTATCCCCAACCTTGATATCTTTGTTCTTTGAATGACGGTCAAACCATTCCTTTCTCCTATTCTTCTCCACAAGTGCATTTTGTACAGCCAATTGCCTTTCTTCAGTTAACCTCTCTAGGATATATAAACGATCAACTAAAGGATCGATTAGCATCTCAATCTTCTTGCAAAGCTACTCGAAGACTAGGAATGAAAAACTCCCATGGCATAACTACTTCTTGGCTATATACCATCTTGAATGGTGTACAATTGATAATGAATTTATAAGCAGTATGATAATCCCATAGAGTTGACGTCAGCTTCAAATCCCAATATATGCAATGAGACTCTATTGGCTTGGTTAAAATAGAGATTAGAGACTTGTTGGTACTCTTGGCTTTGGCCATTTGCTTGTGGATAATAGGGTGTAGACTTATGGTGGGTTGTCATGAAGCTTTTCATGAGTTCCCTTATTACTTCATTTGTAAAATGGGTAGCATTGTCCCTCACAATTTCAAAGGGACAAGCAAATTGTGTGATAATGTTCTCAAAGAGAAACTTAGCTGTTGTCATTGCATCAGCCTTGTGTGTCGCCTTAGCTTCTGTCCACTTTGTCACATAGTCAATGAAAACAATAATGTATTGAGATTGGGTGTTACAGGCTATCAAACTAATTTGACCTTCAAAGTCTAAGTCCCATTTTTAAAATGTTTGAGTCACTTTAATAGGATGTAAGGGCATCTTATCTTTTTGATATGTGGTTTTGTAACGTTGGTATTCATCACACCCTTTTGCAAAACGTGATGCATCCTTAAATAAGGTGGCCACTAATAGCCTGATTGTAACATCTTTGTAGCAGTTAGTTCTCCTGAAAAATGCCCTCCAGCTATGCCATACGTGCTTCTTGTACAAATACTCATACTCACGAGTACAACGTCTAAGAATATCATCTTTCCCTAGCTTGCAAAGAGCTCCATTAATTAGACAATAAGGTTCACATTTTTTGAGTAGCTTCCGAGCTATATCCTTACGAAGCTCCTTGGGTGGAAAACAATTAACTAAAAAGTTTACAATCTTCTCACTCTACTTGAGCATTGTCTCGACTAGGAATAGGGAAGTATCGGGCAATTCATCATCAATTTTAGTAGAAGCTTCACCAGGGGTATGCAAGACAAATGATCTACCATGACATGTCTTTTGCCAGGTCTCACCACAACGGTGAAATCAAACTCAAGAAGAATTAATAAACATCGTTAATTCTTCTTGTGGAGCATGGTTTGTTTATCAGATACAACAATGCTTGATGATCCACATAAATAACAAACTTGTTGACAAGAAGATAATAGCAAAATTGCTTTATTTCATAAAGCATAGCTAAACCTTCTCGTTTTGTAGTGGTGTAGTTCCTTCAAGCATCATTCAATTGGTGTTTGGAAAAGCTAATGGGGTAGTCCAGTTTATGTTCTTCTAGTTGAGCCAGAACACACCCAATAGTAAAGTTTGATGCATCAATATGCTCCCAATTAGTGTTCTTAAAATTGGGGCACTTGCTAGGGATTTCTTCAATAGTTCATAGGCCCTGTCACACTCTTGTTTCATTTAAATTCAATGAGAAGCTTGTATAAGGGATGAGCTATCTCTGCAAAAAATAGAATAAACCATCGATAATAACTGACATGACCCATGAATCTTTGAACTCCCTAAGAGTTGGTGGGTGTGGCAATTCTAGAATTACTTTAATTTTGCCTTCATCACTGAAGATATCATTCTTGGACACTATATGTCCTAAAATAACTCCATGCCTGACCCAAAATTGGCATTTGAAAGGGTTCAATGAGATACAATATAATCTCCACTTTTCAAACACCTTTGGTAGACATGATAGATGTTCTTTCCAAGAAGTATAAACACAAAGGTCATCAAAAAAATCTTCACAAAACCCTCAAACTATTCTCGAAAAGTAGTGGTTACTAATAGTTGGAACATAGCAAGGGCGTTAGCCATCACACAAAATACAAACACTCCACATTTTGTTTTGAAGGCAATTCTAGCTTGGTCCTCTAGTGCAATTGTGCTTTGATTGTAACCCAAGTACCCATCTAGAAATTTATAAGCCTCCTTGCTTGCTACTCTTTCAAGCACATGTTCCAAATAGGGTAATGGATATATTGGCTTAATTAACCTTTTTGAGGTCCACACACACATTAACTTTCCCATCCTTTCTTGGCACGATGACTATTGGGGGGGGGGGGGGGGGGGGGGGGGGGGGGGGGTTTCTAATCAAGCAGCGAAAAAAAACAAGCAAAGACACATTCCGAGAAAGTCCAAGGACAAATTGATACAAGAGAAACAATAATGCCATGTAAGTTATTTTCACTATCACAAATTTGTGAGCGATCGACACAAACTTAGATTTTAGAACCATTCCAAAAAATGTATACTTTGATCTTAAGGTGCATGTGCAAGCAAAGCTTGGGAAATAACTTTTTCAATAGCTCTACTTTTTCCCTTAGCCATTGGATGCTTGTGATAACCAAGATGAATTGCGCATCTACTAGAAATTTTCTTTTCAGTTGGGATGCAATAATAAATGACTACTTGCCAAATTTTGCTCCAATTAATCTCTTTGGAGGTGCTAGTGATAAATGGCCCTTCCACTGACTCTCATTTGGAAGATTTGTTCTCAAATGATAATTGTAGCCAAGATTGACATACCGCAAATAGCTAGAGCATCCGCTAAAGTTCACCATACCTTTAAACAAATCACTGCTGCAAGTCAAATACTCTACCCAAGAGTGTCCATCAAAACATTCTTTTATAACATTCATACATTAGCTTTCATCTTGTGGTGGCAGCTCAAAAGCGACATATGCAATGGGAGCTCAGAGACTTGCACAACCTTCTAAACTAGACACATGGCCACCATAAGGCTTGTTTGCAGTGAAAGGTTTCTAATGATGTCAATGACTCTAGCCCATGGGCACCTCGAGTCATGAATTTTCACTTTGATCACTATCGAGATGAAACTTTTGAGCCAACAATGTTTAGAACCAAACCAAAGCAAACACCAACCATGTAGAGCTGGTCAAGGGTGTAAATCTGGTCACTAACATTGTTTTCTCCATGTTCAAGATGACCAGTTTTTGCAAACAATGCTAGAGGACACAAAAAAATTCTCTATTTTGAATATTAAAATGTAGTTTAATTGTGTCAACCTTGATCTCTTGACATTGATTGTCAAATGGAAGAATTAGCTTTTCACCTCGTTGAGGTTCATAGATAGTATTGTGTCTGCTGATTGTTTGCAAAAAATAAAAAAGCTATGTCTTGGAAGATGCCGAGGTAAAGTACGTTGAATGGACCCAATAGGCGGGCTATAAGAAAAAAAGGAAAAGATTATATTTGCATATAATTTATAGTGTTCATGTAAATAAAGTTTGAGCAACAATTATAAATGTCATAAATGTATAGGCGACATCTGATTTTGTCATGAGAATAGAAAATATTCTTTAATTATTTGTCTTTGCCACAATGTTTGGGAAAAGTGTTCAATTGGTTGAAAAATAAATCAGCCAATTGAAGAGAGGGGGGGAAGGAGAAAATTCGTTTGAAAATTTTAAGAAAATAGAGTTAAAATGCAAAAAAAGTCGATTATTTTGCAAAATTTCCTCTTTCAATCTGGCCTAAAGGGAATTTTATATGTTTGTGAAATTGATTTTTCTGAGACATGCACTCACATGCGAGTTTCTGGAGAGCGTCCTTGAAAGTCGAGTCGTTCAAGTCATTATATCACCAACTGGCCGTCACAATTGGGTCGAGAGAGTTAAATAGTGACCTTCAAGTTCTGTTTTGTCTTATGCCCTTGTTTGAAACAACAATCTTGTCCCCTTGGCTTAGAGATGCTAGATTCTACACAAACACTCCATCACCCTAGATTGTTTCTATAAAGACAGTCCCTTGCCCTACTTGTTTCTGCTCATGATTACATAGCTTACACAGCGCAGAATTTCACAACTCATAAGACATCCTTTAAATTAATTGAAGACTGCAACAAAAGAAATAATATATAAAAGAAAACTACGCTATGTGTTGACATTAAAAAAAGTGCTCTGCATCGTGCTCTGTCGGTGGCGCCATCAGTTGCAACAACACGTGGTATGTTGCTGCAACCAGTCCGTGCCGGCAGCAGCATACCACGTGTTGTTGCAACTGATGGCGCCACCGGTGGAGCACGAGGTAGAGCTTTTTTTAAAAATTTAGTTTTACACCTTAACCTATCTAGACTAGAGGGGAGGCGACATTGTGGCAGCATTAGTCGAGGAGAACAACGGTACTGGAGGGTATTAAAGACCAAAGATAGCAACCATGCAAATTCTTTTCTGTTGAGAAATGTAGAGCAGCAAGACGAGTTCTTTTCCGCTGAGAAGCACAGAGTAGTATAGATGCAAACAAACAAGCAAAGCTAGGTAGGAAGGATGCCGAGAAGAGGGAAACTGATAGTGCCGGGCAAGGCTGATGCAGAGGGGTAGACTGAGCCGATGTAAGGTCCGCTTGCTATGCCTCCTCAGCTTGGCCTGAGTGTGCGTTCAGCCAACAGCCTGCAGCTTTGTCGACATCATTATGGAAAGCATTTGGTGACTTCAAATATAATAATTCCTTGCTTATATGACCATGAAACTACTTCAAACCAATCCGCGCTGGTGCGGACTGGTTCCAGCATGGTAAGGGCACAAATGAAGTACCCTTCAGTAGCATTGGCCGCAGCCGGCGGTGCAGGTTGTACAACTGGAGGTGGTTTGCATAACTGGCTTCAATGATTGCACCGTCACCATTAGCACCACCAGTAAGGGAGCACACAGGGGCTCGTCAAGGGGCCGTCAAGGGTGGGGCTCTGATCCGGGCAGTCACATGTTTTCATCGAACACATGGCGGGCTCGCCGCCGCAGGGTTGCCAAGAGAACCATCGTTAGGTTCGTTGCCCATAGTGGAGGCTGCACCAAGGCTTGGCGAGGGGCATGGCGGGTCGCCATGCAGGTTGGTTTAGTAGAGGGTGTGGCGTGCGACATCCTGGACGACATCCTGATAATCGTTTCTTTCCACGGGTGAAAGCCTACGCAGCTACTAGTGGTGGCGCTCCCTTCTCTACAATATTGAAGCTTCATCTGTGCAACTTGCTGAGTGAGTGCTGGCAGCGACTGGGGCAGGCCAGGCTTGGGTGAATTGAACCACTGGAGCAGTCTGGCTTGAGAGCAGGCCTTCATTAATGATATTGGTTTTGGCATAAAAAACATCTTTAAGGGGTTGGGTAAGGTGTAGAAGCTCTGGTTCATGGCATGCTGCAAGGAGGTAGACACCAAGTGGCTCTCCAACTGTGCCTGCAGGTTGGAAGCAGGGCAGCTTCAGATGCAAACGCGGTATGGAGTGGTATGATGAGGCTGCAAGCAGGGGCTGCGCCTCATGGGGAGACTGAAGCGGGGTTGGAGAATCCGCGGAGTGTTGGGTCTTGCAAGGGCAAGGGAATGCACCACAGAAAATGTTGAGGGTTTGCCGGAGAGTAGCCCAAAGAGTACTGACCATGTTGGTTGCCGAGTGGAGCATTAGCGCACGAGAATGCATGGTGAGGCTGTTGACAGAAGAGGCAAGATCATCCCCTCGCTGCGATGATACCATGTAGAGGACGCTAGAGCCTCAGAGAGAGCAAGAACCCGAGAGTGAGAGAGGGAGAGACAAAAGAGAGGAGAGGCACGCAGGGTGTGCAGACAAGATTAGGTTGGAAAGAGGTCGTTGTTACTTGAGTACAACGATGCAATTACATACAAAAATATTAGGCAATTACAAGGCCACGCAATGTCATGGGATGCGGGCCATTGTGCCAACTTGGATGATGACTATGTGGTGATGTGGATTATTCATTCTGAGGATAGAAGGCCTATTCCTCACATTCTCTCTCTTACATAGTAATGAAACTACGTAGGAGGAATGAAAAAATTTAAGGGACTAACAAAATAATCGTAAAGAATACTTTAAGTTAAGGAGATGTGGTGACAAGGAATGTTTGCCAATAAATCAAATGTGGTGGGTCAAAATCTTGGAGTGGTTGACTTGCATGAGAACCTTATCAGCGGCCTTTGGTTGATATCATCCCCACATCCTCGCTCTAGTAGGCCCATGCACACCCCCCCCCCCCCCCCCCCAAAAAAAAATAAAAAAATAAAAAATTAATCCAGTAAATCCATGCCATTTATTGTTGGGGCAAGAAATCATTTTTTATGGTATGAATCTTGAGAGTGTATGTATTGTAAATGTTCTATGTGTTGAGTGTTTATTGGTTTTGATCCTTTCATCAAGTAAGAAAGAAAGGGGAGGGAAAATGAAGGAGATTAATGTACTCAAGTTGAAGGATTGTGAAGAGGAAAATAGAGAGTATGAGTTGGATAAGAGTTAGATTACGCATGCAAGCCCTAGGAAGCTTTTTTTGCAAGACTTTGTATCTCCCTCAATCCAAATGCAATCACCTCCAAATATCACCTTCAAAGCTTATACAAGGCAAAGACTGAGAGTCCTGTGGTCTTACTAGATGATGAGCAGATTGAGGATCCTGAGGGGGGATGGATAGAGATTGAGGGCTTGAGGACTTGACGATAGAATGTAGTTTTGTGAGAAGAGAGACAACAATGCAAGGATAGTAGTCATCCAACCTTCTTTCAGGCATAGAGGAGTTGCGACCTCCAACAAAATCATTGTTAGACTGAAGCACTTGGTGAAAAAACTCGCTCGCCATCTTGTAAGACTCACTATTGGGGACAGCCATTCCAAGTGCTCAAAGGGTATATGGATCCACATTTAATAATCTTTTCAAGTTTTTCATGAACAATCTTCGCATACTTAAGGATTCATTGGGTAGGGTCTTTGTTGGACTGGCTTAGCAATGCTAATCATTGGAATTGTGTGTTGCACGATGGAAGGTGGAACACCATTTATATTTTGATATGTCCAAGAAAATATTTGCTTGAATTCCTTGAGAAGCTCCTTAAGTACAGATTCCTCGGTCTCCGTTAGGCTTTGGGCAAAGAAAACAGGTTTGGACTCCTCACCTGGGTGTGCTATCTCTATTTCCTTAACTATCACTGGACCATCATAGACTCCATTACTTCCCTCAGTAGGTGTTCTTTGGGCCTTTGTGTACACAACCTTACACTCCCCGTGGTGTGAGATTTGAATATGAAAATCTATCCTAGAGAAAAGAAGACACGAGTAGCAATTTATCTAGTAATTCTGCACTAGAGACAACTCATAATAGAAATTAGACAAGGAGAGTAAAATATTTAAGAGTCGACGCTATCAAGAAAATGTGCGTGCTTTGATGAAGAAAAAGAAATCCACTGCGGATTGGCTCAATTATTTGGGGGCAGGTCATGCTCATTGAAAGTTGGTAGACAACTAGGGTGAATACTTTGAGAG
Source organism: Adiantum capillus-veneris (assembly GCF_014529385.1). Classification (NCBI taxonomy): domain Eukaryota; kingdom Viridiplantae; phylum Streptophyta; class Polypodiopsida; order Polypodiales; family Pteridaceae; genus Adiantum; species Adiantum capillus-veneris. The sequence continues at coordinate 103,456,033 of NC_140941.1, forward strand.
TGTCATGTGGTGCAATCCACAACCCCTTGACATTGCACAATCAGAAATTGTAGAGAAGACAAAGTAAAGTCGTACTATAAGGAGATGCCAAAATCGAGAATTAGATATCAACAAAAAAAAGGAAGTGAAAGTAAGATCACAATCCATAACCCAACAAGATCCCATAGATTTACACCCTACACCCAATTAGACTCGGAATCATCTAGGCTGCAATCTTCTGTGACACTGCTAGTGATAGCCGTTTTTCGGCTCTCCGTAATTGCCATAGTGCGTTAACCCACCCTACCAAAATTATCCAAACACTGTGGCTATCCCTACCATTTCACTGTATATAGGTGTGTGTGAGTTAGGGGACTTTTCCCATATCTTCTAAAAAACCCTCAGCTAGCTAGTCACTGAGCTAGTTGAGCCAAAAAAATATAAAAATATAAAAAATATAAGTATATTATGGCCCATTTGTGTGTAAATATTTCATTGTATATAGGGCCTAAATAAAAGGATTTTTCATAATTATTTTGGTATTTATTTAAATATTTCTACCTATGGTGTGTTATTTATGCTATGTACATTGACTCACCATTACCATATTTTTTCTTACCATTTTGCATACTCTTTATTCCATATAAAAATAATTGCATGCAAGCTTCTCTTATTTTTGGTGTAACTCCATCCCAATAAAAATCCAAAAAAACTAGTTTTATTTATGTGTATATTTTTTCACTATTGTGATTTTTCCTTCCTACATCTATTCTCTTTTACTCTCATAAATTAGAACACCAAAAATATTCATCTTTTTATGGTAGACTTATAATGAGAGAGATTTATTTTGACCCCTTTATATTTTTTCCACCTATATTATTTATATTTGACATGTACATATTTTTTTAGACCCCTCAATATTTGATTTTCTTAGTTGTACTATTCACTTATATCATGATCTCAACAATATCTTCAATTATAGACCTACCAAGTAAGGTCAAGGATATGTGGAATGCATGCATGCACCATGGGGAGCTCACTCTTGGAGGTATTCAAAAGAATCATCCAAAGAAGGACCTCACAAGGACCTTGTCCAGTGGAAAAAACAATCGGTTTTGCTGAATTTTTAAAGATCACACGCTCCCCGAATTTGAAAAGGTGATAGAAACAAAAGTTGTAGCTCGTGAGCTGAACTTTCACCTCAAATTTTTTCATATTTCTTTGAGCTACGAGTTGTGAGCTAGGATTTTATTTGTGGACCCCAGTTTTCCCATGCTATGCAGCCACACTCCCTCTTCCACTTTATCATTTTCCTCTTTCACACACACCTCTCCACTCATCATCTCCACCTCTCTCACCACTCCTCTCTGCATCCTACTCACCTTCTTCTAAACCTTGAAGAATAAGAGAAACCATGGTGAACTCATGTTTCCTACACACACTTCCATTCCAAAATTGACCACCTAGTCTCATTTTTCCTCATCCATATTACCCATATCTATCAAAAAATCATAAAATTCAGCCTCTTCTCTTGAAAGACAGCATCATGGTGATTGATTACTCATATTCAATTACCTTGGCTCCCAAAGGAAGGTCGAGAGTGAAAAAAACGTACCGTCAAAGCTAGTGGACTGTCAACAAGCGTCAAAATTGACCCTACTCAAGACACTTGGAGCATCAACATTGTAAGAAATCCATGTTTTCTTACCTATTAAGAGTTTTTTCTTCCTTATTTGTATCCTACTTGGATACTCCCATTGTAAATATCCAATTCCATTTGTAAATCAATAAAATAACACTACAAGAGGTTCTTCGTATTAGCGACGCTCACACAGCGACGCTCAAATTTTTTTTTCCCGACGTCGCTATGAGCGTCGCAAATTTATTTGTAAATTTGCGACGCTTATAGCGATGCTCATAGCGACGCCAGCTGGGGTAAAAAAAATAACCGAGCGCGCCCAAAAACTCAGATCTCAGATCTGAGTTTTTCGGCGCCCTCAAGCAAAGAGCAGGTAACGCTCTCCCTCACTCTCTCTCTCTCTCTCTCTTTTCTTCTCCACACACACACACACACACACACACACACGAGGAGAGGAAGGAGAGCCAGGTATGCTCCTTCCCTCTCCTCATTCTCATGTTCCCTTCCCCTCTTTCTCTCTCCCTCTCTCTCTCTCTCACACACACACATACACACACATAGTGTTTTTGAGAGAGAGAGAGAGAGAGAGAGAGAGAGAGAGAGAGAGAGAGAGAGAGAGAGAGTACAAACAAAAACAAAAACGTACACACATACATAAACAAAGAATGCACACACACATTGAGAGAGAAAAAGAGAGAGAGAGCATGCATAAACAAAAAACACACGCATTGAGAGAGGAAAAGAGAGAGAGAACATGCATAAACAAAAAACGCACACATTGAGAGAGGAAAAGAGAAAGAAAACATGCATACGATCCAAAAAAACGCACACACATTGAGAGAGAAAGAAAGAGAAACTAAGGGAGCGTCGTAGGAAACTAATTAAAATTAAAAGACCTAAAGATCTAGCCGACGAGGAGTTGAACTGAAGACCTATTATTCAAGAGGGAAATGGCATAATCAATCTATCATACTTGGCATGGGTGATAGAAAGGTTATACCATTTATCTCTTTTTATTGGCACACACATCCACACACGCGCACACACACAGGAAGAAGAGAGTTATAACGTCGTAGGAAACTATCTTAAAAGACGTTAAAGATTAGGTTATATGTAGACTTACATTAAATTAGATTTAGGTTTATTTTTAACTAGATTTACGTTTATTTAAGCTAGATTTAGATTTACGTTATATTAGATTAGATGCGGGTCTCCATAGACTGCGATGCCTGCATGAAGCGGGTGAAGAAAGCCCTCAATGGAATATAGGGTATTGTTGCCTTCACTCATGGTGGGCTCCGTCGATCCAAAAGTACTGGTGAAATGTCTTCAGAAGATAGGGAAGAAGGTGGATCTTCAGGGCGACAAGAGTCACTACATCCCCGACACAATGACCATCTAAACAACCTCTAGTCATTAGACTTACGTTAAATTAGATTTAGCTTTATTTTTAGTTAGATTTACGTTTATTTAGATTTACGCTTATTTACGTTAGATCGAGTCCACGCAAGAATTACTTACGGTTTAGGGTTTAGAGTTAGACAAACAGTGAAAAGATCTACTGTGAAAAGATGTTAAGATGAAGTGAAGTGCTACAGCTAGAGAAGAGGCAAAGGGATTTTGTCCACTACATGCAGTATCATGTAGACGTGGGTGTGTAGATTTCTTGTACCCACAAATATAGGTATTGACCAATAAAGACGAGATTAATATAACCCGGTGGTTCTGATCTCCGTGCACCTCTAGACCGAGGTGTGCGGGGATTGGACATGACTAGAGAATGTGAGGTAAAGAGAGAGAGAGAGAGAGAGAGAGAGAGAGAGAGAGAGAGAGAGAGAGAGAGAGAGAGAGAGAGAGAGAGAGAGAGATAAGACGAAGAATGCCAATAGAATATTAAATTTGTTGTCCAGGTTATAAGTTTTTTATCCTCATTATGAGTAGCGACGAGGATGTGGGACCGTCCAACCGAAACACCTATCTCTCAACGAGGGTCTTATGTCCTTGTAATCAATGCAAGCATGCTGTGCGACGGACAAGACGTGTTTCTTTGCAGCACGTTCGCGAATTTGGCGAGTTCGATCCATCTATTATAGATCGAGTTGTTGCCAATTATAACTCGTCGGACTCTGACGCTGGCCAACAAGCAGCAATCTTGCAACCCAATAGACGTATTCGCAGGCGCTTTGGTCAAGCAGCATATGTGAGGCCACAAGATGTACCCTCTGACTCGGGGGATGATCATGCAGAGCACATTCCCAATGAGGCAATGTTTGAGCCCGAGATTGATGAAATGATCGAGACGATCATGGATTCAGAAAGGCTTATCTATGATGATATGAAAAGTGAAGCCGATACGTCATTGTATAATGGAGCACGTATGTCTAGATTGAAAGCACTCCTGGTTCTTCTCAACATGCAGGCAAAGTTTGGATGGAGTGACACTAGCGTCACAGCGCTTTTCAGGTGATCTATTACAATTAGTTTACTTTAATAGAACTCTAAATGTATAATGATCTGATAGATTTTTACACGACTGTATCATATTTTTATGTTGTGTAGATTGCTGAAAGAGCACATTCTACCAGCTGACAATGTGATGCCAGATTCCCGAGATGAAGCAAGAAAGATTTTGCGAAACTTGGGGATGGATTACAATTCTATCCACGCTTGTCCTAATGACTGCATTCTTTTCAGAGGGGAATACACAGACATGGAGAAGTGTCCGAAATGTGATTCCGAAAGATATCGAGTAGATCTCCACGGGACAAAAATTCCACAAAAGGTTTTGCGACATTTTCCTTTGCTTCCTCGCATCAAGCATTTCTTCGAATGTAAGTCCATGGCCGCCCTAGCATCATGGCATGAGGAGAATAAATCTTCGGATGGTGTGCTACGAATTCCTGCAGATTGCGCAGCCTGGAAACATATAGATGGAACATGGTCGGATTTTGCCAGGGAAGCTCGAAATTTGCGCTTAGGCCTGGCTATGGATGGCGTAAATCCATTTGGTCAAAGATCAACATCTTACAGTGTATGGCCCGTTGTCATCGTCAACTACAACATTCCCCCGTGGTTGACTACGAAGAAGGGGCACCTATGGCTAAGCTTGATTGTGCCAGGGCGATATAAAGTGGGGAATATGGATGTGTATCTTCGTCCACTATTGGAAGAGCTACAACAATTGTGGATTGGCATAGAGGTGGTGGATATGAGCCGACACACAGGACGACGGAATGCTTTGATCAGAGGTATTCTAATGTGGACCATGCATGACTATCCCGGGCTAACAGAATGCTCAGGTGATCTATTGACACTCCTCACTCAGACACTGTAAATCTTGTTTTTTCCCCATAGTTGATCTATTATCATGTGTATACATGCAGGGCTTCAAACAAGCGGATACAGAGCATGTGTCACATGTGGACCTAGACTGAATGCACGTAGGGCACCCTCACTGAAGAAGCAAATCTACGAAGGTCATCAAGCGTATCTTCCGGAGAATCATGTGTTACGCGATGGCTTTTTGGGAAGGGAGCCACCAAGGATGTCTGCACAAGCATGGTTAGAGCAGAAGGAGATGTGCGATGACGGATTGCCTCCAGGGATGAAGAGACTATCTCTATGGTACGAGTTACCATACTGGCCCCGACTCGTGATCAATCACTTGCTCGATCCAATGCACATATTCAAGAATGTGGGTAATCTACTATGGGACCATTTGACCGGCAAGAAAGATACTTTGGGAGCCAGAGTTGACCTTAGAAATGTGGATCGTATGGAGCAATATTGGCCGCAAACAGTGTCTGATGGATCGATAAAACTTCCTAAAGCACCATGGATTTTCACAGGAGCCCAAGAACGCAAAGTAAAAGAGGCCATTCGATCTTTGCGGACCCCCACTGGCGTAATGCACTCGCTCCGAACGTGTTTTACTAAAGAAGGAAAGCTTACCGGTTTGAAGTCACACGATTGGCATAAAATGTGTCAGGTACGTTCATAGTGGACTTTAATATCATTGCATAAAATGTGGACTTTAATATCATTGCTGCACATACTTTACAGTTTATTTTACCGGTTGCCATTGAGGGATGTTTGTCTCTCGACATCCGTAACACAATCTACAAACTTGCAAAGCTGGTGCAATGGATCTCACAAAAGGAGATCGACGTAGACTCCATACCATTCGCCAAACTAAATGCTGCGGAGCTTGTGTGCATGTTTGAGAAACATTTTCCTACTACAATACTAACCATTCAGGTGCATCTTCTTGTTCACATAGTTGATGAGGTGGAAATAGCTGGCACAGTTCATTCCAGATGGATGTTCTTCTTAGAGCGTTTCATGAAAACGCTTAAGGGATATGTGCGTCAAAAGGCACGTCCGGAGGGTAGCATGGCAGAAGGTTGGTTGGTATCAGAGTCCCTAGTGTACATTGGAGAGTGGCTAGACGGATTTGATAAATCCCGGGACACGCTATGGCGAACCATAGATGATGAGCGCATATCTGGGATTGTCATGTGCAATCTCGGTGTTGAGAAGAAGATGACGGAAGATCTAGAGGCTAAAATCAACCGATTTTGCATGCTTCACAATCCAGTGATGCAAAAGTGGATTTCACAATATGAGGATGCAAAGCAAGAGCGACAAAGGGCACGAATCGAGTGGAGACGGGGAAGACGACCACCGATGCACTATCCATCGGTTCTGGAGAGCCTACCAACCTTCATGAGCTTAAGATGGTTGCACAACCAATTGAAAAGCGCACAACAATGCGGTGACGAAGTGACTGAAGAAGAGTGGGAGTACTCTCGGGGTTGCGCGACCAAGGTAAGTTTGCAATGTACGACTAGCAAGTGACTTTATTTATAAACGTTTGAACGGCCACTCATAATCTTTGTTCGTTGTAGTATAAGTCATACACAGCAGCATGGTGTAAAGGTCGACATTTTAGGGTGGAACGAATCGACAAAAAGCGTTTTACTCAAGATTGTGGAATCATGGCAAAATTTGAACAGTCTAGTCGACGACGTTCCTCTGATGCAGATCCCGTGGTGGCGGAACTCACTTACTTCGGCACGCTGCAAGAGATTTTGAGGATCGATTACATAGGATTTTTTGTCGACTTGTTCGACGTGCAATGGTTCAAGATAATCATGGAGGGTCGAAACGCTACTGTGCGTAGAGGAGAGTCTGGTTTTCTTGAGGTGGATTCTACTAAGAAATGGACTGACCTAAGAGACACTTTCGTACTACCCGAGCATTGTGAACAAGTAAGTATATAAATAGTTAACATCCCCCTTTTACAAGTTATGTGCTTGAAAGCTCTCATGTAAGTTATGTGGCTCTGGCAGGTAGTATTTCATCCTACAAAGTCTACATCAAACTGGTGGTACGTCATAGAGGTAGCCCCTCTTAGTGCAAGGACGTATGAAGGCTACCATGTACCAATCACAACGACATCAATGGAGGAGATTAGAGAAGATGCTCAATCAGAAGCCGCTGCGGTGGTGCCAGACGAGCATCAAGATGCTACTACTCTATATGGGGTGCATGCAGAGGAGCTACAAAATGAAACAGAGGATATGTGTTTAAACGGAGAGCTCTATATAGATATAGGAAGTTATGCTGAGTTATGCGAGGATGAGAGAGAGAACTCTTAAAGCCACAAATATTGTATTTGAACAATTTTGCTCCGTGCTGTAAAAGCTCTGGCTCTCTAAGTAGCTTCCATGGTGTATAACGCTCTTTTCTACTCGCGCTCACATCTTTTGATTGAAAATTCTGAGTTTTCGACTTGCCTCTTTTATCACTCGATTCATTGCGTCATTGTATTTATATGCGTCATTACGTCATTGTATTTAATGGTCTTTGCGTCATTGTCTACTCTATTCATTCAATATTAAGTTTAAATATTCGTGTGTTTAATGCAGGTATGGATGATGAGGAGTTTCTTTCTTCTTTGTCACCGCAGCAGAGACAGTGGTATGTGGAGCGTCATCGCTCTGGCGCATCATCGCGCGTTCCTACACCATCCGCATCTCCCTCTCTTTCGGAGCATTCGGCGCGCTCTGAAGCTTCGGCGTCGACGAGACGAGCGTCACACTCGTCTAGACACCGGCGCTCTAGTGGTGGCGGTGGCGGTTGTTGTGGGGATTCCGCCACCGATGCCTCCACACCGCCTCGTGTTCGACGAGGCTCTTTACCCTCCCCTTCTTTGCACGCCCCCACACCAGCCACAGCATCGCCATCTACGCCAGGTTTTGCACGGCTGACTATTCCTAGAAGCTACACACCTCTACCTACTCCGCCGGGAGCCACCCCACTCGACACTCCTCGCTTCGGCGCCCAGACGCCGGTGGAGACACCTGACGTCCGTACCCCCATCGACACGCCGCTAGAGACCCCTGCCGGGACACCCAGGTTCACGCGTCACCGGCCAGAGGGCTTGCCTTACTCCGTCGACATCAGCGGCGGCATCATCATGGATGATGACGGCAAGAAGGTGATCTCGCGCATGCGTGGTCTTTGCTCTCAGCTGTTTAGACACTATATACTAAACAAATGGAGTGAAGTACCAAGTGATTTAAAAAACAGAGTCATCAGCATACTTCATGATGAGTTTCCCGTTCCAACACGGGGTCAGCGCTTCAATGAAGACCTGATGAAGATTCGAATGCGCGAATACTGCAAACACAAGCGTTCCGAAGTGCAAAAAGCAATCAAGAATGGGTGGAATAGGCCAAATTGGCTGGCCAAAGAAGATTGGAAGAATGCGAAGAAAGCAGCGCGCGAGAATCCCGACAAGTGGAAGCAACAAAAGGATGCAGCCAGAGCGCGAGTAGAGGCAGGGAGCTCGCACCACTTGGGGAGCAGTGGATGGGCATCATTTGAGGCCGATTTTGTAAGTCTTTTCACATTGCTCTTTATGCATGTTCGATAGTTTAGGGTTTATGAGTTTTTTAGTTCTAACATAATGAAATCTTTGTATGTTTTGACAGTGGTCGATGACAGGACGTGATCCCACACCGTACGAGCGCGAGTACGCAGGCAGGAAGGGCTTAAACGCCCTGATGGAAATTCTCAGTTCTCGCGGCGGCATGGTTAGTATTAGGGTTTACTCTTTTTTATTTTTTGTATTGTTTTATAAATGTAGTTATATGTTTATATTTACTGAAAACTGTCTTATTGTCTTTTTTTGCAGAATCCGACAGATACGCCGCTTGGACGCGATGAGACGTCTGATTAGACGACGTCAGTTTAGCCGTAGCTAGATAGCATTAGTTTAGGGTTTCTCGTAGCTTATGTATCATGAGACGGATTTTATACGTCTTTTTGAACCATGTATATTATTACATTTGTCACCGCAATTCCTTTTGCCAATCAATTCTTTATGCCTATGATGTTGTACAATTGTCATTATTACATTTGCCAATCAATTCAGTTTGCCTATGATGTGTACAATTGTCAATTTTGCAAACAATGCGTCTTGTGGGTGACTATTTTGGGTCTATTATCTACTTTTGCACTTTTTTTAAAAACTGAATCAAGTACAATATGGTTGATGGGTGGCAGGGCATTCAATGCCCTGCCACCAAAAAAATATTCTCTCAGGCGTCGCTATAAGCGTCGCTATTTATGGCTCTGTAGCGTCGCTATATGCGTCGCTATACTCTTCTGTGAGAGCGTCGCTACGAGAGCGTCGCTATAGGCGTCGCTATGAGCGTCGCTATATAGCGACGCATATAGCGACGCCTATAGCGACGCTCTCGTAGCGACGCTGTTAGCGACGTTTTTAGCGACGACGGGGGTTATAAAAACCCAGTGTATTTCCGTCGCTAACAGCGTCACAAGAGCACACAACCTCTTGTAGTGTAATAACTCTACTAATTTACTAACACTATTCTACTATGAAAAGCCCTATCACCCCCACTTCTCTCCTCTCTCTCTTCTTCATCTATCCACACCAACTTCTTGATAATTAATTCCAAGCAAAAGAAATTAGATAGGTGCTGAAAATCCAACTCAACCATGGTTAGAGGAGTAACCCTAGCCTTCAAAATTGCTATAAAAGGAGGGTGTAGCTAGCACAAAGGGAGGGCCATAAGCAAGAGCACTATGCTATAGCTTGAGAAGCCAAGCTCAACCTCTCTAGAAGGAGCTCTTGAGTGGAAGCTCATTGTAGTATGCTTGTGCATGTGTTGTAATAGGGGTGATTAGCACGGGAACTCTATGCCATTGTAAGAGAGAGAGCGATCATTCAATTGAGAGTGGAAAATCTATCATTCCTCCTACTAGTGTCAGCCCAACATTTGCTGAATCAAGGAGGGTGGATTTGGACTAAGCTTGGATACTTTGTCTCTCTTCCAACGTGAAGTAATGGAAAACAATGATGTGTAAGTGTCTTGGTGATATTTTTAGTTCTTGATAGCTTGTGTCTGGGTGTTGTCATCAATTTAGCCATAAATCCCACATATTGTAAGAGGGCGACAGGGTGGAGAGGACTCCCCTGGCCTTAAGACAGTAATTGGGGTGGCTTTTCTTGTGATGTGTCGTGGTGAAATTTACTCAAGCTATGTTGAACAAATACTAATCTCACTTTGATCAGTCATGACAGATTTGTAAGAAGGTATTAATGCAACAAGCACCCCCTCCCTCTTCTCTCTCTTTCTTACATATATAATTGCGTTTGCTTGATCATTGCCGATACATTTCAAAGCAGCCCGAGCACTCTCTCTCTCTCTCTCTCTCTCTCTCTCTCTCTCTCTCTCTCTCTCTCTCTCTCTCTCTCTCTCTCTCTCTCTCTCTCTCTTTACGCGTCCTAGTTCGCATCCAAAACTAGGTGGTGCCCCAAATTTGTGTAGGGTTAGGTTGCGGGTTTGTTGTTTTTTCCAACGTCCCCAACCCAATTGAGCAGCACGGGAGCCTACAAGGGTGCTTAGAGGCCACTCTTCTTGTTGCCCGCCCCGGACCGCTTCAAATTGGTGCCCCCACTGAGGAACCATCTTGTGTATGTTTTTGTGTAGGATCAATCTTTAGAATAGTCAAGTAGTTTGCATGAATCACGAGAATTTGTATGATCCCTTCATTCCCATTGCAAGGCAAAAGGTACACATAATTGTTAGTACTAAGTTGCACTTTCAACATGTAATTCGTAGAATTTTAGGTCCTCTTAATTAGGTTGGCAGAGATAAACGCATCAGTAAATCCTTTTATTTTGCCTCTCATTAGGTACGACCTTAGTTTGGACGTCTATATTTTTGTTTTGTTTTAAGAATTAGGTCATGCATAGACCATGGATAATGGCCCAAGAATAGAGGTTTTCCCCTTTCATTTCACTCCACACATTAGAATAAACATTGCAATTAGTAGAAAAATCCATTTTCAACAACGTATGGTGTTCATGTTTGGTGCCCAAAGAGTAGGAGAAATTCTCGCATCACCAAACCCTGTCATCCTGCCTCTTATTGATTATCATAGGTCATTTGATGTGAATATTTTTATTTTGTTGTAGAATAGATTGCAATTTAGAAAACATTATTGTGTAAATTTTTTAAGAAAGAAAAACAAAAACGTGTTGTCACTTTGAAACCGATTCAATGGAGGCCCAACGCCAAATGTCCGGATATCCTCTTTTCTTTGGAGAGCCTGGAGAGGATGCAGAATTATTTTTTAGCAAATTTCAAGATGTCTTGTTGTATCAAGAGGATAGTAACTGATCAAGAACGTGTAGAGATGTTTGAAGTGGTCCTTAGGAAAGATGCTAGCACTTGGTTTGACTCTTTGCCTGAGGAAGTTAAAGGGAATTACAAGGAAGTTGTGAATCATTTCAAGAGATACTTCTTTGATCCCCAAAACACTCAAAAGCTATGGCAAGACATTGTTTCTCATAAGCAAAATGACTTAGATGACTACAAGCAAGAGTTTCTATGTCTTTGGGCTGTATGGGTGAGAAATGTTTCTAACCCTGGTGATGGTGCAGAGTTCCTAAAGAAGGAGAGGTTCATAGCCGGACTCTTTCCTGACCTTAAGATAAAAGTTGAGGCCGGTGCACATGCTACCTTTGATGCAGCTGAAACTAGGGCTGCTGAGAAATATAGGAAACTCAAGTGCTTAAGGGGGGAGGTTCCAATAGAAGGTCTTAGACCCAAAGGTAAGTCACAAGAATCAACATCTAGGGAGCTTCCTGAGGTAACGGCGGAAGTGATTGAGAAGTTAAATGAATCTTTAAGCAGCTTGTCAATTCACCTTGCACAAGCTGTAGGTCCAAAAGGACAAGCAAGGAAGTTTGAAGAGCGAGATCCACGACCTAGGAGAGTCTTACAATGTTGGAATTGCGGAGAGTCTGGACATGGGATGTATAATTTTCCTTGGCCCCGTGGGGAGCCAGGGAGACCTAACTTGAATTACCCAGTGATGAATGCAGGTGAAGGAACTAGTCAGCAACCACGGCTTCTACAAAGGCCAAATGGAGCTAGACCACCTCCACAAGGAGTGGAAGGAGTTCCACCTTTGCCAGATCCAAATGTGCATGTGGTAGAGGTGACAAATTCAAAAGAGGTTGACATGGAAGCAAATGACATTAAGCGTGGCCGTGGAAAAGGGAAGGAGAAAGAAGGTGTCGCATCACAGAGTGACCATGGATGAGGTAAGAAGGCAAAGGAGACCAAGGAAGCTAAGAGGACTCGACGTCGTATCAATCTTCAAGGCTTCCTTCTTGGACATGGTATGGCTCCATACAACTTGTTGAAAGACACGAGAGGTAAGGGTCCTGATATCACATGGCCTCAGTTTCTTGCATTATGCCCACAAGTTAGGAGGGCTTTAACAAAGGCAATTAGCACTAGGAGAAAGGTAAAAGAGAGTGTGCCTTTTGTAAAAATTGCACATGCTGAAATGAATGAGGATATTACACCTGTGCTAGATTGTTACATCAAAGGAAGATTGGTTAGGAAGGGTCTAGTGGATGGGGGTGCACAAATTTGCATCATGACAGAGGGACTCATGCAAAAACTAGGCATGCAAATCCATGAGACACCTGAAATTAAAGTCAAGATGGCAAACAATAGCAAAGCTAGGTGTGTAGGCATTTGTAAGAATGTTTTTGTAGAGGCCTTTGACATTAAGAAGGCGGTGGATTTTTATGTTATGTCTACCAAAGGAAATGGTTACCCATTTATCCTAGGGAGACCATGGCTAATGAAAATGCGAGCTTTGCAGGATTGGGAGAGTGGAAAGCTAATTTGCAGGAATGACAATCATAAGAAGGTTGTCTTTGACATGAAGGAGCAACGCCAAGAGGAGCTCCATGAAGAATCATCTCAAAGTAAGATGGAGGAAGGCTGGACCGATAGCACTTCACAAGGAGAAAGTAGCGGTAGCATTACTGAAGAGGAGTCTTCCATCGAAGTCATGGGGGTAAGGTTTAAGCCAAACAACCAGGAGACCTCTTCTCGAGGTTTGGAAGAGGTATGTACTCAAGATAACCAAAATGTGCAAGATGAAGGAATGTTAGAAGGTATGTTGTCTACAACACTTACAAAGGACGAAAGAGAGGAGTTCAAATGTGTGCTAGGGAAATTTCCGAGGCTTTTTGCTAAAGACTACGCCGATGTGCGTGGAGTAGATGTTGTTCAACACAAAATTGAGTTGAAGCCAGAGACCACACCTAAGGCTCAAAAGCTACGAAGGCTAGGAGTCATCAAGGAGCAGGCTTTACTCAAGGAGGTAAGAAAGCTTCTAGCAGCAGGTTTCATTTATCCACTGGAGAATTCAGAGTGGGTCTCTCCCGTTGTTGTCACTCCTAAGGAAAACGGCAAGTGGAGGGTGTGTGTGGATTACCGTCCACTTAATGAGGCAACAAAAAGAGATCACTTTCCCCTCCCATTTCAGGATGAGATACTAAATGAGGTAGCTGGTCATGAGAAGTACACTATGTTTGATGGCTACTCGGGTTACTTTCAAATAGGTATCGCATTGGAAGATCAATTGAAAACAACCTTCATCACTCCTTGGGGTTGTTATGCTTTTAGAGTCATGCCATTTGGCCTGACAAATGCTCCTGCAACTTTCCAACGCTTCATAAACATGGTGTTTCAAACATTCTTTGGAAAGTCCATTAGGATTTTTATTGATGATTTTTGCATTTATAGCTCAAAATCATTGCATCTACAAAGGGTAGAAGAAGGTTTAAAGAAGCTCTATGACATGGGAGGTCAACTCAACCCCGACAAGTGCCACATAGGTGAGGATGAAGTGATCTTGCTTGGTCACAAGGTTTTCTATAAAGGCATTGAGGTGGATCCTTCAAAGGCAAAGGCTCTTATTGAGCTCCCATCACCCAAGAATCTCAAAGAGGTCATCTCATTCATTCAAAAGGTGAAGTATATGTCACACTTTATTCACTTAGCTTCGGAGTTGCTTTATCCTTTGCAAAAGTTGACACAACAAGTATAATTTGCATGGTCTTATGAGCTTGAAGAGTACTTTTGTAACATTAAAGTCATCCTGTCAGAACTACCAACACTCATGCCTCCTTGTTGGGAGTACACATTCTTTGTTAGCTCTAGTGTTGAGAAAGAAACAATTGGAGCGGTTTTGCTACAACAAGATCCCCATAGTACCCGGATGCGACCCATCTACTTTGCTAGTAGGGTCATGAATGCTTTGGAGAGAGGCTACACGGAGGCAGAACTCATGATGCTTTCTCTCATGTTTGCGGTGAGAAAGTTTAGATCCTACTTGTTACCAAAACCTTTTGTAATTCTCACTGCAGAAAATTTGTTTCCTTGGGTGTCATCTCAAATGAATCTTAGCACTAGGATCTCAAAGTGGATTATGGAATTGCAAGAGTTCCAATACTCTTTCAAGGTAGAAGATAGTGTGCGTGCACAATTAGCAGGGATCCTTACTTATAGGGTACATGAGAAGGAGATTAAGGTGCCTGAAATAAAGACCCTACCATTGCCACCACCGAAAAATATTCCTAATGCTTTTACCTTGTTCTTTGATGGAGCTTTTCGACGAGTCACAGGAAAAGCAGGGGGAGGGCTAGTGTTGCTCAACCCAAGTGGGGAGGTGGTCATGAAAGAGAATGTCAATCTACCAGGTTCAACTAGCAACAATGAAGCAGAATACGACACACTACTTCATGGTTTGAAGATGTGCATTGGCCAAGGGATACAACGTCTCATGGTAAAGGGAGATGCACTTCTCATTGTTAAACAGATTTTAGGCATTTGGGCATGCAAGAATGAAAGCTTACGGAGAAAAGTTCATGCCATTCGTAGGATGTTTAATCACTTTGAAGAAGTGCAACTATATCATATTCCTAGGAAACAAAATGAAGATGCTGATTTACTTGCACAACAAGCAGTTACATGTGTTGAGAAAGAAGTGCAGGTCATCATGGTGGCAGCAACTGTCAAGCAACCGAGATACCATGGATTGGAGTCATTGACTCCCATTATTAGCTACATTTTGGAGGGTGAGTTTCCGCAAGACTTCACGAAGGCTCAGAAGAGGAGACTCATGAAAAAGGCAAGCGCGTATCTCTTCCTAGAAGGATCCCTCTATCAAAGAGGGAAGGATCAAGTGTGCAGAAGAGTACCAACTATCAAGGAGATTCCAACCATTCTAAAAGGTTTGCATGAAGAGGCATGTGGTGGTCATTTTGCCCAAGAGTTAATTGTGAAGAAGATTTTGCTTGCGGGGTATGTTTGGCCAAGTTTGCATGTGGATGTCCAACATTGGTGTAAAAGTTGTCACAATTGTCAGGTAAATGGGAACAGAAGATTGGTGTATGGTCCAAGGCAAATCGTGCTTGCAAATGGACCCTTTGAAAAGTGGGGCATTGATGCTATGGGTCCTCTCCCTAGGACAAAAAATGGTAAACTCTACATTCTAGTGGCGGTAGACTATATGACTAGGTGGGTGGAAGCACAAAGTGTGGCAAAGGTAACTGAGAGGACAGTGAGAAAATTTGTCTACACTCACATTTGTTGTAGATTTGGCACACCTTTGGAGATTGTTTCTGATAATGGTCCAGGGTTTAGAAAGGGCTTGCTCATAGAAGTCTGTGAAGAACTTCACATTCTACATCGTCATAGTACACCCTACTATCCCCAATCCAATGGTCTGGTAGAAAAAGCTAATGGTGTCATTGCAGGCATCATTAGAAAGATGGTGAGAAACAAGACAAAGTTGTGGGATGACTTCTTGGATGGTGCCTTGTGGGCGTATCGAACCACATATAGGGAAGCCACAGAGTTTACACCATTTCACTTGGTCTATGGTCAAGAGGCTTTACAACCAATTGAGCTCAACATCCCAACAATACGACTTCATGGCAAAGCAGCACAAGATGATCAAGAAGCATGGATGGATCGACTTCTTACCTTAGCTGAGCTTGAGTGGAAAAGAGAAGCAGCATACGAGTGCTACAAGAGGAAAGCTACGCAGGCGAAGGAGAAGCTTGACAAGAAACTAAAGGACAAAGGCATCAATGAAGGAGATCTTGTGCTAAGGTATGACAATCGACTCGACAATCATTTTGATGCCAAATTTGAAACTAGATGGCAAGGGCCATACATAGTTAAGAAGGCTTTCAATTCAAGTTACTATCAACTTATGGACTTGAATGGGAAAGAGCACTCCAGGAAGGTAAACGGGTATCGCTTGAAGCCTTATTTGAGTCGCCTTCTACCAAAGGATCTACGAAAGATCTGTCAAAAGGCAGCTATCTCATGTAGGTATTGTTCCGTGAAGCATGAGCGTAACTCAAACCAAAATTCTGAGGGACCAAACAATGAAGACCTCGTCAAGGACTCTGAAGCACTCTCTTTGGAAAAGATGCTCTATGATGGTACATGAATATACCATCATCCTGGGGGAGGGCTAATGATAGCCGTTTTTCGGCTCTCCGTGATTGCGATAGTGAGTTAACCCACCCTACCAAAATCATCCAAACACTGTGGCTATCCCTACCATTTCACTGTATATAGGTGTGTGTGAGTTAGGGGACTTTTCCCATATCTTCTAAAAAACCCTCAGCTAGCTAGTCACTGGGCTAGTTGAGCCAAAAAATATAAAAATATAAAAAATATAAGTATATTATGGCCCATTTGTGTGTAAATATTTCATTGTATATAGGGCCTAAATAAAAGGATTTTTCATAATTATTTTGGTATTTATTTAAATATTTCTACCTATGGTGTGTTATTTATGCTATGTACATTGACTCACCATTACCATATTTTTTCTTACCATTTTGCATACTCTTTATTCCATATAAAAATAATTTCATGCAAGCTTCTCTTATTTTTGGTGTAACTCCATCCCAATAAAAATCCAAAAAAACTAGTTTTATTTATGTGTATATTTTTTCACTATTGTGATTTTTCCTTCCTACATCTATTCTCTTTTACTCTCATAAATTAGAACACAAAAAATATTCATCTTTTTATGGTAGACTTATAATGAGAGAGATTTATTTTGACCCCTTTATATTTTTTCCACCTATATTATTTATATTTGACATGTACATATTTTTTTAGACCCCTCAATATTTGATTTTCTTAGTTGTACTATTTACTTATATCATGATCTCAACAATATCTTCAATTATAGACCTACCAAATAAGGTCAAGGGTATGTGGAATGCATGCATGCACCATGGGGAGCTCACTCTTGGAGGTATTCAAAAGAATCATCCAAAGAAGGACCTCACAAGGACCTTGTCCAGTGGAAAAAACAATCGGTTTTGCTGAATTTTTAAAGATCACACGCTCCCCGAATTTGAAAAGGTGATAGAAACAAAAGTTGTAGCTCGTGAGCTGAACTTTCACCTCAAATTTTTTCATATTTTTTTGAGCTACGAGCTGTGAGCTAGGATTTTATTTGTGGACCCCAGTTTGCCCATGCTATGCAGCCACACTCCCTCTTCCACTTTATCATTTTCCTCTTTCACACACACCTCTCCACTCATCATCTCCACCTCTCTCACCACTCCTCTCTGCACCCTACTCACCTTCTTCTAAACCTTGAAGAATAAGAGAAACCATGGTGAACTTATTTTTCCTACACACACTTCCATTCCAAAATTGACCACCTAGTCTCATTTTTCCTCATCCATATTACCCATATCTATCAAAAAACCATAAAATTCAGCCTCTTCTCTTGAAAGACAGCATCATGGTGATTGATTACTCATATTCAATTACCTTGGCTCCCAAAGGAAGGTCAAGAGTGAAAAAAACGTACCGTCAAAGCTAGTGGACCGTCAACAAGCGTCGAAATTGACCCTACGCAAGACACTTGGAGCATCAACATTGTAAGAAATCCATGTTTTCTTACCTATTAAGAGTTTTTTCTTCCTTATTTGTATCCTACTTGGATACTCCCATTGTAAATATCCAATTCCATTTGTAAATCAATAAAATAACTAACTCTACTAATTTACTAACACTAACCTACTATGAAAAGTCCTATCACCACCACTTCTCTCCTCTCTCTCTTCTTCATCTATCCACACCAACTTCTTGATAATTCCAAGCAAAAGAAATTAGATAAGTGCTGAAAATCTAACCCAACCATGGTTAGAGGAGTAACCCTAGCCTTCAAAATCGCTATAAAAGGAGGGTGTAGCTAGCACAAAGGGAGGGCCATAAGCAAGAGCACTATGCTATAGCTTGAGAAGCCAAGCTCAACCTCTCTAGAAGGAGCTCTTGAGTGGAAGCTCATTGTAGTATGCTTGTGTATGTGTTGTAATAGGGTGATTAGCACGGGAACTCTATGCCATTGTAAGAGAGAGAGCGATCATTCAATTGAGAGTGGAAAATCTATCATTCCTCCTACTAGTGTCAGCCCAACATTTGCTGAATCAAGGAGGGTGGATTTGGACTAATCTTGGATACTTTGTCTCTCTTCCAACGTGAAGTAATGGACAAAAATGATGTGTAAGTGTCTTGGTGATATTTTTAGTTCTTGATAGCTTGTGTCTGGGTGTTGTCATCAATTTAGCCATAAATCCCACATATTGTAAGAGGGCGACAGGGTGGAGAGGACTCCCCTGGCCTTAAGACAATGATTGGGGTGGCTTTTCTTGTGATGTGTCGTGGTGAAATTTACTCAAGCTATGTTGAACAAATACTAATCTCACTTTGATCGGTCATGACAGATTTATAAGAAGGTATTAATGCAACAAGCACCCCCTCCCTCTTCTCTCTCTTTCTTACATATATAATTATGTTTGCTTGATCATTGCCGATACATTTCAAAGCAGCCCGAGCACTATCTCTCTCTCTCTCTCTCTCTCTCTCTCTCTCTCTCTCTCTCTCTCTCTCTCTCTCTCTCTCTCTCTCTCTCTCTCTCTCTCTTTACGCGTCCTAGTTCGCATCCAAAACTAGGTGGTGCCCCAAATTTGTGTAGGGTTAGGTTGCGGGTTTGTGTGTGTGTTTGTATTTTTTTCCAACCCCAACCCAATTGAGCAGCACGGGAGCCTACAAGGGTGCTTAGAGGCTAGTCTTCTTGTTGCCCGCCCCGTACCGCCTCACTAGTTTCAATGTCAATCAAGCCTTCATGTTGTATGTAATTAGGCATTAATCCTATCATATTTAAAGAACATACAGGTTGTGGCACTTTGTTCCCCTCAGGTGTTACCCAAGTTGTCCCTCTGTTTCCCCAAGTGTCTATGGTTGCTGCTAGGTGGACCCAATCCACGTTGTTGAACTCAGCCATTCCAGGTAGAACATCCATATAAGGGGAATATTCCCCAATATCAACGTCCTTTTTACATGTGTAAAAATACTACAATGGGACTAAGTGAATTGTGGTGTCAGATTGATGGTCAATTATAAATTTGTTTCCTAGAGGATGTGCTTGGTTGGTTACAAGATCAAGTCGAATGACAAAGTCTTGGAGCTATAAGTAGATGTGGTTTTTAGAACAGTCATGCACCATTTGTTCTTCCCTCATGAAAGGATGTCCTAATATCATCTGAAATGACATAGGATGCTTGGAGAAATCCATAACAATGAAGGTATGCCTTACCTTGTGTCCAAGGACCTTGATCTTGAGATCTTCTAGCATTCCAATAGGTTTAACAATAGTCCCATTGGCCATCTTTACCACTATGTTTGTAATCCCAAGGTTAGGTATTCCCATAGATCCCAACAATTTTTAGTTATAATGCTAACCCCAGCTCCACCATCAAGAATTCCCTTCATAGTTAGTCCTTTAGTAGTGATTGGTAGGGTGGCATTGGATTCATCGCCTTCAAGGTATTGTCCGAACTTGTTAACATGTATTTCAATAACAGAGTTCTCATCTAGGTTGGGTGTGGATCTACGTGTTCCCCCTCACATGGCACTTCATTAGCCCTATCCATCTATGAATTGTGGTAACCCGGATTTCAGTTCTCCTTTGAGGAATGCTCAAAGAGCTAGGAATAGCTCGATATCTCCATACAATTTAGAGATAATGGTGGATCTAACTTCAAAATCCATGAAATCCTTAATGGTACTTTTTGGGCTTTGGTTCCTTGACATGGGGAATATGGAGTCTCCATTTCTTAAATAGGGTGAGACAATCCCTCCTTGAACATTCTCTCTGACAAGAAAGGAGTACACATGCTTTTTGATGTCTTAAAGTCACTTTTTTCCTAGATGATACTAGGTATGGCTAGCAATTTATGGTCCTTGGGAGGTCAAGTTTGCGTAGGAAACATTGTGTCTGTAACCTAGATTTGCCTAGGTGTTGGCTCCAAGTCCCTTTGGGTCTCTTCCACCAAACTCCTTAAGTGCTTAACTCACTTGATCTCCTTTATAGGGTTTGGGTAAGTCCAGATCTTCTTCATGGGTTCCTTGGTTTTGGCTCTCGTGGCTCATGATGATCGTCCTAGGTTTTTTTTCTTCATAGTGGTTGTCTAAGTCTCCATGGTCCCATCTGAATCCGAATCATCTTCAAGGTCGTTCATATACATGGGGTCATCTGGTCTTTGAACTAGGGTTTGACTTTGCTACTTTTTGCGATCTCTTACTTCGTTTTTTATGTTTCTTCTTTGATTGGGTGATTGATGTCGCATCTCTTTCTTCAAGGATATAATTTTGGTTTTGGAGCATCGATCGTGTGAGTACATTTACCAGTACTACATGTGTAGTTTGTGATATTGCCTCAGTAATATCAATTAAGTTCAATGGCATGATCTTTGGTACATTTGGATTATTACGACTTTGGGCAATCAAATGATATATGCCACATCAATTGAACATGAGTATTGGCATTGTAGATCTTCTCCATTGACTGGTCTGCATTGTAAGATGTGAGCTTTGTCCTAGAACATGAGTCAAGGAGAGAAGAGTGGAATTATCCCACATGCAGTGGTGCAAGGTTGTAGAGCTACTTAAAGCTCATTTGATGAATAAACAAACTAATTTCTTTTTGCATTACATCTCCCTTGTTTATGGTGACCTTGTGATGGCTTAGCAAATACTCAAGATCATGTTTATGAGTCCAAGTTAATTGATCTTGGAACCTAATTCTCTTGAGTGATAATCTAGCCAACACACACTCACTTGTGTGCACCAATGTTTCTCTTTCATCCACCCTAGCTAGCACAATCCCATTCCCATCAAGTGGTATCAGAGCTCTAGGTTATGCTAGCTAGGTTTGTTATTATGCATCTGTGTGTTAGTGATTAGCATTTCCATTAGAGTGATTAATATCTCTTAATCCTTCTAATCATTGCTTGATTACCAACCATTGGGCATGTTGGAGAGGGGGAATAGGGAACACACCCAACACACAAAATGTTTGCCTCTCTATAGCCTAGGGATTCCACAACACCCCTAACCTCTCTAATAACACCTTTAAATTGGCTAATTTGCATTAACAACTCCACTTTAGCATACAAGAAAAAACTGTCTTACACCTTGCAAAAAAAACCTTACAGCACAACCTCACCCACACTGCTCAACTCACCCTTTCCAACTCACAAGACACCCCGATTCTGTTCTCTTGGTAACACCCTTCAAGCTGCAGGCAAACCCTCTGCAAGCACTAGCAAGTACACAAAGAGCGAGAGAAAAGGAGGGGGATGGGGAGAAGCAACACAAGAAGTAGGGGACAAAGGTTTGGTAGTATTGCATAGGGAGACAATACAATCAAGTATGCAGCTTCAATGGCAAGCTTGCAATACACAAGTAGCCTCCAAGAACACTCTCTGGCAAAAAAGCCCTCTTGGTCAAAAGACCCCAAAAAATGAACGTCTACTCCCTTTTATAGGGATTGGCTAAGGCTAAAAAGGAAAAACACAAGGAGCTAGCAAGCTCGTACAATTAACTGAAGCTCTCTTTAGAAGTTTTTTGCATGGTCACCACTTGGCACACTTGGTGTTTGGTATCTGCATGGCACACACATCTGTCTATTGTCCACTCGATTTTGCTAACCTTGCATTTGCACTTTTGGACTTTTGGATACCTCTTGAATAGCCTCTCTCTCTCTCTTGCTTGACCTCGGCTCCTCTGACTTTTGTGGCGGGCTAAGCCCCTTGTTTCGCCCCCTTGAACCTCTTGAACTCTCTCTCTCTCTCCTGCTGGCTGTCCATTGGCTGTGGGACTGCTACCCATTGTATGCACCGAGGAGGGGGACAGTAAGCGATATCACTATTGCCTCCCCCCTAACTTTCAAAATGGGCCTCCATATGGCCGGCTGCGGGAAACCGCCCTTAGACAAGCCACATCATCACTGTGACATCACCCGCAGGCACCAACACACACTACCGACGGCAGCCAAAGCTCGCCAAAACCGGCACCCAGATCCCCTCGCGCCAGTGCGCGTGACACGCACAGCGCCGACAAGTGGCCGCCATAGCCTCACGCACCAGGGAGCTCACTCTCCTTGAGCGATAGTGAAGGGGGCAACGCCCTGGCCCTTATACACTTCAATGCGGCCTGCTTACTGTACATATGGGACAATGCGGTGCCACATGGCAGGCCCATGCTCCATGGTCTCTTAAGGCAATGCAAACTTTTTTTTAAAAACCCTTCAATCTTACCTCTTTTTTTCTTGGCCTTCCTTCACCAGGCTCCCATGTCCTCTTCCAATGTTGGATTGCCCAGCCAAAAAAACCGATCGCATCTCCATGATGTCGACTTGAAATTCTCTAGATCTAACTGCAACTCAAGACTCCCCGATCCCCTGAATCGAGACCGCAAAAACTGAGGAAAGCATCTGTAACCAATCCCAAGCAAGTGCACCCAATCTTCCGGCTTCAGTATCTTTCCACTCCGGACTCCGTGTGATGTGCAGTCAATTATTTCTAGCTCCGTATGATGCATACCCTACTGTAGAATCTTGTCGAGAAGATGCCAGATGTCACACCTCCCCATGTGGTCAGGTGGGCACCAACCTAACCCCCGACTAAACTTCCACTGGACATAACTTACTATCCGTGGCTCCTATATGCAATCTGAAAAGATGGGTAGGCTCCATAAATAGAGCACTACACGCCCATACCCTGACTTCTACTTGGACCGCCTATCCCCAACTGCCCTGTTCGGCAAGAATCTCAGCACATTGAACCTTCAACGTGCAATAGCTTGGGCTTCGTAGCTCGGTTTGATGAGCCGTTTGGACCTGCTCCTTTAGCACTTCAATCTCTTCATTCCTAGACTCAAAGATTGCACCTCACATCTCCTTTACTTTCTCCCCAAATTAGCCCCTTATGGAGCCTTCCTTGGCCTATAAACCGCATCAGTCATACACCTCCGCTGCTACCTGTCAGCCCATGATCTTTATAGCCGCTCTAGCCTTTTGCCATGCTTCTGCTAGCCTGCACATATCTGCCCCTACCACCTTCTAGGGTTGACACATTGTGGCTGTACCATCATTGCCCACCCCCTAGTTGAGAATTTATGCTCACCCCCATAAGATCTTTATTCCACTTCTAACTGCAAAACCTGGCACACACTATGAGAAAACCAAAACCATATGTACACAATTTTATTCTGCCTATTGTCAAACCTTCAAGTGGGTTGCCCCACTCCCTGCATCATATAGCTTCCACCTGGATCAAACACCCGCCTTTGATATCTTCCACCCATCTGTAATAACTGCTCACCATAGTGCCGTACCGCAGCACCTAGACCACCATGTGTGTAGGCTGGCCATAGCCTACCTGCCACCAAGCTCCAACACATGTCTGACCCTCCCTCCCAACCAAATAAAGTGGAGGACTTCACCATAGAACCCTGCAGCAGCTGAACCAGACTCCGTATAGCTGTACCTACCACCATATTCATCAACCATAGCTTACATACCTTCAATGGAAGCAAAGCCACTGTCTGGGATTCTTCTTTCTCCACCATTGGACATGTTTGCTGCATCCGAATCTCCTCCGTCTTTGGCATCACAACCTCCTCTTTGGCCACCCACTCAATTCCAGCATCATCGAGCCCTTCCTCGTTAACCGGCCCTTCATGGTCAATCAACACCTCTTGCTCTTCAGCTTCAACCTCTTGTTCTTCAAGCATCTCTTCTACCGCTGCATCATGCTCCGCCAAGGAAGAGAGAAATTCATTCTCTATCACATCCTCCTCGTCCTCTTCCATAGGTACGGATGCTCTATCCCTCTTGGCAAAACTTTGCACCTGTTGTACCACTATGGCATACTCTATCGCTACCTTCACCAACATAGCCATTAGCATGGCACTGCAAACTACCTTCACCTCCATTTCATCATCTATAGGTCTAGACCGCTCCATTTGGTCTTCATCATGCATCTCGTCTTGTTTTGTTCCCTGCTCTTCTTGCACATGGGCTACTACCATATCATAAAACACATAACAGGGCAGCTTTACCTTTACTAGCTTAGGTTCCTCAAACTCTGTCTCCCCATCATAGGATGTGGACTCGTTCGCACTATTCTCCTCTCTTGTCTCCCTGTTGCTACACGAGCTTATATCCCCATCATCACCGGCATCATAATTCGATTCCGTACCTGCATCTTCATCCGCTTGCTGCTCCACAAAAGCTTGACCATCATCCTGACTTCGCTCACTTTCTTGATCAACTTCTGACCCTCGTATCTGCAACCCGATTGCATGCTGCAATCTTTTCATGAAAACTTTCCACAAGAATAGGCTTTACCTTTTCAAGCTGCACTGGAACCTCCACATCTGCTACCATTTTTGCCTCTTTGTTCACCTCAACATGGAGCGTCTTCTCGTTGACAAGCTCGTCCATCCTCGGCACATGCACTTCACATACTGGAAATCTCCAAGGAACATAGCCAATAGTAGGCCTTACCTCAACAGGCTCTGCACTTTGAACAATTGGAATCACCTTTGGTTGGACCAAAGAGCACTTTGCTACCTTCACAACATGCATATAATCTACTGGCTTTAGCATGCCCAACTCCAGCTTCCGCTTGACCTTTTTGCTCTTTATCTTTGCCAGATAGATCATGTCTTCATATGTATCTGCACCGTCTTCGACCTTTTCTCTAATATTCGGATGTAAGCACTCCAACAGCTTTGACAGCTTCAAATACTGGTTGCTTTTGACCCCAGTAGCAACCTCTAACTGTTTCCAACAGCCTTTGTCAAACTGCTCAATGAAAATGGAGAAATATTTACTTACATCGTGGCATACCGCCTTCTGCCTTCAGCCTTGTACCAGCTTCTTCTACCGTAACCACTTTCCGAAACTGCTCCAAAAACTGACTTTGCAATCTTTGCCAACATTCTCAATCACTGCTTTGTAAACCATCAAACCACACCTCGGCTCGTCCTCGCATCAACAACGGCACCATCTGCAACCTTTTTGCATCCGTCGATATACGCATCGACAACCATAACTCGAAATCTGCTAACCAATCCTTGAGATCTTCAATGCCCATAAATATGGGGCCAAAACCTGGCTCCACCATCTCTGTCAGCTTCAAACTCGACCATCAAACACCTCGACCATCAGCCAACCACTTTGTCGGCTAAAAAACACCGCTTCAAACCTCAAATTGGAGCATCAGATAGCTCCTCAGTGGGGGCACCAGAAGATGGAGAGGGGGGATAGGGAACACACCCAGCACACAATTTTTTTCCACTCTATAGCCCAAGGATTCCACAACACCACTAACCTCTCTAATAACACCTTCAAATTGGCTAATTTGCACTAACAACTCCACTTTAGCATGCAGAACAACCGTCTCACACCTTGCAAAAAAAACCTTACAGCACAACCTCACCCACACTCCTCAACTCACCCTTTCCGACTCACAAGACACCCAGATTTTTCCCTCTTGGTAACACCCTTTAAGCTGTAGGCTAACCCTTTGCAAGCACTAGCAAGTACACGAAGAGCGAGAAAAAAAGGAGGGGGATGGGGAGAAGCAACACAAGAAGTAGGGAGCAAAGGTTTGGTAGTATTGCATAGGGAGACAGTCCAATCAAGTATGCAGCTTCAATGGCAAGCTTGCAATAGACATGCAACCTCCAATAACACTCTCTGGCAAAAAAGTCCTCTTGATCAAAAGACCCCAAAAAATGAACGTCTACCCCCTTTTATAGGGCTTGGCTAAGGCTAAAAAGGAAAAAAACAAGGAGCTAGCAAGCTCATACAATTAGCTGAAGCTCTCTTTAGAAGTTTTCTGCATGGTCACCACTTGGCACACTTGGTCTTTGGTATCTGCATGGCACACACATCTGTCTATTGTCCGCTCCATTTTGCCAACCTTGCATTTGCACTTTTGGACTTTTGGATACCTCTTGGATAGGCTATCTCTCTCTTGCTTGACCTCGGTTCCTCTGAATTTTGTGGTGGGCTAAGCCCCTTGTATTGCCCCCTTGAACCTCTCAAACTCTCTCTCTCTCTCTCTCTCTCTC
This sequence comes from Adiantum capillus-veneris, assembly GCF_014529385.1. Classification (NCBI taxonomy): domain Eukaryota; kingdom Viridiplantae; phylum Streptophyta; class Polypodiopsida; order Polypodiales; family Pteridaceae; genus Adiantum; species Adiantum capillus-veneris. The sequence continues at coordinate 103,482,526 of NC_140941.1, forward strand.
TCTCTCTCTCTCTCTCTCTCTCCTGCTGGCTGTCCATTGGCCGTGGGACTACTACCCATCGTATGCACCGGGGAGGGGGGTAGTAGCGATATTGCTATTACCTCCCCCCTAACTTTCAAAATGGGCCTCCATATGTACGGCTGCGGGAAACCGCCCTTAGACAAGCCACGTCATCACTGTGACACCGCTCGCAGGCACCAACACACACTACCGATGGCAGTCAAAGCCCGACAAACCCGGCACGCGGATCCCCTCGCACCAGTGCGTGCGACACACACAGCGCTGACAAGTAGCCGCCATAGCCTCACGCACCAAGGAGCTCACTCTACTTGAGTGATAGTGAAGGGGGCAATGCCCTGGCCCTTATACCCTTCAATGCGGCCTCCTTAGTGCACATATGGGACCATGCGGTGCCACGTGGCAGGCCCATGCTCCATGGCCTCTTAAAGGCAATGCAAACTTTGTTTTAGAACCCTTCAATCTTACCTCTTTTTTTCTTGGCCTTCCTTCACCAGGCTCCCATGTCCTCTTCCAGTGTCGGATTGCCAAGCCGAAAAAACCGATTGCAATTCATGATGTCAAGTTGAAAGTCTCTAGATCTAACCACAACTCAAGACTTCTTGATCCCTCGAATCGAGACCGCAAAAACTGAGGAAAGCATCTGTAACCAATCCCAAACAAGTGCACCCAAACTTTCGGCTTCAGTATCTTTCCGCTTCGGACTCTGTTTGATGTGAAGTCAATTCTTGCTAGCTCCGTATGATGCATACCCTGCTGTAGAATCTTGTCGAGGCTCAAAAGATTCCAGATGGCACACCTCCCCATGTGGTCAGGTGGGCACCAACCTAGCCCCCCGCTAAACTTCCAATGGCCATAGCTTACTATCCGTGGCTCCTATCTGCAATCTGAAAAGACGGGTAGGATCCATAAATAGAGCACTACACGCCCATACCCTGACTTCCACTTGGACCACCTATCCCCAGCTGCCTGTCCGGCAAGAATCTACAACACATTGAACCTTCAACCTGCAATAGCTTGGGCTCCGTAGATCGGTTTGATGAGCCGTTTGGACCTGCTCCTTTATCACTTCAATCTCTTCATTCCTCGACCCAAAGATTTCACCTCACATCTCCTTCACTTGATCCCAAAATTATCCCCTTACAGAGCCTTCCTTGGCCTATAAACCGCATCAGTCATGCACCTCCGCTGCTACCTGTCAGCCCATGATCTTTCTAGGTGCTCCAACCTTTTGCCATGCTTCTACTAGCCTGCGTATATATGCCCTTGCCACCTTCTAGGTTTGACACACTTTGGTTGTACCAACGTTCTCAGATTAAGTCCTTGGGCCACTACCCTTCCTGATAATCCACAATGATTAATGCATTTATGTATATATGTAATTGCATTACTTAATTTTCATTTTAAGTGATCGCATTAAGCCTATTCTCGCTCATCTGCATCAATAAGCTGCTACTCACTTGAATGAAATTGCATTGATCCATTGATGTGTGTGCGTACCCTGTCTCGAGAGTTTTCCATTGAGCCCAAGTACGATAATTTAGAGAGGGATTAAGCCTCATTGCCACTAAGTGGAAGTGCACAAGATTTTTACTTTGAAGCTTCTCTGTTTTCCTGCAGTAGCTTATCTTTTGTGTGTGTGTGTGAACTTTGAACATCTAATGCTCAAAGCATTTTGAGGAAATAAAAATACAAATTTCACTTATTTTCTTTAAGAGTCCTTGCAAGATCAAGTGGGAAGGGTCCCCCTTTGGAGCTGAAGGCACATACCCCAACGTTGTGCTGACCCTATGATCCCACTAGATGTGCCACCTTGCAAGAGCTTGCCTTGCTGGCCTTGTGCCTTTGGAGCTAAAGGCACATCCCCCCAATGTTGTGTTGACGTTGTGATCCCACTAGCTGTGCCACCTTGCAGGAGCTTGCCTTGCTGGCCCTGTGCCACACATCACCTCATTATTTGATGTTTTGCTAAGAGCCAGTCATGGCATCTTGTTGCCTTTGCATCAAAGTAGCATAATATGCCTTAGCATACTCTTCCTGTAACTTCCTACACATTGCTTCCTTGTCGTCCTTAAGAACCGTTGAATCTATGCTCGTTGTTGTAGTTTACCAGCATCAACAAACAATTTGCGGCCAGTTTGAAGGTGATTCTTGACTGTTTGCCATTATTTTCTCGGGCTCCAACTCAGTAGCAATTTGCACTTTTCCCTTCTTGCTGCTTCACTGCCGAAAAGGTTTCCTAGCCAGGGTCTCTTTCTCGTGTAAAACTCTACCACATCTTCAAGGAGCCATTGCAAGCTTGAGTTACTCAAGGGAGGAATCCCGCAGTAGGTAATCAAGAACTCAAAAGGAGAAAAAGAGTCTCTTGAAGCAAAGAGGTCACCTTCAAAGCAGGAATTCAACATTAAAGGCTTCAAAGAGGGAGCACACCTAGGGATCAAAGGATTCACTCTTCAAGCATACAAAGAGTTTCAAAAGGCCTTCATCATCAGAGATGAAGCTTCCAACTGTGAAGAGGGGCTTCACTCCAGTGAAGAGGAGCTTCACAAATTTTGAAGGAATTCTCTCTCTCTCTCTCTCTCTCTCTCTCTCTCTCTCTCTCTCTCTCTCTCTCTCTCTCTCGCAATTAATCCTAAAATTTTGCAACCAAGAATAATCCTTTTTTGCAATGTATATTGTAATCTACATTTATGGATATGACTTTCTAGTTGTACTCATGCATGGGTTTATACACTACCTATACATTATGTATATGGTGAAACCTACCTCTCACTCACTTGCCTCGAGCACATACATGGATCCCATGAACATGAAGTTTGAAGATCATGGAGACCATCAACATGAAGACAAAGCACTAGAGGAGGTAGAATTGGACGAAGAAGAAGACAAAGACCAAGGCAAGAACAATTTGGCCTACTATGATGACATATTGTGAAGATTGTAGCCTTTCTTAAAGGGGAGGATTTTTTGTCATCCTTTGTGGATCTATAATCCTTAGTGGATATGTATTGACATCCTGTGTGGATACTGTGTCATCCTTAGTGGATAAAGAATCTTTATCGTATCTTCATAGCCCAAATCTCAAGGAAAGGATCGTAAGGTGTGAGGTTTGTCTTGGAACATGAGTCAAGGAGATAAGAGTGGAATTATCCCACATGCAGTGGTGCAAGGCTGTACAGCTACTTAAAGCTCATCTCATGAATAATCAAACTGATTCCTTTTTTTATTACATCTCCCTTGTTTATGGTGAGCTTGTGATGGCTTAGCAAATACTCAAGATCGTGTTTAGAGTCCAAGTTAATAGATCTTGGAACCTATTCGCTTGAGTGATAATCTAGCCAGCACACACTCACTTATGTACATGATGTTTCTCTTTCATCCACCCTAGCTAGCACAATCCCAATCCCATCATGCAATAGTGTTCCATTCTTTTGTAGTCTAATAGGACACTCAGCTATATGATGCAGACCCCCACCATTAGGAAAAATATGAACCCTCTAGGGGCCCTTTGGGATTAAGGTTAATTAGAGGCCAGCCAATGAGAAGAGGGTGGTGGACACACTCTATGCCCTCAAAAATGTAGGGGGACAAAGTAGTCTTACACTTTTTAAATGAGCTTTTACCTAGTGAAAAGGTGGGGTGGGGGGGGGGGGTGCGTGGCCCATATGGAACCTCCAACTTCCCTCCTTTTTGATCCGGTTTTGAAAAAATCCCAAAAATTTGAAATTTTTCAAAAATTTCAAAACTCAAATTTCATCTTCTGAAAACCCCCCTAAAACTATTTTATGGTCAAAAAAGCATTTTTTGATCTCAAAAAGTCAAAACGTGCATCCAAAAACCCTAAAATTCAAAATTTTTTAAAAACTTTTAAAAAATCTTACTTTGCTATCCAGAGCTCCCCCAAAATTAGTTATTAGGCAAAAAGGGATTTTCTCTCTCTAGAACCCCTTTTCCAACCCCTCTTTGGTTGCAACCATCACACTTATCCTCTACTCCAACACTCTCTCTCTTTACACCATCTCCATTGCTGCAGCAAGGAAGCTCCTCTCTCCTCCCCTACCACCTTCCATTGCCACACCAAGCAAAGCTTATCCACCTTCTCCTCCCAGTGCCACACCAAGCAAGGGTTGTCCACCTTCTCCTCCCATTGCCACAAGGGTTGACCATTTTCTCATATCACTTTATCACACCTACATTGTAGCAACAAGCAAGGTTCTTCTCCTCCTCCTACTTTGCTTTGCTCAACCATGGCCAACTCTACTTCGCAAAGGCAACCAAAGGATGAGGTCACAGCACTTGCATGCCACAACACTAGAGGTGTAGATGATGAGTGGGTGCCACAAGAGTTCACCAAAGGTGCTTGGGTATACATGCAACCATCTGCTGTTGGCCCTCATCGTGTGCGAAATCGTGCAAACTTGGATCTTCATTGGAAAGGAAAGCTCCTTGGCTTCAAGAACCGCAAAGACAAGGGGACAATAGCCATTGTGCAACATGTTTTCTCAATGTCAACCATGCACTTGCAACAACCACCTCGATTTCCACACATTGTAAGTACATGTTTTGAGAATACAAAGCTAGGTGTGAAATCACAGTGTAATGTTATTATGGATTCATACTTAACATTTGTCATGCATTTATAGTCATATTTCCATCCACGTTGGTGGAGGAGCAGCCACTACATAGTCTCTCCGACACATTCAATGCTATACATGCGGATATTGGAGCAATAATGTTCCCGCATCTTTGCCCAACCAAACTGGTTTAAAGAAGGATTTTCTTCTATTCTCACTCCTATATTGTCCCTACTTCTACACAAGCATTTGGAACGCTTGAACCCATCAAAGTAACTTCCTTATTAAGTATGGAGTGGCCGGTCCCAGATTTGTGGTCGGTAGCATCTTTCAAGCAAAAGATGATAATGGATGTCCAAAACTCTTTGAAATACTCTAAAGCTTCTAGGTCTGTGGGCTTGAGCTGGTGTTTGCCTATTCATTGTTTTGTGCACATTTTTAAAGAGTTTGGATTTGTGGAGACTACCACAATGCTTGTATGTAAAGATGCACATTACAAGGAATTAGGAAGGATTTTAGAAGAGGACTGGGGTTTTGTGGAGGGCATGCACAACGGGGACCGGTACCGTTGTAAGGTTGGAGCTTCAGGTATTGGAATGCGCTATTTGAAATCCCGCACCTCCTTGTACATACGATTTCACTATGATCGTTGGATGTGCAAGCTTGGAGTGTGGACTCCCTTACAGAGTGTAGACGGCGCTATTGCAAGCTTTGACATTGCAGTGAAGATGCCCAACGATGCTTTGGAGGCAGTCCAAGTGAACAAGCATTGGACTCTCAGTAATGTTCGAGAACATTTGGTTATTATGGGTTTTGAGGCCCTTCAACAAGCACAATTTCGTTTACAAGGTCACAAGGTGAGAATCCTTCCACCACATTTTCAATACATCATGGTTTGTCGATCATTAGATGCTTATTGTAATGAATGTTCGCAGATTGGGAAGAGAATGGAAGACAAATTGAAGGTCGAGGAGGACTGGGGGATAGATGGAACTATGCTATCGATCTTATAACTTTGTAACTCTTGCAATTTTCATATTGATCCCCGCTGTAATCAACATGATTTGCTTCGGCAAATCATGCCTTTGAATATAATTTTTTGCATTGGGATGAGAAATCATTTTTTTGATGAAAGTGCCTTTTTTTTTTAATGTCTTAAAAAAAGGGTACATTATAAAAGGGGGGCCACCTAACTCATTCACTATTTTCACTTTTGCAACTCCTGAGCTCCTCCACTCTCTATCCACACCCCAGGCTAAACATGGATGCTGCCACAGCCTCTGCATCTGTACCCACATCCACCCCTTTGTCACGCTTCATCCTCTTCCTCAAGGACACCAAATACAAAGGGAAGTTGGACCTCCACACCTTTTTTACTCGTCTCCCTGACCTTGATGCCACAGTTGCCCTTCACATGGATGCATTTGAGGAGATTTCTGCGTTCATGGAGGAGCACATCATAAAATATTCTGTATCTATCCCCCCACATGCAGGGATCTGGGTGCCTTGCGATCTTTTGCGCTATATACACAAAGGTGATCGCCCATTCGCCAAGCGGTTGCAACGATTCCAAGAAATTGCAACCAATGCAGGCCATTACTTGGACGAGCAAGCCCCTGGGGTGTCAGCGCTCAAGAAGCGCAAGTTGGGGGTGAAGTACCTTTCTCGGCTCGCAACATTTATCTTCTTGGTGAGCGAGGAACCTGATTTGGAGGAGCTCCGCTTACCACACCTTCAAGTTGGGTCCTTTATCAAGGACACCAAGGAGCAGCAGGTTATCCCCATGAACCCTGTAGCGGAAGGAAAAGCACACCAGCTCGAGTACCCTAGGGGTCTTGAGGAAGTGGTTGAGAAATTCATAGTTGCGGCTGGCCCTAGTGACACTCCAGTGCCACTACCACTGATGGATGTGGCTATCCCAGAGGTAGAAATTAGCCGCTTCTCCTCAGTGTTAGTGGATGGGGAGGAGTTTGTGTTCCTGCATGATTTGGAAAAAGCATTTGGCCTGCGCATGGATGAATGCTTGAGCATGCTATGCAACAGCAGAAAATGTCCCTTAGACAATACGCCAGATGCCCTAGAAAGCAAGCTCTTGCCAGATGGGGACTCTGTTGCTGACACTATTGCAGTTGTATGTGCGGAGGTCCTGGCAGCAGAGCAGTTGCACGTGGCTGATGAAGATTTCCAAGCCATGCAAGCCAAGGTTGAGGCTGCTAGGATGCCTATGCCATTATGCAACCTCCCATCTGATGATCCAAAGCTTGTATCTGTGGTGCATGGGACCATTGACTTGGATGCAAAGGGCAACAGGGAGGAGGATGACAAGGAGCAGGAGGTAAACTGTATCCTAATTTTCATGTTACTATTTTATCCTTTGTGTCTTTTTTCTCAACCTTCATCGGTTTATGACAGGATATTGTGGAGGTTGATGATTTTGCTGCAAGGACGGGTGGCAAGCGGACGGGCTTTGGACCGCAAGCTTCCCTTGCGCATTACCTCGGACAACTCCCCCCTGGCGATGTGGCCATTATCCATAATGAATCTACTCCCCAGGCCCATTTTATGACTTGGTCGTTAAAAGCTTTGAGCAAGTTTTTGTGTTTGAGTACCATTGCTCAAACTGCGCATCAAGTGTTCCTAGTGCGTAGATCCCTTGTATGCACAGCGTTTGGCACTGGCTTTCGTGGTAAAGTGCTTGCCCAGATAGGGATACATGCTTCCATTGGCTCAACTGACCCAAATGCCATAGCGCAGTCCCTCTTGACTGGGGAGTTGCCTTACGCGCAAAATAGGCGCCAGGAAATGGTCAAAAAAATTCTGAACTCCTCAGATACATGATGTAAAATCACCGTGCTAGAAGGAATAAAAAGTATTTGAAATTGTCTCTCTATATTGCAAATTCTTTTCAATCTGATTTGTCAATCTTGAAAATTGTTTCCATTGGTGATATGAATTGTTTTTTGACTTTGTTATTTCAAGGTATGTAATTGCAGTCAATTTGAGTATAATTGTGATTTTTAAGTACCCTAGGGGGTTAGATTAGCCTGTAAGGGGCAAAAAATGCCTGGCCACAAGGGTGCGCAAATGGCCCATCCATCAGTTTTGGATGGGCCATTTGCGCGCCCTTGTGGCCAGGAATTTTTTTGCCCCTTATAGGCCAATCTACCCCCTAGGGTACTTAAAAAGCACAAATTTATTGCAATGGATTGGTTTTGCATCATTCATTTAAAAGCAACCTTTTTATGGAAATTCTAGTATATGTTCACACTCAAGGACACTAGAAAAGCTCAAATCAATTATGAAATGAAGTTTCCAGCAAACTATCACTTGCTTTAGCTCTACCTACTACACCCTTGCACCAAAAAGTCAAATTACATTGGACACTTGGTTTCACAATATGTTATTTGTTTTGATATCCTATAAGCAATTCAAAGCTTGAAATGACCAAAAAAAGGTGTCCATAAGGATCCATATAAAATAATGATGCAAAACCAATAGGTTTTAGTAAATTTGGTTATTTTAAGTACCTTTGGGGTAAGATAAGCCTACAAGGGGCAGAATAATGCCTGGCCACAAGGGCGCGCAAATGGCCCATCCATCAGTTTTGGATGGGCCATTTGTGCGCCCTTGTGGCCAGGAATTTTTTGCCCCTTATAAGCCAATCTACCCCCTAGGGTACTTAAAAAGCACAAATTTATTGCAATGGATTGGTTTTGCATCATTCATTTAAAAGCAACCTTTTTATGGAAATTCTAGTATATGTTCACACTCAAGGACACTAGAAAAGCTCAAATCAATTATGAAATGAAGTTTCCAGCAAACTATCACTTGCTTTAGCTCTACCTACTACACCCTTGCACCAAAAAGTCAAATTACATTGGACACTTGGTTTCACAATATGTTATTTGTTTTGATATCCTATAAGCAATTCAAAGCTTGAAATGACCAAAAAAAGGTGTCCATAAGGATCCATATAAAATAATGATGCAAAACCAATAGGTTTTAGTAAATTTGGTTATTTTAAGTACCTTTGGGGTAAGATAAGCCTACAAGGGGCAGAATAATGCCTGGCCACAAGGGCGCGCAAATGGCCCATCCATCAGTTTTGGATGGGCCATTTGTGCGCCCTTGTGGCCAGGAATTTTTTGCCCCTTATAAGCCAATCTACCCCCTAGGGTACTTAAAAAGCACAAATTTATTGCAATGGATTGGTTTTGCATCATTCATTTAAATGCAACCTTTTTATGGCAATTACAGTATATGTTCACACTCAAGGACACTAGAAAAGCTCAAATCAATTATGAATGAAGTTTCCAGCAAACTATCACTTGCTTTAGCTCTACCTACTACACCCTTGCACCAAAAAGTCAAATTACATTGGACAATTGGTTTCACAATATGTTATTTGTTTTGATATCCTATATGGAATTCAAAGCTTGAAATGACCAAAAAAAGGTGTCCATAAGGATCCATATAAAATATTGATGCAAAACCACTAGGTTTTAGTAAATTTGGTTATTTTAAGTACCCTTGGGGGTAGATAAGCCTACAAGGGGCAGAAAAAGGCCTGGCCACAAGGGCGCGCAAATGGCCCATCCATCAGTTTTGGATGGGCCATTTGCGCGCCCTTGTGGCCAGACCTTTTTCTGCCCCTTGTAGGCTTATCTACCCCTAAGGGTACTTAAAATGCACAAATATTCTGAAATTGACTACAATTACATACAGAACTTGAAATTACAAAGATAATAGACAGAGTAGACACAACTTTTGATCATATTGTCATTGGAAAGTCAAATCATTACAAAGATAAGGGTGTGCAATACAAAAAGAGGGGTAACTTCGGCTAATGCTCGAAGTCTCGTCGCAATCGTCGTGCAAGCTGCATATCTTTTGGCTGTATTGTCACTCGCTTTGCATGAATGGCACATAGGTTGGTATCTTCCAACACTGAAATGATGTGGGCCTCTGCAGCTTCTTGAATAGCCTCTAGCGCTATTGCTTGCATTCTATATTGATTTCCATAGCTTTGAAGCACTTCCTTCACAGTGCGAGCAAAGGGGGCGCGTCGAATCAAGAGCTCCGTCGTCTTCTGGTAGTGGCGGATTTCTGCAAATGCCCTTGCTATTTTTCGGCGCCGGTGCGGTTGTCTTGGGGGCACTTGCACATTTGCTGGCGGGCGGCGTGAAGGCTTCTTGAAAAACTTAGACTTGCGCCTGTTTACATGCTTAGGGGCTGGTTCTGCAGCCTGTTCTGATTCTCCCTCTTCCCTTGGTTGCCGATCTTGTCGTGTGGGGAGAGCTCCCTTGCCTTGAGGCAATGTCTTCCCCCCAACCGCCACCCGGTGTGTGCGCGGTATTTTTTCTCGCAGCCATGGTGGCTCACTCTCTGATTCGGTGTCTGTATTGACCACCCGAGTCCTGGATGGTTCTGCTTGTGATTGGGGGCGCGACGACTGCTCCCTATCGGACTCTGATGTTTGCTGGCCCTCTGCTTCTCTCCAGCGCTGGGCACGTTGCTTCATTCTCTTTCTAGGTGTTATATCTTGAGGAGGTGGAGATTCAACAGTCCTTGATGACTCTCGTGCCCTACCACCATGCCCACAACCAGAAGAGTTCCTGGAACGGCCAGGTGTTCGTGGCCGTTTTCTTGTGCCTTTAAGCCATGACGGCTTCTCACATCCTTGGAGGGTGTTTTTGTTGGCAGGCGGATGCTCTTTCGCGGTTTGTTTGGTGCGCGCCATTTCGTTGGTAAGAGCTCACCTGTTCTTAAGAAATGAGTGATTTATGAGAGCATGCAATATTTATAAGGGCCCATTTAAAAAGGGCCCTATTCACACTAATTTTTTTAAAAGAAGTATTATTTTTTAAATAAACATGTCGCTAAGAGTTGGACCCTGCGTTCACGTTTAGTGACTCGCGTAGTATCCACTTTGATCCTTGTCGCACTCTGCATTGCCGCAATGCAGCATGCTTGGTGGGACCTTGCGACATTTGCCACTTGTTGCTATGCTCTTGACGACTCCATTTGCGCACTTCAATAGAAATCTTGGATTGTCGCGCACGCTCCATTGTGAGCTTACGAGCAAATGTTGTGCGAAAAAACCAGTTGAACATCTCCTCCAAATAATTGGATTGCACCATTCCACCACCATGTCGAGTATTTTTGAAGTACACTCCCCTTGCTTGATAATGGGACTTCTCCATGCCTTGAGTGCTAAAAATTTCAAGCGATCCATACTTGTGCATAAAAAATGCACCATGCGCAAATAAGATATGCTGTTCACATGAGCAAACGATCCACATTAGTAAATAAAAACAATCCCTTGTAATGAATACACCATGAATGACTTACCATGTAATGTGTGATGTTATTTTCACCCCAAGAAAGGGTGAAGACCTTGGTAAAATCCGCCAAAGCTTCTTGAAATGATTGCCGTTGTTCTTCTGTTGTGCTGTTAAGGCTCATAAGCTTGACCATTTTATCAAAATGGGCCCAAACTTGCTTGCGCTTGTTTGCAAGCTCGCCATTTGAATCATTGTCAGTAGTAGCTTTGCATAACTCCTTCCAAAGCTCCCAAAGGTTACCTGCCTGCTGGTTGGAGCTGCTTTGAGCATCATATCGACTTGGCTTTCCTTGGGAAACTTTCTTCAAAAAGTGTCTAGCTTTTTGTCCACTCATTGACACTTGTTGAGCAATTTCATGGGCCTCCCCTGTGTTCTTTGCAGCAACTATAGACACATTTCCACTGTGACAGCCAATGGAATTGAAGAGTACCTCCACTCTTTCGATCGCTTCCTGGGACTTTTCCAACGGTTTCATTGTGAAAGCATAGTCAATGTGGAGCTTCAATAGCCTATCAAAAATACGCATGAATGCGTGTAATGTACAAAAATGTACATTCGATAGAGGAAATCGAAAGATTGGATTCCAAGTGTGGTCCTTTTGATCACGGTCTGGGGCATTGAGCATGGGACATCTCAGAATAGACGCTTCCCATTCTCTACCTTCATCTCCGACATCATGACAATCTAACCCTTGTTCTCCATGCCCTTGCCATGGAAGCATGTAACTGGCCTTTGCAGTGCTCTTACGTGATTTTTGTCCATTAGGTTTGTACCCTCGAGTGCAAAATGGACAAGGCATGAGAGAAGAAGCCCCTTGTTTGCAGCCAAGCAAACACTTTATGGTCTTCAAATCCCCACCTAAGTGCCACTCCACATCATAACTACCAAAGCCCTCAATCTCCAACTTCTGACCTGCAATTTGGGAGTGTATTACTTCTGTGATCCATGGAGTTCTCTCAAAAATCCACGAAAGTACTCCATTGGTCTCTTTGGGCACCTCAATAGCACCCAACCACCAAATGTCTTTCTCTGATTGCACGCTAAAAGATAGGGTGGGATATGGCTCGACTGAATCCCTTCGCTTGGTTTGCAGAAGGGCCTCGTTCATTAGAGTGACACTTAGCCTCTCTAACCTTCGGCCTTTCACTATTTGACACTCATCGAGTTTCAGCACAAAAGCGACTTTTGTGCCAAGCACTACAAAATAAATAGTGCTAAGACCTTAAACTTCAGCTTCTATGAAAAGAATAATACCAAAGAAAAAAGTAAAGTGTGTCACCTTCTTCAGGTAACTCGTAAAATCTAAGCATGGCTTCTTGAAGCCTTCTAAGATCCACGAAAATATTGTTCCACATTGTGTAAGGAAAGCCCTTATTCGAAGGTCTTATGGATTGTTTCTTACCTTTTCCCCTTGTCTTTGTTGCGCACGAAGCATAAAGGGAAGTTGGCATTGTGTCCTCAATGTGTAGGTATGTCCCAATGCAGGAGAACACATCTTCGTTTGTGGCCTTCTTTGCGAGCTTGACCTTGTGAGGAACGGGAAATAGGTTTTCCACAATGCCATGTTCTTTGAGGGCATCCTTTAGGAGTTGAAAAATAGCCTGATAGGCTTTGGTGCTGATTCCAGCCTCATCACAAGCTTGTTGAACGTCATCATCATTAACCACATTTCTTAATTTACGCATAAGGTCCTTGGTGACTGCATCCTTAATGTGCTTACCTCCAGGTGATTGTAAGATAGAAATAACGTCCTCGGTATTGAGACAACTAGTGAGAAGGTTGACTTGATTATCTTGGCTTGTTCCACCGCATGCCTCCTGGATGAAGTTTCTAGCAACAAATAAACATAAATGTTAGAAAATAGTATGAAGTAAGAATGCAGCATGCAAGTAAAGACCAAATCACCTTGTGGCTGTAACTCGTCGTTTGCGTGCTCCTCCGGAATGTGCAAGAGTTTCAATGGATGAATACGGGCGTTTGCGTTCCCTTGCACCAAGGGGTGTTTCTTTCAAGTATGTGATGGTGGTGGTAAGCTTCTGGATGTGGGACTCCTTTTCTTGCATTTGTTGTTCAAGACTTTTAACTACCCTCTCCGAAGAGGCAACACTCTCTTGTAATGCCGTCGTCTTGAGGTGAAGAGCTTGACATTCGTGCATCCACATATGCAAAGAAGCACCTGCACCCATACATAGCCGCTTGCAATAGCCTAACAAGCCTGCTTCTCCCCTCCCAAGAAATTGAAGAAATGTGGAAAGGCTATTAAACGGTGGATGGAAGCGGCTTTTAGGATCGTAAGGGTACAAATGGCCATCCACCCAAATGTCAACATTGGTCTCACAAGCGGTGCGACGTTCCTGTGATGACCTTTGATCACCTTCACTAGTGGTCTTCGGTGCAAATGCCGTGGGTAAGCGAATATGTATGCTTTTGGTGTGCGGAGTACGTGGTGGTGGAAGCAAACCATTTGTGATTTCCGTGAGCACCATGGAAGCAGTTTATTGAGGAAGCAAATGATGAAAAGATAGAGGGGGAAGGGTAGAGAGGCCGAGCAGGATGAGAGGAGAGAAGGAGGGAGGGAGGGGAGGGAGAGATTGGGGAGGAGAAGGAAGGTAGGGGCAGAGAGGGAGAGGAGAGGGAGAGGGAGAGAGGAGGGAGGAGGGAGGAGGGAGGAGGATGAGAGAACAAAATGTTTATTACTTTTTGGGGGAAAAGATTTTTGAAAAAATGGACTTTCTAAGCTTGTGGGTTAAAAAATGGGTCAAAAAATGATTTTTGGATATGTATATATGTTGGGAGGGAGTTTTAAGTAAAAAATAAATAAAAATGATTTTTTTTTAAAAAAGTCAAATTTTGACTCTTTTTGACCCACGGAATTGCTGATGTGGACACACCCCTATGCTTCCTTCACTTTAAAAAAGGCTAGAGAGAGAAAGCAACCCTTTAGGTCCACATCCTACATTTGTCTAAAATAAAGGCTAGAAAAGCCTACTCAAAACTACCTTCTTCAATGCCCTTGCCCCCTAAACCCCACACAACATTAGCCTTAATCCCTAAAAATTAGGATTCCTTACAAGGCCCATGCAAGGTTCATATTTCTCCTAATGACACTTGTAGCATTGAAGAGGTGGTCTCTTGGCAATGAGATTGATATTTTGGGCTCTTGCTGCAAGAGCAGCTACTTGGCTTTGACTTGTCCCCAGTAGTCCTCCATGTAGTATTGTGGACACTCCTCAAGCACATCAACTCCATAGGTAGTACTAGGGCCTATATCCTCCTCGTAATCCACATAAGCACTAGATGACTCACAACCCACTTGGTTCACAGGGGTGACTCTTGGATGCGGGGGGTTGCAGTCCTAACAATGGAGGTGGTATTTGAACCATATGTTGGGCCCTAGGGACCAGGTGCTATGATGGTTGCTCAACAGTTGGGGCAAGCATCAATGCAAGAACTTGAGATGAGTTTGTCCAAGCCAAAGGTGGTCTATTTGCCACCTTGTGTGTTTAAACACTATGCATTTAAACAAGAGGTGAGTCTGTCCAATCCAAAGGTGGTCTATTTGCCACTTCATGTATTTAAACACTATGCAATCCTTGGCTTGATGACCATACCTCCCACATGCATTGCAAATACTGTTAAATTTTACTTTAAATGTGAGGCATTCATTGGTGCTATGTGGACCAAAGCTAACTGAGCACCATTGTTGCTCCCTTCTTGATACATATGATTGTTTTGTGGAGCACAATTATCTTTAAGAGTTTCTTGAATGGCCTTGGTGATGTCAGCCAAAGTCATCTCAAATATCTTTTGATCTTTAACAATAGGTTTTATGGTCATCAACTCATGCACAATTACTTGCAAGGTATTAGACTTTGGCACAACAGACACTCTTTCTCCTGCAATCATTACATAAACTTCCAATTGGATTGCATTGGTGGTGATTACTTTCCAAGTAGTGATACCTCCAATGACTAGGCCATTATAGATATCCTCATGTCACAGTCCCCTAAAGAATCTATTGAGTAATTGGTTATTGTTGAAATGATCATTTGGAGTACAACGAGAATTCATATTCTTGAAGCGACTAGTATGTTCTCTCCTGACTCACCTTCCTCCCATTGGGCTTTCTGGATTTGAGATGCTACACCCCAAAGCACTCCCTCTCTTATGTACTCTTTCAAGAACACTCTCCTAAGAATAGGATAGTGCATACTCTTTTCATTCCTTAGGGTTCTATACCAATCCCTCGCCTTCCCAGTTAGAGGCAACCTTAACGCCTTGCACTTATGTAGTTCTTTGTGCTCTTCTAGGGAACTAGATACGTGTTCAAATACCTCAATATGCTTTCTAACATCTCCGTCTCTGTTGAATTTTTGTGTGAGTTTTGGCGGGTACACACCACAAGCGGACGCTAGCATAGTGAGAACAAAACCAACAACTCTATGTTGGTTGAGGGCGAAGCTTAACCCGTAGGTGCTGATGGGGGCTTTTCACAAGCCAAGCTCCCATACCCCTCTTCTCTCGTCCCCACCCCATGAAAACCCCCTCTTAGGGAGGCAGTGATAAAAAGCATTGGAAAAAGGAAGAAAAAAAATAAAGTATGATTATGTAAATATATGAGAAAGGTAAAATAGGCCACCTCATGCCTGCGGGGCAGCCCATCCCCACCTTGCCTCCTTTTTCTTCATTGTTGCCCCACCGTGTGTCCCTTTTCCTCTCCTCCACTCAAAAGGTCAACCCCCTCTCTCTTCCCCTTGTCCTTTCTCCTTTCTCTCTCCCCTCAAGCTACCCCACCTCTCACCAATAATGCATTCTAACTCACCAATAATGCACCCTAACTCACATGCAACTTATGCTATCTTCCAAAATAGTATACCACACCCCCCCTTTCTCTCTCCTATCATATCCCATGACCCAAATACCCCCCTCTCTCTCTAAAGGGTGCCATGTCTCTTGTCTTGTAGCTAAATAACCTCCCCCACACTCACACACACTCAGTTTCACTGAAAAAGGTGCCCACAGACCCATCCCCACCCAGTGGTTACCTGATTTTTCTTGTGTTCACACACATCTGCACACAGATTCACCTCTGAATACACTCCCCTCTCTCCCCTCTTGTAATTACTTTATTATCCATGTCACCTCTCATTTTCCATTCACCCATCTCTCTCTCTCTTAGTCTCTCTCTCATGAGACTGCTGTTCTGGCACATATACACACAGCCAGACAAGTGGGCCCACAGTCACATGGCCTATGTAGATAATGATTTCTTCATTTCTAAATTCTAGAATTTCTCCCCCCTCCTCCCCTATATAAAGAGGGGTCACCATCACACTAAATACACACACAACATCACCAAAGAACACACTATGCACTGTGTGTGCCTAGTGCACACACACACACCCACACCATCACCATCACCATCACCATCACCATCACCATGCTTGTCTTGAGCATGACCTCTACACCCTTGGCTATGGAAGATGAAGGGCAACTAAATGAAGGATGATGGCCATAATCCTCGTGCGAGTCTTCGCCATCAACTCCCACCTATCCGCCATGTGCTCTACCACTCTCTCCCTTCTCATTCCCCTACCCTATGCTCCCCATTTCATCGCCTAATTCTCTAAATAAAGCTTGAGGTTTTGTGAGTATGTTTTCTTGCAATGTTTTGCCCATGTGAGGTGTGCGGAATCGCCACCTAGTCTTGTGTTTTGGAGTGAGCTTGTGTATGTGTAAAGGGTGTGCGGATTCGCCATCCTTTTGTGGTGCCTAAGTACTAAGCCGCTATACCCCCTCCCTCACTCTCTCTCTCTCTCTCTCTCTCTCACTTGATCTCATTCCCTTTCCTCTTCATCATTACTCCCAAGCATCCATCTCTCTTGGATGAAAACTTTGTTATGGTGGTGTGTTGTTTGCGTCCTAGCCGCTGAAGCTAGGTGGTGCCCCCTGTTTGCTTTACCATGACAGGCTCGAGGCGCGCCATTCGGTCCCCGGTGTTTTAGAGGTCGTCGGGGGTTCGGGGTTCGCTTTGCTCCCGTCATTTGGTGCCCCCACCGAGGAGGGCTTTCTAAGACCCTTCAGTTTACAATGCTGAAAGTGACGCCTACTATCAATCATGGACGAATGGCTGAAGGAATTTTTTAACTGGAGGACGGAAGAAGAAGAGACGAAGGAGGCACTAGCCGCCTTCATTGAGGTGCTACTGCCAGGCTGTAGTGTCGTCAGCATTCAAGAGGTAAATTCTCCATCTCGTGTCGCTCGTTCTAAATATAAATTGAGAGCATCAGGTGGGAGGTCGGTGAAGTGCCATCACTGTTGTCAACCAAGGCACACTATCAATGAGTGCCAGCAACGAAGGCAGCGAAAGGGCTGAAGTCATCTACATCGACATTCATCGCAAAGAAGTCATTCACATCAAGAAAGGGAAGCAAACGGTGAGACCTCTTTTCCCTAAAGAAACTAGAGTCAAAGTTATAACTCCAAAGTGGCCTAAAGGGGCTGCTCGAGCCAAAGGCAAGGAGAAGATAAGCCAGTCTGGAAACACATGACCCCAAAGGGAGAAGCATCTGGCCAAGCAAGTGCTTCAAGCTCAGAAAGCCAGGTTGTACCCAGTTTTCCAAAGAGGAAGTTATCTGAAGCTAAGCGACGAAAGGTCGCCTACCGATTTGCACGACGCATGCGAGTGCTACCAATCCACTTCGACAATCCGGAAGAAGAAGTGGTAAGAAGATTCCCATGTCCTAGAGAAGAGTGGTTCGGCTATTGCTCTCGCTGTTTTGGAAAGAGAGTGGAGGATCTTCCTCCTCTCCCTGTACAACTTATCCTGAAGAAGCTCTCTACCACGGGAGAAACCCAGTGGGCTGTGGACGAGTTGCAACTGAATGGAGTAGAATTCATGCAACACGTCGACTACGGAAATTACCTGCAATTGTTGTTAGCCAAGAGGCTGGGAGTGGTCAGACGCGTCGCCATCACCCCGTACGTGCTGAGCAACGAAGGAAAGGTAGAGCCCATGAAAGGCGACGACCTCTTGTGGATGTTCCGACTCATCAACACTGGCACGATAAGAGTATAAGTAAGTATTTCATCCTCTGTGCATGATGGAAAACAGGCCAACGGCATTCCCGTTCAGATTCTTGCAGCATATGCATGTGAATATCTATGTAGATAGAAAAGTCTTCTACCAACAGAAGATCGTACACCTATTCGGTGCGGCGGTACTAGGAGAAATCCTCAATTCCCCGAACCCTATCATTCTCCCCATATTAGATTACCATCATTCCTTTAATGTTTCTATCTTTATCTTGTTTTAACCTATCCACCCACCCTTGTAAAAAAGCTGCTATGAGCCGCACAGTTAATGTAATGTAAAAAAAAAAAAGAGATTTGTAATTTCCTGAGTCACTACCATGGAAAGTGTTTCTTTCCCCACGTTCAGTGGAAAGAAGGGAGAGGATCTCACCACCGACTTTTTGGATGATTTCGACATTGCTTGTATCGTCTCCAACAAAGATGACGATGCTTCACGACTTAGAATTTTTCCTCTACTGATGAAAGTAGAGGCCAAGTCCTGGTATAATGCATTGCCCCAAGCCACCAAGAATGCATGGGATGTGTTAATGGCTACTTTTGTAAAGAGGTTTGGTGGAGGCACAACCTCGGAGAGGCTATGGCAGTTACTGACAGAATTAAAGCAAGGAGGCCTGCTGGAGTATGCCACCTACGAGTCCAAATTTGTGGACTTATGGGAGAGATGGGTTGCCTCGCTGGAGGAAGGTGAAGGAGCACCTAATTTCCTAAAGAAGGACCGTTTCATTGCTGGTCTATGGTCGCCGCTTAGAGAGAAGGTGAAGGGAAGGTTTCCTGCAACATATGAGTTGGCAGTCGAAGTAGCCCACCTTAAAGACAAGAAGCTACGCATGCAAGCAAGAGTAAACGAGTCAGAGGAAACAAGCTCGATACAACCAACCCCAGTGACTGCAACAGCCAATCATAGAGTCCAACCGCAGGAGGCATCAGAAGAGCAAGACCTGCTGAGTCGTATCACCACCCAACTAGAGAGTTTATCTGTGCATCTGGTGCAGCAAGGGCATGCACTTGGCAGGAACCCAGAACAAGGAAGAGGACAACGAAGGCAAAACCCAGAGTACCACTGTTACAACTATGGGGAAGATGGCCATGAAATGTACTACTGCCCACACCTGAGGAGACAGAATTTCAATAGAGGGGGGAGACAGAATAAGATCTCTCCACCAAGAGCAAGACCAGCGCCACTCAGGCAACCAATCCCACTTGTTCAAATCACACCACCAGCGGTGCAACCACAGCTGGCCACACTAATTCGACGCCAGTCACCAATGCAACCACCACCACAATCACCACTTACAATCATCCTACGCCCACCACCAATTGGTACCCGCACACCAAGTATCATTGGTCTTGCAGAAGAGGTCAAGATGAGTGTAACAGAAGAAGGATTAAGTAAGAAGACTATTCAAAGAACTGAAGCAGTGGAACAAGAGGTTAAAGAATCAAAAGATGCTACCCATGTGGGGGAGGTAAGTCAAGAAAATTGTGTTACAAATGTGAGTACATCTTTAACCTTGGATGAAATAGGCACCAAAGCGATCAATAGACAACATTGGGCAGTAAGGGTAAGAAGGTGTAAAGTGTTGATTAGGCCTCGTCAGAGTAAGAGGAATGCAAAGGTCATGAAAGATACAAGAGAAGAGGAAAACCAGCCTGTTAGCAAGGCTTTGCAGAAGATAGACAACATATCAAGCAAAGGGGAGGGGTTTGAAAACGGAAGCCTGTGCACCAGCATGGACCCAGGACAGTGTAGCAAGCTAAAGGAATCTTGCATCAAGTCAGTTTAACTAGAGGACCATAACAAAGAGGTAAGTATGACTAAAGGTTTGGAGTTGGATATTTCTCCAGAGGCTTGGCAGCCGAGCAAGATTTTATTATGTAGTGTTATAGACTTGGAGATGGGTAATGCCTCTAGTCTACTGAAAGATGTTATAAACTTGGAGATGGGTAATGCCTCCAGTTTATGTGAGGATGTTCATAGTAAGTTTGATGATCAATATGTTGCCAACCTTTTAAGGATGTTCCAAACTCCTCCACAACACAACATTGTGTTTGCATGGGATGCATCAGACCTATGGCTATGGCTAGCTGCTATAACATATAGAGAGAAGATCAGCATGGAGATAAGAGCAAAGGACCCATGGATAGACAAAAGCCTGATAGAATGCAAGAATGAAGACCTCATTCGCAATTTGGTACAATTTTTTACAAATAGTGCATCCTCTCTTTGGAGAAAGGTAAGTGAATTACGCTTTTATTTAAGCCGCAAGGTAGGTGGCTTGCTATTAGCATCAGTAAAGGAAGCTGACATGTTTGAGCACACCCAAAAGAAGCATGATATGCTTGCAGTTTTTTCTAGTCATGGCAGTAAGCAGGACTCTGAAGACAACTTGAGCTCACCACACCAACAAGGCGGCCATATATGGTGGATTCTTGGTACACTCTTGGGAATCATAATTTTCGGTTCTGTCTTTGCAGGAGCCAAGATGCTCATTTCCCCTCTCGCTACTGGTGGTTACAAATTTGGTCCAATTTGGCATGCAAATTTTATTGTTCGGACACTGCAGACAATGATCCTATTTTTCACTTGGGATCCAGAAGGACACTGGCACAAAGTTCTGGAAGCCATGGGCTTCCCCTTTAATCAACCGACACTATTCCAAGAAACAAGCTATCACCCGGACCTGTTACAGATTCATGAATATCCCAAAAATCTCACCAATG
Source organism: Adiantum capillus-veneris (assembly GCF_014529385.1). NCBI lineage: Eukaryota > Viridiplantae > Streptophyta > Polypodiopsida > Polypodiales > Pteridaceae > Adiantum > Adiantum capillus-veneris. The sequence continues at coordinate 103,503,278 of NC_140941.1, forward strand.
GCCAAATCATGAATGGCTAGTTCAAAAGGCAACTCGATATCGGATCCTACAGCTAAGCGGAAGAAGAATCGGATCGGAGTCAGAGCTAGAAGCATGAATGCCTCTAGCCAAAAGGGGAGGGCTAATGATGTGGGCTTTTCACAAGCCAAGCTCCCATACCCCTCTTCTCTCGTCCCCACCCCATGAAAACCCCCTCTTAGGGACGGAGTGATAAAAAGCATTGGAAAAAGGAAGAAAAAAAATAAAGTATGATTATGTAAATATATGAGAAAGGTAAAATAGGCCACCTCATGCCTGCGGGGCAGCCCATCCCCACCTTGCCTCCTTTTTCTTCATTGTTGTCCCACCGTGTGTCCCTTTTCCTCTCCTCCACTCAAAAGGTCAACCCCCTCTCTCTTCCCCTTGTCCTTTCTCCTTTCTCTCTCCCCTCAAGCTACCCCACCTCTCACCAATAATGCATTCTAACTCACCAATAATGCACCCTAACTCACATGCAACTTATGCTATCTTCCAAAATAGTATACCACACCCCCCCTTTCTCTCTCCTATCATATCCCATGACCCAAATACCCCCCTCTCTCTCTAAAGGGCGCCATGTCTCTTGTCTTGTAGCTAAATAACCTCCCCCACACTCACACACACTCAGTTTCACTGAAAAAGGTGCCCACAGACCCATCCCCACCTAGTGGTTACCTGATTTTTCTTGTGTTCACACACATCTACACACAGATTCACCTCTGAACACACTCCCCTCTCTCCCCTCTTGTAATTACTTTATTATCCATGTCACCTCTCATTTTCCATTCACCCATCTCTCTCTCTCTTAGTCTCTCTCTCATGAGACTGCTGTTCTGGCACATATACACACAGCCAGACAAGTGGGCCCACAGTCACATGGCCTATGTAGATAATGATTTCTTCATTTCTAAATTCTAGAATTTCTCCCCCCTCCTCCCCTATATAAAGAGGGGTCACCATCACACTAAATACACACACAACATCACCAAAGAACACACTATGCACTGTGTGTGCCTAGTGCGCACACACACACCCACACCATCACCATCACCATCACCATGCTTGTCTTGAGCATGACCTCTACACCCTTGGCTATGGAAAATGAAGGGCAACTAAATGAAAGATGATGGCCATAATCCTCGTGCGATTCTTCGCCATCAACTCCCACCTATCCGCCATGTGCTCTACCACTCTCTCCCTTCTCATTCCCCTACCCTATGCTCCCCATTTCATCGCCTAATTCTCTAAATAAAGCTTGAGGCTTTGTGAGTATGTTTTCTTGCAATGTTTTGCCCATGTGAGGTGTGCGGAATTGCCACCTAGTCTTGTGTTTTGGAGTGAGCTCGGTATGTGTGAAGGGTGTGCGGATTCACCATCCTTTTGTGGTGCCTAAGTACTAAGCCACTATACCCCCTCCCTCACTCTCTCTCTCTCTCTCTCTCTCTCTCTCTCTCTCTCTCTCTCTCTCTCTCTCTCTCACTTGATCTCATTCCCTTTCCTCTTCATCATTACTCCCAAGCATCCATCTCTCTTGGATGAAAACTTTGTTATGGTGGTGTGTTGTTTGCGTCCTAGCCGCTGAAGCTAGGTGGTGCCCCCTGTTTGCTTTACCATGACAGGCTCGAGGCGCGCCATTCGGTCCCCGGTGTTTTAGAGGTCGTCGGGGGTTCCGGGTTCGCTTTGCTCCCGTCAGTGCATGGAAAAAGAAGATGGTTGTGAAACTACTTCTCGACCTTCTAAGACAATCTCTAATCAAGGAAATCGAATCCAAGAACGCACTAGAGAAAGCAATCCAACTTACAATGCTAATGCTTTTTGAATCTAAGTCAAAACTCACAAGATATGCTCTCCTTGCTATGAGTTCAATATCCTATGGACTGACGTGATAACCCACCTCAAACTACCTCTTGCGACAATCGCGTATAAAGACATGCAGCAAAATAAAAGTTACCGTTTTTCATGGCATATGATCCTGATGTGTAGTCCTACTCCCCGTGAACCCATAGGTGCAAAGAACTCACCAAATGGACACCTGGTTTGCAAGAAAACTCACCCAACAGCTCGTAGGATCCCACTTCATGTTGTAGTCGGAATCACTTACTCTTGGCCTTGAATGGAAGCCCTTGCTGTTGCTAGCACAATGGTGGTCTTGCTATAGCAATGGACCTTTCGTAGTGCGTGTAGGGAAGAGAAGAATTCTCTTTCTCTCTCTCTCTCTCTCTCTCTCTCTCTCTCTCTCTCTCTCTCTCTCTCTCTCTCTCTCTCTCTCTCTCTCTCTCTCAGACACCACACATAGTGATAACCGGATTTGATTAATTCAAAAGTTGGGTTTAGGGTTACAAAATTTGACTTATATACATTCCTCCATAGAGGCTCTTTCCCACAAAGTCTAGTGGCTTCTCAAATATTGCAAAGGTATCATTCCGCTTCAAAAAATAATAGTACAATGTATTGGGGAACCTCTTCTGTATTCCGCCGTCAATAGTCCCCCCTTCCCGTCCATGTCATCCCTGACAAGACCGGTCTTGCTTTAGTGAGAGCTTCTCTGGTGTCAGTGGAAGCCTTGTGGTTTCCACTGACACCGGTCTTGCTTTAGTGGAGCTGCTCTGGTGTCAGTGGAAGCCTTGTGGTTTTAGTAGCTTTAGGTACGATTTGTACCTGATATTCCCCAAAGTGACTGTTGGGCCAAATATCTTGCTATCGTATGTAAAGAACCCCGTGTAGAAAGATTCTTCAAAAGCTTGCATAAGATAGCTGGGCAGAAACATGATTCTTTGATACAGTAAATGTAAAATCTCTGGAGATGGTTGTTTTGATAGATCATATGTCATTGCAGTGACAATGTCATCCATTGATAGGAGTGTAGAATCTGTCACTTTGGAAGGTGCAAACACTTCAAAGCAAGCCAACAAGGTTGTAATGGAATTGGCCTATTTAACTTGAGAGTAGCGGAAATTAATGAAAGTACTTTTGAGAAATGACTTTGTGAGCATAGCGGGTGAACATAGTTGAAGATAGCAACATAATCATAGCAATTAGTTAACTTGGCATGAACGATAATTTTGCAAGAGAGAGAATTTAGAGAACATTACAATAGTTGAGGACCGAATTTATGTGGAGCTGGTCCCCCCTCCAATAGGCATTTGTATTATGATTTCTCCCATTAAGAGAGACTTGTTACAATACAATCTTTGTGTTCCTTGTGACCTAGGTGATGCAATGAATATGGAAAGATTCATGCATCACAAACATAACATAAACTTGAAGAAAGCTTTAACTATCCCAAGCCTCAGTCCCAAGACCTCAAACACCTTCGAAGGTGGAGAGAGCTAGCAGGGAGTGAGGGTAGGGAAGAGGAAGAAGAAACATTTTGTAGGAGAAAGAATTAGTTCCTCACTTATCATAACTCTTGTTGCTAGCATACATAATAGCATAGTAATGAAGAAGAAGGAGATGGCAAGCTTAAGCATTGAAGCATGGCTCTTGGTTGGATTTGAACTCCATATCCAAGAGTGTTGGTGTAGGCTCTCAACCTCTACTTGCTTGGAGAAGGAGAGGGAGCTCTTTCACTTTGCATAGCACACAATGAGAGTGTTTGTGAGTGTGTGTGGTGAGTATACCCCCTAAGAAACCCCCTAGCTTGCTTGGGTCAACCCCCCCTTGTAGCTCATGCTTGAAGCTCATTGGACCCCTCCTGGCCTAGCCAATCACAAGCAGGAGGCATTACAAGCAGTGTGCGCTCCTTGCCGCACTGTCGAAGCAAGGGACTTGCCAATACACCGTGTGCGAGCCACAAACAGCTCCAAGCACACAACAAGCCTAAACTAGCAAGCTCAAGAAAACAAAGGGTGTGTCACTCACCGCTCTACGCTCGCCTTCGTGGTGGATTCCTCGCCGCGATGAAGAAGAAGCTGCAGTCGTGCCGCGCTCAACCGCTTCGCCGCCGTCATGCCTTCGTAATGCTTGATCGCACACACACTCTCCCTCACTCTCTCTCTCACACACACACACACAAGGAGGTGAAGAAGAAGAAGATGGAGATGGAGCAAGAGCACTCTTCAATTGCACAAATGAGAGAATGAGTAAAAATTAGGTTTAGTTGGCTTTTATAGGAGCTCACCCCATTCACACTTGGGCGCCCATGCTTAACCAACTAATCCCTTGAATGTCCAAGTTAAAGTGCGCCTCTCATTGGCGATCACTCTTACCCTTTTCCTATTGGTCCGACAAGCCCGGTACCTGACTCTACTTAAATAAATAATACAACGTTTATAGATCATAGGGTGTCCGTGTGCCGTGAGGGTGAACATGCCCCCCTTCCTGATGTAGATTCCGTCCTCGGAAGCTATTGAGTTGAAGCTGGTTCGTCGAGGTGGAAGAGCATTTGAGATGAATGTCCTTAGCCTTCTTCAGTCACTGCAAAATCAAACAACATTGGCACAGTAATTGCATTCTCTTAAAAAGCATATGCAGTTTTAGGTAGAAAAATTGATTGGTAAAAGAATTTCAAACAATTTGTTAGCAATGAACATTAAATTGCAATGTAATCAAATGCATAAACAGATGTAAAGGTAGAAAATTAAACAAGTCTGGGGTCGCTAATTTGATGATCGAAAAGCACTAGAGATCGAATATTAATACCATGGGTAAGCTTCTTAATTTTCTGTGGTCAATTAAGTTGTTTAATCGCGAGAGCCAAGTATTCATGTTCGAGGGCTGACTAGAGGCTATATCTAGAAAACCTTGTAGTTAAGCTACCATAAAAGGAATTTCTCATGAAATCATCGCCTGACTGATTACTTTTTCTTTGACCCCCCAAAGTCTTTTCACATTGATTCAATTATGATGTGTGTGCTTATTTTGTATGCCTTGGGTTTTTTGCTTCTCAAGGAAAAGCGCCCACACTGGGAACCTCTAGGGCTCTAGTACCATAGGCAATACATGTGAGTGAAGTACCAATTCAAGCCAGGATTTCTCTTCCAGCTTAAAATTTTACATTGTGGCACTTTGATTTTTTGTTTGTTCATTTTCAGCATTTAAATTTTGTAACTTTGGGAGGTCATATAACACTGTTACATTCCCCAGGCTCATCACATTAGTAAACTCCCTTTATAATACTTAAGCTAAAGGTCACTAGTGTTAAGCCCACTAGAAAGCCCTAGTACATTTCATACAATGCTGCCTAAATCGGATTAAGAACCTAAGTAACCATTGCTTATTAGGAAGGCATTCCCCATGGTATTAAGAGAAGATTTCTAATACCTAGCTTGGTCAAACTAGCTTAGTCGGACTGCTTCATTTTTACACCTAAACAAGTGATTATGACAAAACATTACATTGAATTAAATGTTTGATACTAAGCAAATGCGCTAAATATTATGCTACCAATCACAATCAAAGCAGACAATCATAGATGCAAAAAGATAAGGGCAATGCTAATGGACAAGAAACACCTGTTTGGGTCGATGGTCGCGCTTGATTTGAAGTGTGAACGAGAGAAAGATTCCATGAAGGTCCAAATCCTAACCACAGCAACACGTTCAAGTACACACTAGGAAACAAAAGGAATACCTCCAGGAGGCACATTAGTGGGAAAAGAGAACTTCGCTAATGACTCAACTCTAAAACAGAAACACTGCTATCGTACTAATCTTACTTACCCTCCATCACTCAAGTGATGAGGATCAAAGGTGTTTTATGGCATAGGTTTCTGTTTCAGTGTACCAGATGTGACATGTGTAGGTCTGAGTCAATGTTTTGACTTTTAATGTGCATACTCGTTTGCTAATTGCTCTCTGGCTCTTTATTTTTATTTTATTTTATTTTTTTTGTTTGTGAGTATAAAGCTTTATATGTACATTCCCTAAGATCGGAGATTAAGAGGTCAGGGAAAAAGGTTGAGAGGGAAACAAGTGAATGATGACTGTCAGCAAACACTCCCCCCTTCCTTGGGTGGATCATACCGTTTGAAATGAGCTTGTCACCCTTTGAAACCAATTGTTCCAGTTGGTAATAGGTGAGGATTTTTGCCAGTAGTTTTCTATTACCCTAGGTGCCTCGTCAAGTTGCAAGGGTGGTAAGGTACTCTCCCAGGATCGAACTTGAAGTGGTTCATCAGGTGATTCTTGAACACTAGGAGGTGTGGATTCTTTTGTAGCTTCATGGAGGTCCACTACTATGGATGGTTGTGCAGAAGCTTTTACCTCTATGGATGTATTACATGAGGAGCTAGAAGCTTCATGGGACTCCCCCCTTCCTGAGCTAGGTGGAACAATTCGTTCTTTCTTTGGTACCCAAACTAGCTCTGGACTAGGTGTGTAGCATTCTGTGATTTTTTTCTTTCCACGATCATTGATTCGTTTTGGAACTACGGGATTGGGCTCACTTGGGTCAGGTGATAGGTAAGAGCACAATCTACGTTTTGGCACCCAGATTTGATCATTTCCTTGATAGTAGCCTTGGGCTTCCAATAGTCGTTTAGGGATCCATCGCAACATTTTCTTACTTTTCTTGGAGCGAGTGGTACGTTTCTTACAAGGCTTCTGTTTTTTAGCACTAGATATGGTCACTAAAGAAGCTTTAGGGACCCACTTGTATGTTTTCTTCGTTACATTAGGATGAGTCTTGTCGGAAGCGATATGCATTGCTTGTAGCATATTTAAGGGTACAGGCATTTCATCCCCCTCAGGTGTTACCCAGGTCGTCCCCCTATTTCCCCAAGTGTCTATGGTTGATGCTAGGTGGACCCAATCCACATTGTCTGATTCCGTCATACCCGGTAACACATCCATGTAAGGAGAATCTTGGCCAATGTCTGTATCCTTCTTACAAGTGTAACAATATTGTAGTGGGGCCGAGTGAACTGTGGTGTCAGAGCGATGATCAATAATGGTTTTACTCCCTAAGGGGTGTACCTTACCAGTCACCAAATCCACTCTAAGGACAGAGTCTTGGAATTGCAAATAGACATGATTTTTAGACCAATCATGAACCATTTGTGCTTCCCTCATGAATGGTCGTCCTAAAATCATTTCATATGACATAAGGTGTTTAGAGAAATCCATTACAATGAACGTATGTCGTACCTTGTGTCCTAGAACTTTGATCTTAAAATCCTTGAGCATCCCCATAGGTTTGGCTATGGTACCATTTGCCATCTTTACCACAATGTTAGTAACACTGAGGCGGGGTTTTCCCATGGATTCCCAACAATCTTTTGTAACGATGCTAACTCCCGCACCACCATCAAGAATTCCCTTTATAGTTAATCCCTTGGTAGTGATGGGTAGGGTCGCACTAGACTCGTCGCCTTCAAAATACTGCCCTAATTCGTTAATGGGTACCTCGATCACAGACTCGTGTCCATCTAAGTCAAGTGATTGCACATGATTTTCCTCATCAATCATAATCGAGTCAGGCCTATTTGGTTGCGCAAACTGCGGTAATCCCGTTCGTAGCTCTCCGTTAAGGAATGCTCGAAGTGCAAGGAATAACTCAGGATCTCCATACAGCTTTGCTATGATCGTGGTTCGGACCTCAGAAGACATGAAGTCCACTAGTTTGGCAACATTCATTGGCGTTTTGCAAGGTGTAGGTCCTTGACTAGGAACTGGTGAGGATGGAATCTCATATTCCTCAATGGGATCAGGTATTCCTTCGTTAAACATCCTTTCCAACAAGAAAGGTGTATGCTCACTTTCTGATGTCCCGTCCTCACTCCCTTCTTGGATGATACTAGATATGGCTAACGGTCTATGGTTCCTGTGGGGTGGATGAACTTGCGTGGGAAACACTGTGTCATGAATTTTGATATGCATGGGTTCTGGTTCTAGTTTCCTTTGAGTCTCCTCCACTAAACCTCTTAGATGTTTCACCTGCTTAATCTCGTCTACAGGGTTTGGGTACGTCCCAATCTTCTTTTTACGATTCTTCCCTTTTTGCCCCTGCGGTTTATCTTGGGGGTCTTGGATTGGATTTGGAAACACTTGTGGTGTTTTCAGAGGCTCTTTATGATTTTCTCTTATTCGGTTTTCATTTGGTTCCATGTTACGGTTTTCTTTGTCGGTCTTTCCCTTTGTGGTATTGGTTCTAGTCTCCATTGTCTCGACTGAATCTGAATCATCCTCGAGGTCATTCATATACACGGGGTCATCTCCTGTTCCTATGTTTGTTTTGGAACTTGGCTTTGAATTTTCCGTATTCTGCAACTTCTTCCTTCGTGTCTTCTTTTTCTTTGCTTGGATAATTGACGCGGTATCTCTCTCTTCGAGGATATGTCCTGGCCCTTGAAGCATGGACCGTGTAATCGCATAAGCGGGTGCGACGGGTGGTATTGGTGATGTCACACTAGCAATTTCGACCAAATTCAGGGGTGTGATTTTAGGCGCATTTGGGTTATAGGGGCATTGGGCAATCAAGTGATCTATGCCACAACGATTACATGTGAGTATTGGCATTGCAGACGTGCTCCCTTGATTCATTTGCATCTGTGCAACATTCTTTTGCAGCCTAATAGGGCACTCCGCTGCTCGATGTGGTCCACCACACTCGTAGCATTGAAGAGGTGGCCTCCTAGCCTGGGTGTTGATATTTTGACCTCTGGATGCGAGAGCAGCAGCTTGATAAACCGGCTTGACTTGTCCCCAACAATCTTCCATGTAGTATATAGGACATTCTTCCAATGTATCAAGTCCGTAGGCAATACGAGTGTCTATTTCCTCCTCACAACCATCTGCATAAGCATTAGATGGCTCGCAACCCACTTGGTTCATAGGGGCGACTCTTGGATGCGGGGGCTGCGGTCCTAGCACAGGAGGTGGTAGCGGTGTAGCTTGTACAACATTTTGAGATCTAGGGACCATGTGTTGTGGTAGTTGCTTAACAGGTGGAGCAGGCATCAATACAGGAGCTCGAGGTGCATCCGTCCAGGCTACAGGTGGTCTATTTGCCATCATACGTTTGATCATTAAACAATCCTTAGCTTGGTGACCATACCTACCACATGCGTTGCAAGTTCCATTAAATTTTACTCTAAACGTAGGGCACTCACTAGTGCTATGTGGACCTAAGCAAATGGAACACCATTGTTGCTCCCTTCTTGGATACATGTGACTATTTTGAGGGGGTCGATTATCCTTAAGAGACTCTTGGATTGCCTTGGTGAGGTCTGTCAAGAATGTCTCAAATACCTTTGGCTCATTGGCAATGGGCTTTGCAGTCATGGGTTCATACTCAATGGCTTGTGAGCTAGTGGATCTCGTGTCAGTAGACACCCTCATGCCTGCTATCATCAAGTTGTCCTCTAATTGGATTGCATTGGCAGTGACATCTTCCCAGGTTGTGATACCTCTAATCACTAGTCCATTATAGATTCCTTCATTCCTCAACCCTCGAATGAATCGATCAAGCAGTTGGTTATTGTTGAAGCGCTCATTTATAGGGCAACGAGAGTTTAAGTGCTTTAGACGACTAATGAAGTCCCTTACTGACTCTCCTTCCTTACGTTCGGCCTTCTGTAGCTGAGATGCTACACCCCAAAGCACACCTTCTTGTATGTACTCCTTTAGAAACAACCTTCGAAGGGTAGGGTAGATTGTTTTCTCGTCCACCCTTAGGGTTCTATACCAATCTCCAGCCTTCCCACTTAATGTCAAGCTTAAGGCATTGCACTTATGTAGTTCGTTGCGTTCCCCTAAGGAATCACATACTTGTTCAAACACTTCAATGTGTTTCCTAGCATCTTCGTCCCCATTGAATTTTTGCGTGAGTTTGGCAATTTGTACTGCCTTACTTCTAGGCTCTCTATCAGATGCGTGACGCATATTTTCTGCAATAGATCGACCTATGGTTTGAGCAAACGCTGCCAAGTCACCTATGTGAGGAGGCAGGGCCGGTGGAGGTACTCTTGGAATCATATGTGGGAGAGGGACGGGTACCGGTCTTGGCATATGTGTGGATGATGCAGGATATGGAACATAACCGGGCATAGGTCCACTCGGATAAGAGCTAGGGAGCGGCACTCGAGGAGCATAAGCAAGTGGTACTATTGGAGGTGTGGGGGCCATGTGTGCATAAGGGGCTAGAGGCACATATGGTCGAGGCCCCATATTAGGTACTACGACACTAGGTAGTGGCACTGCGCTAACCGTAGATGTCATCGGTACATTCTCTGTTAGGCTTATCCCTGGAGTGAGCACTATGTTTTCCTTAATAGAGGGTTGAGCCAAGTTAGGGAAGCTAAAGTTTTCGCTCGGAGGCTCAGATTGCATAGAGACCCTAGGTGAAATGACGTAAGATGGGTCCATGGGGCTCATTAGAGGAGTCTCCATTTGTGATAGAGTAGGCTGTTGAGCCTTGCTCGTATCCAGAAATCTCATGGGGCCAGTTGAGAGTATATTTATCCCTCGGTTTTGCCTTTCTGATTGAATAATGCCATGGATAACATTACAGATCATTTTCTGTTGATCTTCGATGCTCGTGGCACTAGAGGTGGATTGTACAATCTCTATCCATCCTACATGGTAGGCGTGGCCAGAGTGTAGATCCGTCAACACCTCAATGTGGAGGTCGTATGTCCAATGGTCATTAATGAACAATCCTTCTAGAGTCGACGTGTTAACGGTTTCTTGTGAGGTAGAAGCAATGTTGCTCCCCGTGGTTTTACTTGTCACCAACGGTACTCTAGAGGGAACTTCTGAAGGAGGCAGCTCAACAGGGCCTTCTTGGTAAGAAGTTGGTAGGATATCCACATGGACACTCTTTGGGGGTGTGGGGTCCACGTGCGATGTGAAAGGAGATTCCACTTCCCCACCCCCTTCGTGTGCTTCATTTGCATCAGGTTCCGAGCGAGTAGCTCTACCTAATGTTTCCATGAAACGGCTAAACATACTAGTACTAGGCTGTGGAGCTTCGGGAGGTGCATGGCCTTCTCTCTCAGTGTTTTGGGTAGGGTATGCTTCCATGATTTCTGAGTCGGAGGAGGAATCACTAGCGGCTATTTTAGGGTCTTGGGTGGTGCTACCTTGTGTCCCCGCTGAGGGTCTAGAGCTTATCGTGGATGGGTAATGGGTGTCCGTATGAACAGAGGCACTCTCAATATGCTCGTGTTCTAGCACCCGCCCAGAGCGTAAGTGCATGTGCTTCTGATACCCTAAGGTGTCAAAAAGCTTCTCTAGGAGGCCTTGTGACTAGTTTTTAGCGTGTTTTTTGTTTGTTTTTTTGCTAGATTTTTTTGGGTGTGTCGTGGAATGGGCCGTGTGATAGCTCGAAACGAGTGTATCGATCAGAGGGTCGTGCCGTGCTTTACAGCCCTCCGTTTGGTCACTCTATGGCCTCGGAATCCCTAAAACTATCAATTTCCAGTAGGGAACTAGGCCCAAACTAGAAAGTCTAAGGGTGCAAGTGGGAAGAGAAAGGAGGAGAGTGGAGGACTTGTCCCACATGCTCTCATTCTCTCTTGAGGGAGTAGGGTATATATATAAGAGTGAGTCTAGTATATATCATAAGACTAAGGACCGAGGCTTGGGCTTGGGCTTGGGCTTGGGAAAATGATCCCGATCCCGATCTATCTTTTATACAAACCAACCCGTCCGTTTTAAGAGTCACGTTTTTTATTTTCGAAAAATTTCGCCGCCCGCTCACTCGCGTTTTTAATTTCCGATTTATTTTTTATTTATGGCTCCAAGCACACAACAAGCCTAAACTAGCAAGCTCAAGAAAACAAAGGGTGTGTCACTCACCGCTCTACGCTCGCCTTCGTGGTGGATTCCTCGCCGCGATGAAGAAGAAGCCGCAGTCGTGCCGCGCTCAACCGCTTCGCCGCCATCGTGCCTTCGTAATGCTCGATCGCACACACACTCTCCCTCTCTCTCTCTCTCTCTCACACACACACACACAAGGAGGTGAAGAAGAAGAAGATGGAGATGGAGCAAGAGCACTCTTCAATTGCACAAATGAGAGAATGAGTAAAAATTAGGTTTAGTTGGCTTTTATAGGAGCTCACCCCATTCACACTTGGGCGCCCATGCTTAACCAACTAATCCCTTGAATGTCCAAGTTAAAGTGCGCCTCTCATTGGCGATCACTCTTACCCTTTTCCTATTGGTCCGACAAGCTCGGTACCTGACTCTACTTATATAAATAATACAACGTTTATAGATCATAGGGTGTCCGTGTGCCGTGAGGGTTAACAAAGAAGCAAGGGTAGCCTTGAGCGAAGTGTCCCCCTTTCCCCTTTGAGAGAGAGGGCTAGATAAATGCTAAAGCAATTAATTAAATCTCCTAAATTATTATTGGACCCCTTGGGTGGCCAACCAATAGGCTTCAAGCACACCATGAGGGCAACATGAGGAGGAACTTGACAAGTGTCCCTTTTGCTTTCTTTGTACCATGCATGCCTTGTGTGAGTGTGTGGGTGTTCTCTCTCATCCCCCCCCATGTAGGGCTCGCACCCTCCTTGTAGGGATTGAATCTTTGACTTTTTGACACCTCAAGCCCCTCATGCATAGGCCCAGTTCCCACCACAAGCTTGGCTCATAAGCACTTTAAGCTTGGGCTGGGTTCTCACCTCAAGTGCAACCCTAGCATCTCAAGCATGTCAAGCACCTCAAGCATCTCAATAATTAAGCACCTCAATCATCAAGCACCTCAAGCACCTTAGTCATCAAGCATGACAAGCAGGACAAGCTGGGTCGGGTTCCCGCGCCTCAAGCTCAGCCCTAGCTTACCTAAGGTTAAAGGCCTTTTACACACATTATTGGAGGTCTTCAATGAAGCTAACCCTAAGGTCTTATGGTCCATTTGTTAGCCTTGCTCTTTGATAGAACATCTCTCATTTGGGCCCCTTTACCATTGGCCCCGTGTTGAGATAGATCTATAAGCACATGTCTATATCTTAACACTTGTTCCCGTTTATTCTCCCACATTAAGTGATCAATTTAATATGAGAAAATCATTTGGGTTGGTTAGATATTAGATATTAGATTTTATGACAAGGTTTTGTAGATTTTCCTGATTATGATGCACATCAAGTCTGGAGATCCTGTGAAGATCTTAAAGGTGCCCTTCAGGGTTTTCACCATATAAGAGACACATATTGTCTCCATTTCCGTGGGTGTAGGCATAGACAAGTAGTTAATCCATTTTGGATGAGCCTTCATGATTCTAAAATGATTTGCCCAAGTGCGAACACGAGGGACTGGGCAAAATAGGAGGTAATCTCTGATGATCTTTGGGGCCTCCACCAAGTATTTCATAAATCCTAGGTACTTTAGGAGCAAGGCTTTCTCCATCTTGGTTGTGAGTCCACCACTCTACTTGCAGCCTTTGTATTCATGACATCTCCTTCATAGATTGGCTCTGTGGCTTCTACTTTGACTCTTTTCCTAATTAGTATTATTTTATACTTTAGGAGAGGATATGGGAGTGTGGGTTGCATCCATTCCTCCCTAAGTACATTTGCGGCCAACCCTTGGACTCCTATAGAATGGAACATTCTTGATTCCCATCCAAGGCTGCCTTGTGGTCTTTTGCTGTTGTCTTCTCTATCAGAAGCTAGAGGCGCATCTCCTTCTTTGCAGGTTGTGTTTGTTCTACCACTGTCTCCTCCTGTTCTTCCTTGTGTTGTATGTCTTCGGCACCTTTAGGAATTTCCATGGGCTCATCTCTAGCATTTGTCCCTGTTTCATTGGGCCCTGGTTTTTATTCCTGTGTCCTTAAAACTTCTATTTCCTGTCGCAAGTCCGTGATCTGTCTTTACGCCAATGTGTCTCATTGAGTAGATTCCTTTTCCATCTTAACCATTTCTTCTTGCAGTGTTTCCAAATTCTTTTGAAGTTCTTCACGTTCTTTCTGGAGAACTTGGTGTTCGGATCTCATTCTTTCTTTGTCAGCTAGAGATCCTTCTGCCATATGCATTCGTTGTCTTTTCTCTAGTCGCAATTCCTTCTATAGGGTGGTGATTTGTGCTTCCAAGGCTTGTATAAATTGGGCATCTACCCCTGCACTTACCCGCACTGCCCTTGGTGTAGCCCTTAGTCTTTTGATTTTCAGGTCTTGGAGCTCTAATTTTTCCTTCAGCTCTAGGACTTTGTCTTTTGCCGTCCAAGAACTGATCTTTTTGCTCTTGGAGAGTCTTGATAAGTCTCAAGGCTTCAGTCATCTCTATCGTGAGAGTGTCTCTTTTGCTCTCAGATTCCCTTAGGGTTGCAGTAAGATTGTCAAGCTCCTTCTCTGCTTCTTTGGCCTTCATGTGGGTATCTTGTACCAGATTTAGAGGTTCTCATGTTCCATTTGCATGTTGTCATCCCTGGTATGCAACATGTTGTTCTCTTCAACAATGGTAAGAGACCGCGTCCTGACTCTGTCTAGTATTTGATAGGTGGCTCTTATGTCATCTTCAGTTGGCTGCTACCAGGTTTCTAGCTGTGGGTCTATAGATTGGACTAACCAATGGAACCTGATAACCCGTACTGATCATTACTCTTGCAGGTGGTGCTCGGTAGGGGTTAGCCAAAGGTCTCCATTGTTGAGGCACTGGAGGGACTTGAACCATCCCTGGCACTCCGGGCTGTGGTGAGTATCTTTCTGGAGCTCTTTGTTGAGACTCTTGGTCTACCTTTCTCTTTTTCACTTCATCATCTCTTTCCTTGTCCCTGGGGATCTCTTGTCTCTCCCTCTCTTCCCTTGCAACCCATGGTGGGTTAGGAGTACCGTTAACCACTATTAAAGCCTCTGCCATTGTATATCCCGCTTGAATGAGATCTTCATAAGTATTCCTTTCATCTTTTTCCTGATCTTCGTGTGCAAATGTGGCCTCTTTTGTTGCTTTTGGTGATGATTGGGGTTCAGGTGTAGATGGTTTTGGACTTAGACGAGGTGTGGGAGAACTTGGTGTTTCCTCTTTTGTTTGCTCTTCCTCTTGATCCTTCTTCACCGGTGTTTTCGACGTTTCCTTCAACTTCTTTTTGATATCTTGCACTTCTTCCATCGTGAAAGGCTCTAAGTTTTGCTGATCAATTACCCTTTTCGTCTCTTCATATGCCCGGATGTAATGGTCGAACTATTCCTCTAATGGTTTAGAGGAGATTCCTCCAACTTTGGTCAGGTCTGGTACCCAGTATTTCTCAAAATATCCTTTTAATGCTCTTTTTGCTTTGAACTGATCTATCACTCTTTCAATCCAAGTAGCTTTTTGACTGTGTGTTTCCTTGGGTCTGGATTCCTTGGCCATTTCTGCTTCTCCTTTCTTCCTTGGTGGCTCCACAGGCACGTCTTTAGGCACAGTTTCCAACTTCCTTCTTAGCCTTATGGTGATGGGTGGAGCTGTTGCTTTCACTGGCTCATCTTTGATATTTTGAACCACTCATTCTGTGTTGGTGGCTCTGGCCAATGTCCTATAGCTCTGATTGCCTCATAAGAAATCTTTGTCAAGGTTTCCCCTCCTCCAATGTACTTGGGCTTTTCCATGCCCATGCCAACCACTTGCTCATGCAGGTATTGGGCGTAGTTCACTTGTTTGGATATGCTGCTTTTCAAATCCCAGGTTATAGTTGTTGCCATTGCATGGGGAGGAGTTGTGTATTTCTATGGCCTCTTGCTACAAATGTGGAAGTATTGGTTGTAGAGTTTGCATATCTTTGCAGCCCTTGGGTCCACTAGGTCTTTGAATGTCTGATTAAACTTCTTTTGTGCGTAGACCTTTACCTCGTCTCTTCTTTCTCGAACTTAGCTTCCCCTATTGTGGAGCCCAAGTGCATCTGCTATGGTTTGAGGTGTGATCAAAGTTTCTGTCTTCTGGCCATCCAAAGCTGTTATCACTGCCTTGCTATCTTTTTAAAGAGAGCTGACTAGCTCATATCCTCTCTAAACATCCACACTTGCTGGTGGAGCCGTGTAGAAGTTATGGAGGTCCGCTCTTTCTATCTGGTGGAGGATTTCTTCTCTGTTTGCCATTTCTAACATCTCCTGTGGATTCATTGGGATATCCACTGTGTTGCCTTGTGGGTCTCTAAAAGTGTTGCAACTCCTTCCTTTTCTAATCTGGCCTCATCTACCCAGCCCTTGGCTGGCTTGAGTGTCTCCTCCGGCAGTGTATAGAGTTCACTGGTCACAATAATGTCTTTTATAGGCATCCTCACCTTCTTTGCTGGTGATTTACTGGACACCAGAGATCTTGCAGACACTTCAAAGGATTAAGTTAGCTAATCTTGCATTTTCTTAGTTTCTATCTGTCCAAATGACTCTTAAATTGAAAAACAACCTAACTAGGGCCTAAGGGTACAATGCATATAATGATGATTGTTGTTGGGTGCAGAATGATGCTGTGAGACATTATACACGTATAATATCTAACTGCTCAAAACAGAGTGATATGTCACATAAACACAACATTCATCATGTACTTTATGAATACATGTCTGGATTTCAATTTGGATGTTGTTTGGACAAGTTGTGACCACTAGAACTCCCTGCAAGCTTGAAACTGGATTTTGGCCTGGTTTTGAGTATATGAGGCTTAATTGGGATGAAATTGGGTAGATGCATTCATAATCCTGTTGTGGAGGCTTAGATTGGTCAAAGTTAACCTCCAGGTAGATCTTCAAAGCATTGAGACTTTATACGCATATGAAGTCTAGTATGTCACAAATGACTCAAACTTTCAGTGTAGTCATTAGCATGTGATACCCATCTGTGACAATAGAATTGGATTTTGGATTCTCCTCCTGATCCTGGAGCCAATTTTCACTTATGCAGCTTGGGATTTTGATATTGGGGTTAAGATGGGTAAATGGCTACATAATTTGATGGGACTTGAGCTTTGGGTTAATATTGTTGGGATAAAAGCCTTGGAGTTGAGAGTTTTGCCCTAGTCTGTCATTTAATCATTGGGAGACTTCACACCCGTATGAAGTCTTTATTGAGTTTTATGGCTTAAGCTTCTTCTATTGCTTCCTTTGGTGGTTGGGACTCCCCTTATCAACTCCAATTCTCATTTGGATGTGGGCTAATTGGATGGGTCTAGAATACTCCATAGGAGGAACTTTCTGCTTTTGTGCTTCAAATGGTCATTATCTAGCCCAAATTTGTCCAAATTGAAGATATGCATTGTATACAACATGGTGCACAAGCCAGTGCTGAGAATTTCTTGGTTTGGTTTCTACATAATAGTTTAGACTCTACACGCGTATAAAGACTCCTGATGCAAAATAATTAGAAATTCCATAGGCTGGTGCTGTATGGCTTGTGTAAAGTGTCCATGAATTCTAATATGAATTTGAGCTTGTGAATTGTGTTAAAAGGCTTCAAAAGATGTCATTAAACATGTTTAGCTTTTTTGAATGAATGAAGGTCATATCACCTCCAATTGTGATTGATGTGTGTTAGAGGGCTCATGATATGATGTGTTCCAAGAGCTAAAGGCTTTAAATCCCAGCTAGCCTGCCATATCAAGACTGATAGACTTTATACGTTTATAAAATATTCTTTAGAATTCTTGACCCAGAATTGTTGCAGACATAGTCCATGATGTTTATAAGGCTTTGATAGGTGCACACATGAAATTGGGTAAGTTTTTTATAGCTTAAGGCCATAAATCAGGTCATGATACTTTGTTTTTTTTTTTGAAAATGAAGTGAGTAATGACCAATATATTCCCAATTTGGTCCAAATTCGGTGGTAGAGGCTTGGTGTGATATGCTTTACAAGTTTGGATGATCAGTTTTTTAGCATCACTCTTTTATTACAGAGTTAGACTTTATACGCGTATGAAGTCTATTTTTACAGAATGCATTATTGAGCACAGTCATATCATATTTGGGCTAGGTTTATGCTGTGAACAAAATTTCACATGATTTGGAGCCATTTTGATAAGTCTAAGGCCAAATATTCGAATTAGGCTGAGACTTTGCGTGGTGATATTGGTCCTACAAAGTCTATTCCCCACTTGGCAAAGGCTCTGGCTCCCATCGTTGGACATAAGGGCATCTCATCCCGTTTTATTGGTATGTTTGTTCGTTGACATGACTTACATCGTTTTGTATACTTGTTTACGTTTATATGTAATGTTGACCACCATATTCCCGATGTTAATACAATTTTTGTTGTCTTTTCCCCTGAGAAATGGCCCCCACTAATCCCTCCATGTGCTTGTTCCACGATTGGAACGTACATGTTCTCCGTTGCACACAGCCTAAGCTGGTTATCCTTTCCCCTTTTATAAAGTTGATTTTCAATAAGAGTGAAATTGCTAGCTTCTATTTCTATCATTCTCTGTCGTGCATTGGTGATATTTTCAGGAAACGTCTTTTTGTCCAAATAGTCAACAATGTAATGACTCCATTCTGGCGTAAGTGTTATCTGAAACAATGTGGCATTTTCAATGGGTGGACAATGCGCATAGTCGGCCAATACATTCCCAATTGTCGCAGTCGTTTTTGGGAAGTTTTTATGGCTGAACAATGAAACGTTAACGCCTAAATATGCGCTTCCAACAAATATGTTTCATATTCCTCAAGGTTTATGCACACTTTTAGAATGTCGTCAGAGCCTAAATTATATAATTGTCCCCCAACCAAATGAAAGTTCTTAGCTTGGCAAATTGTTCTTCATTTAAGTTCTAGGTCCGTCTTATCAAATTCCCCACCATGTGATAGTAGCTTGACGATCTCTTGGGACCACTTAGGTACCATTTCTATATTGAAGAGATATTCCAATCTGGTAGATCATCATCCATTCCCTCTAGATCGTCTCCATTAGGTAATCGAGAGAGGTGGTCTACTCGAAGATGTGTCTTCCCCTTCTTAACCACTACAGTAAAGTCAAAATCCAACAATATGATGAACTATCTTACGATTCGTCCAGTATTGCATGGTTTGTTGACAAGGTATAAAAGGGCTTGATGGTCTGTGAAAAACACAAATTTATTTGCGAGGAGGTAATGCCGCAATTTCTTTACGGCATAGATCATTCCAAGCCCCTCTCTCTCAGTGGTTGTATAATTCCTTTTGACATTATTTAGTTGTCAACTAGAATAGCTGACTGGAAAATCCATAGTGCCCTCTCTTGGTTGAGCCAGAATACATCCGATAGCAAATGCAGATGCATCTATATGGACATGAAATATTTTTTTCCAATCAGGTGCTCATAGCACTGGAACTGATACAAGGGTATCTTTTAATTTCTTAAAAGATTCCTCGCACATATCTGTCCATTCAAAGATCACGATAAGTCTATACAGTGGTTGTGCAATAATTGCATACATGTGTATGAACCTCCTGTAATAACCACAATGTCCCATGAAGCATTGTACTTGATTTGCATTGATCGGCTTAGGCATTTCGATAATCACCTTAATCTTATCCAAATTTGTGGAAATGCCATGTTTCGAGACAATATGCCCCAAGATTCGTCCTTGTCGTACCATGAAAATGCATTTTTTTTATACGCTTAGCAAAGGTATCATTGTATGTGAAGGCCATTGTCTACTTGGTTTCGCATGAGGTTTTAATGGGATAGTATGCTGACATATTGTCGGATCCACTCCCTTTAAGTCCTTGTAAGACCATGCAAACACATCCTTATATTCCTGAAGAAGGCTGAGAAGTTCCTCTTCCTCGCCTCGGCTCAGGTCTGTTGCTATATATACAGGTTGCGGTGTCTCTCCAGGTTGTGCTAGGTCTACTTTCTTTGCATCTTCTGCCCATCATAAGACTCTTTCTCCTGTCGCTCTCTTATGGGCTATGTAAGCACTATCTTTTGATCTTGAATTGTGAACTTTCTGTAATGGGATGGTACACTCATGTTGTTTTCACTATTGTCTTTTTCATCCTCTCTGTTGTCCGTTTCAGTTGTCCATACTTTCCTCAAAGTCTTCTTGAGCTCTTGGTACCACTTCTTACGTTCAAGTTTCGTCAATTTTGGTTCTTCTAATTTCGATTCTGTTTCCATTCTTTTGGATTTAGTTTCTGCCTTCAGTCTCTGAGTTCGTTTTTTTACATCCCTAGGACTGTCTTTTGTCCTAAGATCTCGATCTTGGGAGAACTGAGCTAATATTTTGTTTTTATGCAGTCTTTTGTCTTTACCAGAGATAAGAATTCCATTCTATTTTTATATTCGGCATTGGGTTACCTCTGGCCTTGTGAGCTTCCCTCCGTTTTTTGTAATGTGCTTGACGTCTATGTTTCTTATTTGGAAAATCGTAAAACCTTACATCAGGTATCGTTTCCTCTAGCTCACTAGGGTTGTCAGAACATTCATTATCTGCATCATCATATGGTTCAAGATGATCTGTAGAATCGTGGAATAGCTCTCCATTCATTTTTTGCTTATGTTCGATTTTTCTTGATCGATCTAAGATTTGGTATTCATCTTCTTCTATTAACACAACCATGTAATATGGAACTACATCATACCCATCCTTGTCACAAAACTCAGTTGTTGGTCCCTCCGTAATAGCACACACATCTAAGGTTGCTAGGATATGTGTCCATTCTAAAGATTCTAAGGACTCTTCTGGAAAAGGTTTTGGAATGTATTTTGTATCCTCGATCACTCTGTCTAGAATACATTCTTCTCGTTTTTGGCTTCCACATTGGATGCCCCACATTCACAACTCCTTTGGTTTACCTAACCAGTTGGGAAGTTCTGACCCTACTATCATGGCAGAATCAAATTCTTCTACTGTGGTTCTATCGACATCTTTGTAGCTATGGTCTTTAAGGTTTATTCTTGTAGTAATTTCCATGTGTCTAAGGTATATGTGATTGTAGCCTCAATCTTGGACCATCCTTAATTGTCTCATGAAGGGTCGTCCAAGTATTATGTCATAGTTATTTTTCTTGCCAAAATCCACTATAGTAAATGTATGCTCGTACTCGATCCGCAAGACTTAACAACTATTTTCTCCAAATGTCCTATGGGTCTCTCCATATAACCGTCAGCCAGTTGTAGCTTCATTCTGGTGGTTTTCAAAGCTGGTTTTTCCCATTTATTCCATACATCCTTTGTCGCGATGGCCACACCCACTCCATTGTCAAGAATGGCCATGGTGGTAACACCTTCTAATTCAACAGGGAGCGTGGTATTGCCATCTTTCCCTTCGCAGTATTCTCCTACCTTGTTTAAAGGCACTGGTTGCATGTTTACTTGGGGTTTTTTTAATTCCTTCAAGAGCATTCATGAATTTGGATCCCTTATTGCAAATTTTTTGAGACATTTTCCTACCGTATTCCACATATTAGGTATTAATCTGAGAAGCTGTGCTAGAGTAATGGTACAAGTTACTGGAGTCAATAAGAGTGTTATCAACCCCTGGAAGTCCATACCCTTCCTTGAAGCGAGTTGCTGTGATGGTACAACTTTCACATCTGACTTTGCTTCATACTCTCCCATATATGATGGTAACATTTTCAGAGATACAAGTTGGCTATCCCAAGATTTCATAGATCCCTTGTCTCCCCTATAAGAGTGCATATCTAGATCTGCTTGAGGTCCTGCCTCAAATTCTTCAATAGGAGGAAGGAAATCATCATCTCCCATACTGGTTTTGTTAATGCTTTGTCTTAGTTCATTAGCTTCATTGGCTTCCCTTATCTGTCTCCAAAGATCATTTAAGCCCTCGTCGCTTTTATACAATTCCGGTGTGATAGGTTGAAACCTTCTGATGTTGAGTCTATTGTGTTCAGCACTATCCCAGGTCTTTCTATTAATTGATTAGGTTTTTATTCAATTTTTGGACTAACAATTAGTTGTTTTGATCCATGTGTTGGAGGTTCCTCGGTATCGATACTGGAAGTTTTACCTCCTCTATCTGTTTCCTTGCATTGGGTTCTAGTAAGGTTTTTGCAGTTTGGATCATCTTTTGACACATTTCCAGTCTCTGTTTTTCCAACTCAGCATAGGGATATGTCATCCATTTTTGTTCTTGAGTTTGGTCGATTTTAAGCCTTGAGTCGTATGCTTTCAAGAGTGCATCTAAATGTTCGTTTACTTTTTCCACTAGCACAAATCCGCATGATCTCGCACTTTTGGATTTTGTTTTCTTCTCAAGCTCAATACCTGTTGGTGCTTCTGGTTTTTGAAGTGCTCGTCTTTCAAGTTTATCTAGTCTCTCTTTTGTTCGTTGTATTTCCTCTGTTATGACATTTTGTTCTCTTACTTTCCTCTCTTCTACACGTGCTTTTCTAGATTTCCATGTGTTATGTTGACTTTCCGTTCAATGCTAGGTGTTTTACATACTGGTTCTTCATTTTCAAGTCCCCCTTTTTCTTTTTGAGCTTGAGCTTGTGTGATGACCTGTATAAGTATTACTGTTTCATTCTCGGAACCATTGCTTGAAGGGATAGCCTCCAAAATGTTTATAGTTGCTTTTACTGCTTTGTTTGGATCTTTTGAGCAATTGGCAATCAAATGAGTGATGCCGATCAGAACATTAAGCATTGACTCATATAATTTTCAAATGAGGACAATCTTTCATAAGATGGTCGCCCCCACATTTATAGCAAGGTCCCAACGGTTGTCGTGGAGCTCCTTGGGCACCCGTCTATTGGTAAACTGGTCTTGGTCCATTGAAAACTCCATTGGAACAGCAATGTTCTTTCGTCCAAACTATATCTACTTTCTCCTCCAGCCTGTGCCGTTGTTGGTGGTCCAACATTGCCGATCATACTCCATAGTTCCGGTGTTCTCGGCTCTTTTGGTGGGTAGTATGTTGGGCAGGCCATTGTTCCACTCGGCTCTTCATAGTAAACAGGGACAGGTTCTATGGCTTGTTCCTCTGGTTCTTCCACAACGGGCGTGTATCTCACATCTATCAGTCTTTTCCCTGGGAGTTGTGGTTGTTGCCCTAAAATTGGTTGTGGTCGCTCGATTCCAGCTGGTCTTGGAAAATTCCCCGTAGTATATCTAGGTACAGGTGGCACTTGAGGTGGTGCTACTTGCGGTTGGGAAACATACTGTCGTTCTCTCACATACCCTTTATTATAGTAGCATTCCTCAGTAACATGACTTGTCCATTTTTGTTTATGGCGCACCACTTTAATGGTTTTGCTTGTGGCTTGGAAAATGGGCTAAATCTCTTTAGCACTTCCTCTATTAGTCGCTCTTGATTTACTCCTGGTTCATTTCATTGTACTGTCTTCCCAAACTTTGACCCACTTTGTTGAGATGATGAATCATCATCTTTGTCTCTTAGATCTCCAACTCTGTAGATCTCACAGTTATCTCAAGGAACAAAGCCTCTTTAGTTAACTCACTTAGAGTGGGGATTTTCTTCATATGCAAATCTTTTTGAAGATCTTCATTTCTCAATCCTTGGATAAATATCAACATAAGTCTGGATTGAGTAAGTAGTTCTTTCGTTGGGTATAACTTTACGTATCGTTTCAGTTGTAGGCTGCCTTCCTAACAGATTCTCCCTCTTTCTTAAACTTGTGGATTTGAGAGACAGTATTGTGGGATATCCCCCTTTGAGAGAATTCCTCCACAAACTCATCAAAGACTTCTTGGATGGTCCCAAAATCTTGCCTTTCAGCAAAGTCAAACCATGTGGCGGCATCTTCCTCTAAGGTGAGACCAAATCCTGCAAATTGTGTATCAAAGTCTCTAACCTCTTCTCCTTAGATCACTCTCAAAAATGTTGCCACATGATCTCTAGGATCCCCTTCTCCTGAATACCTCTTGTGTACCCATTTCTAGACTTGAGACGGTCTAACACGTCTTTGTTCTACCAGTCAAACTGTGGAATTTCCTCGTCCCTCTCCCCTCACTGGGTCTCAATCTTTCGTCAAATGTGCCTCCCATCCCAAATCCTCTGTATGAACTTTCAACAGGTGGTTCCATTACAAACCCTCTTTCTGTCTTGATTCTCTTGATATAGGGGAATCCTGTTGTGATTCGCACCGTGGTTGGTCCCTTTGCTTTCCTTGGGATAAGAATAAGAGTAAGTGGGCATGGGTGCGACCATAGGAGTCACATATGAACTATTTGTAATAGGGACTTTGCCTCTATAGAAATCTTGTTCCCTCGTCACTGTGGGTCGCAACCATGATTGCAACGTTTCTGGATTTGTGTTGAGATATGAAGGAAAAACTGGTATTTCTACCGTTCCAGCTTGCCTGGCTGGGATTCTGGTCTCATCCTCCATTTCCTCAAAGGGATTAGTAGACTTACTAGGGGTAGGGTTTAGTCCTTGAGTGGCGGCGATTTCTATTGGAATTACCCTAGTGGCTATTAATCTTGCTACCTCTCCTTTTTCTATTGGCCTATACTCCCGTCCATATTTATCAACATATAGTATGAGACTCCCCTCACCGGATTCATATGAAAATAAGTACAGAGTCCTTTTTGTGCCCAGCTCAAAGGCATATGGTGCTAGACATCGAAAATATGTATTGATTCTCCCATTCAGGTATTCATAGATTCCTACCGCTCCTTGGCTAGTTGCAACTTTATTCACCTTCTTGTCAAACACCAAGGTGGCATTAGGAAGGTCTATTAGAGGAGGTATTTCAGTGATTTCAAAAACCATCTTCCCCTTCACCACATTATCCCCGTACTTTTTGTAGTTCTTTGGATCCTTAACTATAAGGTAATGTGTTCCCTCCTCATCACGGAATCTATCCCCATCATCATACTCTAGAAGGGCATCTACTCCTTCTACTGGTTTTCCCTCAATACATATGCTTTTTCTACCCCTTTCATCAGCATAGACCAAAGCCCCATGAGTATTTGGTCCTTCTAAGTAAAGGGTTGTAAACCTTAATGTCCAAGGACGGTTTCTAGAGGTTCTCCCTCCTTCTCCCTAGATTGGTTGGTTAACCGCAGTGTTCCGGTCCACCATAAGATAAAAGGATTGTTAAGAGGAGGTGTCGGTTCCACTACCATCTTCTATGATTGGTGCTAGTGGATCTATTCTAGCTTGGGTCACACTCTCTTCCGTAGACACTATGCTGACCTGATCTCCTTGTGATTTTTGGTCTCTTTGAAGGTTTCTTCCTAATCTCAAATACATCAATCCTTAACACACCACTAAAAATCCAAACCTTTTACCTTTAGAGTTAGCTCTGTCGTGTCTTACTCTGGCTATTTCAACTCTCCAATTGGTTGATTGATTGCCCTTCTGATTAGTCTGGACTTGTTGGACTTTGTTGTTGGCTATCTGTACAAAACTTTAGACTTTGCAAATCTTTGTCAATGGTGGTTCTTCTTTAGTAACATCCAATATTGATTAGGAAGAACATGCAAGTTTTTCCCGTCCAAAATTTCCTTTGGAAGGGTTGATCCCCCTATATGTTATTATCACTGAATGAACTAGCAAAATGTGTTATCAGAGCTAAGTGGATTACCTGGCAGGCTCAAGCTACTCAGTCTGCTCTAAAATTTGGCTATCAGACTTTATACAAGTATAAAGACTATTAATAAAAAATGGCAATATCTCTTCACCAAATATTCTCTACCATTCATGTAACTCATAGGAACTTTCAAAATGACAATTGAACCACTCTAGTGTGAGTTACAATGTGATGCAGATTGATTTTGGATCTTTTTTTGTTTTTTTGACACTTATAGACTCAAATTCTTTCCAACTTGAGTGTAATCTTGGTTGTTGGCTTCTAAGGTCCCTTAGAATGCAATGATATGCCCAGTTCAACTTTGGAAGTCAACAGGGTCAAAAAGACTTTATACGCGTATGAAGTCTTTTATAGCCAATTGCCATGAAACTTGCTCCAGAGGTAGCCCATCACTTAGGGACTTCACATATATTCTTTGACTTGAGTTTGGAATCAAGTTTGTTCAAGTTGTGACCAAAAAGGGGTATGTAGAGTGTTTGTATTGGTTCTTGGTCTTTTTAAGCTCAGTTTTGGTCCAAATGCAATAAAATATGAGTTTTGGACTTCCCCAAGGCTTTAGGAAACTTTGGGCATATACATTTGTAAAGTTTGAGTCTATTCTGGGCTGCTAGACTTTATACGCGTATGAAGTCTATTTGATTAGAAGGAACTTAACCTCAGCCCAAGGTTCTCTTTTGTGGGTACTCCAAGCATATGTGCTCAAAATCAGGTTTTGATGCCAATGATTCACCAATTCACCACTTTTCTTTGTTTTGGTTAGAATTTGCAAAATTCTCTCCAAATGTAAAGTTAGCTGACCAAATGGTATGGAATCTTGTAGTCTAGCTTACATAACCCTCCCAAATGGCTTAGTACTGACAACATGCAGGATATTGCCAAAATCTACCCTAGAGACTTCATACGTGTATGAAGTCTCCTGTCTAAGAATTTAGATCTGTTTCTACCTTGAGTTCCTCTACTTATCAGCATCATGTACATGTGTTCACAACAAAATTTAAAGCTTAAAAGTGCTTACAAACACAAGTTTCTGATTTTTCTTGCTACAACCACTCCATCTTTTGGCTTTTGGTCCCCAAATCTATGCCAAAACTCCCCACTCAAGGTGTTCCTAGGGTATAACTACTCATTTGAACACTCTGGTACAGTCAATTTCCACAAGTTTGGTCTCTTTTTAGCCCTGGAGACTTTATACGCGTAAAAAGTCTATTTTTATAGAATTCAGATTTTGATATGCAAGGTCCTTTCTGATGCCTTCTTTTGCATTCATCAATCCTCAGTCATGCATAACATTTTTATGAACCTTGTTTTGCACTGTTTCAATTAAGAATCACTATGTTTTCAAGATTTCAATGCAACCAATTAACTCGAGCAAATTTTCATTGATGGACAGCTCTAGATCAAGATCAATTCACCTACCTAAAGCTACTCCTAAACATAAAAAATTGGTTTGTAATTGTGAGTAGATAAGCACTTAACTGACACACACGGACTAGCCAATTCTTTTATCACCTCCTCAACCACTCAAGCTTCCAAACCAATACAATTCTAAACTAAAACCATCAACACGGGTGACCAAGGCAAGACACACGCTTCGTAGCACCTCTCTGTAGGTCCTAACTAAACTAAGATAGAAAGAATACTTTGGAACACCAGAGGAACTCTCACCTCATAGGATTAGTCAAAGGTCATCTGCCTAGGGCTTCGATCCTCGGCAACGGTGCCAATGTTGGCAAATACGCCGCGAGCGAACGCTAGCATAGTGAGATCAAAACCAACAGCTCTATGTCGGCCGAGGGTGAAGCTTAACCCGTAGGCGCATGGAAACAAGAAGATGGTCGTGAAACTACTTCTCGACCTTCTAAGACAATCTCTAATCAAGGGAATTAAATCCAAGAACGCACTAGAGAAAGCAATCCAACCTACAATGTTAATGCTTTCCAAATCTCGGTCAAATGCATTTGAAATGTCACAAAACTCACAAGATATGCTCTCCTTGCTATGAGGTCAATATCCTATGGACTATGACTTGATAACCCACCTCAAAATACCTCTTGCAACAATCGCGTCGTATAAAGATAGGCAGCAAAATAAAAGTTACCATTTTTTATGGCATATGATCCTAATGTGTAGTCCTACTCGCCGTGAACCCATAGGTGCAAAGAACTCACCAAACGGACACCTGGTTTGCAAGAAACTCACCCGGAAGTTCGTAGGAGCTCACTTTGCTTCATAGTCGGAATCACACACTCTTGGCATTGAATGGAAGCCCTATATAAAAAAAAGACAAAGGGTGAAGGGATAATGATAGCACTTCCAAGAGTCTACTGATCATAAGCCTTTCATACAAACCCAAATTATGTTGAAGCACTAAAAGCTCCATATCCTTCCACCATAGGTTTCTGTCATCCCAAAGATGAGATAGTTTGGAGATATCTTTGCTGCTTACCTCGAAAGCAACCTCCCTCCAAAATGGGTTTAGAGAATCCCTTCCAAGCTTGCAGAACCAGGGGGACCAATGGAGAGAGGAGCCCCTGGAGTATTTGAACTTCTCCCCCCATTCCAAGGTTGAAGTTGCTTTGTTACACTTTTGTGCTAGTTCCCTTGTGCTGCCAAGCTTAAGGAATGTCCAAAGAGGTGCCATCTTATTGTGCATTGTGGCCTCGTTCCATGTGCCCCCTTTAGATACAAGCTTTGCGTTGTTAATCATATCCAATGCCATGATAGCCCATTCTTGCTTTTGATCCGTCAGCACAAAATGCTTTTGTATGCAACATGGGGTGAATGATCCCAATGCTGCCTTGTTTCTTTGGTCTTGCTATCCATTCCCATTTCTCCCATTGGCAAGGGGTTGTGGCTTTCGTGTTTCTTTTCCACAAGAATCATTTGATAGGCTTCAAAAATTCTTTCCAATTGTATTTGCTCAATTTTAGCAAACGGAGACATGAATGAAATATAAGGGATCATGAAAACATGAATCAGAGTAACTCTGCTATGAAGGGGAGGAGCACAAAATCCCACCTTCTCATTTTTCTAGTGATCTTGTTTAGGAACCAATTGAATCTTTCCTTATCCATTATGCCCCACCCCTAGAGGGACACCTAGGTGCCTAAAAATAGTGCCCTTACCGATAACTTCACCATACCATTCCGTGGGGTCAAACGAGTTGCTTTCAGAAAGATAAATCAATCTCAATTTCTCAATATTGCACATTGAGCTAGAAGCAGTAGCAAATATTTGGACAATCTTGAGGGATCTTCTTAGTATTTATATCTTGGCTTTAAGGAAGAGCAAAGAATCGTCAACAAATAACTTTGTAAGCAATTGTTTACCTCCTGTAATAAGTGATAGACTTTGAATTTCCCCTTTTGTCGTATTGTTCTCGAGCAAGGTTACTAAAGGGTGAGAGCCAATAGCAAAGAGCAATGGGGAAACCTTGCTTGATCGAACACTTGACCTCAAAAATTCCCACAATTTGGTTGTTAAAGAGAAGCTTAGAGTAGCTTCCCTCCCCAAGCGTGTGAACTATTGTACAGATTTTGGGTCCAAAAGCCAAAGCCTTCATGACAGCTGCAATGTATGACCATGAGATTCTGCCATAAGCCTTATCCAAGTCAATTTGAAGGAGGGTTTTAAGATCCTCCCAAAATTCTTTGAAATTTTTTGTTGTTATCCATCCCACCTAGGGGACTTTTCCTTCCCCAATTGCGTACAAGGCAGTCCAGGATTGATCGACTAAAATTAAATAGCCTTTATTTTCTATACTTAACTAACATGGGCCTCTCCAAAGCTTTTGCTTCAACTAGCAACACACCACATTTAACATTACCAAGCAATTGGGCTTTGACCTCTTCAACCCCTTGTGAGCATTCTTTCGACTGACCAATAATTTGACTAAGATGGTTAAGCATGAGTTGGGAGATAATATTCTCGTCTCTTACTATATTTTCCCTTCTATTAGTGATTGTTGTAATAGAATCCCTTCTTCTTTTGACCTTAAGAGCTCTAAAGAAATAAGCCCGGTTGGCAAGATCAGGCTTGAGGGAAAGCTCTCTGGCCAGCATCCGGGTTGTTTTAATCTCATCAGCTTGCACCTCGACAAGTAGCACTTTGGCCTCAAGCCATCTCTTGTGCTTTCCCTCTAAAGCTCTTCCATCCTACTTTCTTTTAGCACAGGGTCTGCTTGAATTGCTTTAGGCGATTTTGTGCCTTAAGCTTCAACATATTTGCTTTCTTTTAACTGCACAACTAGCTTGTGAATACGAAGCCACATTTATGAGCCATCATTAAAATTGTTAGAGATATATTGGAAGGCCTTGCATTGTCCCAAAAATAGACTGTTCTCACTCCTCAAGACCCAGGATACCTATAGTGAGCTAGTATACAAAGCGAACCGGTTTGCCTAACTCACCAAAATATGGAAGAAAAATTGGTCGGAAGAGCGTTGGCAAAAGAGTTTTAATGCCATTTGGGAGATCAAATGGCCTAATTACATGAAGTGATTTATCTAGAAAGTGCATACTATGATAAAGGTTTGTGTTAGAGGGATTAGCACTGACACTAGCTCTGGTTGCATATTGACTTTTGAGGACCCCCTAAATCTATTTAGCAAGTGCCCTGCCTTGCAGGGACTGACCGCTAAAGTTTGCAAATGGGTACGGAAGGCCTAGAAGATTATCTTTTTTAAGGGTGTAGTTTTCAAAGCCATGACATTTTGGTGAGCACCCAAATCACCAGAATTTGTTATCTTAATTAGGTATGGAACTCTAGAAACCTTTGGGTCTTTGAGGCAAAAGTGGTTGTGGCTCAATTTGATGATATTGTACGTCCAAGCACTGAGCTCATTCATGTTGTAGGAGTTAAGAGGGAGAAAACAGTTAATGTTGAAGAGTGACACCATGCACTAAGTTGTCTAAACCACTCAAGAGGTTTTTAGTAGCACCCTTGTTTTTGTTTCTATTGTGTTTGAGTTCAAGACCCTTATGGAATCATTGCCCCCTCAAGGTACATACAGTGCTTAGAGGTGATTGTATTCTTTTCAAGTACATATAAATTCTCTCGACTCACAATTGTGAGTATGGCCAAAAAAAAAAAATCATAGAAAAATGGACGTTATAAGTTTAGATCAAAATATAGCGTTTTTTTTAAATGGGGTCACTAGGTGGTGCCAATTTTGGACCTATTACTATTATATGGAATCTTAGGAGATATCTTGAGTTTTATGGAAGAGAAAGTAAAGTCAAGTTTCCCTTGAGGTGCATTTGAAAGCAAAGTTAAGTTTTTCTTGGAGGCGCATTTAAAGGAAAGTCAATACAGGGTATTCCAAGATTTAGGGTTGCAGGGAGTAGAGCTTTGTCGTTAAGATGGCCTGTGAGTTTTGTGCAAGCGGGGACGGGGGCTGATATGCAGACTACAGCACGATTGTGGTGGTGTTTCTCCACTTGGGGGGACTGAGCCGGGAGGAAAGGGTGTTGCCCAAGGGATTGGGGTCATCTAGGGGGGAGATCCTTACCGCCTCGCCTCTGGTTCTTAGCCCGCTCCTTGTCCCCCCCTATTTTTGCCTGCATAGGAGTGTCCGCCCTCTTGCCGCTCAAGTAAGGAGAAATTTGGTGGCCGGTTTACAGTTGGCTCTTGGGCCCGGGGGCATCGGCTCGACAGGTGGCGAGTGACAGGCGTCCCTGGTGGCACCACCCGATGCTTGATGGGTGGCATGATCCCATGGATGGTTCTTGGCTCTCCATCAAAGGCTTGTTCTCCTATGGTACGACTCGGTTCTCTTCTGGTGCAGTATGGCTTGGTTCTCTTCTAGTGAGATGGTGCTAATGCTTTTTGGTGATGGCCCTTTGGGGCCGGTGATGAAGACATGTAGGCTCCACCTATTCTCGGCAATACCTCTGCATTATGGATCAACTCAATGCTGGTCTATGTCGAGTAAGTCAACCTAGTCTCATTTTGTGCTGATATGTCTTTTTGGGTGGTCTATTCTCCTCGGTGGGGTGGCAGCCCTATTAGCCATGAAATTTTGGTCATAGCCATGTTGTGGGCAACCTATTTTGGGGTGGCAATACGGTGGGTTGGTGGAAACCCGTGGATGAACTTGTGATCTATGCATTTGATGTGGTCTTGTTTATGTCCTGGAAACTCCTTTGGTATCTGTGGCTCGTGCTGAGCACAGATTTGGTTGTATTTTTTTGGTCTTTATTATATAACCACCCACCTATTGTGACCAAAAAAAAAAGTTTTCCTTGGAGGTGCATTTAAAGGAAAGTGAATATGGGGAAAGAAAGGGAAAAGGAGAGAGGGGAGGGGGGTTGGTTCAGTTTTTGTTTTTTTAATGAATAAGGCCATTCTACACACCATCATAGGCTTGTAGCATAGTGGTTTAGCTCAACCCTTAGACATTCAACTTGATGGGTTCAAATGTGAGTAATGAAAGATGATATAAAAAGGGCTTTTTGTGTGGCCTTATGCTAACTAGCATACCCACATAACACAATTAGCATCCCTTCTTATTATCATACTATGCAAGCCACTGGCCTTCTTTGTACACATCTTTCCAAACCCTGATGCCTTTCTTATAAGTTGTATGTGCCTCCTTTTACAGTTTCCATTTATATTTGTGGGCTACCTGACCAAACCATATGGAGTCCTGCTGTAAAAAGTGTAAATTGTAAGACACTAAAGGAGGCGGACTTTGAGCTTGTTTGATCACCTCTCTAGAGTTCTACATTTTCTTGATGAGCTCAAATCCTCTAGGTTTAATGAGACAGGTTGTACAAATGATCTCTCTTAAACTGAGACCCCCCTATGATAGACACCAAAGCCATGTATATACAAAGCACACAAGAGACAGAAGATACCCAATTTTTTTATAAAACTGCATTATCTCCCAGCAAGAATTATATTGAAGATGCAGTGATTACAACTTAAAAGCTGGAGGACATGCTATTATAGATTACTTCATAGCTTTCTGGGTTGATTGTGTACACTTGCCGTCTCCTTGGGATGTGCTCCATGGGTATTTTGATACATCGTACCAGATGTGAAAGTACGTGGACGATGGGCTACTTGTGGTCTAGCTTGAAGGTGTATGCATCCAATTGTTCGTAATACAAACCTTGTATAACATATGAGCCTCTATCAATTGCATTGACCCACTCATTGAGGTAGCCCTTCTCCACCTTCTCCTTTGCTGCAACACACTTGACCAGGTAGAAATTCACATCCTCGACGTTGGTTGAAGCATCTGGATTTACAGCAAATGTGTCGCTAGCACATAGAGCACTACTCAACACATCATGATGACCTTCGTATGTGAAGTCATCGTAGGCGGCTGCTTCATCTTCCGGCTTAGAATCTGACATAGCCTCATCATGTAATGGCAATAGACTATGATAATCCCAAGGCTGCACGTGAGCTTTATTGATGCAGCGATTCCATCTTCCATGCATGCATGCATCACAGAAGCATGCCAAGGCTCTTGTTGCAAGGGCAGTTGGATCCCCAGGGTTGTGACCACGAAAAGCATGCAGAGAGTGAGTTTTTGTCACAGTGGCACAATTCCACTTCACCTC
Source organism: Adiantum capillus-veneris (assembly GCF_014529385.1). Classification (NCBI taxonomy): domain Eukaryota; kingdom Viridiplantae; phylum Streptophyta; class Polypodiopsida; order Polypodiales; family Pteridaceae; genus Adiantum; species Adiantum capillus-veneris. Next base: position 103,536,213 of record NC_140941.1, read on the forward strand.
CCTATTCACTTCCCCCTCTTTAGCCTCCCAGAACACACGGGCATATTCATTTCTTTTGAAGGATAGTGTGAAGGTGCTCCCTGCGCGACAGGTTGGCTTGGCAATAAGCAACCACATCAGTTGCACACTGCAAAATAGCTCCATTAGGTTTTAATTGTTCATGGGTCAAGGTTCTTTTCACAACTACTCCTACACCATCATGCTCTCCCTTGTTGTGCCCTGATCCAAAGAAGAACTAGCTCATCCCCATCTCTATGAGTCCACCATATCTTGGAACAAAGTAAAAAGCCCTCACTCCCTTGAACTGCAAGGCCGCACCATCAGACCACATCCAAAGTTGCTTAGGAGTGACACCCTCTTGTTGTAACCAGTCATGATGTAGCATGAAGCAGTGATGCACGAACAACGTGTCATGCACCTTGTCATCCAATATAAAGAAGTGGATGGTTTTGACTACCTCCCCTGCCCTGCGGAGGTAGTATGTTATGTGTACAAAAATGGTTACTTGACTAGAGTGCCAATGCATTGATTGAATCTCATTTTGTTCCTTGAAGGAATAATTCTCTACAAAATCAACAACTGACACGACATCATCCAAAAACCAAAGAAGGAAGTCCTTGAATTGTTGTCCTTGCCATCAAGCCACATAGTTATGAGTGATAAAGAGGTCCAACTTGGTCTTCAAGAGTTGAAGAAACTCCCAGTACTGCATTTCTTTGTGCAAAAGACCTTTTCTTTTATTACTATTTCCCTGCTTGTCTTGAGATTGTACATATGCAAATACTTGCACATTAATACTATTACCTGGCTTTGTTGTCTCCAAGCAGCATAATTGCAACCTATTCACTCCACATGCCAAACACTCTCCCATCAGGCATTCCCTTCTATGGAAAACTACGTCTGCGGGCTTTGGACAGAGAACAGACTCCCACATATGTGTGACACCTTTGAACGTGTGATGTGAAGCCAAGAAACCCTTGCTAATGTTCTGACCTAGGGCACAAATACTGCATATACAGTCACAATCTGCTCTATGCAGCCCCCCAAAAGCATGAGAGCGTATGTGGTTCCGTGTGTCCTTCAAAAAGGACATTTACACATGGTATTCACAACATCATGTGTATCTATCCTTCAGCTGCCTACAAAAGAATGGCGTCAACATCTCAAACATTCTCATGCCAATCTTCCAATCTGGATGTTTTTCCTTGAATCTACGAAAGAACTCAACTTGCAACATGCAAATGATGATCAATATTCACATTGCTAACTAGGACATCCAACATTTTCATGAAAACAAATCATAGTGTTAGATAGCACAATTAACATCCTAATGTGCATGCAACAACATATGTTAACTAGCACAAAGGGTGTTAATTAGCACATATCTTGTGTTTACCAGGTAACTCTGTATGCTAGGTAGAGCACAAGGCATGCTAACTAGCATAGAGCATATGCTATCGAGCATACTCCATATGCTAACTAGCATACTCATTAGGACACCCATCATGTTGTTGAGCATAGTAGGTGTTAACTAGCAGAAATTATGTTAATTAGCATACATCTTGTGTTGACTAGCTAACTTTGTATACTAGGTAGAACACAAGGCATGCTAACTAGCATACTCCATATGCTAACTAGCATACCCAGCTCAGCTGCTAGTTCTAACTAGCATAACCCTTGTCTTTAATAGCATACCCATCATGCTAGTGAGCATACTAGGTGTTAACTAGCATAAGTGGTGTTAACTTGCATACTTTTTATGTTGACCAACTAACTCTGTATGCTATTTAGAACTCAAGGCCTGGTAACTAGCATACTACATATGCTACCTAGCAAACTCCATGTGCTAACTAGCATAATCACTTTCTGTTAGACAACGTACTTATCATGCAATTGAGCATACTAGGTATGTAATTATCATACCAGGTATGTTAATTAGCATACATATTGTGTTAACCAACTAGCCCTGTATGCTACCTAGAACCCAAGACATGCTAACTAGCATACTCCGTATGCTAACTAGTACGGTCCATATGCTAACTAGCATTGTCTATATGCTAACTAGCACATTCCATATGCTAAATAGTATACGCATTAGGACACCCATCATACTATTGAGCATACTAGGTGCTAACTAGCATAAATGATGTTAATTAGCATACATCTTGTGCTGACTAGCTAACTCTGTATGCTAGGTAGAACACAAGTCATGCTAACTAGCATACTCCATATGCTAACCAGCATACTCCATATGTTAACTAGCATACCCATCCCAGCTACTAGTTCTAACTAGCATAAACCTTGTCTTAAATAGCATACCCATCATGCTAGTGAGCATACTAGGTGTTAACTAGCATAAGTGGTGTTAACTTGCATACCTTTTCTGTTGACCAACTAACTTTGTATGCTATTTAGAACTCAAGGCATGCTAACTAGCATACTCCATATGCTACCTAGCAAACTTCATATGCTAACTAGCATAATCACTTACTGTTAGACAGCGTACTTATCATGCAATTGAGCATACTAGGTATGTAACTAGCATACTAGGTATGTTAACTAGCATACCAGTATGTTAATTAGCATACATATTGTGTTAACCAACTAGCTCTGTATGCTATTTAGAACCCAAGGCATGCTAACTAGCAGAGTCAATATGCTAACTAGCACAGTCCATATGCTAACTAGCAAAAGTCTACAGATCAGTATGCCATTGATCAGCATATACAAGTTACTATGCACTAGAGATGCAAAGAATAAAATGCATAAGTTATGGTACAAGTATTTGATTGATCACCTGAGGCTCGTCTAGGAGGTGCATAGGGTGTTCTATGTACCTCTTCCTCCCCATCCTCTTTCGACAAACATCCTTCTTGTTCGATGAAACGCGAGTCTCCACTTTCCAAAATGTGTAGACCAATTCCTTAATTTCATATGTGATAGGGCTATGACGGTGTTGCATGTGACATGCAACCAATGAAAACAACCGAGTATCAACATTAGGCTTCGCCTGTCGTGATCTCACTTTGTGCAAGGTGCGATGATTGACATTTAGGACCCTGGCAATTTTTGCAATAGGCATCTTTTCCTTTGACTTCAACATCATCTGCAATGCTGCATTCTTCAAAAACAACTCCTCATTGGAACCTGGTTGCTTGATGGTAGCCAGTGTGCTGTCAAACATTGGAGACAATTGTGGTCTGTACAGCAGCCTCCTCTTCAAAAGACTCATCATGGATCGCCCGAACATGTGTATGTCGAGCAACAAGATTCCAGATTTTCCACTTTGCTTCTGTACTAAAACCTTTAGTCCTACTCTTGAAAGCTCTCACCATCTCGAAGGAGATTTTCTTTTTCTCCTCATCGTTGAGGGCATGATGTTGTCCCTCAAATTTCATTTGTTTCTTCTACCGTTGTTTCCTCTTTCTTACTCTCTCATATTCCCTGATTACAAAAAGAGCTGGATCTTGGGAGTTGTAATTCATTGCCTATAGTGGCTCTCTTCTGCTTTTTCCTAAGAACTGTAGACATGCATAATATGTTACTTACTTAAAATCACCTAAATATATAGTTGTCAGCACTTGATGTTGTAATACACACATACTATGAACAAATGCCCTCACAAAACTATAGATGTGACCAACAAAACCAATGACTTCATTTGGAGTGGGTGGGCTACACATAAGATTTGCTTACCATCACATTACAGTACGGCTCCATTTCCAGCATTGGAGCTAGTGGCAATAATGTTGGTTGCTGGTTCTCCATTTTTGTAGGTTTGTGTCGGAATGAGAGAAAGAGCTCAGCTTTGACAACTCGTCTCTAAGGTAGGATGCTTGGCGCAAGGAAGGAACGAACGAGAGAGAGAGAGAGAGAGAGAGAGAGAGAGAGAGAGAGAGAGAGAGAAAGACTCAACAAACCTGTTGACCGCTGGGTCAACAACACAACATAACTCAAGTTTCGTACCAAAGTCTTATCTTTTTTTGCGAGTTATGAAATGTTGCGGATTATGGCTATAAACGTCATTTGTAATGAGTAGTTATTCTAATTTCAGAAGCCGGCGTGCAATGGCACTTCCAGATTGTAAATACAAAGCCATTTGACCCTTTCAACCCCATTTTTGGTTAAACCTAAGGTAGCCTTAGTATATAAGGTACCTAGGTCATTTTGTAAGAGGATTTTTATCATAATCAAAACTTAGCGCTGCCGTCTACTGTGTGAGAGAGAGAAAGAGAGTGAGTGTGAGCTTTATCCTCTCACTACGCCCGGCTCGCTCAACACATTGGAGATCCGACTGCATCATTGTTGTAGGCTCGAGGAGAGCTACGCGACAACGCCAAGCATTCCACGCGAGAGGAAGCGCACACGCCGACGAACCTACGAGCTATTTGTGGCCGTAAGTGTATCAAACGATGTTTGTTTTCTGTGTGCTAGTAGTCTATAGAATCGTGGCGACATAAGCTACGCATAGGTACTCATAAATTTCAGTTTCGGGCACTTTCAAAATTTTGCTCTGTCATCCTATGCGTTTTTTGCAGACGGGTTTAGAGTGAGGGTTTAGAGTGTGAAGCGTAGGGACAGGTGTATCCTAGTGAGGGGATGGTGTTCCTTAAGTTTCGTATGAATCTGGCATGATTAGGTGAGTTACCTTCCGTATGTGTGTATGTGGCTAGGTGGTGTAGTTGAGAGCAGTGAGGTCCTTGATTGTGGTTTAGTTGGCCTTCCTGAGTGTTGTATGTGTAGGATGGTCTCAGCCTGACAAGCTTAAGAGATTTCCTCCGTGTGCCTATCGTGTCATCTGTGTCCTCGATTGACATTATGTTGATCTAGGTAGTGTTTGCATGCACTTCATGGGTGTGTGAGTCGCTCCTGTCCAACATTGGCGCCGTTGTCGGGGACACAAGGACCTAAGTAGGTTTCCTACTAGCACTCGTGTGATGGTTGCTTGATTTAGTTTCGGCTAAAGAAAGCGTTTTTCTTAAGTGGATCCGGAAGAGGATATTCCGCGATCAAGTGGATAGCCAGGAAGCGTGTGTCTTGGCGACGGTCTGCGACTAGATAGGTTTAGTTAGGATCTGTGGATTAGAGTAGTTGTTGGTGGTCGAGTGATTTGTGAGGTGATAAAAGCGTTTACTAGTCCGTGTGTGGCAGTGAAGCGTTTTTCTACTCATAGATGCAAAACCCCATATGATTTGTAGGAATAGCTTTAGGTAAGTGATCCGATTCTGATCTAGAGCTATTCAGCACTGAATTATTTGCTAAAGTGCTTGATTGCATTTGAAATCACAGAAAAGTGTGCTTTTGAGGGTAAAAATGCATTAAACAAGCTTTTGTGGACATTTTTGTATGACTGACTGATGTTGTGCATATAAAAGAGCATTTGCAAGGGTTCTGTGAAGAAAACCAGCAATTCTGTAAACATAGACATCCTACGCGTAGGATGTCTCAAGGGGGTTCTGGAGACCAAATTTGAAAATTCTGACTGCACCAGTGGATTCAGATGGTAGGTTTTACCCTATTTTCATATTGACTTGGGTGTTTTTTCCTTTTTTTGTTGACCAAAAGCCAAAAGGCGGAGTCAAAAAGCGTAAAATTTTAGAAAATGCTTAAATTGAGTGATTTTTGCATGTTTTTGCAATTGTGAAGCATAATTACACTTGCTGAGAGCATAAGGAAGCATCAGGGACACTTCAGTCTCAAAAAATCAGCAGTAGACATCCTACGCGTAGGATGTCTACATGGTGATCTGGTGGAAATTTTGAAATTCTGAGTTGACCAGTGTGTTCAGAAGGTAGGTTTTACCCTATTTTCACCCAGAAAGGGGAACTTGACCATATCTTGACAGGATAAGACGAAAAGACAAAAATTGCCAGACATCCTACCAAAATTGTGCCCAAGGCATAATTTTTGAGACCAAACCATAGGGTGACTTCAAAGGCATGTTCTAAATGTTGTATTGAGTGCATGTGATAAATTTCATCTCATTTGAGTCAGTGAAAGGGAAGATTGAGCGGACTTTAGCATTTTGACTGAAAAAGGCAAGAACAGCTAGTTTTGGGGTCTTTTGACATCCAAATTAAAATCTAAGCATAGCATTGGGTTGCTGACATCAAGGGGAAGCTGTGGGACAAGTCTGGGGTCAAACACATTTCTGAGCATACCACAGTGATCAACACCTTAAGGAGAGTATGTGGTTCAAATTTGGGGCAATTCTGAGCAGTTAGACATCCTACGCGTAAGATGTCTAAGGCATGATTTAGAGGCCAAATTCAAACCGTGGACATAGCAGAGTGTTGTATAGCCTTAGGCAAGCCTCCTAGTCAATTTTGGTCCAATTTGGAGTTGATTTGACTTGGGAATTCATCAGAACAGACATCAGGCTTTCGGAACATATTCTTGAGCATTTGACCAACCTATAGGTGTCAGAATCAAAAAGTAAAAATAGCTGTGACTTTAGCACATCAAGGGGAAGCTACAGTGCAAGTTTGAGCTGAAACAGAGCAAAAAGACATCCTACGCGTAGGATGTCTCCAGGGTCATAAAGTGGTCAAAATTCTACTTTGGCCATATAGGGAGGTTCTAAGTGTCTCAAGGATTCCATAACTTTTTTCAAAAGTGAATTTGGACCTTGTTTGGCCTATTTACCAAGCAAAGACAAGAATTGTCAGACATCCTACTCTTGGAGTGCACTAGAAGCTCTTGCAGCCTAAATCTTGACCTATTGGCATCCAAATTCAATTTTGAGTATACCATTGGGTTGCTGAGCACTAGGAGAATCTTGGGATCAAGTTTGGACAAAATCTGAGCAGTAGACATCCTACGCGTAGGATGTCTCCAGCTTGATTTAGTACTCAAAACCAACTTATAAGCACACCACTGTCATCAGCACATCAAGGAGAAGATGGGGTAAAAATTTCAAGTCATTCTGAGCAAAAAGGCATCCTACGCGTAGGATGTCTCAAGGCCATTTTTAGGTCCAAATGAAATTCTAAGCATACCATTGTGTTGCTAGACTTAAGGGGAGTATCTGGACCAAATTTTGTTAAATTCTGAGCATATAGACATCCTACGCGTAGGATGTCTCTAGGCCAGTTTTAGGGTCCAACTGTACTTTTGACCACAGAAGTGTTCACAGTGTCATAGAGATCCCAAATCTTCTTTTAAAATTGAATTTGGACTCATTTTGACCATTCTAAACTGCATTTCACTATTTTGGCCATAACTTTCACAAACGGTATCGGATCGGAAAAGTTTTTATATCCAAACGTAGCCTGAGAGTGGCTCTACAGATCTTAGAGCAAAAACGTCGTTTGAGGCCTCAAAATTCATCCGGAAGACGGGGGTGTCTAAGAGCGACAATTTGCGAGAATTGTGACGAAACGGTTGCGGTTTTGGACATAGTTTCGACTTTTCCCTAACCAAAGCACTTGAACACAGTGGACTAAGTCTACTTGAACCAAACAAAATCTCTTAAGCCCAGAAATCATGTCTACCCTAGATTCAAACGCAGCTTACACAAGCTTGGAGATCCCGACGATAGAGGAATATCCTCCCACAATGGATCTTCCAAACTTGCAATTGATAAAGATCCATCATGTTGAGAGAGTTTGGATGATTGGTCATGAGAGTGAAGGACTATATAGATACATTGAAGACAATGAGGTCAATCTTTATAGGTGCTCAGATCCATACCAAGAAGAGATAACGGATTACAAGCTCTTATATGTCTACACATACGGAGTTGATTGTCAATGGAGATCTATAGTTGTCGACAAGTATGGACAAGAATACAGAGTTGTAGAAAGCACAAATCCACAGACTGTACTAGAAAGAGGTGGATATTTGGTCAATGAAGGACCACAAATGCCTCCACCAAACACGAGAATTCCTATAGGAATTCCAAGAAGAGATCCACCAGGATTCCCTTCAAGGGCGATAACGAGAGAAGGATTGGGAGAGTCTCTGGTTATGGTTAGACTTGTAGACAATCGACGAGTCAGACCATCCCAAGTCCAGAAATGGGTAGACAGAAAATACTCCGGAGATAAAGATCCGAGAGATCACGTAGCGGCTTTTAGAAGAGTGATTAGAGCAGAGGAAGTTTCAGATTTTGCGACACAATTTGCGGGATTTGGATTGACTCTAGAAGATGATGGAGCCACATGGTTCGACTCGATGGAAAAATGGGATTTTGAGACCCTAGATGAGCTGTTTGAGGAGTTTATTGAAGAATTCTTGCCAAAAGGCATTGCTCACAACACGGTCTCACAAATCCATAGATTCAAACAAAAAGAGAATGAATCAGTACGCAAAGCATCATTACGGCTCAAGAGATATGTTAAGCTCTGTCCGAGAGCGGAATTACCTACGCAAGCACGACTGATGCTGATCTTTATCCAGGGAATGAGAGATGAGGGCCTTCAGAAGGATCTGCATATGATAAGGAAGATGACGCTAAACGAGTTGATCAAAGAAGCTCTTTATCTAGTAGATAATTGTAAGGCATACAAAGAAAAGGACTTAAAGAGTCAAGGAGATGACACATCCACTCAACACAGTGTTTCACAGATAAGTGAGTCCATTGCCAAGTCAACGGCACCTATTGATCAAGAAAAGCTTATTGACGACTTGGTCAAGAGGTTGATTCCTCTTGTAAGGTCTGATTCGGGAGAGCCGAAATGGTGTGAAATTGAGAGAAAATGGACGAACCATACGGGGGAAGAGTGCTATTATAAAATGGAAAATGCTAGGGAAAGGTATGTACAACCTGTTCCAGAAGCACCTAATCCACCTAGATACATTACGGGGAATGCGCCAAGACCAGTAGGAGTTTTAAGGCCACAGCTTGTCTTAGGACAACAACCTCCACTGCTGCCAGGTGCTAGAATGTAGGTAGACATGAGATACATGCCAATGATGGAAGCATCAAATAAACCAACGCCAGTACCAGCTACAATGTGGTATAGCAACCAAAGCGAGTACTGCCCTTTGGAGCAACAAAATGTGAGAGAAACACATGGAGTGGTGAGGCCGGTACAACCTCCACCTCCTTGGTTTCAATCGAGAGAAAGAAGGTATGAAATGGACGAAAGGACATTGCGATTCATTGCAAATAGCGGCTTATTTAGGTCAAAGCTTGCTTATAGCCAAGAGGAAATGCTAAAAGAATCTCCTCAACCAGAGACAGATTGTCACAAAAGTCGTGACAACCACTTGATCAAACAATGTCCTCATACGGAGATCACTGAAGTAAATGCCTATTGTCTTGAGTGTGGCATCACTCACTTGATCCCCGATTGCTCGAAAAACCCAAACCAAATCAGGAAAATCACGACAAATGTATCAGGGATTGTAGCTCAGAAAATGAAAATGTCGTACCAGTTCAAGTGGTTACGAGAGCACAAGCTCAAAAGAAAGCTGATGAGAATCCATAGACAAAGAACACGGAAAGTGACACGAGTCCAAAGACAGATGATGGACCAAAGACAGACGCACCTAGTCAGAAAACCAAGAGCAAACGAAATAGTTGGAAAGCTAGAAAGACTAGGATGAAAGCACGCAAGGAACAAGAGCAAAACTCCCTAGCTGAGAATCTTACCGAAGCTGAGGAGAAGATAAAACAACATGAGGAAAAGGAGGCACCTTCTCTTACACAGATGGTTAAACCTCTAGAAGAACCATCCATGGATGAGAAACGGAGAAGTGCTAGTTCAGGAGGATCTGTGTTGGCAGAGAAGGTTAATGAGACATTAGATGCCCTCTTGAAAGCCTATGATGTGAGGCTCAAAAACAACCAAACCCAAGAACATAGGTGGATGACATATCCCTATGCGGAACTAGAAAAGCAAAGGTTTGAAATGTGCAAGAAAATGATTCAAACAGCCCAAGCTTTACTAGAACCACCAATTGCAAAACCTGAGGATGTGATCCGTGTCATGCCTACACAAGTAATCCCACCAAACCAGGAACTAAAAGAGCCAGATTCTAGTCATGAGCACAGACCAAACCTCAAAGACCCAGCATTAGAACCAAGGATAGTACTGAATACCACGGATAACTCTTCCGAGGGATTTCACCAAGCTATACCTGAGGATTGTAAAGAGATAGATGGTCTTGACAAATTGTGGAAACAAGTCAGAGAGGCCAATGAAGCCGATGACCTAAGAAGACGAGTAGACAAGACTGGTGATGAACGAGGAGTGTTTCTACCACCAATACAGGAATTTGAGACTGGATCTCAAATGAATCTAGATGTGCAATCGTATTGGGGCGACAAAGGATCTGTACAATCTATGGATAGTCAACCCCATTTGCTAAGAACACTACCGTCCTACATGGGAGAGTACGAGACCAAGTCAGATGTGGTTGCAGTCCCATCACAGAGACTATCTCCCAACAAGGCCATCGATTCAAAGGGGCTAGTAGATATTCTATCTACCCCAGTCACATGTACAATAATGTTAGCCGAATTGCTCAGAATAAGACCAAACATGTGGGCTAATGTGGGTAAATGTTTAGAGAAATTTGGTGTAAAAACCCCAATGACTCAAATCGAGGAAGGCATCAAAGAGCTTGAAATGCCTCAACTAAATACTAGGCCAGTGCCATTAAACAAGGTAGGCGAGTATTACGAGGGAGAAGATGGAAACACCACACTTCCTTTGGAATTCAATGGTGTAAAAACCATGGCAATCCTTGACAGTGGAGTTGGTGTGGCCATTGCAACCAAAGAGGTTTGGAAAAAATGGGGAAAACCTGCCTTGATATCCACACGAATGACCCTGCAGCTTGCAGACGGACACAAGGAAAAGCCCCTAGGACTACTAGAAAAAGTACTTGTTACTTCTTGTGGCATTGAATATGAACACACTTTTGCTGTTGTTGACTTTGACAAGAAGAACAACTATGACATCATTCTGGGAAGACCATTCATGCGACAATTGAAAATGGTCCAAGACTGGGGTTATGACCATATATACCTGAGACATATGGAAACCATAACAAAGGTAAACTTGAAGGACCATAGCAATACGTGCATAGTCCTTGACAAAAATCCTGTACCATCCCGTTATTCCAAGAAATCCTCTTACTTCGCTGACGGTGGATGGTTGAGGCCAATCAACGATGTCCTTGACCTTGTCTGGGTCCACTGAAATCCCTTTAGCCGATATGACAAATCCAAGATAGTTGACCTTTGGTGAGCAAAAAGTGCACTTGCTCTCTTTGGCATAAAGTTGGTGTTCTCAAAGAATATCAAGTACTTTGCGAACATGTTCTTCGTGATCTGCCTCGTTCTTAGAGTAGATCAGAATGTCATCAAAGAAAACCAAGACAAAATCATCCAGGTAAGGTCTGAAAATATCTTGCATAAGTCGATTGAAGCTTGCAGGAGCATTTGTTAGACCAAAAGACATTATTGTGAACTCGTAGTGCCCATACCTAGTATTGAAAGCTGTCTTTGGAATATCCGATTCCTTGATCCTGATTTGGTGATATCCTGACCTTAGATCTATCTTTGTAAATATTTTGGCGCCGTGGAGTCTGTCCAAAAGTTCGTCAATCCTTGGAATTGGATACTTGTTCTTGACAGTTACCTGGTTCAGTGCCCGGTAGTCTATGCATAGCCTTAAGGTCCCATCCTTCTTTTTCTGAAAAAGAACTGGAGCACCCCAAGGAGAAGTACTCGGTCGAATGAATCCTTGCTCAATGAGTTGCCTAAGTTGTTCCTTGAGTTCGATAGCCTCTGGAAGTGACATCTTATAAGGTCTTTTTGAGATAGTTTCACATCCAGGGATAGTCTCAATCTCATGATCAACCTCTCTATGCGGCGGAAGATTCGTAAGGTCTTCAGGGAATACATCATCATACTCTCTCAACCAGTTTGTTCGAAATGAGGTATCTGATTGGTCCACCTTGTTGAGTTTTACTACATAAATTTGCTGACCCTTCCTTAGTTCCTTCAAAAGTCTGCTGGCCTTAACTAGAGTAGCCTTAGGTCTCCCATTTTCCCCCTGGATTAAGGCTTCATTACCCAAGTTATCTGTAAAGGTAAAATTCCCTTGTGCACAATGTATGTGGGCCCTATTTTGCTTTAGCCAGTCCATCCCTAGTATCCCATCAAAGAATCCTAAGGATAGGGTTTCGAAATTGGGCAGAATTTGGGTGTCCCCCTAAATCAAAATCGATTTTTCCTGCAGAATGTTGAGATACTACTTCCTTGCCATTTGCTAACTCTACAACTAGCTTGCTTGTTGGATACTTATCTAGCTTTAGCTTCCTCATGCATCTGGGTGAAAGAAATGAAAGAGTACTACCACAATCTATAAGGAAGTTAACTTGTTCACCTCTGAGAGATCCTGGCGTATGAATGACTGCGTATTGCTCCCAACCATTGGGATTGTGAATTGCAGCATGTAGGGTTGCTCTCTCCACTGCTTCGTCACCCATAGTTGGTTGTACCACTGCGGCATTCACTCTGGCGGTAGCTCCATGCCCTCGCCCTCTGTTCATCCTTCCACGTCCTCCTCTTCCATTAGCTTGGCCACGGCCACGGGTATTCAAGGGTATGGCATTGGTATTGGTTGCCTGAATGTTCCTGGGGCAATTGGATCTGTAATGCCCATGCTCGCCGCAGCCATAGCATCGGACATCAGGGAACTCCATGGTTGTGGTGGTAGCCACAATAGGGAGCTGGTTATATGCTTGGTTGGTTGGTCTGTTATCCCAAGCAGTGGTCCTTGCCCTCTTTGCCCAATGATTCCTCCTGTTCTGATTAGCCCTTTGTACTTCGAGAGCTAGAGGTTTGGCCCTTAACAAGGCATCCTGTAGCGTCGTCGGCTTGAGAGCTTCCAACCGAGTATTCAAGGGATCGATTAGTCCTTGGCAGAACCTCGCCACCTATTGTTCCAAGGTCATCTTAGGAGCATATCTCCAAAGAGTGACAAACTTTGCATAGTATTCTTCGACAGATGAATTCAGCTGCCGAAGTGAAAAGAATTCATTCATCCTCAAGGTTCTATAGGCAGGTGGTAAATAGCGTCCCATTATTGCAGCTTTGATGTTTTCCCAGGACTGGGAAGATCCCTTAATATCCATGTCCCTGCAATGTTGCTTCCAGCATATCTTGGCATCGCCAGTCAAGCAGAACATCGCCAGCATGGTCTGATTTACGGGTTGGGTCCCCGCAGCTTCAAAGTAATCGTCCATGGCTTCCATCCATACTTCCGCATCTCTCTCCACATTTGCCCCCTCACCCTTAAAGATTGGAGGTTGGGCTTGCTGAAGGAGGAGCTTTTTCTCTTGCGCTGCCGAGTACAGAGCAACAGGCGGTACCTACATGGATTATACGAATTCTTGATACATTACTTGGATTTCAAAATAGACACGAGACTTTAAATAAAATTCAAGATTCTACTTTATCAAGAGACAGAGATTCAGAGACAAAAGCACTTTATTGATGAAAATTTATTACAATTGAAACCCCTCAAGGTTTAGGATAATTGATGATCAGCTTATTACATGGCTTTATGGATTGCGTATAAAATACGCCTAGGAGATGGTATTCACATGATGCACTACTTCATTCGTGTAATAGTTTCTATACTCATTCTTGAGTGGATGATAGACTAAGATATCAAACCGGAGTTCCGCTTTCAGTAATCCAAAGGTTTTGACTCGGTTCGCTGGGATCACGTTGGTGACCTTCTCCAAGAGCCAGTCGTTGATGGTTTGATTGGAGTTGTCTGAAACAGTCTGGTCCAATCGTGTAGGCACCAAGTAGAATATCTCTATGACCCTCAACTCTTCTCCCCAACGTATCTTCTTCAAATCAGTAGCCAGGCATCCTAGCTTTCGAGCGTTGATGTAGTAAACCCCTCCTGGAAATGTCCAATCAAGTTCCCATCCTCTATCAATGCGAGTGGAGTGTGGCGTATAAGCCTTCAACAGTATCTCCATGACATCTCGCCTGAACTGGTAAACTGGGGATCTTCGAGCTTGCTCATAAATAAGCTCAAACACTTGGAACTTCCAATATTCGAGCACGGGGTCTTCCTGCAACACCAATGCAAGGAATTCGGATCAACTACCTATATACTTTCAATTCCTTTTAAATGTTCAAACAATACGACTTTATTTCCCAGCCTAACCTAGGCTCTGATACCAGGTGTGAGGTCCCCACCCCGTCGTATCAAACATCGGATTTGATGGTGAACCTGGTGGCCACTAGATCTATTGCGGAAGCAAACAAAATGGTTCAGGGTTCGACTAGCGGATGATCTCTCATCACAAAGTGAGTCGAGTTCGAGCCTACTAGCAGGGAGATCTAGCTCCACCTCGCAGGGGAAGCATACTTAAACTATCTAGCAATCCTAAGACCCACTTTCCAAGAGGAGAGAAACCCCGAGTGCCTTTTTCCCCATGTTTTAGAGGCACGTACTCTCGAGATTTCACCGCTCTAGGTGCAATGAGTATCACTAATATCGAAGTAAGCACTATGGGGACAGAGAGTTCCCGACCAATCGGGACCACCCATCTCGTAGGCATTGGCAACCTGAGCCAAGCCCCCACTTTCCACCCCCATACTCACACTTCCTTGTGTGACCTAATTACTACCACAAAGGTTGTTCAACATAAATATTCCTTGTTAATTCCGAATCACATTGTTCGTTAAGACAGCCCTTCAACCAGTATTGCAAACAACACCAAGACAGAATTCTAGTAAAAATTCTACTCAAACTTATTCATAAAAGCTCCAATGTTCTGGAGGTACAACATCCCCCCTCCAGCGAGAGTTCACTCCTCCCGTTGTCTCCTAGCTGCCCATACAACTAGGTATGTCCACCGCATAGAAAGCACGTCATGGACACTCCCACCGCATAAAAAGCAAGACGTGGGTTCCCACCGCATAGAAAGCAAGTCGTGGGTATCCACCACATAAAAAGAAAGTCGTGGATTCAAGAGTCCTTAACGAGGAACTCTGCCCCTTGTGATCAGTAGGGGGGTCATGGTTGATTCAACATTGGAAATAAAATGAACATGTCGACCTAAATTTTCCCTAGCAGACATTCTTTCCTATTGCAACCAGCATACCCATCAATCATTTCCTTCCTACTTTAGAACTTAATATACAACAAATTCAATGCCGAGGTTTCCGTCGGATTTCTCCAACATGTTTGGGGATATGTTCATTCCTAACTAAATGTGTGCAATGTTAAATTAAACAGATTGAATGAAATTATGACCTACCTCTTCCATTTCTTCGTCGATGGCCAGTGAGATGGCCGGTATTTGTTCCTCCATGGGAGCTTTTCCCTTTCCGTTCACCTTGCGCGTTCCTGCCTCGTGGTCGTGGGCTCCACCAAAGCAAGTCCTCTTAACCGGGGCCATTTTAAACTCACTACTTTAAATAATTAACTTGGAGAAAAGAGCTAATGTCTGCAAGCGTCATAACAAGCCAAATGATAGATTAGCAACATCAACAATGCTTGCTACATGAGAGGTTTAGATTTTTCCATATAGCAATCATTATGGATGATGTATATTCCTATGGGAACCTACTCTAAAGATAATTACTCGACTTACGTGATTAAGAATAGTAGGATTTCACTGATGGAATTATCTGAGAGATGAATTAATTATGATTAATCTATTTCCTAGCAACTAGATGATGCAGATTTTTCTTATGCATATGTGTGAGGAAAGTCAACTCGTAGAGACTTAATAACAGATTAATTTTTCCTTAATTATACCTTAATGCATAAAGAAAATGAATTTAATTTAGTTACAGTATTAATGAGTGATAGAAAAAGTGATTCTCTTGAATCTACACAATTACTAGCTTATCGACTAATTTCTATGCCGCCTAGAGAGAGAAAATTCTAATAATTATACACTAATCATTAATCGAGAATGATGAATGGCTGATAATTTAGCTATGGAATGATGATTACATAATAGAATATGGTTAAAGAGAATTTAGAGAGTAATTATAGAGAATTACGACTAGGAATAAGCATAATAGACGAGGAATTTAGATGGTAGAGAAAGGAATTTACAGATAGCATTAATTAAACCGTGGTTACCGTGATTAAGGGCTGATAATCTTCTCGATTTTCTGATCTAATCGAGCTTCTTGAGATGAGAATTCGGCAGCACCTTCCTCCTTGCTTCTCCTTCAAAAGGTGTGTGAACCAGCAGCACCTTCCCAGTGTGTGTAGGTGTGTGTGTATGCACTGTGTGTGTGTGTATGAGCATAAGTGTGTGTGTGTGTGTGTGTGTGTAGGTCTTTAAATAGGCTCCTACAGGCTGAAAATCGACCTGGGTTGCTAAATGCATCTGGGAGCTTCTCCAGTTAAGCATGGCAAGTCTAGTTCCCTATTCACCAAGTGTCAAGTTGGCTAGTTTAACTGACTCTGAGACTTAGTTACTGGCTTGGCAGCTTTCCCAGGACTCCCACAAGGCAAGAGGGCGCCCCCTAGCTGCTAAAGCTGGTATGGAGTGGGCTGGAACCTGTTCCCACACAGCCTCGGGGCCCCGGTACCTCCCCGGACAATTTTTAGGAAAATTGGTTCTAGGCTAAAACGGGTCATACGAGTCGGATTTTGATGCCGAAAATTGCTATACGAAGCTCTAACTAAGACGTACTGGCCCGAGTACCTGCCATATTTAGCAGCTCTCGGGGTCCGAAACTGCATTTTTTTTCAAATTTGGGATACAGGTGCAGTTTTTCGAGACGGTCAAAACTGGACGGGTCGGGTGACCAAAAACTTGCTATTTTTGGAATTTTTTTACAAAAAATATTTTAATTCACATTTCAAAGCTTTAAAACATTCTAAACATCATGGCACTGACAGAATTTGAAAAACTGCTAAAAATAGTAACTTATTCCATTATATTCATTACATGGTACAATGGTGCTCTTTTTTATCGGGGTCAGAGACCTTACAGATTCCAAAGTCCTCGGTGAAGACACAGCCACCACAAGCATCCTCATACATGGCTCCTAATAAGGATGCAAAGACTCACCTAGGAGGAATACGACCAGAGCAACGAGCTAACAATGCTCTAATCAATCGGCTAGAAAAGTCCTCCAAGAAACTACCACCCACAAGCAAACAGATAGTAACTTTCCACTACCAGCCAAAAAATCAGTACAAGAAGTCAACCTTGTTGAGGATAGTAGCGATAGTGATGAGTCTTACGACATCCCCTATCATCAACTCAGGCCATCACTATCACCAACCCCTTCAGCAACAACCATAACAGGTCAAAAGAACAGGACAACAAGTCAAAGCCAAAAAGCTCGACAAATCTGGATACCAAAAAGCCAGATCGGCCAAAAACAGATATGGATCAAGAAGACAAAGATCTCTAATGACAAATCACTAGATCCAACACCAAAACAAAACAAGGAAAGCGTGCACGAATGAGTAAGAATATCACAAAGTCGCAAGCTTTCACAACTCAGGTTTGGGCTCCAAAGAAGTTGATTCAAGCACAAAAAAGTCAAGAATTCATTTGGATTCCAAAACAACCACAGTATCAACTTTCAAAGCCTGAATCCCGTCACCAACCAAGCGTACAAGGGCTGAAGCAAAGACCACTGTTGACTCACACAACAAAAATGTGGATCCCAAAGAAGTCTCTTCAAACACAAACGAAGCACGGGCAAGTATGGGTTCCCAAACGAGAGCCATCAACAAAACAGCCAATAAACGCAAAGAAATGGGTCCCAAAGAAGAACAAAAAAACTGATGTCAGTGCATCGCCGCTTGAATTCTTACAATTCTTCCTACGGTTACAGTACAGTTAGAAGAGAGCAAGTCGCTTCAAGCAACGATACAGGAGCTTCAAAAACCATTACATTGCTTAGAATAGGAAGCCTCACCAACAAATGCCAATAAGCAAATTGCTTATACCCACATCTTGCACAACATAAATCTTTTCCATGCATTGACTGTGTATGCATAATAGGGCTACATTACAAGGCCTGCATAGGCACAACTTTTAATTGCCCAAGCACAACACATATCCTTTGCGATACCCTGTCGTAAAGGATGACTCCAAATAGGAAGGGGGGAGGCATTCTGAATGCGGACCTAACATTATGACTATTAGAGGGAAATGTTTTGTGAGATGCATTGAATTTTTGCGTTTTATTGTGATAATTTTTTGACGAAATTTAGAGTATATGCCCTCATAGTAGTGTTACAGAGGAGTATGTGGACAAAATCCATATATGAGCCCCTAGGGACATGTGTATAGTGTACATAGCATTTAGATTTCTATTTGAATGATTTTTCTTTTCTTAAGTTTTTTTAAGATTTTCTTTGTTTATTATTAAGAAAAATAAAAAAATTAATAATCCACATGAAGAAAAGACTGACGAGAGGCCTGAGCACAACAAAGAGAAGAAGGTACAGGGAAACGATGAAACTTCACGAAGTATGTCTCAGCAGCCGCTACAATAGCCGAAGAACTTGTCACAAAGCAGCGTACACATGCAACTGACAAGTCATACAAGTCAGAGTCGAGTAGCTAAGCCACAAAATGATTGAGGTGTTAGTCCCAAAGCTTCAAGTAATATTCTCTGTGGTCTAAGCGTCTTAGCTATTCTAGGTATTGCTCAAGCTAGAAGAGTTGAGCATATTTACGTTGTGTCGCTCATGCTGGTATAGGTGAGCAAAAGAGTCGAAGTCTAAGTACTTAAGTCTGGTGAAGTGAAGGAGAAGGTCCAAAAGACACTCACGTACTGAGCACAGTGAGATACAAGTGGAGAAACTTCTACATCGAAAACCCTTCTTGGAAAGGTGGAAGCTATTGAGACATCTTTTGATGTCACATGTGCTACATTTATTCCTCGAAACACCCGTCATCTCCTTCTTTCACATTGCATGCTTTTGTTGACAAATTTCTCATATGCATATAGAGTGTCCCATAATTGGCACTTGCATCAGGCACTCTTTCCATGTTTCACCCAAGCACTCACCTTTCATGAACATGTACTTCACGTTCAAATGCTCAACTCCAATAAGAGTGTATGCCAAAGGCATTTTTTTTCCCACCGGATTTTTTCCCTTTGGTCATCCAGGTTTTAGACCCTAATCTAAAGACACCTATCACCATCCTCTTGTACATATTCCTTCTACATCAACAATAAGGAAATGCTACTCAAATCAATTGACAAATGAATTGGAGCACCAATTTCAGATCATAGCATACTTCTCCTCAATGGCGAGTCCAAGAATGGCCTACAATGACAAAGCTGCAGACAACACTAACAACATGATTGCACAGGAACAAAGAAGTCCTCAATGACAAAGAGCAGACATAAGGGTAATCAGAGGATCTCAAAAGCTTGTCCTTGATAATGCGCATCGAATGCTTGGCAGGGTTTTGAACCTCAAATTAGAATAATTAAGTCCTGGATTCGGCCTGACAGACAGACTTTGCATTGGAGTGCAACTTGGCCTAAAGAAGTTAAGGGTTTAGCCATACAATTTCTACAAAATCCTTCCAAAGTTGTCATTGGCTCACAAGATCAGAAAGCCAATCACTTAATTCCACAGATTGTAGAAGTTGTTTCTGAGAATCACAAATACGTCTTCTTGACAGATTTGCTGGAGCAAATGATGGATGGAGCTTTCTCTACCCATGATGATAAGAGTCAAGTTAAACGACATTGGGTTCTTTTTGAATTTAGATCTGGCAGTAGACCTGTAATGACAGAAACAGATGCTGCATCTCGGAGAGTGGATGTGAAAGACATAAAGTTCGTCATCAATTATGATTTTCCTTAATCATGTGAAGACTATGTACATCGGATTGGACGAACAAGACAAGCTACTGCAAAGGCTATAGTCTATACTTTCTTTCCAACAACAAAACGATAGCAGAGACCACATCGCCATCGACAATCAGGTCATGTCGGGGACGACATGAACGCGGAAGGGGGGAATGTTGACCGCTGGGTCAACAACACAACATAACTCAAGTTTCGTACCAAAGTCTTATCTTTTTTTACGAGTTATGAAATGCTGCGGATTATGGCTATAAACGTCATTTGTAATGAGTAGTTATTCTAATTTCAGAAGCCGGGGTGCAATGGCACTTCCAGATTGTAAATACAAAGCCATTTGACCCTTTCAACCCCATTTTTGGTTAAACCTAAGGTAGCCTTAGTATATAAGGTACCTAGGTCATTTTGTAAGAGGATTTTTATCATAATCAAAACTTAGCGCTGCCGTCTACTGTGTGTGAGAGAGAAAGAGAGTGAGCGTGAGCTTTATCCTCTCGCTACGCCCGGCTCGCTCAACACATTGGAGATCCGACTGCACCATTGTTGTAGGCTCGAGGAGAGCTACGCGACAACGCCAAGCATTCCACTCGAGACGAAGCGCACACGCCGACGCATCTACGAGCTATTTGTGGCCGTAAGTGTATCAAACGATGTCTGTTTTCTGCATGCTAGTAGTCTATAGAATCGTGGCGACATAAGCTACGCATAGGTACTCATAAATTTCAGTTTCGGGCACTTTCAAAATTCTACTCTATCATCCTATGCGTTTTTCGCAGACGGGTTTAGAGTGAGGGTTTTGAGTGTAGAAGCATAGGGACAAGTGTATCCTAGTGAGGGGATGTTGTTCCTTAAGTTTCGTATGAATCTCGCATGATTAGGTGAGTTACCTTCCGTATGTGTGTATGTGGCTAGGTGGTGTAGTTGAGAGCAGTGAGGTCCTTGATTGTGGTTTAGTTGGCCTTCCTGAGTGTTGTATGTGTAGGATGGTCTCAGCCTGACAAGCTTAAGAGATTTCCTCCGTGTGCCTATCGTGTCATCTGTGTCCTCGATTGACATTATGTTGATCTAGGTAGTGTTTGCATGCACTTCATGGGTGTGTGAGTCGCTCCCGTCCAACAAAACCGCCTGCTAGTCTCACACACACACACACACACACACACACAGACTCCCCGCGTCGTCTTCGATAATTGAAACAGAAGCAATTGAGGAGGGAAAATAATTTTTTTATGGAACGTTTGAAATTCAAAGGACTTGCCCATTCATTTTTAGTATATGCTAACAAGCACAAGTAACTATCACTGTCCGGGACAACATATTCAGTGACACGTTAATATGCTTCTACCCAATAGCCATTAGATTGAAATAGCAATCATAAGGGTTTTGTCAGCTTGGATTCTTTTTGGGACTATCAAAAAGGGGATTCGAAATCCTTGGAGTATCTTAAGCTATGCTGCAATCTCTCACTCCAAGAGGAGATCCTCATCGATAGACTTCTTGGAAAAATCTCAGACCTAACTTTTCCTCCTGAAGCTTGCAAGTGGCCTGGAGAAAGACTGTTTGCTTGCCCAAAACTAAATCGATATATGAAAAGTATGATTTTCAGAGGCTTGGAACGAACACCTCAACAAGATCTAGTCCAAAAATTGGGTTGCAAACAAGCAAATGGTCTCAAGTAGTTGGAAACATATGGAAAGCCAAAGGTGAAGAGAGAGACGAAGTCTTTCTTTGGAAGGTTCTCTTTGGATTCATTCCAACCAGAGAACTAGATGAAGGTTCTTCTATCATATGCAAGGACCCAAATGAAACCTTTACACACCTATTCTAGAGAACTAGATGAAGGTTCTTCTATCATATGCAAGCACCCAAATGAAACCTTTACACACCTATTCTAGGAATGTCTTGAAATAAAAAAAGATCACAGGCATTGTTTGCTTGCAGGTGGGTATTCATATATCTAAAAAGTCCCTTCTTCATACATGACTTGGATATGAGCTCTAGATGCATTGACAATGAGGATCTATTGATTGACATTTTCATAATAAGAGATACAATATTGAGGACCATATGGCAGTCTAGAAATGAGTTACTCTTTTGAAAGAACTATGATCCTCTGGACACAAATTCTGTTTTGGAGTCATGCACCTGGAATATCATTTGTAGAAGGAATAAAAATTGCAAGCTTAACAAGTAAGTGAAGTTGTCCCCAACATTATTTTTCTTTATGGAGTTCCCTCTGCAAAGGATATGCCACGGCTGATTGTAACCTTTTGTGATTAATACAATTCAAGCTCAACTAAGCACTTTTAAAATTTTAAAAATAATAATTTTGAGGGCCTCTTAAAACTTAATATTTTGGGCCCCTTATTGTAAAGTGTCTAAGTGTGAGTGCAAGCATACATGCCACTTTTTTGTGCACGTGGTAAGCGATCGGCCTGTATCTAATGGCTAGCACTCATTAGCCTTGCATACTGCCCCCCACCTTGTTTTGAAAGCAGCAGTAGTCGACAGACGGGGGCTGTAGTAGCACACGATACTACTATAGAAACAAGGACATTTGCAATAGCAAACGACTACTGAGAACAATGCAATAACAAGTTAAAATCCCAAGTAGTGTTCTCAGAGAACATTTAAAAATATATATTTAAAAATTGGGCAATGGAAGATTATAGTATTTTTCCCCAAAGCTTTGTATGTTTTCTGAAAATTATAAGCACATTATGGAAATATTTGTACTTTTTTCAAATTGCAAAACAAAATCACATTAAAAAATCAAAACATAGCAAGTGCATTGTAAATGTTTACGTGTTTTCTGTGAAAAATGATCCCAAGAGGCATCCCGATGTCTATGCACTAAGCTACTACTTTGGAAAAATGGCCTCCAGATCCAACTTGGCTGGTAGGCCGTCCCAATTTGATTGGATAAGGAGGGTTGGTGAAGTGCCTTTCAATTCTTTTTTCTTGCAGGCCAAAGCCTGTTGTCGTGTCATTTTGTAGGAATGGGGTGAAAGAATGGTATCTAGAGGCATTTTGGGGTTTGATTATCTTATGGTGTATGTTAGGATTCTGCTATGATGTCAGATTGTTTAAATGTCTGCTAAATGTGAATTTGGGGCCATTAAGTGTGGTTTTATGCCTATGAGCTAGGATGTATGGAGGCTACCAAAAAGCAAGTTCATAGGCTCAAATTCTAGTGCTCAATGTGCTCCTTAAGCTTGTCTCTGCAGCTCGCTAGTCGGAGTGCGCCCAAGGAAGCTATGGACACTTTACTATTTTATGGGGGCCGGGTCTATAGTGTTTGGTCCGGTCTTGAGATATGTCTAGGTGATTTATTTCAATTTTCTAGGGGTTCATTTGAAAGATTTGACACGATCTGCAAGGTATGCTTTTTAAACCAGACTGCATTTGAGCAAGTTATGCTCATTACAATCGAATGTGGAACAGATCTACAATTTATTAATTAGGAAAAGGCCAATGCATGGAGTGCAGGTTGAGGTTTTGCAACTAGATTGATGCTTGGGTTGTGGGCAACAAGATCAAGGTGTAGCCGACCTTTATTGCACCCGAATTGGGCTCCAAATGAGGAAGACGTGGTCAAAATACTTCTTATTGAGTCTTTTTTTTTTTTTTTGGCATTTGCTAGTCGAAAGGGAGATGAGGGATGCATGGGGTATTGGAGACCAAAATGGTGTTTGGATTTAGGGCCGTCAAATTCAAGGGTCATTTGAGCTTTTCAAAGGCTAAATTTGGCTCCCATTGAGCACTTTAGGGCCAAAACAATTGTTTTCTTAGTGTTTTTGGAGTATTGGTGGAGAGTTTTTGGGAGTTCAAAAAAGGGGCATGTTTCTGTGGCTTCCATGTGTCCAAGTAATTAACCCATATATAAGTGTTGGCTCTCAGAATTTGGGGTATATATAGAGTATTTAGGCTTATCCATAGTGAATACTAAAGAGAGAGCTCCTCTCTTGAGCTCATGGTGAGCTATGGCAGTCCGTCACAATTGTTGTGTGCGTGTTGTGTGGGCGGATTGTTTCCATCATGTTGTCGCCCGTTGCCATTGTCAACCATGTTGTTTGTGCTATGGGTTTAATGGGAGGTGGGTTCCCACCCCGTGGTTCCAAAGAGGAGAGCCCATTTTAATTAAAGTAATGTATACCCCTCCAAGGGGACAATCATATGAAAAGGGGAGGTTGGTTGCATGAGAAGGGTGGAAAGTGCATTCTACCCAGGGGTGGTGGGCTCAAGTGGATAAGAATAGAAGCCATGCTTTTGGAGGAAAATGGGGACAAATTTTTGGGGACGACTAGGAGTGATTTTTGTGGGAAACAATTTTCTTTGGGAAAGTTTGGCATGGAAGAAGGGAGGCGGAGATGGAAAGAAGAGGGGTGGCACCAACTCTCTCTTTCTCTCTCGGGTGCTCAAGGAAGAAGTGAGTTTTTTGGGGGGCAAGAAAAGTGCGGGGGAAGAGGGGGGGATTGCCTCGACGAACACTCTCCCTTGCAATCTCTTGCTCTCGAAGGCAAGGACAAAGCATCTCTCAAAGTCTCTCTCTTGGCTCAAAGGGGAACAAGTGAAGGCGAAGAAGTGGGAAAGGAGGTTTGAGGGCCTTGTGTGTGTGTGTGTGTGTGTGTGTGTGTGTGTGTGTGTCTCAAAGACAATTTAGGCAAACTCGAGGGCAAGAAGAAATCTCTCTCTTGTGGTTTGATAGCTTGTTCTCAAAGGGGAACAAGTGAAGGCGAAGAAGTGGGAAAGGAGGTTTGAGGGCCTTCTCTGTGTGTGTGTGTGTGTCTCAAAGACAATTTAGGGGAACAAGTGAAGGCGAAGAAGTGGGAAAGGAGGTTTGAGGGCCTTCTGTGTGTGTGTGTGTGTGTGTGTGTGTGTGTGTGTGTGTGTGTGTGTCTCAAAGACAATTTCTCAAAGGGGAACAAGTGAAGGCGAAGAAGTGGGAGAGGAGGTTTGAGGGCCTTCTGTGTGTCTCTCTCTGTGTGTGTGTGTGTGTGTGTGTGTGTGTGTGTGTGTGTGTGTGTGTGTGTGTGTGTGTGTGTGTGTGTCAAAGACAATTTAGACAAACTCGAGGGCAAGAAGAAATCTCTCTCTTGTGGTTTGATAGCTTAAGGGCGACCAGGTATTTGGGAAAGTGCTTGAAGCAATAGTGTGTAGGGTAAAAGGAGGGAGAAGCAAGCAAGCTTGAGGGTGATGTATAGTTGATGCTTGGCTGACAACAATTTCTATCGAGGAAAATAATTACTAAGGTTTGGGTTTGCAAATCGACATACTGGCGATGGCATATTGCAATTAGGGTTTTGAGAGTCTAAAATTGAAGCTATTGTCAATTCTAGGCATAAACCATAACTCATGTGGACACTTTTCCCTAGGTTTTATTGAGCTTTGGGTAATTAGGGTCGATTTTGACCATTTACAGTATAGACTAGTATGTAACCCGCATGTTGCTGCAGCCAAAGAAACATCGCTTCTAATCTTGTAGGGATATCGTCTCTTCCAAGTGAAACAATATCAATACTCTATTCCTACATGTATATTCTATTGCATTTTTAAAAGTAATGCATTATACAACCTCTTTAAGATTCTAACAAACATAAATATATGTAAGATTATACAAAGCATTCTTTGATACCAAGCATGGGAGCTTCTCATAGACATTGCTTTTCATAAGATTCTAGCCCTTGTTCAAAAAACTTAGGAGTGCTCTACTTCTATTGTGTGTGTGTGTGTGTGTGTGTGTGTGTGTGAGAGAGAGAGAGAGAGAGAGTCTCCTCCTTCTTCCTTCTGGTGTATCTTGGTCTAGCAATGCTACCAATGTTGATTATATAGATTAGGTGAGTTAGCATGGTATGAAGAGATGAAAGCCATCTGGAATCAATGTAACAATAAAGCTTTTTTTGAAAATGGAGTGCGTTCTGAAATTGGTTTCAACAATAGGAGCACAATTGAATTCAATATCTCTCTACTCCACTCTCTTACTTACTTCTATCCTTGCGTCTTTCTTATGAGCAAGACATGGTAGAAGTGTACATCATAACTTCTTATATCGCAAGAAGACCATCTTTCCCTTGGTCTACCTAGAGTTGAAAAAAGTGCTACCAAGTCGAGAAGTATAAAGTGGGTAAGCCAGCAAGTTTTTAAAGATGAAGGCCCATAATTTCTACAATGTGTAATTATGAAACTTTTCATGTCTAAGAGTAGAGTTGTGAAAATATAAGGGCTCATAGTTTCCAATGTACCAAACAAGCTTCAAGTTTCAAAGAGATGAGATGACGTTCTTTTAATATTAAGAATGTGATTACATCTATGCTACTCTCTAGATGCTTCTCTTGGATATCTATCTATGTTCACAAGCATGGTAATGGTTTACGTCATCACCAAATCACAACAATACATAAGCATCTTAGTATGATAAGGTGCACACTATTTATTCATGTACACTTTCACATCATTTGCATCTTAAAATGTGATAGAAATGAAAGCAAAGTAAAGTTGCTCAATTGTTTATTTTTGTGGGAGTTTTGGCTATCATGCTAAACTGAAGGACGTGATATAAAATTGAGATTGTGACTAAAATCATGCATGCCATTGATCTCTATCTATCTTTATCCTCTAATTACAAAACCATATTCCTCTTTGACAGAGCAGATTGTATTCAACCAGCTTGAGCATGTTTCCTTGCGCACAATCTATACTATACCAACCATTTGGCTTAATTGTTGCTCTATTAAATGTGTGGTTGGACATTGAGGCAATGTAGGACAACCTCTTTTTGTGTACACATTAGGTTCCTTGAAAATTTGAGAATATGAGTATCATACCCTAGTTGAGTACACACACACACACACACACACACATACACACATACATATATATATGTGTATTTGTGTGTGTATATATATATGTATGTATATGTATACATACATATATATATATATATATATATATATATATATATATATATATATATATATATATATATGTATGTATGTATGTATACATACATACATATACATATACACATATATATATATGTATGTGTATATGTATATGTATGTATGTATACATACATACATATATATATATATATATAGATATATATATATATATATATATATATATATATATATATATATATATATATATATATATATATATATATATGTATGTATGTATGTATGTGTACATATATATATATTCTTATATCAAAGATTTGTCACATAGGTCTTGAAGCCTCTTGTTGTTGTTATAGTACAATAACTATGACATTCAAAACTTTTATGCTCCCTTCGTGGCCCCCCGCCCCGCCCCGCCCCCCCCAACTCTCTCTCTCTCTCTCTCTCACACACACACACACACACACACACACACACACACACTCTCTCTCTCTCTCTCTCTCTCTCTCTCTCTCTCTCTCTCTCTCTCTCTCTCACACACACACACACACACACACATATTAGATGGATAGCAGTTTTCATGGAGCTCATGTGTGCATACACATATGACTTGTCATCGTGGTATAGTAGTTGAAAAATTGGTAGTGCGGTTGAAGTGATGACCTCAAGTCAATGCATGAAAATGATGAGCAAACTTCTATTTTCAATCTCTGTAAAGAAAAGTATAAATGGCTATGATTGGTCTCTCTCTCTCTCTCTCTCTCTCTCTCTCTCTCTCTCTCTCTCTCTCTCTCTAAGGTCTTGAACTTGAGACCATGGAATAGATCTTTGAGATCTCATTGGATCGCTCCTACAACATTTTAGCTTCTTCTTTTTTCAAGACGTGTGTGTGTGTGTGTGTGTGTGTGTGTGTGAGAGAGAGAGAGAGAGAGAGAGAGAGTTGGAAGATGAAACACAAAAAATTTAATTCTCACCCAAGTTGCCATATATATCTTCTGGGATTGTTCCTATGGGATTAAAAAAATTATTATTATCATTATTCTTCTTCTTCTTCTCCTCTCTCTCTCTCTCTCTCTCTCTCTCTCTCTCTCTCTCTCTCTCTCTCTCTCTCTCTCTCTCTCTCTCTCTCTCCTTTTCATAGATATTCAAGTGTTAAAGACTTGTTGTGTAACTTTAGCGTCTTTTTTAGATGTCCTTACACCCTTAAACATTTTATTCTCTCTTTCTCCTCTTTTCCATTCTACATGCTGCATCATTCGTTCGACCCTAAAACATTTTTCTGTGTGTGTGTGTGCGCGCGCGCGTGCATGTGTGGGGGGTTGATTTTTGATAGGCACCTTTGCCTATCAAAATTCAGAGAATTTATTGATTTTTAAGCATTTTTCACGGTTTAACTGTTAAAAACAAAAAGGACAAATATATCCAAGAACTGGTAAAAGGTACCATAACTGGACAATCTCTCTCCCTATTTGGGGTGCCAACAAGAGGGTTGATTTTTGTAGGGCATTTTATTTATTTTCTATGGGTGAAAAATGTTAGCTACCCTTTTGAAAATACACTACTACTCTAAGAAAACCGTATTATCTTGGAAATTTGACTTGGTGTGTCACTAAATATAAATTTTGTATATCAAGTGCCTTCAAGGACTATTTTAAACTCCTTCTCTATAAATTTTTGACAAACAATTCAATCTATATAAAATAATAATAATTACATTTTATGGTATCTTTTTAAATCTAAAAATGTGAGAAAAAAAACCCTTCTGCAGTACTCATGTGATAGTCACATAAATATTAAGTGACCCCCCTCGAGAAATTTGAAGGGCTTGAAGGGTGTCCTTGGTGAGACGGAGCCCTATGAGCTCGAAAGGAAAATCTCTCTCTCTCTCTCTCTCTCTCTCTCTCTCTCTCTCTCTCTCTCTCTCTCTCTCTCTCTCAGGTCTTGAACTTGAGACCATCGAATAGATCTTTGAGATCTCATTGGATCGCTTCTACAACATTTTAAATTCTTTCTTTTTCAAGACCTGTGCATGTGTGCACGTGTGTGTGTGTGTGTGTGTGTGTGAGAGAGAGAGAGAGAGAGAGAGAGAGAGAGAGAGAGAGAGACAGAAGAAGAAGAAGAAGAAGAAGAAGAAGAATAATAATAATAATAATTTTTTAAATTCCATAGGATGAAATAAAAATAACTTTAATCTCACCCAAGTTGCCATATATATCTTCTGGGATTGTTCCTATGGAATTAAAAAAATTATTATTATTATTATTCTTCTTCTTCTTCTGTCTCTCTCTCTCTCTCTCTCTCTCTCTCTCTCTCTCTCTCTCTCTCTCTCTCTCTCTCTTCAAGTGTTAAAGACTTGTTGTGTAACTTTAGCGTCTTTTTTAGATTGTCCTTACACCCTTAAACATTTTATTCTCTCTTTCTCCTCTTGTCCGTTATACTTGCTGCGTAGTTCGCTTGACGCTAAAACATTTTTCTCTATGTGTGCGTGCATGTGTGGGGTTGATTTTTGATAGGCACCTTTGCCTATCAAAAATAAGAGAATTTATTGATTTTTAAGCATTTTCCACGGTTTAACTCTTAAAAACAAAAATGACAAAATATCCAAGAACTGATAAAAGGTAGGTTAACTGTGCAATCTCTCTCCCTATTTGGGATGCCAATGAGAGGGTTGATTTTTGTTGGGCATTTTATTTGTTTTCTATGGGTGAAAAATATTAGCTACCCTAATACACTATTACTCTAAGAAAACCATATTATCTTGGATATTTGACTTGGTGTGTCACTTAATATAAATTTTATACATCTCGTGCGCTCAAGGACTATTTTAAACTCCTTATCTGTGAATTTTTTACAAACAATTTAGTCCATATAAAAAAAATTCAATTACATTTTATGGTATCTTTTTGTATGTGAAAATGTGAGGAAAAAAAAACCTTATGTTGTACTTACGTGATAGTCACATAAATATTAAGTGACCCCCCCCCCCCCCCCCCCCCGCCCCCCGAGAAATTTGAAGGGCTTGAAGGGTGTCCTTTGTGAGACAGAGCCCTATGAGCTCGAAAGAAGAATCTCTCTCTCTCTCTCTCTCTCTCTCTCTCTCTCTCTCTCTCTCTCTCTCTCTCGTGTGCACGTGCACGTACACGGACATACATGCAATGCGACTCTCTCTCTCTCCTCTCTCTCTCTCTCTCTCTCAATAATATAGATAACTACTCCTTCATTTGCATGTATTTTCTCAAAGTGAAACTACCCCAAGTCGACACCACACGAGTTGTTTACTTTCTTTTTCAATCTCTTTAAAGAAATAAAAAGTTTTTTTAAAAATAAGGTCAATATTGGTCTTGAAAAAAACCTCTTGAAAAAGAAAACAAATAAATCTTCAAAAATTAAATTCTCATCAAATAATAAAATCTCCACTAAATTTATCTCCTTTTTGTTATGTGCATTTTAACCAATACAGTTATTCTTTATAGAGGAGAAAGTATTTGACTTTCTATGACTAAAGCACTTTTTACTACGAAAGAAATAGAAATTCTTTTGATTTTACATTTGACAAAAGCTGAAAAGCTTCTTCCAATCTTACTCTCCCTTTTGCATTTTAGAGAGTAAGATTGCTTTTCATTTTATGTTCTGCTACTAAGTCTACACGCACTATTAACCCGAATCTCCCCAGATCCCCTCGCCCCTCTCTCTCCTCTCTCCTCCATTAGTCCTCCCTCTAAGCCCTGTATGCGCGCACACACACACACACACACACGCGTGCGTCTGCTCTTCTGCTAAAAAACAAAGTCTCCCATGGCGGTAGATTCGCCTTGCTTTTCCCGAACAAGCTCGTCCTACTCCTGTCACTCCTTCAGCCTGTCAGCAGGCCTCCCAAGCTATCCACTTCTGCGCGGCCAACCCTGGCTCTGAACAATTCCGCTTGTCGCGTCTGTGCTTCTGCGAATACTCCACCGACGCAACAACCTCTCTCTCTCATAACACGCCTTCACTAACTCTGCTTGTCGGATATTTCCCACAACGTTTAAATTCTCTTCTTCTTCTTCTCTCTCTCTCTCTCTCTCTCTCTCTCTCTCTCTCTCTCTCTCTCTCTCTCTCTCTCTCTACGTCCCCCCCTCTTTTCCCTCAAAGACTCAACAGCATCTAGTGACATTCGCATTAATTCACCCCAAACCAGAATTGGGCACGCCTACTCTCCCTTTTCCATTTTAGAGAGGTTTTCTCTTAAGTGAAACAATGAGTGACACATGGAGGGTCTCTCCTTCCTTGAAAAATTTAAGCTGCATTATAAAGAGTATAGATTTTACAACTTTTAATAGATATAGGGTCGGTTTGGGGTCTTTCTAGCATTATTTTTCTTTTTCTCTCTTATTTCTCTCACAACAAAAGCCCAATTTTTTCTCGATCAACCATAGAGAATGGCTCACTTTAACATTGTACGTGCACGCATACACATGTGTGTGCGTGCGTGTGTGTGTGTGTGTGTGTGTGTGAGAGAGAGAGAGAGAGAGAGAGAGAGAGAGGAGTATTATGAAAGAAGTCAAGGATTTTTTAGGTCATAGGAACAATAAGAATGAGAAGAGAATTTTAACATCTTAGAGCTCCTGCCCATAGACCTTCTAGAGGCAATTTTGGTTGGCCCTCTAATATTTGATGGCAACCCCATAGGGCATATACAACATTCCTCAAAATTTACATAATGTTAAAAAAAAACACCTTTCACTTGGATGGTGGTGGAACAACTCTCTAACAAGAAGAAGCATCTTAGTAATTGACAACTATAGCTTGATTGTTTGCGAGTCTGCACCAAATTTTTTGATTAGATTAGTGTCTAGAAATCGATCATGCAAAAGAAATTGATGCTTGGATGATTAAATGGGATTTTCATCTCGAGTATAATAAGCTCTCTTGCTAAGAGGCACCCATCACTGACAATGGATTTTAAGTAGCTAAAGAGAATGTGCTATTCGGAACCATCCCAAGAGGCATCAAAGATCTACCCCAAGGAGAGAGAGAGAGAGAGAGAGAGAGAGAGAGAGAGAGAGTTTATATTTGATATCCCTTCATTTGAGAACCATAGTGACACTTGACACAAGACAAGTGACATAAACATGTGACACAAGACGAAGGACAATTTTTTTAATTGAACTTATTTCTAGTACATCCGTTTCTAGTAGGAGACTGAACGAGCTCCAGAAACCATGAAAGAATAGGCCTATATCTGCCACCATTCAACAAAAAAGCAACAAGTTAAAACTTGGGATACTTTCATGGGAAGACAGGTATCCAAACAATCCATTCTTCTTGTTATCGTTTAGTTGACCCATAGGCCTAGACCCCCTCACTCTCCTTGTATATATTAGGCAATAGTTTTTTTGCCTTCCTATCAGGCATAATCCGTTTCTTTATGACTTGTTTTACTGCCATGGTATATTCTAGTTTAATGGGTACTTTTGGTTTGCTGAGAAGATTTGGTCGGCATCCTTTTGGGAAGTCGCTTATGGCTGACGGACGAAGCTTTGGGTGAATATAATCTCTTATGAGTTTTTGGATCAACACCATCAAGTGAGTCTCTATTCCCTAGGTTTGGAGTATGGAATCAACCTTCACAAAACAATCCAAATCAAACTAAAAAAAAGGGGGATTAAAGAGAGAAAAAGAAGAGGTGAATGGGAGTAATAAGGTCCTACCCCATCCTATCTACAAGGAAGCCAATAATGACTTATATCATCTTGAGAGCATTATTTATTCATAATTTGTTACCTGCTATTGTTATTAACTATTCCCTTGTTTTTTTAGAAATTATTATGAGACCTTTATGGGAGATCTAAGATTAAACCCACCTCTACTTATGCATAAGTGACCCACGTTTATATGAGTATTTCGAACAAATTACTAAGTCCCTAGATTTCGAAAAGTTTTGTGAGCCCCTGTTTTTTTATAAGTTTTTCTAAAAAACATATGTATAATCTCTCGTGGCGACCTCATAGCGAATATTTTTTATTTTATTTCTCTTATCATTAAAAAAAAATCCATAAAATCTCATGATGGACTTAATGCAGCCAATCACTCCATCAACCATCAACAATCAGTATTGTTTTTCTTTTTTTTAATAGCAAAACTCACAATTGTGAGTGAATTATATTGAGCAGCCGAAAAAATTACAAGGTTTTGTCATGCTCATAAGCCATGACAACATCCGGGAATCATAATTACAACGGCTATAAGGGCAGCCACTCCCATCGATGGCCAAGGTTTGCCCCTGGTATTCCGTCTGCTTACAAAAAGGCACAAGTAGTCCTAGACCAATCCTCCGAGTGATGCTTGCGCCCGAGTGCCCATATTAGCACTTTGCTTTCCTATATAATTCTTGCGAAGCTTGCCACCTCAAATCCTCCTTCAAACACACGGCGGTTCCTTGTTTGCCATACATTATGAAAGAAGAAGTATCTGACAATATGAGTGCTGACGAGGAGTGCAAGACTACCTGAGTTTTTACCTCCACAGCATAGGTCAGTCTTAAAAAATCTAATTTTCCATGTCCTCTGGACCCACTTGTATACTTTCCCTGTGAGACCTTTTATAGCTGGGCAGTCCATGAACAGGTGGGCCAGATCTTCACTAGTCAACCTGCACCCCAAGCATCGATCTGACCCAATCCCTCTCTCCTGAATCTTCACCCCCGTTGGTAGAGCACCCCAAGTAACCTTCCATAAGAAAACCTTCATGTATTGTGGAACCTTTGGCTTCCATATGTTCTCCATTACATGCTCCCACCTTTCCTCCGACCATTGATTTTTCCATAGCTTATTAAGGGGGTTAGACCAATTCTTCTTTTGCATCATTGTCTGATAAATGATTTTAGTATGGGGTTTCCACAAGAGACTGCTTCCGGGCCATTTCCAGGCTTTCCAGTCCAACCCCGAGTCACAGATTGGCATCACTAGATTGTCAAGTTCTTTCATCACTTTGTGGACAAGCAAGACCTCCAAGCTATTGAGTTGGTACTGGGCAATCAAAAGGTCAATGGTTTTCCAACTCTTGTTGACATTGTCTCAGAAGTGGTCAAGTCGGATCTGACCCTTATTATTCAACTTCCTTGCTGTCTCAATCCAATAGGGATTTTGTGACGGATCAACAACTTTGGAGAGCCAGGGGGACCAATGTAAAATGGATTTCTTGAAGTATCTGGCTTCTTCCCCCCACTTTAAGACTCCTGCTACTCTATTGCATTTTTTTACCAATTCTCCTGAGCTACCCCCCAGACTTAAGGTAGACCACCCCGGGGCAAGCAGCTTGTCATGAACCTCCACCCCTCTCCACTTTCCTCCCTTCGAGCCTAGTTTAGCTGCTTCTATCATATCTCTGATCATAACTACCCAAACTTGATCCTGTTTAGCCAAGAAAACCACAAAATTTGGTGCAACAAACTTTTGCATGGGTCATAGGGTTAAGAATCCCAAGGCCTCCTTGATTCCTCGACCGAGCAACCCACTCCCAAGTGGCCCATTGCCATGGCCTAGAAGATTTTGTGTTATTTTTCCATAAAAATGTAACATTTAATGGCCTAATAACTTATGTGTAGCGGAAATTAGCATGAACATATTGGGCATTTCATTAGAATAGATTCCTAATGAGAATTACAAGAGTGCTTGGGTGGAGAGAGCAACAAAAAGAATAACACCTATTTAGATAGCATCAACAATACTTTCAAAAGAGAAAGAAATTAAGCTATTGACAACATTTGAGGACCGGATTTGTATGGAGCCGGTCCCCCCTCCAAAAGGCTTTGTATTATGGTTTCTCCCATCAAGAGAGACATTGTACAATACAATTCTTTGTGTTCCTTCAAGACTAGCTAGTGCAATGAAGATGGAAACTTCATGCACTAAGCAAAACACTTAACAAACACAACTTGAATTATCCCCGGTTTCAGACCCAAGACCTCACACACCTTCGAAGATGGTGAGAGCTAGCAGGGTATGAGAGTAGATTGAGAGGAAGAAGGAGTATCTTACGAGAAAGATGTACATCTCCTCACATAATCACTCATATGTAGCATAGCTTAGCTTAGTAATTAGCTTGGTAGAGGAGATGAGCATGCATTGAAGCTTGGCTCTTGGTTGGATTTGCATCCAGATGCCAAGAGAGTGTTGATGTAGGCTTCTATCTCACAAGCTTGGAGTAGGTGATGAGTTCTCCATTAAAGCTTGGGAAGAGATAGTCTTCTCTTTCTTCACACATGAGCTTGTGTGAGTGTGTGTGTGTGTGTGTGTGTGTGTGTGATATTGCCTTGCAAAAATCAGCCCCCTCTCTCTCTTGGGCGAGCCCTCTTGCTAATTGCTCTTGCTGAAGCCTCATTGGCCCTCCCCAAGTCAAGCCAATTACAATTAAGCAGCATAAGTGATAGCCTTCTGACATGTGTCCCCCTTTCCCCTTTTGTGAGAGCTTTAGGTAATTAAATAATTAAACTAAACTCTCATTGGACCCCTTTGCCTCCTGGCCAATAGGAATCAGGCAAGCCATGGGGCTCCTAAATGCTCATTGGACCCCTTGGGAGACTGCCCAATAGTCTTCTAGGAGACTTTGTTCTCATTGGTTTCTTTTATTAAATGTTTTTAAATTAATTAAACTAGATTTACTCTAGCTTAATTCTCATTGGTCCACTGCAAGGGTCATCCAATAGAAATTGGGCACACCTTGTGGGCATCTGGCCTAGGGAGCTGACATGTGTCCCTCATTCCTTTTGTGTAAAGGGAGCCTGTGTGTGTGTGTGTGTGTGTGTGTGTGTGTGTGTGTGTGGCTTTCTCTCTCATCCCCTACCTTTAGGGCTCGCCCCCTCCCATGTAGGGATGTGCAAAGACTTTTAGGGCACACACAAAGCATCCAATTTTCCCTAGGGTTGACCTTTGGACACAACCTTTGAATTTTGGAACCTTAGCATTTTGGAAGTCTTAATGGGCTGAACCTTAGGGTCTTTTTAGCCCATTGTTGCACATGGCTCTTTTGCAGATGGCCCCCCCTTTGGATCCCTATTTTCCCTCCTTTGGATCCCTACTGTGGCCGGTCTGCTAGCTTAACCAATATTCTAGCTTTTTCTCCCCTGGCCTTCCCCACACTAAATGATCAGTTTAATATGAGAAAATCATTTAGGAGAATTAGATATTGATTATTATGACAAAAATGTTTTTATTGGTTCTAAGAACTCTTTCCAGTGACACTTAACCATCTTGAGAAGCGGGCTAGTGAAGGCAATATAAGGCATCATGAAGGAATTCATCACTTTTATCAGACTTGAGAATTGGAGAAGAGCATACTCCCACCTTCTCATTTTTGTTTTGATTTTTTCAAGCACCCACTCGAATCTTTGCTTGTGAGTTACATCCACCCCCAAGGGGGCTCCTAGATGTCTAAAGATCTTTCCTTTTGTGACAATCTCCCCTGACCAGACAGAAGGATCAAATGAGTCATTTTCTGATAAGGAAATCATCCTTGACTTCTCTATATTACACTAGGACCCCGAAGCTACCGAGAACATTTGTACAATCTCCAGAGCTTTTCTGATGACCTGGGGGCACGCCTTCAAGAAGAGGAGAGAATCATCTCCAAAAGGTTTTTCCATGAGTTGTCTGTTTCCTCGTAAAACAAGCCTTGCACCTCCCCGCGCTCAGCACTAGCTAGCTTCGAGCGTCGTGATTAGAGGATGTGATCCTATGGCGAAAAGTAGGGGGGCAAGAGGGAATCCCTATTTAATAGA
This sequence comes from Adiantum capillus-veneris, assembly GCF_014529385.1. Lineage (NCBI taxonomy): Eukaryota > Viridiplantae > Streptophyta > Polypodiopsida > Polypodiales > Pteridaceae > Adiantum > Adiantum capillus-veneris. Next base: position 103,572,664 of record NC_140941.1, read on the forward strand.
CCATTTAGCCTCAAAAGAGCCCACAATTCTACCGTTAAATAGGAGCTATGACTGGCTTCCATCCCCCATTACACGAACCATCCAAAAGAGACGCGGCCCCAAGACTAGAGCTTCCATGATGGCTTCTATATATGTCCATGTTATTCTGTCATAGGCCTTGTCCAGGTCCAACTGCAGTAGAATACACTCCTGCTTAGTGACAGTTGTGTATTCTATGCCCACCATTGTTGCCAATATGTTATCGTATATGGACCTTCCATTAATGAAACCACGTTGATGGGGGGAGATGATCTTGGTTAGTAAGGGGGCTACTCTGAGGGCCACTGCTTTAGCTATAATTTTGTAGGCCACCGACATCATCGTTATAGGGTGCCAATGTTGTAGTTTAGAGCAGCAGATTTGGCTTGATAAGCCCTCTCTTCACACTTGTCTCCAACGACCCTTCGACCATGGCTTTATTGGCCAAACTCGTGATTGGGGCCTTGAGATCATCCCAAAATTCTGCATAGAATTCCACCGTCATCCCATCCCAACCAGGGGACTTTTCCTTGCCAAGCGCTTGCAATGCTAGTGAATATTCGTCTTCAGAAAATACCCGTTCCAAGTTATTAGCTTCTAAGTGGGGAATTTATTTTTTAACACTCTGTAGTAAGGTCCCTCTGGCTTCCTCCACTTCTTGGGACTGGGTCTCCGGCCATCCAATGATTTGACTTAGATAGCTCAGCATCATACCAGCCATTTCATCCTGGTTATGAACTGTTGTCCCTTTCTCATCCTCGAGCGAGCTGACGCGGCCCCGGCTCTTCTTGATTTTTACAGCCCTAAAAAAATGAGCTTGATTGGAGGCTTCCGGTTGCAAATAAATCTCCCTAGAGAGAAGTCTAGCCTTTTTGATATTCTACCTGCTCATTAGCGAGGTTCAAATTGGCTTCAAGCCATCGTTTGTGTTTGCCCTCAGTAGCCTGTCCATTGGCTTTTATAGCGGTAAGCAATTGTACCTCCTCTGAAAGATGCAATAGGTGATCCTCCCTAGCTTTCTTGATTTGGGGGCCCGAGGTTTTGATTGCTTTCTGGATGCTCCGAGCAAAGAGGTCCCACGCATTGTGCTTGTTGAGGTCGACATCTTTTTTTTAGCTTGCCCAGTGCTTTCTTGGCTAGATTCCTGAAAACGGGGTCTTTGAAGAGGTCTGCCCCTGTTACCAACAGTTTTTTTTTACCTCTTGGGGCCGGCTCCTCCTCTTTATTCTTCTTAAATTGAATGTGCAGAGGAATGTGATCCGAGAGGATTGTTGTTGGCACTACCTTCATTTCCATCAGCGTTGGTATCCAATCAGCTTGGTGCGAGCAATAGCATCTGTCCAGTCTGGAGGCAGTGCGGGCGTACTCAAGGTTTCTGTAGGTGAACCCAAGCGTGCTGTTCCATGGGCCAACATCCCATAAGTCGATCATTGCCCACTTTTCGCACAAACTTTTCCATTTAGACCTTTTTGATCCAACCAGCACACTGGAGGATCCTGTTCTATCCCTGCTCTTTTCTACCATGTCAAAGTCAACGACTAACAACCACTCCCCTTCAATAGGGGTATCTCTGAGATGCATCCATAGTTTGGCTCTATCTTTTGCATTGCAAGGGCCATATACATTCACAATGGTGAGGAGACGCCCTTCCCATCTGAATCTAATCCCTAGGATCCTGCCGGATGGGTGGTTAAGAACCAACTTCGGGTCCAATTCTATGTCCACGATGCTGAGGACGCCACTGAAGGCGTTATTTCCTTCTCCATAGAATACCAGTTTCTTTCCTAGCGTCTGCTTTCTCTTGCTATGGGCGTCTAGATGGTGTTCCTGAATGGCCCAAAAGTTGATTGTCTTCTCCTTTTTTATTTCCTCCCAGAAAAGGGTACTCTTCTTCCGGGTTTTCACCCCCTTTACGTTCCAAGATTGGATAGTGAGAGATTTCATCATTAATACAGGGTTCATTGGGATAGAGGAACGAATTCTTCAGCGTCCGAATCATTCCCTCCCCCCCCTTCTCCTTGGTCACAGGAGAATCCGGGGGTTCCAAGTCAGAGGATTTCTTTTCTTGCAGTGTTGCAAATGGATTCACTACAAGAGGTTGTGTGCTCTTGTGACGCTGTTAGCGACGGAAATACATTGGGTTTTTATAACCCCCGGCGTCGCTAAAACCGTCGCTACGAGAGCGTCGCTATAGGCGTCGCTATAGGCGTCGCTATGAGCGTCGCTATATAGCGACGCTCATAGCGACGCATATAGCGACGTTTACACAGAAGACTATAGCGACGCTCATAGCGACGCTACAGAGCCATAAATAGCGACGCTTATAGCGACGCCCGAGAGAATATTTTTTTGGTGGCAGGGCATTCAACTGCCACCCATCAACCATATTGTACTTGATTCACTTTTTAAAAAAAGTGCAAAGGTAGATAATAGACCCAAAATAGTCACCCACAAGACGCATTGTTTGCAAAATTGACAATTGTACACATCATAGGCAAAATGAATTGATTGGCAAATGTAATAATGACAATTGTACAACATCATAGGCATAAAGAATTGATTGGCAAAAGGAACTGCGGTGACAAATGTAATAATATACATGGTTCAAAAAGACGTATAAAATCCGTCTCATGATACATAAGCTATGAGAAACCCTAAACTAATGCTATCTAGCTACGGCTAAACTGACGTCGTTTAGTCAGACGTCTCATCGCGTCCAAGCGGCGTATCTGTCGGATTCTGCAAAAAAAGACAATAAGACAGCTTTCAGTAAGTATAAACATATAACGACATTTATAAAACAATACAAAAAATAAAAAAGAGTAAACCCTAATACTAACCATGCCGCCGCGAGAACTGAGAATGTCCATCAGGGCGTTTAAGCCCTTCCTGCCTGCGTACTCGCGCTCGTACGGTGTGGGATCACGTCCTGTCATCGACCACTGTCAAAACATACAAAGATTTCATTATGTTAGAACTAAAAAACTCATAAACCCTAAACTATCGAACATGCATAAAGAGCAATGTGAAAAGACTTACAAAATCGGCCTCAAATGATGCCCATCCACCGCTCCCCAAGTGGTGCGAGCTCCCTGCCTCTACTCGCGCTCTGGCTGCATCCTTTTGTTGCTTCCACTTGTCGGGATTCTCGTGCGCTGCTTTCTTCGCATTCTTCCAATGTTCTTTGGCCAGCCAATCTGGCCTATTCCACCCATTCTTGATTGCTTTTTGCACTTCGGAACGCTTGTGTTTGTAGTATTCGCGCATTCGAATCTTCATCAGGTCTTCATTGAAGCGCTGATCCCGTGTTGGAACGGGAAACTCATCATGAAGTATGCTGATGACTCTGTTTTTTAAATCACTTGGTACTTCACTCCATTTGTTTAGTATATAGTGTCTAAACAGCTGAGAGCAAAGACCACGCATGCGCGAGATCACCTTCTTGCCGTCATCATCCATGATGATGCCGCCGCTGATGTCGACGGAGTAAGGCAAGCCCTCTGGCCGGTGACGCGTGAACCTGGGTGTCCCGGCAGGGGTCTCTAGCGGCGTGTCGATGGGGGTACGGACGTCAGGTGTCTCCACCGGCGTCTGGGCCCCGAAGCGAGGAGTGTCGAGTGGGGTGGCTCCTGGCGGAGTAGGTAGAGGTGTGTAGCTTCTAGGAACAGTCAACCGTGCAAAACCTGGCGTAGATGGCGATGTTGTGGCTGGTGTGGGGGCGGGCAAAGAAGGGGAGGGTAAAGAGCCTCGTCGAACACGAGGCAGTGTGGAGGCATCGGTGGCGGAATCCCCACAACAACCGCCACCGCCACCACTAGAGCGCCGGTGTCTAGACGAGTGTGAAGCTCGTCTCGTCGACGCCGAAGCTTCGGAGCGCGCCGAATGCTCCGAAAGAGAGGGAGATGCGGATGGTGTAGGAACGCGTGATGATGCGCCAGAGCGATGACGCTCCACGTACCACTGTCTCTGCTGCGGTGACAAAGAAGAAAGAAACTCCTCATCATCCATACCTGCATTAAACACACGAATATTTAAACTTAATATTGAATGAATAGAGTAGACAATGACGCAAAGACCATTAAATACAATGACGTAATGACGCATATAAATACAATGACACAATGAATCGAGTGATAGAAGAGGCAAGTCGAAAACTCAGAATTTTCAATCAAAAGATGTGAGCGCGAGTAGAAAAGAGCGTTATACACCATGGAAGGTACTTAGAGAGCCAGAGCTTTTACAACACGGAGCAAAATTGTTCAAATACAATATTTGTGGCTTTAAGAGATCTCTCTCTCATCCTCGCATAACTCAGCATAACTTCCTATATCTATATAGAGCTCTCCGTTTAAACACATATCCTCTGTTTCATTTTGTAGCTCCTCTGCATGCACCCCATATAGAGTAGTAGCATCTTGATGCTCGTCTGGCACCACCGCAGCGGCTTCTGATTGAGCATCTTCTCTTATCTCCTCCATTGATGTCGTTGTGATTGGCACATGGTAGCCTTCATACGTCCTTGCACTACGAGGGGCTACCTCTATGACGTACCACCAGTTTGATGTAGACTTTGTAGGATGAAATACTACCTGCCAGAGCCACATAACTTACATGAGAGCTTTCAAGCACATAACTTGTAAAAGGGGGATGTTAACTATTTACATACTTACTTGTTCACAATGCTCGGGTAGTACGAAAGTGTCTCTTAGGTCAGTCCATTTCTTAGTAGAATCCACCTCAAGAAAACCAGACTCTCCTCTACGCACAGTAGCGTTGCGACCCTCCATGATTATCTTGAACCATTGCACGTCGAACAAGTCGACAAAAAATCCTCTGTAATCGATCCTCAAAATCTCTTGCAGCGTGCCGAAGTAAGTGAGTTCCGCCACCACAGGATCTGCATCAGAGGAACGTCGTCGACTAGACTGTTCAAATTTTGCCATGATTCCACAATCTTGAGTAAAACGCTTTTTGTCGATTCGTTCCACCCTAAAATATCGACCTTTACACCATGCTGCTGTGTATGACTTATACTACAACGAACAAAGATTATGAGTGGCCGTTCAAACGTTTATAAATAAAGTCACTTGCTAGTCGTACATTGCAAACTTACCTTGGTCGCGCAACCCCGAGAGTACTCCCACTCTTCTTCAATCACTTCGTCAACGCATTGTTGTGCGCTTTTCAATTGGTTGTGCAACCATCTTAAGCTCATGAAGGTTGGTAGGCTCTCCAGAACCGCTGGATAGTGCATCGGTGGTCGTCTTTCCCGTCTCCACTCGATTCGTGCCCTTTGTCGCTCTTGCTTTGCATCCTCATATTGTGAAATCCACTTTTGCATCACTGGATTGTGAAGCATGCAAAATCGGTTGATTTTAGCCTCTAGATCTTCCGTCATCTTCTTCTCAACACCGAGATTGCACATGACAATCCCAGATATGTGCTCATCATCTATGGTTCGCCATAGCGTGTCCCGGGATTTATCAAATCCGTCTAGCCACTCTCCAATGTACACTAGGGACTCTGATACCAACCAACCTTCTGCCATGCTACCCTCCGGACGTGCCTTTTGACGCACATATCCCTTAAGCGTTTTCATGAAACGCTCTAAGAAGAACATCCATCTGGAATGAACTGTGCCAGCTATTTCCACCTCATCAACTATGTGAACAAGAAGGTGCACCTGAATGGTTAGCATTGTAGTAGGAAAATGTTTCTCAAACATGCACACAAGCTCCGCAGCATTTAGTTTGGCGAATGGTATGGAGTCTACGTTGATCTCCTTTTGTGAGATCCATTGCACCAGCTTTGCAAGTTTGTAGATTGTGTTACGGATGTCGAGAGACAAACATCCCTCAATGGCAACCGGTAAAATAAACTGTAAAGTATGTGCAGCAATGATATTAAAGTCCACATTTTATGCAATGATATTAAAGTCCACTATGAACGTACCTGACACATTTTATGCCAATCGTGTGACTTCAAACCGGTAAGCTTTCCTTCTTTAGTAAAACACGTTCGGAGCGAGTGCATTACGCCAGTGGGGGTCCGCAAAGATCGAATGGCCTCTTTTACTTTGCGTTCTTGGGCTCCTGTGAAAATCCATGGTGCTTTAGGGAGTTTTATCGATCCATCAGACGCTGTTTGCGGCCAATATTGCTCCATACGATCCACATTTCTAAGGTCAACTCTGGCTCCCAAAGTATCTTTCTTGCCGGTCAAATGGTCCCATAGTAGATTACCCACATTCTTGAATATGTGCATTGGATCGAGCAAGTGATTGATCATGAGTCGGGGCCAGTATGGTAACTCGTACCATAGAGATAGTCTCTTCATCCCTGGAGGCAATCCGTCATCGCACATCTCCTTCTGCTCTAACCATGCTTGTGCAGACATCCTTGGTGGCTCTCTTCCCAAAAAGCCGTCGCGTAACACATGATTCTCTGGAAGATACGCTTGATGACCTTCGTAGATTTGCTTCTTCAGTGAGGGTGCCCTACGTGCATTCAGTCTAGGTCCACATGTGACACATGCTCTATATCCGCTTGTTTGAAGCCCTGCATGTATACACATGATAATAGATCAACTATGGGAAAAAACAATATTTACAGTGTCTGAGTGAGGAGTGTCAATAGATCACCTGAGCATTCTGTTAGCCCGGGATAGTCATGCATGGTCCACATTAGAATGCCTCTGATCAAAGCATTCCGTCGTCCTGTGTGTCGGCTCATATCCACCACCTCTATGCCAATCCACAATTGTTGTAGCTCTTCCAATAGTGGATGAAGATACACATCCATATTCCCCACTTTATATCGCCCTGGCACAATCAAGCTTAGCCATAGGTGCCCCTTCTTCGTAGTCAACCACGGGGGAATGTTGTAGTTGACGATGACAACGGGCCATACACTGTAAGATGTTGATCTTTGACCAAATGGATTTACGCCATCCATAGCCAGGCCTAAGCGCAAATTTCGAGCTTCCCTGGCAAAATCCGACCATGTTCCATCTATATGTTTCCAGGCTGCGCAATCTGCAGGAATTCGTAGCACACCATCCGAAGATTTATTCTCCTCATGCCATGATGCTAGGGCGGCCATGGACTTACATTCGAAGAAATGCTTGATGCGAGGAAGCAAAGGAAAATGTCGCAAAACCTTTTGTGGAATTTTTGTCCTGTGGAGATCTACTCGATATCTTTCGGAATCACATTTCGGACACTTCTCCATGTCTGTGTATTCCCCTCTGAAAAGAATGCAGTCATTAGGACAAGCGTGGATAGAATTGTAATCCATCCCCAAGTTTCGCAAAATCTTTCTTGCTTCATCTCAGGAATCTGGCATCACATTGTCAGCTGGTAGTATGTGCTCTTTCAGCAATCTACACAACATAAAAATATGATACAGTCGTGTAAAAATCTATCAGATCATTATACATTTAGAGTTCTATTAAAGTAAACTAACTGTAATAGATCACCTGAAAAGCGTTGTGACACTAGTGTCACTCCATCCAAACTTTGCCTGCATGTTGAGAAGAACCAGGAGTGCTTTCAATCTAAACATACGTGCTCCATTATACAATGACGTATCGGCTTCACTTTTCATATCATCATAGATAAGCCTTTCTGAATCCATGATCGTCTCGATCATTTCATCAATCTCGGGCTCAAACATTGCCTCGTTGGGAATGTGCTCTGCATGATCATCCCCCGAGTTGTCACAAGCTACATCTTGTGGCCTCACATATGCTGCTTGACCAAAGCGCCTGCGAACACGTCTATTGGGTTGCAAGATTGCTGCTTGTTGGCCAGCGTCAGAGTCCGACGAGTTATAATTGGCAACAATTCGATCTATAATAGATGGATCGAACTCGCCAAATTCGCGAACGTGCTGCAAAGAAACACGTCTTGTCCGTCGCACAGCATGCTTGCATTGATTACAAGGACATAAGACCCTCGTTGAGAGATAGGTGTTTCGGTTGGACGGTCCCACATCCTCGTCGCTACTCATAATGAGGATAAAAAACTTATAACCTGGACAACAAATTTAATATTCTATTGGCATTCTTCGTCTTATCTCTCTCTCTCTCTCTCTCTCTCTCTCTCTCTCTCTCTCTCTCTCTCTCTTTACCTCACATTCTCTAGTCATGTCCAATCCCCGCACACCTCGGTCTAGAGGTGCACGGAGATCAGAACCACCGGGTTATAATCTCGTCTTTATTGGTCAATACCTATATTTGTGGGTACAAGAAATCTACACACCCACGTCAACATGATACTGCATGTAGTGGACAAAATCCCTTTGCCTCTTCTCTAGCTGTAGCACTTCACTTCATCTTAACATCTTTTCACAGTAGATCTTTTCACTGTTCGTCTAACTCTAAACCCTAAACCGTAAGTAATTCTTGCGTGGACTCGATCTAACGTAAATAAGCGTAAATCTAAATAAACGTAAATCTAACTAAAAATAAAGCTAAATCTAATTTAACGTAAGTCTAATGACTAGAGGTTGTCTAGATGGTCATTGTGTCGGGGATGTAGTGACTCTTGCCGCCCTGAAGATCCACCTTCTTCCCTATCTTCTGAAGACATTTCACCAGTACTTTTGGATCGACGGAGCCCACCATGAGTGAAGGCAGCAATACCCTATATTCCATTGAGGGCTTTCTTCACCCGCTTCATGCAGGCATCGCAGTCTATGGAGACCTAAATCTAATCTAATATAACGTAAATCTAAATCTAGCTTAAATAAACGTAAATCTAGTTAAAAATAAACCTAAATCTAATTTAATGTAAGTCTACATATAACCTAATCTTTAACGTCTTTTAAGATAGTTTCCTACGACGTTATAACTCTCTTCTTCTTGTGTGTGTGCGCGTGTGTGGATGTGTGTGCCAATAAAAAGAGATAAATGGTATAACCTTTCTATCACCCATGCTAAGTATGATAGATTGATTATGCCATTTCCCTCTTGAATAATAGGTCTTCAGTTCAACTCCTCGTCGGCTAGATCTTTAGGTCTTTTAATTTTAATTAGTTTCCTACGACGTTAAATTAGTTTCTCTCTCTTTCTCTCTCAATGTGTGTGCGTTTTTTTGGATCGTATGCATGTTCTCTCTCTCTTTTCCTCTCTCAATGTGTGCGTTTTTTGTTTATGCATGTTCTCTCTCTCTTTTCCTCTCTCAATGCGTGCGTTTTTTGTTTATGCATGCTCTCTCTCTCTTTTTCTCTCTCAATGTGTGTGTGCATTCTTTGTTTATGTATGTGTGTGTGCGTTTTTGTTTTTGTTTGTACTCTCTCTCTCTCTCTCTCTCTCTCTCTCTCTCTCAAAAACACTATGTGTGTGTGTGTATGTGTGTGTGTGAGAGAGAGAGAGAGGGAGAGAGAAAGAGGGGAAGGGAACATGAGAATGAGGAGAGGGAAGGAGCATACCTGGCTCTCCTTCCTCTCCTCGTGTGTGTGTGTGTGTGTGTGTGTGTGTGTGTGTGTGTGTGTGTGTGTGTGTGGAGAAGAAAAAGAGAGAGAGAGAGAGAGAGAGTGAGGGAGAGCGTTACCTGCTCCTTGCTTGAGGGCGCCGAAAAACTCAGATCTGAGATCTGAGTTTTTGGGCGCGCTCGGTTATTTTTTTACCCCAGCCGGCGTCGCTATGAGCGTCGCAAATTTCTTTGTAAATTTGCGACGCTCATAGCAACGCTTATAGCGACGCTCATAGCGACGCCGGGAAAAATTTTTTTGAGCGTCGCTGTGTGAGCGTCGCTAATATGAAGAGCCTCTTGTAGTGATTGTGCAGAGGGATAATGAACCCCCCTTCTTTCGAAGGGGTGGAGGATGCATTAGATCCTTTCACCTCCAGTGTTCTGACGACTTGCAGCACTTTGGAGTCTCTTGCTACTGCATTCAGTCTTTTGGCTCTTTTCAGACCCGAGACTTGGACAGCCATCGCCGTTGTTACTGTCATAAATTTGGGGGTAGCAGCGGGAGTAATTATCCTATTAATATTGCCTGTATCTTCAGAATCTCGTTGTATGGGAACCGATTCTTCCACCATCTTTTCCTGCATCTTCATATCCAATTTCTCACACACCATCCCTCCTTCACCCTTCCCTGTATTTGTCCCTTCATTATTGTCTCGCTGCTTCTCCAGCCCTCCCATCGGGGATTCCATTTTATTGGGGCCCTGTACTGCTGGAGCTGTAGTACCATTAGCATTCAATGGGCAATTCTTGGCGAAGTGACCAAAGTTGTTGCATTTAAAACATGCCCCAAAGTAAGTTCCAAAGTTTAGAGGAATGGTAACAAGCCCAGCTCCGACATTGATAACCATGCTTTTAGGTGGCGTTTTAGACAAATCCCATCCTATACAAACCTTGTTTGAAGTTCTGTCAAACCCTCTCTTACTAGGTATAAATAGGGGAGTGCCCAGTTGGCTAGCAAGCATCCTAAGATTATCCTACATCCAGCTAGGCAGTCCCACAAACTCTACCCAGACTGGATGAACCGCTTACAAAGATTCAGCTGAGTCGAACACTGGCTCCCAAGGCACCACACACACCGTAGTCCTATTAAATACTAGGGGCCCTTTGTCGAGGATCTTATCCACATCGGAGGCCTCTTTGAGTCTCACTTAGCAAAACCCTTTAGCTAGGTATGAAGTACTTTCAACTGCTCCTCCATGACCAAGGATTTGAGGGCCCTGCAGCCATTGGATCATCTCAAACCTGTTCAGGATTCTTCCACTGAACCCAAATACAAGCGTCGTCTTAGCTTGGCTGGCTAGCTGTTTTTTTATTAGTGTTGGTGGAATCGCTACAGTAATAGCCTCGGCAACCTCCACATGCTGTGGGCAGGGACTTTTTTAAAGCAGAGAAGGCTCGATCTGCCAACCCGTCTTCTACCAGCCCACTGAGTTCTGAACGGAAGCAAGTTCTTTTGTTGTTGTTTGGGCCGGCCTCAAGCATCTTGTTGACTTCCAAGAGCTCTTGTTGCAGTCTAGCTTTTGTATTCTGCAGGTTTTTGATGTCCCCTACACTTGACATCCCTTCTTCTGAGCTTTTTCCGTTATCCCTAGAGTTAGGCCCCTTGAGTATGCTAGCAAACGATATACCTGGCCTGCAAGTAACCGATGAGCTTGACACTTTATTTACATTCGCACAGATTGGTCCCTGAGGAACCCCGTCTTTGATGGTTTTTACTTCGAATTTGAACCCTTGTGCTGAGCCCATTTTCACTCCTGTTTCCTCAGAGGGGACTTTTTCGATTGGAGCAATTTTGACCTCTTGCGTGGTTGATATCTTTGGCGAGCTAGGGCCTGACATTTCCATGTTGTACACCGGTCTCAAGACCGAGCCGCCTATATCCATTGGCACCGCTAGCTCCGTTTCGGACCTTTCCCTTGCCGCTAACATTTGCGAGAATTTTCAAATGTCCTCATTTACGGCGAGGCCATCGATTCCATTAGCACAGAACCTTTAGTAACTTATCAACCGCTCAATCCACAATCGGCCAACCGCAAACTCCCGGCTTTAAGGTTATGGTGTGAAAGGGATACCATGCAAAAGGGAGGCCTTATAGAGCAAGGGCGATTATTAACTGGAGCTACAAACGATTATTAACTAAAGGCACAAAAAGCGATTATTAAAGGAAATAATCGTGATGCCGGCACATTCACAAGGGCGATTATTATCCTGCCCCACAGCAGACGGAGGGGGGCAGCTGATGGAACTCGCGTATGCTCCTAATGTAATTTAAGACTCCTACTTCAAGCGACTGCCCGAATACCGTGGTCCCTGCCAATCCGCTCTTGTGTCTGTTCGGTGCTGCCCAAGCATCACCTCGAAGCTCTGGTGCGATGCAGCTTCTTGTTTGCTACTCATGCCAAATCAAAACGAAGGCCTGCTTAGATACGACAAACACCCTGCTGCTCGTAGCTCATGCAAACCAGAGAAACTCCTGCGCAGCTCGCGATTTTACCCCAAAACCCACCATTCACAACCTCTCTATCAGTAAAGGTTTGCTCATTAGAACATATCAAAGTACAGCTATGTTACATTTTGAAGGTGTTTTTATTAAATAGCTTGCGTAGTTTAGACACAACCAACACATGTATCCATCAAATTAAACCCATCTTTTAGGGAGCACGCAAGCTTAAAGCCATCTTTTATTTTAACCATTTGTCATTGTATGGGAAGTCCAATTGTACATTTTACTTCCATTCATGTATAACATACCCATGCTTATACAATTCTTTAGAAAGACTTTCCTAAATCCTCAGTGTGTAAAAAAATTTGACAAAGTCTCCCTTGTTTTTTTTTTCATCCAAAAAACCATGATAAATCAACCATGTCGACCTCACATCGAGGATTTTCATAAATTTTCCTTCAAAAAATATTATATATTTTCTTAATTTAACTTGCTTCATTGCTAAGTATGTAGTATTGTTTTAGATACATGTTACCTTAACAGAGTTTAGCACTGAAAACAATTTTTAAGTGCATGCTCATTAAACCATCTATGCCCAGCCATGCATTAAGTATCCCATTCATCAATAAAACAACCTTTTAGTAAGTAGAGAAAATTAAACAATATACAAATCTTTTGTCAGTAGACCTCAAAGGACTGTCTACCTGGTTTTGAGAAGTCCCAGCCATGAATACAGTTGTAATAATCCTTCCCAATGGTGGTTGCAACTTGGTCACGTTTTTCCAGAAGGGATCATAATCCAAGGTTGATCGCCGAGCTATGTTCGAGAGTCCGAGCAGGTGTAGGGTCGATCCGAGTATTTTCTCGTGATGATGTAGCGCTCTCTATGCCTCGTGTGTGTGTGGGTGTGTGTGTGGAGGGGAGGGGAATAGGGAGAGGGAGCTCGAACTGGGCGGAATCTCAAGCTATGGGTTGAGAGTATTAAAATGCAAGAGGCTTGTGATGCATATTGCAGGTGCTCAGAATACCATTGTGTGATGGTATGATGCTTATGTACGGTGTGTGTGTGTGTGTGTGTGTGTGTGTGTGTGTGTGTGTGTGTGTGTGTGTGTGTGTGTGTGTGTGTGTGTGTGTACGTACCGATAGTTGAGAACAAGCACATTTCCAACCAAAAATACGAAACTGGTCTAGGTTTTTTATGAAACCCAGATCTTTCAACAATTGGTCAAAGAATGAACGTGGGTGTATGAAATCCTAAACTTATTGCAAAAAGTTAAATGAATGAATCTGTTATTCACCTTATTAGCTTGTTTAAACCAATGTAAACCATTGGTTCGAGTGGATAGATGCCTTACCTTGTCTTTTGTGTTGTATTCCAGCATTTTTGGAGTATCCCCGAAATCTTATAATCCATGCAACTACCTTGGTTGTTTTGAAGATGAGGCCGTATTTCCTGGTGTGATGGCAATTCTTTTCAATTGCTCTTTACTCTTGGAAGGCTTGAAAATAGTGTCTATGGTCTGTCCAAGTGGGTGGTGTTGTACTCGAGGAAGAAATGATGTCCCTCATGTATATAATAATAAGCCTTGCCTCCATCTAATAAATGCTCATGAATAGCATAAAATACCCAGAGATCTACCCCAAAGTAAAAGAGAGAGGGAGAGAGCAAAAAGCAAAAGTATTAAGTCCATACCAAAAAAAAGAGTTTCATATGTCAAAATCAACCATGGATCAAGGCTTAATGTGTGTGTGTGTGTGTGTGTGTGTGTGTGTGTGTGTGTGTGTGTGTGTGTGTGTGTGTGTGTGTGTGTAGCTATTTTAAATTAAATACATATACACCAAATTAAGAACATGATATTCAAAAAATGACTAGCTTTAGATGACTAGGCAAGGATTTGTACAAAAACAGCTCAGTCTTTGATCCATAAATGTAAAACATAGTAAGAATGAGGTATCATTACAAATGATTTTATACAAAAGTATCAGAACTATCCCAGTTGAATCACCGTGGGTCTTCAAAGTCGAAGTGCAGCATGCTAAACCATTTTAAGTCAAGATAGGATTCTCACCTGCATCCATACAACAGATATGTTAGACTTGGCTACGTATGAGAGGCTTCAAAGAACCTATCAATTGTTATCCATGTTAAAAATTATTAGACTAACTACTGTCCTAAATATTAAAGTAATCACCAAATCTCAAGTATTTTCCATATTTTTAAGTAGTCCTACCAAAATGTACCAAAGAGTTACAACCCGTCAAACCATCCCAAAGTTAAACCAAAATATGTAAGTACAACTTTGAAGTGTTTAGAGAAGCTTTGCAATGTAATTATACTCCTATTGTATGGATCAAAATTGAGCCCTTCAACTAGTGGAACAAAAACCTACTCTATAAGTGAGAGTATTCCAAAATCAGTTACCAACAGTATTATAACCTTGAAACAAGAAGTAGAGACCAAAATAAATTAGGGTCAGCTAATGCAACTTCAGCAAGCTCGCCAAACAGTTATCAAAAACCCCTGAAATCCAATTTTCCAAAAAACCATAATGGAATTCCTCCAAGGCTCAACATGCTTGATCTAAAATAGTAGTATAACTTCAACTAGGTAGAGCTAAAGAACAATGCTAGAACTACACTAGAAGGGTAAGAAAGAACAATCCAAAAAACCTGTAGTGATCTAAAAAACAGGCCAGCATAACAAAATCTAACAAAGTAAGGATAAAAGATCTTGCCAAGTCAGCATGACAGTGAACGTCAAAGCCAGATTCATCTAGGATTATCACTAAACCACATTTAGGCCAAAAATCAAGAACCAAAAGTCAATGAGTAATCCAGTCATCTGCAATTGGCATGTATACTCATCAGCCCCACACCAATTACCATAAAGAATTTCCCTTGAATTTAAAGTAACAGCTGAACTATCGGCCCAAAGAAGTATCAGCAAGAGCCAAAAAAGGCGATTTAAGGAAGTCCTTAAGATTTTAGCAAAAAATCTAGTAACATCCCTAGTCATAATTCAATCTATTCCTTACCGTCATGATTAGCACCCCCATAATCATCAGGTGACTTAGCACCCAACCCTGTTTATAAGACCAGTATTTGGCATGAGTCAGCATGAGCCAGGAACCTTACTCATGAGGCAAGCAAAATTTCAACTAAATTTATCTACATAAATGAAAATATTATATTCAGCTAGTGTGAGCATCTATAAAGAATTCAACTAAAAAGGGAAAAAATTGTATCCAGCTAGTGTATGCATCTATAAAGAATTTCCCTTAGAATCCAAGTAAGGGAGTTAAATACCAGCCATAGAGAAAGCAGGCCCCAATCCAGTGGGCCATTCAGCTCAGATAGGCCAAGTAAAATGGGAAAAGGAGACAACAAATTCCACCTATCACTTTACTCTCATTGAGTGGGTAATGAAGCCAATATCCCTTGAGCAAGCTTGGGTAATTCAGTGAAGAAAGTAGGCCACATCAAACCATATGGAGATAGAGACAGGTATGAGAATAGAATCTAGTCCCAGAAAAAAGGACTAGCCACATCCAGAGACCAAGATTAAAAACCCTTCAAACCCCTAGCTAGGGAGAGTCATTTTTATGTTTGAGGTAGGCTCACATCTTGAGAACTCAAAACACCCAAGAACTTAGGAGCAGTTGATCTTGTATCAACAAGTCAAAAAAAGAGTTTACGAGCCATATGATTACCAAGTGAACTAGTCTAAACATCAACCAACAACCAATCAACCAATACCCAATCAGCCCTCTTTTATAATTAATAACCATAAATAGAACCATTTGATCCAATTTAGGCCGATTGAAATCAGTCAGCATGGAATTCAAGTCCTAATCACATAATCAGTAGTTAATATTGCTAGTACAAAGCAAAGTCAGTAGAAAAATACATTTTCTTTTTGCATTCAGTACCCAACAGGGACATAAAACATCCTTTTAGAATCAATGTTCCAAGGCAAGAACCAAATCCTAGCATAGTCTAAGTTTCCAAATAATGAGTGAGTAATAAACAAAATTTGAGTTCAAAGTCAAGTAAGAGTAGGAGCAAAAGATCAAAGTTTATTTATGAAGAGGCAAATCACCCCAGCAAATCCAAATCCAGAGGTAAGCAAGTTTTCCAAACATCCAAAACCCTACCCATATTTCCAAACTCAAATTTCAGCAAATCTCTTTCCTATGGTCTTGTAAATCAAAACTTGTAAGCCAAAATCATTTTTCAAAAAAAATCCCTATGTAACTGTCTGGAGGAATATGAATCATTGACCGTAAACCACCACATAACACTCCAGCATACAAACCAGTGTCCAACATTTCACCCACCTCAGTAGAAAGATTAAGCTAGATAACACATAGATAATCATGGTATTATCTGCGAAATGTATGTGTCATAACCAGATTAGAACTTGCAAATTTATCATTTGAGTGAGTTACTCCCTTATCCTCCTACATCAAAACTTCAACCATTTATTCTTTATAGGCAAACAAAAAGGAGTGGAACCAAAAATTGTACAGCAAGTCACTAATACGAGGCAGATATCCTTCCAAATCCTAACAAGCATAAACCTTGCTTAGAGACCAGTATCTTTAAACATGCATGGTAGTGATCTTGTATATCATGTGAGCATAAGACTAACCGACGGTTAGATTAATCCTCCCCTTAGATGGTATCTGATGATGGAGAAAGTCGGTAACATCTGGTTGTTTTAATTTCGCACGAGACAGCACAGCAAAACCAATGCTCAATTACTAGACCATAATTACCTTCTCTGTTTTGCAAAAAGGCAAAAGACAGAAAGAACCCAAGTTTAAGTGAGGGGAAAAGAGCCCCTCACCTTTATATAGGGGTAGTCAATTGGTAAGAAGTAGCACAAATCACTTCAGCTACTACTGTCAAAAAATCGAGATAGGGGAGAACACCAAAAGTCTTCAATTATGGAGGTGCCTCGGCCGCCTAGCATAGGACCTTCTCTATAGGAGGGTAAGATGATTTACTGCTTAGAATCATACCAAGGAGTGGATGCCCCAAATTCCGTGCCAAGCCACCCACCATCAAGTTAGGTTATCAGATCGAGATGTGTTTCATCGTGAAGCACCATGAGTAAAGGGGAAAAGACCCGTCGCGAATAAATGCATTAACCCCGTATCTCAGAGTGCAATCGCTTTATGCCATAAGGGAAGGAAACCTAACATTTAATCTCCTTTATGGGTTAAATTTTTTTTTAAAGGGATTGCTCCCACGGAGCCTATCTTCAAAAAATTGGCTCACACTAAACCATGCTAACCAAGATAGTAGTGTAAGTAATAATCGGTATCAAGGACCCAATTAGAATTACCCTATGAGGTAATTACAAGGTTTAATCTCAAGCAGGACACCTTCATGCTCAAAATAAACCACTCATAATATGAAGTAATCATGCTGCAATAGTGTCAAAGCCTTAGTCAAATTGCTTAGAGGTGTACGAGTATGTGTGTATTAAGTTGGGTTAAGCATTAGCTGCATAAATAGTTCAAGTAGCAATACTAGTAGGTTAAGTATAGTTGTAAGTGTAGCTTAGAAATAGCTAACATGGTGTGTGTGTGTGTGTGTGTGTGTGTGTGTGTGTGTGTGTGTGTGTGTGTGTGTGTGTGTGTGTGTGTGTGTGTGTGTGTGTGTGTGTGTGAGAGAGAGAGAGAGAGAGAGAGAGAGAGAGAGAGGTAGCAAGCGAAAGAAAAGTCTTGAGGTCGTATGGTCAATACCAAGAGAGGTGAAGGTTCTATTCAATGAATCTTGAACACAAGACATGATGTGAGAGAGAGAGAGAGAGAGAGAGAGAGAGAGAGAGAGAGAGTAATAATAAGAAGAAGAAAAACGATTTTAACGAGGTAGGAATAGTCCCAAGACACCCCAAAGATCTATGCGATAAGACTTGAGAAGAAGAGAAGAGAATTTTTACTACCTAGGAGCATTCATGAGACCTTATACATAGATAGATAGATGTGGGGTGGGGGGAGAGAGAGAGAGAGAGAGAGAGAGAGAGAGAGAGTCATGTCAAAAAAGCTTTTAGCTTCAATCCCAAGAGACATTAATTATCTATCTCCTACATCTAGAATTCAATTCTTGAAGAGGTCAAATATGACCTATAGAACCGTATGAAACATATCACTTGCTCTATACTGAGTTGATCAATGGCTTGCGATGCTTGAAGTCTATGGATATGAGGGTGGGCACAAATGTGAGTCCACAAAGTGGCCATGATTGAAAGGTATACAGGGAGTGACCTGGGCTAACTTTTAGACACCTTGCTAACAAGATCGGTTTGTACCAGCAAGCTTGGTAGCAGTATCAACCAAAGAGGAGGGAAAAGTCTCTACTAGGAGTACCATGTGCATTGCTATTGTTTCTTGCCTACAAGAAAGAGGGGATGAAAGCAAGCAAAATAAAGCAACAAAGATGTTGTGGAAAATTCCACTGCCAATGTTGAAACTGAAGTCATAGCAAGTCCACTTTATCAAAACTCAATTGGGTACATTCTTGGTTATAAACTCACCCAATTGCCCTCTCTATTGTAGATTATGTGATGAAGTCTATTGCTAGTGTATCTTTGCTTACAAGAAAGAGGCATTGATGTTAGAAATAAAGAGAGAGCATAAAAATGTCAATGTCAATTGCATTCCCAATGTTGATCAAAAACATGTAAAGAGAGTTCACCGTTCGTTCTCATTTTTCTAGGTAGTTGTTAGGTGGAATATATTTTGGTGGCTCTTTGTTATAAAGCATGGCACACTTTCTATAAGATTAAACTCGACTGGAAAATGTCATAATTTCATGGTTGCTAAGTGAAGATGGTTTATTGCATGCTCTCATGGTTGCTAAGTGAAGATGGTCTTTGGACTTTATTGTATGCTTTTGATGAAGATAAAAAACCCACCCTTTTTACATGGAAACCCAAAACCTATACATCTCAACCCACAAGGGCTCATTTCGAGCAAAAAGTCATGTATATTTTTTTATTTTTATGGTAGTATGTGCTAACGATTCTGATGGCCCTGCCGGGTAAGAGAGCTTCCACACGGTGAGTTTGCAAACTCACCAAAAACTTTTGGTGTTGCATTCTCATGTGGCCTATAAAAAGGAAAATAAAGTTCACTTTCTATTCTTGGATTATAAAAAAGTCTTCATGCTCTTAAACTATGCTAACTTTTGCATATTTGCAAAAGTTTCTTGAACCATCCTTTCCTCCTTTATTCCCTCTTGCCCCCTTTATTTGGTGAGCGTGGGCTTTGAAACCCACCATGTGAAAGCCTTGTAATACAAAGCTAGAGCGAGTAATACATGCCCGACATGTGTCGTTTGAGCATGAAGTGACGTGTCAAAATGATATCTGGGGAGATTCGGTCTAATGGAGCGACGTAAAGCCAATATGATGTACGCTTCACTATTGTGAGTATGGCTAGAAAAGAAAAAGATTAAAAAACCACCCATGCAAAAGAGAAATTCACACTTCAACCATTCTACCATCCTAGTTCAAGAGGAAGCCCTAAGATTGTTTAAAGCATATCATCATGTCGATACTTGTCAATCATAATAATGAAAACATTGAGCGTATCTTATTTTGGTCTGGCAGTGCACCTACTATATACCTTTTCCTAAAATTGGATATGAGTATGACATTATTCCTGAAATATCCAAGCTATAACAAGCTAAGGCTATCCTCGAAGCTTTTGAAGCTTTGAGGATAGCCTTAGCTCACGAGAACAATATTCCCACATTATGACTCACCTCAATATCATGAGCTTCTATGCGACATACCTAGGTAGGTACGATTGGGGGCAGGGGACCACCGGCCCCCCCATACCTAGCTAGGTACAATTGGGGGTAGGGGACCGCTGGCCCGATGGGGGGGTCGGTGGTCCCCTGCCCCTAATCGTACCTACCTAGGTATGCGGTGCCTCCCGAGCAGAAGCTCATGATGTTATGTATTGTCTAAAAAACATTGAAAAAGGCTCCCTATTCCTACATGAGAAAATTTCTAAATCTTCTTGTGGCTATAACAAGCTAAGGCTATCCTCGAAGCTTTTGAAGCTTTCATGGTGGCACCCGAGGTTGCTTTTTGACGGGCATTTTACTTGTTTTGGGGTATTTTTGTGTGTTTTTAATAGTAAAGATGTGAGCTACCCTTCAAAAAATACCTGTAAATCTATGAAATATTTAAATTTTGACAGGCAAAGGTTCTTGTAAAAAATCAAGCCCGCCAGTGGCACCTCTTTTATGCTTTGGTAGACTCTAGCACTAATGATGCAGCATCACCAATTTTATTCTAGGTTCATCCATGAGAATGTTGGTGCTAACCTACCTTCTTCATTCAACAATTTTGAGCTTGGTAAGCTTGATTCACAATCTTTTCATGTGTCCAGTAGGTGGGCCATAGAGAAGAAGAGTAACTCATTCCAATAATGGCTCTTATATAAGGAAGATGCTCTAGCAAAGCTTTACACACTTTAGCAAGCACCAAAGGCCATTTTTGCTTACACTAAAGAGGGCTTATTCTGAATCATCAGTATCCCAATGGCAGCAGACTTGGCAACTATTGTCAAGGTCCTAAATATGACTATTGTCGGAGCTCTGCTTGTTCTTGCATTCAGCAGTGAAGAGGTGGCAGGAGCTCCTCCAAGCAATAATGATGCAAGTCGTTGTAACTACATTATGGACTACTTAAGCCCATGCAATCCCTATATTGCAAGCTCCAACCCCACCTCTCAACCATCTAGCCAATGTTGCAGTGCACTGCAAGCAGTTGATGTGAGTTGCATGTGTAGTTTTGTTACCGGCCCATCCATCCCCAATGTTGATAAGTCCCGAGCACTCGGCCTCCCTCAAGCTTGCAACCTTCCCATTGGTGACCTAGCCCAGATTAACAACATTGCTGAATGCACTAGTGGTAAGTGAATTAAGCATGGGACAATTTGTTTTGAATAAATAGCCATATCCAGTCACATGCTAGTTGCACATCCTGTTATATAGGAGTTTTACTAGTATCATGCTAGAATTGAAATGTCATAGATGTCTTAAGGTTTCCTTTTGGTACTTGCTAATTTAACTATTACTTACCCATGTTCACAAGAAGATTTAGAAATTTTCTCATGTAGGAAAACGGAGCCTTTTTTAGTGTTTTCTGTACAATGTGTAACATCATGAGCTTTTGCTCGAGAGGCACTGCATACCTAGCTAGGTATGCAGTGCGTCCCTCACAAAAGCTCATGATGTTGAGGTAAGTCACAATGTGGGAATTATTGTGAGAATTTGTCCAAAACTTCTTGTGGTTTGAATCATTCTTAAATCCTTGGACAAATTCTCATAGCTTGAACTGAGGTTTGACTTTGTTTAGTGCTTGTAAATGCTTAGTCATGTAGTGAACCTATACTCTTAGCCACTTAATCCAAATTAACATGAATTTAAGACATTACTTGTGACAGAGGACATATAAAATGTCAGCTAAATCGTGTTACACGAAGAATGCACTCGGTATAAATATTCTTGTAGGCATGTTACCGTATTTAAAAAACAGCGAGCAGCATAATCACCGAATTACAGTTTATAAAAAAATTAGTATTGGCCATTGAAGTTTATGCTGACTTTTTGTTTTGACTTTGTAGGTTGAAAGAGTTTATAGTAAGCTTCCAGAACCAAGGGGCTGACTAACTACAATAAGCTCGGCTTGTTCAATAAATAACACCATGGAGATTCCAATAGAAGGACAAGCAATAAATGTCTCTTCTTTCTTTATTGCAAGTCTTGATTGTAATTGGATGTAATTTTGATAAAGCAAAAGTTTCTTTATTAGCACCACATCATATCCTTTTTGCTTATTGGATCCCATTTTTCAATCTTTAATTACCTTTAAGCATAAGTGAGAAGCAACTATGAAAATCATTGTCGTTGAAAAATAAATAAAAATTTTACAAAGAAAATTTCTCACATTCACAATATTAGCAAGGTGAAGGATCACTTTGGCATTCTAAAACAGAAGATTGAAGAAGAAGTTCTAGGCCTTGAAACAAAGGAACCCACTACAAACTTTAAAGATAGTGGCCAAGGGCAAGCTCCAACACAAGAAGATTTAGAAATATTCTCATGTAGGACAACGGAGTCTTTTTCAATGTTTTTCATACGATGCATAAAATCATGAGCTTCGGCTTCAGAGGCACCACATACCTAGCTAGGTACGATTGGGGGTAGTGGACCACCGGCCCCCCCATCGGGGCCGACGGTCCCCTACCCCCAAGCGTACCTAGCTAGGTATGTGGTGCCTCCCTCACATAAACTCATGATGTTGAGGTAAGTCATAATGTGGGAATTATTGTGAGAATTTGTCCAAAACTTCTTGTGCAATGGCTTTGCGTTCTACTTTTGATGGGGAGCAACCTTGTAGAGCCCCTGACGACATGTTTCGGCATAGGTTGGCCTCTGCCCCTTCCAATTTTTTGCATGAGTCACTCATGACATGCAACAATGATGGATGCTCGACATGCACCTTTCCCCCCTCTTTCCTCGCTTTGGATGAGTGCATTTCCTCCCCTTTGCCTGAAAAAATTTCACCTATGTTACACACCTTCTGGTATGGCATATGAGTCTCCACTCATCATATCCTTTTATAGCCTTGCTAGAAAGGCTCCTGCTAGTATGCCATGTGGGCTCTTTGCCTAACACCCAGGTCCTCATAGTGGCACTTGGTGTCTATGCTAATCCGCAAAGCAAAAAGCTCCTAGCATCAATCAATACAAATGATCAATGAACTGAATGATTTCCTATGGGAGCAGGGTTGATAGTTTAGGAGAGACCAATTTTGCAAAGCAAGGAGGGGATGCCATGCTTGTGAGCTTAGAAGCATAGATCCTTTTTTGTGATGTGTATCTAAGCTATTTTAAATGATGGCTCCTCGATGTGCTAGAACTTCAAAAATTAAAACTCCTTAATTGTTCATATGTATGAAAATTGAACATTTAGCCTTGTAGTGCAATATGTGTAAAGGAATATATCTGCATATAAAATGGTCAAAATTTGGGACATGATTGAGAGAATTGTATGGAGAGATTCAAGCTACACCATGTAGCTATGTGCCTCCAAAAGACTGGTAGGCTAGGCAATGGTGAGCTAGCCTCAAGGTCAAGGAGAGGCACCAAGGACTTGCAAGGATCATGGGGATCATATTCATGTCCGGTGGTGGATCCAGTATCTCCCAAGAGTCGTATCTGAGGGAGAGTTGTTTTGTGGTTGTGCCTAGCCGTATCTGAGGTAGACATACTTTTTTTGACGATGCACTCCACGGTGTTGCTCATTTGATAAGCTGGCACGACGTGGGACCCACGTTCCTAGAATTTCCTGGTGGGTCAGAGTCTCGAGTGTTCTGTAGTTCTGCTACTAAATATGTGTGTTGGGTCACTTTTATTGAGTTTATATTTATTAGCATTTTTGGACCATTTATCAAGATCATGGGGTTTTGCAGTGGTAGGAAAAATTGGCAATTTGCCTATATATGCAACCCACCCCCTTGTACTTTTGGCATGTTGTTCAGTGCAAAGATCTAGCGTTGTGGGCTACACCCTCTCTCTAGCATTTTAGTTTGTGCGGCTACACTCTCTCTCTAGCATTTTCTCTTTCCACCATCTCTTTTCTTCTTCTTCTTCTTCTTCTTCTTCTCTCTCTCTCTCTCTCTCTCTCTCTCTCTCTCTCTTTCTCTCTCTCTCTCTCTCTCTGGTGTTTTCCCTTGCGATCTCCCTCTCTCTTGCTAGGAGGGATTTAATATTTACATAATCACGTAATTATTTTTTTGATTAGTGTGTTATTGTCATATTTTTACATAATTATAGTTTACATGATCACACTTAAGCCAATTAAGGGTGACATGTTAACCTACAAAAGCTAGTCGGGATTTTTATTTTTCCTGGTGGACCCGTTGCGAAAAAGAAAAATACTGACGTGCCCATTGGGAATAACAAAAGCCCGACGGGCCCGCAACTTAATAAAAAGGCGGACCCGTCCGGGCCTGTGGGGTAGCATTTTGAGAGTCATATATACATACATACATACATACAGAGAGAGAGAGAGAGAGAGAGAGAGAGAGAGAGAGAGAGAGAGGGGGGGGGGGGGGAGTGAGGGGGTCATGTGGGAGCGTGCTCTCTACATCGCAATGCGTAGTAGTAGTAGAGTATTTGACCACACGACTCGTGTGTTTGTGTTGTGTGATAGCGTGCCTTGTGTCGTATTGTATGGCAATAACAGGATACCTTACCACACAACGTGGGTGTGTACGTCAGTCGTTCTACGGAGTGGTGCTTACCACGCGAGCATCACCTCAATTACTTAGGGAATATGATGTCCTTGTGGTAAGTATTGGCTCAATGTATGGGTACTACATCGTTAATGCGGCGATACTAGTGTCATCATGGTGAGTCAACTTTCCTTCCCCATGCAAAAGAAAAATATGGGCATCGATCGGAAATGAAGTCATATGATGCTCGTATTTAGACTATTTTACTCTTTAGATTCGAGCGGCACTTGGTCGATAATACGACTAATGTGTGTCGTTTGTTAGAAGCATGTGTTCATGCATAAATACAACATTCAGGTCATTGGCTTGGCTTTATGAACAATGTAAAAATTGTATGTGCGTTTATATATAGTATTTGTGAACAAAATATTTGGTCCGTAGCATGGTCATGAAGACTATTTTGTATAAAAACTTTTGTAATGTCTATAAATGTTTATGCTGAGTGTTTTTATCAAATTATAACGTATCAAATCATAACACATCTCTAAAAAATAGAAGAAGGTTTTAGTTATGGAGCCTGAGGTGCTCAAGGATGGTGTTGTGGCAGGGCGCGGGAGTGGCGAAGCTGTTGGTAGCTCTAGCGCAAGAGGACCTGGAGGGCAGTTTGCCTTGGGGTGCATAGCCAGATGCCTCCTCCCTGCATGTACGGGGGTGCCCTTGCCATACCCTACTCTTTGGAATAGGTCCTCGTTCGTCTCCGGGTGGAAACAACAACCGACTTGTCTTTGTTGGGGGGATCTAGACCTGTAGAGGGAAGGGCTATTGGTGGCAGTGCAGTCTTGCTCATGGCAACCTCAGGTGGAGTTCTATTCCTTGTGTTGGTGCATGGCCCACGTCAATGGCCATGGGATTGTGGTTGATGCGTCTTCTTGTTCGGGGTTCGCCTTGTTGGAGTGACCTGAGGGTTGGCAGGAGAGGCTACATCATAGAGCTAGGAGAAGAAGATTGCCTTTTTTTTAAATATGTTTGTGCTTGCGTTGTGCACAATGAATAGCTCACATGTGGAGTGTCTCAAACCAAAGATTTCTCTCTCGCTTGGTGAGGTTATGAGGTCGAGGACGCTCATTGTGTGGTACTTATTTGAGACGTGTCGAGCTTGAATTGCTAAGTTGAAGTGGGATCTATGAATATTCGATATAGTGAGAGTAGAAAGAGCGAGTTTGATCCCATGATATGAGAAATTGATAAAGGGTCCTTTCATTTAAGGACTTCAAAAAAAATCATCTTACTAAATTGTTTTATTATTTTTTATGCTTATTAAATCTATCTTTTCTTATAGAAAAGCTTTAAAATACTCTTTTATTTAAATTTCAATGTATCTTTTTATTCTATTATTTGTATTACATATAAATTTTTCACAAAATGTGAGAAATATCAATTGTTAAATTTTATTATATCATATGCATATTAGACCTACCTTTTTCTATGAAAACGTTGAAATTTTCTTTTGTTTCAATTTGGCAATGGGTCCCTTTAATGTTTTTATTATATATAAATTTTCACAAAATGTGAGAATTACTAATTTTTTAAATTTTTTTCATATCTTATGCCTATTAGACCTACATTTTTCTATGAAAACATTACTTTTTTTTGTTTTAATTTGGCAATGGATCCCTTTATATATTTTACTTCCTTTTCATTTTATTTTTTCTTAGAAATGTCAATGTGAGCCATTCAATTTGTTGTTTAAGTGGGGCCCTCCATAACATATAAGCCATTTGTGATTATGTGTGTATAATGGACTAACATTTTATATTAAAATACAAAAAAATAGCGTGATTGTAAGCACTCATTCATACCTGCTCCCCATAACTCTCATTCCCCTTGATGATGGGTCTTATCTTTAGTAGGCCTTTGTGACTCTTCACTTGTTATATTACCGAAAAGAACATTTTAGTGTTTTCTTTTCATGAATTTAAATAAAATGGTATATGAAATCTACAAAAATTATCAAGAAATGCTTTTGGCAACTTATAAAATGTTATCCAAAGTACTCGTAAGAATTATAACATGTCACTTTTGTGCACAACCTCAATAGTAACTACACTTATGAGAAGCACTTCACCATATCTCACAAAGATTAGTTCTAAAAGAAAGTCCACTTCTGGATTTTTCCATTCATAGCACCTATTTGTATACAAATACCTCATTGGACACAATTAAAAAATTTATATACACACTTTCATTAGTTTTACATAGCAATGTTTTTTTAAAAAGAGATTATGCACTAAAAATTTTTCTAAATGAGCTTAAATTACAAGATGCTTTTGAGTTTGAAACCTTGAAAAATGGTTAGGTGATGGGTGTTGGCATAAGATGCATTACAAACCTAAGTTTTTCCTTGACATCTATGCAAAATCTTATTTTTAATGAGAAGTTATATTCAATTTATGAATTTTTATTAAAACTGCACTACATTTTTATGTTTTTCTATCTTGAAACTTATCACCATAATCCTAGTTTCGTATCAATTTTGTCAAAATAAAAATTTGATTGTGTTCTTCACATCATAAATGAAAATATGATGCAAATTTCTACTATTGTAACCTAGTTTTTTGAAGTGTTAACGATCAAATGTGAACTAATGTCTTATGATGTAACATAGTTTTTGAAGTGTTTAGGGTTTTTAACCCGTATTGTTTGAATGATTAAGTCATTGAGTCAATGTGTTTCATTTACATTATTGTCATGGTTTTGTAAACTAGTGTGAATCAATGTCTTATGATTTGAAATAGTTTTTTTAAGTGTTGTATGTTTTTAACCTATATTTTGATAGTTTAACATATGTGAAATCGTCAATGGGCTATGCAATTGTATTTAAATCATCATTCTTTTATTAACCAGTGTAAAAATGACACCTGGACAAAGGAATATTATCATGCGTGCCATTCTCAAGGAGCATATACATGCAGTTTTATTGTGTGCAGATGTCAAAATCCAACAAATAAATGAGAGTGACGTCTTTATTAAAGATTTATTAGCACTATCTGGAAGAATATAGAGCAGAAACTGCATGGAGAAGGCCACTATGGGTTAGCCAACAGGAATTGACATGCACCATAAAATCAAAACAGTGATCGATAGTTTAAAGATATGTTGCAAAGACCTAAAAGAAGACCTCCCTCCCACTTGCAATATGGCCAAAGTAGAGCTATGAGATAAACAGTGGGAGGAGCAGAAGGTAAAGATGAAGAGGATGAAACTCCAAGATCAATCCATTTTGCCCAAGAAAATCAAGATGGTGCAAGATGCGCAAGGAGCCACCGGTGGGCGATCGGATGTTAGCAGACCGACACATTCATGCACATAACATTGAATGCTAAGTGCATGCATTTGATAGGCATTCCCCATGAATCCCTTTTAGAAGGTGCCACGATTGAAGTAGGCTCGTTTGGTGTTTGCAAATAATATACTATTCAAAGCATATCCTTCTTTCGAGAGCATATCACTTATGTAGGAAAATGCTACAAGGAAAAAGCAGAAGCAAAGTTTAATAGCTTCCAAACAGAGCAGGACATGTAAACATTGCACCCCGACATTGTTAGATCCATCAACTTTACTACAGAGCCCCCCTAGATCACTCTCTTCCCATACTATAGTGGGGGCTCATTGGGAGACCTAATGTGCTGAGTGCCCTTCTCGCAAGGAGCGTTTCAGCGTTAATGCACATGCTTCAGTATGGCTAGAAGAATTTGCCACCTATAAATCAACACCGCTAACTCTGGTGGCATAGTTCATTGTGATTTGCATCCTTATAATGTAATGCTAGATTTTACCCGTGCAAATAAACCTCACATCAGCACTATTGTCGGGGATTGATGCTCAACACCCCAGCCAAGTGGGTGTCCAATAATTTTGTACATAATGTGGTTCATCTCCATTTGCAATTTTGGAGGCAAAGGAATCAAGAGAACATGAGCTATCAAAGCGGCCATGGATTGCTCCAAAGATCTATGATCCACAGTGTTTACACAAAGGCCAACGATATATTTGCACTACGTTTTTTGTACAAGATGTTGATAGATTTTTGGAGTGCAGCTAGGAAAATATACTTCCCAGATGAAGTGTTTTGTCACCCTAACCACGATACTCTCAGGGCTATTCAGCAAAAGGTGGACACTTGGATGAAGTTAAGAGAGCATCAAGCCATAAGAAATGCTTCTAAAATTTTCCTATTCTTCAAAGAGCATTTACAGACGGATCCTAATCATGTTCAATGATCGCTCGTTGAACTTATGCCATCTTTTTATCCGGCTTAAAAATTTGGAAAATTACTATCAATTATTGTAAATTATTTGTCATTTGGGTCTTTTATTTGAACCATCCGTCTATAAATCAATGGTGATATTGTTGCTAACATCAATTCTCTATAGTCAATCAAGTTGTCTATTGTACATTTGAAGTGTTTGCACCAATTTACTATAATTGGGATGAGTGGGTCAACTTTTTACAATCGTGCTAGTTGGGCTAACTATCTATAATCGAGTTCAGTGGGCGAATTGTCCATAATTTTGTCGATTGCTTTAAGCATTCTGACATCTTTTGCTTGGCGTGGTCTTGTCATAGATAAACATTTCGAATTGAAGAATTGCAGAGTAGTTGTTCGAGAGAAAGAAAATTGCCCAAGATATTTAAGATTTGGCAATTGCAGTTCTGAAACACCATGGTTGAGCAAGAGCAACAATATGTATGATTTCAATCTCATGCACCAACAATCTTGTTGGAATAAGGGTTGAGGATAACACACATAGCTTGGAGAAGATGAAGGAAGCTCGAGGCACACAACAGAGGGTGTATTACTTAGTGTGCAATGAAAAGATAGATAGCCCTAGAATGATGGGCGTATATATAGTGCACGGGGGGGAAAACCTCCTAAAGACGAAAAAAATGCCCCGGCGGTCCTAAGGGTGTTCACACACATCACTATCACATGTATATGGTAACAAACCACCCTGAAGTGATGCGATGAACGAGACATGGCCTCGCACCTAGAAGTGGCCACAGTAGGTTGCTTCTTGCTCAACCAAGATATGCATGAGCTACCAAGCATGAAAAAAAGACCACTTGTGGACACTCTTTGTGTCAAAACAACCAGCCCATTCTGAGTCCGAAAAAGCATGTAAGTATGGCGGCAATGCTCCCCCCTTGTGATAAAACAAGCCAAGATGTAAAGTGCCACTCAAGTAGCGGAAAATCCTCTTGAGAGCCTGCCAATGCTTAGACCTAAGCTATGCATAGGCCAAGGGTGGTCTATTCGCCATCACACGTTTGAACATTATACAATCCTTAGCTTGGTGATCGTACCTACCACATGCATTGCAATTCTCGTTAAATTTTACTCTAAATGTAGGGCATTCACTAGTGCTATGTGGACCAAATCAAACTGAGCACCATTGTTGATCCCTTCTTGGATACATATGATTGTTTTGTGGAGCACAATTATCTATAAGACTTTCTTGAATGGCCTTGGTGAGGTCTGCTAAAGTCATCTCAGATATCATTGGCTCTTTAACAATAGGCTTTATGGTCATTGGCCCATGCCCCGATGCTTGCGAGCTACTAGAATTTGGCTCAGAGGACACTCTTTCACCTGTGATCATTAAATTGTCTTCTGATTGGATTGCATTGGTAGTGACTGCCTCCCAGGTAGTAATACATATAATGACTAGGCCATTATAGATATTTTCATGTTGCAATCCTTAGAGGAATCTATCGAGCAATTGGTTATTATTGAAACACTCATTTATAGGACAACGAGAGTTTAAGTGCTATAGATGACTGATAAAGTATCTCACTGACTTTCCTTCCTCACGTTTGGCCTTTTGTAGCTGAGATGCTACACCCCAAAGCACACCTTCTCGTATATACTCCTTCAGGAACAATCTCTGAAGAGTAGGGTAAATCGTTTTCTCTTCCATCCTTAAGGTCATATACCAATCCCCAGCCTTCCCATTCAAAGTCAAGCTTCAAGCATTGCTCTTATGTAGTTTGTTGTGTTCTCCTAGGGAATTGCATATTTGTTCAAATACTTTGATGTGCTTTCGAGCATCTTCATCCCCATTGATTTTTTGCGTAAGCTTTGCAATTTGTACCGCTTTACTCCTAGGTTCTCTTTACCAAGACCTAACCTTCCCACTCAAAGTCAAGCTTAAAAGCATTGCTCTTATGTAGTTCGTTGTGTTCTCCTAGGGAATCACATATTTGTTCAAATACTTTGATGTGCTTTTGAGCATCTTCATTTCCATTGATTTTTTGTGTAAGCTTTGCAATCTATACCGCTTTACTCCCAGGTTCTCTTTTAGGCGCGTGATGCATATTCTCCGCAATAGATCAACCTATCATTTGAGCAAATGCTGCCAAATCACCTATGTGAGGAGGTATGGTCGGTGGAGGCACTCCTGTTGGGATCATATATGGCACGGGGGTGGTTACTAGCCCTGGAATATATGTAGCCGACGTAGGATATGGAATATGACTAGGCATAGGCCCACTCCGATAAGGGCTTGAGAATGCCACTTGCGGAGCATATGTTGTTGGTACAACCGGAGGTGTAGGAGCCATGTGTGCATAAGTGGCTATAGGCACATACGATTGAGGCCCAGTGGTAGGTACTATGCCACTAGGTAGTGGTACTACACTAGCCCTAGAGGCCATAGGTGCATTCTTTGTCAAGTTCATCACTGGAGTAGGCGCCGTGGTATCTCTAAGAGGAAGTTGAGCCAAACTAGGAAAACTAAAGTTGATGTTCTTGGGCTCAGACTTCATCGAGACTCCAGGAAAAACGAAATATGAGGGGTCCATGAGACTCCTCTAGGAGTCTCCATTTGTGATAGAGTAGGTTGGCCTTGCTTTTCTCGTATCCAAAATTATCATGGGGTTAGTTGAGGGTGCGTTTACACCTTGATTTTTCCTCTTTGAGTGGATGATGCCATGGAAAACATTACAAATTATTCATTGTTGCTCCTCAATATTAATGGCACTAGATGTGGATTGTACAATCTCTATCCAACCTACATGGTAGGAATGGCCAGAGTATAGATCTGTGAACATCTCAGTGTGGAGGTCAAATTTTTATTAAGGAATACCCCTTCTAGACTTGACGTGTTAGAGGTCCCTTGTGAGATGGAAGCAATGTTGCTCTCTGTGGTTTTGCCTTTTGTGGTCGGTACTTTAGAGGGAACTTCCAAGGGAGGTAGCCCGGTAGGGCCTGCATTGAAGGAGGTAGACAAATATCCACATGGACACTCTTAGGGGGTGTGGGGCACACACAAGATGTGAACAAAGAATCTACTTCCCCACCCCCTTCATACGCTTCATTGGTCTCGGGTTCAAAGCGAGTAGCTCTACTAAATGTCTCCATAAAATGACTAAAGATGGTAGCACTAGGTTGTGAAGCCTCGATGGGCGTGTGTCCTTCTTCCTTAGGGTTTTGTATAGGATAACCTTCCATCGTGTCTGAGTCAGAGGAAGAGTCACTAGCTGCTAGGTGGGGGTCTTGAGTAGTACTATCTTGGGTTCCCCTACTGAGGCCTTAGAGCCTAATGAGGAGGGACAATGGGTGTCCAGATGCAAAGCCGGGTAGGTGGTGGCGAGATCCGAGGTCCAGAAGCTAGGCGTTGCCCTCCTGCTACAAAAACGCAGGTCAATTTGCAACCCACTTTTGCCGCACTTGTTGGCGCCAAAAACCTTATGTTTGCTTAAAAAACAAAGGCTTGATGGGTACCCTAGGTGCCCAACAACTTGTGGAAGGTGTCAACGATACAAATTGACCAATAAAACCGCCGAAAATGCTCTAAAAACCCAAAAACGCAGATCTGGCGGAAAAACACAGATAGAGCAGAGGAGGTTTCCGGCGATGAAATGATCCCAGAAGTGAAGCGCTAGCAACCTGATGCAAAAACGCTGACCTGATCTGTAAAAACACATGTGGAGGGGGATCCTTCGCGAGACGAAAAACATAGCTCTCATCGCACGCCTGGTTGTTTGCAAAATGCAGGCAGAATTTGCATGAAAACACCGGTTGTGTTGATCTTGGGAGGAGAACCTAATGCGATGATGCACCCTTGGATCATCAAGAGATTGAAGCTGCTGATATCATGTGATGTCTGAGCTCTGATACCATGTGAGAGTGCACATGTGCGGAAGCATGACGGAGGAGAGGAGAGAGAGACAATAGACACAAATGCTAGATATGGTGAAGAGGGGACGATTAGCCCCCCGTGACTACCATGAGCAGAAGACCTTGTCAATACATCAGATGATCTCTATGTGATGCGATGGGGAAGTGGGTACCCCCCTGGCCCTCTAAATAGGTGCCCAAGGGGAGGTAGTGCAAGGACTAATAAAAATCGCACGACCTAGCAGAAAAATAATGTATGGAAATATATGTGGGCGCCCATACAAAAGTGGTCGGCCGGCCCCAAACTCGCGTGGCCGGACCAGGAGCAACCAGGAGCAACCTAGGCTATGGGTGGCCAGCCCGGAGACATACTAGCCGTACACGTAGGCCCTAGACCTGTGAAGCAGTAGAGTGGTGTAAGTCTAACGGGGGGGGGTAATTTATAGTTTTCGTAAAGTGTTGTTGTTACTCATGGCCCGAACGTAGATGGTTATTAACGGAGGGAGTATTGAGAAAGAAATAGTATGAGCAGTAGTTACTCTCAGCACCTCTAAGCGCTGCAAGCTACGGTCTAGGGAGCGTTTGGTTGTAAAAGGCTTCTATATCTCATGGCCCATACCTCTTTAGGCTATTTGCGGGAGGAGTGATGAGAGAGTCATTCAATAGCTCATGGACCAGACCGGGATGGTTATTTGCAGGGGGAGTGTTCATTGGTGACTATATGTTTCTATTTCTTGTAACATGCATATGTAAGCATCTGTGTTGCATTGTGATGTGCTGCTTGAGCACACTGCTTGAACATGTAATTTTAGTGCATCGTGACACCCATTACAAATCTGTGCGGTCTGGGAGTGATGACTAATTTTTCTACATTGGGAATATCAAGAACTCCAATATGAAAAATTGAATGGCCCTCGGAATGACCCTCATATATTTTTGAGCAACTTAAGTTTTTTTGTAGATGTAAATGCGGACAATTACTCTTCTTTCAAGAAGGAAGGATGTCACAAATTGTTGATGTGTTAATGTCACTGAAGATCAACTAGGTTGTGCACCCTAGCCTTAACCCTAGCCAACCTGCAGATACCGAGAGAGGGGCCTAAACCCTCGTAAAAGCAGAAGAAAACGAAGAAGAAGGAATTACCAACTTACAAATTCTTGCCGAGTGGCCTAAACATACAAGGGGTTAGGATTATAAATCCTAACCCAACCCTAACTTAATGCACCCCATCCGATGGGGCCTAAAGTTAAGCAGACACACACACAAAAAAGACTTGTGTAGATGATGCTGATGTGGCAAGCCAAAAAACGTGTTGACATGCTAATGGCATGGTAGCAATATTGAACACCTACGCTTTACGTTGCTGATGTGGCAATTGTATGGATTTTTGAAAGTCACGCTTGCAGGTTTGGCGCATGCTTTTGGGGACCAAATGCATGTTGTACATATTTTTGCAAGTTGTGCTTGCAGGTTTGGTGCATGCGTTTGGGGACCAAATGCATGCCATACGTCCGCGCTTTACGTTGCTGATGTGGTAGCTATATGGATTTTTGCAAGTCGTGCTTGCAGGTTTGGTGCATGCTTTTGGATTTGATTCTTTTTATGTAAACTGCCACTGGTAGCCCAAGGACCTTTAAGAATGAGTTGTGGTCTCTCTCTCTCTCTCTCTCTCTCTCTCTCTCTCTCTCTCTCTCTCTCTCTCTCTCTCTCTCTCTCTCTCTCTCTCTCTCTCTCTTTGGTATTCTACCACGTACAATGCATAGCAAAGCCACAGGTGTTGTACCCTGTTGAAGCAATATAAAGAAATACCAAAAGAGGCGCCACAATTTGGGGCTAGTGTTCTCTTGGTGTGGAACTCCGCCACTCCGTGTCTCATATTTCGTGCATCTTTTCTCATTCACTTGTTTTGAAGTGTCTAAATTCTATTCAGTCTGTTCTTTTTGATTGGCATGTTGTGCCATCTCGTTTTACAGTGGAAGAAATTCAAGACAAAAAGGAATCTGATACCTTGGAAAATAAGAATGAAAGTAAACCTGTAGTGTCTAGTCTACATGAGTATTGATATTTTAGAAAGGTTTCAGTATAATATACCGAAGAATGTACAGGTTTAGAGGGGGTGAACTATTGGAAAATGCAACCCTAAAGTGATGAATGTATATATAAGTCGAGGAACCCCCCCCCCCCCCAAAAAAAAAAAACAAAAACAAAACAAAAAAAAGAGCCATGACGGCCTTAAGTGTGTTCACACAAATCACTACCATAACATGGTAACAAAACCCCCTTGGAAGTGATGTTGTGAACATGAGCTAGCACTTATATATCTAGAAGTGCTAGACCCAATGTGATCAGCTCATAGAGGGGAGTAAGCCCAAAGCTTTGCGAAAAGCTTCAAAATTATCACAAAGCAAAATCTTTGTGAAAATATCAACAAGGTTTTCCTACATAGGCACATAAGCCAAGCTAACCTATCTTGCAGAGAAACTCTCCCTGACATAATAATAATGTACTGCAAAGTACTTTGTGCGAGCATTCAACACTAGGTTCCTTGCAACCGCTAAAGCACTTTGATTGTCGTTGTAAATCGTGATGGCAAAGGTTGTCTAACACACAAGTCAATCACAAGGCATTGTATCCAAACACACTCAACTACATCTGTGTAAGCTACCCTATACTCAGCCTCACGACTAGAAGTGGCCACTCTAGGCTGCTTCTTGCTCAACCAAGATATGCATGAGCTACCAAGCATGAAACCAAAATCACTAGTGTGCACTCGTATATCATAGCACCAGTCTGATGCGAGTCTGAAAAAGCATGTAAATCAGGTGGCAATGATACCCCCTTGGGATAAAACAACCCAAGATGTATAGTATCACTCAAGCAACAAAAGATCCGCTTAACTTCCTTCCAATGCATTCTCAAAGTGCAACATTCTCCAAGCGAGACCAGGTATGAGTTTAGTTTAAGTTCAAATGGAGAGAATAGATTGTAGAATTAACTCATTAAATATTGATGCTAGAAAATCAAGACAAACAAGAAAGAATTGATTAGCTTCAAATCCAAACCAAAATTTCTCTAACTCAATCCTATTAGCTCGCGCGATAAAACTAATGATAATCATGTGCTTGGATGAGGTCGGAAGCAACCTCTCGCATCAAAAGCGGGAGAAAATGTGAGATAGAGCAAGAGAAGACAGTTTCCTTCCTCGAGCTCCTCTTCTTTCCCCCCCTTCTAAGAACTCCTGAAACTACCAAGGACAATCCTAAAATACCCTCCTCTTCTCTTGGCTCGTTGCTAGAAGTAGCATTAAAAAGTTTCAATTTTCCAATTTTAGGAAGCCTAACTCAACAATATGCAATCCACGTATGGTTCCCTTGTCACGCAACCGTTGCAACTAGTTTGCAACCCTTCAATGCGTGAACTCCCATTAGCATAAGGACCAGCCCATCATCTGGGGTGTGAACCCCCCAACAAGAGTAACCAATAAACCACCACAATAGCAACAGCATTGTCGGTGCTTTTCTCAAAGAAGGGAAGATCTTTGAGGCAACCATAGTGTGATGAATGATTTATGATATAAATTTGGCCTCTGGGAATTCACATATTCTTGCATATCTTCAAGCAGGCCCATACAAAATTATTGGTTCTCCTCAAAGAAATCTATTCTTTTGAACATGGTGCCTTTGAGATGTTCCCAAAGCTGTCAAAGGTGCAACGAAAAAGGGTGCATCGGGTGATGAACCGTGAGCAAACCTCCTCTTGATATATATATATATATATATATATATATATATATATATAGGATCTAGTGATAGATCTCCTCATAATCAAGTTCCTAGCGTGAACCCCCCACCGTATCGGCTTGGGAAAAACTTGTAGGCAATGTCACACCGAAGAGGGTGTGAACACGTCGGGAATAGGGAGTGCTAGCGAGAGGGAGGGAGATCGCAAAGGGAAAAATTTCACAGAGAGAGAGAGAGAGAGAGAGAGAGAGAGAGAGAGAGAGAGAGAGAGAGAGAGAGAGAGAGAGAGAGAGAGAGAGAGAGAGAGAGATGGTGGAAAGAGAAAATGCTATAGAGAGAGCGTAGCCACACACATCAAAATGCTAGAGAGAGAGGGTATAGCCAGAAACACTGGATCTCTGCACTGAACAACATGTCAAAAGTACAAGGGAGTGGGTTGCATATATAGGAAAATTTTCAATCACCTTGAGTTTCTCCATTGATGCGTGTCCCACCTGTTGAACAACTATCACAACACATGGTTCCTAGAGCCCAAAATGTTGCTCAAGCTACACCGCTACCACCTCCAATGCTAGGACCACTACCCCCACATCCAAGAGTCACCCCTGTGAATCATATGGGTTTCAAGCCATCTAGTGCTTGTTTGGAAGGCTGTGAGGAAGATATAGACCTTAATATTTTTTATGGGATGGATGCACTTGAAGAGTGTCCATAGTACTACATGGAGGACTACTGGGGACAAGTCAAACCTGTTTATCAAGTAGCTGCTCTTGCAGCAAGAGGCCAAAATATCAATCTCACTTCCAAGAGACCACCTCCTCAATGCTACGAGTGTGGGGGTCCGTATTGTGTAGCTGAGTGTCCTGTTATAGTACAAAATAATGTCACACTAGTGCATACCAATCAAGGGAGCACACCTACAATGCCGATACTCATGTGTAGTTGATGTGGCATAGATCATTTGATTTCCCAATGTCCTAATAATTTGAATGCACCAAGGATCACGCCATTGAACTTAATTGATATTATTGAGGCGCCATCATAAATTACACCAGTGGTACTAGTAAATGTACTCACACGATCGATGCTCCAAAACCAAAATTATATACTTGAAGAAAGAGACGTGGCATCAATTGCCCAATCCAAGAAGAAGAAAACACAAAGGAAGAGATCACAAAAGGCAACGAAGTCAAACCCCAGTTCAAAAACAAACATAGGGACCGGTGATGACCCCGTGTATATGAACGACACTGAAAATGACTCTGATTCAAGTGAGACCATGGAGACTAAAACGGCCATTAGAAAATAAAAAAAAAGGAGGATCATGATGAGCCACAATGGACACAACCCATGGAACATTGGAAGAAGATTGAAACTTACCCGAACCCTATAAAGGAGATCGAGTGAGTCAAGCAATTAAGGAGTTTGGAAGATGAGACCCAAAGGGAGCTAGAACCAACACCTAGGAAGATCCAAATTACAGACACAATGTTTCCTACACAAAATAAGGACCATAGACCACTAGCCATCCCTAGTGTCATCCAAAAAGAAAGTGACTTTAAGTCATTGGGAAGTGGGCGTACTCCCTTTTTGTTGGACCCTATTGAAGAAATGGAGATTCCATCTTCCCCATGTCAAGGAACTAAATCCCAAAAGTTCCGTTAAATATTTCCAAATTGATGGATTTCATGGCTTCAAAAGTTAGAACCACCATCATGTCTAAACTATATGGAGACCCCGAGCTATTACTAGCTCTTTTAGTTGTCCTCAATGGAGAATTCAAAGTCGGGTTACCACAGTTTGCACCGATAGCTAGGTCTAATGAAGTTTCAATAGAGGAGGAACCCTTAAATCCACAACCCAACTTGGATGAGAACGCTGTTATAGAATTGATATTTAATTATTTATTGCAACTGACAGGTGGAAAAGACTAGATCGATCTAGGCCTATATGAGAATGGAAATATATATATATATTGTACATTTTATTATTCAAGTGCTCTTTTACGAACTTTGGCCATTTATGACCGGCTGGCCAGTCTGTACTCAATTTGACCATTCAAGAAATCTATAAATGAAATACGTGCAAGAGGGAAATGGTCACTCTTGCACGGGGGGAGATTGCACCTAGTGTCTGCCTTATTCTTCTCTCTCTCTCCCTCTCACCAAATTAACCTAACGCCCCATGCAGAGTTCAGTCGCTTTCTAGCAACCCTCTTTCAGGCTCTCTGCCAACAACCCGTAGCGCCAATCTTTATGTGGTCTGCCAACCCACACACACACACACACACACACACACACGTGGAGGTCGTCGTTACTCTCTACAACTCAACTGTCTCTCTCTCCTACCATGCCCACAACCACCCATGCGGTTCTAAGCTAATCATAACCGATGTTTGTCAACCCCCTCTCTCTAATCACCTACCATCCGTCAACTAAACTTGCAGGCAGTGGCTCCCAACCACTCGACCCCTTCTCGGCTTCAGATGTTGAAGGCTGGCCACTCACGCCTATCAGGCAAACTCTATACATCATTGCATGGTGGCATGGCAGTTTGCTGAAGTATTTCTCCAAGATTTAAAGTCTTCCTACGTACCTATATCGCAACCAATTTGTGTCTTTGATTTCCTGCATTGCAATCATGCAAACCTCACCCATGAAACCTGAACCTCTAGCAAAGGTATTCGACCAATTTGCAGACACCCGGAGATAGAGCTTCCTCATTAGCATTTAAGTCGTCAACAAACTGCCCAAACACAGGGTGCATTCAGGTGAGAGGAAGCGGTGGTTGTGCAGTAGCTCGAAAGCAGCAAAGAAATACGGGCTTGTTCTCCCCATGCGTCGTCTGAATGTAGAGGAGTCCCTCTTTCTCCAGAACTGAAGGTGTCCCCAGTTCCACAATTTGTTCCAAGTAGGCTTTAGCGGTGAGTTCTGGACGAGAGGATTGGTCCACAACTTTTAATCTTTTCAATCTGGGAACTTGTTCTCTGTATATCATCACAACTCAACGTTGATCACAACTCAATGTTTAATTAGTTTTCTAGCTCCGATGTGACCTTATCCCGTTGTCAGGGGATATGTGTTCGCTACGTGAGCCGGGCAGGTGCCGGGCCTCTGGCTGTGGGAGGTGTGAAAGAGAGATAACAAGAACAACAAATGCAACTGAATTTGGAAATCACCATAATCATCAATTAATCGATTAATATGTTTGAGTACTAGCCAAGGCGGGCTATTAACAGCACCAATACTTGGATCAATTGGAAAATAGGATTTTAAGCTCCCTTTACAGATTAGCCGAGCCGTTAATGGCATCGGGCTTACTAAAACGCTTAATTAATTTCTTTAGACTGATGACGTTGATGATAATTCCTCTGCTGCTTTAAACTGTTTTTGAATTATCTGCTTCAATTGCCTTCAAGAGCTCTCTGCAATGCTCCTTTTCCTTGCTTAACCTTGTTTTCTCCTTGCCTTTTTAAGCACGGTCGCTCGCCTTATGCTCGACAAGAGAGAGAGACTTCATGTTTGCTTAGCTTCACCACACCTCTCCGAGAGTCTTACTTCTCAAGCACGAGAGAGTGAGCCTTCACTTTCTTCCTTCGATTATGCAACCGTCCTTTTCCTTGCCTTCACAAGAATACCACTCTCCTCTCGTAACCTCTTCTTCTTGCCTTGCTTTGCTCTTGTTCAAGCTCGAGAGGGAGAGCTCGCCTTGTTTGGATTGGAGATTGAGAGAGAGAGAGAGAGAGAGAGAGAGAGAGAGAGAGAGAGAAAGAGAGAGAGAGAGAGAGAGAGAGAGAGAGAGCTCACCTTGCTTATCCTCCTCTCCTCGCCTTTCTTGATTGGATTGGAGATCGAGAGAGAGAAAGAGCTCGCCTTCTTGCTTTCCCTCACACGAGCACTTCGTCTTAAGAATGTCGTCCTTCCCTAGCTTGTAGAGAGTACGTGCAATTAGAGAATAAGGTTCACATTCTTTTAGTAGCTTTTGAGCTATATCCTTACGAAGCTCCTTGGGTGGAAAACCATTAATTAAAAAGTTTACAATCTTCTCACTCCATTCAGGCATGCTCTTGACAAAAAAATGAACACTTTGAATTCAGTTATAAAAGCGGTTTTAGCATAGTCCTCTAGCGCAATCATGATTTGATTGTAACCAGAGTACCCATTTAAAAACCTATAAGCTTCCTTTCCTGCAACTCGTTCAAGCACATGTTCTAAACATGGAAATGGGTAGTGATCTCTCTTAGTGGCTGCATTAACCTTCTTGAGATCCACATACACTCTGAGTTTCCCATTATTTTTTTGAACAATAACTAGTGGAGACACCCATTCTGAGTGCTCAATAGGGTATATGAATCCACATTTGTTGATAAGCTTTTTGAGCTCTTCCTAGATAATATTTGCATACTTAGGATTCATTGGGTAGGGTCTTTGTTTGACTAGTTTAGTAGTGCTAATCATTGGAATTGTATGTTGCACTACGTAAGGTGGAATGCCCTTCATGTCCTGATATGTCCAAGCAAATATATCCTTGAATTTATTGAGGATCTCCTTAAGTATATATTCCTCAATCTCTAATAGGTCTTAGGCAATGAATACACAGAAGTGTGGTGTCTGTTAGGAAAGTCATCTTTATTTGAGAGTGTTAGAAGCTGGACACACCCCACGGCATCTAACTACTCGGCGGATTATTATCTTTGTAATTATTCATTCATTGAGGAAAACCCGATCTTTCACCTTGTAAATATTGGGACTTACAAAAGTTTCCGGATTGTATCCCAGTTTTGATAGTTAGATTGAGTAGATGGTTGATTTTGGAACTTTAGGGTTTGAGAAGTTGTAAGGTATATATACCACTTTTTGGCCTTAATGAAAAACCTTTTGTCATTTTAAAAACAAGTTTGAAGTCTGTGAGTGAGCGTACTGTGTACGAGAGAGAGTGTGTGAGCTTCGTCTTGACGCTACGAGTGCTACGGTGGTCGAAATCGAGTGCGGAGAAGTGCAGCGTGTTGCCCCCGACTAGAGCTACGCGTCGATACCAACATTTGTGAGCTCCTTCTACGAGCTTCATAGGTTGTTTGGGTGAGCATACGTTGTCCGATTTTGCATTGCAGCATATCCACCCGTTCACATTGAGTAGAACTACACATTAGGCACTATAGATTTCAGAAACGAAGACCTGCAGATTTCGGCCATACATCCTACGTGTTTCTGCACCGAGTGTTTTGGGTCGTGATTTTGGTTCATAGACCTTAGGGAGAGCGGCCTATTGGTATTAGTAGGGTCTCCTTCAAGTTCTATGGTGTTTCGAGATTGTTTGAAGGGTGTTCGTCTCTAGAAAGCGTTGTAGGAAGTTTCCTCTTTTGCACTCTTGAAGGCTGTGACTTAGACAATTGGTAAAGACCTCTGTAGGAATTAGTTAGGAGTCGGTCAAGTGTAGGTTGACACCTTATGCTTGCTTCCACGCATCTGCAGGTCGAGCTTTGTCCCTAGCTGACATTACATGTTAGGTGAGTTCTCGCTGTGCTGACGTCCGTCGCGGCGTATCCGTCCAACATTGGCGCCGCTGCCAGGGACGAAAACCTTAGGTAGGTGACCGAGACTAATCCTTGAGGATTGGGATTTTTGGCTTGTTAAGAGTCTTGCTTTACATTTAGATAGGATCAGAGAGGTAGACTTAGGTAGTTTTAGGTAGTAGTCGAGTTCTAGAGTAGGAGTCGGAGTGGTAGAAGCGATGAGAGGAGAGCTTGAGAGTCCGGAGAGGCCAAAAAGCAACCAAAAACACCATTATCACCATTTCACATGATAGGTAGGAGTAGAGTATGTAAGACATCGTGATTCAGGATCTACAGCATTTCATGCATGTACACTTGCTTGGTAGAATCATTACAAGTTTGTAAAAGACGCAAAAAGACGCAAAAGTGTGGTTGAAAGCCTAATTGAAGTCCAAAAATTACTGTGAGTGTTTCTGATAGACCTACAGAGCATTAGGAGCATTCCTATCAGAAAAAACTTTAATTTTAAGCCCGGAGACATCCTACGCGTAGGATGTCTACAGGCTAATCTGGGAGGAATTTTGGGATTTTGAGTTGACTAGTGTGTTCAGGAGGTAGGGTTTACCCT
The DNA here is from genome assembly GCF_014529385.1 of Adiantum capillus-veneris. Taxonomy (NCBI): domain Eukaryota; kingdom Viridiplantae; phylum Streptophyta; class Polypodiopsida; order Polypodiales; family Pteridaceae; genus Adiantum; species Adiantum capillus-veneris. The sequence continues at coordinate 103,614,904 of NC_140941.1, forward strand.
AATTTCAACTGGACAGTGAAAATTTGGCCATATCTTGACAGGATAAGGCCAGGTAGACTGAAATTGCTCGACATCCTACCCAAATAGTGCCAAAACATTATTTTGAGACCAAAACCATAAGATGGCTGCATGGGCATGTCTTGCATGATATATTGAGTGATTGAAAGGGGTTTCACCTCATTTGGGTAAGAAAATTGGGTTCAAAGCGGACTTTAGCACTTTTGACTGAAAAAGCAAAAACAGCTGAAATTTGGGACTTTTGACATCCAAATCAAAATCTAAGAATACCACTGGGTTACTGACATCAAGGGGAAGCTGTGGGACAAATCTGGGGTCAAATAGGCCAAATAGACATCCTACGCGTAGGATGTCTTCTGAGTGATTTGGGACTCCAAACTGAATTCTGAGTATACCCAAGTGATTAGAAACTCAAGGGGAGCCTGGGCTTTGAGTTTGAAGCCATTCTGATGAAAAAGACATCCTACGCGTAGGATGTCTAATGCAAGAAAATGAAGCCAGACTTTGACTTTGAGCATAGTAAGGTGTTATATAGCCTAAGGCAAACCTCCTAGTCAGTTTTGGTCCAATTTGGAGTTGATTAGACAGATCAATACCATCAACAGGCCGTCGGAACAGATTTCTGACTCATTGACCAGCTAATAGGAGTCCAAATCAAAAAGTAAGAGTAGCTGTAAGCTCAGCACAACAAGAGAAAACAACATTGCAAAAATCCAGACAAAACACAGCAGGAGACATCCTACGCGTAGGATGTCTATTGGGGCATACTACAAAGAAAATTTGACCTGGCATTGACAGTGAGATTCCATTTGGCTTAAGGGTTCCAGAACTTCTTTCAGAAGTGAATTTGGACCTTGTTTGCCCATTTGACTAAGCAAAGACTGAATTTAGACTTTTTCGCATAAATTCACCAACATCTGAGGGAAGTACTGTTTCACGTTAGCAAACCTAATCTAGAACATCAGCAGTGTATAAAATACAGTAGTGGTTGAGATTAACTCTCCAGTTATACCAATCATTACTAAGATAACCTCTAGCAGATAAATGCTTTGATTCAATTGCCGAAATTAAAACGCTTGTGTGCAGGTATATTTAGCAACAAAGCAAGAAGTTGTGCAGAGACTGACCCATTGCCAGGTGAGTGGTTGAAATTGTGATAAATTGCGTTGATAAGTTTGATGAATTTAAGATCAGGAAGATACATTGTTAGAGACCAGAAAGTGGCAGGTGACCAAGGTAGCTTAGTGTCCACCGAGGAGAGTGTAACTCAGGCAAGGCTAGATCCGCTAGCACCGATTATAGAGGAATGTAGTGATACCGACACTTCATCAGACAAATCTTTCTTCATGATGGGTAGTCAACAGCCAGGAGGTTTCACCTATGATGGACCTATGCGAGGAGGAAGCACCTCCCAAAATCCTTTGAATGATTCCAGGCTCACGGTGATCTTCTTAGAGGGAACAAACTCGAGAGGAGCCCTAGTCTATTCTGACTATCGAGGCCGCAAGTGCATTTGTATCGAAGAGAGGCCAGCTCAAAGATTGGAGATAATCCGAGTGTATGATGATGGAGATAGATTCCGAGACGAAAAGGGGAACCACTATTTAATAGTTAGTAACCCTGAAAATTACAACAGATATGGAGATAACGTGGCGAAAGGGAAAATGGTTTCAAAAACTCAAGAACCGCCACCAAACATTGATCGGCCCGGAGCTATTTTTATGTATGATAAGAAAACAACCAGGGTTCCAACTTATAACGAGAATGTGGGAATCTACAAGCATGAGAGTGAGGGTATTGTCTCTTCCTTCGCAGCAAAGAACCATACTTAAACGAACTAAGCAAAGACAAGGTTCTTTACTTATTCTCTTATGAAACTGATACGGGGAAGGGCATAGTTTTTGTTGATCGATACGGGCGAGAATACCAACGTATTCTCCCAGAGGAAGTAGAAAGAGCAACAGGTCCATGAGCATCAGCATATGCCCCTGAGGAAGTGCCAAGAGCAGCCCACACCCCAAGCAAGTCAACGCATCCTTTTTCCGACAAGTATGACACTACCTCACATTCCACCTGACCGCAAGCATTCAACAACCAAGACCAACCAGCAAACCAGCCATCATTGCAGGCATGGCTTCGACAGAGTGCAACAATGGAACCAGACCAAAATCGAGATGGTTATCAAGCCGCACTAGGGCTCAGGGATTTGCAAGAACCACCACACTATTCAAGGTATCAAGCAGAGAGTAAGCCAAAGACACAAGGGTCGACAGAGCCTGGAGGACCACCCATAGAACGAGTTCGAAGAGAAGCACCACCTCCAGCGAGAACCGTTAGAAATTATGGCTTAGGAGCACCATTGGGAGAGGAACCAGCCTATTACAGAAGGCCTGAGGAGGTGTATCAACTTGGACGGGGCGATCCAATGATGAGATTTGTAGACCATCGAAGAATTAGACCTTCTCAAGTGCAAAAATGGGTAAACAAGAAATACACAAGAAACAGAGACCCAAGAGATCATGTAGCAGCCTTTGTGCGTATAATTAGAGCCGAAGAGGTGTTAGATTTTCCAACCCAGTTCGCAGGGTTTGGACTAACCCTAGAGGATGATGCTGCAACTTGGTTTGACTCTGTGGAGCATAGAGACTTTGAGTCGATGGAGGAAGTGTTTGACGAGTTTATTGAGGAATTCTCTCAAAGGGGAATAGCTCATAATACCGTCTCACAAATCCATAAATTCAAACAAAAAGATGGAGAATCTGTAGGAAAGGCAGCCCTAAGACTAAAAGGATATGTTAAGTTCTGTCCTGTGGAAGAATTGCCAACTCAGTCCAGACTTATGCTGATATTCATCCAAGGACTAAGGAATGCAGATCTCCAGAAAGACTTACATATGAAGAGGAGCACGACGTTGAATGAGTTGACCAAGGAGGCTCTGTACCTTGTGGACAATTGTGCAGTCTACAAAGAAGGGAAGTTCAAGGACCTTGATGGCGATTCATCTTCACAGCAAAGTGGAAGCAAGTCTTCTAAGACAGCACTGAAAGGAGAAATAGCGGTAAACCAGGAGCAGCTCATAGATGAAGTGCTAAAAAAGATCAACTTGTACGCACACCCTAGGCTAAACAGCCCAAGTGGTGTGCTATTGAACAAAAATGGACAAACCATGGGACCGAGGAATGTTATTATAACAAGGGATATGTGAAGGAGAGACCTTACGCTCCCCAAGCTCGAGTAGCTTCCCCTCAAGTTCCACCGATGCCCAGATATCAAGCAGGCAACTTACCAAGACCTGTAGGTGTAGAAAGGCCACAACCGGTGTTGGGGCAACAACCACCCCTACCAGGATTACGACCAGTTGGTATCAGATACACACCTACAGTAACTGAATCAGAAGAAAAGGCTTTGGTGCCTATGCATGCTTATTATGAAGATCCCAATGGATATGCGGCAAACCCTGTCTATTATCCACTGGAAGAACCCTCGACACCAGAACCATGGAGCATGATAGGGAATCAAGGACCACCAACTGCTGCACAGGCTGCAGGAGAAGGAAGATATAGCTTAGATGAACGAACACTGATGTTCATAGCCAATGGAGGCATGGGCGGACAGAGACATGCTTACCAACAAAGAGGGGCTCAAGGAGCACCTCAACAACCCAAGGGACCCTGTTACAAGTGTGGAGGAGACCATTGGCTGAGAGACTGTCCTCATGATGAAATCATTAGAGTCAATGCGTATTGCCCAGAATGTGGAATTACTCATTTGATTCCTGATTGCCCTAAAAACCCGAGCAAAGGATCAAAAACCACCTTGAACATGTTAGAAACAGTACCTTCCAGTGGGGGATCGAAAAATGAAACAATCATACCTATTCAAGCGATAACACGAGCCCAAGCCCAAAGAAGGACGAACGACCCCATAGTTGAAGAGCCAAAAACCGATGCCCAAAGTTCAGAAACGAAAAATCAGAGAAGCACTTGGAAAGCTAGAAAGGCGCGTAGGAAAGCCAGGAAAGAACGAGAGCAAACAGCCCTATCCGAGGAGTTGAAACATACAAAGAACAGATTGGAGTGGTTAGAGGATCTAGCTAGCTTAAGCTCACACACCACAACAGCCATAGCACCCAAGGAAATAGCAGAGCCCAAAAGTGCAGGATCAGGAGGATCTGTACTGGCAGACAAGGTAAACGAGCAGTTGGATGCACTGCTACAAGCTTATGAAGCTCGACTTAAAAAGAACCAAACCCAGGAGCAAAGGTGGATGACTTATTCATATGCAGAAATAGAAAAACAGAGGTTGGATATGTGTAAAAAGATGATTGAGACAGCTCAATCATTGATGGAAGAACCACTGGGTAAACCTGTAAATTGTCACGAAGCACCAGCTCCAACCCCTATCCAACCAACATTAGCGAAACATGAGGAAACAAAGGAGAGACTCACTAATGATTACAAGTACAAGGGAGAGCCTATCATAGTGCCAAATACCACCAATGGGGCAAGTGACGGGTTCTAGCCTAAAATATTGGCAAAAATGGGTAAGGACGGTAACGGTTTAGATGATCTGTGGAAGCAAATCTGTGAGGCCAACGAGGCTGATAGGACGAGTAACCACATGAATAGCACGAGAAAAGAAAAGAATGTGATGTTACCTCCTATTGAAGAATTTGAGGCAAGATTGCAAATGAACTTTAAGATACATTCACAAGGGGGAGACCAAGGATCTATTAGTTCGGGGCACAGCCAACCAGACTCTTTGAGAACTTTACCCTCTTACCTGGGAGAGTACGAAGCTAAGTCGGAAGTGAGAGCAATTCCATCTCAAAGACTTTCTTCTAACAAGGTGATGGATTCGCGAGGATCTATTAGTTCGGGGCACAGCCAACTAGACTCTTTGAGAACTTTACCCTCTTACTTGGGAGAGTATGAAGCTAAGTCGGAAGTGAGAGCAATCCCATCTCAAAGACTTTCTTCTAACAAGGTGATGGATTCGTGAGGATTGATTGAGTTGTTATCCACCCCGGTGGCATGCACAATCATGTTGGCAGAACTCCTAAGGTTTAGGCCAAACATGTGGACCACAGTAGGAAAATGCCTAGAAAAATTTGGAGTAAAAGACCCCAACTTGAATCTACAAGAAGGGATCAGGGAATTAGACAGGCCTAATCTAAACACTAGGCCAGTACCATTGAACAAGGTTAGAGAATATTGCGAGGGAGAAGACGGAAACACTACGCTACCGGTAGAATTCCAAGGAGTAGTCTCCAAGGCTATTCTTGACAGTGGAGCGGGGGTTACTATCGCCACCAAAGAAATTTGGAAAAAATGGGAAAAACCAGCTTTGAGGACTACCAGAATGAAACTGCAATTGGCAGATGGGTTCATGGAAAAGCCTCTAGGACTCTTAGAAAAAGTAATTGTCACTTCGTGCGGAATCGAGTATGAGCATACATTTGCAATAGTCGATTTCGACAAAAAGAACAATTATGAGATAATCTTGGGACCACCATTCATGAGACAATTGAAGATGGTCCAAGATTGGGGTTATGACCACATATACCTCAGACATGGCGAAACGACAACTAAAATACACCTGAAAGACCATAGTTACAAGGATGTAAACCAAACACCTGTGGAAGAGTTTGATTCGGCTACAGTAGCAGGATCAGAACTACGAGCATGGTTAGGGCAACCAAAAGAGCTATGGATGTGCGGAGCTTCACATTGTGGAAGCTTAAGAAGAGAGGACCGTGTCTTAGAAAGAGCAATTGAGGACAAGGAGTACATTCCGGAACCTTTTCCTTAAGATGCCTTGGAACCCCTGGAATGGGAACACATACTAGCAACATTGGATGTCTGTACCATTACCGACAGTCCAACAACAAAATTTTGCGATAAGGATGGCTATAATGTGCTACCCTATTACATGGTAAGCGTTGTACCAGAAGAAGAAACGGTAGAACCTCCAGAACAAGAAGAGTTTTACAATTCCTCTGAACATTTGGAAGTAAATGATGATGCAGATAATGAGTGTTCAGACACCTCAAGTGAGCGTGGGAATGAAGCTGAGAATATCAAGTTTTATGATTTTGCTAATCGACACCCTAGACGCCAAGAACACCATAGGAGGAAAAGAGCAGGAAACAAAGCGAGAGAGAACCTGATGCCCAAGATAAAAGGTAAAACTCACTATTTGATGCTTGTAAAAGCAGAGGATTGTGTGAAAGATCAAATATCAGGAAAATTCTCAAAAAATCGAAAAGAAAGAATGAGAGAGGAAACAAAACAGGTACGAAAAGCAAGAGTGGACCAAACTGGAGCGTAAATAGAAATACCAAGAACTGAAACGGTCTCTGAGAGAGATATGGACTACTGAAGAAGATAGTGATGGTAAAGGGGAGTCAGAAAAGGGGAACATGAACGTACCATCACACTATCGGAAGTTTACTATTCAGGACAGAAAAATCATCATGATACCACCAATAAGGGAGAGAACCAACCAAGAATCTTACGATGGGCCTGAAAATGCAAAAAAGATAGACCTCGCAGAACCAGGTGAAAAGTCTCAGCCGGTCTATATAGCTAATGATTTAGAGCCTGAGGAGGAAGCACAGCTAACACAACTTCTCAAGAAGTATAAAGATGTGTTCGCTTGGTCCTACAAAGACCTCAAAGGAATTGATCCAATGATATGCCAACATACAATTCCTTTGAAATCGGATGCAAAACCTAGCAAACAACGTCCTTATACATATAATGACACATTTGCTAAACGAATCAAAGAAGAAATTGATAAACTGATAGAAGTGGAATTCATCTATGAGATTGAACATACAGATTGGGTGTCACCCATTGTGGTAGTTCCCAAAAAGAATGGAAAACTGCGAGTGTGTATAAACCTCAAGAAGGTGAATGCAGCAACCATAAGGGATAATTATCCCTTGCCAATCACAGAACATGTACTTGAGCGAGTGGCCGGGAAACTGGCTTATTCCTTTCTCGATGGGTTTTCAGGATACAACCAACTGGCAATAGCACGGGAAGATCAACACAAAACAGCGTTTGCCACAGAATGGGGGATTTATGCGTATCGAGTTATGCCATTTGGTTTAACTAATGCACCAGCCACTTTCCAGAGGTTAATGACTCACGCATTCAAGGAATACCTAAGAATATTCTTAGAAATTTACATGGATGACCTGTGTGTGCACTCTCTTCTGCGAGAGGATCATATGGACCATTTGCAAAAGGTCTTTGAAAAGTGCGGGACATATCGAATCTGCCTTAACTCGGAAAAGTGTGTATTTATGGTTAAGCAAGGACGAATCTTAGGACACATTGTCTCAAGAAATGGCATAACCACAGACCTAGACAAAGTCAAAGTCATTGTAGACCTGCCCAGGCCTACTAATGCAAAACAAGTGCAATCCTTCATGGGGCATTGCGGTTATTATCGAAGGTTCATATACATGTATGCGGTTATCGCACAACCTCTGTATCGTTTGCTAGTCAATTTCGAGTGGACCGAGGAGTGTGAAATTTCATTCCAAAAGCTGAAGGAAAACCTTATATCAACACCTGTACTAAAGGCACCAGATTGGGAAAAGATATTCCATGTGCACATTGATGCTTCAGCATATGCCATTGGAAGTATTCTAGCTCAACCTAGAGACGGAACAATGGATTTTCCGCTTTTGCAATGCGAGCCGACAGTTAAACAGTGCAGAAAATAACTACACAACCACCGAGAGAGAAGGGTTAGAAATGTCGGCATTATTTGCTTGCAAACAAATTTGTGTTCTTCACGGATCATCAAGCTCTTTTGTACCTAGTAAATAAACCTTGCAATACAGGGAGAATCGTACGCTGGTTTATTATATTGCTAGAATTTGACTTCACAGTGGTGGTCAAAAAGGGTAAAACCCATCTGCGAGCAGATCATCTTTCAAGGATACACAACGGGGAAGCTCCTGAAGGAGTAGATGATGACATACCAGATGCTTATCTTTTCAACATTGAAATGGTACCCAAATGGTCTCAGGAAATTGTTAGCATTCTTTCCTTCGGAAGTGAGTTTGATAATACGGAATGCAGATCCAAACAGCAAACAATTCAACAAACAAAAAACTTCCAGTTGATAGCAGGACGGCTGTATCATCTTTGCTTGATTCGGGTGCTCAAGCAAATTTGATCTCTTACGGATTATACCAATAGCTCATAGTCATAGATCAACTTCATCCTACTCCCCAAGTGTTGGAAAGTAGCACATCACACCCATTGACAACATTGGGATGGACTATATTGCATGTACAGATACATCAATATATCTATCCACACAAATTCTATGTGGTGACAGATGAAAGCACACAACACCCAATGATGCTAGGGAAACCTTGGCAAAAAGCATACAATGTGCAGATAGATTGGAAAGCAAAGGCTGTCAAAATTCAACATGAACATGAACAACAGGTGATAGATTTTGCTCAGCAATACCATCATGCTCAACTGCAAGCCATGCAATCACTGGCAACAGAGCCAAAAACACGAATGCCATCAATGAACAACAAGAAACCCGAGACCAAATATCAGGTAAAAGCCAACCGTGCTAATTACAGACAGATTAAGTCACTGGCCACAATGCAAAAATCTAGGCTACCAAAACAAGGTAAACAAGTATGGATGCGAAAGGATAGAAATGCAATGGCAGAAAAACAAAAATGTAACAAACGTATTCCAACAAAGCAGACGGTTCAACCCCAAACCAAGGGCATAAAACGAATGTGGATCCCAAAGAAAATGCTTAGCCATAACCCAAATGTCACTCACATTTGGATACCAAAGCAAAAGCAACTACCTGCAGTACAAACAACAATGGAAGGCAGACAACTGCATTTCAAAAAGGAGAACCGACATAAGTGGATGCCGATGAAAGACAAACCAGTGGCAAACAAGCAAGAGCCAAAACATCTACACAAAAAGGCAGCAACACAATACCAATGGAAAGTCAAGGCCATATGGCCCATAGCCATTACATCCCCGCCAATTCTATCTTTAGACACAGCTACGACTCCATCAACAGTGTTGGCAAAGCAATTGCTTCTTGCCAAAAAAACAATTAAACAGAGAGCAGTAGAGTTACAGCTGTTACTTGCAAAGAAAGCAAGAAACCTCGACGGCGAATGCCAATAAGCATTTTGCTTATTCCCTTCTCTTGCACAACATTAATTTTTCCATGCATTGACGAAGTATGCATAAAATAGGGCCACATTAATCGGCCAAGCATTAGCACAACTTTTTCAACCTATGCACGGCACATACTCCGAGGAGAAACCTTGTCGTCCAGGAGGACTCCGGCTAGGAGGGGGGGAGGCATTCTAGAGGCACTCTCAAATGCGGAACCAATGACAGAAACAACAAAAAAGGGCATGATTTTCGACTATTTTTAAGGGTTGTTGTTTGATTGCGAAATTTTCTGGAGTAACCCAAGCACATATGCCCTTATACAGCATGAATCTACAGGTATATGGGGCCAAACGCCAAATCAAGCCCCTAGGTGTGTGTGTATAAGTAGAAATAGCCATTTTTCAGGTAAAATATTGGTAAAACGGAGAAATCCGGCCATAAATATTGCATGTGAGTGTATATAATGTGTTGCGGTGATGTTTGTGATTTATTATGATTTTTGGGGATTTTCTGGGTTTGATTTGCTATTTTCCTTTTAATTTTGCTAATTTTCGGCAGAAAAACTTCAAAAATACAAAAAGCAGGTGAAAAACAGTCGTAATGAAAAACAAAAAATATGGTGATGATCAGTGACTATAGGACAACCTATGGTACAGTAGGGGTGCAATTATGAGACTGGAGCGGAAAGCGTGTTTTGGCCAGGTTTTGACCGAAATGCCAAATTTCTGGTAAATAGAGCAAACGGAGTCCAAATCAAGAAATTTTTGAGCCTAAACTGCATCTTGCAAGAAGATAGGAGCACATGTCAAATTTCATGAAAAGTGGTTCGGGGACCTCCATTAAAAGAAAATTTCACCCCAACTTTAGCTCATTTTCACTATTGACTTTGTGGAGAAAGCTTCTGCCACCTAGAGCGGATCGACTTTCCAGCAGCGTCTACGATGCACACGACTACCCGATGAGCTCCAGACATGAGAGGTAGGCTCACCACCTTGAGCTTTTCGCGCATGTTTGTCGTTATGTCGCAAAAACTAGCGTAGGGGTCACACACAAAGCGAGCGGTAGAGACCTGCAAGTAGAGACGGCGGCCTAACGGCTAACCCGAAAGCAACAAGACTTCATCGACAGCTTACTCTAGTCTAGGAGACCAGTCCTGGACAGCCAAAGGCAGTGGGAAACCATCGGGAAAAACCCTAATTCCCAGAAACCCGCAAGAGGCTACCAAATGGGAAATCGGTGAAACAGTGACCAAATGCTACCAAAATTCATGGGTAGGATCATCTCGACATGCTCGACAAGTCTATATGACCCGCATGACCAAAAAGTGACCCGAAGCGGCACTAAACCTCAGAAACGGCATCAGACACACAAAGCGTCAAAATGCACTTGCGGCCAAACCGCAAGTCCGTTTGCCACCAAACTTCACGAGCGGCTTTCCTAGACCATCAACAACCAAGTCCTATGGTGGAAGACCGCCACAAATCATCAAAGGTATGTAAACGCAACCACGGGTGCTTCTAGAGCGACAAATTGCCAAATGGAGCTCTGGTGAAGCCAAAGTCGACAAAAACCATACGGCAAGGATCCCCAAGGGATTGGGAAGCTATGGAGACCAACATCGAAAAATTTCATCGCCAAAAACCACTCCAAAAGTCAGAAAACGGCTCGGAGGCTCTGAAGTCCACAATGGGAGTTATACTCTATCCATTTGACTTTTTTGTTGAAATTAGGCTCAAAAGGGACTTAGGGGGGCAAAGGGCAAGCACTGGGAGCACTAGCACTGAAAAAATCACCAGGAGACATCCTACGCGTAGGATGTCTCAAGGGAACTTTTTGGCACAAACATCAACAATTTTTGTCATGCACATGTTCTGAATGACATTTACAAGCCATACACCAAGTTTCATCACATTTGGACCAGATTTGACCTTATATGCATGGAAAAATGCAAAGTTAGGGCATAGAGGCAATAAAGGGCCATTGACCTACCAAATCTCATGAAACTTGCACAACACACTCACATACACATCAGCAAACAATCTGTGTGGTCAGGGAGAAAAAAGGATGAAATAGACATCCTACGCGTAGGATGTCTAATGGACCTTTTTGGCATGGAAGGGACGTTTTATCATTCCATATCTAATTACCTCATCATCAAGAGCCCATATGACAAGTTTGAAGCCATTCTGATCACTTTTGACCCCCAACACCTTCAAGATACACTTTTTGAGCCCAAAAACACCTCACAAAGCCTTACAAGCATCAAATCTTGTCCAAATTCAAATCCAAGAACAGGGCCATGTTCCATAGGCCAAGGACAACCCACAAAACAAGTTTCGTGCAATTCTGATGAAAAAGACATCCTACGCGTAGGATGTCTCCATCATAAATGTAGCCTTCTGTGCAAGGAATGACATCATGGGAGCCAATACCATGGTGCATTGAGCCCATATACCAACTTTCAACCCATTTGGACATCAATTGCTACCTATGATAGACATTCTACCCAAAATGTGACCTAAAGCCTGAATAAGCCCCAAAAATCTACTTTTTGATATCCAAATTCAAATCCAAGCATATAGCCATGTTCCATGAGCCTTACACTACTTGCATGTCAAGTACGAACCAATTCTGATGAAAAAGACATCCTACGCGTAGGATGTCTAAATAGAAATTTTTGGCCAGATTTGCACTGTGAGCACATGCACAGCTTCACAAGTTCCTTTTAAGCTATAATTTCAATTTTCAAGTCATTTGGATAAGTAAAACTCAGTTTCGCAGCTAATATGGAAAAAACGCTAACTTTGGATTACTGAGTGCAACAGGATCTATGGCAGCCTCGAAGTCACTGGCAAAGAAGAAAAGAATGACAATCAAAGATTATCTGGACAAGGTGGAACCCTTTGTCATTCCAGAAGGAATATTAAAGCCCACCAGCACCTGGATACAAGAGGATTTGTTAGAGTCCAATGACCTAAGGATCTACTAGGGAGTGTTCAAAGACAATGAAGGCAATGTAATAGAGTTGCCAATGCTGCCGAGAGAGCTCAATGAATTTGTACGAAGCAAAATGGCTGGCTACTTGGAGAAAATTGACCTCCATAACTACTTCGAAGCGATACCAGTAGGGGTGGACATCAAAAGAGTATAGGAGTTTGTAACAAGCATCAAAGAAAATGGAGTGGCCAAGGTGACAGATTTACAAGGCAGACTAGATACAGAGATCATAATCACGGAGCGGGTTGTAGCCCATGCACTAGACCTCTCCAATCAAGGAGACAGTGTAACAAAAAGAAGGGACGAAGTCAAGGTGTACAAAGAGAAAAAGGCCAATTGCACCTTTGAAAACATTGACAACCCAAAAGTGGCAATTATGTGCCAGTTGTACAACCAATACTTCCACATGTGCACTAAGAGGCCACAGAAGTACAGGATGCCGCCAGGTGCAATTGCCACGACGTTTACTTGGGCAATGACAAAAGGCACCCCAAAGATAATCAACTATGCGGCATACATACATGACAGCTTGGTAAAGATGGGCAACAAAAATCCAACCTACATAGTGCCAGGAGAACTGATAACCAAGGTGGTTTATGCAGCACTACACGCTAAAGGAAGGTGGCCTAACCCACCATCTCAAAATGATTGGCTAAGGGTAAAAGAAGACAGGAAAAATGAGCCACAAAGAGCACCAAGGGTGGCTACGAGATTGAAGAGACGGTTAGAGCCAGTTGAAGAGGAGCAACCTGAGCAGAAGAAAGGAAAGAAGGAGTCTACTCAAGTGCTGGCCAAAGAAACCAGGTCTCAAAAAGCGGCAAGACTCGAGAGGCTGATGGAGAGTTTCCGAGCAGAAAGAGCCCTCAAGGGTGATTTAAACGAACTCTGGAAGCCATCTCTCGAGTCTATGTCCAGATCATCCAGACAAGTGCAGAGGGACCGCTTTGAAGATTATATCAAGAATTTCGAGATTCTTGATGCTGCAGCGGAAAACATTCCCCATGTCCCTTTCACCGAGGAGGAAGTGGAGCAGATAAGGCAGACATTGCTAGATGAACAAGAAAGCCAAGAAAGGGAAAGAAAAAACGAAAGCAGACAGGGACTTAAAGGGCAAACCGACAGCTTTACCAGATAGCCCTAAACCCAACCCACAACCATCTCCACCGCCCTCACCACCTCCTAGCAGCCCTCCACCAGAAGATAAGGAGGCTGAGGACAAACAAGAAGAAAGGCAAGCTGAGGAGCAAGAGCAAAGGCAAGAACCTGAGCCAAAGGAAGAGGCCAAGCCTGAGTCTGAGCAAAAAGGATTAGACGAGGCCTATTATGCATTTTTGGACCTGCTAGCTGCAGGCTATACAAAGGAAGAAGCCGCCACAGTCGCATTCGAATTGGCGAGAACATGGCATAAAGATCAAATGCAAGGAATCTGGCTAGTGGAACTTAAAGAAATTTCTACAGACACTGTAGACCTGCACCCACCCTCCAATGACTGGGACGTGGTGATGACAAAGCTAGCCGAATTGCAAGCACAATCCATGGCTTCAGAGGAAGAAATGACGACTCTCAAAGCCACTAAAGAACAGATAAAAAAGGAAGTGGATTCTCTGCAGGCACAAAGGCAAAGGCAAAAAGAGAGAGAAGATGACCTGCAGGCCAGCTTGGCAACAGCTCTACAAAACTGCCAAGCAATGGAAGAAGCAAATGAGGCAGCAGCAAAAAGAATACTAGCAGCTGAAGAAGATTGTCTGCAGCTCAGCAAGTCATTGCGAGATGCTGAAAAAGAACGGGATAATCTGACACTACAGCTGGCAGAAGAAACAAAAGAAGTAGAGGCCATGAGAAATGCCAAGGAAAAGGCAGAGATAGAACAAGAAGCAAGCCTGGATGAAGTCCTTGAGCTCAAGGACCAATTAAAAGTCAAAGATCAAACCATCCAGAGGCTGCGAGCATCACCTGCTAGAGTTAGAGCTACGAGCTCGACTCAAATCATTTCCGAGAGTCAAATATATGAAGAGCAAATGCAGGAACTTCAGAAGGAGCTGACTCTCGAGAAAAAGCAAAGGTTAATGATGGCTGAAGGTTCTATCGCAATGCAAACAAGAATGGAGGACAGCCAAAAAGCCCTACAAGAAGAAGTGGAGAGCATAAAGATAAAGCTCGAGGAGGCGGAAAGAGTAAACACTGAACTTAATGACCTCCTCGTGAATATGGGTGAAGAAGCTGAAGCGGAAAAGCAGACACTCCTCTGGCAAATTGAGGAGTTGAAAGGCCAGCAACAAGCAGAGGCAGAAAGCTCAGGGCCAGCCGCCAATGAGGGCATCGACCTCGAAAATGTGGCAGATCCTGTGGACACACCCATGCAAGAGGAAAGCATAGCAGGATCCTCTCAAGAGCCGTAGGATCTAACACAAGAAGAGGAGGAAAAATTGCGTAAGGCAATAGAGGCAGAGCTAAGAGAAAGCACAAAGGAAGCCTTGGAATGGGAGCAGAGGATCTTCAAATCTATGACAATTCAGAAGATCGACGCCAGCAATCTCAGGCGCGAGTGGCTTCAACCCTCTCTCCCATATCCATTGCTGAAGTATGAAGCAGCAACAATAAACAAGCAAATCAGAGAAGAGCCAACGGTACCTCTCTACAATGCAGACACCTCGAGGCCAGAAGGAGTTAAGCTCATAGTGGATTCTCAGCCAAAGTGGAGGAAGGCTTGGCTTACCAAGTACCCACAATACCTAATCCACTTGGTAGAGGCACCTAAACATATCAAAGACAACCTCAGCTTCTGTCCTCTACCAAGGGTTAGGACGTGGAAGGCACAAGAAATTTTGCAAAGAAGCCAACCCACTTGGCTGAATTACCCAAAGCTGCCGGGCGTGATGGCAAGTGAGAGAATAAGTGTCCAATACATGGTGAAAACCCTAACGAGCGCCATAAAATTGTTCATTGGCTCACCTGACCTTACATGCATTATGATGAGAAAAATCTGCAGAACCATCCTAGTAGTGTTTGAGACCTTCAAGCCGAGCCAGGTGACCGACAGCGTATTCTTCTTCCAAGATACATACAGATGTGCTTACGATCTGTTAGGTCAGCCTTCCAAGGAGGTGATACATGCGCTATACCAAAGAATCATGTTTCTACCATCCTATCACCTCCAAGCTTTTGAAGAAGCATTCTATACGGGGTTCTTCACCATGAATACAGATATCTTTGGCCCGACAATGTTGAACCTACATGCAAGGTACGAATCACTGCTAAAGATGTGGGAAACGATAAGATGAAGCAGCTGATCAAGGCCATGTCGGGGACGACATGAACAAGGAGGGGGGGGATGTTAGAAGCTGGACACACCCCACGGCATCTAACTACTCGGCGGACTATTATCTTTGTAATTATTCATTCATTGAGGAAAACCCGATCTTTCACCTTGTAAATATTGGGACTTACAGAAGTTTCCGGATTGTATCCCAGTTTTGATAGTTAGATTGAGTAGATGGTTGATTTTGGAACTTTAGGGTTTGAGAAGTTGTAAGGTATATATACCACTTTTTGACCTTAATGAAAAACCTTTTGTCATTTTAAAAACAAGTTTGAAGTCTGTGAATGAGCGTACTGTATACGAGAGAGAGAGAGTGTGAGCTTCGTCTTGACGCTACGAGTACTACGGTGGTCGGAATCGAGTGCGGAGAAGTGTAGCGTGTTGCCCCCGACTAGAGCTACGCATCGATACCAACATTGCGCGCGTACGGTCCGGCTTTGTGAGCTCCTTCTACGAGCTTCATCGGTTGTTTGGGTGAGCATACATTGTCCGATTTTGCATTGCAGTATATCCACGCGTTCACATTGAGTAGAACTACACATTAGGCACTTTAGATTTCGGAAACGAAGACTTGCAGATTTTGACCAGACATCCTACGTGTTTCTGCACCGAGTGTTTTGGGTCGTGAATTTGGTTCATAGACCTTAGGGAGAGCGGCTTATTGGTATTAGTAGGGTCTCCTTCAAGTTCTATGGTGTTTCGAGATTGTTTGATGGGTGTTCGGCTCTAGAAAGCGTTGTAGGAAGTTTCCTCTTTTGCACTCTTGAAGGCTGTGACTTAGACAACTGGTAGAGACCTCTGTAGGAATTAGTTAGGAGTCAGTCGAGTGTAGGTTGACACCTTATGCTTGCTTCCACGTGCCTGCGGGTCGAGCTTCATCCTTAGCTGACATTACATGTTAGGTGAGTTCTCGCTGTGCTGACGTCCGTCGCGGCGTATCCGTCCAACAAAGAGTACCATCCAAGTCAAGGATATTAATAAGAAGAAAACTATTGTCTTTGGAATCTTGCACACTCTGAGTCAGTTATGACAACGGGGCCGTGGCTCAAAGCTTTTTGGTATTGTTTGCAGGTGCTATGGAGGGTAACATAAACCTGGGACGTAAGTGGATGTTTGCAACCAAGTGTACTATCGATTGGGAACTGGGAGTATTACGACACAAAAACAAACTTTCAGTCATGCCACTCAAACGATAGCCGCCTTGAGTTATCGCCTCCTGAGGGAACATAGAATAGAACATTGCATATCCAAGAGGTTGAAACATCTGTCCTTATAGCACAACCCTCTAGAGCTTCAACTTCCATGGCTGAAACAAAGAATGAGGAACCCAAGGCTCATCATGATTTGTCAAGGGAAACATATACATGGGTCCCTAAAGCTTCATTAACAATAACCACTTTCAATGCTCAATATGGTTCAAAATAGAAGCCTTGTAAGAGACTCCCAACTCGCCCTAAGAAATGTAAGAAAACATTATGTTGGATTCCTAAGCGACTATTAGAAGCCCAAGGCTACTATGACAGGAATGATCAAATCTGGGTGCCTAAACTTAAATTGTGTCCTATTCTATCACCTATAGACACATGTGAGTCGAATCTTGTAACTATGAAACCGATTGAAGACCGAGGAAAGGGAAAGATCCAAAAATACGACACACTTGTTTCAGGGCTAGTTTGGGTACCGAAGCAAGAACAATTTGTATCACTTAGCTCGAGAATAGGAAAGTCAAATGAAGCTTCATGTAGTTCATCCACAGAAATGCAAGCTTCTACACAACCTCCACCTACCACTGTAAATATCTACAAAAACAAGAAAGAAGTAGCACCTCCCATTGTAAGTTCACCACCTAAAGCAACGTTACAAGTAAGATCATGAGAGAGTACCATGCCACCATTGCAACTTGATGAAGCACATAGGGTGGCTGAAAGCTATTGGTCAAAGTCTTCACCCATTACAACTTGGAACAAGTGGTTTACCCAAGGAAGGGGGGGGGGGGGGGGGGATGTTAGTGACATCCATCATTCGCTTGGTTCTCCCTTAACCTTCCTCCCTGACCTCTTAACCTCCTCATCTTAGGGAATGTATATATATAGCCCTATACTAAAACCACCAAAAAAAGAAGAAAAAAAGAGTAAAAGAGCAAGAGCTACCAAACAAAGAGCTTGGAACCAACAAAATCTGGTCCGTAACGAAAAAATCTTAAGGACACTTCATGCACAATGACACAACCCTTATGATATTTGTATACTAACCAAAATCTATCTGTATGTATAGATATGGCTAGTACGCTAGAGAGGTACCCTCTTTACTTTACTCAAGTATTTCACATGGTCTACCTTGTGCTTACCTCTGAATGGGATTTGGTAGATACACTAGTGGGTGATAATTTTTTTGCAAAATTGGAATGGATGATACGTCTCTTGACCACGACTGATCCCTACTCAATAGAGAATGTCGCTTCGATTGCACAAGCTTATCCTTCTGAGCAAGATGAATATCCACGCCTAGTGACCTTCTTAGTGAACCTTTGTGCATTTGATGATGAGGAACATTTACATGATTTCACGAATGGGACACATGGTTTCAATGAGGATAACTTTATTTATCTTGACGATGATGAGGATAGAGGTTTAGACTTAGGACTGCCAACCCATCTTAACAATATCCTATTTCCTTGACCCTATAGGGGGGTGTAGATAGATAGGTTAGGGCTCTTTATGTTTTTTTATTTTGTTCAATAAGGTTTGCTACCTCTTCCCACTGATGTGTCCCTATAGGTATTTTCTAGTGTTTTCTAGTGTGTACAGGAACGCATTGCAGTAGCGGGGCTTTCAAACATCAGGCAATCTTTTTCCATCCCACTCATCGAATCGAGCACAATGGCCACTACAAACATGTGTTTCTTGTCCATTATCATTGCTTGTTGTCTTTTCTAACATCCATGTTTGTCTGCTTTAATCGTGATTGGTACCAAAATGTTCAACACATTTTCTTAGTATTAGACATTAGATTCAATATAATTTTATGTCATAGTCCCTTGTCTAGGTTTATTAATCAAGAAGTCGGGCTAAGCTAGTTTGACCAAGGTAGGGCATTGGAGATATTCTTTTAATATAGGAGATGCCTTCCTAATTTTCAATTGTTACCTTAGGCTCTTAATCCTATATTATGAAGTCATTAATCCGATATTATGAAGCATGACGTGCAATGTGACTTTGCTTTATAGTTGGCTTAATTCCTCCTGACCTTTAGCTTAAGTATTATAATGGGAGTTTGCTTATTGTGATGAGCCTGAGGAGGTTAAGAATGTCAAAATGACCCCTCAAAGTTACAAAATGAAAATGCAATGAAAGAAAAACAACCAAAAAAAAAAGTGACAACAATGTAAAACATTAAGCTGGAAGAAAAATCCCGGTTTGATTTGGTACTTCACTCACATGTATTGCCTATGGTACTAGAGCCCTAGAGGTTCCCAGTGTGGACGCTTTTCCTTGAGAAGCAAAAATCCCCGAGCATACAAAATAAGCACACACTTCAAATGACTCTGAATCAATGTGAACCAAAGAGAGCCCAAAAAATCAATTAAGGCTCCACGTGAAAACAAAGCATCTATCATAAACACTTTGGGGGATTTAACAAAGGGAACAATTTAGGCGATGATTTCATGTGCAATTTCCTTTATCTTATCTTAACTAGACGGTCTTCTATGTATAGCCTCTAGTCAGCCCTGGGTCATGAAACACTCTACTCTCGTGATTAAACAACTTAATTGACCATAGAGAATCGAGAAGCTTGTCCATGGCATTAATAGTTGACCTTCAGTGCCTATTGACAGTTAAATTAGCAACCCTAGACCTTTTGATTCGTTGACCGTTACAAGTACTTATGTGTTTTATTCTATTGTATTTTAATGTTTACTGCTCAACAAATTGTTTAATATTCTGTTACCAATCGCTCTATGTGCTTGTTCACTGCATAGGATTTTTAATTATCCATGTCCTTATCAGAATGTAGTTATTGTGCCATTTAATTTGGTTGATTTTGCAGTATTCGAGTGAAGCTAAAGAGTTGAGCTCTTGCAAAGGACCAGTGCAGCCTCTTGTAGTATTAAACTTCTTGATTGAGAGCACGTCCATGGGCCACTACTCTCATCAAGATGTTTAACTACTAGAGACCCATCCGTGTGGACCCACCAAGTTCCTACTTTCAAACACACCTTCCTAAATTCAAAGGTCGGAATTTAAATTAAGAAGGGGGGCATGTTAACTTTGGTCATCCTTGTTATTATTATTGAGCTATGGGCCGGGCTTGTTGGCTCCACACATGTTTTCATGGGTGATTGCCGATGTTAGACGCACACCACATTTAGTAGACAAAGAGAGATAGAATACTAATTGTCGGCCAAGTGTGGGCACCCAAGTGTGGTTGGGACGACTCACATAAGGGCTTGTAACCCTAACTTTTATCTTATTCCTGAATGTATGGTTGGCTTGCTCTCTTTCTCTGCAACGTAGAATCCTGTTGTGTGTGAGTGTTTGAGAGTGTGTGTGTGTGTGCGAGCGAGGGTGAGCAAGCGACCTTACGACAACAGCGAGGCGGTTGAGTAGCGACGACGGCGGGCTCCCTCTTCACGGCGGTGCAAGATTCTTGCAACGAAGAAAGACAGAGGTGAGTGACACACCATTTGTGTTCGTGAGCTTTCCCGCACACGGGTTGTGTGTTTGTAGCCTTAGTGGCTCACACACATCGCACAACAAGTCTCCTGCGACACGCCATTGTTGTACTGTGGTGGTTATCGAGAATACTAACATATACCGACACCCAATCACCTCCTCAATAGCTTTTGGTATGAGCTTGTGCCTCTTGTCAAACCTATCTTGGATAAGCCTTGCTTCTCTCAATCACATTACTATAATCTCAATGTCTTTAAAGCCTTCTTTCTATTGCTCAACATGTAAAGCAAGAAGGTCATCCTAGATGATTCCATCCTCCAAAGGCGATACATTACATTTAAGAATTACATCTTCAATAGGCATCGCAGGTTTTCGATATCATCAATTCAACACGCATATAATTAGTGATTACGCTATGTGTTGTATGATTATCCCTTAAAGAATAAGGCAATAATCTTACCAAAATTGCCCTTGGCAAGCCTTTGCCAAAGCTTTGACAATTGGAGAAATCCCACGCTAAGATTCACCATTCCCTTCATGATTGTAATAAGCAGTAGTGAGAGCAAGCTTGAAACCCAACCTTCAAAAGGAGTCCTTGGCTTCCTCAACATCCACCATTTTACTGTTACTTTCTCAAGACAACCCGAACAAAAAACTACATCTTCCAATGGAAACTTGCATATCGCTTTTTTGTTCTTTGTCCTTAATGCATGACCTTCCACCTAGCTAGACAAATATTTTCTTGCAAGCTCTATGTACCTCATCTACCATAATCTCAAAGACATGATTATCAAATGTAGTACCCATTTGTAATGCATGGCTAATGGATAAGTAGGGTGTAGCCAATCATGATGCCTTTCATTTGAATGTATATGACAAGCTACACAAGACTCAACAAATTGAGATACATCTTTGTACATGCCTTTCCATCGTGACCTTTCTTTCATCTTGGCAAAGGTTGCCATAAACTGGGGAATCCAGCCCAAAGACACTCATAATTTCTACTTTTGAGTGTACTTTTCACATTCTACTCTTTGGTATGTCCCAACCCGTTCTTTTGGATGCTTCCATAGGTGTCCATTCCTCAAAGAAGTGCTTTCTTGTCTTTCACAAAGTACTCAAGTAACATCCAAAAAGAAACCATTCACCCTCATACAACTCCTCTTTAAATGACTGTATTGTCTTTCACAAAGTACTCAAAGTAGCATCCGGAAGGAAACCATTCACCCTCATACAACTCCTCTTTAAATGACCGAAATGAAGTTGCCAACTTGAGTATCCAAAAAGAAAGCATTCACCCTCATACAACTTCTCTTTAAATGACGGAAGTGAAGCTGCCAAGCACATTTGATCACCCTTAGCATGAGCAATAGTGTAAAACCTTGTACCTGCATCACTCAACAACTGTGTTCTCTTCATCTTCATACCTTGCTCTATATAACATATATGCCATTAGATTGTCCTCCTTGCAATATCTTAAAACTCTGGATTCAAAGACCAAATGTAAGTAATCCATCGCAATATAGCAATGTCAGTAGTTAGTCATTCCAAGAAGAGGCTAACAATCACAAATGCCCCTATCAGGTACCCCTTGTCACACTTCAATCTGTGACCACTCTCCACAATTCCCTCTTTACTTGTTCTTAATCTTATTGGTGAGAATTCAAAATTTTAGCTCCAAATCTCACCATGCATGTTTCCTTCTTTGTCATCTTGCCCTACTGTCCTTCCATTCCTTGTTTATCAAGATATCGAGCTCAATGCATGGAATGCCCGAATGACTTCTCACCTACATTTATCTTTGACACAAGGATCATCCCTAGTGGTGCTACAATTGCACTTCATCAACATGGTCTACCTATTGAGAGTGATGGCCACTTATCTTGTCAGCTCTCTCACTAGTGGTTTCACACGAACTATTCTATGTAGTTTTTATCATGTTGTAGTTTTCATTTATGTTTTTTGAATTTTATCATCATTTTGAGTAGCAGTGAAAAAGAAGAAGCAACTTTTAATCTCATTGTTAAATTTTACAAAAAAAAGTGACATGAAAGACTAGTTTCTTTGTAAACCGTCCTTGGCAGGTATCATCTAACATCGATCCTTAAAGATGGAAACTTGTTCTTAATGCTGACCTTATAGAGAGCCATGTAGTCTATGCACATTATGCTATTGGCTATTAGGATTGATTGTTGACGAGTACTCACCACATCAAATATCAAATGCTTAGTATGTTTTTTTTTTTTGAAATTTTTTAGTCGGTTGGGCACATTGTCTTTCTCACAATTTCATTGAAAGAAAAGCATACGATGCGTTTGATATTTCACAAAAAATACTCAAAAACAGATTGCAAAAAGCAACCATGTTTGGCCATGGCGCAGTGCCTTTACCTAGACTTGAAGATGATGTTTACCACTACTGGTCTACCAATTCTACCAAGATTCCATCACAAAGAAAAGGGTGACGCAATGGGAGTGGGTGTTGAAAAATGACAGCGAAAATACCCTCTCAAAAAATGGCGGTGAAAGAGGGAGCGGAGAGGGTAGGTACCTCTGGCGACCACATGCATCTTGAGAGCTTTTCACACATAGGTGGCTTCTTTTAACCGCATTTTAAATGGGAAAGAAAACAGGGAGCTAGTGAACTTGAAGCTTGAGCTAGCCTACCTAGACAAGCGCAGAGAGAGAGAGAGAGAGGGAGAGAGAGCGAAGGTTTCTTTCTGTAAATTCAGAGAGAGAGAGAGAAGAGAAGCTTCCAAGTCCCACCTTCCAGGTTTTGAATCTTGATAAGAGTGGTGGACGCAGGTGTGCGCCCTGATAGAATTGAGAGGCGGGTCCATCCCCTGGCGCCCACATGGCCATCTCGTCGTGAAAGCCGGCATCTTTAGCTTTTCCCGCTAACAATTGCTGACAAACGAATGCACCCAAGCAAGAAACTCTGCGCACACCCCCCCCACACAAGCGCGCAATTTCACACACACACACACACACACACACGCACGCACGCACAAGTCTTCTCCTCTTCATCCGCTCTTACGAATATTGGATTTGGACTGTGCCCCGCTGCATTCGCGTTCTTGAAGCGCTTCCTTGTCACAGGCGTAATTCAGGTTTAATGGTGAACTTGAAATCAGAAAGAAGCAGGGATGCCCATTCCCCTAGAATTAGCTGGCCAAATGATTTTATTAGCAGGGAATGGAGGAGAATAATTCTGGAATGAATAGGCGGACGGTGGAATGCCTATTAGAGGAGTTCTGAGGGGGGACTTGTAATGACGCAACGTGTGTGTTATGAGCAGGGGCTTCAACTGCATGTGGGGAGAAAAGGACTGGTGGAGACAGCAAGAGGTGATAGTGGTGGTTCGCCATTGCCCAGCTGGAAGCTTTATGAAAACCCCTTCTATGATGGCCTCGCTGCTGCTGTTGTCGCTGCCGCATCCGCTGCAGCTGCTGTTGCAATGGCTGGCAAGCAACCGGGAGGTGCGGCAACTGAAGCAGATCATATAGAAGAAGCTGAAAGCATAGCCTGCAAAAAAAGATTTCGTAATACAACAAGGGCTTCATCTGCCTCTCCGCCTGCTAGTCGAGCTACACTGGCACCAGCAGGAGAGCATCAAAGGGGAGAGAAAGGGAGGTGGATGCAGAATGAAGGGCTGAAGGCTGGTGCTTCTACAATGGCAAATGGGAGTAATTTTTTCGCTACTTCGGTGCGAAGAGATTTGGCCGGAAGAGTCTCGACGACTCTTTGCCCTGAAGAAATACAGGGAACAGCAGTTATGGCAGATGAAAATGTGAATTTAGCCAAGACACACAGACCCACGAGCATGCAGGGGGCCTTTGGCAATTATGCTAATGTGCATATGATGCAGGGGGGCTTGAGCTCTAAGGATATGAAAGCAGGGAATCGTGCTAGGTCTAGAGCAACATCAAAAGTCAATGAACCATCAGGGCATGGAGCATCGATCAGTAGACCAGAGCCTCATCGTGAGGAAGCTTCCATGGACATGGTAAGCAGAGTTCTTGTTGAAGAAAATACTGCTTTCTTGGATACAAAACCTATGAGTATGCCAGTGTCATGCGAGCACATTGAATCATCATGCAGCCCGCGTAGTCATCTCCAACCTCGACCCCCGTCCTCTAACTCAGACTCCCCGTGCTCTTCCAAGCCCATTAAGGTAAACTTTAGGCTCTCTTCATCTCTGTGTGCACCTTCAACACAGAGTCACTATAGTCTTTGAATCAAGCTTCAGCATGATTCTTAATGGCAATTAAGTTGTAATCTTTTTCTTACACTCGGCTTGTTTTCTCTCGATTGGGTAGTGCATGTGTTCTATGGATATGCATACCCCACAATTTTTTTTCAGTACACACATGTTGTACACAGCAGACTTTGTGGGCATTTGAGCATTGTAGGGCCACTCTTGCTCTTAGAATTTTTGCAGAAGAATGGGCCATGGCTGTTTTGGGTACAATCAATCGTGTGTCACATTCAATTCTCTGGAAACACGTGTTTGAAAGCTCAGAAGAGGCCAAGGCTCATTTTAAATTGGGGGGCCGGACAGCTTGCCTGCGTGATGACTTGCCATGACGTCCAAGGCTTTGTTCATTTTGCACTGCCCAATTTCGTTTCTCTCTGTACATGCAAACATTGTTGGAGCTTGAACTTTGAATACATGTACAAGCCTAGAGGTGCATGAGATCTGAGATTCATGCATGCAAATTCGGCTAAGGCAGGCTTGGGCGGGCTCTAAATTACGCACTGGAGGATCAAAAGGAATGGAGATTTTTAAGCAACCAAGCAGATTTCACCTAGCTGGAAAGCCGATCTTCCCATGAGCAAGAACCCTGGTTCTTCAAGTTTCAACCCACTTTGTACTACCCTTCCACAAGTGGTCTTACTCTGGTCGTGACCTGCTACCCTTTTACAAATGGTGGAAGCCGGTGGTTGTACGGTACCTACTTCATACCGAGCTCATTTGGGCTTTACGACTTCACTATTGTACTGGTACACGACAGGCCCATGTGCCATGGGTGAGGAGAGTAGACTTTGCCCCTTGTTTTAACGTTCCACCCCACTCTCTGCCAGTAACTCTTAGTCTCTTTTATGGTCTAATTCAACACTAGTTCAAGTGATTCCCCTCTTGCTTAACAGGCCTTGAGTTCAAAACTAGTCGGATAAATCCTTGAGGTCTCTTGGGATTGCTCCTACAATGTTAGAATATTCTTCTTCTTGTTCTTGTGCTTCATTGACCATTTTTGTACTGCTCTTAGATGGGGCTCTGGCCGACGAATGGTACATGGCTTTTACCCACAGACTTTTCCCCGGAGGCTAGGGGCGGTCAAGCAATCGGACCGTCGGGACTTGGAGACGAATGGATGTGGGGGCATGCTATCTCACAAAAAAAAAAAAGGCTGTAATCCACTCTTTTTGCCGTTGTCAGTCATACCTCCCTTATTCTGAGATCTACAAGTTTGCTTTATATCATCAACCCATCTTTTCAACCACTTGGAACTTCCCTTATTTTGAGATCTACAAGTTTGCTTTATATCATCGACCTGCCTTTTCAACCACTCGATTGGCAAGTTTGGCATCTCTCTCTCTCTCTCTCTCCCTCTCTCTCTCCCTCCCCGTGTCTGTCTTCCAGTCAACTCTTTTTCACTTCAACAGTGAAAAGTGCCGTCGAACTTTATTTCTCTTTTTGCTATGCAATAAAAGACTTTCCAAGCTTTTGACTTGAACATGAACTTTACCATTGGAATGGCTTTGTGATCTCAAATGTAATGTACTGGAGAACTCAAACAGATATGATGGTGGCCACGTGACCCACCACTGCTATCGTCCGGGGTTGTCCGGAGATGTGTGATGATTCTTTTCTATTCCCTGTTGTAATGAGTCATTTCCATTCCCTGTGAAAGAAGCTTACCCATGGTGAATGCTGAATCCGGAAAACCCAAGGTTGTTTTTCCCTAAATCTAGACTTTAATCAAGTTTTGTTTTCCATAGGAAACATTTCTTTTTTTCTTTCAGTAATTTTTGATCTATATTCATAATGCATAAGCCAATTTTATTCAGTCAACTGATTCCTATAGCATTGATCGGGTGTGTGCGCGTGTGTGTGTGTACAAGCAAGCAACTTTCTCTCCAATATCTCTCCCACTTAATTCAATAAGCAGCTGATGACTCTTCCCCTTTTTGCCCAAAGTCTCTCTTTTCCTTTTTCTCACTTACTGGAAAGCTTTCCATTTCTTAAACCCTAGGCCTTCGCACCCACTTTTTGCATCTGCATCTTCCTTGTATTCACTTTCTTGGCTGCGGGAGAATTGAAAGTTGATAAGATAAATTAACAAATACATCAAATCTACCCAGAATAACAGTCTTGTGCACTTTCAGTGCATTGAGCCCTTCTTCATCTATGCCATGGACCGCAGGGCTTTTCTACCAATACAATCTAGCTGACATCATTGAGTTTGAGGGTTTTGGCCCTGAACCTCGCCCACAATGTGGCGATGTAACCCTCGTAGATAGATTCTTTCTTTACCCAGCTCTGCACATCAGGCTCAATCACCCGTTTTGTCTCCATCCAATGCCCATGAACTATGCATGATGCTGCAAGATACGTCCAGAAATCATGTGGTGCTAGTGAGCAATTATTCGGTTCCTTGTATGGATTCTATGCTAACGATCTTATCCAGGCACAGCAGTCTAAACTTTAGTGAGTACATATGGTTTTGCATAGATCATTCCTTATTTTGACATCAATTTGCAATCGGAGTTTCTTGATCTGTATTTTTCATGTGTATGCAGGCACCAAAAGCCTCTACCAAGAGCCCGCAATTCAACAGAAGCTCGCAACCAATCAGCCCTCCTCTCAAAACAATCACTCTGATGCGACCAAGGCCTGCAGGAGATTTGCTGCGAGTGCGAAATTCTGCTGTGAAATCAGCAAGTTCTAGTCATCGGTCTCCACTCCTGGTATGTCCTTCCAACCAGCTTTTGTAGCAAAACCCTCTCTTTTCTTTGTTTTTAATTGTGGTGATCTATACACAAGCCCTCCATTTGCATCACGGTCTTAAGGGCTGGGTTCAGACAAGCGCACCGGCAATTGGAGGCTTGTGACTTGCCAGTCTCCTCATTCACAAGAGGCAGAGATGCAAACATCCTGGATATTATCGACCCTCAGAATAGCCAATGGGAAAGAGCCTGCTGGTTGTGCTCTGCTACTGGACACTCTCGATGTAGGTTCGAGCTCAGTGATCTGGTTTTGTGCTGCATAAGCGCACACAGCTATGCATTTCTGGGAACAGGGGTGGGGCTCGCCTGCTCCGAGGTGGGTCTGGTCAGTGGAAGCTCGTGACTCAGTTTTGGCTGAGGGTGCGCCACCGTGGATGCATGGACCTTTCCCCATCTTTGCCTCCTCCCAGCTGAACCCAGCCTAATTTACTTTTTACTCAAGTTAGCTGTCTGCTTGGACATGAGATGTGTATTGTATGTCAACATGTGAAGTGCTGCCAGTGTAGTGTCTCACAGCTATACTGCCAGCATGCCATATTGATGTGTTAAGTATAAAGCCGACATGTTTCAAACCAAGCTATGTCTTATATGTGTCATTGTCTGCCTCTATGCATGCAGGGAGATGATGTGGAAAAGCTCCCACCTCATCCAGACAATCTTCACTTTGCAGAAAGTGGCATCATTACTTCTCCTCGTGATTATCTGAAAGCCTTAAACAGGTCCCGTGTTGGTACTGAAGAAAAGAAAATGGAGAGCTCTCCTGTTGTATCTGCTCTGAGTGAAGAGCTCAAGCGGGCATTGACAAGAGTGCAAGAGCTCGAGCGATTTCAGACCTCTGCACGGAAGGAAGTGGATGGTTTGCTCAAACGGTTTGCAGATGAAAAAGCGTTGCTAAGAAACAGAGAACAGGAAAAAATTCAAGCAGCTGTTTTTTCCATCGAGGAAGAGCTAGATAAAGAGCGGAAGCTAAGAAAGAAGCTGGAATCGGACAACAGAAAACTTTCTAGGAGTCTAGCAGATGCAAACAAGACTGTCGTGAAAGCCGAAAAAGAGCTAGATAAGGAGAGGAAAGCCAGGCAATTGATGGAAGATGTGTGTGATGAGCTTGCAAGGGAGATAGGGGAGGACAAGGCTGAGGTTGAAGAGTTAAAGAGAGAGCATGCAAGCGCTAGAGAAGAGATGGAGGAAGAACGCAGGACTCTTCAGATGACAGAGGCTTGGAGGGAAGAGAGGGTGCAAATGAAGCTGTCAGAGGCCAAATATGAGCTGGAAGAGAGGTGTGTGGCATTGGATAAGCTGAAGCTAGAGCTAGAAATGTACCTGAGTTCTCGCCAAGCTCAGGAAGGAGTGGACTTCTTCTATGATAACCAAGGTGAGGATTTCAGGACAGCAACAGAGAAGTTGAAGGCAGACACTTCTTGGTCTATGCTGTTGTTGGAAAATGGCAGCTCTTATGCACCACAATCTCAAGATGATGGATTGTCATCAGATGAAATACACTCTTTGCGCCTCTCTCGAGATAATATAAGAAGTCAGTCTGAGTGGGCTGCATACTCAGATGCACGTGTCAGAGACAGGGCAAAGTGGGCCATTGATTATGCTAAAGAAGAGTCAGGCAGATTTATTGCCTCGGATAATGTCATTAAGGAGGAGTCTGACAAGGTAATCTCTCCTATCAATGCTTTTCACGATGCTCACAATAGTTCGTCCTGGTTTAGCCCGAAGCCAATTTCAAGGTGGGGCAACTCTAAAGCATCCATTGCAGGCCTTCCAGGGAGGCATGATGGTCTTACGGCTTTTGATGATAGTGACTCGGGGGTTGAGAGAAGCTTAGATGAGGAAAACGGAGCTGAAGTTGGAAGTAATGATGCTGACAGTATATGGGGATATGCTGGAGAGAATGGATTTGACAACAATTACCTTGAGAGGAGCAAGTGGAGCGCAGAAGGTGATGGCAGCATCAATGCATTGAGAAATGAAGTTAAGGAAATAGCCAGTGCAAGTGAGGAGGAAAGAGATAGCAGGGCAGGCTCATCTCCAGAGTTGGGAAGGAGGCTCACGAGGGGGATGTATCAAAATCAAGGCTTTTATGGTGGCAGAGGGAAACATAGTCAGCATGCTTTACTCATGGGTGCAAGACAAAATGCAGATGATGAGAATACCATATCTTTAGTCGCAGAGTTCTCACCCGTTTACACCCATAATGCCAATAGTACGGACTTCATGGCACAGAGGGAAGACTGGCCGGTTGTGCCTGCTTATCGCAGCTCTTCGCAAGGGAGAAGAGTAGCTGTCCCAGAGAGCTCTATCCCTCAAGGGAGAAGAGACCTCGTCCAATGGGTGAAGCCTCCTAGGAGCAATCATAGCCTTCAGACAACGAGACCTCTTGATGACAGGATGCGTGGGCTACATTTACAGCCTAGGCAGCCTAAGGGACGACGACGGTCGGCCAAGTAGATGAAGAGTTGAGACTTTACCCTTTACAGCCATTGCTTTCTGGCCTTGACATGTGCACAGAGCACGACAGTGTGTGGCTCAGGGATGGTGGAACATGGTATCAGAATTACTGGATTGCAAACGTGGCCACTTGCATTGGATTTTGTCGATGATAGGTGGCGGATGTTCTTGCACTGTAATCTGTATATTCTCATCTCAATGTTTGGTACACACGGGAACCGAATGGATTAAGGGCAACGAAACAATAGAGAGCTCACAAAAGAAAATGGTGAGGTCGTTTGTAGTAGGCTGGCTATTTAGTTGTATGTAGTGTCTTCCAGCTAGGTGTCTCAATGCAGGCTGTACACAGGAGCTGGTTTTGAGGCATGAAAAGCAACATCAGGGGGCTAAGGATCATTGCAGAGACGCTAAGGAGAAAGGGAATTGTGAGTGGCAGCAGTATTACGGGACAGGGGGACATTTTCCGGTGTAATTAGTTCATAAAGCCAGCCTCTCCAGTGAATTACACCTTCAAGAAAGATAACCTGGAGCCATCATCTTTCTTCTCTTAATCTTTTCTTGATTTCTATATAGATTACAGTTAATGAGCTCTCTTCGACTCAAGGCATCAACTCCAGGCTTGTGACAAGGAAAGTAGAGGATTTCTTGTTTGTTCTTTGCTATTTACGTGATGACAAGTGCATATTTTTTTGGCATTGTCGATGAATGAGGGAGGTTGGGGTCCTGCCTAGATATGGATAATATTATTCTTGTCGAGATGCTTAATGTATTGGCTACTCTTCTACAGCCATAAACAGTGCTAATTTCTAATTGATTTATTCACAAATAGTTGCTTTGTTAAAGTCCATCCCATTCTATATAGCTTAGTTAGCTCAGTTAGTTTGGAGGTGCCAAACTACACTTGTATAGGAGGCATTTACTCTTGTCTTTGTAGATACTTGTTTGAGTATAACAATTACTCTTTGATGTGTGTGTAAAACAGTGTAAAAATCAAAAGTTTGTGAAAAAAGGAGAAAATAATTCAAGAGCAAGTAGGGCAAGAGTAAGATGCATCATGGGTTCCTTTTTAGGGCACTTCGCGGAGATATGCCCAGTTTCCTTGCATCCAAAGCACTTCCCCTCTTTGATGTAGAGAGCTCTAGTCATTGTTGAACCACAAGGCGAAGAGTGCTCTATGGAGTCAGGTTAATGTGTACTTCAGCGCATGAGAGCATTGCATCAACTGCTGCTGCATTACTTGTAGCAAAGTGCAATCATGAATAAGGATAGCCTTCAAGAAAATACCTCTTTCCAAGTGAAGTGGCTGACTTGAAAAGTGTCTCATCTTGCATGAGACACTTTCCAAAATTCTGCTACCTCTCTTGGCAAGGGAAGTGCAACAGTCATTGACAACAAGAGGCAAGACTTGAACTCAATCTAAGCTCAAGCCGAATGTCATGGAATAGATTATAAGTTCCTCCTCATCCTGTTTAAAACACTTTGGCCACTTTTCAAGCAAGCTTGTAGTACTCTAAGTGAATCCTTGGATCATCCAAAGGGTCAAGCATCCTCTAGCCTAAAATAGCATGTCAACTCAACATATTTGCAAGAATCCAAAGCAATTGTAAACACAGCATACCTTCATGAGGGATACCTATACAACAGTGCTCAGAATTTTTTGCAATCCCATGTACAAATTTTGAAATTAACTTCTAAAATTTACATGGGAAGGTGAGAATACTTACAAAATATAGGGAAATTTAGTGTAAAAACCTTCATACATGGACAATTTACCTCTAATTTTTTTTTCTTCGTGTAGGTCTTTCGATTTTGAAAGACGTCTTTTTTGAGCACTGCCATGCAAAGACTACCCCTTTGTCAAAGTTCTTAATAATGTAGAGGCTTTGGGAGAACTCCCTCTCAAATGCAGTGAGTGAGTGAGTAGTGAATTGAGCAATGCAAGCTTGCATTGAAACATGCACTTTCCCATATTTTTCCACCTATCTTATTCCATGGTTATTTTTTGACAAAATTTCGTTTTTTATTCTTCCCCTATAAAAATTGATATGCCGAGTCCCTCGTATGAATGTAAATTTTGACTTCCTAGGGAGAACATGTGTTCTTTGTGCTAGAAAATGCTTCAGAGTAGCAAAACATGGTCCATAGAGATAAGGCAGTTTGCCAATCAAAATATGTTGACCCCAACCACCCATGTTGATCTTAAAAGGGATGATGGATCCTCATTTCAAAGAAATATGAAGGAAGAGGGCCAAAAGGATAAGAAGGAAATGAAACAAAGCTAGAGAGAATATTCTTTAATTATCCCACAAAAAGGAGATTTTTAAAGAAAGCGATTTCATTTATTTATCAAAAAGAGAAAAATAAAATAACCTTTTTATGAATAATTTAACAACAAAAATTATACCTCTATAAACATATTCTCCTTCCCTATCGTAGAAGGTCCTAGGCTTTACTGCGGGCTGTTGGCACCAAACTTGCCCTGCAATGGGTCCTCGTTAAGGGATTTAAATTGTACTCATTCCGATTACCAGACTTGAAAAAGCCCAGTATAGTTATCTATTGTCACTACCTCTCCATGTCGGGATTCGATAATTTGCGCGCTTGCTCCCTTCCTTATATGTGGTAAATGTTTCTCAGGCTCCCTCTTTAGAATCGAACCCTAATTCTTTGTCACCTATCACCACCATGGTAGACCTCTATCCTACCATTGAAAGTTGATAGGGCAAAAATTTGAATGAAGCATTGACGACGCCAAGGTTGTGTGAGTCATAGAGTTATCATAATCCATCATCCCTTTTAATCTTAAAAGGGATGATGGATCCTCATTTCAAAGAAATATAAAGGAAGCGGGCCAAAAGGATAAGAAGGAAATGAAACAAAGCTAGAGAGAATATTCTTTAATTATCCCACAAAAAGGAGATTTTAAAAGAAAGCGATTCATTTATTTATCAAAAAGAGAAAAATAAAATAACCTTTTTATGAATAATTTAACAACAAAAATTATACCTCTATAAACATATTCTCCTTCCCTATCGTAGAAGGTCGTAGGCTTTACTGCGGGCTGTTGGCACCAAACTTGCCCTCCAATGGGTCCTCGCTAAGGGATTTAAATTGTACTCATTCCGATTACCAGACTTGAAAAAGCCCAGTATAGTTATCTATTGTCACTACCTCTATTGTCACTACCTCTCCATGTCGGGATTCGATAATTTGTGCGCTTGCTCCCTTCCTTGTATGTGGTAAATGTTTCTCAGGCTCCCTCTTCAGAATCGAACCCTAATTCTTTGTCACCTATCACCACCATGGTAGACCTCTATCCTACCATCGAAAGTTGATAGGGCAAAAATTTGAATGAAGCATTGCCGACGCCAAGGTTGTGTGAGTCATAGAGTTATCATGATTCACAAGTTGTTTTGTAATGAGATATGATGACGAATTTGCAAATTTCACATGCATGCTCCTTTTCGTTGCCCACCCATGTTGAAATTCACAAATCATTGTCATATTTCTGATTAGAAAATTGCTTTTTAGGAATAAAATGTCTTTGTTTCTCCTTTGCATCAAATAATGTCCGATTAGATAATTTCAAGAGAGCGGTAGTTTGTTGTAGCCCTAGAAGAAATCTCTCTAAAAAGCTTAAGAATTTGTTGTTCTAAAATAAACTCTGCTTCAATAATTTGGGCATAACTTCCTGATACAATCTCCAAGTCTAGAACTTTTTTCTTTAAAAGATTGTTTTTATCTTTCTGATGAATGAATGAAATTACTATTTGGCTTTACATCATAGGAAACCTCTCTTAAACCATGCAATTCATATTTACTAAAGCAACAATATTTACCCAATGAAAAATGTGCCTATTTTGAGCTCAGTTCTGACTTTGACCAATAAAAGCAAACACATGCATGAGAAAGAAGTTCACTCGTACATGGGACATATTAGACCCAATTTATCTGTATCGTATTCTTCACTTCATCTTTGGTTGTCTCAACGTAATCACTGTGTACATTTGCATTGTGTTTGCCTCTGTGTTTGCACATCGGAGTGTAGAACATCATTGGGCTTTCATTGTGCTTACCATCTTAGCTTATTTTCCCTCTCACCATCTTACCTTATTTTTTATCTCTTGATATCAAGAAATGAAGGATGATTTCTCACAATTTTAGACTAAACTTGTATCAAATAATTCCTCCTCTTTCTATTGGGCCATAGATTGTGTGCTCTATTCTTCTTTAATCTTATTAAATAGCCATGCCACTTGAACCAACTAGCCTATTTTATTTCCATTTTTAGTAATAATCAATGTACAACAGGTTTGCAATTACACGAGTGTAAGCTGCATATGTGAGGAGTTGTCTTGATATGAAGCCATATCTTGCTCAAATCAACTTCATATATTCCAATTTACACATTCAATTGCCCAATCTTTAAAAAAATTGTGTGGGCTTTTACTTATCAAATTTTGTAGGGAAGTTGATCACTCAATTGAAGCTTCAAGGAGCACACATAGCTTGAGGCTTTTGGTTGATGGTCATACCAACTTTGGAAAACCATTAACATTTGGTATTCACGACCTAAATTTTATAAACATCTATTCTTTTTTTGTGAGGGCTTGAATTAGTCAAATTTCACAGGATTTTTGAAACCTCAATATGATATTGTGGTGTGTAGGGTAAGGTTCTAGTGGAGTCTTGGCATGAACCCCATGTAACCAACTATCTAGCTTAATATAAAGAGGTGCCAACCTACTAGGAATGGACACTTAGTTCCGGCCATACTTGTCTCTTACTTGAGCACGTCACATTGGTGGAGGCGGCGGGCAGTTAGAAGGGTTTTTTGGGTTTCTTTTTCACTTTCTTGCTTTCATGCCATGGCAAACTTCACGTTTGATCCTGGGTAGGCTTCGCCTTGTTCATGTATAATCTTCTAGCTCACAACAACTCCACCTGTTCTGTCCTATCTTTCGAGGACGTAGAACCACAACGCCACCCTGTCGAGTGCTCATCCTCAGTTGCAACTCCAACCCCTACAACATCATCGACCTTCTCGAAGGTGGTATACTCTACAGCCAGACTCGGAAGATTTCAAGCTCACCTCCAAATCGGCCCTACAAACAGCCCAAGCTGCTGAGTTTCTTTTCCAGCTCTAACATCGATCTTTGCAGCCAAGTAGCAAAGCCAGATCGAGCTCTTACGCCCTAAATCGCCGCTCACAAGAAGGAGAAATCTGCTATAGAAAATAGAAAAACTGATCCGGCCTACCCCAGTTATCTTCAGATGAGCTCGAAGGCGCCACTTGCAAGTGCTCACACCTGTCACTGTCGCAGCTACAGACCCTGCCGACACCAACCGTCATCTACACTACGCAAAAACGAAGAATCACCAACTCTGGCAAGGCCGCACTTGAAGAGTTTCTCTACGCTTTACCTCAGAGTATGGATGGTTGTCCGCTGCAGCATCAACGTCCTTAATGAAGCCTCAGCTTCCTCGAACCCTTTCTTGCTATGTCCCACTATCACTTCATTGCACCTCCACCCTTGCACGTAGGACCTTTTTCAGGGAATGGTGGTGTGCAAGGAATTAGGCACCGACGATAATCTGATACACGTGACTCCAGTTCGGCAGCGGCATACAGCAGCTCTGCAAGTTTCGTGCCACCATTCCGCCCATATTGTCGTAGTTGTTCTTTTTGCGCACGCTGCTCATCTTGGAGTGCATCATGAGGCAACAACCTCGACCCCTGGACATGATCTCTGAAGACTTCATGAGCCTTGGTTCTTTCATTGAGGATGACGCTGCCAAAGTTTCTTCTTCACCTCATCGGATTTGGCGTGTTTTTCCACCACTTAATCCTCAAGTTCGCTTAGTGTTCTTAGTGTCCAGCTTCTTTAAATAATTTGGCCTCTTATGGAGAGAAGCCTCTTATGGAGAGGGATGCATGTCGCAAAAATTTTCTCTCTTTGTTTGTCCTTTGTCGTTCTTCGTCTTGTCCATTAATTTTGGGATAGCGACCTAAAGTTTTCATAAGTGAGATGTACGAGTTCCATGCTTTGATGGTATCGGCATGATGACGATTCTTCCCTCCCCCCAATTGAGTCCCTAGTTCCTAAGCCGTTGTATGATCACTCCCCCCAGATGAGGCGTTGGAGTTGATCCCTCTTTTGTCAAGTCCCAACTCGTTGAAGCCCAAAGTCCAAAGCCGTTGTAAACTCACTCCCCCCTGCATAAGACGTTGGAGTTGAGTCAAGTCGTGTCCACTTTCAAGTCGTTGCTTTGTCCAAAGTTGTAAGAAGATGTCCATCTTTTTTCTCCCTAAGGAGGGAGGTGTGGTGTGTAGGGCAAGGTTCTAGTGGAGTCTTGGCATGAACCCCATGTAACCAACTATCTAGTTTAATATAAAGAGGTGGCAACCTACTAGGAATGGACACTTAGTTCAGGCCATACTTGTCTCTTACTTGAGCACATCACAATATTGTGTTTGGTTTTCAAAATCAAATAAATGATTTTGAGGAGTTTAGCATGCATACCGATCAAAGTATTTCCATAAAAGGGTCTCTTGGTATTCTTCTAGAGCAAGGGCTTAAGTGTAAATTGGCTTATGCAATGTTCCATGATGACAATAAATTTTAGAACTTCCATGATTATTATTGCTTGAGAAGGCTTAGCTTATGTCACTAGTAGTTTTTGAATAAAAGAAAATTCAATAATTTGATATGCTAGATTGAAAAATTCTAAGTCTTTTCAATTAAAAAAACCACTCAAACTATCGTAGTCAGTTGATTACCCAATATTCCTTCTAATGGAGCCAACCCTTATCACATGTACACTCTTCTTGCCTCTTATGTCCAAGCTTGCTTATGGCATGCACACTAAATTTTAGTTTCGTTATCATCCTTTACACACCCTCACACATTGAGCAAGAAGTCTTTAGCTAGTTAATTTTTTCACATCGATACCAAAACTTTAAGCCATCCTTTGTTTTTTAAGAGAGGAGTGATTTTAGTTTTTTTCAAGAATGCTCAATGTTTAAGTAAGGGAGATAGGGACTTATTATTCGTGCATATGGGACTATCGTTTTACACCTCAAGGGCTACTCATGTCTTACTAATGGAGCCTTTTTAGAGAAACCCAAAATTTTCTCACTACTTAGATTCTAGGAATTCTGAATGGGGTTGCTAACCAAAATTGGACACCATTACAACCCTCCTCTCTACTATATATGCTTAATTAACAAAACTTGAAACCATAAGTGACCTAAATGACTTTTTCTTGATCCTTAATGAAGACTAATAATGATTGATACACAGGTAAACAAACATTACAATGCTAAGGAATTGATTTAAGCAATATGTTAGTTAAAATGGATATATAGACTATTGTAGCATTTATGGTACTACAAAGAATGGTGGAATGCATTTGATTAAGAATGGGTTTTGTTATGGGGCCTCTTATACATATGGAAAAAGAATCTTGTTTGCCATGATACATTATACATTACATCTACTGGATGGCATCATCATGAGTCCACCACATCTTGCATCAATATCCTAATTCCTAAGGAGATTAAAGCAGATGGTGCATATGACTTTTTCACGTGTGTGTTGATGACTAGACAGTGCGTAGCTAGGAGGAATATACGCTCTAAAAAAATATTGGCTTACTCTAGCAACCCTCCCCTTAAGAATGTAAGGAAAGGGTGCCCACATATAATTTCATGTTATAGAGAGCATAATGGTAATATTGATGTGAGTAAACTAGAGCATGGTGGTTAGATTAGTTTGAGTAAATGAGAGCATTGAGATGGATATTGTAGGCAAAAAGAAACTTGGTATAGAAATTTGAGACCACTACAATGAGAACCTCACCTTGATTAGGTGTACATAGAGAGCGGTGTCCCTAATAAGGCAAGGGTAGAGAGTGAATTGAAGTGCTTCGTGTGTACAAGATCACCCTAGCACCATTTTTCTCAAGAATATTGTCTAAAACCTCTTTTCATTTTGTTGAAAATGCCTCTATGCTTGATTGGTTTAGATTTGAATTTTTAACTTATGTGAATGCATTAATGTCATGGTATGGAATTCATAAAGAGAAAGGTGACATTCAATGCTCCAAGTGTGTTGTCTCTTAGTGTAAATTGACCATTATACCTTAAATCAAAAGTTCTTGTATTAGAAACTGAGAGGTCTACCAAAATTAAAGAAACTCATTAGTGGCTCCTGCTCCCTTGTGGGTTTGATGCTATTTGAATCTACATATTTGCATGCTCGAATGTGTGTGGATGATTAGTAAACTTTGATGAACTTGAAACTGGACAAAGTGTGCGTTCCCTATGAAACCTTGAATTCTACCCTCCTCTCTTTTAGTTTGGCTTTGTTGGGAATCTTCATCATACCTTAGAGTTCCACATAGAGCACTGATGGATGGATGTGGATGATCTTGGAGGTAGAACGTAGAGGCTTTCCAGTCCCATGGCTTTTATGAGTTGTTACAAGAGCATTCTTATTACAATACATACTTTAGATTATTTTGGTCACTAGCATTAGACTACATGGTTTCACTACTTTACTATAGGTGGAGAAAGCCTTTGGAATATTTGTGTAGACTTCCCATAGCCAGTTTAAGCTTCCTTAGCATTTTCATGATTGATTGCATCTTATAATTTGATGTGTCCTATAGTTTAAGGGTATTTTTTCAAGGTTTTTCCTACATTTCTTGTTTTTGTGACCTATGGTCTAATTTTATGTGATGCAAAGAGTTTAAAACCCCTCACTTTGAGAAAGTTGGACTCACTTTTGGGCCCTGTAAGAAGTGCCACGTAAGCTTAGAGAGAGAAAATGAAAATGTTAAATTGTCCATTTTATATGATACTTTTTTGCGCAACAAAAAGCCAAAATGACATTCTTTAGTAGGTAGCCGCCGTCTTTATCGTTCTTATCCTTCGTTCTCTTGTTAGGAATCCAACTAACCATATGACTAATGATTTGAAATGCCAACTTACAAGCGTTACCTCCAGAAACATAAGCCACACGAACTCTATCAACTCTAAACTTGAGAATATGGTCTTCCCTCCTAAACTCTGAGATATTTCATGAGTTTCAAGTCTCCGTCTTTTTCTCTATCAACTCTAGGAATGGAGAACGTTTCTTTTCCTGATGAAAATACTAATTTGAACTTGCAATCCTCAGCCCCTTCATCTTTAACACTTACCCAAAGAAAGAACACACATCATCTTCATGTTGATGTATTGCAAGAGTACGCACCATTGCAGAAATGTAGGAGGGAGTCTTTCTTATCTCAACGGGAGAAAGACCTTAGAAGGACAAACAAGGAACATCATTTGGATTTGTGGACTGATGGGTCTATTTATCCAAAGGATCCTACGACAAATGCACTACCTCCCTTTGCTAATATCACTAACCTCTTACATTTCACAGGCGATGGCAAGGATGGGCTATTAAGATACACTGAACATTTGGAAATGGGAGGATTGAATGCGGAAAGGCAAAGAAACTTCCTGGCGATGGAGAACATGCAGCTGAAGAAACTTAATGAAGCATGCTCTCAAAAGATTTCATCAAACAAAGTGACAATCCAAGGCCTTGAGAAGAAGATCATAAGTTTGCGAGAGAAAGATACCGTGCTTGGTAGTTGGAAAAGAAAACGAGATCTGTGCAACATTGAGAACATGAAGGTTGGTAGCGGTGGCCCGAAAAGACGAATACGAGCTTTAAGGTAACTCGAAGTTTGTTTCTTCAATGTGCTTCACTAAGAAATGGATACACTTTCCTATACATGATCATAACGCATGGTCGATGCAGGCTTCAATGTCGGAGTGCATTACAGCCGTTTAGTTCCAAAAGAAGTAGTTGAAGAGATGATAACTCAGAAAAAATTTCGTAAGTTGAAAGGGAGGCTCCTTACCTCCTTCATGAACGAGAATCACTGGCTGGAACCAATGGAAGTGCAAGCAATACTTGATGAGAATGGCATCTCGCAGATGGGATACAGGGCACTCTTCAAAGAATTAGCTAAAAAGTCTCAAAATAAACTATAGAGAGTATCATTGCTGCCAAAGCCATCACATGTAAAGGCTGATCGCCGGCACGTAAACGATGAGGTGTTTGAGAAACTTGGGTCACCATTTTATTGAAGCAACGTTCTTAGGCAAGGGTAGCAGAGAGGTATAGTTTAATGAGCACAACAACCTCTTGGTTGATCTTGAAGCATTGCAAAGGTATGCAGTTCACTTCTTTGACATTAGTCGAGAGGAGTGCGGTGGGGTTCTCAAGTTTGTTTTGAAGCTCGACGAGTGCGAGGTCCTGAAGAACAAAAAGCTGGAGAGAGTCACCATTACCCTCATGAACAGAGCGCTGGATCCATCAATAACAAAAGAGGATCCAGGATACTTCAACGTGCAATCTGAAAACAACATTCTAACTCTAGGATCATTTTCAGGTATACTTCGTTCACTTTATGATAACAAAAATATAGATTATTTTGATGTTAATTTTGTGTTTTCGTTTTTCACTGCATGTTGATAAGGAAAATTTTAAAATACTCGATTGGGTTCTTAGTCAAACCCAAATTCCTTCTATCATCAGTGAACAAAGAAACGGAGCCGTTCTTTCAATGGAAGGATTTGGTGACTACACAGTGGAATGGCACATGGCAGATGACTTAAAGACTCTTAAGTGTATGTACAACATAACACACGGAGAAGCTGTGGCAAATCCATGCTTATATTGCATGGTTGATGCACAATCTCTTAAGAGTGTGCAATGGAATAGAGCTCCCAACAGACATCTTCAAGATAAGACTTTTAAACTAGTGCTTGATATTCCTCTGAGTAGAGTTCACGTCTGTACACTTCATGCACTCTGTCGAATAATTGAAAAGGTAGTTCATTTGTACATATGTTTTGCATGGACATTAAAGCAAGAGAGTGAGTCGAAAAGAGTGATCAAAGCATTAGAGGGAGTGCTCTCAGACATTGGTTTGCATGGAGGCAATGTCAAAATTGAAGAGGACCCTAAGATGTCTCAAAGTTGGTACAAGGTACCGAGGAAAGCATCGATAGGCGGAGTGAAGGCAATAAGGTTTCTTGGGTTTAGCCTCAAAGATTCAGATAGAGAAGAAAGGAGAAACCTGTTCAACAAATGGAAACAGTTACATAAAGTGGTTAAAGACAATGCTGGTGGTGGGGCAATCCAGAATCACAAGGCGAACGTGTGGAAATCACTAGATAAAATTTTCCACTACGTTGAGCAGCATTCTTGGGACCAAAGTAAGCTCACATCATTTCAAGCAGCCTTGCTGGATTGGAAAAAGGCTTACCTTACAGGATGGGGTGGGCAACATATCACACATTACATGGTGGGTTTGCATTCTACGTATACAAAACAAAATTTTAAATTGTACTCTACTGACCATTTTGTTTTATTTTAATGCAGCACATACTGTTCAACCATGGTCCATATTTTGCCAAGACATACGGCTCACTATCAATATGGTCCACACAAGGCATGGAAAAAACCCACTACATGGCAAGAACAGGTTCTTTTAAGCACACTAGAGATGGGGGAGGAAAAGATAAGGCCAATAGCCTATTAGAGTTACACCAATGGACTTATAGACGACTAATTCATAGAGCAAGGCAAAAGGAACTTCTTAAGAGTTCAGAAATTACACGGTCTTTACAACACATCCGCAAAGAGAAGAAACAGATGGCTTGGGGAGCTTCAAATGCGGCGGAGCGCCATGCGAGGTGGCGACGGTCACAAGTCAGGAGCGGGAGAAGATGGACCTGAGCCCGTCGTTTTTATCCTCTTCGATGCACCTCCTTCTTCCTCACTTTGTACCTCTTCGATGTGCAAGCTCTGTAGATGAGCTCGTTCCTCTGTTGATGGCAGCATCCTCACGAGCATCAGGCGTCTTCTTTCCCTTGTTGTATGGATCTATGCTCTCTGGGTCTTCAACCCTTGCAGCCAGAGCTTGAGCTGTGTAGGACATGAAATAGGGGGCTCTAAGTGCTTGGCACCCATACCCAATGCCAAATACGCGTAGAGCAAACTGTTTCTCAATCAGAATTAGTCTTTCTACGTTTAGTGGGAGGGGGTGCCCACCACACAATCTTGTAATAACTTTCATTGCAAATAGTGGGAACTTTGCATTGTCCTCGGAGTATTCCTTGTGGTATATTCTGATCTACATAAAAATTGTAATGAATTTATGGGCCGTAAGTGAGATGAGTACAATTGCCAAGTACTTGAATTGTTTCTACAAACCTTTTTGTGGTTGAAACGCCCGATGTAGTGAGACAACGAAACATCCTTGCCTTGGACTCCAGTGACAAGCCCTTGCAGTGAGCCTCCCGCTCTTCTAAGGAAACTATCGTCATACACTAGCACCTGTCAACAAAAAAAATGATCATGATATTGTATCACTGGGCCATCTCCAATACCATCTGAATGCACAACAAAAGTTACCATCTGATTATCGTCCATTTCCAGCATCGACCTCCCCCACAAGTGAATAGACTGACTATTCATTACCTGATCTCTGGGTGCCACGGCCTACCCATGTTTTCCAAGCCGAGTTGTTTTTTGTCGATTCAAACTGCTCATATGTTGGCAAATTGGCCTCTCTAGACTTTGCTTCATTGAATGTATCTTTGATCAATTGCCACCATGAAGTGAAGTGTGAGTCGTGGACAACTGTGTCGGCAATAAGATGTTGGTCCACTCCATCATCATCCACAAACCCCATGTCTGTC
This sequence comes from Adiantum capillus-veneris, assembly GCF_014529385.1. Lineage (NCBI taxonomy): Eukaryota > Viridiplantae > Streptophyta > Polypodiopsida > Polypodiales > Pteridaceae > Adiantum > Adiantum capillus-veneris. The sequence continues at coordinate 103,657,335 of NC_140941.1, forward strand.
TCACAAAAATTCGCAATTGCAGCTAGGCAGTAGTCCTCCCGTATATTGAGCTCATGCATGATATCTGTGAGCAGAACATAGTGGGTGTCGCTCGCCACCATAGCAAAGCTGGGAGCGCAATTCAGAGGCAAAGTCACTTCCTTACTTGGAATTTCTTGCTTGCACCCTATTGATGCATCCGCAAGAGAAGCAAGAGTTAAGTCCGCATCAAATGTTTTCTTTATTACCTCTACCCGCTCTTCTTCTGGGTCAAACTGCACCTCCACATCCTCTACCTCTTCCTCCGGCACCAATGGACAACTACCAAAAGTTGTTGACTGGGAAGTCTCTGACTCACCATCCGTCTGCAAGTATAAAGTAACAGACAAATCCGTGGTAGAATTCCACTAAGCGAAACTTTTTGAAGTGCTTCATACACCTTTCTTGTACAAGCAGTGCATTGGAGGGACACTTTTCTAGACAGCGATTCAGTTTCCTTGAAGCACTCTTGTTAGGGTCAAGGTCGGCTGGGTGCACATATCTCAAGCCATCAACTGTCATGGAATTGTCACAAGTAACTGTCTCATACTGTTGCAAATTGGTTTGTAGGTACTCAAATGAGAAATCTATAATCCTTTGTATAGAAAACTCTGCATTAAACATTCCTGATAGTTCTGGTGCACGGTGATGAGCACGGGCGTTGTATAAGAACTTGAATAGTTTTTCTTCACATGTATCCTCGCTCACAACGTCTGTCTTCAGGACTATGATCCCCATGACTGAAAGAAAAAGCAAGCCAAAACTATTTGGTGTCATAACCAAGAGAATATTGAGCCTCAAGTACCCCTCAAGGTCTCTATTTGCTTGGTTCTGTCTCGCGTGCTAATGTCATAAGAGGTGATGTCACTTGAATCAGAACCAACCAAATAGGGGCCCCAAGAATCTCCGAAGGGCCCTATTCGATTGGTTTTGTCATGTGCGCTAATGTCATAAAAGGTGACGTCACTTGAGTCAGAACCAAGCAAATAGGGGCACAAGAATCTCCGAAGGGCCCTATTTGCTTGGTTCTGTCCCGTGCGCTAATGTCATAAAAGATGACGTCACTTGAGTCAAAACCAAGCAAATAGGGGCCCAATAATCTTCGAAGGGCCCTATTTGCTTGGTTCTGTCCTGTGCGCTAATGTCATAAAAGGTGACGTCACTTGAGTCTGAACCAAGCGAATAGGGGCCCAAGAATCTCCGAAGGGCCCTATTCGCTTGGTTCTGACCCAAGCATTCGGAACAGGTGAATAAGAACAGAGCATCTAATGTTATCAGTGATAGATATATAGGCCTACTCACTCACTATGCCCAAACTCAGGCACGGTCACATAAGGAGTAATTATTCCAACCATGCGGTGTGAGACTTTTAATCTTACCCTGACGCAGTGGCTTCGGTGCGCACACAATTAACATCACATAAGAAGGGGAGAGAGGCAGGGAGAAAGAACCTGTCTCCCACAATATCCAATGGCACCGAGTTGGATGGTGATGTCACAGGCCACCGATGGCAAGAACCAGAAGGTGGCGATGGCGACGCGGCAGCAAAGGACTCAACCTAGTGGAGGTCGCTCAATGCAGGATCACGAGAGGTGGCCAAGGGGAAGAGCACAGAAAAGGCAAAGACAATGGAGATCTGTTTGTTCTACTTGGAGATGGATATGGCGACTGCAAGGGCGATCGGTGTCTGATTCTAAACGCAGTATCACGAGAGCTGGCCAAGGGGAAGAGTACAGAAAAGAAAGGCAACGACGATCTGTTTGTTCCACTTGGAGATGGAGATGGTGACTGCAAGGGCGATTGGCGTCTATCTGACTCTAAACGGTCACTTGAAAAAGGCACTGGGCTGCGCTCACAAGGACAACCAGTAATAAATGGCCTCAGATTCCCATGCAGTACAATTTACCAACCACAATCTCGGGTGTAATCATGCACATAAGTGAAGTTGTCACCCTCGCCGAGGTAAGCATTCTAGGTTTAGAGGCAGTAACCCCGCCAAACATTTCAACTATTCTTCCTCTTTTCACGTCCTCTACTGCCCATTATTTTAATTAACTCTACCCCCCATCGATGCTACGCGGTAAGCAAACCATCCCAACTCTTTTTGCACATCACCTCTTACTCTCGCGCATCCTTCTCTTACTCCTGTTCTGCAGTGCTTTAGTGACGCAGAACTCTACACATAGTGAAGAGGTATGCTACTTACTACCCTTTTGTGCACTTGTATTTTGTGTAGTCAGTACCAAGCGAATAAGGGAAGGTAAACCCTGTTTGCTGCATCTGTTTGCTAAGTTACCTTCCCTTATTCTCTTGGTACTGACCATCGTCTTTACCATAGGATGTTTACTTTTACACTTTTCCTTGGTCAGTACCAAGCGAATAAGGGAAGGCCACTTTGTTCAATGCCCCTGTTCGCTTGGTACTGACCTCGGAAAATATAAGTGATGTCTGCTAGTACAGAGGTCAATACTAAGCAAATAAGGGGAAGGTAAACCCTGTTTGTTGCGGGTTTAGGATTTTTCTTACCAAATACGCATTTTGAATTTATAAGGGAGAAGCAAAATTACAACTTAACACCCATGTAGTGGGTTTTGAGTTAGAAAACACTAGGGATAGGCGCAAAGGCCAAGTTTCAGACTTTACAAAAAGTGGCCTGCTAATTTCCGGGGGTTTAGGGTTCGCAATAACCATGTAGTCCTTTTCCTTCACAGCCAGACTATCTCTTCCTGAAGCCTATTGGCAAAGTTAATGGCTTCCTTATATTTACTGGCTAGCTCAAGCACTTCATCCTTCATCTCCTGTAGCCAATTATAGATAGCATCTAGAGAGCCATTCTTTTCGAGCAATTGTTGCAGGTCTTCAAGTCTTCTTGCTTCCAGAGAGTCTTCGAGGATTGAGACTCTGTGCATGACGATCAACATTTGTTCCAACTTCAAGCTAGCATCTTGCATAGAGCATTTAGCAAATAAGCTCTTCAAACTAGGAGCTTGGAAATTGGGAGCAGAAAGGAAAGAATTACCAGTGGCTTACCTTGAGGATTGACTCCCGTGTTGACAACAACCACTTCCGGGCTGTGTCGATCGAGAACGCTAAGGGTAACATTGGGGGAGGGCCAAGGGGGGACCTCATGAGGAGGGCCTGGCTGCGGTCCTACTGGCGCTGCGGGAGTATACCTTGGAAAGGCATCACCACTATCCTAAGCTTCCTGTAGTTGCTCTGCGAAACCTTAAGGGAGAATCTGAAAAAACTGCTGGTTAAATAGACTAGATGGACATGCCTGAAAAGCAGAGCCTGGGTTCTGGCTGATGAGTAGTCTGTGAGGGGTGGTACCGCCATGCGGTTTCATGAGAGGTAGATGTGGGAGGGAGAAGCAATGGTACCACCCCCCCAGTTGAAGTGAATAAGGGAAGGAAAACTCTTTCCGATGCACCTGTTCGCTTGGTACTGACCTCAAAAAACATAAGTGATGTATGCTATTACTATTTTCTGAGGTCACTACCGAGCGAATAAGGAAGGCAAACTCTTTTCGATGCACCTGTTTGCTTGGTACTGACCTCAGAAAATATAAGTGATGTCTGCTATTACTATTTTTTGAGGTCACTACCAAGCGAACAAGAGAAGGCAAACTCTTTCCGATGCACGTGTTCGCTTGGTACTGACCTCAGAAAATATAAGTGATGTCTGCTATTACACTTTTCTGAGGTCACTACCAAGTGAATAAGGGAAGGCACTCTTTCTGATGCACCTGTTTGCTTGGTACTGACCTCAGAAAATATAAGTGATGTCTGCTATTACTATTTTTTAAGGTCATTACCAAGCGAATAAAGGAAGGCAAACTCTTTCTGATGCTCCTGTTCGCTTGGGTATTGATCTCAGAAAATATAGGTGATGTTTGCTATTACTATTTTCTGAGGTCACTACCGAGCGAATAAGGGAAGGCAAACTCTTTCCGATGCACCCGTTCGCTTGGTACTGACCTCAGAAAATATAAGTGATGTCTGCTATTACTATTTTCTGAGGTCTCTACCGAGCGAATAAGGGAAGGCAAACTCTTTCCGATGCACCTGCTCGCTTGGTATTGACCTCAGAAAATATAAGTGATATCTTCTATTACTATTTTTTGAGGTCAGTACCGAGCGAATAAGGGAAGGAAAACTCTTTGTGATGCACCTGTTCGCTTGGTACTGACCTCAGAAAATATAAGTGATGTTTGCTATTACACTTTTCTAAGGTCAGTACCAAGCGAATAAGGGAAGGCAAACTCTATCCGATGCACCTGTTCGCTTGGTACTGACCTTTTATGAAATCTTAAGTCCCTTGTGCTGACAAATGAATTGTCTTTTTGTGTTATGCTATTTATAGAGATGCCTCGTGTAAAGGCCACGACTAGGAGGGCAACAAGTGAATCTTTGAATACTCAAGCAAGAAGACGCCAATATGAGACGCACAGAGGTGTACTGCAAGAGCTGTACAGGATAGAATGACACGTTCAACCTTCTATTCCACGTCTCCCTTTCCAACGAGTAGTGCGAGAGATTTGCGAACAGTGGAGAGTCGGCATGCGATGGGCCAGAAGTGCACTACTCTGCCTTCAAGAAATTGTAGAAGACTACCTCGTTGAATTCTTCAGTGATGGATATATCCTGATTGCCCATGTACACTCCGTTACTATCATGCCGCGGGATTTTGATACTCTTCGGAGGATGCATTTCTGCTACGATGGGCTGCTTCAGCCAGTGTCTATCCGGGATAGTAGAACCATGGATATTCTCAACATCCCCCCTCTCCATCCTCGTGCATGACAGACAGAGCCGTCCATGGCTGAAACAAACAACAGAAGGACCTGATCACGGGTCGAGAGAAACAACACAGATGGGCAGGCTGAGATAGCCGCAGAGGGGTATGAGGAAGCCAGAGTGGACCCCGAGGCAGTCATGGAAGAAACAGACATAGTTATCGAGGAGCCAACTAGACACCAAAATGAGCAAGTCATGGAGGATCCGCAACCAGTAGGGGCTGATGAGGGGCAAGAGCAGGCCAGGGTGTACCCTGAGGCATTTATGGAGGAGCCAATATTGAAGGAAAATGATCCGAAGCCTGTACCTGTTAGGGAGGACCCTACGACTGTTAGGAAGGAGCCTGAGGCAGCCAGGGAGCCAGCTCAAGAAAGGCAAGGGCAAGGCTCTGGATCACAAGGTCCATCCAACGTATCAGATGAGTCAATTAGTTTAGAGCAAAGCAACAAAGAGAACTAAGAGGAGTTGCAAGTTCTGCTCAGCGCATCGCCTGTGCATGCATAGATACTGCTGCCTGGAAGATCAGAGGAGGCTTGCATTTTCAACCTCGATCAACAAGACTTCCTGTGCATGCGCAGTTTCACCAACTCCAACGCAACGAGTGAGGTCGTCAACATTGCTTTGTGGTAATTCTCATGCTCTTTAAAAGTCACGGTTGGTTCATTAAATGGGTCTCTACCGAGACATGGGTCAATACCAAGCAAGACAGTGGCTTATGAAATTGGATAGTGGTACTACTCACTCGGTATTGACGCATGTCTTTGCGGCACTCATCAAGTTTTTCTTTATAAGTCAAGCTTGATTCATTAAATGGCTCACTACCGTTAAGACATGGGTCAATACCAAGCGATTCAGTGGCTTATGGAATTCGATAGCTGCCCCACTCGCTAAGTATTGACTCATGGGTTTGTGGCAATGACAGCCCACTAAAATACCTCAAGTCTAATCTCTGCCATTCATTCATGTTAGGCACACTATCCCGCTTCTGTCCCCTGAGGTTCAAGACAAAGTATATGTAATAGATCCGCTGATATCGCCTTTGCTGCATAACAACTCAGTTTCCCTTTTGAGTCTGATGAACTGTTTAGCAGAGTCAACTTTGATCTAGCGTGCTTTCTGGTCACTGCATACAATCAATCGTGAGTTTTTTCTTGCCTTGTAAAAACCATGTTGCATTTAGAATCTTTCTCCTCATCTTTGATGGTGTCTTTGTAGTGATCATTGGAGTTTGATGTTATTTGACATGGAAGCTAAGATTGTTTACTATGCAAACTACGGGCAAAGCAGGGCGTTTTACGGTCGTGTAAAAACATAAGGCTCATCTGGGTACATTTAGAAGTAGTGTCTCTTTGTAATGTGTTGCTGACTCAAGTGGTTATGTATGTAGTGCCGCGAAAAAACTTGTATGTTGTGTAGAGCATGTTCTGTTAGAACATGATCTAGGAAATACCATCCAGCACGAACGAGTAACCGTGCCCACGCAGACTGATGACTATAGCTGTGACTGGCGAACCTATTTGAATGCCCTGTTGCTCCTCAGTCAAATTATGGATGTACAGAACGTAAGTAATCATGCTGTTTGATTGTTTACTGCAACGTTTGTATGAAGCAACAAACGTTGTATCACGCTTCTACAGGAACTTCAATTACATAACTACACCCCCAACGATGTGCGATATTTTTTTGTAATGGCCATCCAACATATTATAATCTCGGTAAACAGATGCACAAGAGAGGAAGGGGCGAGAGCTGAGGAGTTCAAACAGGTTCGCATTAAGGAAATGACGCAACGCCACAATCAGACTCAAGAAGACGTTCGAAATATGCAAGAAGCAATAAATCAATATTATGTGGACACCACAGAAGTAGAGGATTGGGCTACACATCGACGACAAGAGCAAGAACAGAGGGAAGCTTCATAGGTGTAAGATGCATGGGAAGCCATGGAAGAGGCCCATGATTTTGAGCGACACGAAAGGATGCCCGAGACCAACGTCCCCACAGGCAGAAGTCGCAGCAATCGGAGCAGAGGACAGGGGAGCAACCGGAGCAGAGGACAAGGAACGAGTGGCAGCAACCGAGGGAGAGGACAGGGGATGAGTGGCACAACCGGGGGACGAGTGGCACAAACCAGGGGAGAGGACAGTAGCAGGGAAAGGGAGCAATTTACTTGTATAAATCTTGACAGAAACAACACAATATGTAAAGTTTTGAGACAATGAAAATGTACATTTTTGAAACATTGTTTGACTGCCACAAAATGTCTCTGCATTAGTCATTTTGAAGAGTACATCATGGTTTGCATGGCATCAAAGCTCTTTGCGTGCACAAGGTAAGCGACCTAGCTTCCGGTGGAAGCAATTAAGTGAAGTGTATTTGTGAGTGACTCCTTGCACAATGTTGTTTTCTCCTTGCGTCTTGGAATTTGAAAAGAAGAAAAAGTTAGATTCTGTCTTAATGTATTAAAGATAATAAAAATTCATCGATTTAGTAAGCACCTTTCTATTGTTGAGACTGAATGCATACAATTCTGGCAAAAGTGGAAGTTCTTCACATGTAAGATCTACCCTGAGCTGTGCAAGAGTTGTGCTTGACATTGTCTCCATCACAGTAAGTAGGCTGTCTCGAAAGTAGAGTTCCATTGATAAAGGTTTGTTCTCGAGGCTATTCTCTGTATCTTGGGCGAGTGGAAAAAGCTTCCCACTAAGAAGATGATATCTAATATAGTAAAACGACACTAAGAAATTTTGAGAGCTTATAATGAACTTGCAAATTATGGACTTCTTTTGCAAAATACAGATTTTGCTATGTGATTGTTTCCTATCCCAATTATCATCTAAAAACTCCAAACAGCTTTTAGACTTGCAAATGAACATTGTTGCGGTACTCATCGAAGAAAAATTCTACAAACACTTCAAGAGGCATAAATAGTGTGAGCCGAACTATTTTTGTGGCAATTGAATACTTGAGGGACTTATCTATATCCTGAAACAACTTATTCCTAAAGCTTTCACTAGTTTGCGAAGCTGGCAAGGACCAATCCTTGCTGTCAAAGGATGGAAGTGACAAAGGAGCTACACGATCCCAACCAATAGAAGTTCTCGGTTCCATATATGACATATCATAAAAGAAAATTCCGTTATCTGCAAGTTCCTTGTGTTGTCTTCCTCGATACATTTGCTCACCAATAAATGCATGGAAAGCATCAAAAATCTCAACTATACTCTCAACTGGTTGCCAATCTGTCCTATTCGATGGATAAATATCTGAAACATACCAAAGATGATATCCACTACTTAACCTTTGAATATAATCATGCACTAAGCGAGATGCTCAAAATAACTTACAGTTGGGTCGATGCCTTGGAAAACTTGGAGGAGATGTTTACAACCTTAAGTCTGCATGCTGGAAAGCATGTTGTATGCGGACCTCTTTCATCGGCTTGCTTTGTGCACACACTTTAAACTCTTTAACTTGTCCCTTGAAAGCCTCCACGAAATCATTGCGTTGCCTCCTCTTCCTCCTCCTAGTTTGCAGTAGAACCCAACTTCGGATAGTTATTCGAGATGGTATCCATGCTTGATCGTCTGTAGTATAACTGTTAAAAATGCTAACAGAGTCAATGGTAGTGCTTGGCCTTCGAGAAGTAGTCATAGTGTGCAGTAGAATACACAGAAAGGTTAGCGCAAATATGAAAAAGGGAAGAAGTTTTGAGAGGGAAGTAGAGCTACTCAAAGTCATATTTGGGCGGGAACAAAGATACTAGATAGAGTCTCCAATGAAAGTTCTGAAATTCTTCGGTGCAGAGTTAGTACAACTTACAGCATTTATGCCTTGAAAGCGTGAAATTATGCAATTTGATGAACAAAAATAATATTTCCTCCCTTTTTTCCAACAGAGCTTGACACCAAAATGTCAATTTTCAATGTAACATTAGCCTCTTCCTCATTCGTCGAGCGCCACTCTCTCTCTAGAACTGAAAGGCCCAAAAGTGAGTCCAACTTTCTCATATTGATCATGATCTTATGTTGCTTATGTCTCATGATCCATAACATCTTTAGCTTTGAAATGTAGCTTTTAGTTTATATACTCAAAATTGAACCCATTATTCCAAAAATAGTACCTGATACTTGATCAAATGTTAAATCAATCAAGAAATTAATTTTGAAAAATTACAATCGATACCTCTGTTCTATTCTTGTTGAATATTTTTAGATATGCACACACTTGTCCATTTGGTTATTGGTGTTTGATTTGTATGTGTATCTTACACGATATATTTTTGTCTCTATATATCAGTTTATGTAATGTATATTTTTTATATCTATTTCAAAATTTTCTACCCATGTCTACCTTCATCAAAGTATCAATCTTTGTAAAAAAGTTAAAGAACTTGTTAAAAATGCACATGAGAGAGAGAGAGAGAGAGAGAGAGAGAGAGAGAGAGAGAGAGAGAGAGAGAGAGAGAGAGCGCTACTACACACGGATATGTACATGTGTAGAAAGTCTCTCTCTTACCATTTATTAACCACTTCACACACGTCTACTAGCACATACCTAAGCATGTTCACTATACTCAATTTATTTATCATAGCATGACCACCCAAGAATACAATAATCAAGGCAACATCTACACCTATATCATACAAACATGACCACCCAAGAATACAATCAGCAAGGCAATATCTACATCTACATCATACAAACATGATGGCATGCATACCTTGCCTCTATGACAATTTTACTTAGCCCTAAGTCTTAAACTCAAAGAATTAAGGAGATTATTTAAATTTTTTTTGTTTTGATTTAGAAATAAAATGATAATTCCAATGTTATTTTGAATTTTGCTTATAGAAGCTCACCTTAAGGGGCCTTGAGAGAATCAATTAAAGAAAACATGGGAGATAGTAATGGGTGCCTACGTTTTTGAAAAATTTGTACTCAAAATTATTCGATCGAATCATATACGATAAAAAATTATTCAATCTATCTAATTCAATTTGAGAGTATTTTGAGTGAATGTTATTGGATCATACTATGTTAAACCAAAAATAAAATCAAACAACCTCTAGTAATGTTTCATTGAATTGTATGTCATTTTATTCATGCCTAATGGAATAAAGTCTACAAGATCGTGAATATTTGAATAGTCAAATAAAAAATAATTCAACTTAATTCTGTTGGATGCAAAGGTGCAATTAAAGAACTTTTTCAATTTCTTTGTATTCTAGTGTTTGATTATTATGTTTCTTATTTCTCATGATCCATAAAGTTTTTTCCTTGAAATCTAGCTTTAAGTTTAAAGATTGGAAACCCAATCTTCCAAACAACACTACATACTCAATTGCATGGCAATCAATCAAAAAAGTTTTCTTAAAATATTACAATTAAGATGCAGATCCTATAATGGATATAAATTTTCACCTAGTTATCCATTTTATTATTTGTGTCTAATTTATCTATGTATCATATTAGGATGTATCTCTGTCTCTATATATAAATTTATCTATTTTTTGATTCATCTACCCATGTCTACCTTCATTTCATATGTTTATCAATCTTTCAAACACTAAACAAGATTAAGACTTGTCACAAACTCACAAGATCCTACCAATCTGTTGTGTGTGTGTGTGTGTGTGTGTGTGTGTGTGTGTGAGAGAGAGAGAGAGAGAGAGAGAGAGATTTCATTAACTTCCTCAAAGGTCAAATGTGATTGATGGGACCAAAAGAAATATATCATGTTGGAGCTAGAAAGATACTCTCAATGTCCAAGAATTGAAGAGTTCACATTGTGGAATTTCAGTAGGGAGAGCTCATGGCTAAAAATGTGGGGAAATAAAGCTCTAGATTGGTCACAAGTTGAGCACTCAAGTAGGGCATGATACTTAGACTCGTGAACTTATCAGGCACATAGAGTGCATAGACGATGAGACTTCTCAATGGTGCTTGAACCTCTTGTCGCTAATCATATAAAATGAGAGTTGAGCCAGATGGAGGCAATAGTTGTTACCATATTATGGTATTGATGTGTATGAAAACACTCAAAACCATCACGGAAATTTTTTGCCTCATTAGGATGTCTCTTCCCCTTGGCTTGTAGAGTGTGTAGGGTCTATATAACCTATCTACTCATGATGCATGTATTGCAAAATCTATGGACCGTGTGTGGTACTTTGAGAGTGGTGCAACTAAGCACATTACCTCTCATCATGTTTTGTTCACTTGTCTTGAGATTGTCCCTAACGGGAATACTACCATGTGTGTCAACAATGCCTCTTATTATTCAATTTGGGTAGTTGAAAAGATTGCAATTACTGTTGTAGGTGGCAACTCTTTCAAACTTTTGGATGCTTTGTATGTACTCAAGATCAAGATTTTTTTTCCTGAATCTACAGTTGCAAGACTTGGTCTAGTTGTCAAGTTTGTGGATGACGGATGTACAGTACATGATCTTAGATTTAATGATACTACTGTGGCATTTGATTGTTTGTTTCATGGGTTGAATAAGCTCAATGTTTATGTAAAGAAATGCATGGAAGATTTAGCATGCATAGTTTTGGATTCAAATACTGCTTAAGATTCAAAACTTTGGTAGACACGTTTTTGTTTTCAAAAATTCTCGAGATTGATGTGTTTATGGAAATCTGATATGGTTGCTTCATTGTCCCCTCTTGAGACACCATTGAAACATGTACGGGAAGGCCATGTTTTGGGAAAAATACAAGATCCTAAGTTTCCAAAGGATGGTTCTATACGGGTTGTTTGCAAATTATAGCTTTTCCATAGTGATTTTTTTAGTCCAATGCATAATGCATCTTTTGGGAACCATTTGTACTTTGTGATTTTTATTGATAATACTCCAGGCATGCATGGGTGTATCTGCTCAAGACAACGTCTGAAGTGTTAATGTGCTTCAAGAAATATCTTTTTATGGCTAAAATGTATTTGGTTGTAGTGTGGACACCCTTCATTCTTATCAAGGGAGAGAGTATATGTCTAAATAATTCAATGCATATCTGTGTAGTCATAGGATAGAATACCAATTTGTAGTGGAATACCAATTTGTAGTGCCATATGTACTGCTGAATGAAAAACAGGTCCCTTATGAGGATGGCATGATGTATGGTCAAAAGCCAAGCTTTACCACATGCCTTTCTGTGCGGTGTGTATGTACTAAAAATGTGTCCCACTAAAGCATTGCCATCTATCACTCCTTATGAAGATTGGTTTGGAAAGAAGCCATCCATTTGTCACTTGTATGTGCTTAGTTACTTAGCTTATGATTTTTTTCTTGAGAAATCCCTCAAAAATTGGTTGACAAGGTTGGTTTGGAAAGAAGCCATCCATTTGTCACTTGTATGTGCTTAGTTACTTAGCTTATGATTTTTTTCTTGAGAAATCCCTCAAAAATTGGTTGACAAGGTTGTCAAATGTATTTTTGTTGGCTATAGTCTAGAAAGCAAAGGCTATAGGCTGTATCATCCACAAACGAAGCATATCTTGATGAGTCGAGATTTTTTTTTGGAAGATGCAATTTAGCCCTTGTTATCATGTACCAAGGAGACCTTGCATAATGTTTACAATACTTTTGTTGCATCATCCACAAACTAAGCTTATCTTGATGAGTCGAAATGTTCTTTATGCGGAAGATGTAGTTTAGCCCTTATTATCATGTATCAAGGAGACCTTGCATAATGTATATGATTTGATGCCTCTATTGTGGGGTACAAATATAGGGCCTAGTGAGGCAAATGTGCAACCTATGCAAGTTTCAATTGATGTTATGAATTGACCGTTTTTTGATGCAGATTTAGAAAATGTAATTGATGAGGATATGGCTGACAATGACCAGGCTAGAAGTATGCCAAGATGGCTGTGCCAACCATATGGGGTAGTAAATTAAAAACATGTTTCCCATGTTGTACTCATTTAGGTTTTTAGCATGTCTAGGCATCAGATCATTATGTTTTGGATGTATGATGTATCTAGTATGTATGAGTAAGCTATTATTTGATGAAGCATAAATTTCATAAATTGGTTAGCTACAATGTAATCTGAGTATAATGCTATTGTGAATAATGGAACATAGTCTTTGTATGACTTGCCCTAGGTACTAAGTGGGTTTTCAAACTAAAATGTAAGCTCAAGAAAAGATGCAACATCAATAGAAAAAGAAAGACAAAATTCTTGATATCATGAGACTGCACTTAGCTTTGATATATGGTTACAAGGATCTACATGTCCATGAATATTGCATCATTGAGAGTGTAGGCGTGGCTATGATACCACTGCCACAATCGGGAGCATAGAAAACCTACAATATACAAGGAATAGCATACGTAAGAGCAACATAACCAAACATGCATACCTTTGACAATGACCATGCGATGCAAAGGGGAAAGAGAATGCAAGATGAAGAGAGAGCGGTATGTGCATCTTTAAAATTGAGTTTTATCCATGCACACAAGGGAGAAAGTGAGAAGAAAGAGGATAATGACATCAGACATGGGCAAAGGCTACTCCCCCCACATCGGTTCTTCGATGAACCCATCTGCGCCTACATCTAAATTTTAGAAGTGTTACAGGAATAGAGAGAGAGCATTTTTATATCGATTTATCTTTGTTATTACTAATAGAGCTCTGTTCATGTGCATTTGACATCCACCGTTATATTTTAAGAGATAAACCAATGATAGAGATTACTTTATACCTACCGATTATACAATAAATATACTAATGTATCATAAAGAAATACCATTATGAATACATATGCAATGTTCAATGGGATCTACATGAATGGGAAGTGCTAGATCTCGAGGAAGTTATCTCAAGAGTCTTTGAAGTGGGTTCTATCATGGATACAGTGACAAAAATGGAAGTTATTTCTTGATCTAGGCCACAAAGTGGAGTTGATTATGTGAAGGTGAGACTTGGAGGATATAGATGAAGCATAGGTGAACATGCCTAGTAATCTACCTAGCACTCTGTATGCTAGTTAACACAATATGTATTCTAATTAACACCATTTATGCTAGTTAACATACCTAGTATGCTCACAAAGCATGTTGTATATGCTGTTTAACACAATGTTTTTGCTAGTTAGTGTTCCTATAGCATGTACCTCATATGCTAAACAACAGAAGGATTATGCTTGTTAGCACAGCTAGTATGCTAGTTAGCATCTTGGGTATGCTGATCACAACATTGTACATGCTAGGTAGCATACATGCTATGCTGGTTAACCTACCTAAGGAGCTAGTTAGCATTCCTTGTATGCTAGTTAGCACACATGCTATGCTATTTACATATGCTTGTTGGCACACTGAGTATGCTAGTTAGCATACCTATTATGCTAATGAGAACACTATATATGGTAGTCAACACACCCTGTCACATGCATGTTAGGATGTGAATGTGCTATTTAACACTCTGATTTGTGTTCATGAACATGTCAGATGTCCTAGGTAACAATATGTATGTTCCTGTTTGGATTCATATATCCTAGTAAACATAATGATCAAGTCTGGATATTGCAGGTTGAGCTCTTTCACAGGTTCAAATTTGCAAGGTTGGCATGAGAATGTTTGAGGTGTTGAAACAATCCTTTTGCAGGTGGCTAAAGGGTAGATACGTGCTATTGAAAATACCATGTGTAGAAGTTTTTTTTAAAGTACTCACTGAACACATGCACTCTCGTGCCTTTGGGCTGCATGATGCGGCTTATGACTGTCAATGCAGTATTTGTGCCATACGCAAGAACATTAGCAAGGGTTGCTTGGCTTAACGTCACACGTTCAAAGGTGTCACACAAATGTGGATTTAGTTATGTGTCCAAAGTCAATAGATGCAGTTTCCCATAGAAGAGAATTCTTGATGGGAGAATATAAGATATGTGAAGTCAAGAGGTTAAAATTATGTTGCTTGGAGACAACAAAGCCAAGTAAGAGTATTACTGTGAAAGTATTTTCCATATGTAGAAACAAAATACAAGCATGGGAATAATAAAAAAAGAAAAGATCTTTTGCAGAAAGAAATGTAGATGGTGGGAGTTTTTGTAACTCTTGAAGACCAAATTGAAGCTCTTCATCACTCATAACTATGTAACTCGATGGCAAGGACAATTCAAGGATTGTCTACGTTGGTTTCTAGATGATTTTGTTGTCTCAGTTGTTGACTTTGCCAAGAATTACACCTTCAAGGAGCAAAATGAGATTGATTCAATGCATTGGTACTCTAGTTAGGTAACCATTTTTGTACACATAACATACTATCGCAAGGCAAGGGAGGTAGTCGAAACAATCCACTTGTTCATATCATATGACAAGGTGCATGACACATTGTTTGTGAAACATTGCTTCATGCTACACCATGACTGGTTACAACAAGAGGGTGTCACTCCTAAGAAACATTGGGTGTGGTCCGATGTGGTGCGGCCTCGCAGTTCAAGGGAGCCAGGCCTTTCTATTTGTTGCAAGGTATGGTGACTCACATGTCTTGGGATGTGCTGGTTCTTCTTTGATCAGGGCATGACAAGGGCAAGCATGATGGTGCAGGAGGAGTTGTGAAACCTTGACCCATGAGCAACTAAATACATGTTAACAAGTTGGGACAATGCTTTGAGGGTGATGAATCCAATGCGACCATACCAATCACTACTAAGGGATTAACTGTGAAGGGAATCCTTGATGGTGGCGCTGGGGTTAGCATTGTGACTAAAAATTGCTGGGAAACTATGGGAAGACCTCACCTTTCAACCACGACCATAGTAGTAAAGATGGCCAATGGGTCTATTGTTAAACCTATTGGGATCTCAAGATCAAGGTCTTTGGACATAAAATAAGAGTTACCTCCATTGTTATGGATTTATCCAAGCACACTATGGCATCAGAGATGATCTTAGGACGTCCTTTCATGAGGGAAGCAAAAATGGTGCATGATTGGTCTAAAAACCATGTCTACTTGCAGTTCCAAGATTCTGTCATTCAAGTGGATCTTGTGACTGGTCGAGCACATCCTCTAGGAAACAGGTTTATAACTGATCATCGATCTGACACCATAGTTCACTCGTCCCCATTGAAGTATTGTTACACGTGTAAAGCAGACACTGATGTTGGGGAAGACTCTCTTTATATGGGTGTACTACCTGGGATGACTGAGTCGGACAATGTGGATTGGGTCCACCTAGCAGCAACCATAGACACTTGGGGAAATAGGGGGACGACCTGGGTAACACCTAAGGGGGATGCAATGCTCGTCCCTTAAATATGCTATAAGAAATGGATATAGCTTATGACAAGACTCATCCTAATATAACGAAGAAAACATACAAGTGGGTCCCTAAAGCATTTTTAGCGACCATAGCTAGTGCTAAAAAACAAAAGCCTTGTAAAAAACGTCCCACTCGCCCCAAGAAATGTAAGGAAATGTGGCTTTGGATTCCTAAATGACTATTGGAAGCCCAAGGCTACTATCAAGGAAATGATCAAATCTGGGTGCCAAACGTAGATTGTGTTCTTACTTGTCACCTAACCCATGTGAGCCCAATCCCGTAGCTCTAAAACGAATCGATGATCACGAAAAGAAAAAAAATCAAAGAATGCTATACACCCGCTCCAGAGCTAGTTTGGGTACCAAAGAAAGAACGATTTGCTCCACCTAGCTCAAGAAGGGGGGAGTCCCATGAAGCTTCTAGCTCCTCATGTAATGCATCCATAGAGGTAAAAGCTTCTCCACAGCCTCCACCTACAATAGTGGACCTCCATAAAGCTACAAAGGAATCCACACCTCCCAATGTTCAAGAATCACCTGATGAACCACTTCAAGTTCGATCTTGGGAGAGTACCTTACCACCCTTGCAACTGGACAAGGCACCTAAGGTAATAGGAAACTACTGGAAAAAATCCTCACCTATTACCAATTGGAACAATTGGTTTCAAATGGTGACGAGCACATTTCAAACGGTATGATCTACCCAAGGAAGGGGGGAGTGTTTGCGTCATGACATTCATCTTTCACTCACTCTCCTCTCAACCTTCCTCCCCGACCTCTCGATCTCCCAATCTTAGGGAATGTATATATAAAGCCTTATACTCACAAAAAACAAAAATAGTAAAGAGCAAGAGCAATTAGCAAACAAGTGTGCATAATAAAATTCAAAACATTGACCTAGACCTACACATTCACATCCGGTACACTGAAATAGACACCTATGTCATCAACACCTCCGATCCTCATCACTCGAGTGATGGATGGTAGGTAGGATTAGTACAATAGCAGTGTTTCTGTTTTAGAGTTTAATGATTAGCAAAGTTCTTTTTTCCCACTGATGTGCCTCCTAGAGGTATTCTTTTGTTTCTTCGTGTGTACAGGAACGTGTTGCTGTGGTTAGGATTTGGACCTTCATGGAATCTTTCTCTCATCCACTTTTCAAATCAAGCACGATCATTAACACAAACAGGTGTTTCTTGTCCATTAGCATTTCCCCTTATCTTTTTTGCATCCATGTTTCTCTGCCTTAATTGTGATTGGTAGCATAATATCTAGCACATTTGCTTAGTATCAAACATTAAATTCAATGTAATTTTTTGTCATAATCACTTGTCTAGGTTTAAAAATCAAGCAGCGACTAAGCTAGTTTGACCAAGCTAGGCATTAAAGATCTTCTCTCAATACCATGGGGAATGCCTTCCTAATAATCAATGGATAGTTAGGTTCTTAATCCGATTTACGAAGCATTGTGTGAAAATGTACTAGGGCTTTTTAGTGGGATTAGTTCCTAATGACCTTTAGCTTAAGTATTATAAAGGGATTTTACTAGTGTAATGAGCCTGGGGAGGGTAACAGTGTTATATGACCCCCCAATGTTGCAAAATTAAAATGCTGAAAATGAGCAAACAAAAAATCAAAGTGCCACAATGTAAAATCTTAAGCTGGAAGAGAAACCTCAGCTTGATTTGGTACTCCACTCACATGTATCGCCTATGGTACTAGAGCCCTAGAGGTTCCCAGTGTGGGCGCTTTTCCTTGAAAAGAAAAAAACCCAAGGCATAAAAAATAAGCACACACATCAAAATTGAATCACTGTGAAAAGACTTTGGGGGTCAAAGAAAAGGTAATCAGTCAGGCGATCATTTCATGAGAAATTCCTTTTATCGTAGCTTAACTACAAGGTCTTCTAGGTATAGCCTCTAGTCAGCCCTTGAACATGAAATACTTGGCTCTCACGATTAAACAACTTAATTGACCAAAGAAAATTGAGAAGCTTACCCATGGTATTAATAGTCGATCTTTAGTGCCTTTCGATCGTTCAATTAGCGACCTCGAACTTGTTTAGTTTTTTACCTTCCCAACTATTTATGAGTTTGATTATATTGCAATTTAATGTTTATTGCTGACAAATGGTTTAGAATTATGCTACCAATCAATTTGTATGCCTAAAACTGCAAATGATTTTTAATTGTATATGAGAATGCAATTACTGTGCCAATGTTGTTTGATTTTGTAGTGATTGAAGAAGGCTAAGGACATTCATCTCAAATGTTCTTCCACCTCAACGAACGAGCTTCAACTCAATAGCTTTCGAGGATGGAATCTACATAAGGAAGGGGAGCATGTTAACCCTCACGCACATTCCTAACACCTACAACGGACGCTATATTAATTATTTGGTAGAGTCAGGTGTCGGGCTTATCGGTCCAATAGAAAAAGGGTAAGAGTGATCTCCAATGAGAGGCGCACTCTAACTAGAACATTCAAGGGATTAGTTGGCTGAGCATGGGCGCCCAAGTGTGAGTGGAGTGAGCTCATATAAAAGTCAACTAAACCTAAAATTCACTCATTCTCTTATTTGTGCAATTGAAGAGTGCTCTTGCTCCATCTACATCTTCTTCTTCTTCATCTCCTTGTGTGTGTGTATGCATGAGAGAGAGAGAGAAAGGGGGAGAGAGAGTGTGTGCAATCGAGCATTGCGACGATGACACGGTGGCGGTGAAGCGGTTGAGCGCGGCGCAGCGGCGGCTCCTTCTTCTTCGCGGTGAGGAATCCTCCACGACAGCAAGCATAGAGCGGTGAGCGACACACCATCGCCATATTTGAGCTTACTAGTTTAGGCTAGTTGCGTGCTTGGAGCCATTTGTGGAGCATACACAGTGTATTGGCAAGTTTCTTGCATTGACACATGTGACAGAAGCGCACACCTTTGGTGACTGCTGCTATCTTTGGCAGCAATAGATTTACATTGGGATTGTTGGGCTGCTAGTGGAACACTTTTCCATCCACTCCCTTGCAAAATGACCCTCTTTCTCACATTTCCAATAATTGAATCTCATGGGTGGTGGCTTAGGATAGGATCTTTGCCCAATGTTTGTGGTTTACGTTATGGCTTCCTATATTGCAATTGGTGCACTATCCTAAATGTTGGCGTTGATAATCTGATTGGGTACTTTTTCCACTTATGCCCCCTATGCTCATAGTAATTTCCCTTGATGTACTTTCTGACTAATTTATTACTCTCCCGAGAATGGATGCGCTATACTTCTCATTTAGTAGGAATTCTGCTTCTCACACTTGTCATCTCCTCTACTTGTTTCCCAAGCCTTTTGAATTCATTTTCCCAAACTTTGTTTTTGGGACGTTTGATGGCAGGCTCCTCGCTTGAACTACTAGTGTCCTTTAAATTGCTAACGTCACTCAAACTAGTGTCTCTCTTTTGGTTTTTATCCCGCTTCCTTTTCATTTTTACCAACCTTTCAATGAGCTCCTTAAAAGTACACATGGGGTTGGTAAATTTTCACTTTTCTAGTGCCTCTAAGGAGGTTCCATTGAGGCACCAAGCCCTGAGACTTTTGTGCCCCAGAGGTGAAGATAATTGTCTTGCCAAGTCCTTGATCTCTTCCACAAATGTTTGGACACTGGTCCACTTTTGTTTGAACTTTCCCAATTAGTTGAGTAGATCCTCATCATATCTTTTTTTCCTGACTCACCGAACAAAGGTTTTGGACACGGATTTGAATATTGGTAACCGTTTTGTTGGGTAGTTGAAGTACCATGTCTGGGCCGCCCCTCTCAATGTTTTGAAAAGCACACTCTTGACTCTAAAATGGGAAGTTCTCTAAGGTTTTCCCAACCCTAAGTTCAAGCATTTTAGCTTGAGGTCTCTGGCTGCCTATCGAGCCATGTTTCCTGCCAGAGCCTCTAGTTACCTTGTGACCCCATCTGGTTGCCTCTCAGGCTCTTGTTCATCTAGTTTCCTCTCAACTGATGGTCCTCCCCTACCTCAGTTTCAAATTGACCTTCTTGACCGAACATCAACCCCAATTCCCCAGTTTTTGCTTTTTTCCTCGGTCTACCCACTTACTTTCTTTGTTGTACATTGCTTGGGCTTGCCCTCTCACCTGTGTTGTCTTCCATAGTTAAAACTCATTTCTTAGAGTCTTCTAGCATGATTGGAAATGTTGTTTCTCAAATGTACAACACCCTTAAAGAATTTAAATAGCATGGTTAGTCAACTCTAGCTATAGTCGGTGACTATGCTAGTACTAGACATGCAAGTGTTAAAGCCCTCCCTGAGATGTGCAATTGGAAACCAACACATCACTTGCACATTCATAATTATAAACAATGATTGGGTACAAGATGAAGAGATGGGCCATACAAGGGTTAAGCACTCAATTATGTATTACAATGGTGCTGAAGGCAACCATGCACTCAAACACCCGCACCCCAAGTTCGAGTATCAACTTCCTTTTATCCTTACTCGCATTGCCTATTGTACATCTCAAATCTTGCTTCTTGATTCTAACCACTTGCAGTTGTTGGCTACCCTTTTTGGATTCTCACCACTAATAGTGATTTAGGTTGGAAATCAAACATAAGCATGAAGGGACTAAACCTAATTGTAACACGCTTTGCACTATTACAAGAACTTTCCAAAATAGGGAGATACTCTTTCCAATTAGATTTCTTTGAATATTGATAACATATGCTCATAGCATATCCTCTAATACTTGAAATACAAATTCGGTCTATCCATCCATCTTTGGATTATCTGTAGTACTGATATTGAGTTTTTTTTCCAATTGTTTGAACACAACCCTTGAGAAGTGATTGCTAAACTTGGAATCATGGTCACTCACATTGTTGTTGGGAAATCCACATATCGTGTATAGATTGTCAACAAGAAACTTGATTAGCACTAGAGTTTTAATAGTGGAATTGGTTGGAGTAAACTTACAAAGTTTAGTTAAGGGTGGAAGCACATTAATGCGTCATGCTTTTTGTGCTAGCTAGCATGTTTCAACAAGCATATCTTGTAATCATAAGGATAGTGATGTATTTCAAGTGTGTGGGCCTCCATCATGAACTATATAAAGTGTAAAAATACTTTTAAAAAATTGGACCAAAGTTTAAATGAGCTTGAAAATTTATGTTGAGACGCTACTTTGAAGGTGTGGTGGAGTCATGATGCATGGAGGGAAGCAAGGCACAAAGGCCACATGCAGGAGAGAAGGGGGGAGGTGATTGCGAGCTGCAAGTAGTCCCTCAGATGCACCTCACTAGGCTACCCAGGTGGAGAATAGCTTGCCACATCATCCAACCACCTCAACGATGACTCTCTTGACACTCCACCAAGAAGGAAGCCGAGGGCAAAAGCTTCTGCTGCTTCTCCTCCACCCCACAAAAGGATGAAGCTGTTTTAATCCCAAGGACCTCCAATGCCAAAGAACATGCATGCAGGGAAGGGGAAGAACAACTGAGGTACTCTCTCTCTCTCTCTCTCTGCCACCAAATGAGATCGACTACATCTAAAATTACACCAAGCATGTGTGTGTGTGTGTGTGTGTGTGTGTGTGTGTGTGTGTGTGTGTGTGTGTGTGTGTGTTCTAATAACAATATACCATATACACCAATGAATCCTTAAAAATTACAAAAGACACTAGGAACTATGTCAAAAAGGTGGTATAGTTCCCATTCATAGTACAGAATAGTCTTTATACACAAGTACAAGAGAATCAAAAGGCCTAAAGATATATAAGTCGGCCGTCTTCAAGCCAAGGAACTTTGAAAACCATAGTTGAGAAGGTAACCCTCACCTACACCCATGGAAACAACACAACGGATAGTTAGCATTGGCACCGTATGCAGGTGATGCATGGGTATCCCACATGTTATAGATGTCACTCAACTAGATTGCTTTCAAAGACAAATAGTAAGAAAGGTAAAGCTAACCATAACATAAATTCAGAAATGGTTTCATTTACAAGGGGTTGCAAGGAAACCAGGTAGAACCCCTTTTTCTTTGCAAGATCTCATGAGATAAGGCCAGAGATAAATTTTATGAGGCTTTTTAGCCCCGAAGTGGGCCACATATACATATTTCTTAACTTTAGATACTTTGACATTAATTGCCGCTATTTTTTTGGGGTCAGTAATAATACTCATACGTGCAGTCAATCTATACTTTGGAGTCGCATGTAACACAAAGAGATGTTAGTAAGTGTGTACTACACTTTCCTAGATTGAAAAACCACATAAAAGATAGTAAGTATGAATGCTCAATTTCCTTTAATCATAAACACATAGAGTTGGGACATTCCAGAAACCCCAGGCTGTTCTAGAAGCCAAGGGAGTGTGCCGACAATGCCCATTAAAAATCATGAAATTGATGCAATAAGCAACCATATTTGGCCACATGACCAGCCATAAAGAATCATGCGCAACCATACTCCGCCACATTTCACAACCTCTTACAACTATATTTGGCCACAACCATTCTTAAAGATATTTACAACAAATCATTCACAACCATATTCGGCCATGTGAGCAACTTTGCCACAAATCTGTCACACAACGGTCAGTATAGGTATATACCATATCTAAGCACGAAAGGCAAGTCCAATAATAAACCCTAGAGGCCCCTCATCAAAGACATATAACCGCAACAACATCCCCAAAAATAAAACCAGCCCGCTCATCTTAAACCCCCAAAGTAAGCCAATACCTACCATATAATATAGGGTCATCCACCAAGTTGTAAGAGAAAACATCATTCATTTCCTTCTTAGCTAAAAACTCACATGGCAATCATTATCCTTCATTGAAGAAACCTTTCAACGTATTTCCTCATTTACACGCTTATGACAATTTTAGCAGACATTAAAAGAAGTCACTGAACTTGAAAGGAGTAAAAACAACCAATGCCGCAGATACTTTAGGGTCAGCCAAAGTTTCCAACCATCAGCATACCATAATCGTCATACATCAACTTAGTATAGCCAAGAACACGCATGAGTTCTATTACCATATCAAAGGTGAATCACAACACAACCAAGCAGCTCGAACAATAGTCCCATATCAGTGTTTAAGTCACCTGAGATTGAGTCGGAGCAGCCAGCTCCAGAATAGCCTGCTTATCTTTGCATTTTTCCATAGAGCCAACCACTCTAACAATACACACCCTTGCAGGCAAAACCCTCACAATCCCAAGGTACATACAACCCTTCACTAGTACATACACACACCACAGAAGCACATAGGTACCAATGCTAAGTGAGCATGAAAGCTCACCTTTTATAGGGATTGGTATCAGTAGCCACACTCCTTCAAAGCAGTATGGCAGGTCCAACTTCATGAGGGAGAAGATTCATCGGTGCCAGCTTGTACACACACACACACACACACACACACACACACACACACACACACACACACACACACACACACACACACACACACACACACACACACAGAGCGCTAGAGAGTTGTAGGGAAGATGCCGCTGAGAGGGAGTCACCGTATCATCAAGTGGAAGAGGACAAGGTCTACAGAGCCACGCCAGCCCGCCCAACCCCCATTATCCCACTTAACTTTTGAGATGTTAGGTATCATTAAGAATCCAACCATTAATTTCCTTTTAGAAATTCACCTAGTGAATTCAAACTTTATTCACAAGAAAATTCCAGGCTAATACTAGTTAGAGACTAGTCCCTAGCTAATTATACCTAGGAAGTGGTAACAAGCTACTCCTATATACCAGAAGGAGTTAATACTGCATATAAATAGCAATGTGTGTGTGTGTGAGCACACATGTGTGCGTGCGTGCATGTGTGTGTGTGTGTGTTGTTTTTAGACTTATACACAAAAGAACATATAATAGTTCAAAACCCAGCTGGATTTAGAAAAAGGATGATGATTAGCACAAAAACAAATCAATCTTTGATTCATTTTGTGCATCATAGTGAGAATGAGGTATCATTCTACTGTTTTGTACATAAGATAGTCAAGAACAACTTATTATGAAGTGAAAGAGGCCAGGTTTGACAGTGATGAATAGCAGCTTAGCCAAAAAGATCCTAAGTAAAGATAGAGTCCTCACCTGCATCCATATGAACAAGACAACAGATTTGTTAGCTTTGAATATGTATTACAAGTGTCAACAAACCTATCAGTTGTTATCCATGTCCTACTTAAAATCTTTTTAACTTATACATACCATCCATGTAGTGTTAAATATCCATAAGCCACAGATGAAAGTGGCGCGCGCGTGTGTGTGTGTGTGAAATGAGAAATTATGGTTCAATCTTGTGCACAAATTACTTGAGATTTCTTTTCTAGTGGGGCTGCTTATAGAAGCTTTGTAAGGTGTTAATTGTTTCTCTGTGTTTGGCTATCTCTTGTATCCATGAAATGTGAGATTGGCATATCATTTTCCAATAAATAGAAAATTTTTCCTTTGGCATGGATAGCCTTGCATCATAATATCTTGTGACATTGGGGGTGTGCAGGCCAATGGAAAGCTCCCAAGCTCAGCATCCAAGTGCAGGAGAAATTTTGTATTATAGCAAAAGATTTCAATGTTTTTCATGGCCTCTCGATGGATGGTGCCGACCTCAAAGTAGTGAAGCGGGACAAAGATGTGGACTTGTTCTGTGTATTCAGAGAACCAAAGGATCATAGCCAATATCATATTAAATGCAATTACATACATAGTGATGTGTATGACTAGGTGATGCAACTGCACTACAAGGTGTATCAAAAGGCCCCAACCAACATGGATATCAACTCTGCATTTGGAAAGGGGTTTGTAAAAGAATTTAGTTTGGTGGCAATTGCAAGTGGTAGCCATGCAGTTCAATTGGGCTGAGTTTGCTATCCATCATTTGCAAGACCTTCGAGGAAAAGTATACTACGAGTCCCATGTCAAAAAGTGGATGATGCTTAATTGCCATCGTTCATGTAAAAACACCAAGGAGGGGTCTGCGGAAATGAAGGAGGACTACTTGGGCCGAGTAGCTGTGAACATTGCCAAAGCTACCAAGGTGACACCCCTCTCTCACCACAGCACTCATCAAGGGGCAGAAAGCATGTCATTTTGGCCTTAAGGATTTGCAGCACATTAAGGTTGCTAGTGATCATCTGAAAAACAATTGTAGGATGCTAAACATCATCTCATCAATGCAAGACAGGAGTTCAAAGCTGCGAGGATTTTGAAAGCAAGCAATGCTAGGTTAGCCCAATTGTGGTTGCTATGAGACAGAAGCTTCATGATGCTGACAATGAATTGTAGAGTTTACTACAGAGCCACAATGTGGATGTAAAGAAGGAAATAGATCTTAAAGTGAAGATAGAGACACTTAAGAGACATTGGATGGTTTGGGGTTTCCTCACAGTGAGGACACCCCCATTGATGCTGAAATTGACATAGCTCGTCATTGTGTAAGTATCCATGACTTTTGTGCTTGCACCTTATGTTTGGAATATGTGCACAACTATCCTATGTACGTACCATGGTTCTCTTTTATTTGGTATGTAGATTAATGTGGAGGTGCACAAAGAAAAATTGCACGCCTTTGAAAAGCAATTGCACCTACTCATGCATACAAGCAAGGTGCTACAAGGCTCCCTCTTCCCCACTACACTCTATAAATTAGCTATGGACACTTTTACAAAAAGGATAGAAGGGGTATGTGATGGGACAAAGATCAACCAATGTACTGGCTGTGGTCTACCACTAGAAGTACACGAAATCACTACGACGTTCAAGCTACCATGTGCACATAGATATCATCTTCTCTGCTTTGTTTTTGCATGCTCCTTGGGTACAGAATATGTAGAGCTTCCACCTGCCCAACATAGGATACTAACACAATGATGTTGCAAGCTCACAGGGCAAGGGCATCCAATCATACCAATCTCTGGTAAGATAATCATAAATGGTAGCATGTTATTTAGTAAACCATCATAACAAGAAAATATTGGTATGCTAGTTGGCATAGTGTGAATGCTAGTAGCATACCGTGAATGCTAGTTAGCAAATTGTGTATACTAGTTAGCATAGTGGGCATGGTGGTTAGCATAGTTTGTATGCTAGTTAGCATAGTGGGTATGGTGGCTAGAAAACTATGTATGCTAATTAACATATTCAGTTAGGAAAGTAAGCATACATGCTACTATGTATGCTAGTTAGCATACCTAGTTATGCTAGTTACTTTTAAGTCACTTTCTTCTTGGATGACACTAGGTATGGCTGAGGGTCTATGGACTTGGTGAGGTGTTGTTGTGTAGGGAACACGGTGTCTGTAATCGGGATCTGCCTAGGTGCTGGTTCTAGATCCCTTTGGGTATCTTCTACCAAACTTCTTAATTGCTTGACTCGCTCAATCTCCTCTGTAGGATTTGGATAAATTCCTATCTTCTTCTTGGATCCTAGCCATTGTGGCTCATGAAGATCTTCCTTGTTGGTTTCTATCTTAGTGGTCGTTTTGGTCTCCATGGTTTCACCTGAATCAGAATCCTCTTCACCGTCGTTCATATATACGGGGTCGTCACCAGTCCCTATGTTGGTCTTTGAACTGGGGTCTAACTTTGCTGCTTTTTGCGATCTCTTCCTTCGTGTTTTCTTCTTTTTTTGAGATTGGGCAATTGATGCAGTGTCTCTTTCCTTAAGAATATAATTTTGTTTTTGGAGCATCGATCGTGTGAGTACATTTACTCGTACCATAGGCGTACTTTGTGATGGCTCCTCGATAACTTCAACCAATTTAATGGCATGATCTTTGGTGCATTTGGATTATTTGGAAATTGGGCAAATCAAATGATCTATGCCACATCGATTACACATGAGTATCAGCATTGTAGAGGTGCTCGCTTGATTGGTTTGCATTAGTGTGGCGTTCTTTTGTAGCCTAATAGGACACTCGGCTACACGATGTGGACCTCCACACTCATAGTATTGAAGAGGTGGTCTCTTAGCAGTGTAATTAATACTTTGGCCTCTTGCAGCAAGAAAAGCTACTTGATAGACAGGTTTGACTTGTCCCCAATAGTCTCCATGTAGTATTGTGGACTTTCTTCAAGCACAGCCATCCCATAGGCAATATTAGGATCTATATCTTCCTCACAGCCTTCCAAACAAGCAATAGATGACTCAGAACCCACTTGAGTCACTGAAGTGATTCTCGGATGTGGTGGTTGCGGTCCTAGCACTGGAGGTGGTAAGGGTGTTTTTTGAACAACATTTTGGGCCCTAGGGACCATGTGTTGTGTTGTTTGTTCAAGAGGTGGGCCCGGCATCAATGCAAGCACTTGAGGCGTGTCTGTCCATGCTAAGTTTGGTCTATTGGCCATCATGCACTTAAACACTATGCAATCCTTAGCTTGATAACCATACCTTCCATAGGCATTGCAATTCCCATTGAATTTTACTCTAAAAGTAGGGCATTCACTAGTACTATGCGGTCCATAGCATACTCAGAACCATTGTTGCTCCCTTCTTGGATATATATGATTGTTTTGCAGAGCATGATTGTCTCTAAGACTCTCTTGAATAGCCTTGGTGAGATGTCCTAAAGTCATCTCAGATATCTTTGGATCCTTAGCAATAGGCTTTAGGGTCATTGGCTGACGCCCTGATGCTTGCGAGCTAATAGATTTAGGCTCAACAAACACTCTTTCTCCTTGAATAAACTAAATTATCCTCCAATTGGATCGCATTGGTGGTGATTGCTTCCCAAGTGGTGATACCTTTAATGACTGGGCCATTGTACATATCCTCATTTTGTAATCCCCTAATGAATCTATCAAGCAATTGAATATTATGAAGTGCTCATTTGGATTACAACGAGAATTCAAATGCTTCAAGCGACTAATAAAGTCTCTCACCGACTCTCCTTCCTCTCGTTGGGCTTTCTGGAGCTGAGAGGCTACACCCCAAAGTACTCCCTCTTGTATGTATTCTTTCAAGAACAATCTTCTAAGAATAGGGTAAATCGTTTTTCTTCCACCCTTAGGGTTCTATACCAATCCCTTGTCTTCCCACTTAAGGTAAGGCTTAAAGCATTACTCTTATGCCGGTCATTGTGTTCTCCTAGAGAATCACATATTTGTTCAAACACTTCAATATGATTTCTCACATCCACGTCTCCACTAAATTTTTGTGTGAGCTTAGCTATTTGTATTGCCTTACTTCTAAGCTCTCTATCAGGCGTGTTACGCATATTCTCAGATTAGATGGACCAATAGCTTGAGCAAATGTTGCCAAGTTACCTAAGTGAGCAGGCACCGTGGGTGAAGGCGCTCCAGAGACCACATGTGGAGTAGGTATTGGCATTGGGCTTGGCGCATAGGAAGCCCTTGGGTTCCATGTTGGGTACGATGTTGAGCCATGTGGTGGCCCAAAGTTCATATGTGTGGCCCTAGGCATAGCAGACGTTGGATGTGACATGCTAATGCTAGCCGGCATAGTCCTATGGAAATAAGAACTTGGGTGTTGTGGTTGTGGAGCATAGGTTGTTGAAACAATGGGAGGGGTAGGGACTACATGAGTACGATGACCCATAGGTGCATACGATTGGTACACACTTGTAGGTACTGTTGCACGCATTGAGCTACCATGTAGTGGTGCTTTACTAACAAATGAGGTCTATGGCATGCTTCTCGGCATGCCCATTATTGGGGTAGGCATGGTAGCCATGGTGTCATCAAGGGAAGGATGTGCTAGACTTGGAAAGGTAAAGCTATCACTTGTGGGCTCAGATTGCATCGAGACCCCTGGCAAAACAACATATGGGGGATCCATCGGACTTGCTAGGGAGTCTCCATTTGTGATAAGGTCAGTTGTTTAGCCTTCCCTGTATCCAAGAATCTCATGGGACCCGTTCAAGGCATGTTGATCCCCTTGTTCTATCTCTCTAGCTCAATGACTCTATGGATGACCTTACAAACTCTATGTTGTTGATCCTCCACACTAGTAGCACCCATTGTGGATTGCGGGATATCTAACCAAGCCACATGATAGGTGTGACCTGTGTATAGGTCGGTTAGAGTTTTTGCCTGTAGTTCATACTCCTAGTTCTCTTTAAGAACGCTCCATTTAGAATTGAGGTGCTAGGGGTATCCTTTGAGCTAGATGCAATGTTGCTTTCTAGGGGTTGGCCCTCAGCGGTTGCTAAATCAGGAGCACTCGATTGCTCTCTTAGCAAGGATATTGACATAGGAGGTTTCGATTTTAACTCTCTTCGTTGCTCCGCGTTGCGTAAGCTCTCGATTTCCTTTTCCCTCGGATGCAAGGATATACCGCTCAACCTCTTGCACTTAGGGTAGGATTCTACCATCAGGTAATATAACCTCGGAGGGGAATAGCTCTGAAGAGTTAGGGGGTGCATTGAATGGAGTATTTACGTGCACATTCTCTAAGGGCATAGGGTCTACGTTGGTCATGAATGGAGAATTTACTTCCCCACCCCCTCATTTACATCAATAGCTCCATGTTCGGAGCGAGTGGCTCTACTAAAGGTTTCCTTCTAGGGGCTAAGCACGGTCGGCCTAGAACTTGGGCCCATGGCATGCATGTCTTGGCTTGAGCTATCGGGATTAGGCATTGGGACACCCTCCATGACGTCGTAGTCAGAGGAAGAGTCACTAGCCGCTATGTTCGGATCTTGGTTTGTACTACCTTGGGTCCCCGTTGAGGGCCCGGAACCTAAGGTAGGTGGATAATAAGAACTCGTGTAAGTCAAAATTCTCTCTAGTTGCTCCGTCTCTAGCACACGACCAGATCGCAGATGCATGTGTCTTTGACAACCTACAAGCGTCGGCGAATAACCTTGAAGGTTAACCGCTTACTTTTTTAAGCGTCCGTTTTCACTCGGTTTTTTTAATAATTTTTTTTAATGATCGGTTTTTTAATTAAAGTGTGTGATAGCTCAAAACGAGCGTATCACTCAGAGGGTCGCAGTTTGCTTTATAGCACAACATTCAGACACTTGAAGCTCCATTGGTCCTCAAAAAAGTTGATTTTTAGCTACATGTGAAGCTAAAATACGTAATTTTAAAGGGCAAGTGAGGCCTGAGCCTGAGCGTGAGCTTGGGCTTGGGTCTGGGCTTGGGTCTGGGAGATATTCCAGATCCCGATCCTACCTTTAAAGTATAAGGTTTCCGCAGCCTATGCGCGAGCACACACACACTCTACCTACCTACTTACAACTAATACACCTACTGTTACACACTAACACACTTCATTATCTCTCACAGATCTACTTCCTACTTACTGTACTTTACATTACACAGAACTAACAACCTTAATACTAACACCTCAGCACATAGAAAACACAGTACCTTTCAAAACTTCATTAACAAAGAAATACATAGTAGAAAAAACAAAATCTTTCTTCTCAACACACACACCTTCCTTCCCTACCTTTCCTACAATTGAAATTGCACCACAAAAGAAGCACAATGTGCCATTCAAGCTTAGTGTATGGCATTCCCTGACAGCGGCGCCAAAAATGTGAGCGTCTATCGCACGTGTCAATGTAAGGAACTTGCCGATACACTGTGTACAAGCCACAAATGGCTCCAAGCACGCAACTAGCCTAAACTAGTAAGCTCAAAGATGGCAATGGTGTGTCACTCACTGCTCTACGCTTGTTGCCGTGGAGGATTCCTCTCCACGAAGAATAAGGAGCTGCTGCTGTGCAGCGCTCAACCGCTTCACCGCCGCCGTGGCGTCGTTGCAATGCTCGATCGCACACACACACTCTCTCCCTTTCTCTCTCTCTCTCTCTCTCTCTCTCTCTCTCTCTCTCTCTCACACACACACACACACACACACACACACACACACACACACAAGGAGATGAAGAAGAAGAAGATGGAGATGGAGCAAGAGCACTCTTCAATTGCACAAATGAGAGAATGAGTGAATTTTAGGTTTAAATGACTTTTGTATGAGCTCGCCCCATTCACACTTGGGCACCCATGCTTAGAAAATTAATCCCTTGAATGTTCTAGTTAGAGTGCGCATCTCATTGACGATCACTCTTACCCTTTTCCTATTGGACGGACAATCCCGGCACCTGACTCTACCAAATAATTAATATAGCGTCCGTCTTAGGTGATAGAAATGTGCGTGAGGGTTAACAAAAGCCAAAGCTAAAAAAACCCCCTGAACGAGCAACTACCACCTTGCCAATCAAAGAGTGGCATACCATGAAACATGAGGCATCTCAGGTAACTTGAGGCCTCTAGAAAAGAACCCCCCAACATGACACTATAAAGGTCGGGAAAGTTTAGAACACGACTGGGGCAATAGGCTAGACAAGCACAATGCTCTAGGCCAAGAAATCAATACAAAAGAGTGACCCGTTGAGGGCAGAAAGTGGAAGTTCTCCAGCCAACAAATGAAGAAAGTTAGGAAAAGAGGGAAGAAAAGGATTCCCTTTGGAAATATTTTTTAGAAAGCAACACTATCATTATAAATGTCCAAGCTGGTTCAAAGATGTGCCAACATTGGACGAACTACTAGAAAAATAAGTTATAAAAACAAGCTTACAAATTAAATCAAAGTGGAATTTGGGACGACCAAGCACCAATCATGCTAGTAGAATGCAAAGTCAAGAAACATTGGAAGCCACTTGATAAAGCAACTTTGGATAGGGCTAATGGTGTGGACATCACGTTAGAGAAGGTTAGAGAACACTTTGGCCTAAAGTGCAAAGCAACACCATTCATGCTAAGAATGGAAGATCAAACAATATCAAAACCCCTAGGAATAGTGGAAAATGTACAAATCAGGTTGGCGGGTGTTAAGTTTGAAGCATCATTCTTGATATCGAAAGTACGGGACTAATATGATGTACTGTTAGGAAGACCATGGCTCAAAGCGAAAGGAGAAATACATGAGTAAGAAATTGATCAGTTAACAATGAAAATGTATACTAAGAAGGTCACTTTGTCAACATCATCCTCTAGTGTTCCAAAGGATAGTTACCAAAATATATTCATCTCAGAAACCCAAGAGCTATGGGAGAAGCTGGAGGCTAGTGGCATTGTTACAATGGCTACCCTAGATTTAAATTAGTGATTTGCTGATCTAAAGCTAGCAGCTCAATAGGGCATGTTCCCAGCTCATTTCAAGCACGACGAGGAAGCAACTAGGTAGGTGTTGAATGAGGTCAGCCATGAGGTGACTGGGGACGAGGTGGAGGAAATGCCGGATAAAAAAAGGACATGGAGAGGGACACACTTGGAAACGCACAAGGCTATCTCTCTATAGCCTAGGGTACTCACATCACCCCACTCCTCTAAAAAAAGACCTTTAGAATGACAGGTTTTCCAAAACAAACACCCTGAATTCCCCATCAACAAACGCACACACCCTTTGTAGAATCAATACCCATGCACCAAGCACTGCTTCTATCACATAAACCACCATCACATGACCTCTCTCTCTCTCTCTCTCTCTCTCTCTCTCTCTCTCTCTCTCTCTCTCTCTCTCTCTCTCTCTCTCTCTCTCTCTCTCTCTCTCTCTCTCTCTCTGTGTGTGTGTGTGTGTGTGTGTGTGTGTGTGTGTGTGTGTGTGTGTGTGCACGTGCGCGTGCACCACAAAAACGGCTCGAGGGGCACACCCACACGCCAACACCAACACACCAAAGAGCAAAAGTAGAAGAGAAGGAAGGGGGAGGGGGGGGGGGGGGGGGGGGGGGGGGGGGGTAGGAGAATTTCCAAGAAGGAGGAGCAATTTGGGCTTGATTTTAGCAAAATACACCATACACAGCTCCCTTCTAGCTTCCTGCAGACCTCCAGGCAAAAAGCCCCCACAAATGGTAAAAGGGTTGTCTGTAATAGTGGTTTTTCTTATTTTTAGCAAATTTTTCCTCCACCGCACGTGTTCAAACCTTGTCTAGCATGCATGCATGAGAACTCCACTTTTGTTGACTTTCCATGCTTATCTCACCATGTGGGAAGGCTCTCACTTTTAACAATGGCGCCCGGTGCTCCTGCCCTCGATAGAAAAGGGGGAGGCAGTTTAGGCCCCCCGTGTGAACATCCCCTTGTGGGGTTTCCTACCACATCACCAAGGCCAACCAACCTGCAAATGGTGCCACAAACCGTTGCCAATGCATGACCACAAGCCACTAGAGAAGCGCCAACAGACACCACAAGGTTGCTCGCACTGTGCGTGCCCACGAGGAGGGGGAGATAGATCCTTGTGTGCTCCTATCTCTATCTCTCTCTTGTTGCTTTATGAGAGGGTTTTAGTCTTATATAAATACTCGTGCCTTCCAGTGCCCTACATTGCATGTGGGATATATGCATCACCACGTGGCATCAAGCCATGAAAAGCCTCCAAAGACATCCAAAATTTTCCACCAAACACAATGTAAAAAGGTTTTTTCTTAACCCTACTTTGACCACCCCCCATTTCTTGCGGGACACTTGTAAAAACCCACTGATAGCCTAGGTTCTCGTCTTTGCATCCAACCTTGCTCCGTGTTCTAACCTTCCCGTGTGCTCGAACAACGAGCAACAAATCGAAAGAAACCATTTGATTTCCCACCGTCGCGGCTACTCACCAACTTCAACTGGACATAAATCCTTGCTCATAACTTGGTCTGAAAGTCTGTCACTTTTGACTAGCTCCCTATGCTGCATACTACCTCTACAAACCTTGGCAAGTTAAAAAAAATCTCCTAAGGCAAACTGATCGAGTCAACCAAAGTGGCAAAGAACTAGCCCCCGACAAAACTTTCACTGCTCATATCTTGGACGTTTGGACTCCAATTGTCAATCCAAAAAGATCGACATGCTCAATAAATCAAGCACTTCATACCTATCCACTTGCATACACTCTAATGCCTTGTCGCATTCATCCACCCTGGTGGGGATTTACAAACCACCTCCATCTTCAAACTTTCGTATCTTGTAGCCCCTAGCTCCAATTGAGAGTCGTCTAGAGCAGCTTGGAGAACACTTCAAAGAACAACCTTGGCACTTTCATTTCAGCACTTTAAACCCTTGGATCAAACACCTTTAAACGGCCATATTGCAGAGCACCTTGTCTTGTATAACCCCATAAAGCATACACACCTGCAATCACCTTTGTGCCCTTGACTCTCATACCTGCTTTATCACTTTGGCATGCATTTCTAGACACCCATAGAAATGATTTTACCTCTTCACAACATAGAGTCACTTTGGATACACCATCATTGAACAACCCCCTTGTTGAGCATTCATGCTCAACTACCAGCAAATTTACTGAACCTTGAAAACTGCAAAGCTAGCAAACATTGTGAGCAACTGCAAAAACCACTACTATATGTACAAGGTCTTATTCATGTTACTATTTAGGTGGGTTGCCAAACCCCCGTAGCTATAATTTGATACACATAAGGCACCAAATTCCTTTCAAAATATAGCTTGAGATGCACACCATTTACCATGTGTTTGAGAGGTCTACCATTCATTCTCAGCAATTGGTAAGTACCATTGAAAAAAACGTGATGCACCTTGTACGGTCCTTCACACTTCTTCTTGAAATTATTTTGGAAGGTGAAGTCAAGGTAGCTCTCATAATTCATCAATAGATCACCTTTCTCTATCTACTTCTCAGGAAATTGTTAGTTAAACTTTGCAACACTTTTCTCCCACTGCTTCACATAGAAATCCACCGTAGCTTCTCTGTCCATCTTTAAAGCTTCAATATTAGCAATCCTATCTTGAAAAACATCTTGGTGAGCTTGCTCAACATGCCACATACCCTTTAATGCACCCAATTGGACATGCACCAACAACACCGCTTCTTTACCACCATAAACCAACTCGTATGGGGTAAAATTGGTAGCAACTTTATAAGAAGTCCTATAAGCCCACAAAAACCTGTCAAGATTAGCCTCCCATTCTTCTACCTGCTTGTACACATACTTGGTGAGAATTTTGACAATGTGACCATTAGCACTTTCAACAAAAACTATTGTACTATGAATGATACGGTGAAGAAAAGCTGTGTTGGTGGATACCCAATTTCTTCATTAATGCATGCATCAAATTACTTTGAAAACCTTGACGACGATCTTAAACCAGCACCCAAGGCACTCTGAATCAACAATAGAAGCAATAAAAAAACAATTGAGCCACTATGTGAGCATTTATCTCCCTTTCTACTTTTGCCTCGACCCACCTGGTAAGATAGTCAATAGCCACCACTTCTTGTTGCTTGTTAATTTCGGTAGTGGACCAATAGCATCCAACCTCTTTTCAAATGAATTCTAAGCTATAATAGACCCTTGTGACTCAACTACTAGTCGTCTTTCACCATGGTTTGACATTCATGACACGTCATGCACCAATAGTTCACATCTCACACTAGAGACGGCCACCAAAATCCAGCTTTGTGCACGTATGTCGCACGTGTCAATGCAAGGAATTTTCCGAGACACTGTGTGCGAGCCACAAATGGCTCCAAGCACACAACAAGCCTAAACTAGTAAGCTCAAAGATGGCGATGGTGTGTCACTCACCGCTCTACGCTTGCTGTCGTGGAGGATTCCTCGCCGTGAAGAAGAGGGAGATGCCGCTACCCCGCGCTCAACCGCCTCGCCTCTGTCGTGCCGTCGCAATGCTCGATCGCACTCTCTCTCTCTCTCTCTCTCTCATACACACACACACACAAGGAGATGAAGAAGAAGAAGATGGAGATGGAGATGGAGCAAGAGCACTCTTCAATTGCACAAACGAGAATATGAGTGATTCTTTTTGGTTTAGTTGACTTTTATATGAGCTCGCCCATTCACACTTGGGCGCTCATGCTTAGCCAACTAATCCCTTGAATGTTCTAGTTAGAGTGCGCCTCTCATCAGCGATCACTCTTACCCTTTTCCTATTGGACCGACAAGCCCGGTACCTGACTCTACCAAATAAATAATACAATGTCCATCGTAGGTGATAGGAATGTGCGTGAGGGTTAACATGCCCCCCTTCTTGATGTAGATTCTGTCCTCAGAAGCTGTTGAGTTGAAGCTCGTTTGTCGAGGTGGAAGAGATTTTGAAATGAATGTCCTAGCCTCCTTCAGCCACTGCAAAATCAAACAACATTGGTATAGTAATTGCATTCTCATATACAATTAAAAAGCATATGCAATTTTAGGCAGACAAATTAATTAGTAGCAGAATTCTAAACCATTTGTCAGCAATAAACATTAAATTGCATTATAATCAAACACATAAATAGTTGTAAAGGTAAAAAATTAAACAATTCTGGGGTTGCTAACGTAATGGTCGAAAGGCACTAAAGATTGAATACTAATACCATGGGCAAGCTTCTCAATTTTCTCTGGTCAATTAAGTTGTTTAATCGCGAGAGCCAAGTTTTTCATGTTCGAGGGCTGACTAGAGGCTATACCTAGAAGACCTTGTAGTTAAGCTACGATAAAAGGAATTGCTCATGAAATCATCACCTGGAATTGCCCCAAAGTCTTTTTACAGTGATTTGATTTTGATGTGTGTGCTTATTTTGTATGCCTTGGGTTTTTTGCTTTTCAAGGAAAAGTGCCCACACTGGGAACCTCTAAGGGCTCTAGTACCATAGGCGATACAAGTGAGTGAAGTACCCAATCAAGCTGAGATTTCTCTTCCAGCTTAAGATTTTACATTGTGGCACTTTGATTTTTTGTTTGTTCATTTTTAGCATTTTAATTTTGTAACTTTGGGGGTCATATAACACTGTTACCCTCCCCAGGCTCATCACACTAGTAAACTCCCTTTATAATACTTAAGCTAAAGGTCAATAGGGACTAAGCCCCCTAGAAAGCCCAAGTACATTTCACACAATGCTGCCTAAATTGGATTAAGAACCTAAGTAACCATTGATAATTAGGAAGACGTTCCCCATGGTATTAAGAGAAGATCTCTAACACTTGGCTTGGTCAAACTAGCTTAGTCGGACTGCTTGATTTTTAAACCTAGACAAGTGATTATGACAAAAAATTACATTGAATTAAATGTTTGATACTAAGCAAATGTGCTGGATATTATGCTATCAATCACAATTAAAGCAGACAAACATGGATGCAAAAAGATAAGGGGCAATGCTAATGGACAAGAAACACCTGTTTGTGTTGATGGTCGCGTTTGATTTGAAGTGTGAATGAGAGAAATATCCCATGAAGGTCCAAATCCTAACCACAACAACACGTTCCTGTACACACAAGGAAACACAAACAATACCTCTAGGAGGCACATCAGTGGGAAGAAAGAACTTTGCTAATCACTCAACTCTAAAACAGAAACACTCCTATCGTACTAATCCTACCTACCCTCCATCACTCGAGTGATGAGGATCAAAGGTGTTTGATGACATATGTTTCTGTTTCAATATACCGGATGTGAATGTGTAGGTCTGGTCAATGTTTTGACTTTTATTGTGCATACTCATTTGCTAATTTCTCTTGCTCTTTATTATTTTTGTTTTTTGTGAGTATAAGGCTTTATATATACATTCCCTAAGATTGGGAGATTGAGAAGTCAGGGAGGAAGGTTGAGAGGGGAGTGAGTGAATGATGACTGTCAGCAAACACTCCCTCCTTCCTTGGGTAGATCATACTGTTTGAAATGTGCTCGTCACCCTTTGAAACCAATTGTTCTTGTTTGTAATAGGTGAGGATTTTTGCGAGTATTTTTCTATTACCTTAGGTGCCTCGTCGAGTTGTAAGGGTGGTAAGTTACTCTCCCAGGATTGAACTTGAAGTGGTTCATCAGGTGATTCTTGAACATTGGGAGGTGTGGATTCCTTTGTAGCTTCATGGAGGTCCACTATTGTAGGTGGAGGCTGTGGAGAAGCTTTTACCTCTATGGATGCATTACATGAGGAGCTAGAAGCTTCATGGGACTCTCCCCTTCTTGAGCTAGCTGGAACAAATTGTTCTTTCTTCTGTACCCAAACTAGCTCTGGAGCAGGTGTGTAGCATTCTGTGATTTTTCTTTCCGCGATCGTCGATTCATTTTGGAGCTACGGGATTGGGCTCACATGGGTCAGGTGACCAGTAAGAACACAATCTACGTTTTGGCACCCAGATTTGATCATTTACTTGATAGTAGCCTTGGGCTTTGAGCAGTCGTTTAGGAATCCATCGCAACATTTTCTTACTTTTCTTGGAGCGAGTGGTACTTTTCTTACAAGGCTTCTGTTTTTTAGCACTAGCTATGGTTGCTAAAGAAGCTTTAGGGACCCACTTGTATATTTTCTTTGTTATATTAGGATGAGTCTTGTCAGAAGCTATATGCATTGCCTCTAGCATATTTAAGGGTACGAGCATTTCATCCCCGTCTAGTGTTACCTAGGTCGTCCCCCTATTTCCCCAAGTGTCTATGGTTGCTGCTAGGTGGACCCAATCCACATTGTCAGACTCACTCATCCCAGGTAGTACATCCATATAAGGAGAATTTTCCCCAACATCAGTGTCCGCTTTACACGTGTAACAATACTGCAATGGGGCCGAGTGAAATCTGGTGTCAGATCTATGATAAATTATAAACCTATTTTCCAGAGGATGTGCTCGACCAGTCACAAGATCCACTCGAATGACAGAATCTTGGAACTACAAGTAGACATGGTTTTTAGACCAGTCATGCACCATTTTTGCTTCCCTCATGAATGGACATCCTAAGATCATCTCCGATGCCATAGTGTGTTTGGAGAAATCCATAACAATGAAGGTAATCCTTATTTTATGTCCAAAGACCTTGACCTTGAGATCTTATAGCATCCCAATAGGTTTAACAATAGACCCTTTGGCCATCTTCACTACAATGGTTGTGGTCGCAAGGTGAGGTCTTCCCATAGTTTCCCATCAATTTTTAGTCACA
Source organism: Adiantum capillus-veneris (assembly GCF_014529385.1). Lineage (NCBI taxonomy): Eukaryota > Viridiplantae > Streptophyta > Polypodiopsida > Polypodiales > Pteridaceae > Adiantum > Adiantum capillus-veneris. Next base: position 103,696,289 of record NC_140941.1, read on the forward strand.
ATGATAACCCCGACGCCACCATCAAGAATTCCCTTCACAGTTAATCCCTTGGTAGTGATTGGTATGGTCGTATTGGATTCATCACCCTCAAAGTATTGTCCCAACTTGTTAACATGTATTTCTATAACAAGGTTCTCATCTAGGTTGGGTTGTGGATCTAAGTGTTCCTCCTCTATTGGCATCTCCCTAGCTCCATCCATCTGTGCAAATTGTGGTAGCCCAAAATTTAGTTCTCCATTGAGGAAGGCTCGAAGAGCTGAGACTGGCTCAGGGTCTTTATATAGCTTGGACATGATGGTGGTTCTAACTTCTGAAGACATGAAATCCATCAATTTGGTAATGTTTAACGGCACCTTTTGGACTTCTGTCCTTTGACGTGGGGAAGATGGGATCTCCATTTCTTTGATAGGATCAAGTAGTCCCTATGTAAACATTCTTTCCATCAAGAAGTGAGTACACCCACTTTCCCATGACTTAAAGTCACTTTCTTCTTGGATGACACTAACTGGTTCTAGATCCCTTTGGGTATCTTCTACCAAACTCCTTAATTACTTGACTCGCTCAATCTCCTCTCTAGAATTTGGATAAGTTCCTACTTCTTCTTGGATCTTGGCCATTGTGGTTCATGAAGATCTTCCTTGTTGGTTTTTATCTTAGTGGTCGTTTTGGTCTCCATGGTTTCACCTGAATCCAAAGCCTCTTCAGTGTCGTTCATATATACAGTGTCGTCACCAGTCCCTATGTTTGTCTTTGAACTGGAGTCTGACTTCGCTGTTTTCTCGGATCTCTTCCTTCGTGTCTTCTTCTTTTTTTGAGATTGGGAAATTGATGCCGTGTCTCTTTTCTCAAGAATATAGTTTTGTTTTTGGAGCAATCAATCGTGTGAGTACGTTTACTGGTACCACAGGTGTACTTTGTGATGGTTCCTCAGTAACTTCAATCAAGTTTAATGGCGTGATCTTCGGTGCATTTGGATTATTTGGACATTGGGCAAATCAAATGATCTATGCCACATCAATTACACATGAGTATCGGCATTGTAGATGTGCTCGCTTGATTGGTTTGCATTAGTGTGGCGTTCTTTTGTAGCCTAATAGGACACTTGGCTACACGATGTGGACATCCACACTCGTAGCATTGAAGAGGTGGTCTCTTAGCAGTGTAATTGATATTTTGGCCTCTTGCAGCAAGAGCAGCTACTTGATAGACAGGTTTGACTTGTCCCCAATAGTCCTCCATGTAGTATTGTGGACTTTCTTCAAGCACATCCATCCCATATGCAATATTAGGGTCTATATCTTCCTCACAGCCTTCGAAACAAGCAATAGATGACTCAAATCCCACTTGATTCATAGAAGTGATTCTCGGATGTGGTGGTTGCGGTCCTAGCACTGGAGGTGGTAAAGGCGTTGTTTGGACAACATTTTGGGCCCTAGGGACCATGTGTTGTGCTGTTTGTTCAAGAGGTGGGGCCGTCATCAATGCAGGCACTCGAGGTGTGTCTGTCCTTGCTAAGGCTGGTCTATTGGCCATTGCGCACTTAAATACTATGAAATCCTTAGCTTGATGACCATACCTCCCACAAGCATTGCAATTTTCATTCAATTTTACTCTAAAAGTAGGGCATTCACTGGTACTATGCGGTCCATAGCATACTGAGCACCATTGTTACTCCCTTCTTGGATACATATGAATAGCCTTGGTGAGATCTGTTGAAGTCATCTCAAATATCTTTGGCTCCTTAGCAATAGGCTTTAGGGTCATTGGCTGATGCCTTGATGCTTGCGAGCTAATAGATTTAGGCTCAATAGACACTCTTTCTCCTTGAATCATTAAATTATCCTCCTATTGGATCGCATTAGTGGTGACTTCTTCCCAAGTGGTGATACCTCTAATGACTAAGCCATTGTAGATATCCTCATGTAGTAATCCACGAATGAATCTATCAAGCAATTGATTATTATTGAAGTGTTAATTTGAATTACAACGAGAATTCAAATTCTTCAAGTGACTAATAAAGTCTCTCACCGACTCTCCTTCCTCTTGTTGGGTTTTCTGGAGTTGAGAGGCTACAGCCTAAAGCACTCCCTCTTGTATGTATTCTTTCAAGAACAATCTCTTAAGAGTAGGGTAAATCATTTTTTCTTCCACCCTTGGGTTCTATACCAATCCCCTACATTCCCACTTAAGGTTAGGCTTAAAGCATTACTCTTATGCAGGTCATTGTGTTCTCCTAGAGGATTGCATATTCATTCAAACAATTCGATATGCTTTCTCACATCCCCGTCTCCACTAAATTTTTGTGTGAGCTTGGCTATTTGTACTACCTTACTTCTAAGCTCTCTATCAGGCATGTTACGCATATTCTCAGCAATAGATCGACCAATAGCTTGAGCAAACGTTGCCAAGTCACCTAAGTGAGAAGGACCCGTGGGTGGAGGTGCTCCAGAGACTACATGTGGAGTAGGTATTGGCATTGGGCTTGGCGCATAGGAAACCCTTGGGTTCCACGTTGGGTATGGTGTTGTGCCATGTGGTGGCCCAAAGTTCATATGTGTGGCCCTAGGCATAGCAGACGCCGTATGTGACATGCTAATGCTAGCTGGTATAGTCCCATGGAAATAAGAACTTGGGTGTTGTGGTTGTGGAGCATAGGTTGTTGAAACAATGGGAGGGGTAGGAACTACATGAGTGCGATGACCCATAGGTGCATACGATTGGTACACACTTGTAGGTACTGCTTCAGGCATTGAGCTACCATGTAGCAGTGCTTTACTAATAAATGAGGTCCATGGCATGTTTCTAGGCATGCCCATCATTAGGGTAGGCATGGTAGCCATGGTGTCATCAAGGGAAAGATGATCTAGACTTGGAAAGGTAAAGCTATCACTTGTGGGCTCAGATTGCACTGAGACCCCTAGCAAAACAACATATGGAGGATCCATCGGACTTACCGAGGGAGTTTCCATTTGCGATAAGGTCGGTTGTTTAGCCTTCCCTGTATCCAGGAATCTCATGAGACCTGTTGAAGGCATGTGGATCCCCTTGTTCTGTCTCTCTAACTCAATCACCCTATGGATGACCTCACAAACTCTTTGTTGTTGTTCCTCCACACTAGTAGCACCCATTGTGGATTGCGGGATATCTAACCAAGCCACATGATAGGTGTGACCTGTGTATAGGTCGGTTAGAGTTTTTGCCTGTAGTTCGTACTCTTTTTTCTCCTAAAGAACGCTCCATCTAGAATTGAGGTGCTAGGGGTGTCCTTTGAGCTAGATGCAATGTTGCTTTCTAGAGGTTGGCCCTTAGCGGTTGCTAAGTCAAGAGCACTAGATTGCTCTCTTAGAAAGGATATTGACATAGGGGCTTTCGATTTTAACTCTCTTCATTGCTCCGCGTTGCGTAAGCTCTCGACTTCCTTTTCCCTAGCCGCAATGATATATCGCTCAACTTCTTGCACTTCCACAAGGCTTCTACCATCAGGTAATATGGCCTCGGAGGAGAATAGATATGAAGAGTGAGGAGGTGCAGTGAATGAAGTATTCATGTGCACATTATCTAAGGGCATAGGGTCTACGTTGGTCATGAATGGAGAATTTACTTTCTCACCCCCCTCATTTACATCATTAGCTCCATGTTCGGAGCGAGTGGCTCTACTAAAGGTTTCCTTCAAGTGGCTAAGCACGCTCGACCTGGACCGCGGGCCATGGCATGCATGTCTTGGCTTGAGCTATCGGGATTAGGCATTGGGAAACCCTCCATGACGTTGTAGTCAGAGGAAGAGTCACTAGCCGCTATGTTCGGATCTTGGTTTGTACTACCTTGGGTCCCCGCCGAGGGCCCGGAACCTAAGGTATGTGGATAATAATAACTCGCGTAAGTCAAAATTCTCTCTAGTTGCTCCGTCTCTAGCACACAACCAGAGCGCAGATGCATGTGCCTTTGACAACCTACAAGTGCCGGCGAATAACCTCAAAGGTTAACCGCTTACTTTTTTAGGCGTCCGCTTTCATTTGTTTTTTTCTTAATGTTTTTTAATGATCGGTTTTTTGATTAAAGTGTGTGATAGCTCGAAACGAGCGTATCACTCAGAGGGTCGTGGTGTGCTTTACAACACAACGTTCGAACACCTGAAGCTCCGTTGGTCCTCAAAAAAGTCGATTTTTAGCTATGTGTGAAGGTAAAATCCGTAATTTTAAAGGGCGACTGAGGCCTGAGCCTGAGCGTGAGCTTGGGCTTGGGTCTGGGAGATATTCCCGATCCCGGTCCTACCTTAAATTTTTTTTTTTGGGGATAAGGTCACTGCGGCCTGCACGCGAGCACACACACACTCTACCTACCTACTTACGACTAATACACCTACTGTTACACATTAACACACTTCATTAGCTCTCACAGATCTACTTCCTACTTACTGTACTTTGCATTACATAGAACTAACAACCTTAATACTAACGCCTTACACAGAGAAAACACAGTAAAAAAACTTCATTAACAAAGAAATACACAGTAGCAACACAAAATCCTTCTTCTCAACACACACACCTTCCTTCCCTACCTTTCCTACAATTGAAATTTCACCACAAAAGAAGCACAGAGTGGCATTCAAGCTTAGTGTATGGCATTATCTAGAAGCGGTGCCAAAAATGTGCGCGTATGTCGCACGTGTCAATGCAAGGAACTTGCCGATACACTGTGTGCGAGCCACAAATGGCTCCAAGCACACAACAAGCCTAAACTAGTAAGCTCAAAGATGACAATGGTGTGTCACTCACCGCTCTACGCTTGTTGTCGTGGAGGATTCCTCACCGCGAAGAAGAGGGAGGAGACGACACCTCGCCGCGCTCAACCGCCTCGCCGCCGTCGTGCCGATGCAATGCTCGATCGCACACTCTCTCTCTCTCTCTCTCACACACACACACACACACACACACACACACACTCACTCACTCATAAACACACACACACAAGGAGATGAAGAAGAAGAAGATGGAGATGGAGCAAGAGCACTCTTCAATTGCACAAATGAGAGAATGAGTGATTTTTAGGTTTAGTTGACTTTTATATGAACTCGCCCAAATCACACTTGGGCACCCATGCTTAGCCAACTAATCCCTTGAATGTTCCAGTTAGAGTGCGCCTCTCATCAGCGATCACTCTTACCCTTTTCCTATTGGACCGACAAGCCCGGTACCTGACTCTACCAAATAAATAATACAATGTCCATCGTAGGTGATAGGAATGTGCGTGAGGGTTAACAAGCTCTAAGCACACAAAAATGTATCTAATCTTTGCCTTGGTTTTTGCTTTCTTCATTATACTTCTCCAATACCATACCGTTTTCCTCCTTGTAGAGGACCCTTCTCAGCACTCCATCTTAGCCATATGTCAACAGATCTTTGCCTATCAATGTGAATTTACGAGCTTTTTGAACAATTCTCCTCTTTTGTAGCTTGGATAAACCCTCCAAACATTGACCTGTACTCAAAAAATTATCAATCTCTTTCAAAGTTTCTCTACCTGCATAGGTGGCACATATAATCCCGCTACATGAGCTTACACATGACTGCTAAGACAACTGATCAGTCTCTTGATTCTACTCCCTTTTAACATGCTTAAGTTGTACAACTTCAAAAAACTTCAACAAATTCTTTATAGAGAAAAAGGAACTTTTGAGAGAATCCATTTTTACTTGCCATTTCTTCGGAAGCTGCCTAAAGACCAAGAGTACATCACCCTTACCCCCAAGCCTAGAAATACCAAACTCCAAGCACTGTTTTAATCCCAGATAGAGAGTCAAGCACTCTATTTCATTGTTCGTGTGAATATTCTCTAAATCATAAGCCTTGGAGAAAATCACCTTACCTTGTGGATCCTTGATTACCACCCCTCCTCTTTCTTTTTGTATTACCCTTCTATAAGCTCCATCGAACCACGTAGTGAAAGCTTCTTCAAAATCAGGTTCTTCCCCAACTTCTTCTTTTACATCCCTTGGATATATCAACAAATCAACTTCCTTGTTGCCCAAAATATCTACCAAGTGGGACCTACTTGTGTGATCAATCTTGAACTCAAACTCAAACTCTTGTAGCTTGAGTACCCACTTCTTGATACACCTCCTTGGCTTTAGATGAAGCACCACTTCATGCAACAAATTGTTAGATGTGAACATATAAAACTTTTGAATAATCAAATACACCTTAAACTTCCTGCATGTAAACACTGAAGTCATGAACTACTGTTCAGCTTCTGTGTATGACCTCTCGCTTAGGCAAATCACCCAACTACCAAAGTAAATAGGCTTGTAACATCTTCCCACTTTCTACATCAACACCGCACCTATAGCAACAATACCTACCATCATGGTGACGTAGAAGTCGTTCCAATTTTTGAGAGGACAAAACATTGGCAATTGAGAAAGAATCTCCGTCACCCTGTCAAAGACTACGTATGCATCTTCATTCCACTAAAAACCATGAACCTATGGATCATTTTTTGGAGAGGATACACATATTGCGAAAATATCCGAGAGAACCTAGATAAATACTTCAGCTTGTATACAAACAAAGCAAAACCTGCCATATAGGTTGAAGGTTCCATCAAAACCAAAGCCTTCACCCTTTCTGGAGTGGCCTCTACACCATTTTGTGAGACCACATGACTCAATAAATGAGCTTGCAATTGAGCCAACTTGCACTTCTTGGGATTCAACTATCCACCCTCTTCATCTAGCCTTTGAATGCATAACTTCAACTCCAAAAAATGATCAATCCTTGAACTATAGCACTTAATATCATCCTTAAAATCTCTAATGATCTTACTCAAATATGGTTCAAACATCCTCTTCATCCAATCCTAGAAAGTCACATAAGCATTCACCAAACCAAAGGGCATTCTACATGGTAAGCAAAGCACCCCAATGAAAAAATGAAAGTAGCCAGTCCTCCAAGGCAAAAACACTCTAGAGATATTCTGATAAGCCATCCATAATGGAATATTCCTCATGCCTTGCTACCTGGTTCAAGATTTCATCCTAGAATGCCAAGGGGTAATAATTTTGATTTGTAGCATAATTCAATGGCTTGTAGTCTACACATACTCTCCTCTTCCCATTCTTCTTTGGTGTAGTGAAAACATGTGAAACTCACAAAGATTCTTGCACTTAATAAATGGTACCTTCTTTGAGTAGCTTGTTAATCTCTTGCCACAAAGCCTTGTTTTAAAACTCTCTCATCCTCAGTAAATATTGTGCTCTTGGGTTGTAACCTTTTTTGAGTAGAATCTAATGTTCCATCCCTTTAGCTCCCTGCAAGTCTTTATACTATGTGGAAAAGAACACCGTTTGATGCCAATGTCCTTTTCATAATAGATTTTGTATGCATGCACTTGCATTTTCTTTGCATTAAAATCATCCACAAATGGAAGCACTTTAACCAGATTCCCTACATTTAGAGCCAAATTTTGCACTGCATGCACATCCCCTCTAGCTCGTGGAATCCGTGTGCTAGCAGTGATATACCATTGCCTCCTCAACTTGGGATTTAAGGTAGGCAATTGACCAATATAATGTTAGGTTCTTGATTCTGGACATCACTTACCAAATCATATTCTAAATGACCCCGTCCTAGCTAAAAATTGGATTGCTTGATCTTGCCATGGTGTCTTTTTTTGCTTGTCTCTAGCTACTCTCTGCTTTCATTCACCTTCTCTTTACCTTTATGAGCCTTGATTCTTGTTCAATCTCTATTTTACTTTCTCCTTGTGCTCTATTATTTGCCAAAACATCCATATCTTTCTTATATATACCAATGATATTGACCCTTAGGACTTCATCATTACTTAGCAGAGGTGGAGAGAGAGAGAGGGAGAGAGAGAGAGAGACCTTGCTCGACATTGCTGATATTTAGAACACTAGATGTGTAGTCTGTAGTCCTCAAGCTAGAAGGACGTTACGCAAATCCATAAGATAAACTCTACAAGCCTAAATAAGATTTGCCCCCCCGCCCCCCCCCCCCCCCCCCCCCCCCCCCCCCCCCCTCTCTCTCTCTCTCTCTCTCTCTCTCTCTCTCTCTCTCTCTCTCTCTCTCTCTCTCTCACGCGTGCACACACACACATAACAGGTCTTGACTTCAACTCTCCTCGTCGAATAGATCTTTTAGGTCTCTTGGGATAGTTTCCTACAATGTTAAAATCTTCTTCTTCTTCTTCTTCTTCTTCTTCTTCTTCTTCTCTCTCTCTCTCTCTCTCTCTCTCTCTCTCTCTCTCTCTCTCTCTCTCTCTCTCTCTCTCTCCCCCCCCCCCCCCCCCCCCCCCCCCCCAAGAAGTGACAAATGCTTGTGTGCAACCGAGTGCATGCCCCCCCCCCCCCCTCCCCCCCCCCCCCTCTCTCTCTCTCTCTCTCTCTCTCTCTCTCTCTCTCTCTCTCTCTCTCTCTCTCTCTCTCTCTCTCTCTCTCTCTCTCTCTCTCTCTCTCTCTCTCTCTCTCTATGTGATATCTTTGCACTTTAGAAAATTTGGAGGGCATGAAATTTATTTTTTCTCTATTATCCATACAGCGAAAGGGATTTTTTTGCTATCAAGCCTTACTGGGCCAAAGCTTGTGTAGGTGGCCCAAAGCTAGTGGATGAAAAGGGGAAGCGCCACCATTGGTGGTCAAGGGCTGCTAGTCAGAGTGGATGACAATACAACGCAGCAAGTAGAGAAGACAATGATTTCCACAGATACAGGCAATCGCTCATCGAGAAGCTGGGTGGACATCCAATCTTGGCAATTACGTCTAGGGCTGAGCCACTTGAGGGACCGTCAACTGGGTGAACGAATCAAGATCATCACTCGCCTTCCTAATCAATGAAGCATGGGATAGTGCATGTAATTGTTTCAGGCCGGCGCGGGACCATTTTATGGACCGTTCCATCTACAAAATGGAGCAGGTTTTCTACAAACGCTAGTTTGCTAAGGCTTTATTATGTTTCCCAATTCTACTTTGATGTGAACGATACGTCAATAGAAGAGAACGCCCTGCTCCAAGATGGTGTTGAGATACTATAGGGTGAAGGATGATTTCAGCTCTCCAAAAGTCCTCAAAATAGTCCACGACCATTGCGGACTGTTTTGGCACCGCGAACTGTTTTGACGAGTTTTGGACCCCTTAACACTAGCAATTTTCAAGTGATGGCTGGCTTTTGGAGCCTGGCCATGGGAACCAACCCCAATTAAAAAACAACGTTTTTTTTCCTTGACTATGCAAGCTGCCGCCACCCTCTCTCTCCCCCTTGCTCAAGCATGTGCCCATAGTGGGCCACCAAGCATGGCACCACTCCCTCCCTCTCTTCTGTTATTTCCCCCCCTCTCTCCTCCATTATCGCCATCCCTCCCTCCCTCTCGTTCGTTTGCAAGCATCCAAGGCTCTCTCTCTCTCTCTCTCTCTCTCTCTCTCTCTCTCTCTCTCTCTCTCTCTCTCTCTCTCTCTCTCTCTCTCTCTCTCTCTCTCTCTCTCTCTCTCTCTCTAACCACACCGACACACACTCCCTGGCCTGCTCTCTCTCTCACCCTCATTGACTCCATGTCTCTCTCTCTCTCTCTCTCTCTCTCTCTCTCTCTCTCTCTCTCTCTCTCCTCTCTCTCTCTCTCTCTCTCTCTCTTTCCTGCCCTGTGCCGGCAGGCTGTGCAGGGCACATGGCGATAGGCTCTTTCTCTCTCTCTCTCTCTCTCTCTCTCTCTCTCTCTCTCTCTCTCTCTCTCATTATTTACACACACACACACACACACACTCACCCTCTCCCTCCGTCTCTCCCTCTCCCTCCCTCCCTCCCTCTCTCTTGTTCACTCACACACACTCTCTCCCTCCTTTCTTGTATCGACAACAGTGCGGAAAAATCTCTCTCTCTCTCTCTCTCTCTCTCTCTCTCTCTCTCTCTCTCTCTCTCTCTCTCTCTTAACCACACCGACACACACTCCCTGGCCTGCTCTCTCTCCATCTCTCTCTCTCTCACCCTCATTGACTCCATGTCTCTCTCTCTCTCTCTCTCTCTCTCTCTCTCTCTCTCTCTCTCTCTCTCTCTCTCTTTCCTGCCCTGTGCCGGCAGGCTGTGCAGGGCACATGGCGATAGGCTCTTTCTCTCTCTCTCTCTCTCTCTCTCTCTCTCTCTCTCTCTCTCTCTCATTATTTACACACACACACACACACACACACTCACCCTCTCCCTCCCTCCCTCCCTCTCTCTTGTTCACTCACACACACTCTCTCCCTCCTTTCTTGTATCGACAACAGTGCGGAAAAATCTCTCTCTCTCTCTCTCTCTCTCTCTCTCTCTCTCTCTCTCTCTCTCTCTCTCTCTCTCTCCTCTCTCTCTCCTCTCTCTCTCCTCTCTCTCTCTCGCGCGCGCGCGCGTTTCCCCACACACACTCTCTCTCACACACACACACACTCTCCCTCCCACACACCCATCTCTCTCTCTCTCTCTCTCTCTCTCTCTCTCTCTCTCTCTCTCTCTCTCTCTCTCTCTCCCCCCTCGTTCAGCCTCCCTCTCTCTCTTCCTCGTTCCTGTGTCGCAGGGCATGTTAAAAAAAAATTTATCTCTCTCTCTCTCTCTCTCTCTCTCTCTCTCTCTCTCTCGTTGCCAAGCACACTCACTTGCCGACACACTCACACACTTACACACACACACACACACACAACCCCATATACACACCCACACACACTCTCTTAGCCTCTCTTCACCCATCTCTTGCTCTCTCTCTCTCCATCCCTCTCTCTCTTTCAGTTAAAATATCTCTCTCTCTCTCTTTCCATACACACATACGTACACTACACGCATGAGCGCACGCACACATTCAAAAAAACACACGCATGTCATATGCATGCACAAGAAGAAGAAAAGACCGAAGGAGCTCAACATTGACGACCAAACAACAAACAAGAATGACAAAAATCATGCGACGACAACGACGAATCAAGAAATGACACCGAAGGCATGCCCCGGCCGGCCCCAAAAGTGATAAACACGCTACATTGATGCACCAACAAAGCCTGCCATTCACCGGCATCTTGTCCACAATGAATCTCCGTAGTAAACATTCGTAGGGTAATATATTTTTTTTGTTTTCAAGCCAAAACCTTGTGTAAAAAACCAATTGTATATTGCCCCTTCTCTCTAGGTGATGGTCACAAAGGCCCACCTAGGAGATATCATTTTAACGTTCTCCTAAAAAACAAAGCAAGGGTCAACCATCTAGGGAGCGTCTCCTTGCTTTGTCTCTCCTGATTAGGGCCCTAACCTAATTAGATTATCCTAAACTAATGGAACCTGCACTTATAAAAGAACACTGAGAGGTCACTATCAGGGGGCAGCACTTGAGAAGGAAGTCATGCACACACCCTGACTCCAAGGATCTCCACACACAAGAGTAGAATCTCCGTGTATATGGAATTTTTCCTAGAGAACGCACTATAGGCTCTCTCACTCTCTCTCTCTCTCTCTCTCTCTCTCTCTCTCTCTCTCTCTCTCTCTCTCTCTCTCTCTCTCTATCTATCTATCTATCATGACGATTGCCATTTCGTGGAAACAAAGGTTTTTGTAAATACCACTTTGAATCAAGATTGCCCTCACATCTCAAGGTGTGTTCATCGTCTATGTCTACGCCTCTCTCTCTCTATGGTGTGATGTATTAGTGTTATTTTAATCACCACTGTCCGTGTCCTAGCCGCTCAAAGCTAGGTGGTGCCCCTTGCTTACTCCCCATGACGAGTTCAGCGTGCACGGTCCTGGTGTAGATGCCATCAGGGTCCGTTTGCGCTTGTCAGTTGGTTCCGCCACTGAGGAGGGATTCTAAAAAACCTTCAGTCTACAACTCTGAGAATGATGCACATTATCGACCATGGACAAATGGCTGGGGGAATTCTCCAATTAGAGAACGGAGGAGGAAGAAATTGAAGAAGCACTGAATTCCTTCATTGAAGTGGTGCTACTAGAATACACCGTCGTCAACATCCAGGAAGTAAGTCCTCCGTCTTGCATCTCTCGCTCTAACTGCAAATCAAGAGCCACCCAAGGGAGGTCTATAGGCTGCTCTCATTATCGTCGCTCACCGCACTCTATCAATGAGTGCCATCAATGGAGGTAAAGAAGAAGCGGAAAATCCTCTACATTGACATCCACCACAAAGAGGTCATCCATATCAAGGAAGGGAAAAGGTTGGTAAGGCCTCTCTTCCCCAATAATCTGCAAGTAAAGGTATAGCCTTTGCTCCTAAGTGGCCCAAAGGGGCTGCTCATGCCAAAGGAAAGGGAGGGCTAGGCCAATCCTAAATCGCATGACCCCCAAGGAAGAAGAAACACTTGGCCACGCGAGTGCTTCGAGTTTGGAAAGCAGAATCGTGCCTAGGCTACCAAAAAGAAGGTCATCTGAAGCAAAGCAATGGAAGATTGCGTATCAATTCATATGGCACATGCAAGTGCTGCCAGTTCACTTCGACAACCCCGAAGCAGAGGTGGTAAGGAGGTTCCCATGCCCTAGAGAGGAGTGGTTTGGCTACTGTCATCGTTGTTTTAGAGGGTGTGTAGAGGGCCTTCCTTCTCTCCCCGTACAACTCATCCTGAAGAAACTGTCTACCATGTGTAAAACCCAGTGGGCCGGAGACAAGTTACAACTAAATGGTGTGGAGTACATGCAACTAAATGGTGTGGAGACAAGTTACAACTAAATGGTGTGGAGTACATGCAACGAGCTGACTATGATAAAGTTATTTAGAGCTGCTGCTAGCTAAAAGGCTAGGAATGAAGGGAAGGTGGAGCCTATGAAGGGTGATGACCTTCTATGGATGTGCCGACTTGTCAACTCCAGCATGGTAAGGGTGTAAGTAAGTACTCTACACTATGCATCATGGATAATGGACCAACCCCTTTTCCATTTAGGTTTCTGCAACACATGCATGTAAATATATATGTAGATAGGAAGATTTTCTATCAGCAGAAGATTGGTGCTGCGGTGCGAGGAGATATCCTTAGCTCCCCAAACCCCATTATCCTCTATCACTCCGTCAATGTTTCCATTTTCATCCTATTTTGATCTATCCACCCAGCCTTGTAAGAAAGCCGCTATAAGCCGCTAAGTCATTTGTGTTTAAGGGAAAAAAAAGGTTTGAAAAAAAATCTTGTTTTTTTTGCAATGGCAAATGTTTCCTTCCCAACCTTCATGGGTAAGGTGGGGAAAGATGCTTCAGATTTCCTAAATAATCTTGAAATAGCATGTGTCATCTCTGGAAGGGATGACAATGCTTCGCGTCTACATATTTTTCTACTGCTAATGAAAGTGGAAGCAAGATCATGGTACAATGCCTTGGTGCCAACCACCAAGGAGAGGTGGGATTTGCTAAGAGCAGCATTCCTAAGGCGTTTTGGAGAAGGCACCACATCCAAGAAGCTATGGAAATTGCTGATGGAGTTGAAGTAAGGAAGTATGGCTGACTATGCAGCATACGAATCAAAGTTTGTGGATCTATGGGGACGATGGGTTGCATCGCTGAGGGAGGGTGAAGGGGCACTCGATTTCCTAAACAAAGACCGGTTTGTGGCCAATTCTTAAAGAGAAGGTAAAGGGAAGGTTTCCTGCTACATATGAGGTAGCAGTTGAATTAGCCCACCTTAAAGATAAGAAGTTGCATCTACTAGCCAGAACTATCGAGAAAGAGGAATCGGGAAGGGCCCGACCACACCTAGCCGCAACTGCAGCAGCCGTCCAGAAGAATCAGCCACAGGAACCGGCTGAAGATCAACAAGACCTGCTCAACCAAATCACCAAGCAGTTAGAGAATCTTTCAGTACATCTGGTGCAACAAGTGCATGCACCTGCCAGAAATCTAGATCAAGGAAGAGGGCAGTGAAGACAGAATAAGGACTACCATTGTTACAATTGTGGGGAGGATGGCCATGGCATATACTAGTATCCTCATTCAAGAAGGCAGAACTTCAATAGAGGAGGAAGGCAAAACCAAATCTCTCCACCAAGGGCGAGACCACCATCGCCCATGCAACCAGGGCTAATTCCACCGGTCCAAATCCTTCGACCGCCCGTACAACCACCACCACCACCGCAACCTCTCAATCGATCGCTACCTCCACCACCTGCTGGAAACCAAGCAATAAGTGTCATCAGTCTTGAAGCTAAAGGGAAGTCAAAGGTAGAAGAGCATGTCAAAGAGAAGGACAAAGGGAAAGGAAAAGTAGAGGAAGTGGATGCCATGGGAGTGAAGCATGTCAGGCATGAAGAGGCCTCTCAAAGGGAGGAGAAGATGAGAGGAAAAGGCGAGTCTAGCAAGCATTCATCTAAGCCTCGGCGGAAGATTGACATTATGGATTTTGCACTGGGTGAGTATGCTAAACCATATGACCTAGTTCAAGATGTATTAATACAGGGTCCCAAGATAACCTGGCCCCAATTACTCCATCTTGCACCAAGGATGAGGAGACAACGGACGAAGATGGTAAGTACAAGAAAGTCAAGACCAAGATAGCTGGGGCTATCTCTGGGAGGAATCTTGATAACATCCTACCTATCATGGATGCCCACATCAAGGGGAAATGCATCTTGAACATCTACATAGATGGTGGCGCATAGATATGCGTCATGAGTGAGAAAATGATGCACCATCTAGGCCTAGAGGTAAGTAGGCCGGCACCTTGCCGAGCTAAAATGGCAAATAACGTCAAAGTGAAGTGCGTAGGCATTGTGAATGCAGTCAAGGCGAAGGCATTCAACACAAAAGTGGAGGTAAACATTTTTGTCATGCCGCACAAAGGGGAGGGCTACCCTATCATTCTTAGAAGGCCATGGCTCATGGCTATGGAGGCTAAGCAGGATTGGAGTACCGAAATGAAATAGATGAAGGATGCTAAGGGAAAGTCCATATTCTACAACATGAAGATTGGGAAGCAATGCAACATGATCTTGAAGGCATCGAAAGATGAGTTCACCAGTGAATCTTCGACCACCTTGGCAGAAGAGATGACAACAACTGAAGAGAGTGATGGGAGTATGTTAACCACTGGCGTCCACTTCTAGTAGTCAGAGCCGAGCTTGTCGATCCAATAGGAAAAGGTAAGAGTGACCGCCGATGAGAGGCGCACTCTAACAGGAACATTCAAGGGTTAGTTGGCTAAGTATGGGCGCCCAAGTGTGAATGGGGTGACCTCATATAAAAGTCACCTAAACCTAAAAATCATGCATTCTCTCATTTGTGCAATTGAAGAGTTCTCTTGCTCCATCTCCATCTTCTTCTTTTTCATCTCCTTGTGTGTGTGTATATGCGTGAGAGAGAGAGAGAGAGAGAGAGCGATCGAGCATTGCGACGACAGCATGGCGGCAGCGAGGCGGTTGAGTGTGGCACGGTAGTAGCTCCTTCTTCTTCGCGGTGAGGAATCCTCCACGAAGGCGAGCGTAGGGCGGTGAGTGATACACCCTTGCTCTCTTGAGCTTGCTAGATTAGTCTATTTGTGTGCTTGGAGCCATTTGTGGCTCACACACAGTGTATCGATAAGTCCCTTGCATTGACACGTGCGACAAATGCGCACATTTGGCACCGTCACCGGGTAAATGTCTTACAGTAAGCTCGAGTAGCACTCTATGCTACGTTGTGGTGCAATTTCAAATGTAGGAAAGGTAGAGAAGGAAGGTGTGTGTGTTGAGAAGGAGTTTGTTTTGCTGCTGTGTATTGTTTTGTTAATAAGGTGATGAAAGTTAATGTTTTTTTTTTGTAAGGTGTTAGAATTAAGGTAGTAGATCCATAATGTTAGTTTTGTGTAAAGTACAGTAAATAAATTTATTAGCTAATGAGTTATTGTAGTAGTGTGTAACAATAGTTGTATTAATTATAAGTAGGTAGGTTAGGTATGTGTGTGCTCACGCGCACAGCGCGGCTGCGATGACCTTATCGCCAAATTTTTTTTAAAAAAATAAAAATTTAAAGGTAGGACCGGGATCGGGAATATCCCCCAGACCCAAGCCCAAGCTCACGCTCAGGCTCATGCTTCAATCCCCCCTTAAAATTACGTATTTTAGTCTCACGCGTAGGTAAAAATTGACCTTTTTGAAAGCCAACAGAGCTTCGGTAACCGAACACTGTGTTGTAAAGCACACCATGACCCCCTGAGAGATATGCTCATTTCAAGCTATCACACACTCTAATCCAAAAACTGGTCATTAAAATAATTAAAAAACGAGTGAAAATAGATGCCTAAAAAAGTAAGCGGTTAACCTTCGAGGTTAGTCGCCGACGCTTGTAGGATGCCAAAGGCACATGCATCTATGCTCTGGTCGTGTGCTAGAGGTCAAGCAACTAGCGAGAATTTCGACTTACAAGTTCTCAATATCCACCTAGTTTAGGTTGCGGGCCTCGACGGGAACCCAAGGTAGTACCACTCAGGACCCGCATATAGCGTTTAGTGACTCTTCCTCTAACTACGATGTCATGGAGGGTTACCCAATGCCTAATCCCGATAGCTCAAGCCAAGACATGCATGCCATGGGTCCAGGGTCTGGGTCGAGCGTACTTAGACGCTTGAAGGAAACCTTTAGTAGAGCCACTCGCTTCAAGCATGGAGCTAATGATGTAAATGGGGGGGGGGGAAGGAAATTTTCCATTAATGACCAACGTAGACCCCATGCTCTTAGAAAGTGTGCACGTGAATACTCCCTTCACTGCACCCCCTAACTCTTTAGAGCTATTCCCCTCCGAGGTTATGTTACCTGATGGTAGAAGCCTTGCCAAAGTGTAAGAGGTTGAGCGATTTATCATCGTCGCTAGGGAAAAGGAAATTGAGAGCTTACGCAAGGCGGATCAATGAAGAGAGTTAAAAGCGAAAGCCCCTATGTCAATATCTTTGCTTGGAGAGCAATCAAGTGCTCCTAAACTAGCGACCACTAAGGGTCAACCCATAGAGACCCACATTGCATCTAGTTCAAAGGACACCCCTAGCACCTCAAGATTAGATGGAGCGTTCCTAAATGAGAACTGGGAGTACGAACTACAAATGGAAACTCTAACCGACCTATACACAGGTCACACCTATCACGTGGGTTGGTTAGATGTTCTACAATCCACAACGGGTGCTTCTAGTGTGGAGGATCAACAACAAAGATTTTGTGAGGTCATCCATAGGGTTATTGAGCTAGAGAGATAGAACAAGGGGATCCACATGCCTTCAATGGGTCTCACGAGATTCTTGGATACAGAGAAGTCTAAACAACCAACCTTATCACAAATGGAGACTCCCTCTGTAAGTCCGATGGATCTTCCATATGTGGTTTTTCCAGGGGTCTAGTGCAATCTGAGCCCACAAGTGATAGCTTTACTTTTCCAAGTCTAGCTCATCTCGCTTGATGACACCATGGCTACCATGCCTACCCCAATGATAAGCATGCCAAGAAACATGCCATGGACCTCATTTGTTAGTAAAGCACTGCTACATGGAAGCTCAATGCCGACAATGACCCCTACAAGTGTGTACCAATCGTATGCACTCATGTAGCCCCTACCCCTCCCATTGTTTCAACAACCTATGCTCCACAACCACAACACCGAAGCTCTTATTTCCATGGGACCATACCGGCTAGCATTAGCATGTCACATCCGAGGTTTGCTATGCCTAGGGCCACACATATGAACTTTGGACCGCCACATGGCACAACACCGTACCAAACTTGGAACCCAAGGGCTTTCTATGTGCCAAGCTAAATGCCAATACCTACTCCACATGTAGTCATTGGTGCACCTCCACCCACGGTTCCTGCTCACTTAGGTGACTTGGCAACATTTTCTCAAGCTATCGGTCGATCTATTGCTGAATATGTGTAACACACCTGATAGAGAATCTAGAAGTAAGGCAATACAAATAGCCAAGCTCACACAAAAATTTAGTGGAGACGAGGATGTGAGAAATCATATCAAAGTGTTTGAACAAATATGGGATTCTCTAGGAGAACACAATGACCCGCATAAGAGTAATGCTTTAAGCCTAACCTTAAGTGGGAAGGCAGAGGATTGGTATAGAATTCTAAGGGTGGAAGAAAAAATGATTTATCCTACTCTTAGGAGATTGTTCTTGAAAGAATACATACGAGAGGGAGTGCTTTGGGGTGTAGCCTCTCAGCTCTAGAAAGCCCAACGAGAGGAAGGAGAGTTGGTGAGAGACTTTATTAGTCCCTTGAAGCATTTGAATTCTCCTTGTAATCCAAATGAGCGCTTCAATAATAATCAATTGCTTGATAGATTCATTAGGGGAGTACGACATGAGGATATCTACAATGGCCTAGTCATTAGAGGTATCACCACTTGGGAAGCAGTCACCACCAATGCGATCCAATTGGAGGATAATTTAATGATTCAAGGAGAAAGAGTGTCTGTTGAGCTTAAATCTATTAGCTCACAAGCATCGGGGCATCAGCCAATGACCCTAAAGCCTATTGCTAAGGAGACAAAGATATTTGAGATGAGTTTAGCAGACCTCACCAAGGCCATTCAAGAGAGTCTTAGACAATCGTTGTCCACAAAACAATCATATGTATCCAAGAAGGGAGCAACAATGGTGCTCAGTATGCTATGGACTGCATAGTACTAGTGAATGCTCTACTTTTGGAGTAAAATTCAATGGGAAGTGATATGCCTATGGGAGGTATGGTCATCAAGCTAGGGATTGCATAGTATTTAAGCGCACGATGGCCAATAGACCAACCTTAGCATGGACAGACACACCTCGAGTGCCTGCATTGATGTCGGCCCCACCTCTTGAACAAACATCACAACACATGGTCCCTAGGGCCCAAAATGTTGTTCAAACAACACCCTTACCACCTCCAGTGCTAGGACTGCAACCACCACATCCGAGAATCACTTCAGTGAATCAAGTGGTTTTGAGTTATCTATTGCTTGTTTTGAAGGTTGTGAGGAAGATATAGACCCTAATATTGCCTATGGGATGGATGCGCTTGAAGAAAGTCCACAATACTACATGGAGAACTATTGGGGACAAGTCAAACCTTTCTATCAAGTAGATGCTCTTACTGCAAGAGGCCAAAATATCAATTACACTGCTAAGAGACCACCTCTTCAATGCTATGAGTGTGGAGGTCCACATCGTGTGGCTGAGTGTCCTATTAGGCTACAAAAGAACACCACACTAATGCAAACCAATCAAGCGAGCACATCTACAATGTCGATACTCATGTGTAATCGATGTGGTGTAGATCATTTGATTACGCAATGTCCAATTAATCCAAATGCAACGAAGATCACGCCATTAAACTTGATTGAGGTTACCGAGGAGCCATCACAAAGTACACGTGTGGTATCGGTAAACGTATCACGCGATCAATGCTCCAAAAAACAAATTATATTCTTGAGGAAAGAGACACGGCATCAATTGCCCAATCTCAGAAAAAGAAGAAAACATGAAGGAAGAGATGCAAAAAGCAGGTCAGAACCGAGTTCAAAGACCAACATAGGGACTGGTGACGACCCCATATATATGAATGACGCTGAAGAGGATTCTGATTTAGATGAAACCATGGAGACCAAAATAACTACTAAGATAGAAACCAACAAGGAAGATCTTCATGAGCCACAATGGCCAGGATCCAAGAAGAAGATAGAAACTTATCCAAATCCTACAGAGGAGATTGAGCGAGTCAAGAAATTAAGGATTTTGGTAGAAGATACCCAAAGGGATCTACAACCAGCACCTAGGCAGATCCAGATTACAGACACAATGTTCCCTACGCAACTACAACCTCACCAAGTTCATAGACCCTTAGCCATACCTAGTGTCATCCAAGAAGAAAGTGACTTAAAGTCATGGGAAAGTGGAAGTACTCACTTCTTGATGGAAAGAATGTTTATGGAGAAACTACCTGACCCTATCGAAGAAATGGAGATCCCATCTTCCCCACGTGAAGGGACTGAAGCCCAAAAGGTGCCGTTAAACATTGCCAAATTGATAGATTTCATGTCTTTAGAAGTTAGAATCACCATCATGTCCAAACTATATAAAGACATTGAGCTAGTCTCAACTCTTCGAGCTTTTCTCAATGGAGAAGTGAAAGTTGGGCTACCACAATTTGCACAGATGGATGGAGCTGGCGAGATGCCAATAGAGGAGGAACACTTAGATCCACAACCCAACCTGGATGAGAACCTTGTGGTAGAAATACCTGTTAACAAGTTGGGACAATACTTTGAGGGTGATGAATCCAATGCGACCATACCAATCACTACCAAGGGATTAACTGTGAAGGAAATCCTTGATGGTGGCACTGGGGTTAGCATCGTGACTAAAAATTGCCAG
Source organism: Adiantum capillus-veneris (assembly GCF_014529385.1). Classification (NCBI taxonomy): domain Eukaryota; kingdom Viridiplantae; phylum Streptophyta; class Polypodiopsida; order Polypodiales; family Pteridaceae; genus Adiantum; species Adiantum capillus-veneris. The sequence continues at coordinate 103,716,624 of NC_140941.1, forward strand.
GAAACTAAAAATCACCTTGCAACCACAACCATAGTAGTGAATATGGCCAATGGGTCTATTGTTAAACCTATTGGGATGCTAGAAGATCTCAAGATCAAGGTCTTTGGACATAAAATAAGAATTACCTTCATTGTTATGGATTTCTCCATGCACACTATGGCATCGGAGATGATCTTAGGAAGTCCTTTCATACCAATCACTACCAAGGGATTAACTGTGAAGGAAATCCTTGATGGTGGCACTGGGGTTAGCATCGTGACTAAAAATTGCTGGGAAACTAAAAATCACCTTGCAACCACAACCATAGCAGTGAAGATGGCCAATGGGTCTATTGTTAAACCTATTGGGATGCTAGAAGATCTCAAGATCAAGGTCTTTGGACATAAAATAAGAATTACCTTCATTGTTATGGATGTCTCCATGCACACTATGGCATCGGAGATGATCTTAGGAAGTCCTTTCATGAGGGAAGCAAAAATGGTGCATGACTGGTCTAAAAACCATGTCTACTTACAGTTCCAAGATTCTGTCATTCGAGTGGATCTTGTAATTGGTCGAGCACATCCCCTAGGAAACAGGTTTATAATTGATCATAGATATGGCACCACGGTTCACTCGGCCCCATTTTGGTATTGTTACACGTGTAAAGCAGACACTGATGTTGGGGAAGATTCTCCTTCTATGGATGTAATACATGGGATGACTGAGTCGAACAATGTGGATTGGGTCCACCTAGCAACAACCATAGACACTTGGGGAAATAGGGGGACGACCTGGGTAACACTTGAAGACAAAAAAAAGACAACTTTCATAACACCATGGAGATGTGTTGCTTCCAGAGTGATGCCTTTTGGCCTCACCCAACACTCCGGCCACATTCCAATGCAATGTAACTTTTTTCTTCCAACCATATTTTTGGTAAGTCAATACGAGTTTTCATAGATAATTTCTGCATCTACAGTTCTCACTCCTTCCATTTGAGCAAGGTCTATGATAGCATGGCTAGGCTGCAAACCCTAGGTGGCCAGCTTAACGTAGATAAGTGTCACATTGGTGAAAGCAAGGTTACTCTTCTCGGCCATGTAATTTCAGCAAAAGGAATTGAGGCTGACCCAAACAAGGTTTAGGCTTTAGTATCTTTTTCATCACCCACAACAACTAAGAAATTGGTCTCTTTCCTTCAGAAGGTAAGGTACTTGAGCAGGTTCATCCACTTGCTCTCTCAGTTGGTTCTCCCTCTACAACAAGTTACCCATAAAGATGTCTTCCTATGGAGTGAAGAAAATGAGCAACAATTTAGCAAAGTGAAACAGATCCTGGCTAGACTTCCCACCATTGCACCCCTAGATGGGATGAGCCATTTTATGTTAACCCCAGTGTAGGAAGTGATACACTTGGAGTCGTACTAATGCAGAAGGACCCCCAAACCTCTTTCATGCATCCTATCTACTTCTTTAGTCGCGTCATGACCCCATCAGAAAAAGGATTCACCACGGTAGAGCACATGGTGCTTGCATTGATGTTTGCCACCACAGGTATAGCATTGCTACCCTGAAAGAGGGGTAGCTTGAGTTTGATTGCTCCTATGGGAACATCTTGTACTCTCTCCTTGGCTAGAGCATTTGCTTCTTGATTTTTTGCCCTAAGGACATGAAATAATTTCACTGCTTCAAACTTTCTTAAAAGATCCTTAACTTGACATAATTGGCCAAGCAAAAATTGATTTTTACAAATCCAAGTGTCATTTATTTGCTTTATCAAGAGCATGGCATCACGAAACACATTTAGGCACTGAACCCCTTGCAAAACACATTGTTCTAATCCAAGACTTAGGGCCGCGTACTCTGCTTTGTTGTTGAACTAGGAGTGTAACAGTTGCCCTATAGAGAATACCTTTTCCTTTTGCTCATTGAAAATGACGATGCCAGCTGCAGCCTGGTCCACTGTTCATTTGTATGCTCCATCAAAGAAAAGAGAGTGAGCTCCTTCTAGCTTAGGAATTTCCACCATTGGTGTCACTCCTTTGCCTTCTGTGTTGACCTTTAGCTTCTTCTCATAGTGATGATGAGTAAGAATACGTGCTAGACTAGCTCTGATGGAGTTTTCCACTTGCATAGTGTAATCGAACTCTTGTTTATGAGAAGAAACTGAAGGTCAACACGGAAACAAAGGAAGGAACACCAACGATAGAAAGTCCTAGGCTAGAGAGAGCTCACTCTCTTTTCTTTGACGGAGCATACAAGAGAACAATGGATCAGTCTGCAGCACGCATGGTCATTTTCAATGAACAGCAAGAAAGAGTATTCTCCATGGGGCAGTTATTACACTCCCACTCCAACAATGAAGCAGAATATGCAGCCCTAATTCTTGGGTCGGAACAATGTATTTCACAAAGAATTCAGCGCCTAAATGTGTTCGGCGACGCTTTGCTTTTGATAAGGCAGATAAATGGTACCTGGGATTGCAAAAATCAGGTTTTACTTGGTCAACTTCGCCAAGTTAAGGACCTTCTAAAAAGGTTTGAAGCAGTGAAACTCTTCCATGTCCCCAGAGCAGAAAATCAAGAGGCAGATGCGCTAGCTAAAGAAAGAATACAAGACGTTCCCGTGGGGGCGATTAAATTAAAACTACCCCTCTTCCTAGGTAGTGATGCTATGCCTGATATCATCAGTTTTCTAGATACAGGAGAATGTCCAGCAGGACACACCAAAGGCCAAAAACAGTGGCTGGTAAGGAAGGCTACTAGGTACCGCCTTATAGACGACCACTTGTATTGTAAGGACAAAGATCAAATTCTCAGGCGGGTGCCAACCTCCAGTGAAATCACACAGGTAATTTCAAGTTGCCATGACGGCGTCTGCGACGGTCATTTTGCTCTCGATATCACCAGTAGGAAGATTCCACAGGCATGATACTTTTGGCCTAGTTTGAACAGGGATGTACACCATTGGTGTAAAACATGTAAGGCTTGTCAGGTGACCAGTGATCGCACGTTAACCTACGAGCCACAAACCCCTATCATTTCATATGGTCCTTTTGAGAAATGGGGAGTAGATGCAATTGGTCCTTTACCAAGGGCCCAATCAGGTAAACTGTACATCATAGTGGGTGTAGACTACATGACTCGATGGGCAGAAGCAACGGCCACCACCCGCATTACAGCCCAAGAGGTGGCAAAGTTCATTTTTGAGCATATCGTTTGCCGTTTTGGCACTCCTCTTGAGATAATATTAGATAGAGGACCAGGATTTAGAGGTGACTTGGTGGGAGAACTGATGAAGAAGTTAGGCATCACACGTAGGCATTCCACACCATACTATTCACAATGCAATGGTCTGGCAGAGAAGGTAAATGGAATGATTTGCAAAATCATCACAAAACAGGTGAACAACCACACAGGGGACTCGGATAAACATCTCATGGCAGCTCTCTGGGCTCACAGAACAACGTTTCGGGCATCACTAGGTTTCACTCCTTTCCATCTAGTTTATGGGAAGGAGGCAATTCTACCCATTGAGGTACAAATAGCCAGCTTACGAGTCTTGGCTAGCCAGACACATCGTCCAATTGTAAACCTCCGAAACCACATTTTGGATCTGGAGAGACTCCAACTAGATAGGGAAGAAGCAATCAATCACTATGCAGCACAGGTAGAATGACGTCGGCTCACTTTCAACCAAGGGCTTAAAGAAAAGGGGCTGGAAAAAGGCATGTTAGTACTGCGATACGACAACAGATTTGACACTAGAAACGATAAGAAATTTCAACCCAGATGGAAAGGGCCATTCATCATCAAGAAACAATATAACAACGGCAGCTATAACCTGATGGAAGCAGATGGGAGAATTCACAAGACCAGGGTCAATGGATGGAGACTGAAAAGGTACTTTCTTAGGTTTGACCCAGAATTCGTGCTAGACATTCCAGAAGAGGGAGAACCCTCTAACTCTAGAGCTGAAGAAGTAGAAGAAGGGCTAGAAGCATGAATGCCTCTAGCCAAAGGGAGAGGGCTAATGATAGCCAACTTTCAAAAATCAAAGAAAAAAAAGAAAAAAAAACTTATTCCCCCCCCCCCCCCCCCCCCCCCCCCACTCTCAGTACCCCCCCCCCTAAGCTTATCTCCCCCCCGCCCGGCGGGCATTAGATACAATAATACCCTCTCTCTCTCTCTCTCTCTCTCTCTCTCTCTCTCTCTCTCTCTCTCTCTCTCTCTCTCTCTCTCTCTCCCCCCCTCATTTTCCCTACATACCCCTCCCTAATACCCTCTCTCCCAATTTACCCCCACTCTCATTACCTCCCCCTAGCTAGGCGAAAGCTTTGAGCACTCACCCCCCCCCCCCCCCCCCCCCCCCCCCCCCCCCCCCGACCCCTCTCTCGTGCTCCCTCTGTGTGAGCCGCATGGAACCCCCCCCCTCTGCCCTCCCATATTCTTACACTCACCCTTTACACCCCCCCCCCCCCCTTACATTTTCCCCCCCCCACTCTCATTACCCCCCCCTTGGCCCGCTACTATTTCCTCCCCGACGCCTCCCCCCTCTCCCCCACCCGCTCACCTCACCCTCCCCTTGGCCTCATTCCCTTCCCTTGGCCCGCTGATATATTCCCTCACTCCCACCCATTGACTTGCTTCCCTCCTCTCGTCCTCAAGCTCCCATGCAAGACAGTAGAACCTCCCCCCCCCCTCTCTCTCACCCACACATCTCTCCTAGCCCACTCCATTGCCAACCCCCCCCCCCCCTTCCTTCACTCTCTTGTCCGGCGGCCCACAAGGCGCGGCCCTCCTCTATTCCCTCACTCTCTCTCTCTCTCTCTCCTCCTCTCTCTCTCTCTCTCTCTCTCCTCTCTCTCTCTCTCTCTCTCTCTCTCTCTCTCTCTCTCTCTCTCTCTCTCTCTTATCCGCACACCTCACCCCTACCTCTCCCTCACAATCTCTCTCTCTCTCAGCCCAGCACGCACCACTCTCTCTCTCCCCACTCGAGCGCTCAGGCCGCGCAAGTAGAAATCTCTCTCTCTCTCTCTCTCTCTCTCTCTCTCTCTCTCTCTCTCACCCTCTCACCATACACACACACACACACACACACACAAACACACACACACACATCACCCCCCCCCTCCCCTTTGGCGGTGTGCACGAGCCCACAAGAGAACCACCTCTCTCTCCCACCCGGGCACTCACGCACCGCAGCAGACCGCTTCCACGCACATACACACACACACACACACACACACACACACACACACACACACACACACACACACACACCGCACACACACTCATGCTCTCTCTCTACTCCCACCCTCATCCCCCCCCCCCCCCCCCCCCCCCCCATCCGCCTTGCGCAATAAAAAGCAGGCAGCCGGCCGTCCGCCATCAACGAAAAAAAAACAAAAATATATATATATATTGTGTATATATAAAGCCCCTTCCCACGCACATTTTTGCGCACACACATACATATACATACACACACACCCGCCCTCATGCACGAATACATACACACATGCCTATACGCACCGCACCACAAATACAAAGGAAAAACGACTACGACATCGACGAATAAAGAAGAAGGATCCAAAGTACGCGATGCCAACAACAAAAAGAGAAAATGCGCCAAAGGCATGCCCCGTCGACCGACTCCAAAAAGAAGTACGCTCCACACCGACACACCGACAACACACCATTCGCCAGCAACCCGCAACCACGACGCCATTCCACTAATTTATAGGTTATTTTCATCATTTTCTTCAGTTTTTACCCGAGCCATTGTAAATTCCCAGTTTTTTTGTAAATATCCTCTCTCTAGGTGATGGTCACAAAGGCCCACTTAGAGATTCCCATCTTTTAATAACCTCCCAAAACAAAGCAAGGGTCAACCACACCGGGCCCACCACTTGCTTTGTCTCCCCGATTAAGCTTACGCTAACCACACTGGGATTACCATAATCCAAGCAGCCAACACCTATAAATTGGCACTGAGAGGTCACTATCGGGGGGGGGGCAATTCATGAGGAGCCAAGCATTTGGTAGAGTGTAGTGGGAAGGATTGACACTATCACCATCACGGGGAGGGGGCTTGTGTGTTGGGTTTGTCTTGGGAATTGCACCATGCGAAGGGAACCACCTCCATCTCTCGACTCCAATGGTCGATGCACACACACGTATGCACGCTCTTGGTAGTAAGTATTCACAATCATTGAGTCGTCTTAGAGAAACGCACCAAGTAGGCTGCACCACCTCCTCTCCCTACCTCTCTACCACCACGGCATGCCATTTTGTAAATATTGCAGACATAATTCACCCTCACACCCCCGAGGGTTTTCATCATTTGCAAATCTCTCTCTCTCTCTCTCTCTCTCTCTCTCTCTCTCTCTCTCTCTGTGTGTGTGTGTGTGTGTGTGTGTGTGTGTGTGTGTGTGTGTGTGTGTGGTGTGTGTGTGTGCCTAAGTTTGCAGTGTTCATATCATCGTGGTTTGTGTCCTAGCCGCTCAAAGCTAGGTGGTGCCCCATGTTCACTTTACCATGGCAGGCTCGAGGCGCGCCATTCAGCCCCCGTCGTTTTAGAGGCCGTCGGGGTTCGGGGTCCGCTTTGCGTCCGTCAACAACTTAAAGTCATTGGTCACGTGGTTAGCTTTGCAACAATAAAAGTCTTCTTTTGTCCATCATGGGGTAAACTCTTGTGGGGCTATTTTGAGCTAATCAGGTGGACATCAAAGCCATTTCAAATTGGGCTTGCAGTGCGAGTTGGGTTTGCTAACTAGCATTCCCACGCCGCCACATGCTGCTTGCTTCTGCTTCAAACTAGACACCACACACAAACTCAAAGCCATATTTTTCTACCCATTTCGAGTCCACCCTTGTAGGCCCCCCCTTCACATGGCTAGTTTCTATCTAGAGCCTGGTTCAAAGCTTGTTCCCATGCTCAAGACCTTTTAAGAAGAGCCTCACTTTGATTAAGGGGGATTCTCATGAAAAAATAGAGCTCCTCAGCTAAAAGAAAATTTTCACGAGCCACCAGGACATTGAAGGTTAAAGGAATATTTAGAGGATTGAAACTTCAAAGGAAGACATACTCAAAGGGCAAGGATTTTCAATTGTGAAGGGTGACTTCACCCCAAAAGGTGAAGAGGTACTTCACAAAGGAACATTCAAGGGAAATCGTCTCTCTCCCTCTTTCTCATAAACAAATTAAATTTAAAATTTCATGCACCAGGCACAAGAATGTTTTGGAACGCATAATTGTAAGGAGTTCAAACACTAGCATTGGTATTGTAAACCCAAGTGTGCTAAGATCGCTCCAAGGTGCAATGGAAGAGAAATGACATAGGAAATTTAATGGGGAGGGATTTCATACTTGGCAAACCAAGTTGAAAGGCTACTTAATGAAAAAGCATTTGTGGGGAGTAGTTAAACCAACAATCACTGATCCGTCATCTCTAGTGATGGAGCACACATATAGACACGAGCTATGAGTGCATAAAATCAGACCAAAGAAGAGCATGCATTAGGAATTATAATCATGGCACGACATGACATTATGTACACTTTATTGATGATTGTGAAACCTCATCAGTTGCACGTGAAGCACTAGAAAAAAAAATTTGGAGCTAGGAGAAAGAAGAGAAAAGTGAGTGTAAAGAAGGATCTATACAAATAAAAAATGGAACCTAACAATGATATTGCAACCTTGATCAATCACCTCAAAAGTAAGACCACACAAATAGCTTATGTGAACAATGTAGTACTAGAGGAGGACAAAATTGCAATTCTTCTAGCAGCCTTACTGCCCAGCTTTGACCAGATAGTAACCATCATACTGAGTAGAAGGATCCAATGCCATATTCCAAGATATAATCAACTCTTTATTGTCTGATGAAAAGATGAAAGGGAGGAATGCTACTTAAGGGGGAGAAGCTTTTGCAGTTAGTTCTAGAAATAAAAATTCTTTCAAGTGTGGCAAAGAAGGGCATATAGCAAAGAATTGTGTAGCGTCAAAGACTTGCAACATTTGTAGGAAGAAGGGTCATCTTCCTTCCAAGTGTTTCAAGAAAGACAGAGGTAGCATCAACAGAATTCCGAGGCCCAAAGTCTGTTTGTTGGCAAAAGAAGGCAAAGATGAAGATGAAGAAGAAGATGTCAGTAGCCTTCTAGTCTATGATGGCATTCTCTAGCTTTTGTTTTGTGTTTACCTTTCAATTGTCTTTGCTTGGAGATAGCTTGGATTAGATGGGTCTCAGTTTTATACATGTGTTTGAGGGGAGGTGTTCAATTTCTCTTGGATTAGGGATAGTTTGTCTCCTAGATTGGGGATGGTCTCTTAAATTGGAGATGTTCTTTTGTCTCTTGGATTGGAGATCTTCTTTTTCTCTTGGATTGGAGTGTGCCAAAGATGTTAGTTTCCTAAGTTTCTTCATAGTCTAAACCCCAAGGGGAGGGTTGTAAGGGTTTTGGGTTTTGGCATATGCTTGTGTGTAACACCTCTAGTCTACTAGGATGCATAGATGGCACAGTACCATGTGGAAAAGGTACCTAAGGGTGTTGGTACCCATGGGGGTCATTGCTAGAGGGTGTGGAGTCACCTACAATTAGTTAATGGACTCCTAAATTTCCTTGAAAGGTCACCCATGAGTTTGCAACTTGCATGAGCTGATTTGGAGCCTTTGTATGATGTCATTCATGATGTCAAATGAGAAGCTAGTATTAGCTCTATATAATGACCTTTTTGTACACACTTTCACTTGAATCAATCAATCTACTTTTGTGCCTAAACTCTTTATTGTTTAATTAAAATCGTCATTATCATGTCAATACCATGAATGGCTCTCATATAGTACACATAGTCTGCAAAGTTTACATCTAGTTCACATTCACATTTGCCTAAGTTTACATCTAGTTCACATCAAGTTCACGTTGGGAATCAATGGTTGTGGTTTTCACCGACATACAACACCGTTGTCAACCATAGATCCCCTCTAAAATTACAATGTCAATTAGTGATGAGAGTCGTTTAGAAATATAGACAATGCTCGTCAAAAATATTCTAAATCTAAGGCTAGGGGACATCTAAAACTACACTCTTTGCCCATCCACTACCTTTATATAGGCACGCCCAAGCCGTTCAAACTAGACCTCCTGGCCTTTGTCCCTTGGCCTAACATTACTCCCCCATTGGAGAGAGTTTTCATCCTCAAAATCTAAGATCAAGGGACGTATAAACCTACACTCTTTGCCCATTTACTATCTTTATATAGGCATGCCTGGCCCTCTTCGCCTCTGGCCCTTGGCCTAACATTACCCCCCCCCCCCCTTGGAGAGATTTTTCATCCTCAAAAACGAAAGTGGGAAATTGTGTCACAAAGACACTAATGTTTTCCTAAGTGGCACCTTCTTCATGCTATCTTGACTTATGCTTGTCAATGCACATGACGTGGATTATGATAGTTGAGAATATGCTTAGGTTCATGCAGCTAGGTTGGAGGTCGAACGAGATCAACCAAAATCTACTTGTTGATGACATTGTTGTCTCTCTGGAAGCATTTATGTAAACAACTTACATGAAATACCAATGAATGAAAGAGTGTGTAGATAATGAGAGTTTGTAAGGCGTTTTTCCAACTCATTAGAGTATTTTAAAGGGCCCCACTACAAGAGGCTATTCATATTAGCGACGCTCACACAGCGACGCTCAAAAAAAATTTCCCGGCGTCGCTATGAGCGTCGCAAATTTCTTTGTAAATTTGCGACGCTCATAGCGACGCCGGCTGGGCTAAAAAAATAACCGAGCACGCCCAAAAACTCAGATCTCAGATCTGAGTTTTTCGGCGCCCTCAAGAAAGGAGCAGGTAACGCTCTCCCTCCCTCTCTCTCTCTCTCTCTCTCTCTCTCTCTCTCTCTCTCTCTCTCTCTTTGTCTTCTCCACACACACACACACACACACACACGAGGAGAGGAAGGAGAGCCAGGTATGCTCCTTCCCTCTCCTCATTCTCATGTTCCCTTCCCCTCTTTCTCTCTCCCTCTCTCTCTCTCACACACACACATACACACACACATAGTGTTTTTGAGAGAGAGAGAGAGAGAGAGAGAGAGAGAGAGAGAGAGTACAAACAAAAACAAAAACGCACACACACATACATAAACAAAGAATGCACACACACATTGAGAGAGGAAAAGAGAGAGAGAGCATGCATAAACAAAAAACGCATGCATTGAGAGAGGAAAAGAGAGAGAGAACATGCATAAACAAAAAACGCACACATTGAGAGAGGAAAAGAGAGAGAAAACATGCATACGATCCAAAAAAACGCACACATTGAGAGAGAAAGAGAGAGAAACTAATTTAACGTCGTAGGAAACTAATTAAAATTAAAAGACCTAAAGATCTAGCCGATGAGGAGTTGAACTCAAGACCTATTATTCAAGAGGGAAATGGCATAATCAATCTATCATACTTGGCATGGGTGATAGAAAGGTTATACCATTTATCTCTTTTTATTGGCACACACATGCACACACTCGCACACACACAAGAAGAAGAGAGTTATAACGTCGTAGGAAACTATCTTAAAAGACGTTAAAGATTAGGTTATATGTAGACTTACATTAAATTAGATTTAGGTTTATTTTTAACTAGATTTACGTTTATTTACGCTAGATTTAGATTTACGTTATATAAGATTAGATTTAGGTCTCCATAGACTGCGATGCCTGCATGAAGCGGGTGAAGAAAGCCCTCAATGGAATATAGGGTATTGCTACCTTCACTCATGGTGGGCTCCATCGATCCAAAAGTACTGGTGAAATGTCTTCAGAAGATAGGGAAGAAGGTGGATCTTCAGGGCGGCAAGAGTCACTACATCCCCGACACAATGACCATCTAGACAACCTCTAGTCATTCAACAGCAACTTCAAAGTTAGTAACAAGAGCAAGAACGGTCTAAAGGGCCAATTGCTGTCGTCAGATGTGGATAGAGATGAGGCAGCGTCACCGCCGGAAGTTAACTCTCACATCTTTAGTGATGAGAATGCCAACTCTTGCCGAGTTATGTGAAAAATTATGTGTTAAATCAGTTTTAAGGTTCTTATAATCCCTGTTAGTTTAGTTCTTTGTTTTTAATATAACATAATTTACGTTAGATTTAGATTTATGTTATATTAGATTAGACTTAGGTTTATTTAGGTTTACCCACACACACACACACACACACAAGAAGAAGAGAGTTTTAACGTCGTAAGAAACTGTCCCAAAAGACGTTAAAGATTAGGTTAGATGTAGACTTACGTTAAATTAGATTTAGGTTTATTTTTAGTTAGATTTACGTTTATTTAGATTTACGCTTATTTATGTTAGATCGAGTCCACGCAAGAATTACTTACGGTTTAGGGTTTAGAGTTAGAAGAACAGTGAAAAGATCTACTGTGAAAAGATGTTAAGATGCTGTAAAGTGCTACAGCTAGAGAAGAGGCAAAGGGGTTTTGTCCACTACATGCAGTATCATGTAGACGTGGGTGTGTAGATTTCTTGTACCCACAAATATAGGTATTGACCAATAAAGACGAGATTATAACCCGGTGGTTCTGATCTCCTTGCACCTCTAGACCGAGGTGTGCGGGGATTGGACATGACTAGAGAATGTGAGGTAAAGAGAGAGAGAGAGAGAGAGAGAGAGAGAGAGAGAGAGAGAGAGAGAGAGAGAGAGAGAGAGAGAGAGAGAGATAAGACGAAGAATGCCAATAGAATATTAAATTTGTTGTCCAAGTTATAAGTTTTTTATCCTCATTATGAGTAGTGACGAGGATGTGGGACCGTCCAACCGAAACACCTATCTCTCAACGAGGGTCTTATGTCCTTGTAATCAATGCAAGCATGCTGTGCGACGGACAAGACGTGTTTCTTTGCAGCACGTTCGCGAATTTGGCGAGTTCGATCCATCTATTATAGATCGAGTTGTTGCCAATTATAACTCGTCGGACTCTGACGCTGGCCAACAAGCAGCAATCTTGCAACCCAATAGACGTGTTCGCAGGCGCTTTGGTCAAGCAGCATATGTGAGGCCACAAGATGTAGCCTCTGACAGCTCGGGGGATGATCATGCAGAGCACATTCCCAACGAGGCAATGTTTGAGCCCGAGATTGATGAAATGATCGAGACGATCATGGATTCAGAAAGGCTTATCTATGATGATATGAAAAGTGAAGCCGATACGCCATTGTATAATGGAGCACGTATGTCTAGATTGAAAGCACTCCTGGTTCTTCTCAACATGCAGGCAAAGTTTGGATGGAGTGACACTAGCGTCACAACGCTTTTCAGGTGATCTATTACAATTAGTTTACTTTAATAAAACTCTAAATGTATAATGATCTGATAGATTTTTACACGACTGTATCATATTTTTATGTTGTGTAGATTGCTGAAAGAGCACATACTACCAGCTGACAATGTGATGCCAGATTCCCGAGATGAAGCAAGAAAGATTTTGCGAAACTTGGGGATGGATTACAATTCTATCCACGCTTGTCCTAATGACTGCATTCTTTTCAGAGGGGAATACATAGACATGGAGAAGTGTCCGAAATGTGATTCCGAAAGATATCGAGTAGATCTCCACGGGACAAAAATTCCACAAAAGGTTTTGCGACATTTCCCTCTGCTTCCTCGCATCAAGCATTTCTTCGAATGTAAGTCCATGGCCGCCCTAGCATCATGGCATGAGGAGAATAAATCTTCGGATGGTGTGCTACGAATTCCTGCAGATTGCGTAGCCTGGAAACATATAGATGGAACATGGTCGGATTTTGCCAGGGAAGCTCGAAATTTGCGCTTAGGCCTGGCTATGGATGGCGTAAATCCATTTGGTCAAAGATCAACATCTTACAGTGTATGGCCCGTTGTCATCGTCAACTACAACATTCCCCCGTGGTTGACTACGAAGAAGGGGCACCTATGGCTAAGCTTGATTGTGCCAGGGCGATATAAAGTGGGGAATATGGATGTGTATCTTCGTCCACTATTGGAAGAGCTACAACAATTGTGGATTGGCATAGAGGTGGTGGATATGAGCCGACACACAGGACGACGGAATGCTTTGATCAGAGGCATTCTAATGTGGACCATGCATGACTATCCCGGGCTAACAGAATGCTCAGGTGATCTATTGACACTCCTCACTCAGACACTGTAAATCTTGTTTTTTCCCATAGTTGATCTATTATCATGTGTATACATGCAGGGCTTCAAACAAGCGGATACAGAGCATGTGTCACATGTGGACCTAGACTGAATGCACGTAGGGCACCCTCACTGAAGAAGCAAATCTACGAAGGTCATCAAGCGTATCTTCCAGAGAATCATGTGTTACGCGACGGCTTTTTGGGAAGAGAGCCACCAAGGATGTCTGCACAAGCATGGTTAGAGCAGAAGGAGATGTGCGATGACGGATTGCCTCCAGGGATGAAGAGACTATCTCTATGGTACGAGTTACCATACTGGCCCCGACTCATGATCAATCACTTGCTCGATCCAATGCACATATTCAAGAATGTGGGTAATCTACTATGGGACCATCTGACCGGCAAGAAAGATACTTTGGGAGCCAGAGTTGACCTTAGAAATGTGGATCGTATGGAGCAATATTGGCCGCAAACAGCGTCTGATGGATCGATAAAACTCCCTAAAGCACCATGGATTTTCACAGGAGCCCAAGAACGCAAAGTAAAAGAGACCATTCGATCTTTGCGGACCCCCACTGGCGTAATGCACTCGCTCCGAACGTGTTTTACTAAAGAAGGAAAGCTTACTGGTTTGAAGTCACACGATTGGCATAAAATGTGTCAGGTACGTTCATAGTGGACTTTAATATCATTGCATAAAATGTGGACTTTAATATCATTGCTGCACATACTTTACAGTTTATTTTACCGGTTGCCATTGAGGGATGTTTGTCTCTCAACATCCGTAACACAATCTACAAACTTGCAAAGCTGGTGCAATGGATCTCACAAAAGGAGATCAACGTAGACTCCATACCATTCGCCAAACTAAATGCTGTGGAGCTTGTGTGCATGTTTGAGAACATTTTCCTACTACAATGCTAACCATTCAGGTGCATCTTCTTGTTCACATAGTTGATGAGGTGGAAATAGCTGGCACAGTTCATTCCAGATGGATGTTCTTCTTAGAACGTTTCATGAAAACGCTTAAGGGATATGTGAGTCAAAAGGCACGTCCGGAGGGTAGCATGGCAGAAGGTTGGTTGGTATCAGAGTCCCTAGTGTACATTGGAGAGTGGCTAGATGGATTTGATAAAGCCCGGGACACGCTATGGCAAACCATAGATGATGAGCGCATATCTGGGATTGTCATGTGCAATCTCGGTGTTGAGAAGAAGATGACGGAAGATCTAGAGGCTAAAATCAACCGATTTTGCATGCTTCACAATCCAGTGATGCAAAAGTGGATTTCACAATATGAGGATGCAAAGCAAGAGCGACAAAGGGCACGAATCGAGTGGAGACGGGGAAGACGACCACCGATGCACTATCCAGCGGTTCTGGAGAGCCTACCAACCTTCATGAGCTTAAGATGGTTGCACAACCAATTGAAAAGCGCACAACAATGCGGTGACGAAGTGACTGAGGAAGAGTGGGAGTACTCTCGGGGTTGCGCGACCAAGGTAAGTTTGCAATGTACGACTAGCAAGTGACTTTATTTATAAACGTTTGAACGGCCACTCATAATCTTTGTTCGTTGTAGTATAAGTCATACACAGCAGCATGGTGTAAAGGTCGACATTTTAGGGTGGAACGAATCGACAAAAAGCGTTTTACTCAAGATTGTGGAATCATGGCAAAATTTGAACAGTCTAGTCGACGACGTTCCTCTGATGCAGATCCTGTGGTGGCGGAACTCACTTACTTCGGCACGCTGCAAGAGATTTTGAGGATCGATTACAGAGGATTTTTTGTCGACTTGTTCGACGTGCAATGGTTCAAGATAATCATGGAGGGTCGCAACGCTACTGTGCGTAGAGGAGAGTCTGGTTTTCTTGAGGTGGATTCTACTAAGAAATGGACTGACCTAAGAGACACTTTCGTACTACCCGAGCATTGTGAACAAGTAAGTATGTAAATAGTTAACATCCCCCTTTTACAAGTTATGTGCTTGAAAGCTCTCATGTAAGTTATGTGGCTCTGGCAGGTAATATTTCATCCTACAAAGTCTACATCAAACTGGTGGTACGTCATAGAGGTAGCCCCTCGTAGTGCAAGGACGTATGAAGGCTACCATGTGCCAATCACAACGGCATCAATGGAGGAGATCAGAGAAGATGCTCAATCAGAAGCCGCTGCGGTGGGCCAGACGAGCATCAAGATGCTACTACTCTATATGGGGTGCATGCAGAGGAGCTACAAAATGAAACAGAGGATATGTGTTTAAACGGAGAGCTCTATATAGATATAGAAGTTATGCTGAGTTATGCGAGGATGAGAGAGAGATCTCTTAAAGCCACAAATATTGTATTTGAACAATTTTGCTCCGTGTTGTAAAAGCTCTGGCTCTCTAAGTACCTTCCATGGTGTATAACGCTCTTTTCTACTCGCGCTCACATCTTTTGATTGAAAATTCTGAGTTTTCGACTTGCCTCTTCTATCACTCAATTCATTGCGTCATTGTATTTATATGCGTCATTACGTCATTGTATTTAATGGTCTTTGCGTCATTGTCTACTCTATTCATTCAATATTAAGTTTAAATATTCGTGTGTTTAATGCAGGTATGGATGATGAGGAGTTTCTTTCTTCTTTGTCACCGTAGCAGAGACAGTGGTACGTGGAGCATCATCGCTCTGGCGCATCATCGTGCGTTCCTACTCCATCCGCATCTCCCTCTCTTTCGGAGCATTCGGCGCTCTCCGAAGCTTCGGCGTCGACGAGACGAGCTTCACACTCGTCTAGACACCGGCGCTCTAGTGGTGGCGGTGGCGGTTGTTGTGGGGATTCCGCCACCAATGCCTCCACACCGCCTCGTGTTCGACGAGGCTCTTTACCCTCCCCTTCTTTGCCCGCCCCCACACCAGCCACAGCATCGCCATCTACGCCAGGTTTTGCACGGTTGACTATTCCTAGAAGCTACACACCTCTACCTACTCCGCCAGGAGCCACCCCACTCGACACTCCTCGCTTCGGGGCCCAGACGCCGTTGGAGACACCTGACGTCCGTACCCCCATCGACACGCCGCTAGAGACCCCTGCCGGGACACCCAGGTTCATGCGTCACCGGCCAGAGGGGTTGTCTTACTCCATCGACTTCAGCGGCGGCATCATCATGGATGATGACGGCAAGAAGGTGATCTCGCGCATGCGTGGTCTTTGCTCTCAGCTGTTTAGACACTACATACTAAACAAATGGAGTGAAGTACCAAGTGATTTAAAAAACAGAGTCATCAGCATACTTCATGATGAGTTTCCCATTCCAACACGGGATCAGCGCTTCAATGAAGACCTGATGAAGATTCGAATGCGCGAATACTGCAAACACAAGCGTTCCGAAGTGCAAAAAGCAATCAAGAATGGGTGGAACAGGCCAGATTGGCTGGCCAAAGAAGATTGGAAGAATGCGAAGAAAGCAGCGCGCGAGAATCCTGACAAGTGGAAGCAACAAAAGGATGCAGCCAGAGCGCGAGTAGAGGCAGGGAGCTCGCACCACTTGGGGAGCGGTGGATGGGCATCATTTGAGGCCGATTTTGTAAGTGTTTTCACATTGCTCTTTATGTTCGATAGTTTAGGGTTTATGAGTTTTTTAATTTTAACATAATGAAATCTTTGTATGTTTTGACAGTGGTCGATGACAGGACGTGATCCCACACCGTACGAGCGCGAGTACGCAGGCAGGAAGGGCTTAAACACCCTGATGGACATTCTCAGTTCTCGCGGCGGCATGGTTAGTATTAGGGTTTACTCTTTTTTATTTTTTGTATTGTTTTATAAATGTCGTTATATGTTTATACTTACTGAAAGCTGTCTTATTGTCTTTTTTTGCAGAATCCGACAGATACGCCGCTTGGACGCGATGAGACGTCTGACTAGACGACGTCAGTTTAGCCGTAGCTAGATAGCATTAGTTTAGGGTTTCTCATAGCTTATGTATCATGAGACGGATTTTATACGTCTTTTTGAACCATGTATATTATTACATTTGTCACCGCAGTTCCTTTTGCCAATCAATTCTTTATGCCTATGATGTTGTACAATTGTCATTATTACATTTGCCAATCAATTCATTTTGCCTATGATGTGTACAATTGTCAATTTTGCAAACAATGCGTCTTGTGGGTGACTATTTTGGGTCTATTATCTACCCTTGCACTTTTTTTTAAAAGTGAATCAAGTACAATATGGTTGATGGGTGGCAGGGCATTCAATGCCCTGCCACCAAAAAAAAAATCTCTCGGGCGTCGCTATAACCGTCACTATTTATGGCTCTGTAGCGTCGCTATGAGCGTCGCTATAGTCTTCAGTGTAAGCGTCGCTATGAGCGTCGCTATGAGCGTCTCTATATAGAGACGCTCATAACGACGCATATAGCGACGTTTACAGCGACGCATATAGCGACGCTCGTAGCGACGGTTTTAGCGACGCCGGGGGTTATAAAAACCCAGTGTATTTCCGTCGCTAACAGCGTCACAAGAGCACACAACCTCTTGTAGTGCCCACAAAAACTTTGAGATAGTTTAGGTGTTAACCCAATCTTTAGACTACTTTTTGAATGCTCTAGCACATGTAAAAATACCTCTTCCTATTCCATGAAGGTAATTTGCTGACATTTCTCATCATCAGCATACTCTTTGTATTGATCCCACGCTTGTTTAACAAGAGTCTGTGTCTCCATGTGGTCTTGGAAAAATTCCTTGATCTGGTGAAGTTTCTCAATTGGCAACCCCATCGTAATTGGTGATCTAGGTTGGAAACCATAGACAAGCATGGATAGACTTAAACTAGTTGTCACATGCTTGTCAACTATTATAAGCAATCTCCAACTAGAGAAATAACCTTTCCCATTGGATTGCTTCCTGGTAACATATGTCCTCAGCATATCCTTTAGCAGTAGATTAATACTTGTAAACTACCTATAAGTCTCTAGATTATTGTTTGTACTATTATGAGTTTTTTTCCCCAATCGTTTACAGACAGTCCTCCAAATGACTGGTAATCATGGGATACAACAATGCCCTGTTGGAATTAGGGTTGCAAAGAAATGCACACAGCTTGGAGAAGACGAAGGAAGCTCAAGGCACACAATAGAGAGTGTGTTACTTAGTGTGCAATGGAAAGATAGATAGACCTAGAGTGATGGGCGTATATACAATGCACGGGGGAAAAAACCTCCTAAAGAGGGGAAAAATGCCCCGCGGTCCTAGTGTGTTCACACACTAGGATGTGTTCACACACATCACTACCACGTATATGGTAACAAAGCCCCCCTGGAGTGATGTGGTGAACAAGATCTGGCACATGAGTAAAGGGAAGTGCCGTGCCCTGAGGACATGATCAGTCCACAAAGGGGAGTAAGCCCAAAGCTTTGTGGAAAGCTTCGAGCTTCTCACAAGACAATTCCTTTTGAAAAGATCTGCAAGGTTGTCCTGTGTTGGCACATAGGCCAAGCTGATCTCTCCTGCTGAGAGCCTCTCCCTGACATAGTGGTAATGCACCTCAATGTGCTTTGTGCGAGTATAAAAAATTGGTTTCCTCACAATTGCCAATGCGCTCTGTCTGTCAGTGTTGGCAGTGTCCTGTCCAACACCCAAATCAGCCATAAGGCATCTGAGCCATACACACTCAATCATAGCTTTGAAGACTACTCTGTACTCAGCCTCACAACTCAAAGTGGCCACAGTAGGTTGCTTCTTGCTCAACCATGATATACATGAACTGCCAAGCATGAAACAAAAACCACTTGTGGACACTCGTGTGTCAAAACAACCAGCCCAATCTGAGTCCAAAAAAGCATGTAAGTCTAGAGGTAATGATCCCCCCTTGCGATAAAACAAGCCAAGATGTAAAGTGCCACTAAGGTACCAAAAAATCCTCTTGACAGCCTACCAATGCTTAGACCCTGGGCTATGCATAAATATCATGACGAGTGAGACTACAAACTGAATATTTGGCCTCATGTTGCATACATAAATGAGGCATCCAACAGCAGTTTGGTAAAGAGTGACATCAACACGATCACTACTACAAACGGGAGCGTAGAGAGCCCTGCAAAATACTCAAAATAGCGCATAGCAAGACATAAATGAATAAATCTACGTACCTGTCAACTCGCACAAATCCATAATCGAGCACAATACGAACAGAGAGAGACAGAGAGCGAGAGAGATTGAGAGAGAACGTGCAGGTGCACCTCCTAGAGTGGAGCACTACGCTGACACGGCGAGAGACGACAGAGGAGAGAAGAGAAGAAGACACAAGCACTGGGTGAAATCTCCCCCCGTGCAAGAGTGACCATTTCCCTCTTGCACGTATTTGTTTTATAGATTTCTTGAATGGTCAAATTGGTTACAAACTGACCGGCCGGTCATAATTGGCCAAAGCTCATAAAAGAGCACTTGAATAATAAATTGTACATGATATACAAATACATTTGCATAGGCCAAGCTGGGTCTAGTCTTTTCCACCTGTCAGCTGCAATAAGTAATAAAATATCAATTCTATAACATACCTCTCCGTTGGAAAGCAACTGTTTGCGAAGATAAAAATCTGCAAACAATACTTGTCAAAAACAGTGATTAGTATGTTGTGTCAAAAACATCACATAATAAAAGAAAAATTTATGAAACTAAACAAGATTAGCTTATGCTTGCCGTCATCCACATACTACCTATTCTAGTGTCCAATACCACTAGAATAAGCAGTATATGTCATACCCTGATGAATCAGGATATCATTGGTCACACTCATCATTAATCTCATAATGTCAAGTCTCGTCACATAAACACTGCCATAATAATCACCAGATACCAAATCCCAATCCAATTCCAATTCCACAATATAAGTCCAAATCCAAATCACTTTCATTATGTACCCATGTAACAAAATCATACCAGTTACAGTGGTGGCCAGCCACTGCAGCATGATTTTGTGATTGGTGTTGCCTAAATCGGCAAATCTACACCAATAAGACTTGTTGCCTAGATCGGCGAATCTGCACTAATGCTGCCTATATCGGCGGATCTGCATTTATCATTGTGAATAGATCTGCAACTTGTTAATGTGCTGCCTAAATCGACGAATCGGCGCAGATAATTGGTGCTACCTAAATCGGCGAATATACACCAAGACGAGTATCTACACACTGCCTAAATCAGCGGATTTGTGTGCATGTGACCAATGGACTAGCCAGGGCATAAAAATATAACATTTATCACTGTGAGAGACCAGTTTGGAGCATGTTGGAGTAGGAGGGTACTTATAAACTGTTGTTCGCTATCCCAGAGCACCTTAGCTCACATGAGTAGTCGTATAGCTTACTGACAAATCATCTCAATAAAAAATTCCTTTCAATATTACAATTAGAAGTCATGACCTTAGTAGTGTTTCAGTATTATTGTAGAACACAATGAAGAAAAATGAAATATGAAAAGAGGAATGATGTATGTGATGTACATATCAGAAGGATATGTTGCATTGAAATATGTATGTACGTGTGTGTGTGGGGAGTGTGAGGCTCTTGTAGTACTTTAACTCATGTGTTTAGCAATGTAACTCCCATACTACTTGAATCATGTTCTTGTAAACAACATTTGTTATACCATCATTTGTTTCTCATACATACTTGAAATCAGAAGGTCTATAGAGAGATTTTTATTTTAATTTTTTTAATGCCTTGTTAGAACACGCAGCCCATGTGCCCCATGAGAGTTTAAAAGTTTCACAAAATAAGCACACAAAATTACTGTAGTGTGAGGAGAGATTTCACAATAATCAACCGTATTATCTACTTTAAAAAATAAAATAAAATTATTCAACAATGTAGATATCTAACAGCAACAAATGTTTGTAAAACACTGAATACAACATGAATATATCCCAATGACTAACAAAATTATATCGTAAAATTATGGATAAAGTGCCAATATTCGGGTGATAACTAAAAGAAAACATGGCCCATCTGTGAAATGAAGGTAGGGTAAGTTGAGGATTAGAATTGAGGTGCAAGGTAGAGATCCATTAACAAGTTGTACTCACTCGGAATAGTAGGGTTCTACCTAATCTGAACCATAGGTTGTGCTTAGACTAAGATTTAAGAAGAATATCAAAATTACAACACCAACATCAGTCACTACCTATTTTCGATCGAAAGAAAATAATAAAAATGGTGTAGTTTTGGGCGATTTGCGTGAGGTATCTCTCTTGTTTGAAGTTGCAAGGGCCTCCTCTTCTCAAGGTTTTGTATGAGATTAAAAAAATTTTAAACAAAGAAAAATTACCTAACTGCAATGTGGAAGGATTCTGTGCCTTATTGTGGTCCACAAGTTCCAAAATTTAGATGTAAAAATTTTCGTCTACCTTTGGCAAGAAGAGAGCTAAACTAGTAACAAAGATATTATCATAAAACCATTAATGATAAGATTATCACTGCCTAGCCAAAATAGTAATGACTACAAAGGAATACAATGGCTTGATACAATTCGATATCGTGTTGTGTTGACGAGCCCAATCGTCCAGGAGTTCATGATTGAGTAGCCCCATGGAGACCTTGCAACCGACGTCATCAACCATGTGTTTACGTTGTCCCATGTTGATCACAAGGTCTTGGATCGTGATCATCATCTCTAATTTTACATTGGTCATCAATTTTCTAATTGGCCAATGATAGTCGTGGAACCTACTTTTAGACAGAAAGGCGACGGATTGTGTTTTATTGTTTATTTTATTTCTTATTCGACCACTCCTACAAGATGCCACAATGGAACTCCGGAGTTCACGATCACACTCACAATCACGTATTCTTATGAAAGATGCCATTATTACTTTAATAAAAAGAAGAGGCGTGACTCTGCAAAAAGTCCACCATAGCTAGGATTAAAAAGAGAAGGGGGGAGGGAGGGAGGGATGGGGGGGTGAATAGAGACAGGAATGAAATATTATATTAAACGTCACCAAAAGGCCTATGGGATTAATCTCATACAATCGGTGTGGAAGGCTAATACAATGCTTGGGTACAAAAATAAAATGAAGTAAAGTAAATAAATAATTTTAAAAAAAAAATCGTCATCAACATGTTAATGTTTGAGAATTCCTGACAGCGGGCGTTTGAATCAGTCATTGAAGCTCCTTCGTCAATGTCCGCTTCTGTAAGTAGTCGGGGGTGCCATTATTGTGTAGGCATAGATACAGCCGAGGAGGGGTAGAGAGAGCGAGAGGTGGATGGAGAGAGAAATACAAAGACAGTTGAAAGTATGAGGGAGGTTAGGCAACGTGGGAATGTGGGTGAGGAGTTGCAGAATGATCTGCAGAGTACACAAGCTCGTCACAGTTCCCCTTGGACACTTGACCTCTTTCACCATACCCGCACACTTGCTTCGGCTGCTTGTCCGACATTGCCGGAACTATGAGACACCCTTGCACTACCTATTTGGAGAATCCCTTTGCTATTGCAACCCTCAGCGCCTCCATGCTGAAGTCTATAAGATTGCGGAGGTAGTCTACCACCAGCGTTTCTATGACCTGATCTTCGGGTAGCGGCAGCAAGATAAAGCTTGAAACTATGTGGAAAGAAGCCCACCTGGTGGGTCATGCCTGCCCCCATGGTAAAGTCTCCATCGACAGCCATATTCACAGATGAGGAAGTAGAGAAGGAGCTATAGTTTACACCACGTGGTAGGAGAAAATAATAATAATAAATAATGTGATCTTGTATGGTTGTGATAGTGAGTTGCTTGCAGGCCGTAGAGCCACAATTGGCTTGGGGGGTTGGTAAGATCGGAGAGGGTGAAAAGTGGGCTGCATGAAGAGCCATGCAAATGAGGGTGCTGCAGTTGAGTGGTTGCAAGCGAGTCTGTCCACAGGCTCAAGGCGGCTCTGTAGCGAACCGCACTCATTGCATGGTGGGTAGAGTGATAGAGAGAGAGAGAGGGGGTCAGTGGACACTTGTTGGCGGGCTGAAACCGAGAGAGAGACAGTGACCACAGACGTTGAGTATGGCGACTACGGTCACTCCTTGACCAGAGAAAAAACGAACTGCTCGTACGCAGTGAAACGGGGAGAGAGAGAGAGGGAGGTTTAGTTGGTGGCCCGGGCTGGTCAGTATTGGTGGCCATTCGAGTTGATTTCCATGCAGATAACGATACCATCTACTCCATTGGTGTGATGATAGATATTAGCCAAAAATAGCGGCGCTCCACCAAAAAGGGTGGTGAGTGTGGCTGCATGGGGAAAGTCGCAAGAGAGAGAGAGAGAGAGAGAGAGAGAGAGAGAGAGAGAGAGAGAGAGAGAGAGAGAGAGAGAGAGAGAGAGAGAGAGAGAGAGAGAGAGAGAGAGAGAGAGAGAGAGAGAAAGAGACGGTTGCATGGGGTTGGGCTAGCGGCTGTAGCAAGAGAGAGTGTGGTGTGGGCACCACAAGTAGACAGGGAAGGTTGTGATGCATATAGCTTATACGATATGCAAGAACGAGAGAGAGAGAGAGAGAGAGAGAGAGAGAGATTCTTTTTTTTTTTTTTTTACTGATGGTTGGCAGCAAGAGTCAAGAGAAACTAGTTGTGTACGGGTGTGCCGCCATTTGGTCAGAGAGAGAGAGAGAGAGAGAGAGAGAGAGAGAGAGAGAGAGAGAGAGAGAGAGAGAGAGAGAGAGAGAGAGAGAGAGAGAGAGAGAGAGAGAGAGAGAGAGAGAGTGACTCGGCTGTGGTGGGTGCCAAATGAGCTATCAGGCCTGCAGCTGCGCCTTCACCTACTTCTGATGGCGCTACTGCCATCCATCAGGCCACTCTCGTGCAAGGTTGCTGCACTGATTTTGCTCAGGCTTAGGCTCGCTGGCTCTACTATTTGGATTTTCTTTACATAATTAAAAGTAAAGATCAATAATCTTGAGGGTGTTTTCCATGGTGCTCTACTAATTTTGATTGCGGACTGTAATCACTACCTTGTTGACACAGTAATCACTACTTTGATGGCAGTAATCTTCTACATGTATCCCAACATCCCCTTGTGTATAGTTGAGTTTGAGATTAACACTCGGCGGATAGTTCTGTGAGCTCTCTCAACATGGATTATATACAATATTATCTTCTTCTTCTGCTTCTTCTAGCGGTACATACAATAAAATCATATTTCCTATTTTTCCATGATCAGATCGGGCTCCCTTGCACTCATCTTCGCTTCACTCTCACCAAGGGTTTATCCTGGTTACTCTAAATTAAAGCCTCAAACTAATCACCATGCCGTGCAACTACATATGCACTCTAATGCTTAAAATATCATGATTCAAACTATCCTATTCGTATCGCTTTTCCTCATTGCAATTTGATAAAGGATTATCCTTAATGTACCCAAAAATTTCAAAGATTTTTCCAAAAATATGCCAATCAAGATAAAATCAAATGAAGCTAATTAGAGTTGTATACTTGCACTTATTTGTGGTACTTGACTGCAAAGATCTACATTTCCAAAAAGCAAATTGTACACCTCACTTGGATACCGAATTCAAGTCTTCGATGACTGCTTGTTACGAAGACCGTGACCTTAGCTCTGATACCACTACTACAAACAGGAGAGTAGAGAGCCCTGCAAAATACTCAAAATAGCGCATAGCAAGACATAAACGAATAAATCTACATACATGTCGACTCGCACAAATCCATAATCGAGCACAATACGAACAGAGAGAGATAGAGAGCGAGAGAGATTGAGAGAGAACGTGCAGGTGCACCTCCTAGAGTGGAGCACTACACCGACATGGCCAGAGAGGAGGGAGGAGAGAAGAGAAGAAGACACAAGCACTGGGTGCAATCTCCCCCCTTGCAAGAGTGACCATTTCCCTCTTGCACGTATTTGTTTTATAGATTTCTTGAATGGTCAAATTGGTTACAAACTGACCGGCCGGTCATAATTGGCCAAAGCTCATAAAAGAGCACTTGAATAATAAATTGTACATGATATACAAATACATTTGCATAGGCCAAGCTGGGTCTAGTCTTTTCCACCTGTCAACTGTAATGAGTAATAAAATATCAATTCTATAACAATCACCAGCGTCATGAAGACTCAATTTCAAACCTATTTCCATGGGAGTGGCAATAGGTTTGCAATCCTCAAGTCCAAACTTACATAGCAATGTCTCTATGTAACTTTTCCGACACAAGGCAATACCACCATCACATTGCTTAAACTCTATGCCCAAATAATGATGCAACAGCCCCAAATATTTCATCTTGAAAGTAGCATTCAAATCAGCCTTAAATTCAGCAATATGTCTCTCATTTGGTCCAGTGATCAGCAAATGATCAACATATAGAACCACAATGAGAAGTACATCACCGTCACGCTTTACATACAATGTGCTTTCTGTTGGACTGTTACAAAAGCCTTGTTTGACCAAATGAGTGTCAGTTTTCTCATACCAAGCACGAGGAGATTACTTCAACCCATACAAAGCCTTGTGACATTTGCACACTTTGTCCTCTTGTCCTTTCTCGCGAGGCTGCATTACATAAACTTCTCTAATATGTCACCATTCAAGAAAACAGTAACAATGTCTGATTGATGTACATCCCAACCAAAATGAGATGCCAATGCACATAGAAAACGCACAGTAGTCATACGACATGTGAGAGAAAAAGTCTCTTCATAATCTATGCCTTTTTGCTGTGTATAACCCTTTGCAACAAGTCGAGCTTTATGGCGATCAATCTCACCATCCGGCTTGCATTTGAACTTGTAAACCCACTTCGTACCAATGGCCTTCTTGCCAGGAGGCAAATCACATAAACTCCATGTGTCTTTTTTTATAAGTGCGTCATATTCCGATTGCATGGCAGCCATCCAATTTTTTGAATTCTGTGCTTCATCAAAAGACAGAGGCTCCTCAACATCATGTAAACTAGACGCAGCCAAAGCATAACAATCTGATGCATAAGATGCATGGCGAGAGCCTGAACGAGTACGACTAGACAAAGGTGCATCCATTTTATTGTCATGCAATGTATGCACCAATCATTTTGGCATACCTCTAGCCTGCTCATTTTCAGACCTTTCCTCATCAAGTACATCATGTACATCTGCATCAGTAATAGGTTGATCTGTAACATTTTTGGAAACCCCCATAGGTTGTACATTTGCCTCATTGGAACTTACATTCGTATTTTTACCACTGAAAAGAGGCAACAAAGTGTCATAAATTTCCTGTGAGCTTACATTATAGTCTCTAGTACATGTCAGCAAGGGCTGAACAAAATCTTCCACCAGCACTACATACAATCTGTAACCTTTGCTTCCAGCACTATAACCAACAAAAATACATTTGACAGCCTTATCATCCAATTCTCTGCGTTGTGTTTGTGGAACCAAAGCATATTCCAAACAGCCAAAAACATGCATGTGCTCAATTGAAGGCTTTCTATCATGCCATGCTTCATATGGAGTAATAGACTGCAAAGCTTTTTGTAGGATACCTGTTTAGTACATAAGTGGCACACATGATGGCCTCAAGCCTTTTGACCATACATCGTGCCATTTTTGTAAGTGACCTGATTTTCCTCTTAGCAACACCATTTTGCTGAGGTGTATAAGGCACTATACATTGGTGTTTTATCCCACGACTAGACAGAAAAGCATTAAATTCATGAGACATATACTCCCCCCCTTGATCGGAACGGAGGGTGCCCATAGTACATTTTGAGACATGTTCAACCATAGCCAGAAATTCTTTGAAGCACATAAAAACTTCGAACTTCGCTTCAAGCGGAAATACCCATGCATGCCTGGAGTAATCATCAATGGAAGTCACGAAGTACAGGTAATTGCCCAAGGACGAAGCTTGCATGGGTCCACAAACATCGCTATGCACAAGCTGCAACCTACATGTGGCCCTAACTGAACCATCCTTTGGAAATTTAGAACGCTGGATTTTACCCAGAATATAGCCTTCACGAACATGTTTGACAGGTGCTTCAAGAGGCGGCAAAGAAGCAACCATATCAGATTTCTACAAACGCAGCAAACTAGCAAAATTCAGATGACCAAAACGTGCATGCCAAAGTTTTGCATCTGAAATAGCCCTTGAATCTGCAACTGCATTTGCAAAATTTTATCCACACTTATCACACAAACTGAGCTTATACAACCCACATCACAAAAGCCCAGATGCAATGATTTCATCACCAAAACTAAGATCGTGAACTGTACATCTGTCATCCACAAATTTGACTACAAGTCCAAGTCTAGCAAGTGCAAATACAGACAAAAGATTCTTCTTGATCACCAAGTACATAAAGTGCATCAACAAGTGTAAAAGAACTGCCATTTGTAGCAATAAACACAATCTTTCCAACTCTCGGAACTGGATAAAAGGCATTATTGGCACTCAAGAGAGGTGAACAATTCACGATGTGAGGTAATGTGCTTTGTAGCACCACTGTCGAAATACCACACATGTGAATCTACAGCAACTGACATGCATGCATATGGATAGTATGGATAGCAAGATTGTAAGTGCACTCTGCACTAAAAGCCCACTCTGCATCAACATCAGCATTATAGTCTCCTTTTACAGAAGACTCAACAATGGATGCATTTGTAGTGGAACCAGCATTTGCAGTGGAACCACCCTCTTTCTTCTTAGCCTCTTTGGCCTTCAACTTAGGACACTGCTTGATCAAGTGATCATTAGCTTTACAATAATGGCAACACGTATTCTTTTTGCCCTTATCACCAGAATTGCCAGACAAAGTGCTGCTAGCAAAAGCATTGGGAACATAAGTTTTGCCACTCGTAGCAGAACCATAAGAAGTGACTGCATTGTTGTTACCACCCTTTCTTTGAGAAGCAATAAAAGCTTATTCAACTGCACGTTGTCTAGTCTTTATTTTTCTGGAAAGTGACTCTTGCAACAGCAATGTGCATAATGCATAAAACTTGACCACTTCAGGATTTCCTTGGGTCATAAGTCTCCAAGTACTAGCAAAAGTCTGGTAAGGCATCAAGGACAGTTTGCACAAGGGAACTGTCTGAAATGACTTCACCTGCAGAAATAAGTTGCTCATTGATATCCTTGACACCAGCAAGAAAAGTTTCCATATCATCTTCCTCATGCATAATCAACTCTAGCTCTTTACACAGCAAAGCAATTTTAGCCTCATTGCGGCTTGCATAAAGACCTGCTAGTATATCCCAAGCTTGTTTTACAAATTTTGCTGAACGAATGTGAGGAATAATGGTGCGCTTCACAGACATCGCAATCAATGCATGAGCCTGCGCATCCTTTACATCCCAACGAGCTTGTTCTACCATAGCAACCCTTGCAGCAAGACCTACAACATCCTCAACATCGCCTACATCCTCAGAACCAGGACGTACATCAATACCCTGTACAATATTCCAAACGCCCTTTGACACAAGAACATGTTGCATCATGTAAGCCCACATAGGGTAATTGTCCTTATCCAACTTGTCTTGAGCAGCAAACATTTTGAACACATCTGTGTTGTTGTTAGCCATGGTAAATGCTACACCTGATGTGAAATCTGCCCGAAAAGAGGATAAATGAAACGAGAAAAACATGTGCTATATAGCACAAACCGTAGAAGATTTTAAGGCACATGTTTTGCAAAAAACAACACTAACAAAAATTCTGCACAAAATGACAAAATTTCCTGTGCAGACGTGCATGTAGTGGAAACAGAGGCCGAAATGAGCCCGAATCAGAATCTGAGGAGATTGAGCTCTATGAGGCCACTCAAAATATTTTTCGACCTGCAAACACTCGCCAAACCTCATTGAAATTGGAGAAAGTGAGCAGGCGTGTGCTAGAGCAGCTGGCGACTAAGCCCGGGAGGACGCAACCTGCTCTGATACCAATTGTTGGAATTAGGGTTGCAGAGAAATGCACACAGCTTGGAGAAGACAAAGGAAGCTCAAGGCACACAATAGAGAGTGTGTTACTTATTGTGCAACGGAAAGATAGATAGCCCTAGAGTGATGGGCGTATATGCAATGCACGGGGGAAAAAACCTCCTAAAGAGAGAAAAAATGCCCCGGTGGTCCTAGTGTGTTCACACACATCACTACCACATGTATATGGTAACATGCCCAATATTTTGGAGTAATCATAATGAATACAGATTATAAAAAACCAACTTGGTTAACTTTAGAGATTGGAACAATGGATTGAATAAAATGTACAAAGTTTAGTCAACCTATTTACAAGCCACCAAACCGAGCCATGAACTTTGTTGGTGATTGGTAGACCCACAATTTATCTTATTGAAATACTTCACGTATAGTGCAAAATGCTTTAGGAGTTATCAATTTCATGAATTTTCACGTCGCTCCAAATGTGTCTTTGTGCTAAACAGAGGTAGAAAATCTATGTTCTATTCATGAACATGTTTTATTGTTGGCACCTTAGATGTGATTAACTTTCACATTCTATTATGGTCCAACTATTCTAGCATAGCTTTCATGTAATTGCAGGGAGAATTATTTAGTTCCTTCCGAGTGGGTTGTGAGAATAATGAAAAAAAAACTGGTCATATCTTTGTAAAAACAATAATGTTTTCCATAATAGCATCCTCATGGATCCAACTGACCAGCACTTGGTGCAATAGGAGGTTCAATGCAACCAAGAAAAACATCTTGATTGTCCACATTTTGTCCTTTTGCAATCATTTGTGTAACCAATCTATAGCCAACATAGTGTGTAGACTCTATTTATAGCTCACTAGAGACTTTAAATGAGTTTCCACATCTAAGAGGTGTCCTAAAGAATACCTCATCTCACTTTCCATGAAAGTAACATGTTGATGTAACTCATCAGCAAACATTAAGAGTGGGGACTAGGACATGCGTATCTCCACCCAACCACACCTAATATAGGCCCTTGGACTGCTAAATATAAGACCTTGGTCTGCTAAATATAGGCTTTTTGTACAACATGTGTATCCTAGCTAGCCCATCTTACCCTCTCCAAGACCACATGGAGATGCTAACTCTTGTTATATCTATCAATCTATTGCATCCTATACATACCTACTAGATGTCATGTAAAAGTAGTTGAAAGTATCTTCTTGGCCACAATGACCAAGACCATCCCCTTGGGTTTCTACCACCTCTTTGAGATGAAGGAGGTAACTAACTCTGTAAGTTGCTCCACCTGAGTGGAGAGCAATTGGACTCGAACTGCAATTTACAAAATCGGTCATCAAAATTTTGGAGATCATGTTGCATGATGTACTCCTTTGCTTTGGGCAAATTACTCGTATCCTCCAAAATCTCTAGCACACTTTGGGGAGGAGGAGTGGATAACCTTGTAGAAAGTTCAAAGTAAAAAATATACTTCTCCAGAAGCTCCATGTCTCGTGAATCAAACATGGAGTCCATGACGGATGGTGTACTAAAGCAAGATTAATAAATACCTTGAACAAACCGCCTTGCGAAATCCAAGAACAATGCCAAGGAAACCAATTAGCCTTGTTAATCAATAACGACTACAAAAATTTGTAAAGTACCATCCAATCTTGTATTGCACCAATTCTTGAGCTGTCGTTGGGAGAAGACCGCTCAAGTATTGATAGTTGTTGGAGAAGATCGTGTCTAATCTGCAACCCTTTGTGTAGGCTGCTTTGCAAGTCTGAAGCTTCGCCGAAGAAGATGAAAAAAGTTCTTACTCTTGCAATTTTCTAAAAATTTTGAAAAGATTTGGGAACCTTTTGCTTGCTTTCATGACCTTCACCCGATAGCTTAGCAGGTAACTTACCAAGCTTATGCTCAAAAAGAGAAAGTGGTTCAGGGGGGGGTACATGGGCACATGCTCTTCTGTAGTTTTGAAAACCAAAGGGCAGCCAATATGGGCATCCATATGAGAAAACAAAAGCATCTACATGAGAAAACAAAAGCTTCCAAGCTATGATGCCCTTGTCAAGAAACACAAGAGGAAAGACTTTGCTTCGCCTTGCTCGCTACAGGCCGCGAGAGCTAAATTGGCTATGACAAAGATTGGTCCCCACCTCAACACGACCAAAGTGGCCCCACTTGCTTGCAATTTTGGGTTGTTCAATGAATGCTCTTCCTCGCCTTTAGTGGCCCTTCACACACACAACTTTGTCAATAAGGAAGAGAGCGTTCATGCAACCCATGCCCAAAATAGCTCCACACCCTGGCTTGGCTTAATTTAGCTCGATAGCACAACATAAAAGAGTTTGCTTTGCCTTGCTCTTAGGTATTTTTGAAAACCAAAGGGCGGCCACTATGGGGCACCCACATGAGAAAACAAAATCTCTTACATGAGAATACAAAAGTTTCCAAGCCATGGCACTGTTGGGCAGCACAACGAGAAAGAGTTTGCTTCGCCTTGCTCGCTACAAGCCACAAGAGCAAGATTAGCTATGACAAAGATTGGTCCCCACCTCAGCGTGACCCGAATGGCCCCACCTGCTCGCGATCTTGTGTTGGTCAATGGCTGCTCTTCCGTGCCCTTAGTGGCCCTTCACACGCACAGCTTCATCAGAGAGGAAGAGAGCATTCATGCAACCCATGCCCAACATAGCTCCACGCCCTTGATTGGCTTTGTTTAGCTTGGATCCAATCTAAGACTAGGGTATGTTACCCTCTACCCATCCACTACGTTCATATAGGCACCCTCGAGCTGTTTAGACTGGCCCTCTTGGCCTCAGGCCCTTGCTTGATGTTGACCTACGGGTCAACATTACGACACAACTCAATTTTTGTACTCAAGCCTTATTTTTTGAGAGTTATGAAATGGTTAAAAACATTATTTGTAATGAGTAGCTATTCTAGTTGCACAAGCGGGGGTGCAATGGAACTTCTAGATTATAAATACAAAGCCATTTGACCCATTGAACTCTATTTTAGGTTTAACCTATGGTAGCCTTAGTATATAAGGTACCTAGGTCATTTTGTAAAGATAACTTTATCATAATTAAAGTTTTGAGTTGCCGCAACTACGTGTGAGAGAGAAAGAGAGAGATTGTGAGCTTCATCCTGACACAACTCCGTGCTCGCTCATCGCATTGGAGCTTTGACTACACCGTTGCGATATGATCAGACACAGCTATGCAACAACGCCAAGCATTCCACATGAAACGGAGCACACGTGTTAACGTGTCTACGAGCTATTTGTGGATGTAAGTGTATCAAACGATGTCTATTTTATGTGTGCAAGTAGTCATTAGAATTGTGTGGCGACATAAGCTATGCATAGGTACTCATAGATTTCAATTTCAGGCACTTCCAAAATTTTGCTTAGTCTTCATACGCGTTTTATGCAGATGGGTTTGGAGTGAGGATTTTGAATGTAGAGGCTTGAGTTTCCTTTTGTTTGTGTGTGTGTGGGTTGGGTGATGTAGTTGCGAGTAGTGAGATTCTTGATTGTGGTTTAGTTGGCCTTTCAGAGTGTTGTATGTGTGGGATGGTCTCAGCATGACAACCTATAGAGATTGCCTTCATGTGCCTATTGTGTCTTATGTGTCCTTGATTGACATTATGTTGATCTAGGTAGTGTTGCATGCACTTTATAGGTGGTGTGATTCGCTCCCGCAACATTGGCACTGTTGTCCAAGACACAAGGCCTTGAGTAGGTAATCCTACTAACACGTGTGATGGTTTCTTGCTTTAGTTTTGACACTAAAGAGAGCATTTTTCTTAAGTGGATCCAAAAGAGGATATGCCGAGATCAAGTGGAAAGCCAGGAAGTGTGTGTCTTGCGGAGGGTCTGTGACTAGATAGATTTAGTTAGGATTTGTAGTATTAATTGTAGATTAGAGTAGTTATTGGTGGTTGAGTGATTTGTGAGGTGATAAAAGTGTTTGATAGTCCGTCTATGGGAGTGAAGAGTTTTTCTACTCATAAATGTAAAAACCTATATGATGTGTAGGAGTAGTTTTAGATAGAACATGCTGATTTTGATGTAGAGCTATTCATCATTGATTTATTTGTTGAAGTGCTTATTTGCATTTGAAATCATGGAAAAGTTTAATTTTGAGGGTGAAAATGCATTAAACAGGTTTCTGTTGACATTTTTTCATGACCAATTGATGTTGTGCATATAAGAGGACATTTGCAAGAGTTTTGTGAAGAAAAAATGAAATTTTGTAAACTTGGACATCATACATGTATGATGTCTCAAGAGGCATTTGGAGACCAAATTTGACAAATTTGACTGCACCAAAGTGTTCTAAAGGGGTGTTTTACCCTAAGTACACCTTGAGACTAGGGTTTTGACCAACCCTTGGTACCCAAAAGACAAAAGACGGAGTGTCGAAGACTAAAAAACAGAGAAACTTGTGATTCTGATCATATTTTGCATGGAAATTGGTAAAAGTTCTTGAAAATTAGTGCTGAAGACTTAGGCATGCTTGTGAATGAATTTTGGACAAAAATTGATCAGCAAACATCATATAGGTATGATGTCTGAAGGGTAATTATGGAAGCAAAATTGACTTTTGGACTTTACACTCACATTCTGCAAGTTGTGTTGAGCACATACACCAAATTTCATTTCATTTGGACATATAGATTGAGTTTTGAAAAAAATTTACTCTTTCAAGGACTTTCCTTGTGAAAACGTGGTGACTTTGTGCAATTTTGATTTCCAATTTTTTTTGTGAGCATGTGCATGTTGTACATACCAAGGAGCACCTTGATTAGAAACAGAAGTCCATTCTAACCAGATAGACATCATAGGCGTATGATGTCCCAGAGGCCAGATTTGAGGTCAAAAGATACACCAAAGTGCACCCTTGTGATCTAGAGCAGTTAAGAAGCAAATAGGAAAAATTTCATTGAATTTGAAGCATTTTTGGGCTTGTAAAGGCCACAAGACGGATCAAGGAAAAGTGAATGCTTGAATCGATCATATCTAGCACAAAAAGTGTTGGAATTGAATTCTAAAAGATGTCGTGAGTTGCTTGTGAGGTGGGAGACTTGTGGAGTGAGTTTCACTTCAATTTGACCAGTTAGACATCATACTGTATGATGTATAAAAGGCAATTTTAGGGACCAAAGTTGACATCAGAGCATACCAGGGTGTTTAGCACCACAAAACAATCTTAGAGACCAAAATTCATCCAATTTGGAGCACTTAGACATCATACGTGTATGATATCTCAAGTCAGGATCTGAAAGTACAATTACAATTTTGACCACACAGGAGGTTTGGAAATGATGTGTTAAGCTTGTTTGCAAAATTTCATCTCATTTGGACACATATCTTTGAATTTAAGAATATTTTTGCAATTCCAAGAAGGTAAAAGTGAAAAATAGTGATTTTGTGCATTTTTTACATCCAAATTTTTTTATGAGCACATATTCTTACTGTATTCATCAAGGAGCACCTTGGGAAGAAGGAAAAGTGAAATCTGAGCTAAAAGACATCATACGCGTATGAAGACTTTTAGGCCAGATCTGGGTCAAATCAGACATCTGAGTATACCCTAGTGTCCTAAAGCATAAAAGAAGTCCCTAGCCAAAATTTCATTGCATTTGGAGCACATTTGGGCTAAAAAGTGCCAAAAGACAAAAATTGGGGAAGATTTAGGCTTGTATTCATCATAACTTGTCAAAAATTGTTGGATTAAATTCTGAAAGTTGTTGAGAGTTGCTTTAGTGATAAAGAGTCTTTGGGATAAAAGTCACTTTATTATGCCACAAAAGACATCATACACGTATAATGTCTCAAGTGCCAAATAGAGGTAAAAAGTTACATATGAGCTTATGGAAGTGTTTGCCATCACAAAATAGGCCTAGAGACCAAATTTTAATTAATTTGCATCACTTTCAGCTTAGCTAACCTCCAAGGGAAGTTGCAAACAACCAAACAGAAAAAGGAGTGATAGACCTGACTAAAAGTGTCAGAATCACAAACCGAGACTTCGAATGGTTAGATTACATCAACGAGAGTCTACATTTAAAGTTTGGAGCAATTCTGACTCAGGAGACATCATACACGTATGAAGACTCCAGGCACAAGTTGAGGCCAAACAAGAACTTTGACCAGTCAAAGGACTTCCTTTTGACCCTAGAATCCCAAATAGAGGTAAAGTTTGGAGAACCTCTGAGTCTAGAGACATCATATGCGTATGAAGACTCCAAGCATAGGTTGAGGCCAAACATGAATTTTGACCAATCGAAAGATTTCCTTTTGACCCTAGAATCCCAAATATCATTCCAAAACAAAATCTAGACACATGTAAGTGGACCAAAGGATGTATCTAGTATTGACACTCTTAAATTGCCAGAATTGACCTACATGAAGATTGAATGTAGAAGAAGATTGTTTTGGCCATACCTTGAGCTCCCCGCTCCCAAGATCGGATTTAGAAACTTTCTTTTATCAAAACGAAGCTCCAGAGTAGCTCTACAAGATTCAATGTAACCCCTAAACAACAATTCAAAACGTTTGGGTCATTCATTGTTGGCCAGCGTTCAAGAAAACATTGTTTAAGGCCTCAAAATGCATCCGAAAGTTAGGGATGTCTAAAAGTGACAATTTGAGATAATTGTCAGGAAACGATCGTGGTTTTGGACATAGTTTTGATTTTTTCCTAACCAAATCACTTAAATACATTAAAATAAGATTGCTTACATCAAGCTAAAGCTGTTAAGCCCAAAACTCATGTCGACTTCAGGGTTATACAAATTAGTAAGCGAGTATCTCTTAGCAACAAAATAATCGAGCAAGTCCCTCTACACATTTTTATTACTTAGAGAAAATTGTAGAAGTGCAAGGGGGTTTTCCATTGTTGAAAAATAATCCCACAACCAAACTCAAATCCCATGATGACTAACTCCATGGAGCTGAAATTGAAGCCAATTTCAAGGTTTCCTCTTGTCTAGCTGTATGAGCATTAATGAGCAAAACACAATCAATTAGTAGTCGAGAGTACCTAGCATTCGAGAGCTTTCCTTGTCGTTGGCGAACAAGCTAGATGAAAGAAGATTATAAGAGCCCAACAGTCATTACGGTCCCTTGGAGTGCATGTAATGGTTGTGGGGGCTTGTTGAAGCACTACCAGCCCCATAAAATTTGCAAAAAAAGACAAAAATTTCAGCGCTCCATAGTGTTTTGAAATAGCATATTTGAGCGTCTTGCAACATCCCGGGCCATAGATCCATGCAAGTCAATGATGGGACGCAACTCTAAGTTTTATGATTTCTTGATATTGAATACTAAAGTAAGAACTTGGTCGTACCCAAGATGAGTCGGAGGAGTGGAAAGAATCAATATTATAATTGAAGAAACTCCAAGAAGTGTTGATGGAATATAGTAGCAATGCTAGAGTTATTCTAGTGGGTATTAAGCTATTTTCTTGGAAACGTTCTCTCTCCTTGCTTTTAGGAAATTTATCTCCAATGAAACCTCTCCATCTTAATCTCATCCCCATAAATTTTTATAGATTGCAACTTGCATGACTACTTCCCCCCATTCCCCCTAGGTACTCCTGATGGGTGCGACCCAACTCTAATATGGCCAAATTTGGTTTTTATAACAACACGTGGGTGGCATTCCATATTATTTTGAATATTTTTTCCTAGAAAATTTACCCTACCCGCAAACTTTTCCTAAAGTGCCACATGCTACATTAGGTCCCTGGTCTAGTGCTGCAACCAATCCGCGTCGGCACGGACTGGTTGCAGCACTAAACCACGAAGCTACTGGAAAGCAATGCAGGCGGCAATAATTCAGGTGCGTGCCTCTTAGACGTACGATGACAAGGTGGCATGATGTTCAAGTGTTTGAGAACGACGGATAGTACGACGACACCGCCAATGTGATGGCGAGGGTGAACGAGCAATGCGTTGATCGCAGGGTGCACCAGCAATGCAATAGCTCTTTTTTTCCATGATTGAAGGGATTGAGACGTTGGATTGCAGTCAACATTGGTGTGTAGAGAACTAATGTGCTTCTGTGATGGTTGCTCTTATTGTTTACCTACTATTGCAATAAGATATTCAATTTCGGCAAGAAGACCTATGTGTGTGTGTCCATACAACAAGCCATATTGTAAGCAGCTACAGCAGTACTGGGGCCTGAATCACCACATGCCTTGGAGGATCACCTTGCACGCAATGCCATCTCTGGGGCTCCTTGAATCACGAAGATAATACTCATGGCCAATATTGTTATCATCATCCTCCTCCTCTTGTGCCTTGTGGTTGCAACAACCGTGAAACTGCAGCTACAACGACACCACAAGGCAGATGCTATTGTCCATGTCCACATGCATGGACTGCACAGGCAAGGGAGGGAAAGAGAGACCACATGAGATATATATATTCCTTCTAGGACAATCGAGCTCAAAGGCAGTGGAGTTTCATGAATGGGGACGAGCTTGTAAGCATGCATCGGTCGTGTGTGGCCAATTAATGATGGCGGTGGAGCTCTAGAAACCCTCTGAAAGTGGGCATTAGTGCATGTTCAAGAGGTCTTCTTTCTAGAGACTGCTTTTTTTGTCTTTGGAGGTGAGCTTCTTGTTGAAATGGATGCCATCGTGGTAGCAATATTGGGCGCCTCTTTGAGGCAGGTGAAAGAAAGAATTACCTAGGAAAGGGGTTCCATAAGCAAACTGATCATATAAACCAGCCCTTTGAAGGTCCATGCAAGGCACCTCTTCAAGATTTATTTTATCCTTAAATTTGCAAGTAGGAGGGCTCGAAGAATTAAGAGGCAACTTAGAATCCAATGCTGCACACATTGCCACATAACGTAAGCGAGAAGATAAGTGTTGACTTGAAGTTCGTATCTCGAGCTTGGCGGAGATGGCTTTTGCAATGGCCCGGCCAATACTTGCTTGTATGAGCACCTTCTAAATTCTCTGAAATGAA
This sequence comes from Adiantum capillus-veneris, assembly GCF_014529385.1. Classification (NCBI taxonomy): domain Eukaryota; kingdom Viridiplantae; phylum Streptophyta; class Polypodiopsida; order Polypodiales; family Pteridaceae; genus Adiantum; species Adiantum capillus-veneris. Next base: position 103,754,678 of record NC_140941.1, read on the forward strand.
CTCCGTTTTACTCAGATTTTCTACTATAATTGTGGCTTTGACGATTTCTCTCTTAGCAGGTGCATCCACACCTTGTTTCTCTCTGTTCATCCACCATTTCAGTGTCGAGATGGCAAGGGGAAAGGGAGGGTAGCTCAAGGGTGTTTCACTACAAAGCTGAGAGAGAGAGAGAGAGAGAGAGAGAGAGAGAGAGAGAGAGAGAGAGAGAGAGAGAGAGCACTTGTTTTTGCTTTCTTTAGGAACTTGTTTGCACTTGCTTACAAAAGTGGAGTTGTTTCAAGCTTTAGGAGGTTCTTGGATAGCATCATAGACTTAAGAGGTTGTGTGTTGATTTTTTTGCGCAACCTAGGTGCCAGATTTTTGGTGGGCTACTTTTTAGAGGAGGTATGCCACATGGAATTGAATTATATATGTTTCGAGTATCATAGAGATTGCTTGTGTCTTGAATATTCAATTTTCATAATGGTTCTAAAATCTCATTATTTCTCGATAGAGTGTGAGATTTGTGGTAGTGAAAGTAATGTGCATGGCATATTTTTTTCTTCCACCATTGTTGCTCTTGTATCAATTTGCTCGGATTTGTCTTCGCTCGGGTTTATTTGCTCGATGAATAGAAACTCCCTCTACTTTAGATTCAAACTCAGCTTATACAAGCGCTAAGATTCTAGTAATAGAGGAGCATGCGCCCATAATGGACCCCGCGGCAGTCACTTATCAAAAGACCCCTATATCACGTGCGTTCAAGAGGTAATTAATAATACCCCAATATACATACTATACTTACACTATGAGCCTATTTAAAAAAACCCCACCCCCCTCTGTATGTATACATTTTGGTCTTTTAATAATCCTCTCCGATTAACTCACGTGATATCATACACATTCTAAAAAGTGACCGCCACGGGTAATGGACCTTCCAAAGTTGTAGTTGATAAAGACCAATTTTTTTTAAAGAGTTTGGATAACAGATAATGAGAGTGAAGGATTGTATAGGTACATTTACGCCAGTGAGGTCAACCTTTATAGGTGCTTAGAGCCATACCCAAAAGAGCTGACGGATTTCAAGCTCTTATATGTCTAAACATATGGAGTCGACTGTCAATGGAAATCTATAGTTGTTGACAAGTATGCACAAAAATACAGATGTAGAAAGCACAAATTCATAGACTGCATTAGAAATGGGTGGATATTTGGTCAATGAAGGATCACACATACCTCCACGAACCACGAGATTTCCTACGAGAATTCCAAAAAGGGAGCCACTTGGATTCCCTCCTAGAGCGATAACAAGAGATGAAATGATCAAGAGATGGTAGACAAGCCTCCAACAAGTGAATCTCCCTAATGGACCTATCTCCAACAGAACAACCAATCCCTTTGAAGAAGACCAACATACAATCAGGTATCAATCAGACCAGACAAGGAAAGTGGAAATGCCTATCTATCCATATGGATTTCCTCAAGATGCCATACTAGGACTAGATATCAATAGAGGTGTTTATTTAGTGAACCCAAGACCAAGTGCACCACCACTATTTCCATCACATCCGTATTTGAGTGAAGGTTGAGGACCAATTGTTAGACTGACTACAACAGGATTACATTGTGCAAAAAGAATAAGAATCAAGAGAGAGTTCCGAGAAGACCCACCTATTGTGAGACATTCTCGAGGATATGAACTAGAAGATGAAATCAAAGACCCACCTATTGTGAGACATTCTCGAGGATATGAACTAGAAGATGAAATCAAAGAAGAACCTAGGCATAGTAGAACGCCTGAAGCGAGAGAAGGATTGGGAGAGTCTATGGTTAGAATTGTAGACGATATGTTTGAAGAATTCATTGAAGAATTCTAGCAAGAAGAAATATCTTACAACATTGTCTCGCAAATCCACAAATTCAAGCAGAAAGAGGATGAATTAGTACGCAAATTGACAATACGGCTCAAGAGATATGTTAAGTTTTGTCCAAGAGCGAAACTACCTACACAAGCACGATTGATGTTGATCTTATCCAGGGAATGTGACATGTGGATTTTCAAAAGGATATGCATATGATAAGGAGCTTGACGGTAAATGAATTGATCAAAGAAGCTCTTTATCTGGTGGATAAAAGTGAAGAATATAAAGAAAAGGATTATAAGATTCAAGAGGACAACACATCCTCTCAGCACAGTAATTCACAAATGAATGAGTCCTTTGCAAAACCAATAACACCTATTAATCAAGAAAAGTTTATCGATGAAATGATCAAGAGGTTAACTCCTCTTGTAAGGTTTGATTCAAGGGAGCCTAAGTGGTGCAAAACTGAGAGTAAATGAACAAACCATACGAGGGAAGAGTGCTACTATAGCATGGAATATGCTAGGGAGAGGTATTTACAACCTATCCTAGTAACATCTACTCCACCTAGATATGTTACGAGGAATGTGCCAGGTCCAGTAGGAGTTTCAAGGCCACAACCTTTCTTAGGACAACAACCTCCACTACTAGGTGCTAGAATTCCTTTAGACATTAGATACGTAATGATGATGGAAGCATCTAATAAACAAGCGCTAGTACAATGTATTATAACAACCAAAGTGGGTATTTCCCTTCGAAGAGACAGAATATGAGAGAAACACATGGAGTGGTGAGGCCGGTACAACCTCCATCTCCTACGTTTTGACCTGAAGAAAGAAGGCATGAGATGGCATTGTGGTTCATTGTGAATAGTGGCTTAGCTAGGTCAAATCCTGTTTATAGCCAAGAGAAAATGCAAGAATAATCTCTTCAATCAGAGACAGATTGTCACAAAAACCGTCACAATCAATTGGTCAAACAATGTCCCCGGATGGAGATCACTCAAGCAAATGCCTATTGTCTTGATTGTGGCGTCATTCACTTGATCCTCGACTATCCAAAGAACCCAAACCAAATCATAAAGATCACAACAAATGTCTCAGAGGTCGTTTAGCTATCAAGTAGCTCGGAAAAAAAAACGTTGTACTTGTTCAAGTAGTTACCAGAGTGCAAGCTCAAAAGGAAGCTAATTAGAACCCAGAGACAAAGAAAACAAAAAGTGACACGAGTCCAAAGACGAGTGAACCAAAGACCAATGCATGTAATAAAAAAACCAAGAGAAAATAGAATAGTTGGAAAGCTAGAAAGGATAGGATGAAAGCACATAGGGAACAAGAGCAGAAATCCCTAGCTGAGGAACTTACCCAAGCTAAAGAAAGGATAAGACAACATGAGGAAAGGGTTATTGAGTCATTAGATGCCCTCTTGAAAGCCGATGAAGTGCGGTTTAAAAACAACCAAACCCAAGAATAGAGGTGGATGACATATCCATATGCGGAACTAGAAAAGCACATGCTTGAAATGTGCAAGAAAATGATTCAAATAGCCCAAGCTTTACTAGAACCACCAGTTGGAATTAAACCTGAGGATGTGATCCTTGTCCACCAACACCAGTAATCCCACCAAACCAGGAACGAATAGAGCTAGATTCCAATCACGAGCATGTACCAAAGCTCCAGGACCCAGCATTAGAACCAAAGATAGTGTTGAATAACACGAATAACTCTTTCAATGGATTTCACCTAGCTATACCACATAGTTGTAGAGAAATAGATAGTCTTGACAAACTATGGGAACAAGTCAGAGAGGCCAATGAAGATTTTCTCACTTTCTTATGGTTTTAGAGAGCCACCATGACCCTTTCACTTGTTTTATATGCTTATTAAAGCTATCTTTTTATGAAGGCATTACAATATTCTTTTGTTTTAGTTTTTTAACATGTTTGTTTATTTTATTTCCTTGCCACCTTTTTTTTTCAAAAGATAATGTGCAATTTGCACCTTTCACCTTATTATTTATGTGGGACCTTTCCTAATATGTAAACCATTTGTGATTATGTATGTAAAATGGATAATAATATATATGTGTTTTTTAAGGAAGGTATGGAATTATTTAAAAAAAATAAATAGTACAAACACCCTAAGGAATGATAGGGGTTATCCTGGCCAAGAGAGGGAAGGCCAAAAAAGAGGTGTGGGATGACATCCTTTTGAAGCTGAAAAAAGTGAGAGGTATTTGAGGATCAAATCTGTTCTTGAAAGATCATACAATGAGAAAATTATAGGTATCCATCTTTACCATCTAAGGAATTTTTGAAGTTCTTTAACTTCCATGACAGTAGTATGAGTAAATAAGCCATAAATTTCCTTCATAGCACCAATGAAGCAAATAGATAGGCGAATTGTAGATGGGGGATGAGGATGGCCAAACACTTTTTCCATCCAAACATGCATTAAAAATCACCCCTAAGGCAAGTACATAGGGGCACATCTTAAAAACTGCATTCACCCAATAACAAAGACCTCCAAGTAAGAAGAGAGGCATCTAGACTGTAAGCTTTCTAGAGCTCTATTTTAACAAAAGATTATATTTGCAGTTGACAAATAAGCAGACCAAGGAACCTTCATGAACCTTGCCTGCAGCTAAATTTATATGAAACTCCAATTTTCTTGGCTTTTGACCCTGTCCAAACCCCTTGGTGGAGGATGAAGAGTGTGCGGCACGTGTGAAGTGTTAGGGAGAAGAAGATTAGACACAAAGTTTCAATGGAGCTCTTAATGAGGATTTGGAATTGCCTCACCACTCCTTATTGTTCTATATGGTCAAAAAATAGATAAGGTTAGTAGATCATTGTTATGGGTGTCCAGCCAGTTGGCTTGAACCCTGACAATCTCCCACTTGAAGTCCAACGTGGCCCAACTGGCCTATGTATGTACATATATACACCTCTAAAGTAATCCTATGGCTTCACCCAACACCCATCATCTCCATGAAATGTGAAAACCGCTCAAAGGGTAGGCTCTTTGTGAGAGCATCTACAAAGTTGTCATCCATGTGAACCTTTACTAGCTCAATGCGCTTGCTAGCCAATATTTCACATATCACATGATAACGAACTTCTGCGTGTTTTTTGACTTGGAGTGAAACAAGGGATTATTTGCTAACTCAATTGCACTTTGACTATCACAATGCGACACTAGAGTTTGAGTAATGCCAAGATCTTCCACTAGGCAAGAAAACCATATAGATTCCTTGCTAGCATTAGAAACTACCACATACTTTGTCTCTATGGTGGAAGATGATGTACAGTTTTGGAGACAAAGATCTCTATGACACAGCTGGTCCAAAAAAAAAAAAAAAACATAACCAAACCTAGATCATCATCCACACAACCTGCATAATCCGTATTCGTGTAATCCACAATGGATGCATCACTATTCCCAAAGAATAAGCACTTGTCTACCATAACTTTCAAATATCTCAAAATGTGATTCACTGCTTCCCAGTGCTTTCTGCCATGATTTTTCATAAATCTACTAACCACTCCCACATCAAAAGCAATGTCTAGACTCGTGGTTGTCATGGCATACATAAGACTGCCAAGTACTGAAAAGTATGACACCTTAGCCATTTTTCTTTCTCAACATCAAACTTGGGATCATCATTCTTAATACGTTTTTCATTTGCCTGCATTGGGGTACTCAATATCGACTTCCCCACCTAGATATTAAAACATTGCAAGACCTTGTGGATATATGTTTCCTATAGTATTCCACATTTTCTATCCCTCTTGATATGCATATCAAGAAAGTGACTTGCATCCCCCAAATCTTTCATAGCAAATTGCATGCTTTCTTCAAGATGTCAATCTCATATTTAGACTTCCCAACAATGAGTATATCATCAACATAGAGGATCAAGATGATAAGTGAACCATTGCTCAACTTCATGATACAAGCAATGATCTTCCTAGCTCCTTTCATAACCTTGGAATCGCATGTAATTTTAAAACTTCATGTACCACTACCTTGAGCTTTGTTTTAGGCCATACAATGCCTTACACAATCTACACACTAGTTTTTCCCTTGTAGGCTTCTCAAGTTTGACTTCAAAACCCTCTGGCTATTGCATATAGACATCCTCATCAAGATTCCCATGAAGGGAAGTCGTCTTCATGTCCATCTAAACAAGTTCCATGTCCTTAGTGGCTACTAGTCCAAGCACAAGATGCAATGTAGTCATTTTAACCACTAGAGAAAGAATCTCATCAAAGTCCATGCCTTTCTTGGCAGGACTTGGTACTTAGGCTATTGATTTGATGTGCACCAATAGCACTCAGCATGCAAGTTATGGGGAGCCACCTTTAGCGATATGGTCTGCAGCTCAAAACCTTGCGGGTCAACAACAATAACAAGTTGGTGAAGTTTTTGAGTCTGAGACCAAGAAGGCATGAAGTGGGTTTGTGTGTTGGCAGAGTCGCCGGCAGGGATTGGACAAGGGGCAAGGGTGGCAGTGAGCACTAAATGGTGTGGGTAGAGTCATCGAGCAGGGTCTTGGTCAGCAATCACCTTGTGTAGAGTTGTGTTGATGAATGGCTCAAAGCCAGCCTGGTTGAATTTTTGAATAAGAGCCTCGTCCCACCAAGCACTTCAAGGAAATGGAGGGGCTCTATGTTGTCATGCGCTGCAAGGCCTTGAAAGCGGTCACACTACACAACATTGTAGTAGCTACACATTGCCTCAAGATCATGTGAGTGCATGTTGGATAGTCTGTAGGTGACACATGTACAAAACCGCCTTATTAAGTCAATCTACACTCTCTGTGCTACAAGATTTTATCTTTGGGCATTTCTTTCCAGCGACTGCAACACAAGCCACATGCTGCTCCATGCATTGTAGGTGCTCGATGAGATGACGGTCTCCAATTCTTATAGCACTTTGAGCTCCTCTATGCACTTGGTGGCACGGGGCTCTAAGTAGCTCAGGGAATATCCATGTGTGTGTGTGTGTGTGTGTGTGTGTGTGTGTGTGTGTGTGTGTGTGTGTGTGTGTGTGTGCACGCGTGCACATGCGCGTGTGTGTCTCTGCATTTATGGGTGTATTAACTAGAAGCAAGTCAAGCAAGAATCTCCGGATTTGCAGCGAAACAACATCAACATGTGTGTATGTGTATGACGTGGTGTTTGTGTGTATGTGATATCATGGACAAGAGCATGCATTTGGAAATCAGAGGTGTGTGTGTGTGTGTGTGTGTGTGTGTAGTTGGGTCTTGTGGGGTTACTAGTGCCAAATTCTGGCAGACAACACAAAAAAACAGGTGAGCCTTAAATTGGGACAACAACTACCAAAAGCTTGCATTATGTGTTCTATGTATGGATATACATTTGTGTGTGTGAGTGCATATCGGGGGTTCAAGCCAAAATTGTGAGGTCGATGACTCACTAAGAGTCGCTCCATTTTAAGATGAGTGTGCGAGTGTGTGTTTGGTGAATGAAGCAAAAGCAGGCAAGTGGGTCACATGGGGTGCCAAAAGTTTTTGGGGGTGCTTTGAAAAAGATCTGTAGGAGCCGTTATGGAAACCTACAGTGTCACCTAATTTTATTTTTTTGTTGAAAGGTTCCCTTAGGGGAGGATTCTCACGGAGAGGTTGTGCGTGTGCTTGAAGGTGAGATTGAGTCATGAGGAGAGCCAACATGCATGTAAGTGGGAGTTTGCAAGCTTTTTTCTCAAGAGATATCAACCATAAATAAAAATTTTCAATCCTTAATCAAAAATCACAATCCTTTGCACACATGATGATCGAAACCATTTTCACGCATAGTCAAAAGGTATGGGAAAACTCAGTCCACATTCTATCTTCGTAGTCAAAAAATGTTCGTAAGTGATAAATTTCAAATCCATCTTGAAATTGCATTGTTGTTCAAAAATATTGCATAAATGATGCACACAAATTAATCCCAAAAGAGCGAAATTATTCTCAAAAAAATTGACATACAAATTCATTCGATTGTACAAAGCTCTTCAATTTCTTGTCCATCTTGCTTCAATTTGATTATTCCTTTACCACACACATTAAAATGGGTTGGACTGCACAAGAAATTTTGGATTTGAATTCAAATTTGAATCAATTTGTAATCAATTGGGTGATGCACACATGTTTGATTAATGCATGATTTTCTCACAATTGCAGATTCAATCCCATGTATTGATCATTGCAAACAACTTGAGTGGCTTGTATCAAATAGCTATAATCATCGAGACTGTTTAGGTTTGTCATTTTGGTTTGTATGGCTACTTGATTATAGAATTTGCAAATGCACAAATCAACAAAATCTTTACCATTTTCAATCAAATTGGCATGCATCATAATGGTATAGTATATAAATCATTCAAAATTTGTGCATCAAAAGAATCAATCACTATTTGAGGACAGATCAAACGAGCGCCCAATTGATCGGACACGTAGCCGGACATCACATTTGTACTCTAATAGTTTTTTGAGCTAGTGTAGTAATACTCTGTGAAAATCCTAATTACAGAGTAGTGGATCAATCCCTTGAGTTGTAATGCTGTAAAGCTATTTGTAAAGGTCTGTGTGAGCCGGCCACTGGCCATTTAAAATGCCCTAGGTATAAAGGTTAATAACCTTAATGTGAAAGGGGGCTTATCTTTAGAAGAAGAAAAGAGCTCTGTTGTATGTATGCTCAAGCTACGAGCTCCTCCGACTTGTAATCATCTTTTCTAATGATTGGGTAATCTATTTTCAATTCCAAAACTTGCATTGTGTTCCTCTCTCTTTGCTCTTTCAATTAAGTGTAAGCATTGTCAGTTTTGTTGTGGTTCGCGACTACGCATTGAGGCGGTTCTTGGCGGGCAACAAGAAGAGCGGCCTCTAAACACCCTTCGAGGCTCCCGTGCTGCTCAATTGGGGCTGGGGCAAGCACAATTAGAGACAACAACAACCCACAGCCAGAAACCAAACAAGAAAAGGGGCACCACCTAGTTGTAGATACGAACTAGGACGCATGTGATATCTCCTTGTACTCAAACGCACAAAGAGAGGGGAATGCAAGATAGCCACACACACCAAACACAAACATTCACCACGCCAGAGAGAGGTAAATGAGCACAAATCAACTTGAGCAACTCAGTCTTAGCCTTAAAGACTAGATGCACACAAAGCTTGATGAGAAATAGAGAGACAACACAAAACTTGACCTTGTTGCCAATACACAAATTGTCTTAGGGTCACGGGAGCCCTCTCACCGAGCACCCTCTTACAATTTACCTTTTAGGCAAACAATTCAACAAGCCCTCAAACCACCAAGCATGAAATGGCACAACAAACTTCAAGGACAATATACCTTCAACCACCTGATGAGCCAACTTATCAAGTCAATTTGGAGAGAAGAGTCGTAGTTGCAGCATACAATTGCACCCAAAACTATGAATCTTATTTATGGACAAGAGTAGGCTACAAGTGTAATTGCAGAGTATAGTATCACTCCACTCCTCTAGATGGCATAACTAACTTCAAGCTTCTCCATGCACCTATGTGTAGTGATGGAATAGAGCACTCACAATGCACACACTCTACATAACTAGGCTTGAAGAGTGGTGTGTTATGTGTTGAGAATGGTGTGGTGTAGTGTGATCATGTGATGATTTACAAGGGAGAGAAGGGATCTATTTATAGGTTTTAGAAGCCCCGATTAGGATTAGGCCTAATCAAGTTTATTTGAAGAAATAAAAGATTGTGCATATTTTATTTTTTTAAATGAGGGTGGGTCTCTCTTGTCCTTTGAGTCACATGGATGTGGGCTCAAGGGAAGAGAATTATTGAGGATGAAAGGAGAGAGGGATTGAGTGAATAATTTGGGAGTGCCTACTCTAGTAGAGGGTGCATTTTACAATAAGGTTAGTGGTTAGTAGTTAGTAATTATCACAAAAAAATATTTACAAAATCATTCACCAAATGGTGAGATATATGATGAGAAAAGTTAGAAAAGGGATGAGCTTTTAAAGAGAGGTTGAAGCTTTGGAGAAGTTGACATTCACCTCTTTACAGCACCCGAAGAAGAAGCAGTCAGCATGGCGAAGTAGCGTGTGTCGATGAAGCTATGTTATTTCAAACCTTGGAAAATTCATGATAAAAGCCTTCATTTGCAGAGGTTATCTTTGGATTTTTGCTGATTTTTTGAAGTTCTTTACAAAGCTGAAGAGAGTATGGTAATATGGACATATATGTAGAGAGAAAGGGGGACACATAGGGTGTAGAAATGGAGGATGAAGGATATGGAGGTGTGAGAGATGTGGCAATGGTGAAGAGGGTGAATTAGGACATGGGAGTTGCAGGTTTGGGAGTGGGAAGGAGAGGGAGGAGTGTGTGAAAGAGGAAAATGATAAAGTGGAAGAGGGAGTGTGGCTGCATAGCATGGGCAAACTGGGGTCCACCAATAAAATCATAGCTCACAGCTCGTAGCTCAAAAAAATATGAAAAAAATTGAGATGAAAGTTCAACTCACGAGCTACAACTTTTGTTTGTATCACCTTTTCGAATTCGGGGAGCATGTGATCTTTAAAAATTCAGCAAAACCGACTGTTTTTTCCACTGCACAAGGTCCTTGTGAGGTCCTTCTTTGGATGATTCTTTTGAATACCTCCAAGAGTGAGCTCCCCATGGTGCATGCATGCATTCCACATACCCTTGAAGTTATTTGGTAGGTCTATAATTGAAGATATTGTTGAGATCATGATATAAGTGAATAGTACAACTAAGAAAATCAAATATTAAGGTGTCTAAAAAAATATGTACATGTCAAATATAAATAATATAGGTGGAAAAAATATAAAGGGGTCAAAATAAATCTCTCTCATTATAAGTCTACTATAAAAAGATGAATATTTTTGGTGTTCTAATTTATGAGAGTAAAAGAGAATAGATGTAGGAAGGAAAAATCACAATAGTGAAAAAATATACACATAAATAAAACTAGTTTTTTTGGATTTTTGTTGGGATGGAGTTACACCAAAAATAAGAGAAGCTTGCATGAAATTATTTTTATATGGAATAAAGAGTATGCAAAATGGTAAGAAAAAATATTATAATGGTGAGTCAATGTACATAGCATAAATAACACACACCTAAGTATAAATATTTAAATAAATACCAAAATAATTATGAAAAATCCTTTTATTTAGGCCCTATATACAATGAAATATTTACACACAAATGGGCCATAATATACTTATATTTTTTATTTTTTTTATTTTTTTGGCTCAACTAGCCCAATGACTAGCTAATTAAGGGTTTTTAAGAAGATATGGGAAAAGTCCCCTAACTCACACACGCCTATGTATAGTGAAATGGTAGGGATAACCAAAATGTTTGAGTGATTTGATAGGGTGAGGTAGCTTACTATGGCAATTATGGAAAGCCGAAAAACGGCTATCATTAGCCCCCCCCCCCTTAGATAATGGTACATTCATGTACCATTTATCCGATCATACAACATGCAGATTGTGTAACGTCTGTATTTGTCTGCTCTCATCTTTGAAGAACCTTTGTTGTATGATTAAAAAACCTTGTGTGATATGAAAGGTTCTCAGAGCCAATAGCAGGATGTAATGAAGTGACTGAGTAAGCCTCCTCCATTGAGAAAGTTTCCATGAGCACCCCCCAGGATCAAAGATCTTGAAATATCTTTCCCAAAGAGAGATGTATGGTATGGAATCACTTACTGATTTCGGTTGAAGAAACTTGTAGATTCTATTGTTGTCCATCATTGCATCTATCACTATGAATGTGATATAAAAGATTGGTTGCTCTTCCTCCTGTGTAAAGTTGATATATCTGCTACGATCTTCAAGAGCTTGTATGAGCAAATTCCTGAACTGTAGCTCATACAATTCATTCAACCTGGGTAGGCTCATCAAGTCAAAAATTCTATGACCTTCATGATTTAGGAAAGCTTGATCCATGCTTCCAACTGCTATTGGAAGATATTGCAAATAGTTTACCATATAAGTAGATAATAGACGAAGGTTTCTATTGCTTCCAACACGTTGGAAGAGAATAGATTTTGGTACTGATTGATGAAATATCCACATGTAGCAATCAACAAGTTTTTCATCTATGATGAAGACCAGAAGCATTACAATGTGCGACCTCCATACACCAAAGAACCAAATGAAGAAGGTTTGGAAACATCCGTTCATCACCAAGTATTCATGTCCTCTTCCACTTAAGAAGGTATGGTGCTCCCGATGAAAGGTATATGTGAAGAGAGGAGAAGTTGACTTTGAAGAGGTGAAACCCAATGTGAAGATGATTGGGGCTTCAAAAGTTTGGATTTTCTTGCTAAGAGATTGTCCCATGAATGAAGAGCCACCCACTAAAACACCATTGGAGAGAATGCTACCCTTCTGAAAGTTTCCTTTTATGATTTTATTTTTTACTACTCTCCCATGTTCTTCATCCCCTTCTAAGCCCCCCCTTTGGCAAGGTTGTAACTCCTCACATTGTACCACCCCAAAGGTTGACGGATTACTGATTGATTTTGTGAAAAATTTGGCTTCTTGCATGATAGGTTCCTCCATGCTTAATATACATGGGTCATACCAATGCTTTTCAACATCCTCAAACACTTCTTGAAGATTATTCTCACATGGATTCAACTCACACTCTTCTACTTTGTTTTGGAGTTGGCATTCCATGTACACAATCATCTCTTTATGATCAATGTGGTCTATGATCTCCCCACCTATGATTTCATCTTCTTCTTCACTCTCTTCTTTTAGACAAGATACACTCTCAGAACATTCCATAAGATCAAGGTTACCTTCAAGGTCTTCATTCTCCATAGAGTCATGTTGCACAAAAGCTTCGTTTGCTTGGACTAGAAATTGATCCTCCGCCAAAAGGTTGGATGTATCCATTATTGAATCATCAATGCCATTTGAGATATCTTGTGTCAATTTTTGCATGCTTGTGATAAAGGTAGAAGAAAGAGATTCCACATTTGAATCTTGGCCACACACTTTAGCACTTGAATAATCACTTGGCATGTAATTAACTTCTTCAACATTTGTCGGAGTAGAAAGAGACAAGTATGGCAAAGGAGATGACTCCTTGATAGAAACAATTTCATGATGGTTGGTTCTGCCAGCATGATGGAAACCATTTTTGATGTAGAAGTACTTGTGAAACTTCCTTCGGGCAATAGTGACCGCTTCTTCAAAGGTAGAGGGTCCACTACAAGTAACCTTAGTCTTTAGTAAAGGAGACAAACCTGAAATAAATTGCTCCATTTTTACATAATCTGGAAATGTAGAACTAAACCCATATCCTCCCCATTGACGAGAAAAAATATCCTCATAAGCATAGTAGTCTTCACCATGTTGTTGAAGTCTCCCTAATGAAGCCCATGCTTTCTCCGTTGTTGGAAATTCAGAGAGTCTGGTCTTCAAAGCTTTGGAAATTTGGGTATGCCCATCTTCAATATGAGAAGACATACTCCAAAACCATTGCTCAACGTTGCCTCTAAGGCATAGCAATAGAAAATCCCCTTTTTCAATGTCATCCTTTTTACCAAGGATACGACAAACCATTCTAAAATCAGCAAGAAAATCATCAACATCTTCTTCTAGATTTCCGAAGAAGATTGGGATATCATCAAAGGTATAGCGTGTCATAGTCTCTCAATGCTAGAACCACACAAAGATTAGTTCCAAACAATCATTTTATCTCATGACATCAACTAACTACACAAAGTTTTGAAAGGTCTCATGAATTCTAGATTCTTATGTGAAAATGTTTTTTTCCTTTCTCATGTTATGCTAATCCAAACCATATTCTAGATTCATTTTTGTTGCATTGAAATTAAACTCAGTCATACAAGTTTTCATGATTCATATAATCTTCTTGATTATGCTAAATTCAAGCATTCATGCAATACAACAACAATAAGCACAAAGTCAGTTCCTCAGTGGGAGCACCAGCATCTGTGAGCCTTAATTGCAGATTTCAGTGCTTAAATTACTGTTTTTAGTCGTTTTGACCATAGGAGAGTGTTCTTAGACCATAGGGCGACCTTTCTCGACTGATCTGTTGCAGTTTTCATGACCTTTTTCATGATGGATCGTGATTTTGGTACCTTGTTGGATTGCGACCAGACTTGGTAGGATAGTGCCCCTAGGTGTCGTGGACCTCCTCCTAAAGTTTCGTTGCATTTTGAGTCCGTTCGATTGCCTAAATGGCATAATGGCGTAGTGTCATAATAATCAATATCTAATTCTCCTAAATGATTTTCTCATATTAAACTGATCATTTAATGTGGGAAAGTGCCAGGGGAGAAAAAGCTAGAATATTGGTTACGCTAACAGACCAACCACAGTAGGGATCCAAAGGGGGGGCCATCTGCAAAAGAGCCATGTGCAGCAATGGTCTAAAAAGACCCTAAGGTTCAGCCCATTAAGACTTCCAAAATGCTAAGGTTCCAAAATTCAAAGGTTGTGTCCAAAGGGTTAAAGCTTAGGGGGAATTGGATGCTTTGTGTGCTCTCCAAAGTCAATGCATATCCCTACATGGGAGGGGGCGAGCCCTTCTTCTAGGGGATGAGAGATAAAGTCACACACACACACACAAACACAGGCTCCCTTTACACAAAGGGAATGAGGGACACATGTCAGCTCCCTATGCCAGATGCCCACAAGGTGTGCCCAATTTCTATTGGATGACCCTTGAAGTGGACCAATGAGAATTAAGCTAGAGTAAATCTAGTTTAATTAATTTAAAAACATTTAATAAAAGAAACCAATGAGAATTAAGTCTCCTAGAAGACTGTTGGGCAGTCTCACAAGGGGTCCAATGAGCATTCATGAGCCCAATGGCTTGTCCGATTCCTATTGGCCAAGAGGCAAAGGGGTCCAATGAGAGTTTAGTTTAATTATTTAATTACCTAAAGCTCTCACAAAAGGGGAAAGGGGGACACATGTCACAAAGCTATCACTTATGCTGCTTAACAGTCATTGGCTTGACTTGGGGAGAGCCAATGAGGGCTGAGCAAGAGCAAATAGCAAGAGGGCTCGCCCAAGAGAGAGAGGGGGCTGATTTTTGCAAGGCATTATCCCACACACACTCACACAATCTCATGTGTGAAGAAAGAGAAGACTATCTCTTCCCAAGCTTTAATGGAGAACTCATCACCTACTCCAAGCTTGTGAGATAGAAGCCTACATCAACACTCTCTTGGCATGTGGATGCAAATCCAACCAAGATCCAAGCTTCAATGCATGCTCATCTCCTCTACCAAGCTAATTACTAAGCTAAGCTATGCTAATATGAGTGATTATGTGAGGAGATGTACATCTTTCTCGTAAGATACTCCTTCTTCCTCTAAATCTACTCTCCTACCCTACTAGCTCTCACCATCTTCGAAGGTGTGTGAGGTCTTGGGTCTGAGAACGGGGATAATTCAAGTTGTGTTTGCTAAGTTTTTTGCTTAGTGCATGAAGCTTTCATCTTCATTGCACTAGCTAGTCTTGAAGGAACACAAAGAATTGTATTGTACAATGTCTCTCTTGATGGGAGAAACCATAATACAAAGCCTTTTGGAGGGGGGACCGGCTCCATGCAAATCCAGTCCTCAACTGTTGTCAATAGCTTAATTTCTCTCTCTTTTGAAAGTATTGTTGATGCTATCTAACTAGGTGTTATGTTTTTTGTTGCTCTCTCCACCCAAGCACTCTTGTAATTCTCATTAGGAATCTATTCTAATGAAATGCCCACTATGTTCATGCTAATTTCTACTACACATAAGTTTTTAGACCATTAAATGTTACATTGGTATCAGAGCACAAGGTTTCTCTTTTCTTGCTCAAGAAGGGAGGTCCTCAAGCTAGCTATAAATGGTTGGTATTATTAATTGCCTGTGAGTAAGTAGAATAGGGATTTTTCAGCCTTGCAGTGCGCTTGCCTTCGTGCAGTTAACGGGGCATCACCGTCGAGAGCTATGGTTTTAATAGTGGAGTCCTACGGGGCTTGCCTACGGCTTAACCGCTATTAAGCTATTAGAAGCTTGACAGGAGCCGGTGTTGTTTTGGTGTCGAAAGACCCTCTCTTCTATTCCTTGCAATTAATGGTATTCGAGCCGCGGGTACAGTAGCTTGAGTGCTTTTTCTAAAGGGGTAAAGAGGAGTAGCAACTAGGGCTTGAAGTGCCAAAGTACACCTAAAAGTTGTTAGAATGGCTGACAATAGTAAAGAGAGTGAAATTAATGTTGATAACTTTGATTTTGCTCATGAGCAAGCTACTAATGATGCTTCAATGCTTGTTAACTATCTTGTTTCTAGGCTTCAACAAGCCATGGGCAATCCATCTCTCCAAAGTGAAGTGCAACGGCAACTCCGTGCTCACGGGATTCTCCAAGCTCATCACCATGACGAGAGAACACCTAGGAAGCCTCCTTGTGAGACTACCAAAAGAGGTCTCTCTCCGATTCTGGAAGAAGAAGAGAATCCACACGAAGGGCTCAAGAATTTACTTCTTGACGATGCATCTCCTTCCCAAAGGAGAACTCAAGAGCCTCCACCGAAGGAACGAGAAAGAAGTGAGTCTCCCGCCACCTCGGCGGAGATGGCTCCACGAAGACGGCGGGCTAAACGCTCTCCATCACCACCAAAGCGGAGAAGACCATCACACTCTTCTCCACGCCATAATTCAAAGAGGGATGATAAAAAGCAAGAGAAGAAAAAGGCGAGAAAGAGGACACCCTCTTCTCCATCTTCTTCATCCTCTTCCTCTTATGAAAGCTATGGTGGAGACGACGAAGATCAAGACAAGAAAAAGGCGAGAAAGAGGTCACCCTCTTCTCCACCTTCTTCAAATTCTTCACCTTTTGAAGAAAGTGATGGTGCAACCTTTGAACCATCAAAAAGAAGAGGCCATAGGAAATCCTATGCCGCATGGAAGAGGTCGTCCAAGCTGAAGAAAATCAAAGAGGGAGGGAAGAGCATCTCTTTCCTTACCTATGATGGCACCTTTGGTGCTACGGAAAAAGTCTTGGCCTTTATCCAGCAATTTGATGCGGCGTTTGGAGATGAGGGCTTCACGGAGTCCTCTGAGCTACGCCATGTAGCTATGCACTTTCAAAAGTCCGCCAAACAGTGGTGGTCTAGCCTACGAGCCAACGGTGAAGCTCCACGAACATGGAAAGCTTTAAGAGCTTCCATTATGAAGCAGTTTTTGGCCACCAATGCCAAAGACAAGGTACTCACCGAATGGCGAAGCTTAAAGCTCTCTCCCAATGAATCCATCCACAAATATGTAGACAAGTTTTGGGACCTACAACTCAAAGCCACTGTCTTCAAAAAGTTGGATTTTGGAGAGCAAAAGCAACAATTTTGTGCGGGCTTAACCGAAGAAATGGCGGAGTATGTCAACTCCCAAAGGCCACGTACCATATCGGCGGTAATACACCATACTATGGTGGCCTCTCGAATCAATTTCCAAACGGGGGCTAAAAGAAATAATAAGCCAACGGAAAACAAGGGTTCCAACGAGCCTAAGGGGAAGGACAATGTCCAAAAGTCTTCCAACGGTAACTCCAACAAAGCTAAAGAGAAGGGAGTTTACAAAGGTAAAAACAAACTCTCTCCTGAAGAGCTTGAGCGTTATCGCAAGGATAACCGGTGTTTCAAGTGCGGCCAACAAGGGCATGCATACCGCGCTTGTCCCCAAAAGAACAACCGCCAAGATCATCCTAGAGCTTCCTTGGTTGAAATCCAAGAGGAGGAGACTCACCAAACTCATCACAAAGGATCCCCTCTATGCCATGCTTGGGGAAAGGTAAGAGAACATGATTCTTTTATTCTCTTTGACTCTGGTTCTACTCACAATTTTATATCTATGGAGTTAGCCACCAAGCTAGGCATACAATCTTATGAGATGGGAGATGTCCTACCCGCAGGCAGTGCCTTCAAGGGGCAAGAAGCTTCAGTCACTCCCTTAATCGGGAAATTGAGGCTTCATGTCCAAGGCTATGTGGACAAAGAGGACTTCTTTATCTCTCCTCTCAAGCATGAGGATGTAATCCTAGGGGCACCATGGTTTGACCACCTGGCTTCCGATGTTAAATTTCCTGAAAGGAGAATCTCCTTTAAGTTCAGGGAAAAAGACATGTATATAGATGCTGAGGAAATGGGTAACACTATCCCCATTGTACATACACCAGCTTTCAACAAGTCAATAAAGAGCTCTATTTCCGTGTACATGATTTTTGTTAAAGATTCTCAAAATGAACCTAATGCTTTAGCAAAAGAAAATAAAAGCAACCAAAAGGAATTAGAGTTATCCAATTTTCTCAAGGGGTTTCAAGATGTTTTTATTGACGACATCCCTTGTGAGCTACCTCCTAAATGAGGTAATGATGACCATGCAATTGAACTTCTTCCAGGAAGTTCACCGCCTAACAAACATCCTTATCGAGTTTCTCAAGCTCAACAAGAGGAGATTATGCGGCAAGTGCATGAGTTAGTTGAGAAGGGTATGGTTAGGCCAAGCTCATCTCCATTTTGCTCACATGTGCTATTAGTGCAAAAGAAAGACGGCACATACCGTATGTGTGTCGACTATAGAGCACTAAATAGGATCACTATCAAGAATAGGTTTCCCGTTCCACGGGTAGAAGACCTATTTGATAAGCTACAAGGATCGACCTACTTCAGTAGGATTGACCTAAAAAGTGGCTATCATCAAATAAGGATAGTTGATCAAGACATTGTAAAGACCGCATTTCGCACCACATTTGGTCTTTACGAATACATTGTCATGCCTTTTGGATTGACCAATGCACTAGCCACATTCAACCACTTGATGGAGAATTTGTTCAGGCCTCATCGAACCTTCACTGGAGTGTTCTTTGATGATATTATCATCTACTCCAATTCATTGGAGGAACACAAGCAACACCTCCAGGTAATATTTCAAGTTTTAAGAGAGAATAAACTTTATGTTAATCGAAAGAAAAGTGAATTTTTCTTGCAAGAGATTCAGTATTTAGGTCATATTATCTCTCAAGATGGCATCCAAATGGATCCATCCAAGTTAGAGGTAATAAAAGGATGGCCTAAACCAAGGAATCTTCATGAACTAAGAAGCTTTATAGGTATGTGTGCATACTATAGACGCTTCATAGAAAAGTTCTCACAAATTGCGGGACCATTACATGACCTAACAAAGAAAAGCGTTAGGTATACATGGTCTGCTAAGGAGAACAATGGTTTCAAAAAGCTTGAAGAAAAGCTTATCTCTCAACCTGTGCTTACACTACCGGATCTCTCAAAACCATTTGAGGTCCAATGTGATGCTTGTGGTGATTGCCTTGGAGCTGTTTTGCTCCAAGAAGGGCATGCCATAGGCTATGAGAGTCGAAGACTCAACCCTGTTGAGCAAGCTCTAGGCATATATGAAAAGGAACTCCTTGCAGTTCTACATGCCTTAGACTCATGGAAGCACTTTTTATTGGGGACTCCTTTCATTCTGCGAACGGATCACCAAAGTCTTAAGTACTTCATGACGCAGACCAAAATCAAGTAGCTGATGCACTCTCAAGACGGCCGAGAGTGAATGCGGTTTCGATAGCAACTCACAATGATCTATCTTCAATGATAGATGAGCACGCTATTGATCCCGATTTTAGAGATGTGATTTCAGCCCTTACATTAGGGAAGAAAGAAGAACCATTTACCTTACAAGATGGTTATCTTCTCTATGGCAATAGACTATGCGTTACTAACTCACTACGTGAGAAAGTAATGTATGAATCTCATGCTCCACCTTATGCGGGGCATAGAGGGATTCAGTCTACCTTAATTAAAGGGAATTGAAACATATTTCTATTGGCCTACCATAAAAGTGAACATACAAGAGTATGTCTCTAAATGTGTGGTATGCCAAAAGACAAAATTTGATAGAGGGAAGCAACTTGGATTGCTTCAACCCTTGCCAATCCCTAATTCACCATGGGAGAGCATATCCATGGATTTTATCTTTGGATTGCCTAAGTCTATCCAAATTGAGTCAAGTATAGCTAGAAAGATAGCTTGCGGGCAATAGCACACACCAAACTTTAGAGCTGAATTTTACTAGGTTTCCTAAATCCAAACTTTTAGGGTACCCATAACTAATTTCTAGAGACCAAAAAGTCACAAAGTCCTGACTTTTGAGAGACCTGATCAGGGGTAGCAAGGGATTAGTTGCACTTAGCCAAAGTGGGATTGTCAAGGACTATCTTGAGACTTTTGAGAGAGCCTTCCATGATAAATCATCTACCACCAGGGTTCTCTACTCCACTCAAAGACATGAAAAACGCTGCAATGCCAACAACAAGGGGATTGAGAGAATACCTAGAGGAGAAGCATCCACTGATCAACAAACCGAACGTGAGATTCATCAAAGCTAGTGAATCCATGAGAGTGCTTACGGATTACACTCATGAGGGCTTATATAGGTCCACAAATGGGGATCCATGTATCTTTTACAAGTGTGTAGAGCCCTCTCCTAGAGAGTTGACATTCCGTAAGAACCTCTATGCATTCACATATACAGCTTCCCGTGGGGTGCAAGTTTTGATGGTAGATAAATATGGATGTGAGTACAAACTTGTCGATACAATTGACTCAGAGAGATACACATACAAGGGTACTCCAATTCCTACTTACTTTCAGCCAAAACCGATGCCAAAGTACTCACCAGAGAGGATTCCATCGGGATTCTCTCCAAGACGAGAGGAGAGAGTGAGAGACATCTTTCCAAGAGACCATGAATTGGTTAGACTCGTGACTGAACCACAACAATTAAGACCATATCAAGTGGCTCAATGTGTCAAGACAAAGTACAGTGGGTCAGGAGATCCATATGCTCATGTCTCACTCTTCAAACAAGTTTTGAGGGTTGAACAGATTGCATATTTTCATACTCAATATGAGGGATTTGGGTTAAATTGGAAGGAACAGCCTTGACTTGGTTCCAACCATTGAATAGGGATGATTTCCCAAACATACCACAACTCTTATAAGAATTCACAGAGGAGTTCTCAAAAAGGAGGATCAAGCACAAACGATGTCTCACAAATCTACGCTTTCAAACAAAAAAAGACCGAGAGAGTGAAGGAAGCTCTGCTTCGCTTCAAACAATACATCAAGAGATGTTCTGTGAGAGAGCTACCGCAAAATGAGAGATTATCAGTTCTCTTCATAGAGGTCTTGAGGAATGAAACTCTCAAAAAGGACCTACATCTAAAATGATGCACAACATTTGAGCAAGTCACTAGAGAAGCTCTATATCTAGTTGACAATTGTAAAGCCTACGGAGAGGTGGCTGAAGATACCAACAACACAACTAGTAGTGCCTCATCTCCAAAGAGCGAATCAACCATAAAGAGAGATGTTCAAACTCATTCTGAACCAATCATTGATCAAGTGGTCAAGGGGGTGATTAGAAGAATAAACCAAGGCTACAAACAAAACCTGATTGTACAACAACCTCAATTGAGGAGATGTAGTACTTGTAGAGGGGATCACCCCACTCCATGGTGTAACACTCAACCGAAGCTGCAAGAAATGCTAGAGCAACAACCGCATCTTCTGAACGATAAGAGAGTGATAGTCAACTATGCTCAACCAATGCATATGCCACAACCCATGAGAAATCAGTACTCCGATGAAAATACGCTCATGCTCATAGCCAATCATGAGTATGGTTCAAAGAACATCCTCACAAGACAAGAACAACCATGTCCTTGATCACCAGCTATGAAACAAGAAGGTCCATGCTATGAGTGTGGAGGTGATTATTGGGCATAAAGTTGTCCAAACAAGGGTCCAGAAAGCGAAATTTTTTGTATTCTATGAACGTTGTGGTATAGACCATCTACGCCAACACTGTGCTAAAAGTCCAAACTACATAGGGAAAGCAACAATGAATGCTGTAGGCGTGATGCCTTCTTCAAGCGGATTCGAGCTAGAACCCACCATTCCTTTAAACGTGATGACTCGAGCTTAAGCTCGAGAAGCTGCCAAAAACAAACCGGTTGGAAAAGCCACATTGCCTGTTCAAACAAAATTTGAGAACATATCGGTGAGAACTTTCGGAAGAAAATCATAGAAAGTCAAACAGGATAAAATGAAAGCGAAGAGGCTACAGGAGAAAGCTGCTTTGGAAACTAAATTGAATCAAACAAGAGAGCAGCTTAGACAAGAGCAAGAAAAAAACAAAAACGCAAAGGGACCTAAAGAGTCAAAGACTAACTCGGGAGGTTTAGTCTTAGTGGAAAAAGTCTTTGAACCTTTAGATGCAATTTTGAAGGCCTATGAAGCTATGCTAAAACCCAACCGAACCCAAGAGGATAGATGGCTGACATATCCTCATCCAGGGTATGAAAAAGAGAGGTTGCAAATGTGCAAGGAGCTCATCCATAAGGCCCAAGCTCTTATGGAACCAGTTCCAGATGCTCCAAAAACGGAGGGCATAATCCACAAAACAATCCAGGAAATGGAAAGTCATAGTATTGTAGACAAAGACCAGGAAGATCCAGGAGTTGAAGCACCTTTAGATACAAGGGAAGTAGCCAATACCACAGATGGGGTGGGTTCACAAGTAGTGATGCCTATTCCAAAGGTAGAAGAACCGTTGCCACAATCCTTGTGGGAATCAATCAGAAACCAAAAAGTTAGTAGTGCTACTTTACAGTCAGCACCTATCCCTAAGATAAACATGGATCATGAATTTTTCCCAGGAGATATACGATCTTTATATGGGGATGTTGAGTCTGTTGCATCTGAAGAGAGTAAACCATGCTCTCTAAAGACTTTGCCATCTTTCATAGGAGAACTCGAAACAAAAGTGGAGGTTAAAATGGTACCTTCTCAGTGGAAAGCCACACCACAAATGATGGACACCAAGAGCTTGCATGAATTGATGTCTCCTCCTATACAATGCACACTTTATCTCTCAGAGCTACTAAAAATTAGACCGCATATATGGGGCCAAATGGGAAAACACTTGGAAAAGATGGGGTTGAAAATCCCTTCACATGACCAACTTGCATACAAAAACATGGATGACACCTCACCTAAGAATCTACAGACAAAGCTAGTACCAGTAAATAAGGTGGGTGACTACTGTGAAGGAGAAGAAGGAAACACCACCTTACCACTTGAGTACAAAGGAGTAAATATGGTTGCTATATTAGATAGTGGGGCAGTAATTGCCATTGCAAACCAAAGAAATATAGAAAAAATGGGGAAATCCCGCTCTCATGAGAACTCGAATGAAACTGCAATTAGCAGATGGATACATGGAGAAACTATAGGAATATTAGAATAAATCATTGTATCCTCGTGCGGAATAGACTATGAGCACACCTTTGCCATAATGAATTTTGACAAGAGCAGCAACTTTGACATCATATTGGGCAGACCATTCATGTGTCAGCTCAAAATGGTACAAGACTGGGGCTATGACTATACCTACTTAAGACACAAGGAAATTACTACAAAAATCAGTGTCAAAGATCATAGTTATAGAGATGTAGAATAAACCCCGGGGGAAGAATTAAACTCCACAATTGATTTTGAAAGCAAAGCGCATATTTGGATGTACGGAGCTCCTGAGAGTGGAAGTCTTAGAAAGGAAGATTGCATCCTAAACCGTTTAGTAGAAGATGAGGCATATGTACCAGAGCCATTTCCAGAGGAGTTATTTGAACCCCTTTTGGATGGGATCGAATACTAGCCACTCTTGATGTGTGTGTGAATGAGGTGACCCTGACTAAATTTTGTGATGAGGAAGGGTATGATATAACTCCTGTATTTACGATAAAGGCGTTGAAGGAAGCTAACGAGGTTTGTGAGTGTGAAAGCAGAAAAAGTGAGACAGATAGCTGCATCGGGGACCATGGTGCCAAAGTGCAAACGAAGGAAGCAGAGCAACCACAAGAATATGTCTTCATTGACATGCCTAAAGAATCGACAAAAGCTGTTTCAAGGAAGTCAAGTCCTAAAAAAGAGCAAATGAAAACAGAAGAAGGAAGAAAATTTCCAAGTTCAACGTCAAATGTTCAACAAACACAAGATCAAGAGAAGAACAAGGATATGAGAGAAGATAGACTGTCTTCTACGACAATCAAATTTAGCATATGCGAAGAAACAGGACTCAAAATCACATGTTCAGTTGTGATAGATCCAAAAGCGACAAAGAATCTAATGACTTACGGAACATGGATCATGATGGGAAAGCCGCCAATCACCGAGCTAGAGGAGGTAGTGTACACAAGTTCTAAAATGACGATTCCTAGCTTTGACATGGCAGAAGCCGTGCTCAAGTTGAGTACCGGGGAGTATAAGGATACTTTCCACATAATCGAATCCCATCATATCAAGGAGAGTCTAGTCTTCACAGTAAGCTGGAGGAACATCTTCTTTCAACCACATGGAAAATCTTCAGCAACAACACCATCAAAAATCCCAAAAGCACATCAAGTCAATGCAAAAAAGGAGCAAACAACCATCGTGGAAAAAGGTAAAGCAAAGGTAAACACTGTAGTATATCAACCTCGCAAGATGACTTTACCTTCAACGAGTCTCCATCAAACTTCTTGCAAAGCTTCTACATCAAGAGGGCCAAACCATCAACAATGCAATGGAAACCAAAACAAAGCAACAAGGAATTCAACAAGTTTGGGTACCAAAGTCATACCTCAAACAAGCTACCCAAGCTACAAAACCCAAATAGGTGAAGCAACGGATGATTCCAGTAAAGCTACTTGAAGCACAAGGATTTTATGAAGGTAACACTCAAATATGGTTACCAAAAGTTGTAGCTCAATCTGGAACAACCAAGAGAAATCAGGCAGCACAAGCTTCTACCCCAAAGCAAGCAAAGACAGCCAACATCCAACAGAAGCCAATTGCAACCAAGGCTGCTGCAATCTCTAGATGGATACCTCCTCATAAACTCCAAAATCAAGGCATCTACAAAGGAAATCATCAAATCTGGATACCAAAGCCTAGTGTTCATCAAGTCATCGAGCAAAAGGAGCGAATACAAAAGACGGTCACACAAGGACCAAAGACAAGATGGGTTCCAAAATCGCTTGTGGAAACTCAATCTCAGAGAACCCTCACCTCTCAAAAACCACTTCTCATGGAAGATAAAGAAAAAGCTCCATCAGTCTCTACAGCAGCTGAAGGACTTGTTTCACAAAGTAGTGACAACATACGACAATCAAGTCAAGAGGATCCAGCATATGCCAACCTACTTGACAAAATGATGGCATCCAATGACCAAAACAATGGAAGAGGCCTTCATTTCAAGAACTTATGGAATTGGGTTTCTGGCCTTGAACAAGTAAGTCCAAGTCACCATTAAACATACATGGCATAAAAGTTAGTCGGGCAACTAAGCCACTAAATGAGCAAGGTGTTAGTCCCAAGGCTTCATGTAATATTCTTTGTGGTCTAAACGTCTTAGTTATTCTAGAAACTGCTCAAACTGGAAGAGTTGAGTATAATTACGTTGTCTCGCTCATGTTGGTATAGGTGAGCATAAGAGTCGAAGTCATTGTAGTATAGTGGTAAGTGAACGAGGAAGTTCAAAAGACACTCACGCACTCAGCGCAGTGAGGTATGAGTGGAGAAGCTTCTACATCGAAAACCCTTCTTGGAAACATGGAAGCTATTGAGACGTCCTTTGATGTCATATGTGCTACATTTTCTCCTTGAAGCACCCATCAACTCCATCACTTACACTACATGCTTTTGTTTGACAAATTTCTTGTATGCATATAGAGTGTCCCATAATTGACACTTGCATTAGACAGTCTTCCTTTGTTTTCCCCAAGCACTCACCTTGCATGACAGGTACTTCAAGTCCAAATGCTCAACTCTAATAAGAGTGTATACCAAAGGCACTTTTTTCCCATCGGGTTTTTTCCCTTTGATCATCCGGGTTTTATGACCCTAATCTAGAAACCCTCATCATCGACTTCTTGTATATATTCCTTTTGTATCAACAATAAAGAAATAGCTACCCAAATCAATCGACAACGACTTGGAGCAAACATAGCAGGTCTCCATATGCTTATCAAGAGCATCTTTTATCTTCAAGGGTGACAACAAAGCTCCATCAAACAATGGCAAGTCAAAGAATGGCCTACAACGACAAGCAATGAAAATTCAGCAAGCGAGCTATCCACAACAATCAAAAGTAGCTCACACAGTGCTTCAACTTTGGTGACCTATTGAAGACGATTCAAATTGCAATGGACATGGAAAGCAAATCCATCTATAAAGTCCACACCCCAAAGAGGATCAGTTCTACAAGATCCGACACGTCAACATCCATCTTTACGGTGGCTAAGATTGGCAACAAAGAGGCGAATGCAAAACAAGAAAAAAAGTTGCCTAAAAAATCAAAAATCAAACCACGTATCAACAACATGATAGATATGAATCACGTATCAACAACATGACATATATGAATCACTCAAGGAAGTAGGGAGCATCATCAACGACAAAGCACTTCCCAAGCTGAAGTTCAACCTTGAAGAGAAAGCTGAAGTTCAACCTTGAAGACAAAGCTGAAGACAACCCTATGACAAGACTGCACAAGGTCGTGTCAAGGGACAACATGATTTAGGAAGGGGGGAATGTTTGAGGACAGATCAAATGGGCACCCAATTGATTGGACACGTATCAAGACATCACATTTGTACTCTATTAGTTTTCCCAGCTAGTGTAGTAATACTCTTTGAAAATCCTAATTACAGAGTAGTGGATCAATCCCCTCAGTTGTAATGCTATAATGATATTTGTAAAGGTCTGTGTGAGCTGGCCACTAGCCATTTAGAATGCCCTAGGTGATAAAGGTTAATAACCTTAATGTGAAAGGGGTCTTATCTTTAGAAGAAGAAAAGAGATCTGTTGTACGTACGCTCAAGCTACGAGCTGCTCCGACTTGTAATCATCTTTTCTAATGATTGGGTGTTAACCCTCACGGCTCACGGACACCCTATCACCTACAACGGACGTTGTAACCTACGGCGGACATTGTATTATTTATTTGGTAGAGTCAGGTACCGGGCTGGTACCGGGCTTGTCGGTCCAATAGGAAAAGGGTAAGAGTGATAGCCCATGAGAGGCGCACTCTAACTAGAACATTCAAGGGATTAGTTGGCTAAGCATGGGTGCCCAAGTGTGAATGGGGCGAGCTCATATAAAAGTCAACTAAACCTAAAATTTACTGATTCTCTCATTTGTGCAATTGAAGAGTGCTCTTGCTCCATCTCCTTCTTCTTCTTCTTCATCTCTTTGTGTGTGTGTGTGTGAGAGAGTGAGAGAGGGAGAGAGAGGGAGTGTGTGGGCGATCGAGCATTACGAAGGCACGACGGCGGTGAAGCGGTTGAGCGCAGCGTAGCGGCATCTCCTTCTTCTTAGCGGCGAGGAATCCTCCACGAAGCAAGCGTAGAGCGGTGAATGACACACCATCGCCTTCTTTGAGCTTACTAGTTTAGGCTTGTTGTGTGCTTGGAGCCATTTGTGGCTCGCACACGGTGTATCGGCAAGTTCCTTGCATTGACACGTGCGACATACGCGCACATTTTTGGCGCCGCTGCCGGGGAATGTCGTGCATTAAGCTCGAGTAGCGCTCTGTGCTTCTCCGTGGTGCAATTTCAATTATAGGAAAGGTAGGGAAGGAGTGTGTGTGTGTGTGTGTGTTGAGAAGAGGGATTTGGTGTTATATTGTGTGTTTTTTTTTGTTAATGGAGTTTTCAAAGGTTCTGTGTTTATTCTCTGTGTATTAAGGTAGTTAGTTTTCTTTGTTCATGGAGATTTCAAAGGTTTTGTGTTTATTCTCTGTGTATTAAGGTAGTTAGTTTTCTGTGTACAGTAAGTAGGAAGGAGATTAGTGAGAGTTAATAGAGTGTGTTAGTGTGTAAGAGTAGGTGTATTAGTTAGAAGTAGGTAGATAGAGTGTGTGTGTGTGCTCTCGCGCAGGCCGCGGCGACCTTATCCTTTCTTTCTTTTTTTAAATTAAAAAAAATCAAAAAAAATTATTAAAAAAATTTAAAGGTAGGACCGGGATCGGGAATATCTCCCAGATCCAAGCCCAGACCCAAGCCCAAGCTCACGCTCAGGCCTAGGCCTCAGTCGCCTTTTTAAAAAACAAATTTTAGCTTCAAACGTAGCTAAAAATCGATTTTTTCAAGACCAACGGAACGTCAGATGCGCGAAAATTATGCTGTAAAGCACACAGCGACCCTCTAAGTGATACGCTCATTTCGAGCTATCACACACTTTAATCAAAAAAATCAAACATTAAAAAACATTCAAAAAACATCAAAAACAAAAAAAAAATCAAGTAGAAAACGGGGTGCAAAACACCCACAAAACAAAGCAAGTAACCTTTGAGGGTACTTGCCGACACTTGTAGGGCACCCAAAGCACATGTATCTATGCTCTGGTCGTGTGCTAGAGTCCGAACAACTAGCTAGTGCTTCGATTTACGGGGGTACTCACTATCCTTCCACGCTAGGGTCTATGCCCTCGGCGGGGACCCAAGGTAGTGCAACCCGAGACCCAAATATAGCGGCTAGCAACTCTTCCTCTGACTACGATATTATGGAAGATCATCTTACACAAAGCCCGAGGGAACAAATGAAACCGTACCTAGCTGGGCCCAACAACCTGGAACTAGTGTTTTTAGCCGTTTGATGGAAACTTTTAGTAGAGCTACGCGCTCTGAACCTACGGCTAGTGAAGTAAATGAAGGGGGTGGGGAAGTAGAATCACCATTCACATCTCCTGTAGACCCCACACTCCCTCAGAGTGTCCACGTGGACATTCTACCTACCTCATTTAATGAGGGCCCTACCGAGCTACCACCTTCCAAAGTCGCCTCTAAGGTAGCGGTGACTAAAAGTCAAAACACGGGAAGCAACATTGCATCCACCTCACGGCAACCCTCTAGTACACCAAGTTTGGACGGGGTATTTCTCAATGAAAATTGGGAATATGACCTACACACGGAGACTTTGACTGACCTATACATGGGCTACACATACCATGTGGGTTGGTTAGAAGTTGTACAATCCACATCTAGTGCCACTAGTCTAGAGGAACAACAACACATGATCTGCAATGTCATCCATAGGATTATCCAGTCCGAGAGGCAAAATCGAGGAATAAACATACCTTCGACAGGTCCTATACGATTTTTAGACACGGGCAAAGAGAAACAACCCACTCTATCACAAATGGAGACTCCCCCAGTGAGTCCCATCGATCCCCCATATGTTGTTTCGCCATGGGTCTCAATGCAATCTGAGCCCACAAGTGATAGCTTCACCTTTCCAAGTCTAGATCATCTTTCCCTTTATGACACCACGGATACCATGCCTACCCCAATGATGGGCATGCCGAGAAACATGCCATGGACCTCATTTGTTAGTAAAGCACCACTACATGGTAGCTCAATGCCTGCAGCAGTACCTACAAGTGGGTACCAATCGTATGCACCTATGGGTCATCACACTCATGTAGTCCCTACCCCTCCCATTGTTTCAACTACCTATGCTCCACAACCACAATACACAAGTTCTTATTTCCATGGGACTATACCGGCTAGCATTAGCATGTCACATCCGACGTCTGCTATGCCTAGGGCTACCCATATGAACTATGGACCACCACATGGCACAACATCGTACCCAACGTGGAACCCAAGGGCTTCCTATGCACCAAGCCCAATGCCAATACCTACTCCACATGTAGTCTCTGGAGTGCCTTCACCCACGGTGCCTGCTCACTTAGGTGACTTGGAAACATTTTCTCAAGCTATTGGTCGAGATCTATTGCTGAGAATATGCGTAACACGCCTGATAGAGAGCCTAGAAGTAAGGCAGTACAAATAGCCAAGCTCACACAAAAATTTAGTGGAGACGGGGATGTGAGAAATCATATCCAAGTGTTTGAACAAATATGCGATTCTCTAGGAGAACACAATGACCTACATAAGAGCAATGCTTTAAGCCTAACCTTAAGTGGAAAGGCTGGGGATTGGTATAGAACCCTAAGGGTGGAATAAAAAACGATTTACCCTACTCTTAGGAGACTGTTCTTAAAGGAATACATACGAGAGGGAGTGCTTTGGGCTGTAGCCTCTCAGCTCCAGAAAGCCCAACTAGAGGAAGGAGAGTCGGTGAGAGACTTTATAAGTCGCTTGAAGCATTTGAATTCTCGTTGTAATCCAAATGAGCGCTTCAACAATAACCAATTGCTTGATAGATTCATTAGGGGATTACGACATGAGGATATCTACAATGGTCTAGTCATTAGAGGTATCACCACTTGACAAGCAGTCACCACCAATGCGATTCAATTGGAGGATAATTTAATGATTCAAGGAGAAAGAGTGTCTGTTGAGCCTAAATCTATTAGCTCACAAGCATCGGGGCATCAACCAGTGACCCTATAGCCTATTGCTAAAGAGCCAAAGATATCTGAGATGACTTTAGCAGATCTCACCAAGGCTATTCAAGAGAGTCTTAGAGACAATCATGCTCCACAGAACAATCATATGTATCCAAGAAGGGAGCAACAATGGTGCTCAATATGTTATAGACCGCATAGTACCAGTGAATGTACTACTTTTAGAGTGAAATTCAATGGGAATTGCAATGCCTGTGGGAGGTATGGTCATCAAGCTAAGGATTGCATAGTATTTAAGCGTGCGATGGCCAATAGACCAACCTTAGCATGGACAGACACACCTCGAGTGCCTGCATTGATGCCGGCCCCACCTCTTGAACAAACAGCACAACACATGGTCCCTAGGGCCCAAAATGTTGTTCAAACAACACCCTTACCACCTCCAGAGCTAGGACCACAACCACCACATCCGAGAATCACTTCTATGAATCAAGTGGGTTGTGAGTCATCTATTTCTTGTTTGGAAGGCTATGAGGAAGATATAGATCCTAATATCGCCTATGGGATGGATGTACTTGAAGAAAGTCCACAATACTACATGGAGGACTATTGGGGACAAGTCAAACATGTATATCAAGTAGCTGCTCTTGCAGCAAGAGGCCAAAATATCAATTACACTGCTAAGAGACCACCTCTTCAATGCTATGAGTGTGGAGGCCCACATCGTGTAGCCGAGAATCCTATTAGGCTACAAATGAACGCCACACTAATGCAAACCAATCAAGAAAGCACGTCTACAATGCCGATACTCATGTGTAATCGATGTGGCATAGATCATTTGATTGCCCAATGTCCAAATAATCCAAATGCACCGAAGATCACGCCATTAAACTTGATTCAAGTTACCGAGGAGCCATCACCAAGTACACCCGTGGTACTAGTAAACGTACTCACACAATCGATGCTCCAAAAACAAAATTATATTCTTGAGGAAAGAGACACGGCATCAATTGCCCAATTTCAGAAAAAGAAGAAAACACGAAGAAAGAGATCGCAAAAAGCAGCAAAGTCAAAACCCACAGTTCAAAGACCAACATAGGGACTGGTGATGACCCCGTATATATGAATGACGCTGAAGAAGATTCTGATTCAGGTGAAACCATGGAGACCAAAACGACCACTAACATAGAAACCAACAAGGAAGATCTTCATGAGCCACAATGGCCAGGATCCAAAAAGAAGATAGGAACTTACCCAAACCCTACAGAGGAGATTGAGCGAGTCAAGCAATTAAGGAGTTTGGTAGAAGATACCCAAAGGGATCTAGAACCAGCACCTAGGAAGATCCAGATTACAGACACAGTGCTCCCTACGCAACAACAACCTCACCAAGTCCATAGACCCTTGGACATACCTAGTGTCATCCAAGAAGAAAGTGACTTAAAGTCATGGGAAAGTGGGCGTACTCACTTCTTGATGGAAAGAATGTTTACAGAGGGACTACCTGATCCTATCGAAGAAATGGAGATCCCATCTTCCCCACTTCAAGGGACTCAAGGCCAAAAGGTGCCGTTAAACATTGCCAAATTGATGGATTTCATGTCTTCAGAAGTTAGAACCACCATCATGTCCAAACTATATAAAGACCCTGAGCTAGTCTCAGCTCTTCCAGCCTTCCTCAATGGAGAACTAAAGTTTGGGCTACCACAATTTTCACAGATGGATGGAGCTGGGGAGATGCCAATAGAGGAGGAATACATAGATCCACAACCGAACCTAGATGAGAATCTTGTTATAGAAATACCTGTTAACAAGTTGGGACAATACTTTGAGGGTGATGAATCTAATGCGACTATACCAATCACTACTAAGGAATTAACTCTAAAGGGAATACTTGATGGTGGCGTTGGGGTTAGCATTGTGACTAAAAATTGCTGGGAAACTATGGGAAGACCTCACCTTGTGACCACAACCATAGTAGTGAAGATGGCCAATGGGTCTATTGTTAAACCTATTGGGATGCTAGAAGATCTCAAGATCAAGGTCTTTGGACATAAAATAAGGATTACCTTTATTGTTATGGATTTCTCCAAACACACTATGGCATCGGAGATGATCTTAGGATGTCCTTTCATGAGGGAAGCAAAAATGGTGCATGACTGGTCTAAAAACCATGTCTACTTGCAGTTCCAAGATTATGTCATTCGAGTGGATCTTGTAATAGGTCGAGCACATCCCCTAGGAAACAGGTTTATAATTGATCATAGATCTGACACCACAGTTCACTCGGCCCCATTGCAGTATTGTTACACGTGTAAAGCGGACACTGATGTTGGGGAAGATTCTCCTTATATGGATGTACTACCTGGGATGACTGAGTCGGACAATGTGGATTGGGTCCACCTAGCAGCAACCATAGACACTTGGGGAAACAGAGGGACAACCTGGGTAATACCTAAGGGGGATGAAATGCCCGTACCCTTAAATATGCTACAAGCAATGCATATAGCTTCTGACAAGACTCATCCTCATATAACAAAGAAAACATACAAGTGGGTCCCTAAAGCTTCTTTAGCGACCATGGTTGATGCTAAAAAACAGAAGCCTTATAAGAAACTCCCCACTCGCTCAAACAAAAGTAAGAAAATGTTGCGATGGATTCCTAAACGACTATTGGAAGCCCAAGGCTACTATCAAGGAAATGATCAAATCTGGGTGCCAAAACGTAGATTGTGTTCTTACTTATCACCTGACCCATGTGAGCCCAATCCAGTAGCTCCAAAACGAATTGACGATCGCGGAAAGAAAAAAATCAATGAATGCTACACACCCGTCCTAGAGCTAGTTTGGTTACCAAAGAAAGAACGATTTGTTCCACCTAGCTCAGGAAGGGGAGAGTCCCATGAAGCTTCTAGCTCCTCATGTAATGCATCCATAGAGGTAAAAGCTTCTTCACAGCCTCCACCTATAATAGTGGACCTCCATGAAGCTACAAAGGAATCCACACCTCCCAGTGTTCAAAAATCACCTGATGAACCACTTCAAGTTCGATCTTGGGAGAGTACCTTACCAACCTTGCAACTTGACGAGGCACCTAAGGTAATAGAAAACTACTGGCAAAAATCCCCACCTATTACCAACTGGAACAATTGGTTTCAAAGGTTGACGAGCTCATTTCAAACGGTATGATCTACCGAAGGAAGGGGGGAGTGTTTGCTGATAGTCATCATTCACCCATTCTCCTCTCAACCTTCCTCCCTGACCTCTCAATCTCCCAATCTTAGGGAATGTATATATAAAGGCTTATACTCACAAAAAATGAAAAAAAAATAAAGAGCAAGAGCAATTAGCAAACGAGTATGCACAATAAAAGTCAAAACATTGACCATGTCTACACATTCGCATTGGGTACACTGAAACAGAAACCTATGCCATAAAACACCTTTGATCCTCATCACTCGAGTGATGGAGGGTAGGTAGGATTATTACAATAGGAGTGTTTCTGTTTTAGAGTTGAGTGATTAGCAAAGTTCCTTTTTCCCACTGATGTTCCTCCTAGAGGTATTCTTTGTGTTTCTTAGTGTGTACAGGAACGTATTGCTGTTGTTAGGATTTGGACCTTCATGGGATCTTTCTCTCATTCACACTTCAAATCAAGCGCAACCATCGACACAAACAGGTGTTTCTTGTCCATTAGCATTGTCCCTTATCTTTTTGCATCCATGTTTGTCTGCTTTGATTGTGATTGGTAGCATAATATTCATTGCATTTGCTTAGTACCAAACATTAAATTCAATGGAATTTTTTTGTCATAATAACTTGTCTAGATTTAAAAATCAAGCAGTCCGACTAAGCTAGTTTGACCAAGTTAGGTGTTAGAGATCTTCTCTTAATAGCATGGGGAATGCCTTCCTAATAATCAATGGTTACTTAGGTTCTTAATCCAATTTAGGTAGCATTGTGTGAAATGTACTACGGCTTTCTAGTGGACTTGACCCTATTGACCTTTAGCTTTAGTATTATAAAGAGAGTTTACTAGTGTGATGAGCCTAGGGAGGTGTATCAGTGTTATATGACCCCCCAAAGTTACAAAATTAAAATGCTAAAAATGAACAAACAAAAAATCAAAGTGCCACATTGTAAAATCTTAAGCTGAAAGAGAAATCTCAGTTTAATTGGGTGCTTCACTCACATGTATCACCTATGGTACTAGAGCCCTAGAGGTTCCCAATGTGGGCGCTTTTCCTTGAAAAGCAAAAAACCCAAGGCATACAAAATAAGCACACACATCGAAATTGAATCACTGTGAAAGACTTTGGGGGGTCAAAGAAAAGGTAATCAGTCAGGCAATGATTTCATGAGAAATTCCTTTTATTGTAGCTTAACTACAAGGTCTTCTAGGTATAGCCTCTAGTCAGCCCTCGAACATGAAATACTTGGCTCTCTCGATTAAACAACTTAATTGACCAGAGAAAATTAAGAAGCTTAACCATGGTATTAATAGTCGATCTCTAGTGCCTTTCGACCGTTAAATTAGCGACCCCAGACTTGTTTAATTTTTTACCTTTACATCTATTTATGCATTTGATTACATTGCAATTTAATGTTTATTGCTGACAAATTGTTTAAAATTCTGTTACCAATTAATTTGTCTGCCTAAAACTCCATATGCTTTTTAATCGCTTATGAGAATGCAATTATTGTGCCAATGTTGTTTGATTTTGCAGTGACTGAAGAAGGCTAAGGACATTCATCTCAAATGCTCTTCCACCTCGACGAACGAGCTTCAACTCAATAGCTTCTGAGGATGGAATCTACATCAGGAAGGGGGGCATGTTAACCCTCACGGCTCACAGACACCCTATCACCTACGACGGACGTTGTAACCTACGGCGGACATTGTATTATTTATTTGGTAGAGTCAGGTACCGGGCTTGTCGGTCCAATAGGAAAAGGGTAAGAGTGATCGCCGATGAGAGGCGCACTCTAACTGGAACATTCAAGGGATTAGTTGGCTAAGCATGGACGCCCAAGTGTGAATGGGGTGAGCTCATATAAAAGTCAACTAAACGTAAAATTTATTGATTCTCTTATTTGTGCAATTGAAGAGTGCTCTTGCTCCATCTCCTTCTTCTTCTTCTTCTTCATCTCTTTGTGTGTGTGTGTGTGTGTGTGTGAGAGAGAGAGAGAGAGGGAGAGAGAGGGAGTGTGTGGGCGATCGAGCATTACGAAGGCACGACGGCGGTGAAGCGGTTGAGCGCGGCGTAGCGGCGTCTCCTTCTTCTTCGTGGCGAGGAATCCTCCACGAAGCAAGCGTAGAGCAGTGAGTGACACACCATCGCCTTCTTTGAGCTTACTAGTTTAGGCTTGTTGTGTGCTTGGAGCCATTTGTGGCTCGCACACGGTTTATCGGCAAGTTCCTTGCATTGACACGTGCGACATACGCGCACATTGGGTAATCTATTTTCAATTTCAAAACTTGCATTGTGTTCCTCTCTCTTTGCTCTTTCAATTGAGTGTAAGCATTGTCAGTTTTGTTGTGGTTCACGACTACGTATCTATGAGCCTTATTGCATATTTGAGTGCTTAAATCACTGTTTTTAGTTGTTTTGACCATAGGAGAGTGTTCTTAGACCATAGGGTGACCTTTCTGGACTGATCTATTGCAGTTTTCAGGACATTTTTCATGATGGATCGTGATTTTGGTACCTTGTCGGATTGCGACCAGACTTGTAGGATAGTGGCCCTAGGTGTCGTAGACCTCCTTCTAAAGTTTCGTTACATTTCGAGTCCGTTCGATTGCCAAAATGGCATGATGACGTAGAGCTGTGAGAAAAGACATAGGCAGATTTCCCTGATCATTGAGTGTTGGTTTTCTTGTAGAGTTGTTGTGTTTGGTTGTTAAGGTTCACTTCTTGAGATTGACGATCTCAAAGAGTCTCCGTGCCCCATTCGAGTCACTTTACATGAGTATTGACATTATGTTAGTGCCAAAAAGCTATGTTGCAGACGTCCGTCACAGTGACCCACTAACAATCACAAACACACCAACTTTTTTAGATCGTTTCATCATTTAAATTGGCAACCAAGACCAATCATTCATCCCCAATTGGATCAAATGCCATTGAGTAAGCACACCCACCCAAATTTACACCAACAATTTTGTAATTAATCCCTCAATTTCACATTGAATAGCTCAAATTTCACACGATCAAGCATAAACTAATGCATGCATGCTCAATTTCTCAAAAATTGATCCTAATTAGACCTAATCAAGCAATGCACACACTCAAAAATTAAGCAAAAAAATTCAAATTTGACTCAATTGGCAATGCAATTAAACCTATCACTAATGATTGCACACAAGTTTGATACACATTCAACAATCAACAATCATTTGGGTGTCCCAATTGACCATCAATCATTGAATCGAGTGGTCTTCAATTGGGCACACACATTCAATCTTTGCCCCATTTCTTAGCAATTAGCCATATCCAATGGTTGGAATTGCCTCTCATTCACATCATTTATATGATTGCAAACTTACATATCATCAATTCCATCAATTTCTATGCATGCATACATTCAAGATCACGTGCACACACACTTAAATTTTATGGAAGTTTTTTTCCTCTTTGGTGCATTACACACACATTGATATTTACACACGCATGAATTCTTGTTCCAAATCAAGCTTAATCTTGATACACACATCATTGATTAGTCAAAGTTGACCATCAATTTCACTCCAATTCATTCAAATTAGGCACAAAATGAAGGTCACTTGATTTACACACCTAATTTATAAAGTGATTAGCACACATTGGAGTAACATTAAGAAATCAAGAATTCAATTGAGCAAGTTAGTGCACTTACATTATCAATGCATTCCAAGCTATTCTTTGCTCCATGTGACGATGCGTCATTTCACACACATGTGTGTGAATCTCCAATCTGGCCCAAAAATTGACCATTTAATGCCACAAATCAACACTCAAATCAAAAGATTAGGCATGGATTAGGACAAAGAAACTTAATAGAAGGCCAAAAGAGTTGTCCTCTCTCATGAGAGACAGCCATGTGTAGCCGCCCTTGTGTTGACAAGCCCGACTTGGACTCTTCAATGCGCCCATGTGTGGCCGCCCTTAAGAAGACAAGTCCATCTTGAAATCAGCCATCGGCCATTGAATTTGACCACCACCCACCGGCCATTGACTTTCGACCACCGCCCATCGGCCAACCGACCAATCGACCGGCCGTTTTCAGACCACTTTTTGGACGCCGTCTGGCCATAATATTCCAGCGTGGCAGTGAAAATTTTGGTTTTTGGCGAGTGATTTTTCTTTACGCACGATGGCTTGTCCTCATAATGGGGGCCTTAAAAATGTGTGTTTTTAATACAAAAAATTACAAGGGGTAGATCAGGCTCCATCCTTAACAATCTCCACCTCTTGTAAGGGGATTAGACATATATTACACTTGAAATGTTAGCGGTTAGGTTAGCAAACTTAGTAAAAAAAAAAGTAAAAATTAGCATATAATTAGTAGAATCAGCATGGAAATGAAGTGAAATTAGTAATGGTTAGTGAGAAATCAGTGAAATTAGGGGTTTGTGATATTCATAACTAAAAAATTAGCTTCAATTACTTGCACACACATCATCAAATCACACTACTTTGAGTTACACACATGCAAAATCCGATGAAACTAGTAGCAAAATTACTCTATTCTAAACATCCTCTTCTCACTAGCTTAGGATTTTGATCCCCAACAGTGGTACCAAATGTAGGGTGGCATTGTAGCAATGGCCTAATCGCAATCCACACAAAATTATCAATCCATGGATCAAAAAACCGGCTAGCACTTGGAGGCATGAGCGTCATAGGATGCATCGAAATAGGGGATTCAAGGGATTCTTCACCCATCATAGAAAGAAGCCATGGAAGGGGATTTCTCTAATCAATCACACAATCCTACTTACTAATCACTTTGCACACAATCATGTGATTGAAATTAACATGTCACATCAATCACCCTAATCACAACTCCTAATCACACAACTACACAAGCATGCAAATAACATAGCTACTTCGCATTAGTGTGGCCATTCCTGTCCAACCCCTCAATGCTACTACTTATGCACAAACTAATCACACACCTTGAAGAGAGAGAGAGAGAGAGAGAGAGAGAGAGAGAGAGAGAGAGAGAGAGAGAGAGAGAGAGAGAGAGAGAGAGAGAGAAGGGCATAGCCTTCACACACCATGGCCAATGGTGTGGATATAGGAGATAACTTAAAAAGGGATTAGAGATCTAGAATCACATTAATACAATCTCACTTCACATAATCAAAACAAAGAAGACTAATAAGATAGAAAGTGCACTTGATTATTAGAAATCGGGAACTAATGGACTAATCACACACCTTTGAGAGAGAGAGAGAGAGAGAGAGAGAGAGAGAGAGAGAGAGAGAGAGAGAGAGAAGGAAGGCATAGCCTTCACACACCATGGCCAATGGTGTGGATATAGGAAATTAACTTAAAAGGGATTAGAGATCTAGCATCACATTAATACAATCTCACTTCACATAATCAAAACAAAGAAGACTAATAAGATAGAAAGTGCAATTGATTATTAGAAATCAGGAACTACATGGGCATGGAAAGCCCATGAATCTCATGATCATCCACTCTACAAAGAAGAGAGCTCACCCAAGAATGAATTCTCATTTAGCATAGGGCTCTTTTATAGTTTTGGGCTTCAAGCCCTTCAACTATGGGATAAAGTTGGGCCCTTTACCCTATACAATTAAGAACTCCTAAATAAGCCCAAGGCCTTATACAATGAATAGAAAATATTGTGCACAATAGCACATCCCTAGCTTGGTGCATAATCGGTAAAGCATGTATTAGTTGTTGCTAACAATTGGACTCTACTCTCTCAGGAGCATCATTAGCTCTCTCTAGAGCACTATTTGTGGTAGGTAAATTGCTAGTAGACTGATCTATTTGTGCAATTGGACTTGAGGCTACATCTTTGTTACTTTGTGATACTCAACCTCTTTCATAGGATGTCTGTGCATCTTTGACTCATTAAAGATAACTTGTGAATTGCAAATAACTCTTTAGGATTTTGGGTGCTAGAGACGATAATCCTTCTCTCCATCTGCACCATAGCCAATGAATATGCATTTGTGTGGGTTGGGTCCAGCTTATTTCTTAGCTCTTTATGCACATGTGAGAATGTCTCATACCCAAACACATGTAATCTATCATAATTGGGCTTTGTCCTTGTCCACATTTCCTGTGGAATCTTGTAGTTCAATGGTGTACTTGGTTACCTATTGATTATATGATAACAGCCTCTCCCCAAAACTCTTGAGGTAAATTTTCCATTGATAGCATGGAAGTGACTCTCTCCTAAATAGTTATACTCATGAACTCAACAACTAAATTTTGAGCAGGTATGTACGGTGTAGTAAATTGTCTTTTAATGCCTTGTTTGCTATAGAAGTTCTTACACTCAGTGGAGATGTAATCTCAATTCCCCCATTGTCAATGTGCAAAGCCTTCAATTTATTGCGTGATTGGTTCTCAACCATAGCTAGGAACTTCTGGAAGACCCTAAATACTTTGTGTTTCCTCTTCAAGAGGTAGACCCACACCTTTTGAGTAGAGTCATCTATGAAAGTTAAGAAATATAATGGCCCTATGTTAACATAGATCACTATGAACCAAATCTAGAGGATTTTCTAACTTCCTATCTAATGGAAAAGTGGTAAGCCTAGTCTGTTTTTGTATATGCAATGCTCACAAAAACTAGAATTAGAAAAGTTGAACATGGGGATATTGTAATGGAATTGGCCTATTTAATTTGAGAGTAGCGGAAATTAATGAGAGTACTTTTGAGAAATGACTTTGTGAGCATAGCGGGTGAACATAATTGAAGATAGCAACATAATCATAGCAATTAGCTAACTTGGCATGAACAATACTTTTGCAAGAGAGAGAATTTAGAGAACATGACAACAGTTGAGGACCGGATTTATGTGGAGCCGGTCCCCCCTCCAATAGGCATTTGTATTATGATTTCTCCCATTAAGAGAGACTTGTTACAATAAAATCTTTGTGTTCCTTGTGACCTAGGTGATGCAATGAAGATGGAAAGCTTCATACATCACAAACATAACATAAATTTGAAGAAAGCTTTAACTATCCCAAGCCTCAATCCCAAGACCTCAAACACCTTCGAAGGTGGAGAGACCTAGCAGCAAATGAGGGTAGGAAAGAGGAAGAAGAAACATTTCGTAGGAGAAAGAATTAGTTCCTCACTTATCATAACTCTTGTTGCTAGCATACATAATAGCATAGTAATGAAGAAGAAGGAGATGGCAAGCTTAAGCATTGAAGCATGGCTCTTGGTTGGATTTGCACTCCATATCCAAGAGTGTTGGTGTAGGCTCTCAACCTCTACTTGCTTGGAGAAGGAGAGGGAGCTCTTGCACTTTGCATAGCACACAATGAGAGTGTTTGTGAGTGTGTTTGGGTGAGTATACCCCCTAAGCAACCCCCTAGCTTGCTTGGGTCGACCCCCCCTTGTAGCTCATGCTTGAAGCTCATTGGACCCCTCCAGGCCTAGCCAATCACAAGCAGGAGACATTACAAGCAGCAAGGGTAGCCTTGAGACAAGTGTCCCCCTTTCCCCTTTGAGAGAGAGGGCTAGATAAATGCTAAATCATTTAATTAAATCTCCTAAATTATTATTGGACCCCTTGGGTGGCCAACCAATAGGCTTCAGGCACGCCATGAGGGAAACATGAGGAGGAACTTGACAAGTGTCTCTTTTGCTTTATTTGTACCATGCATGCCTTGTGTGAGTGTGTAGGTGTTCTCTCTCATCCCCCCTCATGTAGGGCTCGCACCCTCCTTGTAGGGATTGAGTCTTTGACTTTTTGACACCTCAAGCCTCTCATGCATAGGCCCAGTTCCCACCACAAGCTTGGCTCAAGCACTTTAAGCTCGGGCTGGGTTCTCACCTCAAGTGCAACCCTAGCATCTCAAGCATGTCAAGCACCTCAAGCATCTCAATAATTAAGCACCTCAAGCATCTCAAGCACCTTAGTCATCAAGCATGACAAGCAGGACAAGCACCTCGAGCTGGGTCGGGTTCCCACGTCTCAAGCTCAGCCCTTGCTTACCTAAGGTCAAAGGCCTTTTACACACATTATTGGAGGTCTTCAATGAAGCTAACCCTAAGGTCTTATGTTCCATTTTTTAGCCTTTCTCTTTGATAGACCATCTCTCATTTGGGCTCCTTTACCATTGGCCCCGTGTTGAGATAGATCTATAAGCACATGTCTATATCTTAACACTTGTTCCCGTTTATTCTCCCACATTAAGTGATCAATTTAATATGAGAAAATCGTTTGGGTTGGTTAGATATTAGATATTAGATTTTATGACAATATAACCAAAATGGTGTAACTTCTTCATTCCTTTCTCACTCATATGACCAAGCTGGCTATGCCACAACTCTATAGAAGGCAACTATTTCATAGAAAAGACATACAAGGAATATAATGAAACAGACTTTTGGCCTTTGACCACAACCAAGTTACCTTTATTGATTATCTAGGAACCATTTCCAAAAATTGTAGTG
This sequence comes from Adiantum capillus-veneris, assembly GCF_014529385.1. Classification (NCBI taxonomy): domain Eukaryota; kingdom Viridiplantae; phylum Streptophyta; class Polypodiopsida; order Polypodiales; family Pteridaceae; genus Adiantum; species Adiantum capillus-veneris. Next base: position 103,796,661 of record NC_140941.1, read on the forward strand.
TATCCAAGACCATTACGTTGTCTTACTGAAACCAAGCTTTCAATTACCTTCATCACATGTCTGACACCTCGCAACATGAGCTGACTACTATTGCACATAAACAATTTCACGTCTCTAGTGCCATATATCTCAAGCTAGCAAGAATCACCCAGCTTAATTGAACCATGTATGGAAGCATAAGTAGAGAACCACTCCTTGTGAGGAGTAACATGAAAACTGGTACCTGAGTCAAAGTTCCAATTCTACGCATAGCATTCATCAAGAGCTAACAATGACTCTGGACTCAAATTGGAAGCGAAGGCTAGTATATCTAATGATTGTGGCACATCAGGAACAACATTAACATGCAAAGACTCAACATTATTGAGCTCCTCAATCTTCACATTGCTTTTAGGAGGTGCAAGACTTGCAACAATGGCTTTACCCTTTTCTCTTTGCAATAAACAAAAATCTTTTTTCATGTGTCCTTTCTTGTGACAATGGTAGAATTCAATGTTCCTCGTGTCACGTCCATGACTCTTGCTACGTGCATTCTTGTGATTTTGAGAACAATCGTTGACGGGAGCAAAGCGAACCCCGAACCCCCGATGGCCTCTAAAACACCGGGGACCGAATGGAGCGCCTCGAGCCTGTCATGGTAAAGCAAACAGGGGAACCACCTAGCTTCAACGGCTAGGACGCAAACAACACACCACCATAACAAAGTTTTCATCCAAGAGAGATGGATGCTTGGGAGTAATGATGAAGAGGAAAGGGAATGAGATCAAGTGAGAGAGAGAGAGAGAGAGAGAGAGAGAGAGAGAGTGAGGGAGGGGGTATAGCGGCTTAGTACTTAGGCACCACAAAAGGATGGCGAATCCGCACACCCTTCACACATACACAAGCTCACTCCAAACACAAGATTAAGTGGCGATTCCGCACACCTCACATGGGCAAAACATTGCAAGAAAACATACTCACAAAACCTCAAGCTTTATTTAGAGAATAAGGCGATGAAATGGGGAGCATAGGGTAGGGGAATGAGAAGGGAGAGAGTGGTAGAGTACATGGCGGATAGGTGGGAGTTGATGGCGAAGACTCGCACGAGGGTTATGGCCATCATCCTTCATTTAGTTTCCCTTCATCTTCCATAGCCAAGGGTGTAGAGGTCATGCTCAAGACAAGCATGGTGATTGCGGTGATGGTGATGGTGATGGTGATGGTGTGGGTGTGTGTGTGTGCACTAGGCACACACAGTGCATAGTGTGTTCTTTGGTGATGTTGTGTGTGTATTTAATGTGATGGTGACCCCTCTTTATATAGGGGAGGAGGGGGGAGGAATTCTAGAATTTAGAAATGAAGAAATCATTATCTACATAGGCCATGTGACTGTGGGCCCCACTTGTCTGGCTGTGTGTATATGTGCCCGAACAGCAGGCTCATGAGAGAGAGACTAAGAGAGAGAGATGGGTTGATGAAAAAAAGTGAGAGGTGACATGGAGAATAAAGTAATTACAAGAGGGGAGAGAGGGGAGTGTGTTCAGAGGTGAATCTGTGTGCAGATGTGTGTGAACACAAGAAAAATCAGGTAACCACTGGGTGGGGATGGGTCTGTGGGCACCTTTTTCAGTGAAACTGAGTGTGTGTGAGTGTGGGAAAGGTTATTTAGCTACAAGACAAGAGATATGGTGCCCTTTAGAGAGAGAGAGGGGGGTATTTGGGTCATGGGATATGATAGGAGAGAGAAAGAGGAGGTGGGGTATACTATTTTGGAAGATAGGGTAAGTTGCATGTGAGTTAGGGTGCATTATTGGTGAGTTATAATGCATTATTGGTGAGAGGTGGGGTAGCTTGAGGGGAGAGAGAAAGGAGAAAGGACAAGGGGAAGAGAGAGGGGGTTGACCTTTTGAGTGGAGGAGAGGAAAAGGGACACACGGCGGGGCAACAGTGAAGAAAAAAGGAGGCAAGGTGGGGATGGGCTACCCCGCAGGCATGAGGTGGCCTATTTTACCTTTCTTATATATTTATATAATCATACTTTTTTTTTTCTTACTTTTTTCAATGCTTTTTATCACTCCCTCCCTAAGAGGGGGTTTTCATGGGGTGCGGACGAGAGAAGAGGGGTATGGGAGCTTGGCTTGTGAAAAGCCCCCATCATCGTGACTATGACTACGACCTCTTTGCCATTGATGATTTTTTTGTCTACTTCCACTAGCCATATATGCATCACCATGCCCACTAGTGTCAAGAGATTGACATTGAATCTCTTTCATGAGCAAATCACTAGTAATATTATCAAATACAAGCTTGCCCTGAGGGGCAAAGTTACTAAGGATAGTGTTAAATGTATCCCATGATGTAGGGAAAGCGCATAACAAGAAAATGACTTTCATTTCATCATCAAAATTCAGCTCTTTAGAACTCAATTGCGTGAAAACACTATCGACCTCGTTCAAATGCGAACTGACATTGATACCCTCTTTCATATTTGAGCGCATAAGCTTCTTCATTAAAAAAACTTTGTTCGATGCACTCTCACCATCCCAAGCTAAGCATAATGACTCTCATAATTCGGGGATCACCATTGTACGAGCAAAATCTTGCAAGCGATGCGAGGAGGTCAAAAGTGATATACTCTCTGTAGACCCAATGTGAGGAGTTTTAAAAACAAATCCAAAAAGATAGTTCTCTTGGAAACTATGCACTAGAGAAAAACTTAAGTTTAAAATTCAATAAGAGCTCTATATTGAAGGATTTAACGATTGAATAAGAGCTCACTATTATGGGTGCCACAATTGTTAGAGTTATACACATTATGGCCTAAAAATTGTCCTCAAATTTTTACTTTGATTGTATAACTATACAAAAAATAAATCAATATTTGATACAAACATATACTCATATAAACCTTCAATTATATACAATTTGATTCCATAATTGTCACCATGTTTGCAAGAGAAAAAAAGATTTTCTTTAGAAAAAATCAAACTACAATTTGATGCAAAAATATACTTAAGACCACAAAAAGTATATAATTTCATAATTGTCGCCATATGTGCCAAAGGCCAAAAAAAATTCTTTAAACAAAAACAAGCTGCAACTAAAATAAAATTATCCCAAGGGCATTCATATCACTAGCATAGAAGTTTCTCTCTACTCAAAACCAAGCCAAGGCCATCAAATGCAGTATACAACAAAATCCCATAATTATCACTAACTTAGTGAGAGGCAAGAAGGTATCGCTCCATACCAAAAAAAGATTCACCTTATACAAAAATCACCTTATGTCATTGATTGCAAAGCTTGACAAAGCTCTCTCTTTGCAATGCATCTTGGTGGGAAATTTTTTGTTGATTCATATCAAAATTTAGATATTTGAGAAATATAAAATAGAGATGTGTGTAGACAATGTATCTTTTGCCCCTATGTACTTGCAAAGTCAAAGAAGCATAACATGAGGTAGAGAATACGAGAGAGAGAGAGAGAGAGAGAGAGAGAGAGAGAGAGAGAGAGAATTGAACAACCAACCAACCGGGCAATAAATCTGACTATTTTTGTGGTTTTCTAAGTGCACCTCAACCAACCGTGCACTTAGAAAACCACAAAAATAGTCAGATTTATCTTAGGCATGCCTAAGATAGACAAGGGGTTTTGGGACTGAAACTGAGAAATTGAACTTGCAAGGTGGTAGACAAACTTGTTTAGACCATCCCCATTGATTTGGAAACATTTGGATCACTGAAAGACTTGATCAAGCCCAAAATTGGAAAAAAACACAGACTCCTGAAAAAATTCACATGGAAAACCCAAGTCAAGCTAAAACTTGAAACCAGGGTGTGGATAAATCAAAACTTGTGGGAAAAGTAATCTGTAAAAGATGAAAAATATGGAAACCTGGAAGAGTGGTATCTTAGGCACGTCGAAGATAGAAAACTCTCCAGAGGGGGAATTATAAGAAAATTTCAACTCATAGAGTCTAATTAGACCATTAGACAACTCCTGATCAAGTTTCATCATTTTTGAAGCTGTGTAAGGGTACAAACACCAAGAAAATTGAAAAACCAGGTCGCGGATCAAAAATAGTGATAAAAACATTGGTGAATTGTCCAAACTTTGTGAAACTCATTGTACAAGCTTGAGATCACATGTAGAATCCACTCCAAGTCACAATATCCAAAAATATGTCTAAATAGAGAAGTTTTATCTTAAGCGCGCCAAAGATAAATCCTCCACCAGGAAAGCATTTTTGACCTTTTGACACCAGGATTGACTTTGTCAGGCTGTGGAAACCCCAAGTGTGTGATAATAGTTGAGATAGACCCTACAGATAGGTGTAGCTATCTTAGGCGCACCTAAGATAAAACTGAGATTAATTTCATATTTTTTGCACATAAAGTCTATTGGGCACTAGAAAAAGGAATTTCGTATATTTTGTGATCGAGGATTGACAAATTGTGGAATCACCTCAAAGTCTCAGTTGTAGTCTCCGTCGATGCTGTGAAGCTCCTCTCCTTAGTCATAGGTGTCTCGATCTCCCTAGCTCTAATGCTCGATCGAGAGAGAGCAGAGAGCTCATATATTTACTAGCAACGGAACATGATATATGGCTACATATTCATGAGATAGGGTAGGGGAGCCAATATAGAGACGATGAAGTTGAAGCAGGCACTTAGGGAGCTTGCCTTCATGGTTTCCAACAAGAGCGGATGCAGCAAGAAGCTCTCGCATGTGTGCAACAACAGCAAAAAGACAATATCAACTACAATGGACGATTGTGAAAACGGGCAACAGATCTTTGAATTCATGTGTAACAAAATTGTGCACCAGTAGGAAGACAATCCCAAAAAGTTAAAAGGCAACGTTGGTGCTAGCAAGGATTGAACCCTTGCGTCTGCCAATTAACACTAGAACACTAAAACGCTAAGGAGAAAGGAAATAAATCTGAGGTTGATTCGGGATTGAGACGAGATATGGGGGGGGGGGGGGGTGGGGGTTGGTGGGTTCAGATGAAATCTCTCATCGGTCGCTGTCTCATCAACCTCTTCCATGGTTAGTACTTTGGTTGGGTGTCTTGCATGTCGAGCTAGAGTGATTTGTATCTTCTGTCGCGGCCTTTGTTGGTGGTGGGAGACCCCCCGAGGTTGTGGGCATCTAGATCTGCCTAGCTCAGTGGCTCGGTCAAGCAACGTACCTCTAGTATGAGTGGACTCTAAGATCTACTGTAATGACTGCTCTTCTGGATGGTGTAAATAAATCTGTGATTTGTCTCTAAGATTGGCTTTACCCTGACGTCCTCAGCAAGCTCTCCCTAAGTCTCCGCGGCTCTAGCAGGGACAATCCAAGACATCTCTGATCCTTGTATCTCATGACTCTAGAAAAAGGTCTGAAACCTTCTCTAAACAGGAAGTGGAAGTGGAAGCGGCTGCGTATCTCATAGTGCGCCGGGCAATGATGTGTAGTGCAGCTCTGTCTCTAGCTCTAAGTTACATAGGTGACATATCCTGGCCCCTGCTGGCACCCCTTGAAATCGACAAGTCTTGATCTAGAGATGTTGTGAGGATGTGTGTATCTACCCGATAGCGCATCTTATCCCATGAGATAAGTGCGTATCCATGTATGCAGGCCTAGTCACAAAGCCATCCTCTGTGAGTTGGAGAAGATGCTCTCTGTAGAAGGCCATCTTCGAGCCCAACTCCTGTGTCGGTTCTATCCATGTGCTCCTAGTATCTAGATGAATTAGATCCTCACGTATGAGTCTAGTGATCTCTGTCCATGTCAGAGACAGTGAGGTGCATCCAGGGAGTATTGAAACGGAGGCAATCTATCCATGTTGAAACCATGTGATTAAAACCATGCTGTCATTTGTCCATACCAACATGTTGTATCGCCTTGTAGAGCTAGTTGTCGAGATGACTCCAGGGCAAGCTGAGCATATCTGTCCTTGGGGAGATCCCATAGACCGTGCATAAAGGATACCTATCTAGTCAATGCCTCCACCACGGGGGGAGGGCTAGCTTGGCTCAGATAATCTCATGCGGCACTGAGGCCTTATCCCGAATCACTCAAGCTATCATAGAGACCAGAGGCCTCTCCATACCTCTCCATCCATCTGTATTGCCAGATCTCCCATGGTGGTCTACTAAGGGTCCCCATACTTGAACTCCATAGAGCATAGATGGAGTCACTAGAGTGTCAAAAAGCTAGAGCTTTGTTTGCGGTTCCTGAAACTGAACCTGCAAACACATTCTCTTCGGTCCTCCCAAAGTTGCATATGCTCTCGTCAGTCTATTCTCTGATGCTCTCCTAAGTGAAAACATTGGTCCATCGAAGACTACCCCAAGATAAGTATATGCATTGTGTACTCCACAGTCTCCTGTGTAAATGTGGGTGTTGACCTCCAGACCCATTGTGGTGTGGTGTTGAACACTGTCATAAAATCTAATATCTAATATCTAACCAACCCAAATGATTCTCTCATATTAAACTGATCACTTAATGTGGGAGAATAAACGGGAACAAGGGTTAAGATATAGACATGTGTTTATAGATCTATCTCAACATGGGGCAAATGGTAAAGGGGCCCAAATGAGAGATGGTTTATCAAAGATAAAGGCTAACCAACGGAGCATAAGACCTTAGGGTTACCTTCATTGAAGACCTCCAATAATGTGTGTAAAAGTCCTTTGACCTTAGGTAACCTAGGGCTGACCTTGAGGCGCGGGAACCCGACCCAGCTCGAGGTGCTTGTCCTGCTTGTCATGCTTGATGACTAAGGTGCTTGAGGTGCTTGAGATGCTTGAGGTGCTTAATTATTAAGATGCTTGAGGTGCTTGACATGCTTGAGATGCTAGGGTTGCACTTAAGGTGAGAACCTAGCCCAAGCTTAAAGTGCTTAACGACCAAGCTTGTGGTGGGAACTGGGCTTATGTATGAGGGGCTTGAGGTGTCAAAAAGTCAAATATTCAATCCCTACAAGGAGGGGGCGAGCCCTACATGAGGGGGGATGAGAGAGAACACCCACACACTCACACAAGGCATGCATGGTACAAGAGGGACACTTGTCAAGTTCCTCCTCATGTTGCCGTCATGGTGTGCCTGTAGCCTATTGGTTGGCCACCCAAGGGGTCCAATAATAATTTAGAAGATTTAATTAATTGATTTAGCATTTATCTAGCCCTCTCTCTCAAAGGGGAAAGGGGGACACTTGTCTCAAGGCTACCCTTGCTGCTTGTAATGCCTCCTGCTTGTGATTGGCTAGGCCTGGAGGGGTCCAATGAGCTTCAAGCATGAGCTACAAGCGGGAGTAGACCCAAGAAAGCTAGGGGGTTTCTTAGGGGGTATACTCACCCACACACACTCACAAACATTCTCATTGTGTGTTATGCAAAGGTAAGAGCTCCCTCTCCTTCTCCAAGTAAGTAGAGGTTGAGAGCCTACACCAACACTCTTGGATATGGAGTGCAAATCCAACCAAGAGCCATGCTTCAATGCTTAAGCTTTCCATCTCCTTCTTCTTCATTACTATGCTATTATGTATGCTAGCAACAAGAGTTATGATAAGTGAGGAACTAATTATTTCTCCTACGAAATGTTTCTTCTTCCTCTTCCCTACCCTCATTCCCTGGTAGCTCTCTCCACCTTTGAAGGTGTTTGAGGTCTTGGGACTGAGGTTTGGGATAGTTAAAGCTTTCTTCAAATTTATGTTATGTTTGTGATGCATGAAGCTTTCCATCTTCATTGCATCACCTAGGTCACAAGGAACACAAAGATTGTATTGTAACAAGTCTCTCTTAATGGGAGAAATCATAATACAAGTGCCTATTGGAGGGGGGACCGGCTCCACATAAATCCGGTCCTCAACTGTTGTCACGTTCTCTAAATTCTCTCTCTTGCAAAAGTATTGTTCATGCCAAGTTAACTAATTGCTATATTCAATTATGCTCACCCGCTATGCTCACAAAGTCATTTCTCAAAAGTACTCTCATTAATTTTCACTACTCTCAAACTAAATAGTCCAATTCCATTACATTGGTATCAGAGCATTTGGTTTCTCTTTTCTTGCTTAAGAAGAGAGGTCCTTAAGTAGCCTATAAAAGGTTGATGTTGTTAATTATATTAGGGTAAGTGGAACTAGGATCTATTATCGGTTTTGTTGAGCCCACTATGTGGGGGATGGTGCACACCTCGGGAGCTTTGGACTTAATAATGGAGTCTTTTTAGACTTGCCTACGGCTTTACCATTATTGAGCCATAAGAAGTCCGAAAGGAGCTAGCCCTTGGCAACTCTGCTATGTTAGAACTACTCCTCTACTCTCTATAATTAACCACTTCGAGCCGTGGGTGTAGATACTTAAGAGCCGATTTTAAAAGGCTAAGAGGAGTGGCAACTAAGGTTTTGAATTGCCAAAGCATACACTAAGTACATACATAAATTTTGTTAACATGACTGACAATAATCAAGAGAGTAGAATGAACATTGATAGCTTTGATTTTGCACATGAAGGTGCTAATGATGATGCTCCCATGTTTGTGAATTATCTCGTCACTAGGTTGCAGCAAGCTATGGGCAACCCTGCTTTGCAAGCCGAAGTTACTCAACAACTTCATGCTTATGAAATTTCCCTTCCTCTCCAAGAGGAGAGAGAGCTTAGGAGGCCTCTTGAAGAGACCCCTAAAAGAAGACTCTCTCCCATTCGAGAGGAGGAATCCAAAGAGCAAGAAAGCAATGAAAGTTTAAGTTCCTCTGAAGATGTGGCTCCACGAAGACGGCGGTCTAGACGATCGCCCACTCCTCCCATGAGGAAAAGATCAACACATAGTCCTTCTCCTCATCACTCTGAAAGGCAAGAGAGGAAACAAAGGAAGAAAAGGGCTAGGATGAGGTCACCCTCTTCTCCTTCTTCTTCACCTTCCTCCTCTTCTAACGAAAGTTATGGCTATTCTCCTAGAGAATACAAGAGGGGAGGACATCACAAATCATTTCCTGCATGGCGAAGGTCACAAAAGCGAAAGAGTTTCAAGGAGGGAGGAAAGAGTATCTCTTTTCTCACCTATGATGGCACCTTCGGTGCTACCGACAAAGTGTTGGCCTTCATCCAGCAATTTGATGCGGCCTTTGGAGAGAGGACTTCACAGAGTCCTCCAAGCTATGCCATGTAGCTATGCACTTCCAAAAATCAGCTCGTCAATGGTGGGCTAGCCTTCGTGGAAATGGTGAAGCCCCAAAGACATGGAAAACTCTACGAGTTTCCATCATGAAGCAGTTCCTGGCAAGCGATGCAAAGGACAAAGTGCTTACCGAATGGCGTTGTTGAGCCAGCAGAGGATTACACCCACATTTTTGCTCACACCCATCATTTTGTAACCATTGATTGTAATAAATGTCTTTCCGACATTAATTTTGATTTGAGCCATTCATTAAGTAACGGAACTCAATTGAGTTTCCAGCTTGTAATCCCGAAGTAATTTCACATGTTGATGTAAATAATTAGAGATGTTCTCACCTCCAAGGCAGAGGTATATAAGCCAAAGTTTTGTAACCTAAGGGAGGATTCAATTAATCAAAGTGAGTTTTTTGAGCGCCGTGACTGTGTCAGAGAGAGAGAGAGAGAGAGAGAGTCTTATCTTCTTGCTACGCGAGCTACGGGGCCGCCATTGGAGAAGCGACAACACCATTGTGTTAGCAACGGTGAGAGCTACGCACAGATACCAAGAGTGCGCTCTATCGGCTTCTACGTGTGGTAAGTTCCTACGAGCTTCGGTGTGAGTTTTCTTCCAACTCGTGTGTCGGAATAGAGTGTGCAGCATATCTATAGAACCACAACGAGTAGAGCTACACATTAGTACCATCGGGGTCAAGTTTCGGTCACCTGTATTTTTCGGCCTGTCTTCATACGCGTTTGCCGCACGGAGTGGTTATAGGTTGATTTTGCAGTTCAAGTCTTTAGGGTGTTGTTCTTACCTAGTGTATAGACTTCCCTTTGAGTTTGAGATCGATTCAATGATTCTAGATCCTGTTTCGTATAGCATTCGTTCGTAGTACGGATTTCCGTCACTTGCGTGTTTTAGAACTTAGATTTGATTTCCTTAGTAGTGATTGTCATTAGAAGGTCGAGTAGGTGATTTGACACCCACCTAGTTGTTTCCATGCGCCTGCGGGTCAAGCTCCGTCCTCGTCTGACAAATTCTGTTGTTGGTTGAGTTCTCGCTATTTAGCTTCCGCTAGCGGCGTAACCGCCTTAACATTTGGCGCCGCTGCCGGGGACGAGAGCCCTAAGTAGGTGACCTTAGACTAATCCTACGAGGTGAGTCGTATAAACTACTTTGTATACTTTAGTTAGAAAGGATCTAGGAGTGGTGGACTCCGAAGGTCTCGAGAGATACTAGGAAGTGGGGTATTCCTGGGTCTTCCGTGTTGACAGTATTTTTAGTTTAGCTTAGATTAGATTGTTTTTTATGGTGTTTAAGTGGTTGTTGACATAAAAAGCATTTGCTACTCCTTGTGTGGTAGTAAATCTCTTTATATTTTCAATTGCAAAAAATCCATTTTATGATTAGAAGTAGCTTAGGTAGGGCCTGATTTGATCCTGATCCAGAGCTATCAATTGGTGTTCTATTTGCTTGATGTGTTTGATTGCATGTTAGATCACTGAAAAAGTCGCTTTGGTAGTGAAATATGCAATAAACAAAGTTCAGAAAAATTTTCTGTGTAACTGATTGTTGTTGAGCACTTAAAAGAGCTATTGGAAGAGTTCTGTGCTGAAAAATTGGAAATCTGCAACTTTAGACATCATACGCGTATGATGTCTTAGGACCTAAACAGAGACTAAAATTGAAAATTTGACATTGCCAGAGTGTTTAGAAGGGGGGTTTTACCCTAAGATCAACTTAAAACAAGAGCATTAACACTCAAAGAAACCCAAAAAGACAAGTCGGAGTCCAAGAAACGCAAAGAATAGGAAATTTTGGATTCAAATCTTGTTTTTACATTCAAACCTGACAAAAACACTTGAAACTCAATTATAAACATTGGAGAAGGCTTAAAACCAAAAATAGTCAAAATCTGTGAAAAAAGACATCATACGCGTATAATGTCTTTTGGCACATCCACTGCTTATTTTTGATATCTAACCTGACAAGATTGTTACAGGCACTGTAGGAAGCATAAATATCAAGTTTGGACCCAAATTGATGAAAAAGACATCATACGCGTATGATGTCTTTGACCTAATTTTGGACATATTTTGATACTTTGCCAACACAGATCCATTGTAATAGCTGTCTAGAGGTTATATTTCAAGTTTCATCCCATTTGGATAACAATTGACCCAAAAACAAGTCAAAAGCAGAAAATTGCCAAGAAAAGCCTAAATTAGCCATAACTTGCTCAAACAGAGTTCAAACTGAATTTTGTGAGTGAACAGAGCATAAAGGGGCCACTGAGAGTGAGCATAACCAAAATAGTCAAAATCTGTGAAAAAAGACATCATACGCGTATAATGTCTTTTTCAGCATAACAGTAACAAAATTCTCACTTGATGAAACAGAAGATGTCCAACTGACAAGATTAAACAATTGACCAAGTATCAATCAGCTTGGATCAAATCTGACCACAAAAAACTTGGGGAAAACAAATTGCCGAGACGGAAAAGTTACAGTCCTTTAGGGGAATTGATGAATTTGAGATCGGGCAGGAATCTCCGGAATAATCAACCAAAACAAGGGGAACCAGCAAGTGTCATATCAACCGAGGGAAGTGTAAACCAAAGTTGGGTGCAACCATTAGAGCCGATCTTTGAAGGAAGTGTCTCTGATACGTCTTTGGAGAGATCTTACAAAATTTTCACCGAAAACTTGGAACACTTGAACCTGAACAACAGAGAAAAAATGGCAGCAGGATCATCAAACCCTTCCGCCACCATGAAGCTATTGTTCATAAAATACCAGTACGACAATGAGCAAGGTGCCAAGATCTACAAAGATGGAATGGACCGCTATTGTGTAAAGATAGAAGAGAGACCTAGTGAGTTCAAGGACTTAGTGCCTGTGAGCTATAGCGGAGATAGATATCTAGATGACGAGGGTACCATGTACTTGGTAGTCCTAAACCCTAACATTGTGGACAAGTGGGGATTGATGGGCACCAAAGCCAAAATAGATGAAGAACTCGAGGAGAAAGCACCAATAATGAACTTCCCTAATGCGAGGTTAAGAAGAGAGAATGAAACTACAAGGATCAACACTGATAACATCTATGTGGGGCTATACAAATATAATAATGGGGAGCAAGATCTCTATTATAGATGTGAAGAACCCTACACCGGAGAGTTGACAGACCAAAAAAGACTCTATGTCTTTACCTACACAGAGGGATCGGAAGTGAAAATTGCCGCTTACGATAAGTATGGCAGGCAATACTCAACAATGGGCAAGAAAGAATTAGAAGGATATACATACTTTGGGGGACCACTACATCAGTATTATGTTACTTCTAGCTCACATAGACCAGCACCAACAACTGGAGTGCAAAACTCAATGACAACAGGAGGACAAAGAACTCAGGTTGCTGACTCTTTCAGTCAACCTGGGACTCGAAGCTCGGACCAATGGGATCATTACATTCCAGAGAGTCAATGGAGACGAATCGAGGTAGTGCAGTTCCAATCCCCACCTATACCACTCCAGGTCCAAGGTTTGAAGCGGAACCATCACATTTACCTCCCAGTAGTAGATTCAGGGCAGAGGAACCGACACGGTAACCCATGAAGTCCATGATGCTAGAGAAAGCTTTAGCCGAGACACAGGAGCAATGAGATTGGTAGCAGATCATAGACGTATGAGACCATCTCAAGTAGCCAAGTGTATGCCAAAGAAGTATGGTGGTTCAGGAGATCCGTATGCACATGTGTCACTCTTTAAGCAAGTCTTAAGAGCTGAGCAGATAACAGATTTCCATACACAATACGAGGGATTTGGTCTTACTCTAGAAGGTACTGCATTGACATGGTTTCAACCAATGAACATAGGGGGATTCCATGACATTGACCATTTGCTAAGAGAGTTTGCTGAGGAATTCTCAAAACGAGGGATTAAGCACAATACGGTCTCACAAATATATGCTTTTAAACAGAGAGAACACGAAAAAGTGAAGGAAGCTTCACTTCGCTTCAAACAATACATTGAGAGATGTCCAGTACGTGAACGACCACAAGATGACAGACTATCTGTTCTCTTTATTGAGGGACTGAGAAACGACACTCTCAAGAAGGACTTGCACTTGAAAGCTTGTACAAGTTTCGAGCAAGTAACGAGAGAGGCATTGTACTTAGTGGATAACTGTACGGTTTATGGAGAGGTGTCAGCGGATACAGATTTTGCATCCAGTAGCTCCTCCTCCGTAGCGAGCGAGACTACCACTAAAAAGAATGTTCAAACAACAACCATGCCAAATGTAGAGCAAATGATAGAAGATGCTCTAAAAAGGATGGCACCATACCAAAAACCATTGCCAAAAACACTGAAATGGTGTGCTATTGAACAAAAATGGACAAATCATCCAACAGAGGAGTGTTATTACAACAAAGGGTATGTAAGGGAGCGCCAGTATGCACCTCCTGCTCAATTAGCACCACCTCAGATACATCCAGTACCTCGATACCCAACGGGAAATGTACCAGGACCTATGGGGATAGAAAGACCGCAACCGGTATTGGGACAACAACCACCTTTACCAGGAGCAAGACCAGTGGGCATTAGATATGCACCAACCTTAGAGAATCAGGAAGAACAAGCCTTAGTGCCTGTTCAAGCCTATTATGAAGAATCTGGTGCACACATGTCTCCGACAGTGTATTACCCACCAGAAGAACCAAAACAACCAGAACCATGGGGCATGATGGGGAATGTTGGAATACCAACAATTACAAGTGCTTCTGATGAAGAGAGATACAATTTGGACGCAAGAACATTGATGTTCATAGCTCATGGAGGGTTAACAGGACAAAGACCATCCTATCCACAAAGGACGAATCAAATGGGACCAAGACCAGCACTAGGACCCTGTTACAAGTGTGGAGGTGACCATCTGATGAATGTTTGCCCACATACGGAAATCATTAGAATTAACGCTTATTGCACTGAGTGTGGGGTTACTCACTTCATTGAGGATTGTTCAAAGAATCCAAACAAAGTGCAAAAGACGACATTGAATATGCTAGAAACTATTCCTACCAGCAGTGGGTCTGAAAATGAAACTCTGATACCAACGCAAGTTGTTACTAGAGCTCAAGCTAAGAAAACCACTAGAGAACCTGAGAATGGAAAGTTAGCGACTGAAGTGGTTAGTCAAGGACCGCGGAGTCAGAAAAACACATGGAAAGCTAGAAAAGCACGCATGAAGTTGAGAAAAGAACGTGAAGACGCTATTCTAGCTGAGGAACTAAAGCAAACTAAAGCTAGATTAGAAAAACTTGAGAGTCAAAACGGGAAACGAGAGATGAGCCCGGAAAGAACGAAACAAAAGAGTATCAAAGAAACAACGAGCTTAAGCTCAGGGGGATCAGTGCTAGTCGACAAAGTACACGAACCATTGGACGCACTGATGAGAGCTTACGAAGCTAGGTTAAAGAACAACCAAACACAAGAACAGAGGTGGATGACATACCCAAACGCGGAATTGGAAAAGCAGAGACTTGAAATGTGCCAGAGAATGATCGAGACTGCACAAGCCTTATTAGAACCACCAAAAGAAACAATGAATTGTGGGAAGGAAAACCCAATTCAGCAAGAGACTATCGTTTCACGGGTAGCTGAAAAGACTCCCAGTGCACAAAAGCCTGAAAATACACAAAAGGATGACCGCATAGTATTGAACACAACCGATCAGGAGATAGAGAGTTTTCATCCAGTCATACAGAGGTCTTACGGAAGAGATGAGGATTACAATGAATTTTGGAAACAAGTGAGAGAGGCAAACTTTGCAAACGAGCTAAGTTGCCAAGCTAATCAGACAAATTGGGAAAAGGACATCAGGAATCCTCCCATAGTGGAATTTGAGGCAGGATCTCAAGTGGACTTGGATCTGCAATCTTACTGGGGAGATGGGGGCTCTGTTAGAACAATGGAGAGCAAACCTCATTCACTGAAAACCTTACCTTCATACTTAGGAGAGTATGAAGCAAAATCCGAGATTAGAGCACTTCCCTCACGAAAAATCTCATCAGAAAAAGTCATGGACTCGCAAGGATTGATAGAGATTTTGTCAACACCAGTGACATGCACTATCACTCTAGCTGAGCTTTTGAGGCTAAGACCACATATGTGGACCACTGTAGGAAAATGCTTGGAGAAATTCGGGATAAAAGATCCAACATCGAGATTGCAAGAGAGCATAGAGGAGCTGAGCAAACCACAAAAGAACGCTAAGCCTGTACCCTTAAACAAGGTCGGAGAGTATTGCGAAGGTGAAGAGGGGAATACAACCTTACCAGTTGAATTCCAAGGAGTGAAGACGATGGCAATACTAGACAGCGGAGCTGGGGTAGCCATTGCTACAAAAGAAATCTGGAAAAAATGGGGGAAACCAGCAATAAGGAAGACTAGGTTGAAACTCCAATTAGCAGATGGACACATGGAGAAACCTATGGGGTTATTAGAGAAAGTTGTAGTGACTTCTTGCGGCATTGAATACGAACATACTTTTGCTATTGTCGATTTTGGCAAGGAGAATAACTATGATATCATATTGGGAAGACCATTCATGAGACAGTTGAAAATGGTCCAAGATTGGGGCTACGATCACATATACTTGAGAAATATGGAAACCACTACACGTGTGAACCTGAAAGACCATAGCTACAAAGATGTGAACCGAACACCGGTAGAGGAGTTTGATTCAGCTACTTTGGCGGGATCCGAATTTCCAGCTTGGTTAGGTAAACCCAAGGAGTTATGGATGTGTGGAGCTTCGAAATGTGGAAGTCTGAAACGAGAAGAATGTGTTTTAGAAAGGGCTATCGAAGACGAAACTTATGTAGGAGAACCCTTTCCAGAGGACACGTTTGAACCATTAGAATGGACACACATTCTAGCAACCCTAGATGTTTGTGCAATTCCGGATGGTCCCACAACGAAATTTTGCGACAAGGACGGGTACGACGTGGTTCCGTATTTCATGTTGAGAACTGTACTCGAAAAAGAAACTGAAAAGAACGATACACTGGAAAAGGAAGATGAAGAAGAGGTGTTTCACGACATTCCCAATCATCCAGAGTGGGGAAATGAAGCAGACAACGAGTCAACGGACAATTCAAGCGGAAACGAAGAAACTATAACGGATGTCCGATTTTATGATTTTCCGAACCAAACTAAACAACGCCAGAAACACTATAGAGCAAAGAAAAAAACAAAAGGGGTTAGAACCAATCCGATGCCTAGAATAAGAGGAAAAAATCAATTCCTAATGCTAGTAAAGGCTGAAGATTGTGTTAAGGATAAGATTTCTGGAAGAATGAGAGGCAGTGATCAAAAGAGCTTACGAAAAGACAAAAGAGGCTCAAGAAATCAAGTTCAAAAGAATGGAACGAAAACTGAAACAGAAAAATCAGAAAAGAACAAGCGCAACAGAGAATACACGGAGTCCAAGTTAGAACGTAGAAACAAGTACAGAGAGCTCAAGAAAACTCTGAAGGAAGTTTGGACGACAGAAATTGAGAGTGGAGAGGACGAAAACGTCAAAATCAAGGAAAACATGGATGTTCCCTCTCACTATAGGAAATTCACAATAGAGGATAGGAAGGTGATATTAACCCCACCTATTCGAGAGAGAAGGAGAACGAATCTTATGACGGACCGGAGGATGCAAAAAAAGTTGATTTAGCAGCTCCAGGTGAGCCACCTAGACCGGTGTACATAGCCACAGATTTGTCTCCAGGCGAGGAAGAGAGACTTTTGAGTCTTCTCAGAGAGTATAGGGATGTGTTTGCATGGTCTTATAAGGACTTAAAGGGAGTTGACCCATCGATATGCCAACACTCAATCCCACTGAAACAAGACGCAAAGCCTAGCAGACAGAGACCATACACATATAATGATACTTTTGCTAAGCGAATCAAGGAAGAGATAGATAAGCTAATGGAAGCTGAATTCATATACGAGATTGAACACACCGATTGGGTATCTCCGATTGTGGTAGTACCTAAGAAGAACGGAAAACTCCGAGTGTGTGTCAACTTAAAGAAAGTGAATGCTGCAACAATCAGGGACAATTATCCCCTGCCGATAACTGATCATGTTCTAGAGCGTGTATCAGGGAAAACAGCATACTCCTTTCTTGATGGTTTTTCAGGATATAACCAGCTAGCCATAGCACAGAAGATCAACATAAAACAGCTTTTGCAACGGAGTGGGGAATTTATGCTTATCGGGTTATGCCTTTTGGTCTAACCAATGCTCCCGCAACCTTCCAGAGGCTGATGACGCATGCTTTCAAAGAATACTTAAGGTTGTTTCTAGAAATATACATGGATGACTTATGTGTACATTCTCTTCTGAGAGATGAGCATCTAGAACACCTAAGAAAAGTATTTGAGAAATGTAGGACATATCGCATTTGTCTCAATCCTGAGAAATGTGTGTTTATGGTCCGACAGGGCAGAATTCTGGGACATATTGTCTCACAAAACGGAATATCCACGGATTTAGAGAAGATAAAAGTTATAGTGGATATGCCTAGACCAACCAATGCGAAACAAGTACAGAGCTTTATGGGACATTGCGGATATTATAGACGATTCATTTACATGTACGCTATAATAGGCCAACCACTTTACAGGCTAATAGTGAACTTTGAATGGACAGAGGAGTGTGAGGAATCGTTCAAGAAATTGAAAGAGGCACTCATTACTGCTCCAGTCTTGAAATCACCAGATTGGGAGAAGATATTCCATGTGCATATAGATGCTTCGGCATATGCAATAGGATGCATTCTGGCTCAGCCAGAAGAAGGAAACATGGATTTTCCTATCTGTTACGCCAGTCGACAGCTCAACAATGCAGAGAAGAATTACACCACAACAGAGCGAGAAGGATTAGGAATGATCTATGCTGTGAAGAAATTTCGGCATTATCTTCTAGCCAACAAGTTTGTGTTTTTTACGGATCACCAAGCCTTGCTCTACCTAGTGAATAAACCATGCAATACCGGGAGAATAGTGAGATGGTTCATTATCTTACTGGAATTCGACTTCACGGTAGTAGTAAAGAAAGGAAAAACACATCTTAGAGCTGATCATCTTTCGCGATTGACGAATGGAGAAGACCCTATAGGAGTAGATGACGACATGCCAGACGCGTACTTGTTCAACATAGAAATGATACCTAAGTGGTCTCAAAATGTCGTTAACCTATTAACCTATGGAGGAGAGTTCGATAGAAGAGAATACAACCTGAAACATATTGCTATTCAGCAATCCAAGAATCTTCAATTGATTGCAGGAAGGTTGTATCAATTGGGAAATGATCATGTTTTACGACTATGCATCAATCCTGAGGAATATAATATATATCTGCGCGAAGCACATGTTCAGGAATGTGCATTTCATTGTTCAAGAAGGAACACATATAGGAATTTGTTACAATTGGGAGTCTATTGGCCAGGAATGAAAGAAAGCGTACATGAATATGTCACTGTATGTATTGTATGTTCATCAAAACCGCCAGCCGAGTATTCGACATTATATCAGATAATGATCGCTCCAGAATGGAGTCAGTATATTGTTGAATATCTCACAAATAGAACTTTCCCAGAAGGAACGTCAAAAGCTCGTCAGAAATCTGTAGAGACAGAAGCTAGAGATTACGCTTTAATAGGAGATCAACTCTATAAGAGAGGTAAAGACAACCAGCTTAGGATTTGCGCATCAGAGTCTGAGTATGTGATAATCCTGGAGCAAGCTCATGGAGGAGTAGGTGGAGGCCATTTCTCAGGTGATAAGACAGCAAAACTTGTCTTAGCCGCAGGAATATGGTGGCCAACATTACATATGGACGCTGAGGAATACGTTAAACGGTGTGATGACTGTCAGCGGACCAAAGTACCACTTAAAAGAGATGATATGCCGCTTAGACCAATGATGGGGGCAAGAGCTTTTGCAAAATGGGGGATTGATTATGTCGGACCCATTTCACCTCCTGCATATAAGACTCATGCACAATACATCATTGTGGCTACAGACTATCTAACAAAGTGGGTCGAAGCAAAGGCAACTCAAAAAGCAGATGCCAGGACCACGGCACAATTTCTATATGAATACGTCTTTGTACGATATGGATTGCCAATAGAAATTGTGAGTGATCGAGGCACACATTTTATAAATGAAGTGATAGAGATCCTTCTAGATGAATTCATGGTAATCCATAGGAAATCAGCCCCGTATCATCCACAAGCAAACGGACAAGCTGAAGCAACAAACAAAACCATATGCACGGTCCTTACGAAGATTGTATCTGAGTCGAGAACTGACTGGGACCAAAAGTTGCATTCAACATTATGGGCATATAGGGTAGCATATAAAACATCAATAGGAACGACCCCATATAACATGGTTTTTGGGCTAAATGCTATCTTACCAATAGAATTCTTGATTTCAACCTTAAGGGTGGCTAAGGATCTAGAGTGGACAGGGCACGAGCTCTCTGATAGAATAGATGACCTGGAAAAGCTAGATGAGCTTCGCCTAAAAGCAGTAGCTTCCATCTACGCTCAAAAAAGGCGACAAAAGGAATTTTTTGATAAGCATGTGCGGACTAAAGAGTTTAAAGTTGGGGACTATGTCCTAGTTTACACTCTGAAACAGCATGCTAAGAAGCTTAAAAAGCGAGGGATGGGACCTCTGGTGATTAAAGATCTATCACCAAGTGGAGCCGTCAAGCTTGCTACATTAGACGGAGAAGAAATGCCCAATTGGATTAGTGGATGCAGAGTGAAAAAGTATCTGTTGCCGCTAACACAAGACATGCTTCTCAAAATACATCAAGAAAAGCTGCGTGTCCAGAAAAAGAAAAAGATTGAGGAGGAAGCGCAAGCCGAGGCGAAGGAAAGAATGGAGAAAAGAAGACTACTGCGTCAGAAACAGCGCAATGAAGGAGCAATACGAATAAACGCAGTCAGTATAACAGAAATGGGGAATGACAAAGAAGAACCCATCATTGAATGCAAAGTAGGACCAACCAAATCAAAGCCAGAGCACTATTGGATTCAGGAGCTCAAGCTAACCTACTTTCACTCAGTTTGTATAGACAATTGACAAATGACACTAAACTACAAACTGCCAAGCAAGAGTTAAAGAGTTACTCTGAGAATTCAATCAAAACTGTCGGATGCACAGTTTTACATATACAGATTAACCAATATGTGTATCCTCATATGTTTTACGTGGTTGAAGACCAAGCTACACAACATCCATTATTGCTAGGACAACCATGGCAGAAGCAATACAATGCAATGATTGACTGGAGTTCTAATCAGTGCTTATCAAATACGAAGGTGAAAGTCAATCAGTTAAGTTCACCAAAGGAGAAGAGCCAACTCCAAAGGACGAATCCAAAGACAAAGGTAAACAACAACCAGAGAAAAAGAAGAAGCAATGGCAACCAAAAGTTTCTATACAACCGGATTACTCTTCGACGAGGAATTCTCAACAGTGGATAAGGAAGACAAGCAATAATATAACAGCTCAACCTTGGAAAAAAACGGAGTCAAAGTTGGTATGGAGACCAAAAAAGGCTGTGCCAGAGAACACAAAGGTGGAAAACAGAGTCTTCAATACCAGACAACAGAGTGATTCCAGACAATCAAGGACAGTGAAACAGATCTGGATTCCAAAGAAGTTCATGACGGCACAAAGCTATAGCAAGCAAATTTGGATCCCAAAGATTTGTAAACAGGAACTCCCTTCAATACAATCAACGGAAACTCCTATGTATTTCAAGGCGAGGAAATCAACACACAGAACAAAGCAAAATTGGGTCGCAAAGAGTTTGTGGCAAGCACAAGCAAAGCGGAAGCAGATTTGGATTGTGAAAAAAGACAACAAGGTAACGAAGAATCCATCTACTGATTCTACTACCGAAGTGCCAAAACCAACCCAAAACCCGACCACCAATCCTTCAATCAAACAAAGAGCAGCTTTATTGGAAAGACTGTTGTATCATCGCTCTACAATTGCATTGGGAACTTATGACCAAAACAACTACAATGCTTCACCCACAAACACTTCATAGTCGTCCGGGAGGACTCAGACTAAGAGGGGGGGAGGTATATAGGAGCTACAAAGCAGCTACAAGCGGAAAAAACAAAGAAAAACAAAAATTATATTACAAGGGCAGTGTCTTACATGATTTGGCAATTTTTTATGTTTGATTGCGGATATTGATAATATTTATGTCTTTATATACCTTGTTTTGCAACAAGAAGAGATCAAATGATGAATTGGGTCTCTAGATGTGTAAATATCACTAAATAAGAGTGTTTTTGGAGCTAAAAAGTGGAAAAAAGTGGTAATCCAAGTCCAGAAATCACAAAGAAGTGTATATTCATATACACAAGGTTACCAGCTATTTATCGTGTATGTTTGAAAATTTTTGGCTTCAATTTACTATTTTCCTTTATTTTTTATGATTTTCTTAATAAAAATAAAAGAAAAATAAAAAAGCAGGTGAAATGAGATCGGAAAAAAGAAAAGAATAGACGGTGATGATCCTAATGACAAGGGCAACCCATGGTAAAAATGGGGTACAATTTTGAAAAAGTTGCGGAAAGCCCGAAATGACAGAATTTTGGCAAAGTGGACAGATTTCTCAGAAACAGGTCAAACAGAGTCCAAATTGAGAAATTTCAAATCCTAAAGTGCATTTCACGACGAGATAGGAGCACATGTCAAATTTGGTAACAAGTGATCCGGGAAGCCCGAAGTTAAGTATTTTTCACTTCACTATCAAGCTCATTTCCACTATTACCTTCTTGGAGAGAGCAAAGAGCACACAGGAGCATCCGACCTTCTACCGCCTTCTACGACTGCTACGAGAGCTCAGAGGACACCAGACATGAGAGGTAGACTCGTTGCCATAAGCTTTTGATGCTTATCGTTAACTTTTGTCGCGAAAACTCACCAAAACCAAGAAACAAGAGCAGACGGGGAATGGGGAGGAACGCTAGGTAGGGGCACAACCGCCTAACCAAACCTTGCAAGAACTTAGAGGTGGGTTACCCTAGTATAGGAGATGAGTTTCTAGCACTCAAAGCTCGAGAAAGAACGACTGGAAAAACCCTAGGTCAACAGAGCCTGCAAGAGGCAAACAGAAAAAAGTTGTCGGAACGACACAAAACTTCTCAGGAAGCTTAACAACATCGAGGGCAATGCAACCATGGAGTATCTCCGGGTTTGGATCACCAAAAGTAGGTCGGAACAACCGATTCGGCTGCGGACACACAAAGCGTCATTTTGGCATAACGGCTAAAATTGACGACCAAATGACATGAAACTTCACAAGCAGCTTCAAATATACATGGATGACTTATGTTTGCAAGCAAAACCCAAAAGAAAGCTGATTCACTTACCGATGGTGAAAAAGACGCTTTCGGGCAACCAAATGGAGAAAGATGGAGAACGGGGAGCCAAAGTCAAGTTCAACCAAATAGGTGGCTTCACAACATATCCAATGAGCTGGAAATGCAACTCTCGAGAAGAAAAGTTGAAGAAATTCAACTCCAAGGCAAAAAGACGACTTCGGAGACTGAAATGCCTATAAGGGGGCTTTTTAGCTAAACTGATGACTTTTTAAGTTGAAAACTAGTTAGCAGGGCTTAGGGCACTAGCACAAAGCATTCTTTGCACAAAAAGACCAACATTTCAAGAAAAGACATCATACGCGTATGATGTCTCACAGCATGATTTTCACATCCATTTCAACATTTGAGTGCATAGCCTCATTCCACATGTTAATCACATCCTATGAACCAAGTATCATGAGAATTGGAGTTAAAAAACCAAGGAAAACCAAAAAGACGCAAAGTAGGCCATAAAATTGATTTTTGGTCCTAATTTTGTCAAAATAACTCCAAACTCATTGAAACTTTGTAGGATTGTTGATTAACACATCTACAAGCTATCTGGAACCAAAAAGCACCATTTTGACACAAAAGACATCATACGCGTATGATGTCTATTTGCACTTACAGAGCCAAAAATGCTCATTTGTCATCATACATCCATTATATATATCTAATACATGCTACATATGAAGTTTGGAACCATTTGGTCAAGTGGATCACCCCATTAGCCCAATTAAGAGAAAATCCTTCATACAAAGCCTATTTTTGTCCCAAATCCAACATATTCAAGTCCAAACCAAGATTTGAGTATAAACAGTCCTTCACTAGCACATGGAGAGTCCACAGAACCAATCCCATGAAAAATTGATGAAAAAGACATCATACGCGTATGATGTCTCCAGAGCCATTTTTAGTCCAAATTCTATCCAAACTTGATAAATCCACTGAATAAGCCTATCTAAAGCCAAAACCAAGCCTATAGAGAAAATTGGTCCAAAAATACACTAAAAGACATCATACGCGTATGATGTCTCACTATGTGATTTTGGCACCTCAGGGCTTCAACCACCAAACAGAAGTGATCTACATGCCATTTGAAGGTGAACCACCAAGTTTTATCCAATTTGGATCATAAAATCCATTTCCCTTTCAAAATTTTGCCAAGAGCCTGAACTGGACTGAACTGGCCAAAACTTGACCAAATGGGATCCAAACTCAAATCCAAGCATATGATACTCATGTATACACTATCAGCTACAAGCACAACCAATATGAAGTCATTCTGGCACAAAAGACATCATACGCGTATAATGTCTCAAGCATGTTTTTGAGCCCAGTTTGCATATTTTTTCACCTACATTGCATCCTTAGGCCCTGAATAGCTCATGTTTCAACGTTGCCATCTCATTGATGTTTTCAAGCCGATGAAGAGAAAGAACGGCAAGAAGTATCCAAGAGGGCGTCCATAAGAGCACGCCGAAAACTAGAAATAGTTTCAGAACCTGAAGAGGCTGTGGACGAGCCGCTCAAGAAGAAAGCGAAGAAGAAGGCTGATCCCAAGCAAACCAAAAGTCAAAAAGCCGCAAGAATGGAAAGGCTGGTGGAGCAGTTTAGAGCGGAAAGAGCTCTAGAGGGGGACTTTGAAGAAATGTGGGTGCCAGACCCCACTAAAGTCGGAACCAGCTCAGCCAGGCCACATGTTGATCAATATGATCAATATATTAGAGCTTATGAGGAGTCGGAGGCCATACTGGAGCAGCAACCTGTCGAGCCTTATACTGAAGAGGAAGTACAGCTTTTAAAAGCTAAGCTGAAAAAGGACGACAAGGAGAAGAAGGAAGTAGATGAGTCTACTGAACTTCGAGAGAAAGACGGGCAAGCAAACAAAGGGAAAGCCAAGATGACTGAGGACAATCAGCCCTCCTTTACTGATGTACCAAGCCCGAAGAAGACGAAAATTATTGTGGAGGAGACCACAATAGAAATAGAAACAGAAGTTATGGAAAAGCCGGAGGCCGGGACCAAGGAAAAGGAAATAGATCCAGTTCAGCAAAAGAAAGATGATTATGAGGATCTGGTAGCGATCGGATATAGTGAAGAAGAGGCCCTGGAGGCAGTTTATGGGATATCCCTACGAAAACAAGATGATAGGAAAGGGACGAAGGAAAAGACAAAGGGTACAATGGAGAGTAAAGAGAAAATGGACGAACAGAACATACTAGAAGAGCCAAAGCCATTGGAGGTGGTGGCAGAAAGAGCTGTCAAGTTGACAGATGAAGATGAAAAAGACATGCACATGGTGCATGAACTGCTCAGCAAGATTAAAGAAAGATCCAGAGCAAAGGAAGTAGCAATGGAGACAGCAAAACAAAAGGAAGCAGAGTTGCAGAAGAAGTTAGAGAATGCTATGACTGAATCTGAAAGTCATAAAGCATCACTCTACGACACAGAAAACGAGAGAGACAGCTTGATACTCCAACTAGCCGAAGCTTCAAGAGAGGTAACAAGTTCACAGGAAGCAAAGGAGCGAATAGAAGATGAGCTGGAGGCAGCCAAGGATGAGCTCATTGAGCTAAGGGAAAGAGTTGAACTTCAAGAAAGGACAATCACGAGACTCAGGACCACCCCTAGAGCTAGCAGAGCAGGAACAGAACAAGAGGGAGCCCTCGTACCAGCTCTGGAAGATCAGGTCAGAAGTTTGCAAAGAGAGCTAAGGTTAGAGCAAGTGCAAAGATTGCACATGGCGGAGGGATCATTGGCTGCAGAGGAGAGGCTCACATCAGAAAACCAAACACTAAGGACAGAAAATGAGGCCCTCCGCAAACAGCTCCAAGACCTCCAAGAGCAACAAAGAAGAGAAACAGAGCCACCACAAGAAGAAGCAGGGGAGCAGCCATAGAGCTACCAGAAACTGGAGAGGCAACCACAATTGAAGATCCAGCCCCAGTTCAAGAAGTGGCCTCAACTTCAGAAATCTCTGAAGAAGAAGAACAAAGGCTCCAGGACCAAATAGAAAAGTCAACAGAGGAAAGTGCCAAGGCGGAAATGGAATGGGAAAGGAGACTCCTCATCTCCATTAGACTTCAAGGTTTAGACACAAAAGTGCTCCATGAAGAGTGGATGCAACCCAGCCTGCCTTTCCCTCTGATGAAATTTGAAGTGATAAAGACGAAAAAGAGAATAGAGGAGGAGCAGTATGTCGCTCTTTACGAAGGCGACATCACAAAAGATGAACAATCAAAGAAGATTGTAGATTCTCAACCTAGATGGAGGAAAGGTTGGCTGAACAAATACCCAGCCTACCTCATCTACTTGGTAGAGGCTCCAAAGGAGATTCGGGAGGATGCAACCTTCTGCCCGGTGCCAAGAGTCAGAAGCTGGAAAGAGCATGGCAGGATTGCAGAAAAGAAGCCAAATTGGCTTAATTACCCAAGGATGCCAGGACCAAAGGCAGGAGAGAGAATAGGTAAAGCCTACATGGTGAAAACCCTAACGGGCACCATCAAACTCTTTACTGGCTCTCCTGACCTTTCGTGTCAGATGCTAAAGAAAATCTGCAGGACTCTCTTAGCATGCATTGAAGTGTTCGCGCCAGATAAAGCCACGACCTCGAGTCTACTATCGACGGCCGACACAGTGACGGATATGATGTATGATCTTTCATTGCAGCCATCACCAAAGGTGTTACATCTCTTATACCAAAGAATTATGTTTTTGCCTAGCTTCCACATGCAAACATTCGAAGAAGCTTTCTACACCGGCTTTTTCACTCACAAAAGCAAAATATTCGGCCCAACCTTGACCATCGGCAACCTACGCTACGAATCACATTTGCAGATGCTCAAGACGACAGGACTCTATTGACCAAGCCTAAAAGTCATGTCAGGGACGACATGAACGCGGAGGGGGGGGAGTGTTGAGCCAGCAGAGGATCACACCCACATTTTTGCTCACACCCATCATTTTGTAACCATTGATTGTAATAAATGTCTTTCCGACATTAATTTTGATTTGAGCCATTCATTAAGTAACGGGACTCAATTGAGTTTCCAGCTTGTAATCCCGAAGTAATTTCACCTGTTGATGTAAATAATTAGAGATGTTCTCACCTCCAAGGCTGAGGTATATAAGCCAAAGTTTTGTAACCTAAAGGAGGATTCAATTAATCAAAGTGAGTTTTTTGAGCGTCGTGACTGTGTCAGAGAGAGAGAGAGAGAGAGAGAGAGTCTTATCTTCTTGCTACGCGAGCTACGGGGCCGCCATTGGAGAAGCGACAACACCATTGTGTTAGCAACGGTGAGAGCTACGCACAGATACCAAGAGTGCGCGCTATCGGCTTCTACGTGTGGTAAGTTCCTACGAGCTTCGGTGTGAGTTTTCTTCCAACTCGTGTGTCGAAATAGAGTGTGCAGCATATCTATAGAACCACAACGAGTAGAGCTACACATTAGTACCATCGGGGTCAAGTTTCGGTCACCTGTATTTTTCGGCCTGTCTTCATACGCGTTTGCCGCACGGAGTGGTTATAGGTTGATTTTGCAGTTCAAGTCTTTAGGGTGTTGTTCTTACCTAGTGTATAGACTTCCCCTTGAGTTTGAGATCGATTCAATGATTCTAGATCCTGTTTCGTATAGCATTCGTTCGTAGTACGGATTTCCATCACTTGCGTGTTTTAGAACTTAGATTTGATTTCCTTAGTAGTGATTGTCATTAGAAGGTCGAGTAGGTGATTTGACACCCACCTAGTTGTTTCCATGCGCCTGCGGGTCAAGCTCCGTCCTCGTCTGACAAATTCTGTTGTTGGTTGAGTTCTCGCTATTTAGCTTCCGCTAGCGGCGTAACCGCCTTAACAGGCGCAACTTGAAGCTCTTCTCCCATGAGTCTACCCACAAATATGTAGACAAGTTTTCGGATTTACATCTCAAGGCTACTGTCTTTCCAAAAGATAGACTTTGCTGAGCAAAGGCAGCAATTCTGTGCGGGATTACCTGAAGAGATGGCTGAATACATCAACTCTCAACGGCCTGGTACTATTAGCGAAGTAATCCATCACACCATGGTTGCTTCACGCATCAATTTCCATCAAGGGGCTAGACGTAATGTCAAGCCCATGGAAAACAAAGACAAAAATGATGCAAAGGGGAAAACCAATGTTCAAAATACTTCCCAAGTCAATTCCAACAACAACAACAATCGGTCCAAGGAGAAGGGAGTTTACAAAGGTAAAAACAAACTCTCTCCTGAAGAGCTTGAAGCTTTTTGCAAGGACCATAAGTGTTTCAAGTGTGGGGAGCAAGGACATGGCTATCGTTCTTGCCTCAAGAAGAATACTCGCAATGAGACTCCTAGGGCTTCCACCATCGAAGCTCCAAAAGAGGATGCTCATTGCAAAGGATCATCACTTTCCTATGCTTGGGGAAAGGTAAGAGAGCATGATGCCTTCATCTTGTTTGACCCTGGCTCTACTCTCAACTTCATATCAACGGAGTTGGCCACCAAGTTGGGCATTCAAGCTTTTGAGATGGGAGATATAGTAGTGGCTGATGCAGCTTTCAAGGGACACCAAGCCTCCGTTACTCCCTTGATTGGGAAGTTGAGGCTTCATGTCCAAAGCTATGTCAACAAAGAATACTTCTTCATCTCTCCTCTCCAACATGAGGATGTTATCCTAGGGGCACCATGGTTTGATCGCATGGCTGCGAACATGAAGTTCCCTGAAAGGAAAATCTACTTCACCTACAGGGGAAAGAACATGTATATAGATGCTAGTGAGCGTGGTCGCACTATTCCACTTGTAAATCCTCTTGCTTTTGATAAGTCAATGAAGAGCTCAGTTTCTGCGTACATGATTTTTGTCAAAGAGTCTCTAAAAGATACTAATGTTTCATCAAATGTAAATGGTAGGAATCAAGAAGAGTTAGACTTGTCTAATTTTCTAAAAGGATTCCAAGATGTGTTCATCGATGATATCCCTATGGACTTACCTCCAAAACGAGGAGATGATGACCGTCACATTGAGCTCCTTCCAAGAAGCTCACCACCTAACAAGCCTCCTTATCGAGTCTCACAAGCTCAACAAGAGGAGATCATGAGGCAAGTACAAGAGCTGGTAGACAAAGGGATGGTGAGGCCTAGTTCCTCTCCCTTTTGTTCTCCAATCCTTCTAGTACAAAAGAAAGATGGTACATACCGTATGTGTGTGGACTATCGAGCACTAAACCATATCACTATCAAAAAAAAATTTCCCGTACCTTGGGTAGAAGATCTGTTTGATAAGCTACAAGGCTCTACCTACTTCAGTAGGATTGACCTTAAGAGTGGCTATTATCAAATAAGGATAGTGGATGAAGATATCTTAAAGACCGCATTTCGCACAATGTTTGGTCTTTATGAATATCTAGTCATGCCTTTTGGCTTGGCCAATGCACCAGCTACGTTCAATCGTTTGATGGAGAAAATTTTTAGACCATACCACAAATTCACTGGAGTGTTCTTTGATGATATCATCATCTACTCCAAGTCTTTGGAGGAACATAAGCAACATCTCCAAGTGATTTTTCAAGCATTGAGGGAGAATAAGCTTTTTCTCAACCAAAAGAAAAGCGAATTCTTCCTTCAAGAGATTCAATACCTAGGTCATATTATCTCTAAAGATGGTATCCGAATGGATCCATCAAAGTTGGAGGTAATAAAAGCATGGCCTAACCCAAGAAATCTACATGAGCTAAGAAGCTTTGTTGGTATGTGCGCATACTATAGACGCTTCATAACAAAATTCTCTCAAGTAGCAGGACCACTACACGACTTAACTAAGAAGAACGTTAAGTTTGTATGGACTGCTAAGGAGAAAATGCTTTTGAAAATCTCAAAGAGAAGCTTACTTCCCAACCAGTCCTCGTGCTTCCGGATCTCTCAAAGCTATTTGAGGTCCAATGTGATGCTTGTGGAAGCTTACTTCCCAACCAGTCCTCGTGCTTCCGGATCTCTCAAAGCTATTTGAGGTCCAATGTGATGCTTGTGGTGATTGCCTTGGAGCAGTTTTGCTTCAAGAAGGGCATGCCATAGCATATGAGAGCCGAAGGCTCAATATTGATGAGCGAGTCTTGGGCATTTATGAGAAAGAGCCTTTAGTTGTTCTACATGCCCTAGACACATGGAAGCACTACCTATTGGGGACTCCATTTATCCTACGAACCGACCACCAAAGTCTCAAGTATTCATGACGCAAACCAAGCTTTCCGACAAACAAATGAGGTGGGAAAATTTTCTTTCGCAATTTAATTTCCATATTGCTCACATAGCTGGTAAGCACAATCAAGTGGCCGATGCACTTTCACTATGACCCAAAGTTAATGCGGTGTCTATAGCTACTCACAATGATCTATCCTCTATGATAGATGAGTATGCTACTGACCTTGACTTTAGAGACATAATGTCAGCCCTTGCTTTGGGGAAGAAAGAGGAACCATTCACCTTGCAGGATGGTTATCTTCTCCACGGCAATAGGCTATGTGTTACCCATTCTCTTCGTAAGCAAGTTATGTATGAACCCCATGCTCCTTCATATGCGGTGCATAGAGGTATTCAACCTACTCTCCGAGGAGTAGAGGCGTACTTCTATTGGCCTACCATGAAAGTGGACATACAAGAGTATGTTTCAAAATGTGTAGTATGCCAAAAGACCAAGTATGATAGAGGGAAGCAACCTGGATTACTCCAGCCATTGCCTATCCCAAATTCACCATGGGAGAGTATATCCATGGATTTCATCTTTGGATTACCCAAGTCTATCCATGGGAATACATGAATATGGACAATAGTTGACAGGTTTAGCAAGCAAGCACATTTATTCCTGTCAAAAAGACTATTAAGGCACATCAAATGGCAACTCTCTTCATATCTCAGATTTTCAAGCACCATGGATTACCCACATCCATCGTGTCAGATAGAGATCTTAGAATGACCAGTAATTTCTGGAAAGGTCTCTTTGAAAATCTAGGAACAAGATTGAATTTCTCTTCGGCCTATCACCCACAAACGGATGGCCAAAGTGAGATAGCCAATCTTATGATACTCGATCTACTCAAGACTTATGTTACCGAAGTAGATCAACGCTCACAATGGGAAAAGTACTTACCTCTTGTAGAGTATGCCTACAATAATACTGTACATACTTCTACGGGAAAAGCGCCTTTTGAGATCATTGAAGGAAGACCTAAAAGTCCCTTGCTACTCAAAGTACATGGGAAGATCTTCGCCGCCGATGAGTATAGCCGTGACCTACAAGAATCTTTTCAAAAGATTAAGGAGGCTATATACATCTCTCATCAAAGGCAAAAAGCTACTGCTGATAAGCACAAAAGAGCCTTAATGTTCAAAGAAAATGATTGGGTCTTACTCAAGTTTCCTAAGGCTCGATTAATGCAAACGACGGGCAAAAATCCTACGGGCCATCAAAAGTATTATGCTAAACTAGCAAAAAGATACTATGGTCCTTTCCAAATCTTGAAGCCCATCAATGAGATGGCTTATCAACTCAAGTTGCCTAACCATTGGCTCATACACAATGCCTTTCATGTAAGCCTACTTAAGCCCTGCAAAGGAGAGCCACCAACTGAACCAATTATTGAAGACCCTCCCGAAGTTGAAGACCAAGAAGAGGTGCTACAACCCGAAGTTGTCCTTCGGCATGAAGACAAGGTACTACGACATGGTAAGATTATCCGACGGTATCTTATTAAGTTCAAAAATTATCCTTTTGAAGATGCTAGATGGATGCAAGGAATACAGCTTAAGGATAGTATGAAGCTTGTCAATGCTTACAATGCTACATTAGAGTAAGCAAATGTACAAATTTCTTTTAAATGACTCATGTTTTTGTCTTATAAGACTAGTCCTCTTTTTAATTGTGCACAAATTTAACTATTATGCATGCTTAGAATCATGTTTGTGATGATGACGTCTCTCAAACACCAAGTAGAATTTGTCACTCTACTTTGGGAGAATAAAATGGACTAAAGAGCAGACATGCTTGCGGCAGCTATGTCTCCCAAGCACCAAATGGATTAGTCATCCATCTTGGAAAGATGTCGTAGGGTAAAAAGGGATCCTCTACCCGCTAAGTAAAATTGACTAATGACTAAGGCTTTATCTCTTCTACCTCATAGTCGAGGACGACTATGATTTCAAGAGAGAGGTAATGTCATAAAATCTAATATCTAATATCTAACCAACCCAAATGATTCTCTCATATTAAACTGATCACTTAATGTGGGAGAATAAATACTCAATCCCTACA
Organism: Adiantum capillus-veneris; assembly: GCF_014529385.1. NCBI lineage: Eukaryota > Viridiplantae > Streptophyta > Polypodiopsida > Polypodiales > Pteridaceae > Adiantum > Adiantum capillus-veneris. The sequence continues at coordinate 103,828,547 of NC_140941.1, forward strand.
AGGAGGGGGCAAGCCCTACATGAGGGGGGATGAGAGAGAACGCCCACACACTCACACAAGGCATGCATGGTACAAGAGGGACACTTGTCAAGTTCCTCCTCATGTTGCCGCCCGTCATGGTGTACCTGAAGCCTATTGGTTGGCCACCCAAGGGGTCCAATAATAATTTAGGAGATTTAATTAATTGATTTAGCATTTATCTAGCCCTCTCTCTCAAAGGGGAAAGGGGGACACTTGTCTCAAGGCTACCCTTGCTGCTTGTAATGCCTCCTGCTTGTGATTGGCTAGGCCTGAAGGGATCCAATGAGCTTCAAGCATGAGCTACAAGGGGGGGTCAACCCAAGCAAGCTAGGGGGTTCCTTAGGGGGTATACTCACCCACACACACTCACAAACATTCTCATTGTGTGCTATGCAAAGGCAAGAGCTCCCTCTCCTTCTCCAAGTAAGTAGAGGTTGAGAGCCTACACCAACGCTCTTGGATATGGAGTGCAAATCCAACCAAGAGCCATGCTTCAATGCTTAAGCTTGCCATCTCCTTCTTCTTCATTACTATGCTATTATGTATGCTAGAAACAAGAGTTATGATAAGTGAGGAACTAATTATTTCTCCTACGAAATGTTTCTTCTTCCTCTTCCCTACCCTCATTCCTTGCTAGCTCTCTCCACCTTCGAAGGTGTTTGAGGTCTTGGGACTGAGGCTTGGGATAGTTAAAGATTTCTTCAAGTTTATGTTATGTTTGTGATGCATGAAGCTTTCCATCTTCATTGCATCACCTAGGTCACAAGGAACACAAAGATTGTATTGTAACAAGTCTCTCTTAATGGGAGAAATCATAATACAAATGCCTATTGGAGGGGGGACCGGCTCCACATAAATCCGGTCCTCAACTGTTGTCATGTTCTCTAAATTCTCTCTCTTGCAAAAGTATTATTCATGCCAAGTTAACTAATTGCTATGATTATGTTGCTATATTCAATTATGTTCACCCGCTATGCTCACAAAGTCATTTCTCAAAAGTACTCTCATTAATTTTCGCTACTCTCAAACTAAATAGGCCAATTCCATTACAAACACCATAACCTTGGTTTTCCCCAGGTTAACAGAGAGCTCATACAATCACTAGAAATTGAACTTGAGATATGGAAACATTTTCCTGAGTTGTTTGAATGAGTTTTCCTTCAATAGTGTCATGTAGGGTGCGTTTTGCCAAGCATGTTTTTGGCATTGTGAGCTTGAGGGGCCAACAAATTAAATCCCGGTCCCGCACAACACCTCCAAGGGTTACAACAGTTTGGATCCTCCAAAAGAAATTGTCACACCAATCCACTTGCAGGACTTACAAGACATGAAGATTGTACTGCAAGCGATGCTAAAATTCTGAAAATAGGTAAAACTTAGAGTGCAACCAATACATATTGAAAAGTAAGACGCATTTGAGCCATAATTGGAGGGAATTGTCGCTTCTCACCATGATTATCAAGAAGTAACCTAGAATTTGCATAGCATAAGTTGCTTGTCCTTGTAGGTCATGTAGCCCCTTGGCGAGATGGGGCTCTTAGATCAGGTTGCAAATGAGATTACAAAATTCAAGTAACATCTTTTTGGCCTGCCATACTGGCAGCCTTAATGTTTGGCTCAAAGTCAAGGCATCTATGTGTCTCCATCTCATTGGTCGGGAGGAGACACCTGACCTCCCCCCCTTTTGGATTTTACGTGGCGAGTCCTGTGCGCGAGTCGCACGATGGTGGCCCCTGCACCCTCGCTTTCTCTGCTCCGCGCATGTGCAGATTCGGGGACGGCTTTGCATTTGCTTACGTCTGTGCTGATGTCCACCTTTGACAGAGGCTCCAATGTCTGTCAGGCGTGCCATGTTGTGCCCATGATCCTCGATCAACTTCGGATCTGGCTCATCATTGCGGGATGGCTTCGTGTGAAGTTCCCATTTTCGACTATGGTCCATGGCAGGCTTAAATGGGTGAGTTTTGAGGTTAGGACTGTGAGGTGCCTTTGAGGCTTGTGTGTCAGGTACTGCTCTTCTTCTTGAGCATGTGTTTGGGTATGTTTATGTATGGACTGTGTTGTTGTCTTATGGGATGTATATGACCTGCAAATGGTAGCCGTGTTTTTTTCTTCACATCGTTCTGTCGTCTCTTCTAATCTCTCCCTTGGCCATTCAATCTGTACCAAGGGGGTTGCTGTGAAATGAAGAAAGATATTGTTCGTAATCCCTTTTCAACCGCTTTATTGATGCACACACACATGGGTGGCGACCAAGCTGTGGCTGCTGCTCCTCTTGACTCCTAATATTCTTGCATCATAATCTCGGAAAGTGTTTTGCACTCTATTTCATTTCCATGAGATTTTCCTTCATCTCACGCATGTCATTTTCCCATACAGCTTTATTTGATTTTTTGTTGAAAGCTGCGACTTTAGTTAAAATTTTTGTTTATGCTAGTGATACTAACGCAGTGGCAATGTTCAAGCCTTTTCTCTATGTACTTTTAAAAAGTTGTTGCTTAAATATACTAACCTTGAAATATCAAATTCTAGAGGCTTTCAAATTATCTCAGGCAGGATCTTATGTTCTTTACAAAATTATAAATCATGGCTAGACTTTAACTTAAAGATTGGTCAGATAGTTCCCGAGTCTTTGTATTGAAATTCAAATTATTGCAAAAAAAATAAAATAAGAATCAGTTTCTAAATAGATGTCTGAAAGATAAAAATTGCTCTTTTATATTTCACGTTTTTTATTCTGCTTATTAGCTCTAATGTTTGCTTATGCTATGAGAAAAAATTAAATAATTCTAGTGTAACTTTTTTGGCCATTGTGGGAAGTAGAGAATCAATTAATCTTTTATTAAAAAAGCCAAATTAATGTCTCCACAGAGTTCTGAACTTATCCTCGCTTTCCTTTCTTAGGCAGCCAATGCCTGCTATTGTTTTGGGCTTGGATTCATCTATTTGTTTGAAGCTTGAATTGGGTTTCTTGGAGTTTTTACACACACACACACACACACAATTTTTGCTAATATTCTACCCTTCTTGGCATCGTTGTCCTGTGTTGATTGGATTGCCCCTGTTGATTGGATTCAATAACACTTACATTGGTTTTCCTCTATACAAAGAGAGCATGTGCGTACGGTGAAAAAAATTATTTCGGTTCTAATGTTTCTGTTAATTTATTCAGGGAGGCGAATATGGAGCACCTAGACCCCCTATCAAATGGATTGCATCTACACGAGAATGACCATGTAGAGGATAATCGGTTGTCTACATTCGAATTTGAGGTGGTAAGGTTGACCATATTGTATTGTTTGGGAGAGATCGTGTGCGCTTCTTCCATGCGTGTGTATGTGCATGTTGTAGGACATTGTTTGAGAGGAATCTAATGGTGGTGGGCATGCTGAGAGCAGGCTTGCTTTTCAACAAAGATTTTTTTTTGGACACATGCAAGCACTTTTCCCTGTGTGAGCATGATCTCAGAGTTTTTGGCTTGTGATGTGGAACGTCATGAATAGTGTTAGATGGAATTGCCTCCCCTCCCATTGTTCCATGTCTATTGGGATGGCCAGGTCGTGTTTGGGCACCAAGGTTGCATTCTTTTCGTGGTTGTTAACGTTATAGACTCCACTTGCCTACCTAGCTTTGTGGCCTGGAAACTGTAGTAGCAGATGGTTTGGGCTTGTAGGGCTTGTAGAGAGAGAGAGAGAGAGAGAGAGAGAGAGAGAGAGAGAGAGAGAGAGAGAGGACAAGTCTTTTACTAAATGTTTTGTAATCTTTTGCTACGGATTTAGACCAGCACAGACTGCTTTAAAGCATGCGAATGACAGTGTTGCACATGTGACGTTTCATATTCTGGGCTACAGGATGGAGCCTCACATCGACGATGGCTCTCGGTATCAGTTGCTTGCTTAAAAATGTGACTGTGGCTTGCAAACATCTCTCCTCTCCAATGGAGGAGAATTGAGAGAGAGAGAGAGAGAGAGAGAGAGAGAGAGAGGGAGAGAGAGAGAGAGAGAGCAAGTCTTTTGCTGAATGTTTTATGATCTTGTCCTATGAGTTTAAATCAGTAGAGACCCCTTTAAAGCATGTGAATGATAGTTTTGCACGTGTCATTTCATGTTCGGGGTTACAAGATAGAGCCTCGGGCTCCTGTGATGGGAATGCTGCGTCTAAAAAAAAGATTCCTTTGTGCACATTCTGCTGTTGTTTGCTGTTTGTTTCTGTCTACTGCTTTTCGGATTTCCTTTGTAGGCTATGCTTCGAGTGCAACACGAATGGCAGTCCCATGGCATTGATTTCTCCATTGGGACAACATGCGGCTGAGCTTGTGCTCGGAATGTATTTGATCTTGTTCTTTTGTTGGTGGTTAGGTGCATTGCCAGGTGAAAGGTTTGATGAAGGCCTCAGTGTGACTCCATGTTGTTGACTATGTTCTTAGATTTTTTTGAAGCATGCTTAAAGATTTATAGATGGTAGGACATTCTGACTTCTATTTGCTGCGATGAGCTTCTTGCTTTTGCAGGCTGGCACTTCTTGTGTCTATTACTTCAGTGCATGAATTCTCGTGTGCATGGGCACATGGTCCACCTCGATGGTTGACTTTTTGTGGCTGCCTGTTCTGTTTATTCTCGTGTTTGGAGTGGTCTCTTATTGTTGATGGTTGTGTCATTAGACTTTACTCTACCCCGCATTATCGGTTGCTTGTGCTGCAGGTTGTTGTTTGTTGTGTATGTTCGTTTGGTTTGTGTCTCTTTATTTATGTGTGATCTTTTACGTGTGCGACGCTTGGTCTTTGTCGTGTGAGGGACTTTGAGGTGGGATTTCATAATGCACGCTACGTGTCTGAACATGTTGAGCTCATGTCAAGCATTCCCTTCCCCCTTTTTCTCTCTGCTTGTTCCTCTTCTTTTCTCCTCCTCTCTCTAAAAATGTATATATGGTTCAAGATGTGGGCTCATCCCGTGTCGCGAGCCTCCTGAGGCATCCTTAGCGTCGATCCCCCCCCCCCCCCCCCCCCCCCCCCCCCCCCCCCCCTCTCTCTCTCTCTCTCTCTCTCTCTCTCTCTCTCTCTCTCTCTCTCTCTCTCTCGTGCAACCTTCTCTCGTCTGACTCGGCACCCTCAACATTGCAACCATGCGCCTTGCACTCATCTTTCCCCGTCCCCCCCCCCCCCCCCCCCCCCCCCCCCCTCTCTCTCTCTCTCTCTCTCTATATATATATATATATATATATATATATATATATATATATAGATCCCTGTTGACTCCATTCGGGCTTGAAAGAATGCAAATTGTGCATTGTTGGTTTTCTTTATGGTCTCGTGCTTTATGATGGGTTAGTGGTGCAATATAGTCTGTCACTGTTTTTTTTAAATTAAAAAAAAGACATTCGCTTCCCTGCTCTCTCCATTCCTTTTTGTCTCATGTTGCACTGCTCCATGTTGGATTGATGGTGTAATAAAGTCTGGTACTACTTCAAAATGCCATTGCTCGTTTTCCCTGCTCTCTCCACTTCTATCTATTTGGTGTGATTGTCACCTTTCTTCGCACTTTTTTGCGCCTCTCCGAAAGGTAGTGGTTTATTTGCAAGGTGTGCTATCGTAGAGACCCCCTCTTCCCCCTTTCTGACCCCTCTTCCTTATAGATTTAGTAGGGATGATCAGTGATAGAATTACAGTTGCGAATTGTTCTCAGTCTTTATATTTGCTTGTGTCATGTTGACAAAGAAAATAAGTGTGCTGAAATATGGCCTACAGCCGTGGTGGTGTACAAAGCATGGAGATTGACGGTATGGAGTACGGGTGTCATGGTTCTTTTTGCGCTTCTTGTATTCTTGCTTGAATATATTCGTTTCGTAGAGCCAAGAAAAAATGTTAGCCTTGAACGTATCGCACATCCAAAAAGTGGAACTTCCAAACGTGAATGTGTACGAATTGATGTGAGTGAGTCATCTGCAAGCACTCCGAAAACTTCTCGCAAGCGTAGTGTGTACAATGAACCGAACTTCACTATCCAACCATCTCTCTCACAAGGCAAAGGGCAAGCTTGAAGTACGTTGATTTCTACCTTTTAAAGAAAGCTTACACAAAACTGGTTTATCTTTTGTGCTTTGAAATGTCTCGTTTTTTTCAATAGGTGCACAAATTGGATACTCAAACGCGCAAAAAGCAAAGATTGCTATCGTTAAGATCGAGAGGAATGGTATATATAAAACCAAAAAATGTCTTTTGATGTGAATGAGCTTCCATGTTCTTATATATTGTTTTGTAGATGTTGTGATTGACATCGAAGACGATGAAGTGAAAGTTAACCCTTTTTCGCAACAAGAACCACCTGCCGAAGAACATAATGTGCCTTTTTTGCATATAACTGACCTCTCTGACACCACTCTTAGATTTGCAATTGAAGGTTATGTGTTAAAAAATTATGGTACATACAAGATTTTTGACCCAAAAATCGTGAAGTTTTTCAAGGCTTTTCTTGTGGATTCGCACAACTCCAACATAGTCACTGTCGTTGTCGGTTCATCTCTAATAAGCCAATTTGCTCCCTTGTTAAGTGTTGGTAGTTTTGTGCGTATAGAGGGTTCTGCAATCAAAACAAAGAACAAGGCAGATGGTGAAACATCACCTTTCTCTCTTTACTTGGATGCTGCTTCGATCGTCACTTGCATTGCTTCATTTCCAATCCGCTTGAGCCTTTTACCCGGAAACAAAGATTTTAAAAAAATTAGATGAGGCTACAAGTTCGTGGGTGAGTGGTGCAAAAAATTACTTGGGTGTGCTTGCTTTTGTTGTTATTAAGAGCGAGAATTTTGAAATCTACACCAACTCTACTCGTGGAGAGCTACTAGTGGTTGATGGTTCCACTCCCAAGGATCGAGCAACTGTAAGTGTCGTATATCGAAATACTTTGCGCTTTTTTGGTCAAAAAGGATTTCACAACATTTAACCTGTGCTTGTTTTAGTTGACTTTTGTCAATGATCGCAACAAAGAAGAGTACAAGTTTATCAAAAGGGATATTGACAATGGAGAAGTGAAAACTTTTGTGGCAAGGAACATTGGGGCTTTTTTAGGTCGTGAGAATACACTGTCTGTCTTGGATCTCACAATCTTGGTGCTTGTCCACAGCAAGCGTCTTCAATTTGATCTCTTACAGACTTACAAGACACAAGTTGAGAGTCTCTGTTATGGGAAACAGGTACTGTTGGATAATTTGGTTGCTTAGAAACTGTGTTGACTCTTTGTGTATGCTCTCTTGATCTGAGCATTGTGTATAGAGTCCCGTTGTTCGAGGTGTTCTCTCTCTTTCTCTCTCTCTCTCTCTCTCTCTCTCTCTCTCTCTCTCTCTCTCTCTCTCTCTCTCTCTCTCTCTCAAATTTAGTGTTTTTCGTAGAGCTCTATTGTTTCTAGTGGTTCTTCCTCCCCTCCTCTTCACTATCATCGTGTTCTTCCCTTGTGGATTCTCCCTGTCTCAAACATTCTCGTATTCTTTTTTTTTTCCCCCTCTCGCACTCTCCCCCCCCCCCCCCCCCCCCCCCCCCCCCCCCCCCCCCCCCCCCCCCTCCCTCCCCCTTTCTATTTCTCTCACAACAAACGGTGTACATAAACCTCTGCTATTCTAGTGGTCCCTGCATCTCTCTCTCTCTCTCTCTCTCTCTCTCTCTCTCTCTCTCTCTCTCTCTCTCTCTCTCTCTCTCTCTCTCTCTCTCTCTCTTCCTTTCTAAGAGTCACGAAAAAAACCTCTAGTTTTTCTCTTTGTTGTCCTCCTTGTATCAATCACATTATTGTGCGAAGAGCTCCTCCGTTTTCAGTGGATCGTCTTTCTCTCTCTCTCTCTCTCTCTCTCTCTCTCTCTCTCTCTCACACACACACACACACACACACACACATTAAATTCACTTGAACATTGCCTACTTTCATTGTTGACGATTTAAAAAATCTTGGTGTCGATGAATATTTATTGCATACATATGGTATGGATGTTGATATATTCACTATATTTCAATACATTACAGAAACAACGCTTGCACCAACGGATCTTTTGACAAACTTAGCTGCTTATACCTTCTTCCAAATGGGACTCCAGACCACGTTGACAAACGTAATAAACACTCTCTTAGAAAACAACACTGGCACAAACGAAATAACTTACGACAGAGTCTACGGATTGCTGAAAACCTCTCGCAATTCATTGGCATTGACTATTCAGATTATTGAGTTTTTTTGTGCAGCAAATCGCTTGTGCTTTGAGGTGACTTTATAGAGTGGACACCATAAGAAGCAAAAGAAATTCATCGCCGGTGCATGCAGTAGTGCTAGTATGAAACAACGAATACTGATTGTAGACATTGATGGGACTTTATACTTGTATCCTGTGCGCAAACCTGTATCAAGTTCGAAAAGATTTAAAATATGGACACCTTCGGAGGTTTCAAAACTTGAAAGGTTGCTAATTTTGTATCCTGATGATAGCAACAAATGTGTCGTTGAAGAGTACTTGTGTCAAAAAACTAACATAATTTGTACAAAAACAACGATAATAACAAAAAATGTTTAAGAAAGTCACGTCAAAATATTGCTCCTCAAAAAAACGAACCATGCTCGCGAAAGAGATTAGATTCAGTGATACACCTACAGAAACATAATTAAATGAAATACAAGATACTCCTTCGACCTTGTGCAAGCTTTGCAATAGAATACTTTTCAGTCACCAAATAATGTTAACGGAAAAAAAAAAAGAAAGCTAGCGACACTGTTATGCAAATTGTGAAGCTTGCAAAAGAAAGAGAAGAAAACCAGCGATAACTTACAAATCTTTGTAAGAAATTGGATTGAATGACAAGAACGAAATTGTACAAAAACTGCACAAGTTAGAAGAAATACTGATCGCACCTCGAATACTGTTCTCAAAAATACGAGAGTTGACATAGGACGGGCAATACGGTTTACGTGGAAGCATTGTGAACGTACTAACAAACATTACCGAAACACCAAGAAGCTTGCCACGATTCATCAATGAGGAAAACTTGATTCTTATAGGTTTAAAGAGAAATCTAGAATATAGCCATTGTTATTTGAGCGGACTAGTGCACCCATTGCTCACTCTTGAAGCACTAAAAGAGCTTCTACATTCCGATCTTTACACAGAAGAAAACATAAGTTTGAATCAAGATTGGTTACAACATATTGCCCTCTTGCAGAAGGCGCATTCCATACATCTTGCAATGTGCAACGACAGTGACAAAGACGATGAAGATTATCACGATATTCTTATTCACCAGTTCACATCGGCACAACAAATCATTGACTACAATGATAAGATCCTACATGTTGCACCTTGTGAAGGAAATCATTCAGTTGGTTTATTGAAAGACACACTATGTGAAGAACTCGGTTTTCCAAGAATATTCTTCGACGAACCATGCAAGTATCACGATCTAGCAATTAAAAACTACCAAAAATTTGCAAAATGGGAATTACTTAATAGCGATAGACAATTTACATTGGACATAGAAAACTTATTCTTCAAAGAAGTGAAAATAATGATCCAACAAATTATTTTGTCAAATGAGTTCGTCTAAGAAACATCAAGCTCGGAGGGACCGTTCTGCATGCACAAGATGTGTTGCATGATACGAACGTCGACATAATTATTCGATCAAAGATAGGCTATAGAGATTATGAAGCTTTGAGAACTTCTCCAGATTACAAACAAAAAATAAAGAAAAATATCTTTACGATGATAAGACAACTAGGTCCTCCTACCTTCTTTGTTACTTTGTCATGTGCAGAGAGACATTGGAAAGAATTAATCAGTTGTTTAGAAAAATTCTCCCCCATAACCAAAGATGACAATGAAACAGAAAATTCTTACATTACACGCCTCGTGCGATCGGACCAAATTACATGTTCTAGATATTATTTACACAAATTTCAAAGCTTGAAAACACTACTCAACAAAGACAACAACATACTAGGAGGAAACGTGAAATAGTACTTTTTTGTGACCAAGTTCCAAAGTCGTGGTAGTCAACGTTATCACGGTCTAATATGGATCGAAAATGCGCCTCAGCTGACTGAACGGAAGCAAATAATGTAACGAAATTCATTGACAAATGCATTAGCACTGACAGGAATCTTCTCCAGGAAGATTTGAGAGACATTCAACAACATACGCATCGAAAAACTTGCTTGAAAAAAAAAACAGATGTCGTTTTGATTTTCCTTGATACCCGATGCCTTATACTTGTATACTTAGACTATTACAAGAAGAAGAGAAGTATAATAAACTAGATTAAAAAAATCTCAAAAAAATCAAAGAGTTCCTCGAAATAACCAAAAAGCTAAAGAATTACCAACTAATTTCAAGGATTGGCTCAAAAAATTAGATCTTCCTTTCGATGATTACATATTGGCAATTCGATTGAAAAATGTAACACCGAACGTGTTGATGGAATAAAAAGCAGAGGATAATTTTACAAAGAATTTCAATCCAAAAATTTCAGAACTTTGGAATGCTAACACTGACATCCAATACATAGTAAACGCGTATGGAGCTGCTACATACTGCTCATCATACATAACAAAAATGGATAACACATTAATATCAGCTATTAAAGTTGAGATCAATATTTGTATTGCCAATAATGCCAACACTATGAAAAGATTATGACGCATTGGAAACACGATATTGAATATGCAACAATTGAGTGCACAACAAGCTGCTTATATTGTTTTGTCTTCACCTTTACACAGTCCTACTAGAGAATTTATTTTCATCAACACAAATCCTTCAGACCAATGTTCGCTCATTTTGAAAAGAAAAGAAACACTCAAACAATTGGATCCAAACAATAAAGATATATTCTTCGAGAACATCATCGACAAATATAGCAAGAGACCGACATACTTGCATAATATCTGCTTGGCAAAATTTTACTCGTGCTACAAGCATTGTGGGTGCAAAATTGTTTCATTGAGAGAAACCCGAATCATTCGTTATGTCCGATACGACAAGCATAAAGACCCTGAGAACTTTTACCGCGAACAATGCTTATTGTATTTACCTTGGCACAATGACAAGAACTAGCACCTTCATTATCCTGAAACATGGGAAGATATATATAAACGTCATCTAGATCTTCTGTCCTACAATGAGAAAAAATTCAACAAAAATATTGTGGACGAAAACAGTATCTCACAAACTGCAACAACATCGACATCGCGTTCCTTTGCTTCTTCACTTGAAAATATGCACGACAACATTGCTTCAAACCTTCCAGACTTAAACACTGCTAGTAATAGAAAGCTAGCAATAACAAAGTTAATCGCGATTTCAAATAAACAATTTCACGAAGGCTTACGAATGCTAAATACTAAGCAACGTCTTTTGTTCGATGATGTCATGCTGAGAAAACGAACAAATCCAAACAAACCAATACACCTTTTTCTTATTGGAGGTGTTGGAACTGGTAAAACATTTCTACTGTTGCTGTTGGTTCAAGGCTTGCTGCGACACTACAATTTTAAATTGCCCACAAACATTGAATCTGCTAAAATTTTATTGATGACGTACACTGGAAGAACAACATTCAATATTGGTGGAACCACAACACATTCTGCTCTTCGTCTCCCACTAATAGTGAGTGACCAAACCTCGTTGAGCGCAAAAAAATTAGATGAACTCTCTTCACAATATACGAGTTTACAATTAGTGGTTATCGATGAGATCTCCCTCATTGGACAAAGTCTTTTCCAACAAGCTAATGCACGAGTTCGCGCAATAAAAAGAATACATGATAGACCATTTGCAGGCATGGACACTATCCTTTGTGGAGATCTTTGTCAAGCGAATCCTGTTCGTGATACCTGGATCTTCTCATACCACAAGAACATACTTGACACATTGCTAGTTTCGTTTTGGCACTCACATATCAAACGATTTGAACTAACACAACCAATGCGACAAGAAAACATAAAATTCATTGAAATTTTAAATCGAATACGTAAAAGCGAACACATAGAGGAAGATATCAGATACTTAAACGATTATTATTACCGTGAACCACCTCCATTGAATAACTACTCTTATTTGTTTTACGATAATAAAAGCAAAGACACGTATAATAAGTACATATTTGAAATCACACCAGGAATACCATATATATTTGAAGTTACTGACAAAAAATAAAAAAACTATCACAAATATATAAAGATTCCAGAAGATCCAAAAGAATGTGGAGGCTTACAAAAAACCTTGCACTTGAAACCAAACCTAGTCGTAGAACTATGTGCTGGAAACTTGAACATTATAGACGGACTCGTGAATGGAGCTGATGGGCTTTACAAGAGCTGTTCACAGGCATCGAACGAAAAAATAATATGGATTGGTTTTACAATGTCAAAGTAAGTCAACGTACAAGGTTTGAGAACCAACATCTCTTCCCAGAATCTATATCGAGAAAATGGACTCCCATAAGAAAAATCACAAGAGTTTCAAGTCGGAAAAAATCTGTTGAATGTCGTATCAAGAACACAATATCTTGCCCAGCCTGCATCGGCTCGAACCATTCATAGATCTTAAGGATTGACACTTCACACGTTGGTCTTCAACCCTTCAAAAATAAAAAGTCATGGATTGATATATACAACGCTATCGCGAATCAAAAATTCCAGTAATCTGTTTCTCCCCTCTAAAATTGATCCAAAAAGCAAATAAAAAAAATAAGATAGTGCTACAAGAAATAGAACGCTAGAAGCAAGAAGCAATGTGAAAAACTGTAAACAAAAACCTGAGAGACTTTATAGAAAACAATATCATCATTCAATCTATAAACACAGTGTCCATGTCTGCGCATTACTCTGACATCATAAAAGACACGAGTCTTATGTCATCAGACATCCTATGCATCCAAGAAAAACACACAGAAAAGTTAAGAAACCCATTTCCCGGATTTGATTTTATATCCTCTGAAGGACCAACAAGTGTTCTTATACCGCACAAGAACAAGTATCGCTTTATGAAGACAAATAGATTAATATGAGACGGGATCGAAATTGTCCTCGAATATATCTATTACGAGCAACAAGAAATTAAACATTGTTTCATTATACAAATATCCTTCATCGAAACTCTCATCCCTTTACGAAGCACTGGAGAGAACTTTGCATGCATTAGACAAGACCGCGGAAACCATAATCGCAAGAGATTTCAACATACACTCAAACAATAATAACAATTTTCATATCCCTCTACAACATTACATGGCACTGTATGAGTTCAGATAGATAATCAAAGAACCAACAACAATAAATTGCTCAACGTTGAATCACATTTGGATTGACTCAAGTGTAAACAAATTCTCATATGGAACAAACTATTGCTACTGGTCTGATCATTCCATCGCTTACATTGTTTTGCCACTGACATATGGCAGGCCCTTCACTTCTCGGTTTGTTTTGGTTGCAAATGTGATGCCCTCGTTCGGGGCGTCGCGGAAAAGGGGCCGCGCCGGCTCACCTGCGATGCAAACGGGACCTGCAGGCAAGCAAACGCATGTACAAGAACGCAACTTGAAAACTGAATGCAAGAGGGACACGAGAGTGAGGGACGCGAACGGATGATCAATATCATAAGAAAGTGCCGAATACAAGGGACGCAAGTAGTCACATGAAAACGGGGCTGGCAAGTTGGGGGAAGTGGCACATACTTCCCTTATATACACCCCCAGGTTGAGAGAGCTTGACGCCCACGTCAAGCCGGGGTTTTGAGAGGTGCCGATCAAAAGTTGATGCCGAGGTTTTGGGGCGGATATTTACAAGGGGAGGAGTGAAGTGTTTGCCAAAAATTGTCTAGCTACCTAGGGTGATGCTAGTTACAAGGGGGGGGGGGGGGAGGACTACTCTATGTTGTTGTCATGTAGTGTGTTGTCCTCCTCTTCAGTGGACATGTTGTAGAAGCGTAGCACAAGGGGTCTTCCGAGTCGGAGCATGATTTCTTCAGGTACCCAAGTGCATTCCGTCATGGGGCGATTGCGCCACTTGACATAGAAAAGTTGTCCCCGGCGTCCAAAACGCAACTTTAGGATGGCCTCCGGCTCATGTGGCGGGCCATCCTTTACATATTCGGGGAGGCTTCTACCATAGGTGTTATCCGGCACGAACCTTTTGAGTAGACTTACATGGAAGGCGTTGTGGATGTTGATGTGTGATGGGAGGTCCAGCTTGTAGGTGATGTCGTTGTAGGACTTGAGCACTTTGTATGGCCCATAGTAGCGGTGGTTGAACTTCGGGGAGAGGCCTTGAGGGAGGGTGATATTCTGGGAGCTGACAAGGACTAAGTCACCTTCTTGGAAGAGTTCGGCAGGCCTTCGCTTTTGATTGGCGTATTTGGCGATGCGTACCTTGCTTTGCTCGAGACTCTTCTTTGCCCGTTGCATGCGGGTTTGCCATTGTTGAAGAAACTCTTCACATTCCAGATCCTGGGCATGCACGTCGCCGGTTGCCAGTGCAAGGGGTGTGATGACTTCTTTACCTGTGGAGAGCTCGAAGGGGGTGTAGCCAGTGCTGCTATGGATGGAGTTGTTGTAGTGGAATTCCAGGACGTCCATGTATTCAGACCAATCCTTCTGATCTGCTTTGACGTAGCTGCGGATGTAGTCTTCAATGCCTTGGTTGACTCTTTCAGTTTGGCCATCGGTTTCTAGGTGGTAGGCGGAGGAGAAGCGGAGCTGGGTTCCTAGAAGCTTGAAGAGCTCACGCCGGAGGTCGCTGAGGAAGCGGGTGTCGCGATCAGAAACTATGGCTAAGGGGAGGCCGTGGTATTTGAATACTTTGGCGAAGAAGTGTTTGGCGACCTGGTAGGCGGTGACGGGAGGCTTTGTAGTTATGAAGTGGGCTTGCTTGGTGAAGTAGTCGACGACCACCATGATGGTAGTGTGGCCGTGGGAGGGGGGAAGGTCGACGATGAAGTCCATACTTACCATGTCCCAAGGCCGGGAGGGTGTTGGCATGGGGTGGAGGAGGCCAGCAGGCTTGACTCTTTGAGCTTTGACCAGTTGACAGGTTGGGCAGGTGCGCACGTAGTCGATTACGTCGTCCTTCATTTTTGGCCACATGTAGTGTTGATGGAGTTTGTCATAAGATCTCTTCTGGCCCCCATGTCCAGCTAGCTTGCAGTCATGAGCCTCCCACATGAGGTCTTTCTTTAGCTCTGGATCATTGGGGATGTAGATTTTTCCATGCGCGTAGAAGAGGTTATCTTTGACTTCAAAGAGCCCCACTACCGCTTTCCCAGAGATGTGGTCGTTGAGCATGCGGAGGATAGCAGGATCAGCTTTTTGAGCGTCGAGGATGCATTGGCGTAGGGTGCTGGTTGCTGTGGAGATGGTTGTGAGGGTGGGCATTCAACTGAGGGCATCTGGCATGACATTTGTGGTTCCTGGTTTGTGAATGATGTCGATGTTGTACTCTGCCAGTGTATCTTGCCACCTCGCTTGCTTGGGGGTGATTTTGGGTTGTGTCTGGAAGTACTTGAGGGAGATGTTGTCTGTATAGACCTTTGTGTGTTTGTCTTGGACATAGTGTCGCCACTTTCGGAGGCAGTGGACGACAGCGAGCATTTCCTTCTCATGTGTAGTCCATCTTGTTTCTACATCTGTGAACTTGTGAGATTCATAGGCGATGGGCTGCTGCTCTTGCATGAGGACTCCACCAATGGCACCATCGGATGCATCTATATGTACTTCAAATGGTTTGGTGAAGTCGGGTAGTCGGAGGACAGGGGTACTACACATGGCGATCTTTAGGTTCTCAAAGGCTTCTTCTTCTTTAGCGGTCCACTGAAAGGGTTTGTGGCCTTTGGTTATCTCTGTAAGTGGCGCAGCAATCTTGCTGAAGTTGCGGATGAAACGGCGTGTGTACTGACAGAAGCCCACAAACTCTCGGACTTCTTTGATTGATGTTGGGGGAGCCCACTTGATGACGGCGTCGACTTTCTTGGGATCCATCATGATGCCTTCTGATGTGACAATGAACTCGAGGAACTCGATTTTCTGGACAGCAAACTCACATTTCTCCAGCTTGGCATAAAGTTGGTGTTCGCGGAGGCGCTGAAGTACTGCGGCGACATGCTTCTGGTGCTCTTCTAAGGTCTTGCTGTAAATGAGAAGATCGTCAATGTAAGTGATGAGGAAATCATCTATCATGTCCCGAAAAGTGTCATGGATGATTCTGCAGAAAGTGCTAGGACCGCCGGTGAGCCCGAACCCTAGGACCATCCATTCCTAGGAGCCGTAGCGTGTGCGGAAGGCGGTCTTCGGGATGTCCTTAGAGGCGATGCGGACTTGGTGATAGCCTGAGTGGAGGTCGTTGCGCGTGAAGTATTGGGCACCCTGTAGTCTGTCCAGAAGATCTTCCATGAGGGGGACTGGGTACCTGTTCTTGATAGTTATCTTGTTGAGGGCCCGATAATCCACGCATAGTCGCATCGAACCGTCTTTCTTCTTGACGAACACGACTGGGGCCCCAAAAGGAGAGCTGCTTGGCCGGATGAAACCTTGATCCTCTAATTCTTGGAGTTGCTTCTTGAGCTCTTTGAGCTCGGTGTCGTTCATGCGGTAGGGGGCCTTTGCCGGGGGTGTGCTTCCTGGGATGAGGTCAATTTCATGTTGGATTTGACGGGGAGGGGGTAGGCCCGGGGGAAGTTCTGGAGGCATGACATCCTTGTACTTCTGGAGGATGGGGGTAAGTGAGGGGTCACCCACTTTGGCCTGCTCGATGGTGATAGAGTTGAGCCTTGCGGTGGGCTGCTCCTTTGCTTGCATGATGCAGAGGTGAACCTGAGCTCCTTTCTTGAGAGCCCTCTCTGTTTGCTTTGCACTCATGAGGTTGAGTTTGGGGGACGAGTATTCTGGGAGTTTTCGTTTGCCTTTCATCGCTGCTAACTGCGCAGGGTCTTGGCGGTTGATGGGGGGGGTTTTGGTTTGCAGATGCGCCTGACGGGTGAATGCATGCTGCGTTGTGAGTCTGGCGCCTTGTACTATCACTGCTTTGCCTTGATTATTCAGCAGTAATTGATCCACCTTCATGCCTAGGAGTGCAATGAGGTACTTGTCGTTGAAGGACAGACCAATGATTGCCTCAAAGTCGTCCATTGGGACCACTATGAAGTCAAGGCGACATGTGAATTCACCCATCTCGATCCTGACGGGCTGCCTTTACGTTGCTATCCTTTCCTTGGGCAAACTTGACTGTAGTTTCATTGACGGTGGTGAGGCGAAGGCCCAGGCGAGCGGCGCACTGCGGGGATAGAAAGTTGTGTGTAGCGCTTGAGTCTACCATGATCCATTGTTGCTAGGTCCCAATTGTTGCCTGGACATACAAGTTTTGAATGTCCGTGATAGCTGCTGCCATGCATTGAGGGTGGAGGGATACTGCTCCAATCCGAAGTTGTTGGTCAGCACTAGGGTCATCCGTTTCTTCTATTCTTCGTTGGGGGGGGGGGGGGGGTGGGTGGTTCTTCGATTTGGATGGTGTTGGCTCTGCTAGATGATGTTGATGCATAATTGCGCTTGCGCACACAAGCGTAGTTGGGGCCGTGAGCAATTCGGCAATCACTGCACCAGACGCAATCGCGGTGCGGATTGTTATTATTGCCGTGGTGAGTGTGGGGGGCAAAACTGGTGGACATGGTGTTGTAAGAGTTGCTCGCAACAGAGCTACGGGGGATTAAGGCGGCATTTCCGCGGCCTAATCCAGGGTTGGCATTGGGTGGTGTTGGGCGAGGAACATTGCTTCTGTTATTCTGTACAAATTCGCGGCCTGGCACGGCGGGTGGGTTAGGCCGGTGGTTGGGGGCAAAATTGTTGGTGCGAGGGTTATCTGGAGGCAAACCTGGTGTGGGGTTTGTGTCGCGTAGCTTTTCTGCCATATTGGCGGCCGCTTCCCAGGTGTTGGGATTCTGTTTTTCGACCTCTCGACGGGCCCAGTGCTTAAGGCCGTACAGGAAACCATGTAGCCTGTCTGTTGTGTGCATCAATGGGAGTTGGAGCATGAGTCGACGGTATTTGACAATGTATTATGATATGTGGCCGTCCTGGCGTAGATCGCGCCACGAATCTCTGATTTTGTTGCCCTCATTCTCTGGGACAAAGTAGTTGAGCATGTCTCTTTGTAGGTCCTCCCAGTCCTCACAGCGCTTTGATTGCTGTTCAGTGAGGAACCATACATAGGCGTCGTCGGCCAGAAAGATTTTGGCCACTTGCACATATCTGCGTCTGCCTATGTTGTTCCACTGCATGTAGTCTTCTACCTCGCTCAACCACTTGTTGAGTTCCAGTGAGGTGCGGTTGCCTTTGTATTTCCCTGGGGGACTGGGTTTGAATTTTCCCAGTCTGTTTTCGTCTTCTAGATGTCTGTCAGGGCTGTAGTAGCGTCTTTCACTTTGATCATCCTGATAATCTTCGTCTTCGGGTTGCGGTCGTCTTTGTGTGTTACGCCGCGTGTTGACATTACTGGTGCCTGGTCGGTCTTCGTATCGCTGGCCCAGCTGTGTTTGAATCAGGTCGCCCAGGTTAGCCGACATCAAGTTGATCTGTTGTTCCACGGAGGCCATGATGCGGGCCTCCAGTCTCCTTTCTATTGTGTCTTGGGCATCTTGTCGTGTCTTCGTTTCCTTCTTCTTCTTATCCTTCTTATTCAGATCAGGCTCGGTTCTGTATCCGTCATCATATTCTTGATCTCCAGCCATTTCTGTATTTTGTGGCCGAAGCCGAAAGAAAACTCAAAAATGTCAAAAATTGAAAAAACTGCGAGAAAACGGTTTGAAAACGTTGAAAAACTATGGAGAACGTGGAGAAACGCATCAAAACGGGGCAAAACGGGCCAAGAATGCGGAGAACGCGGTGAAAACGGGGTGAAACATGGATCAAACGAGGCAAAACGGTGAAAAACTGTGGGGAACGTGGAGAAAACGCAAGGAATGCGGCAATCACGCGAGGGACGTGGTGAAACGGGGCAACACGGGCCGTGAACGCGAAGAAAACGTGGAAAAACGAGGCAGACGGGTCGAAAATGTGGTGACAACCACGAGCCGCGGACCGACGTCGGATCGGCGGAGACTCGAGCCGAAGCTCTGATACCAAGTGTGACGCCCTCGTTCGAAGCGTCGCGAAAAAGCGGCTGCGCCGGCTCACCTGCGATGCAAATAGGACCTGCAGGCAAGCAAACGCATGTACAAGAACGCAACTTGAAAACTGAACGCAAGAGAGACACGAGAGTGAGGGACGCGAACGAATGATCAATATCATAAGAAAGTGCCAAATACAAGAGATGCAAATAGTCACATGAAAACGGAACTGGCAAGTTGAGGGAAGTGGCACATACTTCCCTTATAGCAAAGGAAAGCAGGACAAACCGATCGCAAGCTACAGGCCTCAAGGGGAGGAGTATCTTCTTAGGGGTTTTCACTCTTCTTAGGGGTTTTTGACTTTGATCAAATAATTGCTGGGAGGAAGACGACGTGTTGCGGAACTTGGAAGTCCTACGAAATTTCCAATCAGGGACTCTCTCTCTCTTCCGCGCAGCTTCTCTTAAGTCAAGGTCTGCGCGCATTACGGCTCGGAGATTTGTCAGCTAGATCTCCCGGAAGCCTGTTGGGTAGTCAGCACGAGGACGTCCCTTGGTGTACAGAAAGCTTCACTCTTGCTAATATGTGTGTCTCTCTCTCTCTCTCTCTCTCTCTCTCTCTCTCTCTCTCTCTCTCGCGTGCGACAGGCACCCCGCTTTGATTTACTCTGTGCTTTAATGTATCTAACTGTGTAGAAATTAGGTACCTATGTGCTACCACACACTTTTTGTGTAAAATCCTTGGGATTAATTTACAAGTGGGAAACCTCAAGGCGAGGAAAACCCACAGAAACCCTGCTCGCTATACACACACACACACACACACACACACACACACACACACACACACAGAGGAGAAAGTGGCACCTCACAGGAAAAGTAGGATCCATATTTGATCGTTGTCTGGAACTGGCAGCAATCGGCACTTGCAAGTTCTTTCATGATTGTATAACTATCACATACTAAAATTCCAGTTGAACCTTGCATCATTGCATTGACTGATTGCATGTACATTGCCCTTGTTGGTTTCTCAAAAATCTGGTGAATGTGTGTTGCGTGTGTGTGCATGTGTGTTTGTGCGTGCTATGGGCCGCATGCTGTACTTGCCAGCGGTCCTTCCCCTCGAAGGGTGAGACCTTAAAGCACAGGTAAGTAGACTTGGAAGCGTGTGCACACACGCGGTCAGAGCAATGGACATTGAGGTACCCAATGAAAATGTAGGTGTAGTGGTGGAAATGGAGACAGATGCTCTTGCTATTGTGAATCAAGAAACTGCTGTGTCAGGAGAAAATGATCTGCAAGTTTTATGTGCTAAAGAAGAGGTAGAATCACATGAAGAGCTAGAATTAAACAAGGCACCCGCATCAGAAACATCAATAACCCAATTAGCAATAGAAGGTCCGATTCATGAAGTGGTATCGGATGCTGCTCCTCACCTGGTATTGTCAGACCATAGAGTGTTCTCATTGGTATCAGAACAAGTCTCTTCTAGACAGATGATTACTGATGGTCAAGGGTATGATGAGGATGCTTTTGAAGCAGTTGACATAATGGCTGCACATGATGAAGCAGAAGATGCCAAACATATGCGATCCTGGTTCATGATGGATGTCAAAGAGGCTGGTGTTCAGGAATTGGCCAGGTTTTGCTTGCTTGTATCCCCTGCTCCTACGGCACTCAATGCCTCTGTATATGATAAGCGGGGGGAGCTTCTTGGTACCATTGGCTTCCAGAAGCTAGAGCTACCAAAGAGATCAGAGGTTTTTATGGGCACTTATACATGCTGGCAAATATTTATCCCAAAATATTCTGCAGCAGTTGATGTTATTGCTACCTTCCCAAGGTCAGGGATTTTAAGCATGCTCAAAGCAAGCTTTTTTGGAAGCAATGAAGTTGAGGAGGACCAACACTTCTACTTGCGAAGTAAGAGGCTGCAAATTGACATTTTTCACGGACCAAGCAATGCAAGTGATAAAGAAAGCAGCATGCGACACATGGCGTTTTATACGATCCTGGTTCTGCTCAACCATCCAGATGTCATGCGTGTCTGTTCGTTAGAATATCGATACTTCATCACAAGAGCACCCCTATCATCCAAAGCTGCCTTTTTGATGCTCAAGAAAGCATTGCCATGGCTGGAATGGATTCAGCAAAAGCTGAAAATGGGTTTGACAGAGTCTGGTTGGGACATGGAATGGGCATTTAAAATGATTCTAGCTTTCCTTAGCCAAATACAGCTTCTCCGTCATCTACAACGTGAGAGTGCCCCGCTTGATTTCTTGGGGAGGCAATTGCAATTGCTTCGACCAAACACACGCAGAGAAGAAGTCTTACAAGACTTGATGAAGAGGCAGTATGAAGCTCTGCTTACTTTGTTCTCCAAGATTTATTCAATCATTGGTCCTCTGGAGGAGTTACCGGACTTGGTGAAAGCCGAGTTTTCAAATGCAGCCAGTGAGTTGGTGGATTTTACTCCTGCTGTAAAGTGGAGCTCTTATTTGGATGCACTCTGTTTGGCAGATCCTTCTTACTCTTTCATAGAAAAATGGAAAAACAAACGAAAGCAGAAAGATCGCAGTGAGTATTTGCCTTTGGAGGCACAACATGAGGATCATGTAAATGTCTACTTTAGTCGGACAGATACGACACAAGCAGAGAAGGATTATGAGGAGGCCCTTTCCCGGGTGCTTAAATTTGCAAATGACCACCCTGACAAAAGCTTTAAGGATAAGGCAATAAGAGCTGCAATCCTAGCAGCTCCTTCAGCTCTCACTTTGCTTAATTCTATAGGTTTTCTATCAGCCAACAATGTGGTATCAGGAGCTGCAACAGTTGAGGAAGTGGAAGCGTTTCTCTCAAGCAAATATGGAAACACGCTCACTAACCTTTTTGAATGGTTAACTGAACTCGAGAGCCCCCAGAAGATGGCTCTACTGCTCCTCCAAGCATTTTGCAACACAAATTCGAAAAGCATGCTGGGAGTCTTAAGAATTTTCACCTCTAATTTTGTCCAAAATCAACTTATGCGGACCAGATCAAGTGGCAGCACGGACGATGGATGGATTTATTTGGAAGATGTGGTTGCATGCCCCAATGTACTGGTTGTACCACTTCTACACACAGAGAGCATCATGATTAATGTGCTAGTCGAGCGAGGTCCAGTAGATCTGGCAGCGCATGTGATGCTCAAGCTTTCTCGGCAGGTAGATGCCCTTCAAGACGAGGATGAGAATAGGGGGCTGATTGTGAATTCACTCAGAGTTTGGCTTCAACAAACATGTGCAAACGCAAGAAGAACAGTTTCTCAAGCTCCCGCAGGAGTTACACCCTGTACAATGTACACCTTGGTATCAGAGTTGTTTGGGGAAGGTTTGAAACCTGGAGGATATCTGGACATTGCTTTGTCTGAAATCATTCCTTCAATTTTACAACAGTTATGTGCTGTAGAAACCATCATTCAAGATGCAGCAATGATGAGTAGCCTCCAATCACAGGTCATTGTAGCGCAATACCACGTCTTTGCAAGAGACATTTTGCTTAAGTATCTGATGTCAAACAATGAAAATAATGATCTGGATACAAGAGCTGAGCAGCTACTTCAATGGCTCTTCCTGTCACAAAACAACCAGGCTGGCCTGGCAAGTAAAAGCGTCTTATTGAATGGCTGGTAAGCTTTCTTTCAACTGCTGAAAGCTTGCTTCTAGTACAAATGCATCCATCCATTGTGTTTGTCTGTTGTATAAATCTTGGCTGAAGTATGCCATGCTGCATTATCTTGCGCAGGGTACAACAAGACCTTTGCATTACTTTGTTGGATACTCTGGTGGAGCAAGGTTACAACTCCTCTTTATCCATTGAAAAGCTGGTGGACTCCAACTTTGTGCTCACTCTTTTGCAAATTGAACAAATATCTGAAAAAGTCAAAGAGAACTTACTCTATGTATCAGCCTCAAGAGCTTGGACTGAGTTACAGCAGCAACTTGAAAGTGGAACTGTAAAAGTGGAAGTGATCAGCAAACTCTTAAGCTACCCACAGGTTTCTTGGGAGAAGATCTGCAAAGAGCAAAACGTTGAAGGTGCGAATTTTGAAGCTTCAACTAAATTGGTAGTAGATTACTTAAATATACAGATGAATGGGTTTCAAATGCTGCTGGATTATGCAAGGCATTTTGAGGGCCATAGATGTAGTGGGGAAGTTCTGCAGAGGTGGCAGTCATGGATGCAAGAAAGAAGCCAGGATTGTAAGCATTTCACACTGAATAAAATACAAGAGACAGATCATTGGCCGATACAACTTACTGTCCAATACTTGAGTGCTTTGTTGATTTTAAAAGACTCTAAAATCCTGGGAAATATTTTCAAAGAGAAGGAAAGCCATACACCAATACAACATATTGGTAACACAACCATCCTTGCAGCCGCAGACTCTCCAGGTCTCAAGCACACCCTATGGACGAGTGTGGCCAGTTTGCTAGAAGTCTCATTAGTGGGGTATAGAGAGGAGTGGAGAAATTTGGCAATGCCAGATTATCCTGTTGATAGGCTTAACATTTTGTTGGAAGGAGTCAATCAGGAAGTTCTTGGATTTGAGGCAAACCAGGCAGAGGCCTACTTCAACTTCATCCAAGAACCATTGAAGTCTGATATCCGATCCTATGAATCAGCATTAAACTCTTGGATGAACTTCCTAAATAAAAGGTCTCTGAAAGATCCACTACTCAAAATAATGAGCAAGATGAAGTTAGTAGAAGATGAAGATCTTCTTCTGAAGAGTTTACTAAGTTTGCAGACAATTGGCATATCTGGTACACTGGGAGACTTTCTAGAGATGTACAAGATGAATACATCAGTAATAGATTTCTTTAACAGTAAAGAAATCGAAGTATTGAAGCAGCTTGCAGAGTCAGAACAACTCATAAGGTTTTTGAAGGAGAACACAGATGAGGACCTCCGGATGTTGACTGATGCTATAGAGGAGCAGGCTGAAGATGCAGTTGTCGATGAGGTAATTGTCTCAGACCTTATCCATGTTGATAAGCTGCTTCGCCCGCTTTTGCAAAGTCCCAAGTTTACAATAGTAGAGCTGAAATCAACTATAGCAAAGGAAGTCAGTGAACCTTTAGGAGCAACGGAGTTGAGTGAAAAATTGAACTACTGCAATGCAAATATCCACCGAATTCGGCACTTTGTTGCGTCTCTTGCTGACCGTTCCTCTGTGTTGAAGAATCACATGTTCAAAATAATGGAATCAGGTGTTCATACATTTGTACTACAAAGCCAGTCTAGTGTAACAAATGGGGATGTTTGCAAATTCACTGTTTTATGTGGAGGAACCCAAGATTCCTCTTCACGACAGCAATTTACTATGACGGACCTTAAAGATCTGAGAAGCCGTGCAAGAATGCTACTGAGCATGAGGAGGATCAAACGTGATGTACTTGCAAATCAGGTGCAAAGCAGCAACACAACAGGAGGACAAAGGCCAAACATGGCAGAAGCATTAATGGAGTTTGTGGAGCATGTAAATCTAGCTGAAAAGCTTCTTGAGCAGTTAAATGATGTCCAAAAATCTGGGCACCTGCTGTTTGATGAAGTTGAATGGAGTATCCATGGACTAAGGTGCCTTAAAGAGAGGGTACAATGGATGGATGGCCAGATCGCCTGCTGGCATACAGCTCTTCAAAAGGCTCGCAATGATTACAACTGTCTCAACTTTTTTAAAGGCACTGAGTTGCGTCTCTTCTATCAGTGTTTTATTGGTCAAGCAAGTTACAACCAGTTTCAAATATGCTGGGAGCTTCTTGAATGGGCAAAACCAGGATTAGACAGGAAAGCTGTAGAGACATGCCAACAAAGGTGCACTTTCAACAAGATAGAAATGGATTTTAATCAGACCAACAGGGCAATTGGTGAACTACGACTTAACAAGTGCTTGAATTGTCTAGGAATCGCAATTAATTTTATTTTTGCACTGAAAAATATGTCAAAACAGCCTCCACCAACACAAGGTACGAGCATGTTCGATCAAGATGCAATATATCTTGTGTCGGTGGAAGATCAACAGCGTGAGCTGAATGTGGTGGTGGAAATCTTTCACAAGCATTATGGTGACCTTGGCAAGATTGCAACCAATTTACTCCTTTGCTCTTCAACAACAAGCTGGGAAGACATTCACTTGATGATACTCCGATTCTTGGCTTCAGACAACGAGTCTGATGTCTTTGTAATTGCTTATATCAACAAACTCACTTTTGAGTGTCAGTCTCAGCTAACAGAAAGACTACAACAGCTATCTGCAGCGACTCTAAAGAAACTTACAAGGCATCGACTATCTCTAGTTTGCTCCACCAAAACCCAAGCCCTTCATGGAATATCACATCACCTTAAGGTTCCCATTCAGTTGATGGATGGTATAGAAATTGCAAATATGATTCATCAACTCCCAACAAATTGCCAGGAGATGAGAGTGGTAACTTCAGAACTTAGTGGAATGGGAAAATCCAGATATATCAAAACCCAAGGAAATGTAAGTTGCTATTTTTCTTTCTTGATAGTAACTTCTTTGCTAAGAGTATTGAAACTGCCTGTGGCGGAAACCCCGTCTAGAAATCACCCATGTAGGTGGAACTGCTAGTCAACAAATCGCATCTTTTTTAGAATGCCTTTTTCTCAGTTTGATTGAGTGATTGATGATTTGAACAGGGATTATGCGCTATTCTTCCCATCGCTGGAGAGGTTACACATGATTATCTCATCTTGAAGCTGAAAATGTTGTTGAGGTCAACAAGTCGTTCACTACATCTTGATATTACAACAGAGAAAGATAGTGATAACCTCAACGTACTCCTTTTTGAGCTTCTTATTTGTGGAACACTCAAGTCCAGCAGTTGTGGAGTCTATAGATTAGGGACCACCAAAGTTTATGTGGAGCTTGCGAATACCCTTGGAAACCTCCTAGAGGCCAGCCTTTTTATCTGCTCTTGGCTACCGCAGCAGCATCTCAAATGGGATCTTTCTGCTTGGCAAATTTCTAAGAACTTGGACAGTGATGATCAGGTGGTTTGTGTGTACTTGGATAAACTGGCTAAAGATGAACTTAATAAACAGGACATTGTTCTATCTGGTAAGTCAAAAAAGGTGGTGGCTTTGCCTGAGCCTCGATGCAGGGAACTGATGCAACTATATTTTATCAAAGACTCAACCCAGATGTCATACACTGTGCTGGCAGGGTTTATAAGAACCTTCGCCTATCAGCTAAGAAGATTTGGTGCTAATGATTTTTGCAAGTGCGAAACCCTACATTGGATCCTGCGTGATAACTCCAATACAGGAAACTTCCGCTCTATCGTGGTAGAGTCATTGTTACAAGCTGCAAGGGATCTTTCATTGAGGTCGGTAAAGCCATGGCTGCATGAGGAGCAGAAGCACATTGTGACACAAGACATTAGCAAAAGTATGCATGAAAGAACAAGGACTATGCTACGATGGTCTGAAAGTAACCATGTCATGATATTCTTTGATGCTAATGGGCTCATTAGAATCTTGTATCGGGATAAAAAGCTTATTCCTCCTGGGATAGAAAATATATTGTCTATACAGGTGAAAGTTTTGCAAATGCAGCTTCCAGATTACTCAGCTCTGAGTTCAGAGGAGCTCTGGAAAATTTTATGGCCAATCTTATGCACCAATGATGGTGGCTTTGCTCCAAATTATGTTCTCACACCAGACAATTTTCTGAAGATGGCTTTGGTTTCTCTTCGGATAAATACACGGGTCCCTGTAATTATTATGGGAGAAACTGGCTGTGGGAAAACAAGCCTTTTGAGGGCACTGGCAACTTTCAGCAGTGCCAGTTTTTCGTGTCTCACTTTGCATGCAGGATCAACAATACAAGATATTGAATTGTTCATCAACAACGCTGAGGCGCAAGCTCTGTCTTCAAATGCAGAGGTATGTGTGGGAATGGAATGATTTTTTGACGCTACTCATCTGTCTGTAACCGGCTTGATATGTACTTTTACCTTGGGATCTATGCCCTGGAGGTGTTTTTAATTCACAGATGTTTTCCAACGGATTGATAAATATGTTAAAGCTCTCCTTGCTGGTTTGGTTGTAGGTCTGGGCTTTTCTGGATGAGATCAATGCCTGCCCACATTTAGGGTTCCTAAACTCAATATTATGCCATCACACCCTTTCTGGAAGATTCTTGCACCCTAAGCTTGTGGTTCTTGCTGCTTGTAACCCTTATCGACTTATAGATACAGAGGGCGAGAGTTCTGGTTTGCAAATGAAGAATTTGAATAGGAGGAACAAACAGGAGCTAGCATACACGGTACATCCCCTGCCTGAGGCCATGTTGGACCATGTGTGGGATTATGGTATCCTCAGTGACAGTGATGAACGTGCTTATATATCTGCAATGATTGGCAATCGGAGAGCAGACATTGTAGATTTAATCAGCAACTCACAGAAGTTTATGAGAGAGCATTTGGCTTTAGCCAGTGTAAGCCTACGAGATGTGCAGCGGTGGATTTGCCTTTACGACTGGTTTAGAAGTGATATAAGCTTACGTCTAGGGATAAAGGAGGAATTAAAAGGCTCAAAATTTGTTGACAGAAGAGCCAAAGTTTTGGCATGCTCACTTTGTTACCACTGCCGTTTTCCTGGCAAAGATTCGAGGAGACAATACAGAGAAAGGTGCTGCTCGTTTCTTTCACCGTCCACCACTAATCCGTTGTCCCAGGCTAAGTTCCTTAAAATATTGCATGAAGAACAAAGGGACATTTTAAGTCGAATGGAAATTCCGCCTGGAATTGCCATCAATTCATCATTGCTGGAGAATGTCTTTGTTGTTTTAGTGTGCTTATTGAACTATATACCAGTTTTTGTTGTGGGGAAACCTGGGTCCGGAAAGACGCTAGCTCTGCATATCATCTATAGGTTAGTGAGAACCCAGCTCTTGAAAATTCTCAGAATTTGCTGTGCTCAATTTCTTGATGTTCTTTTAACCAGGTGGCTGTGTTGCTTTTCCTTTGGCTACACAGTAACCTAAGGGGCACAGATTCAAAAGATGAGTACTTCAGAAAGCTTCCAAGGATTCTTTTCCTCTCCTACCAGGGTTCTCAAAACTCTACCTCAGAAGGAATACTGAAGGTGGGTGCTTTTTGGGGGAAAAAAAAACATTCACATGATTTTCAAATGATTATACACATAGCTTTGGATGCAGGTCTTTGACAAAGCGAAGCGGTATGTTCATAGCAACAAAGAAAGAGACATTTTGGTCGTGGTGGTACTGGATGAAGTTGGTTTAGCAGAGACATCACATCATAATCCACTGAAGGTAATGCATAATTCAAAACGATATGTGCACACGAATTTGATATACTGCAACTAAACAAAAAACTGTGCTTAAAATAGGTACTTCATCCCCTATTGGAACCTGATGTGAGGGAAATAGCAGTTGTGGGCATTAGCAACTGGTCCCTTGATGCAGCAAAGATGAACCGGGGAGTCCATCTTTCTCAATCTGACCCTGGAATAGACGATTTGTATCAAACAAGCATAGCTATCTTTGAAAGTTATGAGTCTACCAGTGGTCTTTTCCTAAGCGATACCCTTCGAAGGCTTGCAGCTGCTTACCACAAATATCATGCTCAGCAAAGCAGAGCTGATTTTCATGGTCTCCGGGATTTTTATTCTTTGGTGAAGTCTCTGCGGCTTTGTAGTATATTGTTGAGCCCAAGTGAGTTGGCACACTCTCTGTGGAGAAACTTCGGGGGGGCTTCACCTGAAGATATGAGAAGCCTTTTTCATTATTTGGGTGGAATTACAGAAGCTGACAGCGTATGGGATCATCCTCCTTCAGTAATGGATCTGATCCAAGAGAATTTACAAGATCCCGAAGCAAGGCATCTGATGCTGATCACTAAGGTAGATTTTCTTTCAAATCGGAGGTGTTTTTTTGCGTGCGGGTATCCTGCACATGGGATTTTTATCACTCTCCTACTAAATACCTGCCATGGCAGGGAGACTCTGCATCCAACATTCTTCAGCACATACTTGAAGAAGATGAAGACTTTGTGGTCATCCGTGGTAGTACTTACCAGGATGACAAAAATGAAGAGTACTGCTACTTGATGCTTAGTGATATCATCCTTTACATGGAAATGGGAAGGTCAGTTTCAAAAACCTAAAAAAGCAAACAGTGCATATCAAGGAGGTTTTCCCTATCACTAGTAGGGCCTTAATGAAGGCTACTGTGTGTCTGAAAGTATGTATTTGTCCAGGCATGTTCTGTTGGAGAATGCGGACCAAATTTGGACATCTCTTTATGACATGCTGAATCAACATTACTCGTACGTTGGAGGACGCAGAAATTGTCGCATTGCATTGGGAGCGTACAGTAACCCAATGTGCTTTGTCCACAACAACTTCCGATGCATTGTTGTTGTTGAAGAAGATCAGGTCCCAAATATGGATCCTCCCTTTTTAAATCGCTTTGAAAAACAGTGCCTAACTTATGAAGGCATTTTAAATGAGTCTCAAAGAAAGGTCGTAGAGTCAATCAGAGATTGGGCTCAGAAACTTGCATCTATGGGTTGCAACACAAGCAATGTGGAGTCTCCAGAAAACCACATGTTTGCTGGCTACTATCAAGATAGCGTACCCTCGTTGGTCATGCTTCATTCGAGCAAGCTCCATGGACAAGCAAATAGCGATTCTCAACCTGGCGAAGATATCATCTCAATACATTCTAAGCTTATTGAGAGGTAATTCATTATCAATGAACGCTACACTCTTGTTTGCAGAATCCATAAAGAGAAGTAAAAGCTATCACTCATGTGTCTAAAGCATCATGTGGGTGCAGATGCAAAAAGGATTTGTTACAAACTGCCTATGTTGATGCTATTGCTCGGGCTTATCTTTCATTGGATAAGGTTCATGCAGACTCAGATGTGGGGAAATATAGACACTGGACAGAGATGTTTCTCACGGCGAAGTTTCTACATAGTTTAAAAGACTCAATAGAAGAAAATGTATGTTTCTAACCATGCAGATTTCACTAAGAAGCTTGCAATTTGTAGCTGAAAACTCTCCTTTTCCTTGCATGTGCAGATTGCCGACACAACTGGGTGGATAGATAGCATTGGGATGAAACTCATCATAACAACATGCACTCCTGTGCAATGGAGTATACAACAGGACATGGAAGGTGTAGCAGCAGGCTCAGACAAGGTAGTATTGGCGGGGCAACCAGATTTATCCTCCCACATACTATCTCAAGATTTGCCTTGCTAAAACACCTTTTTTACTTGTCTCAGTACACCTTCATGCGACTGGGGGACTTCACTTCAGAGAGGCAATTGCAGTCCCACATTCAGAAGTTCTGGTGTGATGACCATTCCAGCATGCTAATATTGCAAGCTGACGATGCATTGGACAAGGATCACATTTCCCTGGCCAAGTTCCATGTGGATAGGAGCAGAAAGACCTTTCAGGAGGTAGCTACCACCAACAAACATGTAGTGATCATTGTTCATGTGCAGCAGGGTGTAGGAAGACGATCAAACTTCAGCTTCTTGTGTGGGTGGAAACAGCTTACTTTACATCGACTTCAAAAAGAGCCCATTGCCATGAGGTTCAGAACAGTACACAACAAATAAATTAGGCAAACGTTTGTTTTATTGAGTCTTGGATTATACCAGTTCTTTATATAACATTTATATACATGCTTGTGTAGAGATTATCTGGAACAAAGCATGAGACAAATAATTGACCATGAGGCTATGCCCATCAAGCATATCATGGCTAGGGTGCTAACATGGAGTTATCTATGCATCAAGTATGAGGACCCAAATATTACTGCCTTGTACCCACAACAGGTTGTACAAAGCATTTGTGAAGACGAAGCATTGATGACATGCATAAAGGAACGGGCATTAGTATGGGTTTTGTCCAGGGGGGAAAGCTTATGGCAATCCACAGTTCTAAACAACCAGAAGCTTTTGTCAACTTCTGCAAGTGTCCACGATGCTTTCGTGCAATATATAGAGGAAAGGTTTCGTGAAGCTGTTGCCAGAATCGTCTACTTGGTGGAAAAGGCTTCATCCCTTAAAGCGTATTTTACCTATGATGCCGAAAGAAAACACACTTGGAGACAGGTATTCATGCTTCCTGAAAGTCTGAAGTGTGACACGGCACCTGCTCCTTGCTACCCTGAGGGCTATTCAATACCAAGACCATTGGACTTGAGCCTTCCTTTCAGCTCTTTGTATGCAGCTCATTTGGACAAGACGTTTCGTGCACTCTACTTGGAAAAGTTCTTTAAAAATCACAATCAGCAAGGCGCCTTCAATGACGATTCATTGATAAACAACAGTATTCAAAAGGACGTTGATGCATCCCTCTCTCCCATGCTCTCTGTTATACAGACAAGCATCCTATGGGATGTTGACAGTTATATAGAAGATTTTGCAAAAACAAATGCTGCCAATTTGATTGAAAATAAACGTGTTCTGAAAAATCTCTCAAGTATAGATGCTACCAGAATGATTGAGAACAATCTTGCTGGTTTTCAAGCCTTAGAGTGGATTCTAAGAGAGAATCTTAGATCCACCATCCAGCATCCCTCTGATGTTCATGTTCTTTGTTGGGAAAGAGAACCTGAGTTGAAAGCTCAGGTTTCAATGGCCTTATTATGCATGCCATTGCAGGAAATAAAGGAAGAGGTGGCCGCATTGAAGGCAGGGCGAACTCCTATTCACAACTTTAGTGAAGAGTTTTCCATAAGGTGCAGCACAATACTGCTGCCCACCAAGTCTTGTGTGGATGATGCTGGGGGAATTCAAAGCTGGCTGCATAATTCGCAAGCTCTTACAAGTCTGCTACCTCCACTTGGAAGTTCAGTCTTGCTATTCATGTTGCAAAGCCTGCAAAATCTTGCTGCTTTTGTCATCATACCGCTGAGGAGACGTGGGGGTTACAAGATATTAGTCCGGTTGGCTGACTGGTTCCAGAAGAACCTAAAAGAAGCCAACTTTGTATTGACTTTGAGAGAGATTGTGAATTGTGTGCCAAACATAAACAAGCTTGATAACAGTGAGGCCAAATACTGGCTTGATTTCTTGTGTGCTGTTCTAAAGCAGTATCCAGAGCTTGCAGATCTCCCCAAAAGTGATTTAGTGCAAATTTTCAGCATATTGATGAGCTCATCAACACCATCTTGCATGATGGGTCCCATCATGTTACAGCTCCTAAGCAGCTATTTATCAACAATAAGAAATTTCTATCACAAGAAAGCTCCGGTCGTGATGGTCTTGCTGTCAAATACCACTGATGCGCTAATGAACAAGGAGTGGGACACCAAGGCAGCTGGAAGTATTGTTCTTTCTGACCAGTTATATCATTACATGCGGCAGACCATTATGCCAGCTCTTTTAGGAGGCATTAGTACAAATTTGTGGAATTATTCGGCCTTTGATGAGTGCCTTTGCTTGGCCACAAAACTTTGCGAAGACGAGGGGTCTTTTACGTTACGAAAGATGGCTGCCCTGGCCCTCTGGAAAAGTTTCCTTTATTCTGCAGCCTATCTCCTGACTCAGGTGAAAACAAAAGTAAAGGATGACAAACATTCTTGCAAGCTGGTCTTCTCACCTGCATTTCTGAAAGCTTTGTCCAGCATGTCGTCAATACTGAAGTATGCAAGCCAGACATTCTTCATGAAGGTTCTGTACCAGGATGTTGGGCTATCAACAGGTGACATCCAAGAATTGTTGCCTTTTTGTGAGAGTCAGAAACACTTAACTAGCATGATTTTTTTCCTTGATCATCCCCTTATGAGAAACACCAGTAATCGACTGGGATTTAATCCCTTTTCAAGCTCTTCAAAATTTTATGTCGCTGCAGAGCGAGCATTGAGACTAGTACTGCCTGAAAATGAGGGGCTCACCTTCCAGCGCCCCGGTCAAGAGGATCCAGAAGATTTTATGAGCAAGAAGAGCCAAGAGGAGTTAGGGAAATTTATTCGCGAAGCAACTCATCAGCAACAGATCATGTTTGTGACTGTCATGGCATCAGAGTTATTTGTGATGAAGTCTGGGGCACAACTGTCCAAGGCAGAATGGGCAGCCATGGAATGGTTGAAAGAAACAGTAAGAAATGAACGTTGGGATTCTTTACTGCAGCATGCTCTGACACATATTTTCACAAAAGAAAAGGGAGGGCTTTGGCATTCAAAGAAGAATCTAAGCACCAGAGATCTAGAGCTTAGGTGTCTTATGCTAGATGTCCTGTTGAAAGTTGCAGCCCTGCCAGAGGGATCACCTTTACGGGGCTATTGCATGTTGGCTGCATCCCACTTTCGAGGGGCTCATGTGCTTACAGATGCAGATAGTATTCTCCAAAAAGTCGATGGCCTGGGTCCATATCGGGAATATGTATGCCCATGTGGTTTTGTGTACATTGTTGGAAATTGCACCCTTCCAATGCAAACATCAAAATGTCCAAACTGTTCTCAGAAGATTGGAGGGACTGATCATAAACTTCTTCCAGGACAAGTCCCTTTAAAAGATTCTGGTGAGCACGCATAGCACAGATGATGAGCTATTTTTCGATTTGGATTGTTGATATGGTTATGGTTGTTATGCTGCTAGCTACAGAGTATGTCTGTTGTTTCTGTAAAATACTTAGTGTCTTTCATCCATTGGCCTGATGGGCATTGATATTTTCATGACCACAGGGAACACGGGGAGAATTGTTGGTCGCTCAGTCGTCGGAAATCGTCATTTCTCTCTCCGAATAGGTCGCAAAAGTTATCGCTTGCTCCGGGTTTTGGTGTACTCCTGCTTCCTTATTGGTGCAGTTTGTAATGGAGATCTCACAGAGTTGTCTGCTTTTATGCAACTACAAAACGAGAAGCGGAGCTTGGTCAAAGCCCTAAAGAAATTAATAGAAGATGATATGTCACTTCTTGGCCCGCTGATTGATTGTCAGTATACGGTGACATTAAAATACATTCATAGCATTTTGGAACTTTTTTTTCAATTGCCTTCTAAGGGGCCCTTGAAGACGTTACAGGAAAGAGATAACTGGGAAGTTTCTTTTGAAAGAATCATCGAGAAGCAACCAGTACAAGAAACTATCTCTGAGTATCTGAAGGTTAGAGGAACGGATGGACTTAATAACCTGCTTATGGAAGAAAGTCCATGTCCGCCAGCCTCACTCCAAGCGTACTTCAGAATAACAAAAAATCCCTGCCTCTCTGATTTTGAGACGAAGTTTGTACAGAGCAAGCAAAGAGTAATTGAGCACCCTTGTATTGCTGCTGTTCTTGTTCATCGTAAAGCGCTCAAGAGTTTGGCGTTTCTGTTGCCGATCGTTAGGTTCTGTGCATCCTTACGCCAGGCCTTGGAACACAACATAACTCGGCATTTGGCAGCTACAAAGAGTATACAATCAGTCCTGCAAGAAAGAAGGTAGACATCAGAGAAGCATATTCTTATTGATTGAAACTTATCACAATGCAAAGGACAATTAGGAGCCATTATAATGTCATGCACTGGGTTGTTCTATTTGATGGCAAAAGCTCTACATTTATGTATGTGCATCGACCAATAGCACATACAAGTAGCTTCCTTTCTAACAGATTACTAAACTGATGTGTGCAGTGAATTGGCTGACCTTTATGATAAATTTGAATGGAGCTGGAACTCAGTCAGGCTTGAAGTCCATGGCTTCGAATGCCGGCAATTCACACTTCCAGAAATGCACAAAGATCAACCTATAGCATTGTGCCTTCTTGAAAAGAAGGACCAGGGCATCTTCATCACGGCAATTTTTGAGCTTCTGCGGACTCAACAGAATGATTTTTTACAAGAAGTGGAGGCTACTCTTGCTGCAGGTAGCTTAGTTCAACCTGAGCACGGCATAGAGACAAGCATGCTGTCTGTTCCAGTACAACTATGCAAGGTCTGCCGAAAACTTGACTCCATGAATTCCTCATAGGTCTTTTAGACCTTTGCAGACGTAAATAAACATTTCCTTTCATTGCATTTCCTGCAGGCTGACCAGATAGTGAGCTACGAAGACTCTTGGTTAAATGACCTGGTCAGTGAGCTTGGAATGTGCAAGCAAACATATGGACATGGCATCAACATAGTATATGATGATGTGCAGATTGAGCATCAATTGTTCCATCGTCTTGTTCAAGGAAAACCAATGCTAGAAGGAGTATGTTGCTCCAGATGAGCTTGAATCCAATTGTGTAAAGCAGACAATTTTTTTTCAATGTTCTCTTTACTGAGATAAGGGCTTGAATATCTTTCACAGGAATATGTTGAATTTGCTTATCAGCAGGAGTCTTTCCAAAGGCATGCAACATTGATATCTGATGTAAGGGAAGTTGTACCCCAAGAGACGCTGCTTACAGAAAAGCTTGCCAACATAAGCAGAGAGCTTGCTCTTGGCGCGTTAGGTGCTGGGCAGATTCTGGCAAACCTCGAGCTCTGTCTCGGTTTCCTGCGGAAGACGAAGGCGGACTCCTCGGAGCCCTTGCGAGATTATTGCAAGAGATGGTTGGATAATGAAGCACACCCATTTTTTGCCAAGGTAGTCTTTGATGGAGTACAAGTGAAACATGTAGTGAGCTTGTACGAGGGGCTGGAGGAATCGGCCAGCTCGGCAGTGGAGGAACTGGTGACATCGAGGTACCGGTCAAAGTTGGATGCTGAAGCAAGAGAAGATTTGAAAAGATATGTGGTGGTGAAGAAGTCAGGAGGCGCTGTAGGCCGAGTTGCTAGTAGCAGCAATGAAAAGCTCGGAGCTGAGGCCTTTAGGGATGTGCTGCGGCAGTTCATGTTTAGATATCTTACAGCTGATACATTCAAACCTGAGGAGGAGCTATCATTCTACCTTATAAACCCGCAGTTAGTGACATGGCCAGCTTGGGATGTTGACCCAGATACCTTGGAAGATATCTTTCCAAGCAGCTTCAAACTGAAGCACTCAAGGGCCCTATACATTGCACTAAAAGAGGTATTGGCATCATCAGTTTCTTAACCACCATCACCATATCCTACACCTTCAATATGAATATTAACACGATGCTTTCCATTATTACTATCATCACCAACATTGTGTGTGCAATTGGTGTCTAAGACTTCTTTAAGCATATCACTAACATTTTCGTCAGTAGGACCATCAAAAGGGCACATACATAACGCATTTTAGTCTAAGCAGAAACTAACTCTCATCATGGGACCGCCAAGGGCATTCTGTATGTCAGTATGCGTGGTGTCGGGAGTTTTTCACGACAACTTCTGCAAGTTGACATAAATGTCTGCTGAATTTGGCCATCTCCATTATTATGCTGGACCTGTTTGAAGAACCTTTAAGCAAAGTATTTGGTCTAACATGTGTTTGCAACTTGTGTCCGCAGATGTGTTGACATGTCAAGCTTGTAGGAGGAGAGTTCATGGTTGAGGAGGTGAGATTCTATTGGTATGCAAGACATTTGGACAGGTAATGGGCAGAGCAATCATTAAATTAGTTTTACTTGGGGCTGTATTTGTTGTACATGCCCCTTACAAATAGCTTACACACATACACTTGGGCGTGGGAGAGAGGAGTATGCCCATATGGGCTCAGGTCTTAATCATGACCTTTATGTAAATTTATGTACAGAATTCCCATTTTTTCCCAAATGTACATATGCACAAACCCAACTCAACAAGTGCTCCATGATCGTTGCCCCAATTGTACAAAGTTGACACCACACAAGCCACTATTATTCTTTCTCATAGCTCCAAAAAGACGACCCACCCAACCATTCATTTAACTTAATTTTCTCTCAGGCTTTTAATGAAGCCCTTTTTTAAGTCAAAAACATGATTTTTTTGAGCAATGGAAGTGCAACAATATTTCTAAAGTGAACAGGTTTTGGAAAGTTGACTCTCATTTCTACTTTTGTATGCAATATAAGGGTTCTTCTTCTTCAGCAAGGTCCACAACCAATGTAGAAAATGATCCAAAATCTCTTAAGAATGGAGATAGCAACACAATCACTCCACCAACCACATCGGAAGCCATGATCATGGCATACTGGTATCGTTGCAAGAGACCGAAAACAAGCAAGGTGGAAATTTGCGGAACTTGCAATGGAGAATGGTATGCTAACGGTACTTGTTTTTTAGAATGAGCATCTCAAGAGTCCTCAAGAGTACACTTGAGATGCAGACAACATGTTTGATGCAACTTGAAGAGGGAGTCAAAGAATATAAATGCTCTCTTGTGGATTTAAATGCTTTGAAGGAACATATGAGCAAAGTGGAGTATGACCATGCATTGAAAAGAGGAGAAATTTAGCACCATGATTTGTGATGTATGCGACACGAAAATTGTATGCACAAAGAAGTCTTCAACTGATGTATATATACCATTCATATTTTTCCCAACTACAAAACTATGTTTTTCGTTGAAAGAGAAAACCACACTCATCCTTATATGCTTCTATTTTCTTGTCGGCAATACGCACTATCACAGCCATTTGATTTAGCTTCCACTTTCGTCGATGTGAGACAAAACGTTGGGGCAATGTAAAAGAGTCAAATCAACTATGCACATTATGCTTATGGCAAGTTTAAGAGTTTGGGTACCACACACTACTAGAGTGCTCAACTTTTGCTCACATTTGAGCTTGCTTTTCTCACATTTTCAACTATGATTTAGACCTACGTACTTTCCTCTCCCAGCTATAGTATGGACTTTGTACTGCGACTCTCATCATCATGATTTTGGAGCATCGAGAATCACTTATCGATCTCCATACGTACTACATCATATATGTCTTTGGTTTCATATATTATATTTGACCTTTGAGGAGGATAATAAAATCTCTCTCCCACCTCTGTCGGACCCACTAGAGACATGCCTAGAGACATGTTCTTTCTTTATTTCCGAGAGGGTAAGGAAAGCCATTGACAAGATGAAGACAAGGAGAGCGCATGATCATGATGGCTTGGTAGCAGAGCACTTCATCCATGCCAGGGATATGCTTGCAGAGCTCCTGGCTATGATGTTTAATCGAGGTATGAAGGCTTCCCGGAGACCTGGAGTATGTCTATGATTGTGCCTATTTTCAAGTCAGGAGATCCCATGATCCTCGAATTATCGCACCATCATGGTTGGCCACACATTAGCTAGGTTGTATGCATCCGTCCTTGAGCAGGAGCTGAGTAGATGGGCAGAGCGAGAAGGAATAAGAGCACCAGGGCAAGCAGGTTTCAGGAGAGGTTTCTTCACTCTTGACCAGATTTCGACACTCAGAGCTATTATTGAGGAGGGTAGACACCATGGCAAGAGAATCTATTGTAGCTTTGTGGATTTTCGCAAAGCTTTTGATATAGTGCCGAGAGCCAGACTTATACACAGACTACAGGACATGGGTGTGCCTACAAAACTGATATGGGGTATTATGGCTCTATACAGGACAGTGATGGGACGGGTACGCACCACTGAGGGAATGTCTGACATGGTCCACTCCACTATTGGAGTAAAGCAGGGATGCCCACTATCCCCGACTCTTTTAGGGATGTATGTGGATGAGTTTTCAGACTATGTAGAGCGGCAGGGAGACAGGGGGGCTTAGCTAGCAGGGACATGGATTCCGCTGTTACTATATGCTGATGATATTGTGATGATTTCAGACTCCCCATAGGGGATGCAACGTCATTTGGATAATCTGCATACATTTGCTCGTGACAGTGGATCGGTCAATCTGGGAAAAACCAAGGTTATGGTGCTCAACACCACACCACAGTGAGTCAGGAGGTCGGCACCCACATTTATGTATGGCCAGGAGATTGTGGAGTACACAGATGCATATACCTATCTTGGGGTAGTATTCAGTGGACCGGTGTTTTCACTAAGGAGAGCATCAGAGACTAGATTGACGAGAGCATATGCAGCTTTGGGAGGACTGGAGAGGATGTGTTCGCAGGTTCAGTTTCAGAAACCACGAACAAAGCTATGGCTCTTTGACACTCTAGTGACTCCAGCTATTCTCTATGGAGTTTAGGTATGGGGACCCTCAGTAGACCACCATGGGAGAGCTGGTAATACAGATGGATGGAGATGTATGGAGAGGCCTCTGGTCTCTATGATCGCTCGGATGATTCGGGCTAAGGCCTCAGTACCACATGAGATTATCCGAGCCGAGCTAGCCCCCCCCCCCCCCCCCCCCCCCCCCCCCCCCCCCCCCCCCCCTCCCCCCCCTCGTGGTGGAGGCATTGACGAGATCAGTTTCCTTTATGCACGGTTTATGGGATCTCCCTAGAGATAGATACGCTCGGCTTGCCGTGGAGTCATCTTGACAACTAGCTCTACAAGGCGATATAGCATGTTGGTATGGACAGATAGAATCATGGTTCCAGTCGCATGGTCTTAATATGGATAGATTACCTCCGCTTCAATACTC
Organism: Adiantum capillus-veneris; assembly: GCF_014529385.1. NCBI lineage: Eukaryota > Viridiplantae > Streptophyta > Polypodiopsida > Polypodiales > Pteridaceae > Adiantum > Adiantum capillus-veneris. The sequence continues at coordinate 103,868,153 of NC_140941.1, forward strand.
CTTGGATGCACCCGCACCCTCCTTGTCTCTTACACGGACAGAGATCACCAGGCTCATACGTCAGGATCTGATTCAACTAAATACCAGGAGCACATGGATATAGCCGACACATGAGTTGGGCACGAAGATGGCCTTCTACAGAGAGCATCTTCTCCAACTCACGGCGGACGGCTTTGTGACTAGGCCACCATACATGGATACACACTTATCTCATGGGATAAGATGCGCTATTGGACAGATACGCACATCCTCACATCAGCTCCAGATTGAGACTGGCCGATTCCGAGGGGTGTCGGCAGGAGCCAGGATATGTCACCTATGTAACTTAGAGCCAGAGACAGAACTGCACTACACATGTCACTGCCCGGCATACTATGAGATACGCGGGCGCTTCCACTACTTGTTTAGAGAAGGGTTCGGACCTTTTTCTAGAGTCATGAGATACAAGGATCAGAAGTGTCTCGGATTGTTCCTGCTAGAGCTACGCAGACTTAGGGAGAGCTTGCTGAGGACATCAGGGGAAAGACAGTCTCAGAGACGAATCACAGAGTTCTTTACACCAGACAGAGGAGAGCAAACGGAGCAGTCATTACATCCTACTCATACTAGAGGTACACTGCTTGACAGAGCCATTGAACTTGGCAGACCCAGATGTCCATGACCTTGGGGGGTCTCCCACTACCGACGAAGGTTGCAACAGAAGATACAGATCACTCTAGCTCGACATGCAAGACGCCCAACCAGAGTTCTGACCATGGAGGAAGTCGATGAGATCCGACAACCACCGATGAGAGATTTCATTTGAACCCACAAACCCCCCCCCCCCCCCTTATTCCTTTTCTCCTTAGTGCCTTAGTGTTAGTGCTTTGTAACTTGGTAATTTTCGTACTCATACATGGTATCAGATTCACCAATTGTAACTTTTTGGTCTCATAGGTCATTTTGACCTTTTGAAGACGTTAATATAACATTTCAATTTCATTTCTCTCTCTCTCACATGCACACACAAATGTGGTAGATTGATTAAGCCATTTCTCTCTTGAATAATAGGTCTTGAGTTAAACTCTCCTTGTCGGATAGATCTCTAATGTCTCTTGGGATAATTTCCTACGACGTTGATTCTTCTTCGTCTCTATGACGCGTTGCCCTCCCCAGCCCCTCCCACGTTGTTCTTCCCTGCCCTCCCACCCCCTTGACGCGTTGCCTTTTCCCCTGCCTCCCCTTCCTCTCTGTCATGCGTCTCTCTCCCAACCCTCACACCCCCCTCTGTCGGGCTTGTCTCCCCCTGTCCTCACACCCCTCTCTGTCGGGTTTGTCTCCCTCCGTCCTGCTATCCCCTGTCACATTCACTCCCCCGTCTCCCTCTCTCTCTGGCGCGTTCTATATTGAAGGTCCAAATTCTTTGTGTTGCAGAGTTCAGCAAGCAGAAACAAAGCAAGCAGCAAGAGAATTTCAGCTGCAAAATTTTCAGAATTTCAATTGCAGAATATCCTAGCTCAAAAATTTCAGAAAGCTCAAAAATTTCAGCTTATTGCAGGTAAGTTCAGAAATTTGAAAAATTGAGATTGCAGCTCATAAATTCCGAGCAGTGCACATGTATGGATGATGTAGAGAGTGTAAACAAATGTTATGTATGCATAATGTGGAACCACATATATACGTAGCATTTCTCCCTCTCACAAACTTTCCCCCTTTCCTTCTCAAACATGAAGAAGAAAACCGGCAAAGACGACCCTCTTGAGGATGCCATTCAAAAATGCACACGAGAAATGTGGGAGACCATTAACAAGATTAATCGCAATCTTCTAGGCACAAAAAAGATACTCGAAGAACGCATGTCGGTCCAAGAAAACACAATAAACACACTTAAGAATCGGGTGACGTCCAAGATGAAGAGATATTGCTACTCAAGTAGGAGCTTGCAAAGATGCAATCACGATACATAGTTTAAGAAGGTGAGCTTCAATTCTCAGTAGTGACGAACTCAACACAATTAACGAACGAGTATAGGCCATCAAAGAAGGGGAGAAGAAACACAAAGAAATGACGACTTCGTGGGTGGATGTTATTACAAATACTCAATAGAGAGCGGATGATGTTGAGAAATGGATCGAGATCGTCAAGAAAGGAAAAGCCAAGGCGACAACCCCCACATTCACCAAGGAGCAAAGAAGGCATGCGCGTGCTTTACATGTGAGGATCTGTGGCCTCGAAGACCAAGATAATGTTGATGAAGAGGTAAAAGAACTCATAACCATGATGGGAGTTAACGAGCCAACACATACGAGAGCTTGGAGAGTGGGCAATAAGAAAAGTGGAAGCAATGGGGAAGCCTCAAAGGATAGGGCACTTATCTTGCATTTCCCTTTCATGAAAATGAAGGACTTTTTGAAGAAGAGACTCACTCTTAAGAAGACGGTAAGAAGACGGGTATCGTCCATCCATTAGAGGGTGAACGTTAATGGGAATTTTATCTTTGTGTTGGAATTAGTGTTGCAAGGATGCACCCACATCTTGGAGAAGATGAAGAAGCTCAAGGCACATAACAACAGAGAGTGTATTGCTTAGTGCACAAATAGAAAGATAAGATAGGGGGAAGGGAACCTCTTAGTGAGGAAAAAAGCACCATAGCGGTCCTAAGTGTGTACACATACATCACTACAATATATATGGTAACAAATCCCCTTTGGGAGTGATGTGGTGAACGAGAGTTGGCTCGTAATGTATAGGGAAGTGACATGATCAATCCATAAAGGGAAGCAAGCCCAAAGCTTTGCAACTTCTCATGAGCCAATGCCTTTGTGAACACATCTGCTAGGTTGTCTTGTGTCGGCATATAAGCTAGTATCAGTGTACATGATGTTGGTAGTGTAGTGGTTCAATACTTAAATAATCCATAAGGTGTTTGAGCCATACACACTCAACCATAGTTGCAAAAAATGCCTTGTACTCAGTTTCACAATTGGAAGTGGCTACAATAGATTGATTCTTGCTTAACCATGATATGCAGAAACTGTCGAGCATGAAATAGAAACCACTTGTGGAGACTCGTGTGTCATAACAACCAACCCAATCTAAGTTAAAAAAAAGCATACAAATTTGACGGCAATGATCCCCCTTGGGATAAAAAAACCCAATATGTAAGGTACCACTCAAGTAGGAAAAGATTTCTTTAACAATCTGTCAATACTTAGACCTTGGGCTCTTCATAAGTCTGTTGACTTGTGAGACTGCAAATCAAATGTCCGGCCTCGTATTGCGTACATAAATAAGGCATCCAACATTGGTTAGATAAAGAGTGACATCGGCAAGATCTTGTGCATCATGAAGACTCAATTTTAAACGTGTTTCCATTGGAGTAGCAATAGGTTTGTAATCTTCAAGTCCAAACTTACATAGTAATGTCTCTGCATCTTGCTTGACACAAAGCAACACCTCCATCACACTACTTAAATTATATTCCCAAGTAATGATGCAAAATTCCCTATTTTATCTTGAAAGTAGAATTCAATTCAGCTTTGAATTCAGCGATGCGTGCCTCATTTATACCAGTGTTCAACAAATCATCCTTACACAAAACAGCGCGATGAGATATACATCACCCTCACTTTTTAGTTGGAATATTATGAAAGCCTTGTTTAACCAAATGAATGTTAGTTTGACTGCTTCAATCCAGATAAAGCTTTCTTGCATTTGCACACTTTCTTTTCTTGACAAAAGTGCGAGGGTGTGTGTACATAGAATTTCTCAATTATATTATTATTCAAGAAAGAAGTAACAATGCCTGATTGATGTACATTCCATCCAAAATAGGCTACCAATGCGCATAGAAAACGACCAGTAGACAACAAAAGTCTCTTCATTGTTAATGTCTTTCTACTATGCATAACCTTTTACAACAAGTCTCGCCTTGTAGCGATCAATCTCACCATCCGGTTTATGTTTCAACTTGTAAACCGAATTCGTAAAAATGGAAATTTTGCCAAGGGGGAAATCACATAAAGTCCATGTTTCATTTTCTATAATTGATCATATTTTGATTGCATTGCAATCAATTCTATGATTCATCAAAAGAAAGAGGTTTCTCTTCATCACATAAACTAAAAACAACCAAAGCATAACAATCTGATGCATGGTGAGAACTTGAACGAGTACGACTAGACATAGGTGCATCCAATTTATTGTCATGCAAAGTGTGCACCAACCATTTAGGCATACCCCTAGCCTCTTCCTTCTCAGTCCTTTCCACATGAAGTACATCATGTACATTTGTATCATTAATAGGCCGATTTGTAACATTTTTCAAAATCCGCATATGTTGAACATTCACCTCAAATATAACTTACATTCAAGTTTCCACCATTAGAAAGAGGCAAAAAAGTTTCATAAATTGCATGTGAGCTTACATTACTATCTTTGGTATACATGATAACAAAAGCAGAACAGAATCTTTGGCAAATACGACATCTTGTGAAACCAAGATACGTTTTGTTTATGGATGGTATAACTTGTACCCTTTTTTTAGGACTGTAACCAATAAAAATGCATTTTGACACTTATAATGTAATTTTTTGTGTGTCTTTTGTGGAGTCTCAGATTGCAAAGGTTTAGTAGGACATCTATTGAGTACATAGGTAGCACATATGACACCTCAAGCCAAAATGAATGTGGTGAAGCTTGACTCTTGACCATACATCTTGCCATCTCCATAAGCGACACATTTTTCCTCTCAGAAACACCATTTTGCTGAGGTGTATACGGTACTGTACATTAATGTTTTTAGAATTGTTGCTGCTAGAGCTATTCTGCCTACGACTGAACATGATCATTTGGGATGTAAGAGATGCACATGCTCATGCATTGATTGCATTATCTGTGAAGCACACTATTACTACTCACATTGGTTCAACTAAATTTGCAAAACAAGCTTGGGATATTCTGGCTGGTCTTTAGGCAAGTCGCAATGAGGCTAAAATTTCATTGTTGTGTAAAAAGTTGGAGTCAAAGATTATGCATGAGGAAGATGAAATGGACACTTTACTTAATGGTATCAAGGATATTAATGAGCAACTTGTTTCTACAGACGAAGTCATTTCTGACAGTTCCCTTGTGCAGACTGTTTTCAATGCTTTGTCAGATTCTTACTAGACTTTTGCTAGTACTTGGAGACTTATGACCCAAGGAAATCTTGAAGTTTTCAAGTTTGATGCATTATGCACATTGCTGTTGCAAGAGTCACTTTCAAGAAAAATCAAGGCTAAAGAGCATGCAATTGAACATGCCTTTATTGTTGCTCACAGAAAAGTGATAACATCAATGTAGCCACTTCTCATGGTTCTTTTGCAAGTGGAAAGGCACTTGTTCCTAATGCTTTTGATGACACCACTTTGTCTAGAATTCTAATGAAAAGGGAAAAAAGAAGATGCGCTACCATTATTGTAAAGCTAATGATCACTTAATCAAGCAGTGTCCGAAATTGAAGGCAAAAGAGGCTAAGAAGAAAGAGGCTGGTTCCACTACAAGTCCAGCTATTATAGAGTCTTCTGTGAAAGAATATTGTGATGTTGATGTAGATGCAGAATGGGCTTTTAGTGTAGTGTGCACTTAGATCCTTTGGTCCATGATGCATGTATGCTAGTTGCTGCAAATGCTCATGTGTGGTACTTTGATAGTGGTGCTACAAAGCACATTACCTCTCTTCGTGACTTATTTAGGATTTTCCTCACGGGAATACAGTCACTTGTGTAAATAATCGCTCTTATCTAGTCAAGGGAGTTGGAAAGATTGGGTTGACTGCCGCAAATGACAGCTCTTTCACACTTGTTGATGCACTTTATGTACCTGGGATAAAAAACAACCTTTTGACTGTATCTGCACTTGCTTGACTTGGTCTTGTTGTCAAATTTGTGGATGACAAATGTAAAGTTCATGATCTCAGTTTTGGATATGAAATTGTTGCATCTAGCATTTTATGCCATGGGTTGTTAATCTCACTTGTGTGACAAGTGTGGGAATTTTTTTGCAAAAACAATTGTGGATTCAAAGGCTGTTTTGGATGCAAAACTTTAACACATATGTTTTGGGCATCTGAATTTTGTCAGTTTGCTCCGTTTATAGAAATCTGATATGGTTGCTTCTTTGCCGCCTCTTCAAGCACCTGTCAAACATGTTTGTGAAGGCTGTATTTTGGGTAAGATGTAGCGTTTGAAGTTTCTAAAGGATGGTTTAGTTAGGGCTACATTCAGGTTGTAGCTTGTGCATATAGTGATGTTTGTGGGCCCATGCAAACTCTGTCCTTGGGCAATTACCTTTACTTTGTGACTTTCATTGATGATTACTCTAGGCCTGCATGGGTATATTTGCTTAAAACTAAGTCCGAAGTATTTATGTGCTTCAAGAAAATTTTGGCTATGGCTGAAAATGTCTCTAAATGTACTATGGACACCCTCCGTTCCAATCGAAGGGGGGACTATATGTCTCATGAATCTAATGCATTCTGGCTAGTTGTGGTATAAAACACCAATGTATAGTGTTGTATACACCTTAGAAAAATGGTGTTGCTGAGAGAAAAGATATGTCGCTTACGGAGATGGCACGATGTATGGTCAAGAGTCAAGCTTTGCCACATTCTTTTGGGCTAGAGGCCATTATGTGTACTACTTATGTACTTAACATGTGTCCTATGAAAGCTTTGCACTCTACGACTCCTTATGACGCATGGCATGATCGAAAGCCATCTCTTGATCACATGCGCATTTTTGGCTGTTTGGCTTATGCTTTGGTGCCACAAACGCAACATAGGAAATTGAATGATAAGGCTGTAAAATGCATTTTTGTTGGTTATAGTGCTAAAAGAAAAGGTTACAGGTTGTCCCATCCACAAAAAAGTGTATCTTAGTTTCATGGGATATTGTGTTTGTGGAAGATTCTGTTCAGCCCTTGCTATCATGTACTAGAGATAGTAATGTAAGCTCAGTGGTGGAAATTTGAATTTAAATTTGAATGAGTCAAATGTATAACCTATGGGGGTTTGTGAAAATGTCACAAAACAACCTATTACTGATGCAGATATACATGATGTACTGATGTGTAAAGGGCTAACAATGAGCAGGCTAGAGGTATGCCAAAATGGCCGGTACATACTTTGCGTGACAGTAAATTGGATGCACCTTTGTCTACTCATACTCGTTTAGGTTCTCTCCATGCATCTTATGCATCATATTGTTACGCTTTGGCTGTTTCTAGCTTACGTGATGTTGAGGAACCTCTATCTTTTGATGAAGCACAGAATTTGATGGTTTCCATGCAATCAAAATATGATGCACTTATAGGAAATGACACATGGAATTTATGTGATTTGCCTTCTAGCAAAAAGGCCATTGGTACAAAGTGGGTTTACAAGTTGAAACATAAGCCGGATGGTGAGATTGATCGCTATAAGGCTTGGCTTGTTGCAAAGGGTAATGCACAACAGAAAGGCATACATTATGAAGAGACTTTTTCTCCCACTTGTTGTATGACTACTATCCGTTTTCTATGTGCATTGGTAGCTCATTTTGGATGGGATGTACACCAATCAGATAATGTTATTTCTTTCTTGAATGGTGGCATAATTGAGGAAGTTTATGTAACGCAACCTCACAATTTTTTCATTAAAGGGTAAGAAGATATAATGTGCAAATGTAAGAAAGTTTTGTATGGGTTGAAGCAATCTTTTCGTGCTTGGTATGAGAAAGCTAGAACTCATTTGGTTAAACGCGATTTTCGTAATAATCCAATAGAAATCACTTTGTATGTCTGTTGATAACTGCTCCAAATGAAGTATATATTGCTGAATTTAAGGCTGATTTGGATGCTACTTTCAAGATGGAAGATTTGGGTCTGTTGCATCATTACTTGGGCATACAATTTAACCAGTGTGATGGTGGTATTGCCTTGTGTCAGACAAGTTATATAGAGACATTGCTACGTAAGTTTAGACTTGAGGATTGCAAACCTATTGCCACTCCCATGGCAACCAGTTTGAAATTGAGTCTTCATGATACTGGTGATCCTCACAGGTCGTCAGATTTACGCATAGCCCAAGGTTTAAGCATTGGCAGGCTGTCGAGTGGATCTTTTTCTACTTGAGTGGTACTTTACATCTTGGGTTGTTTTATCCCAACGGGGGATCATTGCCACCAGATTTACATGCTTTTTCATACTCAGATTGGGCTAGTTGTTTTGACACACAAGTTTCCACAAGTGGTTTCTGTTTCATGCGCAATAGTTCATGCATATCATGGTTGAGCAAGAAGCAACCTAGTGTGGCCAATTCCAGTTGTGAGTTGAGTACATGGCATTCTTCACAGCTACAATTGAGTGTGTATGGCTCAAACACCTTATGGATGATTTGGGTGTTGGACAGGACACTGCCAACATCATCTACATTGATAGTCAGAGCGCATTGGTAGTTGCGAAGAATCCAATTTTTCATGCTCGCACAAAGGAGTTGACCCCAAAGGGAGACTATCGTTTTAAAGACTCCATTGAAAGGTCTTTTAATGAACAGGATCAAGTCCAAATTAGTATTGTAGTTTAGTAGTTTGAGACTGAAGTTTCAAGGTGTAGGATAGGCTAATATTAAGCAAAAGATGAAAGTGACGCGTGTGTGTGTGCGCGTGCACGCACGCACAAAATCTCTCAAGTGTCAAGCTCAAATTCAAGCCATGAATGTATGAAATCAAAGGTGTTTGGAGCTATTTAATTGACTTATTGATTTTAATAGTGTATGTCTGGGCTTGTGTGTGTGTTGTTGTATTAAACTTATACTTATACACAAAAGAACATAAAAGTTCAAAAGATTGCTGGCTTTAGACAAAGGACAGAGATTAGCACAAAAAAATGACTCAGTCTTAGATTCATTTTTGTACATCTAAGTGAGAATGAAGTATCATTCTAGTGCTTTTCTACATGAGATAGTTAGAAAAAAAAGGTTCTAAAGTAGAGGAAGCCAGGTTCTTCAGTGCCAGACATCAACTAAGCCAAAAAGATCCTAAGTAAAGATAGAATTCTCACCTGCATCCATATAAAAAAGACAACAGATTTCTTAGCCTTGAATGTGTATTACAGGTGTCAGCAAACCTATCAATTGTTATCCATGTCCTACTTAAAATCTTTTCTACTTAAACTAACTATCCTTTTTAGAGTATCAAATAGTGCAAAGTTTTTAGGAAACAAATACCGTTTCAAAAGTGAGTAGATAATCCAAAAGAAGTGTATTTCCACTTGGCTTCATTGTGATCAGAAGGCCACATCCACCCCTTCTGATCCAAGTGTCAAAAGATCCCCTTAATTTAAAGTGTATTCAATGTGATCAAAAGACCAACACCCCTTTTGATCCAAGTGTCAAAAGATCCTTTTAATATTTTATTTTTTAAAAAATGATGTATTCAAGATATAAATCACAAACTCACTATATGGGCATCAAATGACCATTACCCCTTTTGATGCAAGTATCTTGACAATTATTCCTTCCAAGTAGTCAAATTCCAATTCTAGTACATTCACCCCTTTTTATTGGGCCATAACAAGGCTCCAGAGTAAGTTTTTATGTTGGGTTTTTAAGCAATGCTTTGAAAGATAACCACTGAGTTTTAAAATTAATCCATTTTCATTGACAACACTATCAAGGTTAAAAACATTAAGAGTACACATTAGAATCCAACCATATTCAAGATTAGTTTCCTATTGAATCCAAAAATTATTTTCCTCAGACCAGCAATTGGCTAGTCATATCTCTTCATTTCAATACTAGAATTCTATCCAATGCATATGACATGTTAAAATTTTCACTTAGTCTCAAGTTAATATTAGAGCAAGAATATATAAAACAATTCCTCAAGGTAAACCAGCTAGATTTTAGCAGTATTCAACATCAAAAGGATAAAATCTCAACCATGGAAATTATTTTATGTTTTCAATATTGGTATAATTTATCAGGTGTTACACCAATCAGGGCAGGATCTACTTAAGGAAAGATCATCACTACCTGCTTTGACAGTTAAGGGCAAAAGTCACATAAAGTGGGGGTGGGAAAGATATTTTTATGTAAAGCCATTGTAGGGATTAGTCATTCAATATTCACCAGCATATTATCAGTTGTAGGACCAAAAGGTGAGCAACCTATATAGCTAAAGTTTATTATTCACAAGCAAAAAAGTCCAATACTTCAGTCGTATGAAAGAGAAGCTCATCCTATAACTAAAATGTAAATTAGAGAATTAGTCAAGATTCCTAGTATCAAAGGGTCCAAATCAAGCAAAGACATAAGAGCTTAGATTCCTAGGACCATCTAAAAAGGTATGTTCTAACCACCATCATTAAAATCTAAGCCAAAATCACTAGTAATTTCTAATTTTTTTAATGTATGATCAAAGCAGTCAGTCATATCTTCAAACAAAAACCCACAATGCCTATTTGTATGAGCAAGCAAGGGAGACCAGTAATATTCAAAAGATGAATACAAGCCAAAGTCCCCACTCAAAGTCATAATCTCATCTACTCAAAACTATAGCCAAACTGAATTCCTTTAGTATCACAACCTATGAAGACCAGACCGTCTCCTGTAGTAGCAGGGCTACAGTGTCATGGGCACGAGACAGACAGTTAGTCGCAGTTGGCTCGGGTTTCACACTGGAGGGACACTCTTGCCGGGTCGGTGACAGTGACATGTGGCAGGGATACGGGTGGTGGTCCAGTCGACACCGTGGCCAGCACACCACCTCACAATTCAGAGATAGGCTTAGCTGGAGTGGATATTTTGCATCCATTGGTGGCTCTTCATGTTTGTATATATCCGTAGATTTTTGGGATTTTTATCTACTTTTTGTATGGTTTAGCGTCTGGTCTTGAGTCTCGAGTCTAGAGTTCTGCACGCCACTAGCACTCTCCCTGCTCATTGGAGCCTCAACACCCCCATTGTACCTTGAGTCTTGAGCTTGAAGCTGTGTGTGCTGCCAGCCAGAGTTGTATGGTTCTTTGAGCTTGTTGAGTGCCATTGAGTTGAGTCTGCAGTTGTGTTTTGAGTCGTATCTTGTCTTGAGTCATATTTTGCTTTTGTGTTTGAGTCATGTTCCTGTGTGATGTTTCTTCTGTTGGAGTGAGGTTTCATGCATACTGCACTGAGGAGCACCCACTCTAGAGAGCACGACACCCTTGCTAGAGCTCCCAGTAAAGATAAACAATGTAATGCCATGGCAATCATTACTCAAATGCAGTAATGGCCAAGTAAGCACAATAGCATATCATATTTGATCAGTATAAAATATAACAATCTAATTTTTAGAAGCCAATTCAATAATGGAATCATGGAGATGACAAAAAAAAAAGAGAAAAGGCCAGGCTCAATATTTAGTATTCTCCCAGAGCAGTACCAGACCAATCAGTAACCAGCCTAAAGAATACAATCCTACCCGTCAATCTTTATTTCCAAACACTACAGATCATCATTCGAAAATCATAGATCCTTTGGATCAGTAGGTAACATATCTTTGAAATAATAGACAAACCTTTCTATTCTTTTGAGGTTATGGAGTAAGACGAAAAGTACTCTTTCTAGTAGTAGAATACCCAAAGTCCAGTATATTTATCAATTTCAGTGATACAGCCAGATTATAACCTAGAAGCATAAATGATGACAACTTGTGTGTTTAGGCAACATGGCAGAGTAACAATTGAACAGATAATGTGAAGCCTAACTAGTTGAAAAAGAGCCTTGGTTAGATAAATCATTGATACGAGGGAAATGAGTGGATACCCTAAAAAGAATTTAAAAAAATTGGTTGTGTAATCTATCAAACTCATTAATGTCTTTAGAATATAAGTTTTGTGCAGACGAGAAGTTACAAACAATAGCCTAACAAACCAAAACCATTATCATGCAATCCACAACATGCCAACATCATGTATAAAAGATAAAACCAATGAGTTTGGAAAAACACCTGTTGTAAGGCATTATTTTCAGCAAGCAGAACGTTTTTGCCACAACAATGATGCACCACATCCCACTCAACACTTCACACAAAAAACATTGCATGGCGAAGAGGGAAAAATAGGAATCACTTCTTCCATTTATTCATACAGTATTCTGAGGCTGAGTGAGGGAGACAAAGCAACCTCACCTTTAAATAGATGATTGCAGCTCCTTGTATAAGGATTCCAACTGTACGACATCCTCTCAACCATCCTTGACCCAACGGGGCACATGAAATGGGCGGGAGACCCAGTCTGTAGCAAAACAAATACAACACCCGGGAGAGTCTTCAAACCATCGGGCCAGATGCATAGGGGAGGCCAGTTAGCGCATCAGAAGGGCGGGAGCCCTTGTTTATAGCAGGATACCAATGGAGGCCATACAATAGAGGAGGTCAATTGTGTGAGAGAGGGGAGCAGTGGTTACAGGTTATAGGGGATAGATTCTGAGACAGGGTAGAACAATGGGATGAGGTAAATCAATGAGGGCATCAAAGAGAGAGTGGGGATAGTATCAATAGGACAAAAGTTCTGCAGGTCTGGTCGTCGAGCAGAGCAGAGCACCAAGCAGTGTTACGGGCGCTAGGAAATGGCACGAGGAAGTAGGCAGTAATAAATGCCACATCAAGCAATATGCCAACACATGTCAGGTGTAAAATTTTTACAATGGGGGTATCACACACAAGGGAGAAGACATCTATTAGGGAAAGTCCCGTATAGTTTTAAAGTTGATAGGCGACAGGGTACCCTCAAGCAAGGTAGTTAGGTTTAAAAAATTGAGAGGCTGTTCCACCATGGCCTACTAAGAGATTAATGAATCCAAAGTGGCAAGTAGGGTAGAGGATTTTTCACGGAAGATATCCCATTATTAGTCAAATAAGTGACCAATGTGAGTTCCCATCAAGCAAACCATCAAAAGCATAACCATGGTAATATCACAACCCTAGACTTGCTAGTAAACCACAGAAATAAGTGACATGTGTGTGTGTGTGTGTGTGTGTGTGCGCGCACGCACGTGCGCCTTAGTTGCTAGAGCCCCCTTTTACAAGAGAACAAGGAAGTCAATTGGATTTTTTTTCCAGCGAGACAAGGCACTATCAAGTTTCAATGTTTGGCTTTTCTACCTACTATATAGCGCAAGTTGCTTCTCATCTACCTCATCATCACATTGTCATAATTTAAGGGCCCTCAACTTCTATTCAAACATGCTACTATAACACTACCCTAAGCACTAAAGACCAAGAGGTGGGATCAACGACGCACAGGCAGACTCAAAATTAAAAAACATCGTGCACCGTCAGATCTAGTTTGAGTTTACTTTTTCGTGTTATGTCTACAATATAAGGGTTTGTTTCGCTTTGGATGCCATCAAAACCCATGTGCCCACGTGGTTAGAGCATTTGCCTCTCAACGGGCAAGTCGTGACTTCGATTCAAATGGTGGGCGTTGACCGTGGCTTTTTTCGGCCGTCCACACGCCTCAAGATTCCTGCGCTTGACTCCCAACCGTCGATCCCATCTCTCCCACTTCATTAAATACTCCATGCCACTTAAAGACCAGGTAATACTACCTGCAACAACTTGTCTCCACATTGGCCGATGCTGCTTGGGACACATTGAATTGCAGAAGCCGACGAGCTACTCTGTAATGGAAATGGCCTATGAACTTTGAGAATAGCGGAATTAAGAGAATTAGAGTGAGCATTTTTGTGAGATTACTTTGAGAACATAGAGGGTCAACTTAATTGATGGTAGCAACATAAACATATTACTCAATTAACTTGGCATGAACAATGCTTTTGCAAGAGAGAGAGTATTAGAGAACATGACAATAGTTGAGGACCGGATTTACTTGGAGCCGGTCCCCTCTCCAAAAGACGTTTGTATCATAGATTCTCCCGTCAAGAGAGACTTGGTACAATACAATCTTTGTGTTCCTTGTGACCTTGATGATGCTATGAAGATGGAAAGCTTCATGCATCACGAGCATAACATAAACTTTGCAAAAAGCATTAACTATCCGAAGCCTCAGTCCCAAAGCCTCAAACACCTTCGAAGGTGGAGAGAGCTAGGGGGAATGAGGGTAGGGAAGAGGAAGAAGAAATGATTCATCGGAGAAAGAAATAGTTCCTCACTTATCATCACTCTTCTTGCTTAGCATAGCATAATAGCATAGTAATGAAGATGAAGAAGATGGCAAGCTTAAGCATTGAATCATGGCTCTTGGTTGGATTTGCATTCCATAGCCAAGAGTGTTGGTGTAGGCTCTCAACTTCTAAACAAGCTTGGAGAAGGAGATGGAGCTCTTGCACTTTGCACTTCACACAACGAGAGAGTGTGTGTGTGTGGGAGAGTATACCCCCTCTCATGCTTGGTCCACACCTCTCTCTCTCTCTCTCTCTCTCTTTCTTTCTTTTGTATTATTTAATTATATCCTTTGGACATGTGTTCTCTTTTTTCTCTTTGAGAGAAAGAGCCTAATTATTTATTTTTATGCATCTAAATTCTCATTGGACCCCTTTAAAGCCTATCCAATAGGATTCAAACACATCATGGGCCACATGGGGAGGATCTTGACATGTGTCTTTTATGCTTCTTAAGATATCATGTTTGAATTGAACACTTCAAGCGAGTAGTCATTTAAGCATGGAATTTGTTTATGCCTCTTGAGAGTTTATGTTTGAATTGAACACTTCAAGAACCTTAATCATTTAAGCATGAGAAGCACCTCAAGCTTGGGAAAGGTTCCCACAAAAATTTTAAGCACTTTAGTTAGCAAGCACGACAAGCACCTCATGCTTGGGTAGGATTCCCACCCCAAGGTCAGCCCTAGCTTGCCTAAGGTCAAAGGACTTTTTAACACTAACCTTTGGAGTTCTTTAATGAAGCTAACCCTGAGGTCTTTTAAGCTCCATTAGATGCACGTTGCTCTTTGATAGACTACCTCCTTTTGGACCCCTATTGAGATGTAACCATCTCTCCTCTTGGTCCCTTGCTGAGGTAAATCTAAAAGAACTTATTACACATTGCTCTTTGGTAGACCGTCTCCTTTTGGACCCCTATTGAGATGCAACCATTTCTCCTTTTGGTCTCCTGTTGAGATAGGTCTAGAAGCACATATCTATATCCTAACTCTTGTTCCCCTTTGATTTTCCCATATTAAATGATCAGTTTAATATGAGAAAATAATTTGGTAAAGTTAGATATTATATTTTATGACATTACCTCTCTCTTGAAATCATAATCGTCCTCGACTATGAGGTAGAGAAGATAAAGCCTAGTCATTAGTCCATGTTTCTTAGCGGGTAGAGGATTCCTTTTTACCCTACGACATCATTCCAGAATGGATGATTAATCCATTTGGTGCTCGAGAGACTTAGCTGCCACAAGCATGTCTGCTCTTCAGTCCATATCATACTTCCAAAGTAGAGTGACAAGTTCTACTTGGTGTTTGGGAGATGTCGTCACCACAAACATGATCCTAAGCATGCAGACTTCTTAAATTTTGTACAGAATAAAAGAAAGAGAACGAGTCTTATAAAACAAAAACATTGCTCATTTAAAATGCATTTTCATTTGCTTACTCTAGTGTAGCATTGACAAGGTTCATATTATCCTTAAGCTAGGTTCCTTGCATCCCTCTAGCGTCTTTAAAAGGATAATCCTTAAACTTAATAAGATATCGTCGCGGATAATCTTACCGTTTCTGAATACCTTGTCTTCATGTTGTAGGATGGACTCAGATTGACTACTTCTTCTTGATTTTGGATTTTTGGAGGTTTCGCAACTATTGCTTCTTTTGGTGGCGCTTCTTTGTAAGGCTTAACTAAGCTCTCATGGAAAACATTGTGCATGAGCCAATGGTTGACAAATTTAATTGATAAGACATCTCATTGATTGGCTTAAGAATTTAAAAAGGACAATAGTATCTTTGCTAGTTGAACATAATACTCTTGGTGGCCCTTAGGATTCTTGCCTCTAGTATGCCTTAGATGAGCCTTGAGAAACTTTAGCAAGATCCAATCATTTTCCTTAAAGGCTAAGGCTTTTCTGTGCTTATTAGCAGCAAGCCGTTTTGCCTTTGCTTTGAGATGGATATAACCTCTTTCATCTTTGGAAAAGTATGTCGTACCTATTTCAAAAAATGACTTAATAAGCGTAATCTTTCAAAATCCTGTCGCAAGTGGCAAGAAGGCTTGGAAATCTGCAACGAGCTCGATGATGAGCACCCAAGACGACATAGACGGCGCCGGGGGGGGGGTGTGGATCCTTGAGGAAGCTGAGAAAGGCATGAAATGCACAGCTACACGCGACGTTGGAAGGGGGGAAGGTGGAGGGGGGATGTTTCATGAGTTTTTTTTTCAATTTATTTAGCGCATCGAGTATCACACTCGGTAGTTGCTCGAGTGGCTTAGGGCAAGAAACACCACTATAGGCCGCTTGCGATCTAAAGGAAAAGATTCTTGTGAGTTTCAGCTATATTCATCAGCAACGAAGATCTTCCCATGTGATTTAATAGTAAGGGACTTTTGGAACTTTCCTTTTTAACCCTGAAAGGTGCTTTCCCCATAGAAGTATGTACAATTTCATTGTATGCATACTTCATAAAAGGTAGGTACTTCTCTCATTGAGAACGTTGATCTACTTCCATGACATAGGCTTTTAGTAGATTCAAGAATTGTTAGATTAGTTATTTCACTTTGGTCATCCATTTATGGATGATAGGTCGAAAGGGAAATTTAATATACTTCCTAGATTCTCAAAGAGACCCTTTTAGAAATTAATGGTCATTGTAGGATCTTTGTCCGACACTATGGATGTTGGCAAGCCATGATACTTGAAAATTTGAGATCCAAAGAGGGTTACCATTTGATGTGCCTTAATAGTCATTTTGACATGCATAGAGTGTGTTTTCTTGCTAAGCCTATCGACTGAAACAATCCAAGTTGCTTCCCTCGATCAAATTTTAATTTTTGGTATACCACGCATTTTGAAACATACTCTTGTATGTTTACTTTTCATGGTAGACCAACAAAAATACATTTCTACTCCTTGAAAAGTAGATTCTGGGATCCCTCTTTGCCTCGCATAAGGAGAAGCATGGGATTCATACATGACTTTCTTATTGTATGGGAGAGTAAAACATAGCCTATTGCTATTTGGAAGAGAACCATCCTCCAAGGTGAATGGTTCTTATTTTTCTTCCCTAATGCAAAGGCTGTAGTTACGTACTTAAAGTCTCGGACAGTAGCACACTCATCTATCATAAAAAATAGATCATTGTCAGTTGCTATAGAGACCACATTTACCCTTGGCCATCGTGAAAGTGCATCTACCACTTGATTGTGCTTGCCAGCAATGTGAGCAATATGAAATTTAAATTGCGAAAGAAAATTTGCCCACCTTGTTTGTTGGAGAGCTTGGTTTGTGTCATGAAGTTCTTGAGGCTTTGTGATCCATTCGTAGGATGAATGGAGTCCCCAAGAGATAGTGCTTCCATGTGTGTAGGGCATGTAGAACAGCTAAAAGCTCTTTTTCGTATATGCCCAAGACTTGTTCGTCAGCATTGAGCCTTCGGCTCTCATATGCTATGACATGCCCTTCTTGAAGCAAAACTGCTCCAAGGCAATCACCACAAGCATCACATTGGACCTCAAATGGCTTTGAGAGACCCGGAAGCATAAGGACTGGTTGGGAGGTAAGCTTCTCTTTGAGCTTGTCAAAAGCATTTTGCTCCTTTGCAGTCCATAAATACTTAACGTTCTTCTTTGTTAAGTTATATAATGGTCCTGCTATTTGAGAAAATTTTGCTATGAAGCGTTTATAGTATGCACACATACCAATAAAGCTTCTTAGCTCATGTAGATTCCTTGGATTAGGCCACGCTTTTATTACCTCCAACTTTGATGGATCCATACGGATACCATCTTGAGAGATAATGTGACCTGAATATTGAATCTCCTATAGAAAAAAATTCACTTTTTTTTTAAATTAATGAAAGGCTTATTCTCTCTCACAACTTGAAAGATTACCTGGAGGTGTCACATGTACTCCTCAAGAGAATTTGAGTGGCCTGAAGATTTTTGTCCATTGTGAGTTTGAATGCGGCTGGAGCATTTGTCAAGCCAAAACTTGTAACTTATCAAATAGATCTTCTACCCGTGGCATGAAAAATCTTTTTTTTTATAGTGATCCTATTTAGTGCTCTATAGTCGACACACATGTGATATGTGTCATCTTTCTTTTGCACTAAAAGTACTGGTGAATAGAATGGAGAGGAGCTATGCCTCACCATCCCTTTTTCCACCAATTCATGCACTTGCCTCATGATCTCCTCTTGTTGAGCTTGTGAAACTCAATAAGGAGGTTTATTAGGTGGTGAGCTTCTTAGTAGAAGCTCTATTGCACGGTCATCATCCCCTCGTTTTGGAGGTAGCTCACTAGGGATGTCATCAATGAAAACATCTTGGAATCCATTTAGGAAATTAGACCACTCTGATTCCTCCTAATTCCCTTTATTGGTACTTGTGAAAACATTAGAATTATTTACAAATTCTCTAACAAAAATCATACACGCATAAATAGAGCTTTTCATTGACTTATCAAAAGCAAACGTATTTACTAGGGATATGGTGCTCCCCGACTCATTAGCATCTATGTACATGATTTTTTTCCTATAGGTGAAATAGATTCTCCTTTCAAGGAACTTTATGTTGGCAATCATGCAGTTGAACCATGGTGCCCCTAGGATAACATCCTCATGTTGGAGAGGAGAGATAAAAAATTCTTCTTTGTCGACGTAGCTTTGGACATGAAGCCTCAACTTTTCAATCAAGGGAGTAACGGAGGTTTGTTGTCCCTTGAAAGCTCCATCGGCAATTACAGTATCTCTCGAAAGCTTGAATGCCCAACTTGGGGGCCAACTCTCTGTTGATATGTACTTGTGAGTAGAGCCAGGGTCAAAAAAGATGAAGGAATCATGTTTCCTTACCTTTCCCCAATCATAGGAGAGAGGTGATCCTTTGCAATGATCATCCTCTTTTGGAGCTTCGATGGTGGAAGCTCTAGGAGTCTCACTGCGGGCATTTCTCTTGGGCAAGAACGATAGCCATGTCCTTACTCCCCACACTTAAAACACTTATGGTCCTTGCGAAAAGCTTCAAGCTCTTCAAGAGAGAGTTTGTTTTTACCTTTGTAAACTCCCTTCTCCTTGGACCGATGTTGTTGTTTTTCTTATTGGAATTACCTTGGGAAGAATTTTGGGCATGGATTTTTCCCTTTGCATCACTTTTGTCTTTGTTTTCCATGGGCTTGACATTCCATCTAGCCTCTTGTTGGAAATTGATGTGGGAAGCAACCATGGTGTGATGGATTACTTCGGTGATAGAACCAGGCTGTTGGGAGTTTACATACTCGGCCATTTCTTGAGGTAATCCCGAGCAAAATTGTTGCTTTTGCTCGGTGAAGTCTATCGTTTGAAAGACAGTAGCCTTGAGATGTAAATCCCAAAATTTGTCCACATATTTGTGAATAGATTCATGCGAGAGAAGCTTCAAACTGTGCCATTTGGTAAGTACTTTGTCCTTTGCATCGCTTGCAAGGAATTGCTTCATGATGAAAACTCGTAGAGTTTTCCATGTCTTTGGGGCTTTGCCGTTGCCACGAAGGCTAGCCCACCATTGACGAGCCAATTTTTGGAAGTGTATAGCTTCACGGTGTAGCTTGGAGGACTCCGTGAAGCCCTCATCTCCAAAGGCCGCATCAAATTGATGGATGAAGGCCAATACTTTGTCGGTGGCACCAAAGGTGCCATCATAGGTGAGAAAAGGGATACTCTTTCCTCCCTCTTTGAATTTCTTGAGCTTTTGGGACCTTTACCATGCATGGTAAGTTTTGTGATGTCCTCTCCTCTTGTATTCTCTAGGAGAATAACTAGTGCTTTCCTCGGAAGAGGAGGAAGGTGAAGAAGAAGGAGAAGAGGGTGACCTCTTTCTTGCTTTTTTCTTCCTTTTTTTCCTCTCTTCCCTTTTGGAATGACGAGGAGAAGGACTATTGGTTGACCATTTCCTCTTGGGAGGAGTTGGCGATGTCTAGAGCGCCGTCTTCGTGGAGCCACATCTTCAAAGGAACTTAGGGATGTGCTTCTTTCTCATTCTTTGGATTCCTCCTCTCTTATGGGAGAGCGTCTTCTTTCGAAAGTCTCATCAAGAGACCTCCTAAGCTCTCTCTCCTCTTGGAGAGGAAGGAAAGTCCCATAAGCACGAAGTTGTTGAGTAACTTCGGCTTGCAAAGTAGGGTTGCTCATAGCTTGATGCAACCTAGTAACAAGATAATTAACAAACATGAGGGCATCATCATTAGCACCTTCATGTGCATAATCACAGTTATCAATGTTCATTCTACTCTCTTGGTTATTGTCATCCATGCTAATTATACTTATGTGTTTACTTAGTGTATTCTTTGGCAATTCAAAACCTTAGTTGCTACTCCTCTTAGCCTTTGAAAATCGGCACTTAAGCATCTACACCCACGGCTCGAATTGGCTAATTATAGAGAGTAGTAGAGTGGGTCTAACATAGTAGAATTGCCAAGGGCTTACTCCTTTCGGACTTCTTATGGCTCAATAATGGTAAAGCCGTAGGCAAGTCTAAAAAGAATTCGTTGTTAAGACCAAAGCACCCGAGGTGTGCACCATATCCCACATAGTGGACTCAACAGAACCGATAATAGATCCCAGTCCCACTTACCCTAATATAATTAACAAAATCAACCATTAATAGGTTACTTAAGGAACTATCTTCTTAAGCAAGAAAAGAGAAACCAAATGCTCTGATACCAATGTAATTGAAATGGCCTATGAACTTTGAGAATAGCGGAATTAAGAGAATTAGAGTGAGCATTTTTGTGAGATTACTTTGAGAATATAGAGGGTCAACTTAATTGATGGTAGCAACATAAACATAGTACTTAATTAACTTGGCATGAACAATGCTTTTGCAAGAGAGAAAGTATTAGAGAACATGACAATAGTTGAGGACCGGATTTACTTGGAGCCGGTCCCCCCTCTAAAAGGCGTTTGTATTATAGATTCTGCCATCAAGAGAGACTTGGTACAATACAATCTTTGTGTTCCTTGTGACCTTGGTGATACTATGAAGATGGAAAGCTTCATGCATCACGAGTATAACATAAACTTGGAAAAAAACATTAACTATCCCAAGCCTCAGTCCCAAGGCCTCAAACACCTTCGAAGGTGGAGAGAGCTAGCGGGGAATGAGGGTAGGGAAGAGGAAGAAGAATCATTCATAGGAGAAAGAAATAGTTCCTCACTTATCATCACTCTTCTTGCTTAGCATAGCATAATAGCATACTAATGAAGATGAAGAAGATGGCAAGCTTAAGCATTGAAGCATGGCTCTTGGTTGGATTTGCATTTCATACCCAAGAGTGTTGGTGTAGGCTCTCAACTTCTAAACAAGCTTGGAGAAGGAGATGGAGCTCTTGCACTTTGCACTTCACACAATGAGAGTGTGTGTTTGTGTGTGGGAGAGTATACCCCCTCTCATGCTTGGTCCACACCTCTCTCTCTCTCTCTCTCTCTCTCTCTCTCTCTCTCTCTCTCTCTCTTTCTTTCTTTTGTATTATTTAATTATATCCTTTGGACATGTGTTCTCTTTTTTCTCTTTGAGAGAAAGAGAAAAAAGAGCTTTGGACATGTATTCTCTTTTTCTCTTTGAGAGAAAGAGCTTAATTATTTATTTTTATGCATCTAAATTCTCATTGGACCCCTTTAAAGCCTATCCAATAGGATTCAAGCACATCATGGGCCAAATGGGGAGGATCTTGACATGTGTCTTTTATGCTTCTTAAGATATCATGTTTGAATTGAACACTTCAAGCACCTAGTCATTTAAGCATGGAATTCGTTTATGCCTCTTGAAAGTTTATGTTTGAATTGGACACTTCAAGAACCTTAGTCATTTAAGCGTGAGAAGCACCTCAAGCTTGGGAAAGGTTCCCACAAACATTTTAAGCACTTTAGCTAGCAAGCATGACAAGCACCTCATGCTTGGGTAGGATTCCCACCTCAAGGTCACCCTAGCTTGCCTAAGGTCAAAGGACTTTTTAATGTTAGGAAATAAGACGTAGCTAAATAGATAATTGAGTAGATTACTTAATGGAGAGAGACAGATTTACATACACGAGATTATAGAGGAGAGAGAGAGAGAGAGAGAGAGAGAGAGAGAGAGAGTACACACGATATACGTGGTTCACCCAATGTGGGCTACGTCCACGGGAAAGCAACCACTCAATGGCTTTAGTACTTCAAAACAAGAAGTAGTTTACAAAGGGATTATACCCTTAATGGAGCTCCCGCCTTGTTTCACTCTCACCACCTCACACTCACCTTGTTGCATCAACTTCACACACTATATAATGTGTGTAGAAATGGCCTCCTTTTATAGGCCAAAAGGACTGCCCTCTCTTATGAGAGGCAGCCATGTGTAGCCGCCCTTGTGCGAATAAGTCCAAATCGGACCCTCCAATCCGCCCATGTGTGGCCGCCCTTGAGAAGACAAATCCGCTTTTGAATTCGGCCACCGGCCACCGGCCATTGACTTCCGACCACCGGCCACCGGCCATTGACTACCGGCTACCGGCCAACCGATCGGTTGTTTTCCGACCACTTTTCGGCCGCCGTCCTGCCATAATATTCTGACGAAAAGGAATATTCTGGCGAGGGAAAAAAAGTCTCGGGGGCCTCCGCCCCCGAGGCCCCTGATTCTTGTCCGTGAAAATTTTGGTTTCCGGTGAGTGATTTTCCTTCACGCACGATGGCTTCTCCTCATAATGGGGGCTTTACAAATGTGCGCTTTTACCACAGAAAATTACAAGGGTAAATCAGACTCCATACTTAACATTTAACACTAACCTTTGAAGGTCTTTAATAAAGCTAATCCTAAGGTCTTTTAAGCTCCATTAGATGCATGTTGCTCTTTGATAGACTACCTCCTTATTGAGATGTAACCATCTCTCCTCTTGGTCCCTTGCTGAGGAAAATCTAGAAGCACTTATTGCACATTGCTCTTTGGTAGACCGTCTCCTTGCTCTTGCCAATAAGAAGATTGACATTTCTTTTGTGCCAGCCACTACCAAATTGTGGAGTTCTTTGCCTCAATCTCAACTTGAATGATAAAAGGTGACGTATGTCAAAGGATTAAAAGCCTTAGGGGTACTCTTGCAAGGTTGTTTCACTAGTGCTGAAACGAGTAAAAAACAATTAACCAATGTTAGAAATTTTTAAGATTCTCATTTTGATGTAAAAATTTCACAAAGGGACTAGACAGTGCCCAGTAACACAGGTAAGACCTTCCTTTCACAACAGAAGGGTGTATACCATCATTGGGAGACATAAAAATATTGCAAGTTCAATGGTCATTGCTTTCACACATGGTAGGAAAAAAACGAAGGATTACTTAATGCAAAAGCAATTGTAGTTTCTTGTTAAGCCACTAGATGAGGGCGACAGATTCAAAACCAGGCAAAGCTTAACACAATTTGCAACTAAAGACAAACAAGCTCTTGGCATTTTGCTAAAGTCATGTTGGGTTAAAGGCCCGTGTGCCCGGCTGCCCGTTGTTCAGCCGCCCATGTACAGCCATTCATTTACTCATTCATAATAACTATACTCATAACTACACATTGTAGTGTGAGTACCGCCCCGCCATACACTGTGTCTATCTCCTTCTTCGTGTTGGCTCTCTGTGTGTGTGCTCTTTGATCCCAACAAGTGGTATCAGAGCTTGGTAGTGAGAGCATTGAGAGCTTCATCATCATTGTTGAGTGTGTTGAAACTTGCTGCTGTTTCATTGCCATTTTTCGGTTTCGCGCACGCGCGCATTTCCAAAGAGCAGAAGGTTTTTCTGAGCTTGGCATTGGAAGGTTCAGCACTCTGCGAGTATTTTCAGCAGGTGTCCTGAAGTTTAACCCCCCTTTCGGAGCCATTCGTGCCATTAGAAATCCCATCCGAGCTACAGACTAGGAGCTACATTTTTTCATCTCTCTTTGGTAGTTTTCTGCTGCCAGAGCTTCCATAGCCATTACAGGTGCCATTGTTGTAGTGTCTTCCACTTACGTGAGCCCACAGCTCATTTGAGAGTGTGTAGCCTCTTCTTGGAGTGGCCTCATACACACAGATAGAGTGGGAGTTTGGCGACATTGTCTTCTTCGACTACAGGTACAGGTACAGGTGCAGGTACAGGTACAGGTACGGGTACAGGTTACATGTTACAGGGAGCTTTGGATACAGGTTTCTTCTGTGGTTACAAAACATGTATTTTGACTGTGGGACAGCCATGCATATGGTTGTGGTCTGAGTGGGAGCTTCTACTGTTCTGGGCAGTCTGCTTATGCGTGTTCTTGAGCTACAGGTTGACATCATCTATGTATGTTGATGGATGTGGATATGGCAGTTTGACAGACACTCTTTATGCATGATATTGTGGAGATTTGGTTCACTTATACATAGAGCGGGTTTGCTCTTGCTTGCAGTGTTGCGGTTTGAGTACGGACAGGTACTTGGTTGACAATAGAGATTGGACTTCGTTGAGCTTGTGCATTGGTTATATGCTCACTTGGATCCATTTATGCTCACGGATTTGTATAAGCTTGGTCAGCTTATGTCTCTATTGTGGTTATTCAGACATGGAGTATGTTTATGCCTCTATGACAGCTCATTGTTGATGCATTTTGTGGCACGGTTTGCCTAGGCCGGTTGAGTTACAGGTGTCACGGGTTTATGCATTTGTTTGTGGATTTCTACGTACGTTTTTTGACCATATTATGGGCTGATTTATACTCTATGCGTTTGCTCTTTGATTGAGCAGCAGGTGTTGTCAGATTTGCAACACTACTTTGTTGTGGCAGTTTGTTGGTTGGTTACAGGTTTCTCATTGTTGTATTCTTGTTGTAATGGGCACTAAAGAGGACACAGTTTTCAATATTGAGAAATTGGATGGTACTAATTTCTCATATTGGAAAGATCAGATTTGGGATGTCTTGGTGCAGAAGAAACAGATTCGACCTCTAAAGTTGCAGGGAGTTAAGCCAGAGAACATGGAGAGGGATGATTGGGAGGAGTTGGATGAGATGTGCAGGTCTACCATTAGGCTTTCCCTTTCAAAGTCTGTTTATTACAATGTGAAAGATGCACAGGGTGGAGCTTATGAGCTATGGCAGCGGATTTGCGATATGTATGATAAGCATTCAGCTGCTTCTATGGTGTATTGGATTAAAAAGCTTATTGATTTGCGAATGGAGGAAGGTGCTTCCATGAATGCGCATTTGAATGAGTTCAATACAATTTTCAACCAACTTGCTACGCAGAAAATTATGTTTGAGGAAAATGTAAAAGCTATGTTTTTACTTGTCACGTTGCCTGAGTCATGGGACACATTTAGGACAGCCATAAGTAACTCGGTTCCTGCGAATGAGTTGACAAGTACTAATGTGGAGTCTAGTCTTCTCACGGAAGAGATTAATTGAAAGAATAATGCAGGTAGTAAGTCTTCTAGTGCAATGGTTGTCAGAGGCAGGACTATGGACAAGTATAAGTCCAACAGGGGTAAATCTAGAAGCAAGTCCCGTGCAGGCACAAGTAAAAACGATGTGGAATGTTTTCATTGTGGTAGAAAAGGCCATTTCAAAAAGGATTGCTACAAGTGGAAAAGGGAAAATGGAGATGGTAAGAAGAAAGACCATGATGCTAAGGACAAGCCTAAGTCCAATGTCAAGATTGAGGAGTTACATGCAACACAGGGAGAGTGTAGCTCTCAAGATGACCATGTATGTGCTCCGACTAGTGCTACTAGTGAAGAGCTTGGTGATGTGTTGCTTGCATCCTATTTTGATGACGCTTTTCTTCTCACTCATGAGCGTAGTATGCCTATGGATTGGGTCATTGACAGTGGTGCTTCTTTTCACGTTACGCCTCATAGGTCGTGGTTTCATGACTATGATGCTTCGAGCACAGGTACTATCAGGATTGCCGATGGGCGTTCTATGCAGATTCATGGCATTGGGGATATTCATTTGGCTATGCCAAACTCTACTACGTTTGTCTTGCAGCGTGTGCATCATGTGCCGGCTCTTGCAAAAAGCTTGATTAGTGTGGGTCAGTTGGATTCACTTGGTTTCAATGTATCTTTTGGTGATGGAGGTTGGAAGCTCACTAAGGGCAGCCTTGTTTTGGTTAAAGGTGCTAAGAGGAATACCTTGTATTCCCTTTGTGTAGCTAGTGTGGCTGATCACATTGTGGGGATCACTGAGCAACCTCCTGCTTCTTTATGGCATCAGCGTTTGGGGCATATGTCACTAAAAGGTTTGAAGTTGTTGGCACGTGCGGATTACATTCCCGTTTCAGATTTTGGTGGTTTTGAGTTTTGTGAGCATTGCCTTTATGGTCGACATGCTCGGTCTTCTCATAAGAAAAGTGTTCCACA
This sequence comes from Adiantum capillus-veneris, assembly GCF_014529385.1. Lineage (NCBI taxonomy): Eukaryota > Viridiplantae > Streptophyta > Polypodiopsida > Polypodiales > Pteridaceae > Adiantum > Adiantum capillus-veneris. The sequence goes on from NC_140941.1 coordinate 103,894,665, forward strand.
CAGATCTTTGGAAAAGCTAGCTTTGGTGCATAGTGATGTATGTGGGCCGATGCCCAATGCTTCTCTTGGAGGTGCTATGTACTTTGTTACGTTCATTGATGATGCTAGCAGGAAGGTATGGGCATACCCCATTCGTAAGAAGGATATGGTGTTTGATATATTTAAGCAATGGTTGGCTCTTGTCGAGAACCAATCAGGTTGTAAGTTGAAGTGCTTACGTACGGACAATGGGGGTGAATTTATGTCTCATGCTTTCACAACATTATGTGGTTAGAAGGGTATACGACGCGAGCTTAGTGCTCCCTATACACCTCCTCAAAATGGTGTGGCAGAGCGCATGAACAGGACTATACAAGAAAAAGTCCGTAGTATGCTTTCTATGGCTGGTTTGTCAAATGGATTTTGGGCTGAAGCTGTTGCCACTTCTGTGCATTTGATAAATCGTTCACCTAGTGTTCCTTTGGGCTTCAAAGTGCCTGAAGAGGTATGGACAGGTTTGACACCTTCGTATGGTCACCTTCGTGTTTTTGGCTGTGAAGCTTATGTACATGTACCTAAGGCAAAACGCAGCAAATTGGATCCGAAGAGCAAGAGATGTATCTTCTTGGGTTATGGTAGCTCTGGTGAGATGGGTTATCGATTGTGGGATCCTATTGACAGGAAGATTGTGCGCAGCCATGATGTTGTTTTTCATGAGGACTCTATGTATAGAGCATCACCGCGAACGGTTGAGGTTCGGCGTGTGATATTTGAGGAGGATGGTCATCGGTATGATGGTCCCATGGCTGCTCGTGGGCAGCCCATTGACCCTCAAGTGGGAGATCAGCCCTTGTTGGGAGATCATGTAGATGTGGGACAGCCAGATGCACCTCCTGCACAGTCTTTGAGGCGTTCAGAGCGGCGTGCAAGACAGCCTCAGCGTTTTGTGCCTTCTATGGATTATGTATTGTTGACTGATTGCGGGGAGCCATCATGTTATGATGAGGCCATGTCTAGTGTTGACAAGCTCAAGTGGGAGCAGGCTATGCAGTCAGAGATGGATTCGTTGATCCAAAATGAAACGTGGGAGCTTACTCCTTTGCCAAAGGGTAAGAAGGCACTACCATGCAAGTGGGTTTACAAGATAAAACTGTGTTCAATGGATGCAAAGCCTAGGTACAAAGCAAGGCTTGTGGCTAAAGGATTCAAGCAACAGAAGGGCATTGATTTTGACGAGATCTTCTCCCCAGTGGTGAAGATATCTACTTTGAGTATGTTGTTTGCTTTGGTAGCTACAGAAGACATGGAATTGAAGCAAATGGATGTAAAGACAGCTTTCTTACATCCGGACTTGCACGAGGATTTGGACATGGAGCAACCAAGTGGGTTTGTTATTCATGGCTCAAAGAAGATGGTATGCCGGCTTCTTAAGACCTTGTATGGGCTGAAGCAATCATCTCGTGAATGGTATCGTAAGTTTGATGCATTCATGAGTTCATTGGGTTATGTACGTAGTTATGAGGACCCATGCCTCTATACTCGCAAGGCTGCAGATGGTAGTCTTATTGTTTTGGTTTTGTATGTGGATGACATGTTGATCGCAGGGAAGTGTATTTCTGATGTGGATGCCTTGAAACATAGGCTACATGAGACCTTTTCCATGAAGGATCTTGGGGATGCCAGTCATATTTTGGGTATGCGGATCACTCGTGATCGTTCTCGCAAGATGCTCTTTCTTGTCAGAAAGAGTACATTGACAGGGTGCTTGAGTGTTTTCATATGGAAGGGGGGAAGGCCATTAGTACCCCGTTGCCTCCATATGTAAAACTCAGCCATGATGACTGTCCTCAGACAGATTTGGAGACTACAGAGATGTCTCAGATTCCCTATGCGTCAGCTGTTGGTTCCTTGATGTATGCCATGGTGGCTACGCGTCCAGATCTTGCTCATGCAGTTGGTGTGGTTAGCAGGTACATGTCTAACCCGGGCAAGCGTCATTGGGATGCAGTGAGAGGTATTCTCAGACACTTGAGAGGGACTTCAGAGTTGTCCCTATGTTATGGTGAGAAGGATATGTCTGTTTGCGGATATACAGATTCAGACTATGCAGGGTCAGTGGACTCGAGGAAGTCTACTAGCGGCTATGTGTTCACAGTTGCAGGTGGACCGGTTTCGTGGGCATCACGTTTACAGCCATGCGTTGCTTTGAGCACTACAGAGGCTGAATATATGGCTGCCACTGAGGCTGCCAAGGAGGCCGTATGGCTCTCACGACTAGTGGGAGATCTTGGTATGGCTGGTGATGCTCCGATTCTACATTGTGATAGCCAGAGTGCCATAGCATTGGCACGGAATCCTGTCTTCCATGCGAAGACAAAGCACATTGAGGTGAGGTATCACTTCATACGAGAGGTGCTAGAGGACAAGCGCATAGAGCTTGTCAAGGTACACACTGACGATAACCCTACTGATCTACTCACGAAGTCGTTAGCCTCACAGCGGTTTGCACACTGTAGATCGCTGATGGGTATGGCTTGACTTCTTTTGCTGTACTTTGGCCACTTTAAAGGCACACTGCCTTTAAGTGGGAGATTGTTGGGTTAAAGGCCCGTGTGCCCGGCTGCCCGTTGTTCAGCCGCCCATGTACAGCCATTCATTTACTCATTCATAATAACTATACTCATAACTACACATTGTAGTGTGAGTACCGCCCCGCCATACACTGTGTCTATCTCCTTCTTCGTGTTGGCTCTCTGTGTGTGTGCTCTTCGATCCCAACAAGTCACTTGATGACAATTTTGTGCAATATTTGGACGATTTCTAGGTTCCTCGCAACGACCAATGTGCTTTGACTGTTAGTGTAATTGATGTTGGCAGTGTTCTAGTCCAACATCTAAATCAACCATAAGATGTCTGACCCATACACACTCAATCGTAGCTCTAAAGACTGCCCTATACTCAGCTTCACAATTGGAAGTGGCCAAAAGAGGTTTCTTCTTGCTCAACCATGATATGCATGAACTCTCGAAATGAAACAAAAACCACTTTTGGACACTCATGTGTCGTAACAACCAGCCCAATCTAAGTCCAAAAAGCACGTAAATCTGGCGATAATGATCCTCTCTTGGGAGAAAACAACCCAAGTTTTAAAAAAGTGAATGCCAAAGTTTGGTCATGTGAAACAGCCTGTGAATCCACAACGGCATTTGCAAAATTTTGTCCATACTTGCCATACAAAGTGAGCTTATACAAGCCACGACACAAATTTCGAGATGCAACAATAAACTGAGATCATGAATTGTACATCTGTCATCCACAAATTTGACAACAAGACCAAGTCTTGCAAATGGAGATACAAACAAAAGGTTCTTTTTTATCCGTGGTACATAAAGTGTATTAACAAGTGTGAAAGAACTGCCACTCGTAGCAGTTTGTATTAACAAGTGTGAAAGGACTGCCATTCGTAGCAGTTAGTAAAATCTTTTCAACTCCCTTGATCGGATAAGAGACATTATTGGCACAAGTAATTGTATTCCCATGAGGGATAGCCGCGAGAGAGGCAAACATATCATGATGTGAAGTAATGTGTTTTGTAACACCACCAAAGTACCAAACATGTGACTTTACAACAACTGACATACATGCATCATGGACAGTAGGATCATAAGTCACTCTACACTAAATGTCCTCTATGCATCTACATCAATGTCGCAATCTCCACTTATAGAAGATTCTACAATAGCTACATTGGTTGTAGATCAAGCTTCTTTCTTCTTGGCTTCTTTTGCCTTTAAATTAGACATTGTTTTATCAAGTCATCATTAGCCTTGCAATAATGGCAACGCATCTTCTTTGCCAGAATTCCCAAACAAGTTACTTCGAGCGGATTCACTAGAAGCAGGTGATCTGTTACTCGCAGAAGAACCACGAGAAGGGATGCATTGCTATTACCACCTCTTTGAATAACAACAAAATCTTGCTCATTTGCACGTTGTTTAGCTCTGTTCTTTCTTGAAAGTGACTCATATAACAACAATGTACATAATGCATCAAACGTGACAACTTGGGTTTCCTTGGGTTATAAGTCTCCAAATGCTAACAAAAGTCTGATCAAATTTTGGCTAGTACTCGGAGACTTATGGCCCAAGGAAACCCTCAAGTTGTCATAAGTCTCCAATTCATTTTTGCAGGTGAAGTAATCATTGATATCTTTGATATTAGAAAGAAAAGTGTCCATGTCATCTTCCTCTCGCATAATCTTTGACTCCAGATCTTTAGACAACAATTCAACTTTAGCCTCATTGTGACTTGCATAAAGATCGACCATAGTATCCCAAACTTGTTTTGCTGATTTTGTTGAGCGAATGTGAGGAGTAATAGTGCGCTTTACAAATAATGCATCAATGCATGAGCATGAGCATGAGCATCTCTTACATCCCAATGAGATTGCTTAGTCATAGGTAGAACAACTCTAGCCGCAATAGATGTGGTAGAACTTGCAACATCGGGAACAATGCCTATATCAACACAAGGTGGACTTACATCAATGCCCTTCAAAACATTCCAGATGCCCTTTGAAACAAGAATATGCGTCATTATGTAAGGTTGCATTAGGTAGTTATCCTCATCCAATTTGTGCTTGGCAACAAATATCTTGAAAACATATGTGCTGTTAGCTATGGCGAGTGATTGCACCCGATGTGAAAACTATTCTGAAAGAGGGAAAAAAAAGTAGGACTAACGAGTATTATGTAGCACAAACCAAAGAGGAGAGTAAGGGATCTATTTTTGTAGAAAATTGCAATGACAAAAATCCTGCGTGAAAGGACGAAAATGCTTGCACACTATTTCTTGTAGTGGAAACATAGGCCAAAATGAGCCCGAATCATATTTCTGAGTACACCAAATTCAGAGAGCTAGCCCAAAGTATTACTCAACTTGCTGACGCCACTCACCAAGGTTCATCCAATTCAGCGAAAGTGAGCAAGGGGGTGCTCACGACTATGCCCGTGAGGACACAACCTGCTTTGATGCCAATGGCTCGAATTAGGGTTGCACAGATGCACACACAACTTGGAGAAGATGAAGAAGCTTAAGGCACATAGCAGAGAGCCTATTGCTTAGTGTGTAAATAGAAAGATAAGTTATCTCTAGAGTGATGGGCGTATATACAATGCACGAGGAAGGAGAAGACTGATGAGGGTATATACAGTTAGAAGGGGAAGAGATGTTGAGGAGATTGACGACCTCACAATACTTCAATTAAATCTCGTAGTAATCAAGGAGGCTAAATTCTTGTTCTTAGATGACATTACACATGCTTTTGAGATTCATGGAGATGAAGCTCTCTCTGTGATTGCTATGTATGTAGGGCTTCGAGATGTGGAGCAACCAACTTCGATTGATTTTAGTGAGAACGCTTTAGCAAAGGACTATATGTCCGTGCAAATCTGACATATCTGGAGATCCTTGTTGTGGAAACACTAGTTGCATCAATCAAAGCAAAGAATTATACGAGAAGGTGCCAACAAAATCTTCCAACAACACCGTTCAACCACGGCCAACAATTCCATTGACTTGGGAACGATCGACTCGGCCAACCAAGCCATCATGGACATGGACTATTAATACCAGATTTGAAACATTGTTGATTGAGGCCACAAACTTTTCTTTTCAAGTTCAAATGGGATGATTTTATTTTTGTCAATGGCTAAGCCGATCGATTGGTTTGTTATGCGAAGGGGTGACTCTCGCGGCACATCCAAAGTCAAAAACTCTTCCCTCTTAACACTATCTACTAAGCTTCAATACTTCCATCATCAAATCGATTTCCTACGCAAAGAGATGACTCGGGGCAGATTTGAAGACAAAGACTCCTCCCTCTGGCACTACCTACGAAGCTTCAATGCTTCCATCAAAGTGTTCCACTCGAAAAACTTGGAGAATGGGCATAGAAAGCTCATCAAATGCAGAGCCCCAAGCATGGTTTTATTCGAAGAATCCCTCACCCTCAACGCCCACAAATGTATCCTAATCAATCGAGAGGTTGCCAAATATAGCTTTGCAGGTACATTTTTCGGCTCCATTCTTGGTAGCTATGATATAGCCTTGGTTGGTCCAAGGAATTACAAGCCCTAATGAAGTTGTAAAAAACGTTGATAAAAAAATTGGTGGATAAACCACTTTCGATAGCTAGATTCCAAGAGCTTGAACGAAAGCTCTATTATTAATACCGCACTATGTAATGTTTTTAATGAATGGATACCAATAGAGTTTTTGAATGAAGTGTTTTTCTTTTTGGACATCATGTCCGTACAATTAAATTAATGTCTTCTATTAATTGTGTTAGTGAAGGTACACACTTCATAGTTTTCCATCTTTGCATAGTGTGGGTGAACGTTCACCACAAGAAATGGCAAGGGGGCATTGCTCCAAACCCCCCGGAGAACCTTGCCAAGATTATACGGGCAAGGTTCAAGGCCCACCGACATCAAGGGATGAATCTTCCTGCCATTTCTCCCTACAAATTTTGAGTTTTACCTCTAAATTTAAAATTTGAAGGTGAGCAAACCAACAAAATTTTGAAAATTTTAGTGTATTTTCCTGTAAAAACCTCCAAATTTAGTCAATTTACCTCATGTATAGGCTTGCCAAGTTTTTGGAAAGTTTTTTTTCGAGCACTTATCACTGTTTTTAGCACCTTTTCTGAAGTCAGAGGCAATGTCCTTAAGGCGACATATGGAAATCCTTTGAAGCCACATTAATGGATAACTGATCTCAAGACAATGTGCTCAAGACATGGCTACGACGACATATGCAAGTCCTTTAAAGCCACAAACATGCACATCCACCCACCCAATAACCATGAGATTATTTATTCTGTATTCAAGTCATTTGCATAGCTCTTTCTTAGAAAAGGTGCCTAGTCCAATTTTTCTTCACAAAACCATGGAAAATTTTGGAACACAAGACTTTCAAAAAAATAAGTTACAACCGCCTAGAAGATTGCTCAAGACACTACATCCTAGGCACCAACATTTGCTGCCATACACCGTAAACTAGCTTCTCTTTTTTTGTATATCTATGGAAGATGTGCTTCAGCGATCCCACCATATAAGGATTACTCACAGCACACCCGTGTGTCAAATCACTCCACTAGATTGCTGTTGGCAACAATTAGATAGCTTCTAAGACCATATCAACATTAATTACTATTCTTAAGGCAGGCCCAAGGACCTCCGACAATGTCAAACCTAATAAACAGCCAATTAAGTCACAAATGGTGGCCAGTAATGTAGCTTTGTGCTGAAAGACGAGTGAATCAGCTCTGTTTTCATCAGGCAGTAGAGCGAGTCGGATCCACCTAGATCCCTACTTCTAGATTTTGAGAAGGCCCATAATAGAGTTGATTGGAACTTCTTGGAGGGTACATTACTCTGGTTGGGGTTTCCGCATCTGTGCTATTTACTGCTCAATGATGAGTGCCATGACCATTGGGGGCTTCACTGGATGCAGATTTGTGCTTACGCATTTAACAAGGCCGATTATCCACTTCACACTTACAGAAGAATTAACAGAAATTTCCTAGTTGAAATAGCACCAAAGTAATGTATGTATGTACAGGACTTTGTAAGTCCACTATTAGAAGCAAAAAATAAACAACATCCTCAGGCTAATCACTTCCATTCCAAGTATGGGAGAGGTTAGAGCTCCCCTAAATGGAGCTATTGAACATATCCAACGTAGAAACCGATCTGCTACTAGAAACATCCAAAACACATTAAATAGGGCCAATGACCATAAGCAACCATGAATGGAGCTATTGAACGTTATCCAACGTAGAAACTGATCTGCTACTAGAAACATCCAAAACACGTTAAATAGGACCAATGACCATAAGCAACCTGTAGGCTTCAGCAACAATTTCCTACTATACAACTGTCTCCCTTCATAAATGCATAATCCTATAGATCATATGTAACCCTGAATTAGCCGCAATAATTGTTAGACCGAGTGTGTGACCACACCTGCACTAAGTTAGCTTGTTACCCTGTATAGGAGGTTATCATTTACACTGCAAAGCCTACTCTTCGTCTTCATCATCATCCTCCTGCCACCATCAAAGAATACACACGATCAGAGGCGATGTTTAATTAACATAAAGAAAGCACTCCAAAAAATCAACTCTCACAATTCTTATGTCCCTTTACCTCTTCACTTCCTTCTTCATCATTATCTTCTTCATCTTGATCTTGATCCCCTTTTACGGCAGTGCTGGCTCCAGTGCTCTGTAAAAGATGGTAAGGTTTGGCTTGTTTGTTAGAAAAAAGGAAAAAAAAAAAGCTCAGCACTGTAGACATAAAAAACATGCCTTTTCATCACCTGTTTCTGGTGATATGATGCGAGTGCCTTTTCATACTCTGCTCTCTTTTGAGCCGCCTTTTCAACGTAAGGTGCTTTTTCCTAAGGGGGAAGAAAAACGATGCAACAATGCTTAGTTCACAAACCCCATCAGACAGTGGAAGACAACCAAAGGGTAAGATGGGAGGAAACCTCATCAGACATCTCCTTCCATTTGTCACCGCAAGCTTTGCCAACCTGCACAATCGATAAGTGTTTTCAACAAGCTCACATAGAATATATATACCTAGACTGATGGTGATCATCGACACAATACAACAATCAGCTCCATCACACAAAGTATTGACCAAGTACGACAACATCTCTTTAACATCATCAGTGTCCAATTCGTGGCTACAAGACTAGGTATCAATATGTTTCTCATGCGCGTGGACACACACAGCAATCTAGCATGAAATTCCACTGGTAGGAAGTTTCACTTTGATTAAATTGAAGCATTGATAAGATTTACTAAAAAATTTAGAACCAAAGCTTGCATCATACCGCTGCCACACCCTTCACATCTGGATGTTCTTCCTTGTAAATCTTCCTGAAGTCCTCACTGCAGACAACGGCATAACCAATGTAAGAACATCATCCAAACCAGTCATAAACTTCAAAATCAAGACTTAGGCAAACTCTATATCAATGAGACAGGGCAGCTTAAGGAGGAAAAATTACAGGTAAATGAAAAAGGCAGTTGGAGCCCTCTTCGGCTTGTTGGGATCCTTTTTCTCTTTGCGCTCCTTCCTAGATTGCCTTTTCCGGGCTTTTTGGTCCTTCACTGACAATTGCTGTTTTTTCTTTGCATCTCTAGAATGATTTTCAAAGAAAATAAGATAAGAGGCTGGGCAATTTAGTACATCGGGGCAGACTAGAAAGTTCAGCATTACTTGATTTCTTTTGCTTCAGAGGCCCTTTTGACCCTGGTTTCCTTCATTGCTTTTGATTTCTGAACCTGTAAAAAGGAGTATAACATAAAAAACGCCAACTCAAAGATTAATTTATAAAAAAAACAGAACATCTGTGAAGTAAAAGATCAGACTCTCTACAAGGGCTCTAAGCTCAATTTTGGCATAAATGTGCTTTACACATGAATCTACCACAACAGGATTCCAATGCAAGTAATTTGAAAAGGTCTGTTCTTCACATAAAAATTACTTGCTTTGAGCTAGAGAAAAAGGAGGAGGAGCTGCATAGGCTCATGGGCTTCTGCTTCAACATACAAAAGATAATTCCAATTAAGTTCTCTTTGAATGATCATCACAAGATGATCAAGAATTTCATTGAAGAACATCATTTTGCAAAAAGACTAGTGTAATAGTCCTGGACTAGAACACACAATTCACTACTCCATGTGTTTACCACTAAACTTGCAGACAGAATGAAATAATCGCAAAACCAAACATGGTATACAAGGATAGGAAAGCGGGGGAAAATAGCAAGGACCCATAAAGCAACGTCCGAGTTATAGCTCAGATTGAAGCCACAACAACATCATCAGTGCCCGATAGTGGGTACTTTCAGACTCTTGTGACATGAACAATGTACTTTCTGCAAATTGACAGGTGTATAATGTTCATTCAAGCTGTTCCTGACCTCAAGCATTCACAACTTTGAAGGCGTTGACGGCAAACTAACGGGATAGCCAGGGAGGGAGGGAGGGAGGGCACACTTCTAAGAAACCATCTATATCACATGCGTCCTAATGGTATTAAAAAAACCTTAGCCTGGGGGGGTGCACTTATAAGATACCATCTATACCACGTGCATTCAAATGGTATTAAAAAACCTTTGTGCTTACATATTGCAATAAAATGACCCCTTCTTCCTATTAAACTTACTTTTGTTTCCTAATTTTCAATTAAAAAAAAGATAGTTCAAAATAAAAGAAATTTTATTGATTTAAATTTCCCTCCTTTTGAACACACATGTACACTAACAGTTTTGAGGTGCACCCGCCGAGACTACAGGCTAGCATACTATAATACATCTCATTATTGTTACATCTTTCAGCGCTCGGATAGGGGCTTGCTGGTAATCTTTGGAAATAACAATAGCCTTCCACGTCCCTGGTGGCAGACTGCAAGCAAAAACATTGTTGAAGATGGCGGCCCCATCAGCATATGCAGCTCCTCACAGTAAATACATCAGCAGTATGCTAGACAAAGTAAGGTACACAGAAAATTGTGGTCATAGGTTCGGAATATGAGTCGTCTCCTTCTCCACTAACTCTCTAACACACCATATTTTCCACTTGCAAAGCGGCTGTCAAAGCAAGTTCTTTACCAGGACCTAAAAGAGCAACAAGCGAAACTCTCTCAACTCATGACTCCAAAAAAAATCCAGGGATGGAGTAGATTAGGCTTTTTGTAGTAAATTTCAGTGTCTCTCAAGTTGGCTTAAGTAGAGGCTACGGAAAAAATATGCATCGCTCACAAAACTTCGAAATAGAGGTAGAGACTTATTTTAGATGTATTTATGATGTGACTGCCATATTTCAATTAAATTGCGCAGAAATACACCAGATGTACAAGCCAAGTGTATTGGACATGACACTGTCAAGGTCCAGGGTTGGGGGGCAAAGGATCTGCACTGTTCATTTAGTCGCCGTTATTTCAGGTGCTTCGACGGCATGATCTCTGACAAGTCAGCCTATGTAATGAAAGAATGCTGTAATTGTGTGCTCACCCAATCAGCGCTGACTATCATGCGCTGCAGGAGGTGGTCAGGGATCACTCCTTCGCCCCCCTCCCCTCGACCTTGACAGATGGGAAACCTTTCCCAGTACAAACCACTACCGCCATGGTGACCGGCGCCCCGCTGGTTGCCAAGCAGTCGCAATTTTTACTGGAAAAGTCACCGAATGACCTTTCCCATGAAATACTCTGCACAGCACTACTTTAAGTTGAAGAACCAAGGGGAAGGGTGGGTCATTCATTGAATTGCATCTCCGTCCACAAGGCTTCATGCTTGCTTGCAAAAACAAGAGAGCTACTAAGTACATCTAAAGTTGGCATATGATACATGGGCAGCTGAACCAAAAAACTGGCTCTTTATTTAAATTCGCAATAATGAATAGCATCAACTGAATCAGTTCAGCAGCCCATAGCAACCAAACAAACACGACAGTGCAATTTTCCTCAGGTGAGAAGAGAATAATAACTACTATGGGCCTTAACAAAAGTTCTGAGAGTTTAAAAGGCCGCAGCAGAAATGAATCTCCTCCGAAAAATAGTTTTTTTTTCTTCCATTGCAAATTGTTCTCTGGGTCCTGCGTGAAACAAATTCTTGATTTCTAATAATTCCTAAAGCTGCTATGCACGCACTTCTCTTTAATTGATCCTGATACTTCAGATAAGGAGTCAAGCTGATTACCAAATTTTGTTCCCAAAATTTGGTAATCATCAATCCTAAACCCGAAAGGTAATTTGGGAGGTATATGACACACACAGGGTACCAAGCAGACGATCAAAAACCTACGACGACACAGCACCCGAAGAAAACAACAATTGAACATCTATTGTCTGCCGGCATCAAGTATGCACTGTCAAGGGCGGGGGAGGGGGGGGGGGGGGGCAGCCATCTGCTGGTCTTTCCTCGCCAAAATCCATGGCTGCACTCCTAGATGTTTGACAAATCAGCTCAAGTTCCAACGGCAACACAGCACATCAGCGCAAGGTATTGGCTGGTCTACTGAAGCTGGTGCAAACTACCCCTGCAGGGGTCGACGGTGGCACCTCATAATTGGCCCCCCTGATCCTTGACAGGTGGGAATGGTCCCTTGGTGACCATTCCCCCCTGACCCTTGACAGGTGGGAATGATCCCTTGGTGACCATTCCCTGCAATGCCTGCTCTGCCATGGCCCTCCACCGGTGGCCAAGGGGCCACAGGCATTACAGGGACCCATAAATTACATCATCTAAGGACCACCACGCTCACCAAAAAACCCAAGAAATCAAGTTTTGTAACTTGACGCGCTCGGTGAAGAACATAAGAAAGCAATATATAATTGAAATTTCTATTGTTTGATGAACAATATATAATTGAAATTTCTATCTACAAGCCTAGTGTAGGTCGAAACATTCTCCACGAGCATTCTAGCATGCTACTCTCCCGTTTTCAATATTGTATCATGTCTGTGTTTTCTGACTTTGATGGGCATCTTGACGCACTCCCCTTCCATTGTCAGGTTCCCTAATTTATTCCCCTTCCTTAGAGAAGGGCAAGTTTCTAACAAGCACTAAGCACACTTGTGAAAACTTTTGACCTTCATACAACAGAAAAAAGCTTTAAGGAGGAGTGATGGGCGTCAAATCCTGTCGCAGATTCCAACTAGTTTCACTTTGAAGTAAAAAATGCAGAACTTGCTGCAACGGGATACAAAATCTGAACCTCAAAGTTATAAATATACTGCTATTCATTAGAGGATTGTCAAACAGTCTCTTAGAAAGCTCATTGTTAGCAGCCGCGAGGGGCATTAAAACAACCAATGGTTACATATTCGGAATGGTAATGTCGCCGCACTTGCACACCTCATATCTTCATACCACACCCAATCAGCAATCGAGATGCCGGTTTCCTTTCGGAACATGATCGGAACCCATGTTTTTATAAATCTGTAAACGAATTTCCACTGTCATGAAAATTCCTTATTTACGACACCAGAGGACAATCACAAAAAGGGCTTCTTCTGAGCTGAAAATCCTTGTTAGCCTTATGGCATGGACGAATAAACCAAAGATCTCGTTAATTTACAGCAATGAGGAAAATGGTTACAGCAGGCTTGAATTGCAAGAATTGATCGAGCATCACCGTCACTACAAAGCACATCAAAAGAGAGCCCATGTTCGTTCAGCAACGGATTGTTCATGCGTCAGTAGGACCCTAGCTTGTTGTCTGATTTTACTGCCTCTCATGTCCCAAAGGAGTATAAGAGGCATGAAAAAATTACTGCCTGCAGCTGCCGTGGACACGAAGAGGAAACCCATAAAGATCCCGAGTATGAAAAAGGGGTCTCTCTCTCTCTCTCTCTCTCTCTCTCTCTCTGTGCGCAAGTTCCTCGTTTAATTCCACGTATGAAGAGCCATAGCTAGCCCTGAAGTCTCTACACAACTGTGCGTCTCTCTGCTGCAGCTGGAGGATAGGTAAGAAAGTATCGAGACGAAGAAACAGAAGAAGCGAAAGGCAAAGCAAGAATGGAAACTGGGAGGACGAGGGCTTTAAGTTAAAATAACTAACCGGTCGAGGAGGTGGGCGCTTTCCTTCACAGGAAACACTTGCACTTGGAGTTTACCGGGTGCGTCCACTGCGCGGCTATCCCCTTCTTCAACGCTCGCTATGTTGAAGATGATGACCTGCCGCCTGGCTACCGGCTATTGCCCGTCCTCCTTTTGTCCCCTTCACACTCAAGCGGACGGCGTTTTTTTCTTGTTCAGGCTAGAGCTGATTGATCAATGCGAATCATTATGCGATAGCAAGGAAAATTACCAAAATACCCTTCAAATTTGTGAAAATTTTAAAAATATCCCTGAAGTGTGGACTAAAAATTCCCAATATGCCCAAAAATTTGTGAGGGTTTCTTCCAACGCAAGGATCTGAGAGGGATGCTCACACGACAGAGGACAACCCGGGGGGCGAGGGGCTCGTTTTTTGGAATTGCAAGTGGCTAAGCTATCCTCTCTCTTCAAGAGAAAACAAATCTGTTGCGTCAAGATTGGTGCAGTTTTCTAATGTCGGAAGGGCATCTTTTGGAGGGCCGATGTGTCCAACTACCCCTCCCTCCTTGCCACGGTTCTCATCACTCACAGGATGTAGGGCCTGCAAGATCTTAAAGAAGGGCTCCTCAGGTTCTCATCTCTGCATGGCATTCGAGGGTTGATGGTCCTTCTCCTATATCGCCGAAGCCAATGTCAAATGCCGGAGAAGCATCGAGAGTCTAATCTAATGCGAAAAACGTAGAATGAAAACTATCTTCTATTGTGCTTCTCAAATGGAGATTATGATAGCATAAACACGTTTGAAAAGGGGTAAAACCTCAAGACACCTCAAAACGACGAAGATGCTACAATAACAACCGGAACTAAAATACAACCTCAAACTGTGCGCGTACGAATGTAAATTTCGGCTCTCTCTCTCTCTCTCTCTCTCTCTCTCTCTCTCTCTCTCTCTCTCTCTCTCTCTCAGCTCCTTTGTTCAAGCTTTTACACAGTCTGCAAAAGCTTTTCACAGTGTATAGTGTTTGTTGCATCTTTCACCTAAAGATGCAAGCCTTAGTTTGTTCTGAAGCTCGTGCACGGGCAGTGAAGAAGACACCTCTGTAGCTCCGATACCACTTGTAGAGTGTGCCGTGCGTACGAAATGCAAGGGAAAAAAAGAGCAGACACAAAGTGTTGGTGGAGCTCAACGTGAGGATTTTTTCCTCACTTCTCCTTATTGTAAGCTATATGCTCAAAAGAATGGATAACGTTAGTACCTTTAGTATGATGGGTGTCCGACCAGTTGGCCTCAACCTTAACAACGCACACACACACATAAAGAGAAGAAAATTCATAACAAGAAGAGAGGGAAAATAATATACTGAACATTTAATTTCCTTACATGGGTTACACCTTAGGGGAAGTACTTATCCCCCTGTAGTTAGGAAACCTGCAGAACCTGGCATACCTGGATCTCTCTGGTTTTTCGCTCGACGGTCCCATACCCTTGCAGAGCCTTGGCAGCTTATCCAAACTCAAGCACTTGGCTTTGGGTTTCCACCATGATTCCTTTGTACACTGGGAAGAGCTGTTGGAATGTATGTGGAAAGCCTTGGAGTACCTTTCTTTGGATGGGGATATTATCTTCTCAACTAATTTTGGTAATGTTTTAGCCCCTTTCTGCCCGGATTGACAGATCGTGTCTGAGCTCAAGGCACTCTCTTCAATAAGAACGTTAGCTCAGAGCTTCTTGGCTTGCTTTTGAGACCTACCTCTCTTGGAGAGCCTCGATGTGTCTTTCAATTTCAATCTATCATAGTTGCTTGATCTGGAAGGATACCCTCTACTAAGATTTCTCACTTATCTGCCCTCACTTCCCTCGTGGCACAACCCAAGAGATCCAATAATGCCGCATTACTTTGTATCTTCATCTGAGAGGGCCATTAATGAGTTGCGTGACACCACTTGACTCAGTTATCGATTGCTACCCAAGCAAACCCTCTATGAACCAATGTTGACGTGTCGGCTCCCTTGTACTATGCACTTGCTGGTACTCCTTATCCCGTTGTCGATCAACCCAACCATCATTTTCTACATACACAGAGCCTTTGTGTACTGCCATATTCTGATGGCTTTTTCCACACAAAAAAAAAAAGATAATCAGCACGGAAGCGCTCATCCATGCAACCTCACAAACATGGGTTGTTGAAACTCAAGACCAACCAATGCCCAAATTGGGTTGCTTCCAACCACCTCAACAAAATGGCGACTCTGTCAAGCTCCTCTAGGTCTGAGAGAGAGAGAGAGAGAGAGAGAGAGAGAGAGAGAGAGAGAGAGAGAGAAATGAAATGTTATATTAACGTCTTCAAAAGGCCAAAGTGACCTATGAGACCAGAAAGTTACAATGTGGTGGATCCGATACAAAGTCAGAGTAACAAGATGACAAAATGACAGAATGACAAAATAAAATACTATGGAATCCTAAACTGCTAGGTGTGAACTAAGCAGCTAGCTGGGATAGCTAGATCACAAGAGCACAGTGCACGATGGTGTTGCTCGGAGCTAAGTGAGGGGAGGTATCTTTGAAGATTCGTCCTAATGAACGCAAGATTCTTTGATAATAAACCATTGGCCAATATTACCGAAGGGAAAATTTACCTAAATGTTAAGTAAACATTAACAAAAAGGGTAGACAAATCTAACAGCGTCCTAGCTTCATGGGAATTGTGCTTCACTTTAACGCCGCAAATCCCACCGCTTGCACTTCATTCAATATCCGTTTCAAATAGTGCTTAGGCCCCCCCTCCCAACACACACACATGGTTATCATCCTCCCACGTAGCTTGAATGGATCCCTACCAATGGCGAGGACGACTTGCAAGGAGCTGACATGTTTTCCTCTCCTCGTTTTCGTTCTCTATTTGAAGCCCAAGGGAGCCATTGACTACATAGCATCGACGGAGGCTGCATCAGAGGATTCGGATCATTTTGGCTCGACATGCACGACGCGGAGGAGATTGATGGGATCCGCCAGCGAGACTGATGTACCATTGCCCTCGCACACCCGTCTACATCTCCACCCTCGTCGCACCACACCACATCTGCACCCTGCTTCAAGCCCATCTGCAGCATGGTTTTCCATGCTCGCTTTCCTCCATGCCCATCTTTGTCTCCTCCACTATTTTCGTCACCCCTCTCATCCTCCATCTCGATTCCCTTTCCCTACACTCAGTTGCCCTGCAGAGCGTCCGTGCCAAAGAGAAGACGCTTGCACGGCATTGTAGGGGCGCTCTCCTTAGAGAGAGGAACAGCCCTCACAGACGCGCAATACATAGCCACTTATACACAGTTGCCCTCCAACGCATCCAGCGATGGTGATGACGTTCAACAGGTGGGGAGGGTGATGGCAGTGCAGCAAAGCATCGACAACAGCTCACCCTCCTGCACGCCTGCTCACGGACAAACCACAAGGTCGATTGAATTGGCGACTGGTGACGAGAGAGAGAGAGAGAGAGAGAGAGAGATGTAGAGCGCACATGCTCCGTTCATGTAGGCGATCGTTCACTATTGAACGGGTGACGACTGAATGCGAGCTTGCGCACATGCAAATGATCGGTTGCAGCGTTCAGAGCCCATTATCAGCACTGCAGAAGCGGGAACGAATCCGGCTGGTCCACGCCAAGGCACGGCAGCTTTTGCAGGTTTGTTGCTCTCTGAACTGCCTTCCCGCCATGCGAATGTCGCGAACCTTTGCTGAACGTGCTGAAGGGGGGGGGCTCCATTACAGTGAGACCGTTGGTGATCCGGTGCCTTGAAGACAGGGGCGTGGCGGGGCCAGCTGATATGGCAGCTGCTTTTTGGCCAAACGCAGAGGTGAACGGTGCATGTGCGCACCATAAGAGAGTGAGTTGCGACGAGTGTGGCAGAGATAGAGGACACCAAAAAATCCCCTTTTTTTCCCCTTTGGAGTATGGGAGCGTTTCCTTAGATTCCTCGGGAATTTCCAAAGATTACATGGATATTTTGGCGATTCTCTCTAATGAAGAGGCCAGCTGGAAAGCAAAAAGAGAGTCTAGAGAGACTTTCCCTTTTTCAATTAGATGAACTTGAGCATCTCCTCTGTTTCTTATAAAAAGAAACGAAACAAAGATAGTAGAGACATACTCAAAGAATTAAACCAAAAATTTAAACTTTTTCAATACATATTTAGCACCTTTGCCTGCATGTCAAAGGTGTTGAACCATGGAGTTTCAACTTTGAGTGTTGAGGTCCATGGTTCAAGCGCTTTGGCGACAAACTAAATCTTTTTTATTACATATGTAGCTATGACCTTTTCTCAAAAGAAACAGAAAATGAGACAACACTCATTGCACTCAACATCAAGCGAATCTTGACCTTTGACAGAGTAGTAAAAGCAAACCACACAACACCCATTGCAACCAAAACCAAGTGAGTCTTTTACTTTGATAAAGTAGTGCAAGCAAGAAACACTCGTTAAGGATTTGCCCACATACAAGATAGGCATCGTTGTGTTGTGCACAAGAAGCCATAGCTACATTCATCGTCTCATACACTGCTAGATCTTCCCATAAAACACTAGATATTCCCATACAACATATAACTTGCTAAATAATTCCTAAGAGAGCACATGTCATTGTCCTCATTCCAACTTGCACTCATTGATAACCCCCCATGGGAATTTTACATAAAAAATTTCCATGGAAACTAGTGCGTTACTTCAAAAGGTTGAGATAACAATTTACCAATAACTAGTATGTGACCCACGCGTTGCTGCGGTTAAGAAGAAGGTATACCACACTCATGGCAATCTTGCTCTCCTCTATTCCACAATGACATGTAAATGCATATGATTACGTTTTGAGATTTTGGAGCTCTTTGATACATGCATCTTGCATCAACTATTGCTCTAGCTACTTACTCTATGGCAAGGTCTTACAATTCACACATTGTAGCTACTCTTCACACTCTAATTGAACAGAGTGTAAATTTTATTTTTTTGTTTAGCATTCTATAAATTTTCTAGGGCAAGATGTAGCAACTCATGAGATGTAGCTACTCTCCACATGCTGCTTGATTGACCGAGATACAATCATCGTTTGTGGAAGCCTCCTTGGGAGACAATGACGGCTAACGACACTCGACACCCCCCCACCTCCCTTTTGTGCTACTTCCCTATTTTTCTTTATTTTCTCCTACATTGGCTTACGCTTCATATGGATCTACAATGATAGTAGGTAGTACCATGAGTAATTTCTTGGTATCTTTTCTTGCGTTTGATGAGCCTCCACTAGGAAAATGTTGGAGTAGGAGCTTCATCACTAAAAAAAGTAAAAACATAGGGCACAGACATATATGCAATAGACAACAAAAGCAAAGCTAACAGTTGGCATTGATGCTACATCGGCTCAAATTCTTAGGCAAGTGACACATTAGAGGGAGAGGAATGAGAGTGTGTAGGAGAAACACGATTGGTAGGAGAAAGAGGATGCAATCGGTGGCCACACGAGCTGCATAATAATAACAATGGGTCTGGGGCTCTTGGAGACACTTGAGTAATGGCTAAAATATTGTGCATGTGATGCATCTCTTGTAGTGGGTGCAACAAAGGTTGGGCAAGAGCAAGTACATCATTTTCGATGCGAATTGATTGTCAATAATAGTAGAGACAACATAGATAGATGTGTCACTCCTTCATATACACAAGCTTGGAAGTAAATGAATATCCTAATTTCCAGGCAAGAAGCTTGTCAAGAACCTGTTATGCTCTTGGAAGTACACCGTGCTTGGTAGACATGTCAATCAACGCATTGTCCATCACAATAACATACCTACTTACCCATGACTAATAACGGCATCAATGTTTGATGCCCACGTTAGCGTTTTGCATAATACGATGTCTTCAAGATGCAAGAAGAGGCATTCAAAGCTGGAGAGTATCCCCCACTTGGCACACATGTTGGCCAAGAAATCATGATGTTATTGTCCAATAGCCCTTGACTGTAAATCTCATCATAAGTTTGTTTGCCCATGTCAACATTTTTTGCTTTAGCTACATGCCTTCAGAAAACACCCACAATCATCGCATTTGGAGAAAATTTTGGTTTTGCATTCGTTGAAAACAGCCGATAGATGTTGGTGATTGCATTGGAGGACATGCCTAGCTCTCTAATTGTTGAAAACAACCTAGAGCTTTCTCGTCGTACGACACCACGATTGACATGCATGTTGAGCACAACAATTACAAACAATACTTTTCTTTTCAAGCACTTGCAACATCGAACCATCTCATCATTGATCTATTTTCCAATATCAACTACTTACATAATGTCCTATGCCTTGAGGATGCAAGCATAGGTGACTGCTTCTAAAAAGTAACATTCACTCTATATTGGCCTAAACAACCCCTGTTTGCTCGCTAGTCCTTTCTCTTTTTGGCTATCCTCAAACCTTGCATTCCAATAGACCAAGGAAGCTCAAAAGGATCTCATTGTGCTGTCAACAATGTACCACATTTGACATACATGACAACCACAACATCGCTAAAGATCTCATCATGAATTTCTTTATGTACACAGCCATCGCCCCACAATTTCAAGGTGCAAAATAGCTAAGAGAATCTGGAGATTGACAACCTAGTGCTTCTTTGCCCTGTCCATACTGAGCATACCCTACAATAAATGTACCAAGAAACAACATCCTTACATATCCGACAATCACTACATTCCAAGAATTTTTTGCATGTTTAGGAGCACACCACAATTGACATGCATGTCAAGCAACAAAAATTCGAGCAAGATTTTTTGTTTTCAAGACCTGTGATGAGCAATCTTATCATGAAGCTACTTACAATGCCAACTACCTTCATAATGTCCTATGAATTCAAGATGCAAGCATAATGAGTGCGGCTAAAGAGAAGTGTTCACTCTTTATTAGCTTAAACAACTCACTCCCTACTTGCTAGTCCTATCCCTTTTGGGCATATCCAACAACCATTGCATTCCAATAGACGACATCTATGATAGGAAACCGGCAAAGAACTATTTGTGAATTCAATAGTATACCATATTTTAAATACCTGATGACCACAACATTGCAAGAGTTGCTAGCTAAAAATCTCATCATGAATTTTTTGCAACAATGTACATAGTCGTTGCTCCATGACTTCAAGATGCAACCATAGAGAATTGCATCTAGTAAAAAATGTTGCCATATTAACATTCTTGTATAATGCCCCATGCCTTTAAGATGCAAACATAGGTGAATGCATATGGAAAGAAACCCTCACTCCGCATTTGCTGTTGTAAGTAGCCCACCACTCCCGGTCCTACCTATGTTGGGAATATTTGACAATCGTTGCATTCAAAATCACCGTGTGCGTTTAAAATTATACCACAATTGACCTACAGTTCAAGCAACAATTTCAAGCGCAATATTATTTTCCCAAGAGCATCTAACGAACAATTCCATCATGAAGCCGTTTGCTTATGTCCATGGCACTTCCTAGACCTCCCTAGGCTGCCCTTTGTTTGACAAGTGCTGCATTCCAAAACCTTTTTGTGCATTCAAAAGTACACCACATTTGATACACATGCTGAGCAAAGAAATTCCAAGCACGATGTTTGTTATTCGATGAAACAATCTCATCATGAAGCTGCTTTCAATATCCACAATGTAGCCATGATGGTTAGAGATGGCATTTTTTGCCTCTCTCTCTTTGTGTAATGTCAAGATGTCCCCACTTGTTCACCTTTTGTTAAACCAACCCCTGTTGACTTCCCCCAGCTCATGGTGATGACTCTTTCCCTCCTGCAACTTCCCCAATTTCTTTTTATTTGCAACCATGCCAGCTTCTCTGAATATGGCTCTGTGTAATAGAGTAAGTAGATTTCGCATACAGATCAACCAACACACTGTCAAGCACATTATGTTTCTCCAACAACCCCTCGTCCTGTCATGAATTCTCTCACCTGTGTGAATGTCTTCCATACATCCAAGCATAGATGAACACATTTGAAGACTCGGCCATTCCTTCAAATATGCCAAAAACAGATTCGAAAACAACACAAAGCTTCCTTGCCACATTTGAAGTAAGGCCATTCCTTTGCATCTGCTGAAAACAATGCAAAGCTTCCTTGCCACTGCTCTGTGTGTGTGTGTGTGTGTGTGTGTGTGTGTGTGTGTGTGTGTGTGTGTGTGTGTGTGTGTGTGTGTGTGTGTGTGTGTGTGTGTGTGTGTGTGTGTGGGAATTAAGGTTGCAGAGAAACACACACACCTTGGAGAGGACGAAGGAAGCTCAAGGCACACAATGGAGAGTGTATTACTTAGTGTGCAATGGAAAGATAGATAGCCCTAGAGTGATGGGCGTATATATAATGCACGGGGGAAAAAACCTCCTAAAGAGGGAAAAAATGCCCCGGCGGTCCTAGTGTGTTCACACACATCACTACCACATGTATATGGTAACAAATCCCCCCTGGAGTGATGCGGTGAACGAGAGCTGGCACATGAGTAAAGGGAAGTTCCATGCCCTAAGGACATGATCAGCCCACAAAGGGGAGTAAGCCCAAAGCTTTGTGGAAAGCTTCAAGCTTCTCACGAGACAATGCCTTTGTGAAAAGATCTGCAAGGTTGTCCTGTGTTGGCACATAAGCCAAGCTAATCTCTCCTGCTGAGAGCCTCTCCTTGACATAGTGGTAATGCACCTCAATGTGCTTTGTGCGAGCATGAAAAACTGGGTTCCTCGCAACTGCCAATGCGCTCTGACTGTCAGTGTAAATAGTGTTGGCAGTGTCTTGTCCAACACCCAAATCAGCCATAAGGCGTTTGAGCCATACACACTCAACCGTAGCTGTGAAGACTGCCCTATACTCAGCCTCACAACTCGAAGTGGCCACATTAGGTTGCTTCTTGCTCAACCATGATATACATGAACTGCCAAGCATAAAACAAAAACCACTTGTGGACACTCGCGTGTCAAAACAACCAGCCCAATCTGAGTCCGAAAAAGCATGTAAGTCTGGTGGAAATGATCCCCCCTTCGGATAAAACAAACCAAGATGTAAAGTGCCACTAAGGTAGCGGAAAATCCTCTTGACAGCCTGCCAATGCTTAGACCCTAGGCTATGCATAAATCTGCTGACCTGTGAGACTGCAAACTGAATATCCGGCCTCGTGTTGCATACATAAATGAGGCAGCCAACAGCAGTTTGGTAAAGAGTGACATCAGCAAGATCGCCAGCATCATGTAGACTCAACTTCAAACCTGTTTCCATGGGAGTGGCAATAGGTTTGCAATCCTCAACTCCAAACTTACATAGCAATGTCTCTATGTAACTTTTCTGACACATGGCAATACCACCATCACACTGCTTAAACTATATACCCAAGTAATGATGCAACAGCCCCAAATCTTTCATCTTGAAAGTAGCATTCAAATCAGCCTTAAATTCAGCAATATGTCTCTCATTTGGTCCAGTGATCAGCAAATCATCGACACAAAGAACCACAATGGGAAGTACATCACCCTCACGCTTTACATACAATGTGCTTTCTGTTGGACTGTTACAAAAGCCTCGTTTAACCAAATGAGTGTCATCTTTCTCATACCAAGCACGAGGAGATTGCTTCAACCCATACAAAGCCTTCTTACATCTCCACACTTTGTCCTCTTGTCCTTTTATGACAAAACCTCTAGGCTACGTTACATAAAATCCTCAAATATGTCACCATTCAAGAAAGCAGTAACAATGTCTGATTGATGTACATTCCAACCAAAATGAGCTACCAATGCACATAGAAAACGCACAGTAGTCGTACGACAAGTGGGAGCAAAAGTCTCTTCATAATCAATGCCTTTTTGCTGTGCATAACCCTTTGCAACAAGTCGAGCCTTATGGCGATCGATCTCACCATCCGGCTTGTGTTTCAACTTGTAAACCCACTTCGTACCAATGGCCTTTTTGCCAGGAGGCAAATCACATAAAGTCTATGTGTCATTTTCTATAAGTGCATCATATTCTGATTGCATGGCAGCCATCCAATTTTCTGAATTTTGTGCTTCATCAAAAGACAAAGGCTCCTCAACATCATGTAAACTAGACACAGCCAAAGCATAACAATCTGATGCATAAGATGCATGGCGAGAGCCTGAACGAGTGCGACTAGACAAAGGTGCATCCAATTTACTATCACGCAATGTGTGCACCAGCCATTTTGGCATACCTCTAGCCTGCTCATTTTCAGCCCTTTCCTCATCAAGTACATCATGTACATCTGCATCAGTAATAGCCTGATCTAAAACATTTTCAAAAACCCCATAGGCTGTACATTTGCCTCATTGGAACTTACATTCGTATTTCCACCACTGGAAAGAGGCAACAAAGTGTCATAAATGTGCTGTGAGCTTACATTATTGTCTCTAGTACATGACAGCAAGGGCTGAATAGAATCTTCCACAAACATTACATCCCGAGAAACGAGAATACGTTTTGTTTGCGGATGATACAACCTGTAACCTTTGCTTTCAGCACTATAACCAACAAAAATACATTTGACAGCCTTATCATCCAATTTTCTGCGCTGCACTTGTGGCACCAAAGCATATGCCAAACAACCAAAAACACGCATATGCTCAATAGAAGCCTTTCTATCATGCCATGCTTCATATGGAGTAATAGATTGCAAAGCTTTCGTAGGACACCTGTTAAGTACATAAGTGGCACACATGATGGCCTCAAGCCAAAAAGAATGCGGCAAAGCTTGACTTTTGACCATACATCGTGCCATTTTCGATCAGTGACCTGCTTTTCCTCTCAGCAACACCATTTTGCTGAGGTGTATAAGGCACTGTACATTGGTGTTTTATCCCACGACTAGCCAAAAATGCATTAAATTCATGAGACATATACTCCCCCCCTCGATCGGAACGGAGGGTGCCCATAGTACATTTCGAGACATTTTCAGCCATAGCCAGAAATTGTTTGAAGCACATAAAAACTTCAGACTTTGCTTTAAGCGGAAATACCCATGCATGCCTGGAGTAATCATCAATGAAAGTCACGAAGTACAGGTAATTGCCCAAGGACGGAGTTTGCATGGGCCCACAAACATCATTATGCACAAGCTGCAACATGCATGTGGCCCGAACTGAACCATCCTTTGGAAACTTAGAACGCTGCATCTTACCCAAAATACGGCCTTCACAAACATGTTTGACAGGTGCTTCAAGAGGCGGCAAAGAAGCAACCATATCAGATTTCTGCAAACGCAGTAAACTGGCAAAATTCAGATGACCAAAATGTGCATGCCAAAGTTTTGCATTTGAAATAGCCCTTGAATCTGCAACAGCATTTGCATAATTTTGTCCACACTTGTCATACAAAGTGAGCTTATACAGCCCACGGCACAAAAGGCCAGATGCAACAATTTCATCACCAAAACTAAGATCATGAACTGTACATCTGTCATCCACAAATTTGACTACAAGTCCAAGTCTAGCAAGTGCGGATACAAACAAGAGATTCTTCTTGATCCCAGGTACATAAAGTGCATCAACAAGTGTGAAGGAACTGCCATTTGTAGCAGTAAGCACAATCTTTCCAACTCCCTGAACTGGATAAGAGGCATTGTTGGCACAAGTGACATAATTCCCATGAGGGACAAACTCGAGAGAGGTAAACAATTCACGATGTGAGGTAATGTGCTTTGTAGCACCACTGTCAAAATACCACACATGTGAATCTGCAGCAACTGACAAGCATGCATCATGGACAACAGGATTGTAAGTGCACTCTGCGCTAAAAGACCATTCTGCATCAACATTAGCATCACAGTCTCCTTTCACAGAAGACTCAACAATGGCTGCATTTGTAGTGGAACCCGCATTTGCAGTGGAACCACCCTCTTTCTTCTTAGCCTCTTTGGCCTTCAACTTAGGACATGACTTGATCATGTGATCATTAGCTTTACAATAATGGCACGCATTTTCTTTTTGCCCTTATCACCAGAATTGCCAGACAAAGTGCTGCCAGTAGAAGCATTAGGAACATAATTTTTGCCACTCGGCAGCAGAACCATAAGAAGTTGCTTCATTTCTGCATTACCCTTTCTTTGAGAAGCAATAAAAGCCTGTTCAACTGCACACTACCTAGTCCTAATTTTTCTAGAAAGTGACTCTTGCAACAGCAATGTGCATAATGCATCAAACTTGACAACTTCAGGATTTCCTTGGGTCATCAGTCTCCAAGTACTAGCAAAAGTCTGGTAGGAATCTGGTAAGGCATCAAGAACAGTCTGCACAAGGAAAATGTCTGAAATGACTTCACCTGCAGAAATGAGCTGCTCATTGATATCCTTGACACTAGCAAGGAAAGTGTCCATATTATCTTCCTCATGCATAATCTTCGACTCCAGCGCTTTACGTAGCAAAGTAATTTTAGCCTCATTGCGACTTGCATAAAGACCAGCCAAAATATCCCAAGCCTGTTTTGCAGATTTTGCTAAACGGATGTGAGGAACAATGGTGCGCTTCACAGACAACACAATCAATGCATGAGCCTGCACATCCTTAACATCCCAACGAGCTTGTTCTATCGTAGGCAAAACAACTCTAACAATAGCAATCCTTCAGCAAGACCTGCAACATCCTCAACATCGCCTACATCCTCAGAACCAGGACGTACATCAATGCCGTGCACAATGTTCCAGACGCCTTTTGACACAAGAACATGTTGCATCATATAAGCCCGCATAGGGTAGTTGTCCCCATCCAACCTGTCCTCAGCAGCAAACATCTTGAACACATCTGTGTTGTTGTTGTCAGCCATGGTAAATGCTGCACCTGATGTGAAAACTGCCGAAAAATAGGAGAAATGGAGCGGGAACAACACATGCTATATAGCACAAACTGTAGAAGACTATAAGACACCTGTTATGCAGAAAATGGCATTGACAGAAATTCTGCACAAAATGACAAAATAGCATGTGCAATACTACCTGTAGGGGAAACGGAGGCCGAAATGAGCCCAAATCAAAAATCTGAGCAGACCGAGCTCTACGAGTTGTCTCGAAATATTTGTCAACCTGCGAACGCTCGCCAAAGCTCACTGAACTCGGAGAAAGTGAGCAGGCGTGTACTGGAGCAGCTGGCGACTAAGCCCGGGAGGACGCAACCTTCTCTGATACCAATTGTTGGAATTAGGGTTGCAGAGAAACACACACAGCTTGGAGAAGACGAAGGAAGCTCAAGGCATGAAATGGAGAGTGTATTACTTAGTGTGCAATGGAAAGATAGATAGCCCTAGAGTGATGGGCGTATATACAATGCACAGGGGAAAAAACCTCCTAAAGAGGGAAAAAATGCCCCGGCGGTCCTAGTGTGTTCACACAGATCACTACCACATGTATATGGTAACAGTGTGTGTGTGTAGGGAAGGCCATTCCTTCGCATCTGGTGAAGAAAATGTTTCCTTGCCACAATGATCTCTCTACATGTATGAGAGAGAGAGAGAGAGAGCAAATACAGTGGATATGGGGATCCATATGACCACTTAGCAAGATTTAAGCAAGTGCTAACAGCAGAGCGCACCCTTTCTCTCTTTCTCTCTCTCTCTCTCTCCTCCTTCTCTATCTCACACACATTGTCATCAGAGCCTCTCTCTCTCTCTCTCTCTCTCTCTCTCTCTCTCTCTCTCTCTCTCTCTCTCTCTCTCTCTCTCTCTCTCTCTCTTGCAAAAACCCAACCTCTCTCTCGCGACTCAGCTCCAAGCTGCCACATGCATAAGTACTCACTCAGTAGCGCAATGAGTCTCTCTCTCTCTCTCTCTCTCTCTCTCTCTCTCTCTCTCTCTCTCCCAAACTTATATAAAATGGAATCAGGTGGTCGATGGTTGATGCTAATTAGTGGAACATTCTCTCTCTCTCTCTCTCTCTCTCTCTCTCTCTCTCTCTCTCTCTCTCTCTCTCTCTAGTCTCTCTCTCTCTCTCTCCAATGCCATCAACGGCGGCCAATCGATTCGTTCAGTCCAGTTGGAGTTCTGCGGATTGTATGACAGCTAAATGTGCACAGCTGGAGTAACGGAGTTATGTGGAGTGCATGACGACTGCAATACTGAGCCTAACCATCACATGGTCATGAGGCTTGTAGTGCTCACACCCACACCCGTAGTGTCACAAAGACACACACATGAGCATTGTGCGCTGCCAATGTTGTCGACACCTGCAAGGATGTGCATGTGTGAGAGAGATGGACCCAGCTGGCCGTTGGCGGCAATGTACTCTGAGAGAGAGAGAGAGAGAGAGAGAGAGAGAGAGAGAGAGAGAGAGAGAGAGAGAGAGAGAGAGAGAGAGAGAGAGAGAGAGAGAGAGAGAGAGAGAGAGAGAGAGAGAGAGAGAGAGAGAGACCTCCAAACCGGGCGTCCGACATGGAGATCTCCCATCATCTCGCTCTCTCTAGCATGCACAACATCTGAAGAGCGCATGCACACAAGGTCTCTTTCCGCCGAGGCCATCGGGTATTAATGTTGCGGTCCTTCTTAGCGAAGAAGAAGCGGGAGAGCGACATGTGAGTGTACGTCTCTTTTCAGAAACTTATCCAATTCCTTTGGTGAGTATTTAGAAAAGAGATTTTGAAAAATGGAGCTTTTTAAAAATATTTTTTACACTTTTCCTCAAAATGTTGACGGGGTTTTTCCTTTTTCTCTTGTTCTCAAGCAGCATTTTGAGTTTCAAAGCGACACAATTTCAAGGTGAGACACACTTTTCCCAGACATTGGCTCTCACCCTGGTCCCTCTCTTTATGTCTGAGTGCTCCCAGTGCTCTCTCTCTCTCTCTCTCTCTCTCTCTCTCTCTCTCTCTCTCTCTCTCTCTCTCTCTCTCTCTCTCTCTCTCTCCGTCCGTTCATGCGTGCACTAGTAGCAGTGCTAAAAAAACACGTTTTTCCAAAAACTCGGCAAACCTATATGTAATGGAATTGGCCTATTTAACTTGAGAGTAGCGGAAATTAATGAGAGTACTTTTGAGAAATAACTTTGTGAGCATAACGGGTGAACATAATTGAAGATAGCAACATAATCATAGCAATTAGTTAACTTGGCATGAACAATACTTTTGCAAGAGAGAGAATTTAGAGAACATGACAACAATTGAGGAGCGGATTTATGTGGAGCCGGTCCCCCCTCCAATAGGCATTTGTATTATGATTTCTCCCATTAAGAGAGAGACTTGTTACAATACAGTCTTTGTGTTCCTTGTGACCTAGGTGGTGCAATGAAGATGGAAAGCTTCATGCATCACCAACATAACATAAACTTGAAGAAATCTTTAACTATCCCAAGCCTCAGTCCCAAGACCTCAAACACCTTCGAAGATGGAGAGAGCTAGCAGGGATTGAGGGTAGGGAAGAGGAAGAAGAAACATTTCGTAGGAGAAAGAATTAGTTCCTCACTTATCATACTCTTGTTGCTAGCATACATAATAGCATAGTAATGAAGAAGAAGGAGATGGCAAGCTTAAGCATTGAAGAATGGCTCTTGGTTGGATTTGCACTCCATAGCCAAGAGTGTTGGTGTAGGCTCTCAACCTCTACTTGCTTGGAGAGGGAGCTCTTGCACTTTGCATAGCACACAATGAGAGTGTTTGTGAGTGTGTGTGGGTGAGTATACCCCCTAAGCAACCCCCTAGCTTGCTTGGGTCGACCCCCCCTTGTAGCTCATGCTTGAAGCTCATTGGACCCCTCCAGGCCTAGCCAATCATAAGCAGAGGCATTACAAGCAATAGGGGTAGCCTTGAGACAAGTGTCCCCCTTTCCCCTTTGAGAGAGAGGGCTAGATAAATGCTAAATCAATTAATTAAATCTTCTAACTATTGGACCCCTTGGGTGGCCAACCAATAGGCTTCAGGCATCTCATGAAGGTAACATAGGTAGGGGCCTGACATGTGTCCCTGCTGCCTCTTCAAGCTTGGGCCTTCCTTGTGTGTGTGAGTGTGTGTTCTCTCTCTATCCCCTAGGAAAAGGGCTCGCCCCCCTCTTTGTAGAGATCCTTTTGACTTTTGGTGCTCAAGCACCTTAGTCATCAAGCATGACTAAGCACTTGGACTAGGGGGCATTCCCACAAGCATCTCAGGCAAGCTTGTCAAAGCACCTCAAGTACCTTAATCATGTAGCAAGTCAAGCACCTCAAGCATGTAGCAGATCAAGCACCTCAAGCACCTTAATCAAGCACCTCAAGCACGACAAGCACCTCGAGCTTGGGCCGGGTTCCCGCCTCAAGCTCAGCCCTAGCTTACCTAAGGTCAAAGGACTTTTACACACATTATTGGAGGTCTTCAATGAAGCTAACCCTAAGGTCTTATGCTCCATTGGTTAGCCTTGCTCTTTGATAGACCATCTCTCATTTGGGCCCCTTTACCATTGGCCCCGTGTTGAGATAGATCTATAAGCACATATCTATATCTTAACACTTGTTCCCGTTTATTCTCCCACAGTAAGTGATCAATTTAATATGAGAAAATCATTTGGGTTGGTTAGATATTAGATTTTATGACATATATATAAGATATATAAGAATTTTAGAGGTAGGTTGACTAAATTGGAAAGTTTTTACGCTTTTTTTAAAATCTTTTACGTTTTCTTAGGTTCATCTTTAAAATGTAGAGGTAAATATCTAAGTTTGTAGGTGGGATTACACTCTCACCTTCCTATTTAAAATATAGAGGTAAATATCTAAATTAATGGGTGTGATTACGTTGAAGTTGGTTGAACCTAGATTTGTTGGGATTGTTAGGTAGAGTCTTAACTGTCTAAGAGTGGTTGGGTGTTGTAGCCTCTGACCAGACTCTGTCACGCAAAGATCTACGCCAATGCGTGCAGCGTCAGCAGTGTTCGGGAAAAATCATTTTTCCAAACATACAAAATTACTTTCCTTTATTTTGTCAAGAGGAAATTTCAAAAAATTAGGTTATTTTTTCAGGTTTTTACACTATTTCTGTCTATTTTGGGGTGACATTTTTTCCTTTCACCCTTGCCTTCAGCCGGCATTTTTGAAATTGAAAACGGCATGATATTAAGCTGAGACACATTTTTCCCGAACACTGAGCGTCAGTGAATCGTTGAGTCTCTCTCTCTCTCTCTCTCTCTCTCTCTCTCTCACACACACACACACACACACACACACACACACCCAGGCTACGCACAACGACTGCGCCCATGAGTCATCCTCGTCTCTCTCTCCTCATTCGTACATACTACATCTCTCTCTCCACTCCACACACACACAACTTGCAGGCTGCCAGGACAGTGCACACAAACCACTGCGCCCATGAGTCGTGACTCGTCCCTCTCACCTCAATCATCTCTCTCTCTAGATTCTCACAAGTCACACCGTCACACACACACACACAAAACCTGAGGACTATAGTCGTATCTCTGTCGTCTCTCTCTCTCTCTCTCTCTCTCTCTCTCTCTCTCTCACACACACACACACACACACACACACACACACACACACACACACACACACCGTCTGCTAAGAGTCGATAATGGACATGGTCACAGGGCTACATGCTAGTGCACACTTTGATATCTCTCTCTCTCTCTCTCTCTCTCTCTCTCTCTCTCTCTCTCTCTCACACACACACACACACACACACACACACACACACACACACACACACACAGAGCCTACCGGCAGGAGTTGACGTGGCTGCACCGAGCTACTGCAGGTTCTTGTAATTTTAAAAAACTGGTGCCTTCAAGTCTTCAAGACAACGTGCAACATTCCAGCTGCATGCAACACCTCAGTGTCACGTCACCTGCGACGATGCATTTACTATCACCTCGACGGATGTGCAGGCGAGCAGCAAAGCAGGTGCAAAAAGTTGGCGCCCTTGCAGTTCGTGCAAACATCAAAAGCTAGAGGGCTCAACACGTGGAGTGCCTCTTTGGGCTTCAAAAATTTAAGCTGCATAATAATAGAAGTGTATGCAAAACAAAATGTAGAAAACGAGATAGCGAGGACTTCTTCGAGCCCTCTCAGCTTTGGCACGAAAGTGAATTAATTTTTCTCTAAGATTCCTAAAGAATTCCTAGAATCTCCAAATTCAAAGAACTCCACTGTGGTAGCGCTTGCCCCATCTCTCGCCATCGCCCGCCTCGGTGAAGCCCTCGTCCTTCTTGCTCTTCCCTTCACGCGATGGGACCCTCCCTCTGTCTCTCTTTGACTTGCGCCCTCCTCCCTCATTGCAAATATCATGCCTTCCTCCCCACATGATGGTCCCCATCAGCTTTGCCCTGCAATGCCGACAAGAGGCAGGTGATGCAAGGAATTCCCACTGCACCACACAACTGCATATCTTGGGCATACCTCGCAAGGGGCAAGTCCCAATCGCACCAAACAATGCCTTCGGTCGATCGAAGGCGCGCGCGCGCACACACACACACACACACAGAGAGAGAGAGTTTTATGCAGGCCAAACCTACCATCGTTGGCTGTCTCCTTTCCCTTCCCCTCTCCCCTCCATGTGCTGCATCATCCCCTTTTGCCTCTACCTCTCTCTCTCACACACACACTCGTGGTCTCGCTATGACAGTCTCATATGCATAGAAGCTGGTAGTTGTTGCTCTTCTTGCAAAAAGCCTCGGACAAAAGAACGAGTTCTTAAATGCTCAGCTTCCAGCTTCGCCGAAAACATCATCCTTCTCCTCAAGCTTGAAAGCATCAACAGTGCTATCAATAGTTGTCCTTAATGCTCACCTCCCATGCAACAGGTGCAAGGGTCAACACATGTAGCAGTGAAGAGAAGGTAGACCATGGATTGACTCTCTCTCTCTCCATGCTGCCAGATGTCTCTCTCTCTTTCATCCACGTGTCATTTCCTCTGTCAAAACATGAGAGGATCTAAATTTGATACACCTAGTAGTGTCGAAACTTTTGAAATACTATACATCAAAAACTTATAATCACTTTGCACTTATAGTTGGGTCCCCCTATGTACTTGTGGCATCGAGTACACATTGTTAGAATATGGTCTTATATTCTAAACGTATTTTTTTATTTTTAGGAGGGTGAAGGGAACATGTTCCTAAAACTTAGTAAATTTTCAAAGGCCCTCTTTTTTCCTTGTATTATGAGGCGTCAAAAGAAACTAACGAATAAAAAATTGCCCTTTCTTTTTAGGTTTTGCAGCACGATCTACGTTTGTTCCCGAGGAGATGCTCGGAATTTGCCAAAGGTCTAAGCAAAAAGCTTGGACCCTTTGTTCACGCGCGCCACTCACCTTGTTCTGCTGTATGTGCTCGAGAGAGCTGCAACTCCACCATCTCCTTGCAGCCTCAGTTCCAGCCTTGTCTCCGGCTCGTCCTGACGCCTGGCATCTCTCTCTCTCTCTCTCTCTCTCTCTCGTGTTGAGAAGCAGGATGCTGATCTCGAGACGAGCCTCCCTCTATTTCTCTCTATCACCCAGGTTTGTGTGTCTGTTGTGCTCATCATGAGTAACAGAATCTCTCTCTCTTTGGTTTTCTCGGAGGGTACAGCTTGCTAGGCGTCGAGGAGACTAGGAGGGGGATAAGACTGCGCAGAGAGAGAGAGAGAGAGAGAGAGAGAGAGAGAGAGAGAGAGAGAGAGAGAGAGAGAGAGAGAGAGAGAGAGACGCAACCCTCTTACTGCGTTGGCAGCTGCCCCAATCTGGCTTCAACACTGCCCCCCGCCTGAGAGAGAGAGAGAGAGAGAGAGAGAGAGAGAGAGAGAGAGAGAGAGAGAGCATCATGCGGTTCCAGCGAAGGGATCCCCTCCAGTCGACATAGACGTCGTGTCCCTCCCACTGGGTCCAAAATCTGCATCGCAGGCTTGTCAGATATCATCGCGACGAAGGATGAAAAAATCCCACCCTCGCGTCAATCTCTGCGTCCTCCATGCGCCAATCTGCTAACTCGAGTGAAAATTGCAAATTACTCCCAATATTTTGTGATAAATTCCCAAAATGCCCTTCAAATTTCTCAAAATTCCAAAAATACCCCTAGGAGCTCTCCTACGAGGTTAAATTTCTCTAACGATGATGAAAAAAATTATAGCTTTTCGTAAGAAGAAGACTGATTGTTTATCAATACAAGATGCTAAAACTAGAATGTGAGTCGGATATGCACGCTTTGGAGATGAAAAGCCCTTTTTTTTCCCAAGTGATTTCCTACAAATTACATGGTAAGCTCCCAAAATGGATCTCAACTACAAGAAAAGAATAAAAATTAGAAAATATTGAACAATCCAACCAAATAGACACAACGATATTTTTGAAACTTTTGAAATTTGAGAAAAATCAGAAAGGTATTTTGGTAATTTTCCTTTTTTTTAAATATCTCCCCCTCTTTTTCTCTCCGTGTCTTCACCCTCCCATGTGTCATCTCTCTCTCTCTCTCTCTCTCTCTCTCTCTCTCTCTCTCTCATCCACGCGTGAGATCCTTGCCTAATCTTCATGTCAAAGATACCCTCTAATTCAACCCAAAAGTGAAATTGGTTGGACCTACTAACTAGTTACTTAGGAATCTTTTATTAATGTCAATTGAGTCACATCTAGTGGTCAATGGAACCATGATTTTATATTTTTAAAGCTTTAATACCTCTAAACTTATTAAGCTAGTGGGGACCCGGCTCTTAGCAAACAAGATGAGGAGGCACGAAGGCCTCTTAAGTTAAGGGGAGATGACGGAGACTAAGTTTTACATACGTGTTTACAATATTCACATGGAATTTTGATTGTGTTTTAATATAAAAATATGTTATCTATTATACATATATAATCACAAATGGTTTATACATAACGAAAGGCCCCACTTAAATAATGTGAAAGGTGCACATTGCACATCAACAATTTGAAAAAAAACAAAATGAGAAGGAAGTAAAATAAAAACAATAAAATAGAAAATTATTGGAGATTTTCAGCTTCCCACTATGTGTTTGTAGCCATTGTGCATGACCATTAGTATCTAGAAGAGTGGCATTGACTTCTTGTAGCTTCTTTTCATGTCCTTCACTAGCAATTGTTAGTTGCTCCACCATTGGGGATTTAATATTTACGTAATTACCACAAATTCCGTGTGATCACAAGGTCTTATTGACACATCAACATGATTACACTTAACATGATCACAAAGAATCTTATTTAGAGCGACCTGAAAACCCACTAAAATCCAGTTTTCCTTGTAGGCATGTCGAGGAAACTAAAAAGCCCGACGGGGCCGCAAAATTTTATATATAGAACCCCGATTGGGGCCCGCTAGGCGTTATTGTTTGAGTCATCTTTTGAGAGAGAGAGAGAGAGAGAGAGAGAGAGAGAGAGAGAGAGAGAGACTCAATAACCGCCTTTGTAGGTACGTTGAGAGGAGAGAGGAGAGAGAGAGAGAGAGGGAGTCGTGTGGGAGTGTGCTTTGCATCGCAATGCGCGACAGTAGCGGAGTACCTGACCACATGACCCGGGTATGTGTTGTGTGTGTGTGTGTGTGTGTGTATGTGTTGTGTGGTAGCGTGCCTTTTGTCGTATTGCACGGCAGTCATAAGGTACCTTACCACACAATGGGAGTGTGTGCGTAAGCTGTTCTACGGAACAATGCTTACCACGGGAGCATCACCTCGGTGACGCGGGGAAGATGGTGTCCTTGTGGTGAGTATCGGCTTACTGTTTGGGTACTACGTCAGTGACACAGTGAATCTAGTATCCTTATGGTAAGTCAACTTCTTTCCCAAAAAACATATGGGCATCGGTCGGTAACACGGCTATATGATGCTCGTATGCAAGCCATTATTTCTCCTTAGATTCGGGCGGCACTCAATCAGTAACACGGATAGTTGAGTGTCGTTTGTTAGAAGCATTTGTTTTTGCATAAATATGGCGTTCATGTCGTTAACCCGACCGTACGAACGTCATATAATTTGTATGTGCATGTGCAGTTAATTTTTAAGTGTTAAGTGTATAAAATACTTGGTCAATAACGCGACTGTGAAGAGTATTTTATATACAAATATTTGAATTGTTTGATTTTGTTGTTTTTAAGTGTTTTTATGAAATTATATACTAGCTAATCATATTCAAAAGAATGCTTTATTCATCAATCATCGCTACTTTAAATGCTATATCTACATAAATTATATGCAAAAAAGTATTTGTACACAATTTGCATGTTAAATATTCATTTTTATCTTTTTAATGACCTCAATCATCATCGCTATTTTAAATGCTACATTTACATAAATTCTCTGTAAAAAAGAATTTGAACACAATTTGCATGTCAATTATTATTTTGTATCTTTTTAAAGAGCATCAATCATCATCGCTATTTTAAACGCTACATTACATAAATTCTATGTAAACAAGTGATAAAATCACAAGGCCATTAAAATCTTTACACAACTAGGCAAAACAAACAATTAAGGCTTAGTAAGCATATAAACATCAACATAGAATGCATGGGGCACAAATCCGAGTTTCTCCTCCGTCTCTTATTCATTGCAAAATAACTCCAAGTTTGAGGGCTTAGCCTCCAAGAAACAAGATGAGCTAATCTAGCAATTAGTTGAAGTAGAGGCCAACTCAGAAAGGGCTAGTGCCTTGCCTGACAATTGCATTATACCATCGCACGACATCCACACCTCTCTCCCATTGATAACTCATCCACAAACAAGGAAGTTAGTGATGTTTACCCGAGCCTCAAAATAGTCTCATTAGCATAAGGAAGATAGTGGTCCCATTTGCAATATAATTCATTTCAATTACGATAAGGTTGCTATCACCTGCTCCACGATTTGTCCGCATTAAACTTGGAGCCAAGAGGAACCATTAAGGATAAAATTTTTATTGGTCATATTTCTTTCCTAATTTGAAATACACTCCTTTTGAAATTGTCTTTCATGATGTTTATTTTGCAAAAATTTGTTGCAACCTCTATGTATTACGTTGGCCAGCCATCCTTGACCCCCAAATCTTGTGGGCATCTGAAGCTAGCTTTAGATGACAAGTTTGTGGCAAGTTGTTTGCTTGTCCATGTAGGTGGACAAGGCTAGAAGCACAAGCAACAAGTAAATGCTCAAAAATATTTCCGTATTTGAAGCACTTCGTACAATAAATACTCACTTCAAATATCATATACATCAAAACAAGAAGTGGGCAACACAACCCGAGCAGGAGGAAGAGGGCAACCGGTGTTGAGTTGTGGGAGGACCGACATGAGCTACATGGGAGTTTAGTGTGTTATGAGGGAAGGACGATGGAGGTGGGGCAGGTTTCGGAGCTGCAAGACATATCGGACCGAGATGTGTGCTTTTATGCTTTGGATTGTGGGTGATGACCCTTCACAATGTCTTAATCAGATGCAAGAACAAGCAGACGCCAAGACATCGAATAAAATTTTAAAAAATGCTTCTTGTTTCATTGAAGAGCTCAGGAAAATATCACCAGTATGAGCGTCATGTGCATTCAGACGTTGGAGGAGTCTTGTATGCACTACAGACGACGATGGACAACACACTCAAAAGCGCCACAAGCCCAAGACATGACTCAGATTTTGACAACAACTCACTTGGCTTGCTGCATTTTTACCTCTTGCTCTCAGCCAGACATGACCCCCACCATCTGCTTTGCCATCATTTTCCCATCATCTCCACAATCGCCTCTACCCGACCTCATATATGAGGCCATTTCCATAGTTAGAGCTTCCAAACCCATTTTTTTTAACTTATCCCTACTTAGCTACAACTGGCAGAGGTCATGAGGTGTTGTGCTACATGCTCACAACCCCATTCAGAGGTATCTCAAGGGATTCTCTGTTGCAGGCGCCACTCCCTTCCTCTCTATTGCCACTTCGATTGGGGGGGGGGGGAGAGAGAGAGAGATTGTTGCTCATGGTTTCGTCATAGCTCCTCTTTCGTTCTCCTATCCTCACCCCTTCCCCCGTCGGCCTCCTCCTCCTCCTGATATCACCCTGCGCGGAGAAGGGGAGAGAGCTCATCCTCTTTCTCCTTGTGCAGCTCCAGCTATTGC
This sequence comes from Adiantum capillus-veneris, assembly GCF_014529385.1. Lineage (NCBI taxonomy): Eukaryota > Viridiplantae > Streptophyta > Polypodiopsida > Polypodiales > Pteridaceae > Adiantum > Adiantum capillus-veneris. The sequence continues at coordinate 103,932,286 of NC_140941.1, forward strand.
CGCACCTCCTTGCCCTACTGGCTAGCCTCCTCACTGCTGCTCCAAATTGCCACTTCGTTGTCATGTTTCCCCAACACCCCCTTGACCTGTTGTGAGAGAGAGAGAGAGAGAGAGAGAGAGAGAGAGAGAGAGAGAGAGAGAGAGAGAGAGAGAGAGAGAGAGAGAGAGAGATGCGCAGTGCCTCCTTGCCCTATCATCTAGCCTCCTCACTGTTGCGGCTGGTCCTAATAATCAGACTCTCTGCATACGTGGCGCAACCGGTGACCAAGCGCGCCCGTACATGTAAAAGCCCCCCCCCCCCCCCCCCCCCCCCCCCCCCCCCCCCAACAGTGGGGTTTAATCTATATGTAATTGCAGGGGTTTGAGCATCCAGGGCCGTTAGTCTAGTGGTTAGGCTCTAGAGTATAAACGTGTGGATGTGGGTTCAAACCCTCCCTTGCTCAAACACCTTTTTGGTTTAAACATACCCTTTTGGTTTAAACATCCGCCCTGCCTTGAAAAATTCTAAGGCACCAAAAATGACTGGCAACCGGCTTGACCGGTTGCTAAGCGTGACATTTGGCTAACTCTAAGGTGTGCCACGTCACTTAGAGTCCAATATCTAGGCACAACCCACTGTTGCTCCAGATTGCCGCTTCATTGTCATGTTTCCCTAATACCCCCTTGACCTGCTCTGTGTGTGTGTGTGTGTGTGTGTGTGTGTGTGTGTGTGTGTGTGTGTGTGTGTGAGAGAGAGAGAGAGAGAGAGAGAGAGAGAGAGAGAGAGAGAGAGAGAGAGAGAGAGAGAGAGAGAGAGAGAGAGAGATGCGCAGTACCAGCACGTACGCACAGAACCAAAATTTCTAGAAACCTTGAAATAAGTTAGTGTAGCTTAGGGACTTAGGAGGTGCTCTCTCTTTCCATAAGAGCTCGGGGATGCGCAGACGATCCTACGTGAAGGTCTAGAGAGGAGTTGCCCTTGAGAAGATCTTGCAAGATGGCCCATGGCCACGTCTAGCCATGTGTCTTTTGCACATGCACCTGCTTCAATATATGCATCGGCGATGGAGTAGTCCCTGGAGCGCGCTCAGAGAAGCTCCCGAATTCCAACTCCTACACATATAAACTGTGGAAAATATTAACAAGCAAGAAAACTTGCAACCCAACCCTCAAGGCCAGCAAGGGAACCCTGCCATCAACGCTTCCTCCAAGCATCCCACACCCATGTCCATCCAACCTGTTTGAATGATGGCAGGCGAGGGAGGGGCTCGTCAAGCTGGTAATGGTAGGCTGTTTGTATGTGTGTGTGCTCCCCTGCCTAAATGGTGGCATGGCCAAACCTCACAGCGGCGACCTCATCCTGCACAATGTAAACCTTGTCCTGTAGGTCATCAACGAGCATTGAAAAAGATGCAGGCGACAAGGAAGAGAAGAAAGATGTGTGTGTGTGTGTGCACGCCTCCATCTAGCTCTACAATCTCTTAGTCTCAAAGGCCTCCATTTTGATGTGAAGACGACGTTGTGAAGACGATAAGCTATACTCCTTCCCTCCTTCACAACCTCATAAGCTCCCACGCGTGACATTGCTATGAAGACGATGAGCAAGGCTGTGGCCCATGTGAGAGAGAGAGAGAGAGAGAGAGAGAGAGAGAGAGAGAGAGAGAGAGAGAGAGAGAGAGAGAGAGAGAGAGAGAGAGAGAGAGAGAGAGAGAAAGAGAAAGTGTTGCACCCGTTACAGTTGTCAAAGGCCTCTCCACAAAACAAAAGCACCCTAGTCCGTCAGGCATGAATGAATCTTTTGAACGAATGAAGAAATACATGGTGATATACCATGCATGCTTATTCAGCGAGGCAGGTGCCATCACTTTCTTTCATGCATGATTATTCAACGAGGTAAATTTCATCATTTTCTTTCATAAAATATAATCATTGTTACAACACTACTGACCACTACTTGGTTCCACGACTCTCTCTTTAGTGCTGTAGTACACTCATTAATCAAATTTAATCAATCATCATTTTCAACCAATCACTTGAAAATACAACTCTATGTTTTTTCTGTTTTAGTCAGCAAAAAGAGAAGGCATCTCTATAGCCTTTTCCCTTTGGGCGGGCCAAAAAGTACGAGAACACAATTTGCATGTTAAATATTTATTTCTATTTTTTTTAAAAAGAGAAAGACATTCTTTCCAATTTCCTAGCCCGATTTGTATACTTTCAATTTTTTAGTTGAGCTAAAATAAAATTGACAATATATACATCACGATGCATGTATCTTGCAAGAGGTTTGAATTGTTTTAGATTTTTTACATGTTTTGTTAGATCTGGACAATTTTATTAGGAATAATATATTTATTGTATTTTACACGAGAAAACATATCATTTAAAGTCGAATTGATTATCAACCTGAATAAGTATAATCTTGCATAATTTTTTGAAGTCTTTAAGTCGGTATGTGCTTTGTTTGATCTAGTGTGAGCGCACGGTGAAAAATATAAGTTAAAAATTCACTATATACTGAAATGTTCCAGATTTTTAACATGTATTGTTTGATCTGGATGAAGTTCTTATAAACCACTTGTTTGCTCTGCATTTTACACGTGTAACATATTGCAGTTTAAAGTGAAGATTGTTTTCAATGTTTATCAATGTTTCTGTGCACATTTCTTAAAGTCTTCAAGTCATGGTTGAGGGTTTGCCTGAAATAGTGTGAGAGTGTTAGTGTAGTGTGCAACCATGAATTTGTATTTGATATGTTGTTTTTTATTATCCAGTGCTAAAATGACGTTAGATCAAAAGAAAAGTATTATGCGTGCCATTTGAAAAAAATGTATTTTTGCAATATCATCATGTGTAAATGTCGCATACAGTAGATTAGTGAAAGCGACGTCTTCATCAAAGACCTCATTAGCGCTATATGGAAGAACACAGAGCGTAGGCTGCGAGGTGAAGGCCAATACGAGTTGTTAATTCCAGTAAGGATTCGAGAATTTGACCCCCACCACAAGGTTAGGACAGTGTTGGTGGGCAATATGAAATTATGTTGCAAAGACTTAAAGGAAGATATTTGTCCTGCCTACGACATGTCAAAATTAGAGCTCTGGGATAAATTGTGGATGGAACAGAAGGTAAAGATGAAGTGTGTGAAAGCGCAGGACCAAGCAGCCTTACCCAAGAGATTGAAGATGGACCAAGATGCGCAAGCAGCTTTGGGAGGTCTATTAGATGCCAGTGGCACCGTCACAATCATGCGCACGGCTTTGAATGCCAAGTGCGCTCATCTTGTCGGCATCCCTCACGAGGCCTTGGTAGAAGGTACGAGGGTTGGAGCAAGCTCCTTTGGTGTGTGCACATTGTACACTATCAAAGGCATCTCTTTCTTTCCAGACCACATTACATATGTGGTAAAATGCTACAAGGGAGGGAGTGAGGCGAAATTTGACAGCTTCCAAACAGAGCAGGGAATGAAACGCTTCATCCCTCCATTGTAAGGTGCATTAGCTTTACCATTGAAGCTCCTTGGATCACAATATTCTCATACTACAATGGGGACATGATGTGCCGCTTGCCATTCGCCCACGGATTTGTTCAGACGCCACATGCACAGGCTACAACAAGGCTGGAGGTCATTGCCAGTAGCAAATTTGCATGTACAAGAGATAGACAGAGCGCGGATCAAAGCAATGATTGAGCAGATGCCAGCCATTTGTCACGCCTTAATCGATGGCATTACGATTGTCCACTCGACCGGGATAGTGCAGAGTGACCTACACCAGTTCAACATAATGTCGGACATTACTCGCACAAATAACCCCGTCTCGGCATCATTCATTGGGAAATGATACTCAGAAAGCCAGCTAAGCGTGCATCAATTAATTATCTGCATCCAAGAACACAGTCGAACTCTGCAGTTTTGAAGGCACAGAGAGCAGGGGATGCAGAGATGGCTAAACGACCGTGCTATATGATCCACAGTGCACAGATGCATTCACAAAATCGAGCGACGTTTATGCATCGGGTTATCTATTCAACATGCTGATAGATTTTTGGAGTGCAGCCAAAAAAAAAAAAAAATCCAGAAGAAGTTTTTTACCACCCCGACCAAGATGCGATGAGGGCCATTCAGATTAAAGTAGATTGTTGGATGAAGATAAAAGAGCGAGAACAAAGAAGAAATGCATCTGTCATTTTGATATTTTTCAAAGAACATTTAAAGACAGACCCTAATCCTGTCCAACAACCGCTTGTTGAACTTGCGCCGTCCAATTTTTATCCAATCTAAACATTTTTATGATATACATCTATCTTGTCCGGGGTATTTTATTTTTATTGAAGTGTATTATCTGGTTTGGAGTGGTTCATCTCCTTGAGTCAATTATCTTTAGTCATTTCAAATTTGTCGTGTTACATAGGGTATTTCAAATTTGTCATGTGGTTCAATTGGGCCGGGCAATTGTGATTTTGTTTATTTGCATCATTTGTGGTGATTTAGTCGTCTATGACGTCTTATATAGTGGACGAGAAGTTGCTACCTTGTGAATCTGTGAGACTGTTGAATCGTGAGAATATATATTTATCAATGATATTGAATATTTGTCTATTTGTCCATTGCAGCTCCAAGAGAAAATGGCCGATGAAGAACAAGTTTGTGGCACCTAATCAGTGCATGATGATCAACAACAAGCGACTGTTAATGCATTTCAACGTATGAAGTCTCTAGCACACGATATGTCGGCACAGCAAGCGACGCGCATTGCTCAACGAATCTCAAAATGGGCAAATCCAAACCACATGCAATGGAAAGAGATCAATAAAGAAGTGACCAAGGACATGATCAAAACAATATGGCCATGTGAGGATGCAGAGATCAAGAAAGGAAGCTGGAAGGTATCGAAGTGCCTCCACAATGCGATCAAAGAAAACACTGAAAGGATCTACTTGGAAGTTTATAGCCATCCACTGTACAATGCAGAATGTGAGTTATATATCGCAAAAATGGTATATGTTCACTTTGCAACAGCGACCAGTAGACTTTTTGTCAAAGGAGACAACTGTTGCCACTCATGATATCAGGGAGAATTGCGTCACTTCACCCGAGATGAGCGGGCATTGATAGTGGAAGGCGTCGACCTACAGTTAAAAAGAGAGAAGGATATTTACATGACACAGCTAGCAGAGAAAGATGCATAAATAACTAGGCTTTCTATAGCCCCCTAGACACACCAACCCTCATGGTCCGAATGGAAAAAAGCATTCACCACTTAAGCCAGGACGTTTAGAATCTGACACAGCGAGTGAATCCTCCGCCTGTACAAGGGAGACACATCAGCTACCTTGTCCTGTATCCAAATTTGATCCCCTCGTCTACTTCAGATACATCCTCATCTTGCCAATGTCCAGTTTGCTACAAGAATTTTGATGGATGGAGTGGATATTATACATTGACATGTGGTCATTATTATCACTTCGTCTGTCTTATTCGTTTAATGCAAAATAGTAGCTGATGTGCAATCTGTTCACAAGATATTCCACAAGGAATATATATTATGTTTGGCACGGCTAATGAGTATAAATTCAGCAAGCCCGCCAAGATACCCCTAGCACAATTAGAAATCTGTTTGGTGACCAAGATTCTGCTTTAGAGCAACACAATTGAGATCAACAAACTATGTATATATAATCGCGAATATGAAGCATTGTATATAATCAAAACACATTGAATACAATCTTTTACAATGGTTTTTGACATGATCTTCATTCTACTGAATCTATGAAGTTTTTATCTGGTTCTAAGTCTGAGTGTTGTGTATCTTCTTGTAATTCAACCTTTACGTCTATTATCAGATTCTCTTCTATTTCGTCTATAGTGCATTGAGATACACCAACATTGAACTCTTCTTTATCTTTGTTTTGACAATCATACAACCAGGTTGGAATTTCCTCCTCGTAGCCAGCACTTTCGATGTGATTCAATATCTTTTCGTTGCAAAACATATACACTAATTTTTCGGTTATGTCTGCTAATAGTCTGTTACGAAGAGTGTTGTGAACATACTTGTACATACTCCAGTTTCTCTCTAAACTTGAGTTTGTTGCACATTGTACAAGTACTTTCATTCCAAGGGATGTAAGGTCGAGTAATGCTCTTTACCATTCATCATCCACCACTTCCATGCAGGTTTCTCTTTTGCCATTACCTGTACAAAATCATTCGCAAAAGTATCTTCTTTTAATGTAAATGCACTCATTTTTTTGATGCAATCAATTCGGTCCTGAACGTTGGAGTAGAACGTGTTGACCATGTGATAGAAATCACTGACCAGCTTTGTAGTGGACGTCAGATCTAAATTCCAATACTCCGGATCGAGCATGTAAGCAACACTGTGAAGTGGACTATGAGCACTCTTCCACCTTACATGAAAATACTTGGCTAAAATTCTTTGCTGTTTGCCAGAGAATGGTAGTCGCCACTCCTTCTCTACTACAGACTCTTTCAGCTCTCGAGATTTTCAAGACTCTGTTGGACTTACCACCATGTCATCCACACTTTGCCCAAATTTGGCACCCTTTGATCAAGGTTGCAAATTGTGAACATAACGGGCATCATTACATGGTATGCATCATTACACTCTTCCACCAAGCAGCCTTGTTTACATCACCACGTAGACATGTGATTTTATCTTTCACTTTTTCTTTCTGCTCAAGCTGCCATTCATCAAAGGTCGTGCAATTGAATGTGTCAATCACAGCACACTTATTGCGAAGAAGTGATTCCAATGCATAAAAGTGTGTACAAAACTGAGTTTTAGGAGGAAGTTTCAACATCACTGACATGCACATTCTATACAAATCAAGCACTCTTTGTCGTTTCAAAATAAATTTCACAACCTGACGTGCTGTGTCAATTATTTTGGCGAACCATGTGGTTTCTTCGCTAGTGTACCAATCCTTTAGCACCAAATTTAAGCTGTGAGTATTACAACCATTGGAAAAAATGTATATAAGCACTTCTTTATTAATTTACTAGCGTTTTATAATTCTTTGCGTTGTCCATGACTACTTGAACGACATGTTCAGCACCAATTTCTTTAATTACATTAATCAAGACCTCAGAAATATACTAGCCACTTTTAATTGTACCAAAACTATCAATCGCCTTTATAAACGTTTCTCCCCTTGGACAAACCAGCATTTACATTGATCACCGGTCTTCTTTGAACATTTGGCCAGCCATCACTCACAATTGTGCATCCTGAAAGCGAAACATTTCCAGGTATTATTTTGCCAACACGCTCGTTGACTTCGTTGTAACATTTGTCCAAGAAAAAAATTCGTATTGTGTGATAAGAAGGAGTTGAAAATCCTGGGCCAAACTCACCGATTTTCTTCCAAGCAGCCTTCCAATGATTGCTGTCTACCATGACCAAAGCACTTCCATTGAAGAATATTGCATTTTGTGCTTCTTCTAGAGATTGCACTCGAAAGCTTTAATGTAATGATTTTTGACGCATTTGACCAAGTCCATTTTCATTGTGACGCTTAAAAGGAACATTGCTTGAAATTTCCTCCCCCTGTGAGCGCAGGCTGTTCTCCAAGGTTAGTTGGCATCACCAGAGGATCAGCGGAGTTAATATTGGGCTTTGACAACTCTTGACTTGGAGCAGCCACCACAGAGCTATATATCTGTTGTCTCTTGCCACCCTTTTTGGCGAGCTCCCTGAGGATGTTCACATTTCTTACAACTCTTTTTAACGCTACCTAGAAAATGGTCCCTAATATGTGGTGCACCGCCTGATTTTGCTGTGAGACAAAATTTACATTGCCACTCTATGTATCGGCCGCATATGTTGTGAGCATAATCCCACTCTTTTCAGGAGATTTTTATTCTTTGGCTTCTTCATACCACTTGTGCCCGCATTTTGCTCCATTGCTTTTAAATTAAAACTGAAGACAAAAGAACTAGATGTTTAGTTTTTAAAACGTTTTTCTTATTTTCAATATATATTAAAAAACCATTCACTATGAAAGTAACCAAAACTACACAATATGAGATTTTCAATGCACGCTAGTCAATCCACATATCGATCACCTATGTTGTGACAAACATACACATTGCAATACACTCTATGTACGGCATAATAACTACAACAATGCTATGAATTTCTCAATGCAATTATTATTATTATGATTATTTATATGTCCACTTTGATTTGCAAACAATAAGACACATCTATGTACAAAGAATAATCAATTTCTACACTGAACGATGTCAGTTGTTTGCAAAAAACACACAAAAGAAATAAAATATATATTGGTCATTTCATGCACTAATAATCTTTCATAACACATAATGCACTCTCTGTATAAGCCAATGCATGAACTAATGCAAATAAATCTTCAATATAATCACACAATCGAGGACTACTTGTACCAAGTGAAGGATTGTAGCCCCCTTATGCAACCAATTCAATATATAAAAGCTATTTTCACCCAATCAAGGATTATAGCTCTTATATTGTGGAGTGACAATGTATATCAACTCAAATCTATGATGGTGAAAAATGCAAGACTTCAAGGATCTTTATATGCCCAGTACACTAGTACAAGACATCCAACCCTTGACTATCGACTCGTCATTCACATATGCTCATCTTCTAAAACCAATTACAACCTTCATTTGGACCAATGGCTTCGTCGCAATGAGCATGACTCTTTAAATTTTCAATTTTTTTTGGTTTCGTACCTTTATGTCGGTAAAGGAATCAATTTTTTTAAGAAGTGGTTACCGAATTAAGAATCACGTTCGGCCCAAAAAAGGATCCGTGACTTTGTAACCTTAGGTCAATTCACAAGGAGATGACTATACCCGGCACTCGGATACACTCCCCAAGGGTTGCTTAGCTAAAGGACCACGATAAGCACACTGTTTACTATATATAATTACTCCCTCCGAGCTCTTTTATTTTCCCGGCGGGCCCGTCGGTGCAGGGAAAAATGAAATGTCCGACGGGCTAAGCAACACTATGGTTTTTTGCAAGTCATAATCAAAGTCACGTTAACAATTAACTTGATCACGTGATTTTATTGTGTAATTACTAGAGTTATTAACGTAATCACACGATCATGATTACGTCAATGAAATCCCTATCCACCAAGTGGCCATTTGTTGCAGTTATAACACTCGTTGAGTGCTAACTTCTTTCAGACTGGCAATCTCTTATTGGAATCGCTTGTACAAGTTTTTGTACTCTTCTACAAATGCATTTTCCACATCTATTTTGGAAGTTAAGTTTGCGGCCCTCGATCTGCTTGATCTTGTCTTCTTTAGCATAGACTATAGTGTTCATTCTCTCCACAATGTGGTATGCAAACTATGCATAATCTTCTATCTCCTGGATGTTGGAAGTCTAGGATGTGCTAGCCTCCTCCTGGTGATCCTCTTGATGTGTATCTTGCTTTACTTTCTCTTGCTCTACGTCAACTAATGTTGTGTCTTTTGGGGTTGATACCTTTGGTCTTCTTGAAGCTCCATTCACTAGGTAAAATCTTGTCGGTCTTCTATTTGGTCTTCATCTTTCTTGTCCTCTTCCACTATTGCTTCAGTGATGCTTGGTTCAGTAAGCACTGGTCCTTCTATCTTTTCTTCTTGTTGGGTTTCCTCAAGGTTTTTCAAATTCACTTGTTTGTGGAGACGATGCATCTTCTTGAACTTTTTCAACGATTAGAGAAGGCGGTAAAAATCAGCTTGCTAAGTGTCTGGCATTTTAGAGGTGCCCACCGCTTCTTCTTTCTGTCGCACTCTCTCTTCTTCTATGTAGATCCGCTCGAGTTTTGCAAGAGGATCCATTCCTTCTTTGTAGAGTGGGTTCTTGGTTCTCACCTTCATCTGAGGGTCGGGTTGCCAAAACTCCTCAAAATCACCTTGCAAACCCCTTTCTCTATCAAAGGCTTCCTTTCCCTTTTGAAGCCTTGCTATCCGCTATGCCGATTCTTCACTAATAACAGGGGGTGGCACACAGACTCTCTTTGCAGGCCATTCTTCAACTTTCTTCTTACCTTTGGAAGCTTGTTCTTCTCTTCTTTGATTTCTAGGTGTGGAGCACTTTCTTCAGAGGGTTGGTCTTTAGGGTCATCGTCGCCACTCTCAATTGGAGCCTGCTATGCCAACTTCCTCTTTGATCTTCTTATGAGTGGTGGTGGTTCTTCTTCTTCATCATCTTCTTCATTCTTCAAATCGGCTACCAACCAAGTATTCTGATCTGGATCATGTGGTAAATTTTTCATCATACCCACTGCATGGTAAGCAATCTTGGTGAGGACTTCTTGTACTCCCGAGTAACTAATTCCATTTTATTTTTTGGTGCTCTTCACAGTGTTGATTACATACGAGGCATGGTCTATCTACATTGGTAACTTTGTCTTCAGGGCGGTAGTGAATGTTGATGCCACCGCATGGTTTGGGCATGTGTATCTTGGAGGTGTCTTGGATGTAAAGTGGAAATGATGATGAAATAGGTAGGTGGGTTCCTTCGCTCGCTTATGGATCATATCCTAGAAGGTTGCCGCAACGATGTTGCACGTAAACACCCATGTTCTCTTTTTCTCTTTTGACCACATAGACTCTCCTTTTTTTGGCAATTTTAGGGCTTTAGCAACAATCTCCTTGGATATATTCATTTCTGTTGCTTGGCTGGTAGAGTAAAAACTTTGGGCCATTTCATCATCCTGAATAGAGCTTAGCAATTCATAAGCTCTCTAAAGGTAAACTCCACAGGGCTCCATCTAATAGAATTGTAGAAGGCTGAGCTTTTTGTGGGCATCCTTGAGCTATGGAGTCTGTGCCACATTGTATATATTTCCTTGGGCATCTTTTGAAGATCTACAGCTTGGTTGTCGGCACTTTTGAAGCAGCCATGGAATATGACTACATGATTCTTCTCTAGCAAGTCTCCAAGAAACGTCTTCATTGCTTCCTTTATGGACTCTTCCTCTAATTGGTATTTTGGAAGCTCTAGAAGCTTCTGCTTTTGAGTCTTCTTCTTTAGAGTTACAGGCAGGTTTTGCATTAGCTCTGGATCCGTTACATAGCATTAGGTGCATTTTAGAGTGAAAATCCTCTTATCAAGCCCCTATTGAAATGTAGCTTATCAAACTCAAGATTAAAGCTAAATTCGTACTACTTTGACCCATAAAAACAAAATGCAATCATCAAAAAGTCAAATTGGCCAAAAAAATGCATCAAAGATATTAAGCATGCTTATTATCTAGGACATGATTTTGGTCCCAAAAATGTGTTTTGGCTATGCCCATGGGTTGTTGGCATTGAAAATACATGGGATCTGGATTTTGGGAAATTTGGATGCAAAATGCATGGTTGGGGTCACTTTTTGGCTAGAAGTCCTTTGCAAATAACCAAGTATTGGTGCAAATTTTTTGTGCATCAAAATTGCCTCAAAATGCATGTGCATACTTGTGATGACATGGTGAAACTCATGGTGACAAGAATTTGCAAAATTGGCTTCATTTGGCATCAATAGATAATAAGTGCGCTTATATCTACCATGTGATTTTTCCATCTTTTTTCACATTTTCTTGGCATGGGCTGGTAGTCCATGATGTTTCCCAACCTTCAATATATTTGGCACAAAACTAGATTTTTAGTAGTTCCCTTGGGTTGTATTTTGGAATTTGGAAGCTTTTGTGCGTTTTTTGATGACGTGGCATGATGAGCGTGATTTTTTAATGAATGAGGGGCTTTTGGATTTTGGGCCTGGAGATAATAAGCGTGTTTATTATCTCCCCTTGCAAAAATTCTAAGTTGTTAAGAGAAAATTCTAAGTGAGATGGATTTTGGGCCTGGAGATAATAAGCGTGTTTATTATCTCCCCTTGCAAAAATTGGACCAATTCAACATTTAATGCTACATGCTCGTCCTATAGGCCAAGTAAGTAACTTTTAGCCAAAATTTGAATTGATTTTGGTCTCTTGAAGTTGTTCTCTATACTTAGTCTTCCCACTTTGGTGGTTTTGCTCCCGAAACTTGATGATGGCCACTTTACTTGCATCCAAGTTTGTGGTAGTGTCCCATATGTCATGGAGAGTTGCCTTGTCCAATTTGGTCCCTTTGGACTAGTTTTAAGGCCGTAGCTCAAAAATGATGCTTTGTAGTGGTCCGAGTTGATTTCTTGTGTTTGGGGCCCCAATCAAGCTTTTGCTTTGGTTCCACCCAGGTACATTGCTTATGACATCTAAGGGGAAACCTTTTGTGAAGTTACAACTTGATTCCGACTTTGAGCCAAGTTTCAACTTATTATCTATAGACCCCCTCAGCCTCGAGTCGAATGGTCATTTGGGTCTTTAAGAATGTTCTATGGGTCCTTGTTGTGCCCCCGATTGAATTTAGGTTGGGTTTGGTGCACTCATCTGGTTGCTACTATCATTTTTCCTCTTGTTCTCTCCTAGAAAGGTTATGCTAACCTAGGGGTTTTTTGGACTATCCCAACCCCAAAAGTATGTTTAAACATGCTTGTTAATAGGTTGGGAACTAACCACTCATGTCTTGTGTGAACTGTGAAGTGTGATGGCCAGGTAGAAGTTGCAAAACGCGCGCGCAGGGTAAGCTTCGAGTGCTCTCTCCCAAGAAGACAAAGTACAAATAAGACTATTTTGGCCTACCTAGGCTATACATACCTGGGCTTCCCAAATCATTTTCTCCCAAACTCCCCGATTAGTCCTACTACACTGTGAAATATACTTTCCTTTTGAAGATTTCCTTGTTTGGACATCGATTGTACTGTTTTCGGGGATTTCACCAAATCAAGCTTTGCGCGCCCAATATAGGCTTTCCATCACCATCGTCAGAATTGAACAAGATTTTGCATGCTTGTTCGTCTTTTTTTCCTAATCACTAGGGTGTCTTCCAATTCTTCACCTTAGCATGTTTACTATTTATTTTGCTTTTTTGAAACACCATATTAGAGGGTTAGAGACTTTAGAGTCAATTTGAGAATCAGCAATGTCTTAAGATTTGGTCAAATGGACAAATAAACCTTTTTTAAAGGCCAAACCCTTCCACAAGACGGTACTTGAAATGCTCTTTCGAGACATGCTCTCAAAACTTTGGCTAAGATTTGACCATGTGGTCAAATCTTAAGATCATTTTGAAAGTGGGAATTAGGAAATTCCCAAATTCACTAATATAGAGTTTTGACCCTTTTTATTAGGAAAATTAAACAAAAATTGTGAAACTAATCCAAAAAATTAAAAACCAATCCAAAAATTACCTAAACACACAAAAGCACTAGACTTGGCCATATTTTTGTGGTTTTTTTCATTTTGATCACTACTTTGGCCAAAATACGTGCAAAAAGAGTAAAAATTACAATATTTTTGGCTTATTTTGGCAATACTTACACTATTTACACACATGTAAGGGGTAATCATATTACATTATCTCTTATATTTTTACTTATAAGGGCATCTCTCATGGATTTTCAAAAAATCCACACGTTAACATTCAAATACTTCAAACATTTCCCTTTTTCTAGGCGAAATCATTTTCTTCTTGGGTTTGCATTAAGAAAGCCTCCCCCCTACTAATTGGAGTCCTCTGAGACGGCAAGATGTGGCTCGAGTAGTGTGGTGCATGTGTAGTCAAGTCGTGTCTATACACAGTCGTGAGATTGGCTCTACCATGCTATCGATGCCAGTGAAATTCAAAACACAATGTTGTGGAAGAGGAGGGTCTTGGGCGAATAGCTCAAAGGTTGTCGATGTTGAAGCATCTTGTTGGTGAACTCTCTTGAAGAGTAGATCTTGAAGAAATTGTGCTCGCTCTTTGATAGTCCTTGGTGAACAACCATTTGTTTCTGTTGGGGTAGTTTTCTTTTTTTTAAAGAATGCACACAAAGATTTTCCATGTAAACTTCCAAGAAATTGCTCTAATATTCTTTGAATGCATGGCTCATTAGCCTTTGAAATGTTGCTAGTGCATTGGTTAGCCCAAAAGGCATGACTCTATCAGCAAATATTCCCCATTATGAGCAAAAGCCATTTTGTGCCGATCTTTTGAATCAATGGCTAGTTGATTGTAACCAGAAAATCCATCCAAGAAGCTTTAAGCTTCTTTTCCAGCCACTTGCTCTAAAACTTGATCGGTGATGGGAAGAGGATAGTTATCTCGTATGGTAGGAACGTTTACTTCTTGAGATTCACACACACTGAGTGTCTCATTTTTCTTTGGTACCACCACAATTGGTGACACCGAGTCGCAGTGTTCTATTTCACAGATGAACTGAGCTTCCTAGAGTTTCTCTATCTCCTCCTTTATCTTTTTGGTAAACATCTCATTGTATGTCTAGGGTCTCTATCTACTCGGATTGGCATCATCTCTAATGGGAATAGTCTGTTGACAAATTTCATGATCTATTTCCTTAAGGTCTTTGTACGACCATGCAAGGACATCCCCTATGCACTTTCAAAGTTTTGATGAGGATTTCTTCCTCTTCATGAGACAAGTCTGTAGCTATGTATGCTGACTTTGGTTCCTCCCCTTGCTCTGCTAGGTCAATCCTCTTAGCGTTCTCCAGGTCTTCATAGGATTTTCCAGGTTCCTTGGGTTGTCTCATCGATCACTTCACTATGATCTGTTCGTCTTGTAGAATATAACTCTCTCATTTTTCTTTGGTACCACCACATTTCATAGATGAACTAAGCTTCCTTGAGTTTCTCTATCTCCTCCTTTATCTTTTTGGTAAACGTCTCATTGTATGTATAGGGTCTCTATCTACTCGGCTTCGCATCATCTCTCATGGGAATAATATGTTGACAAATTTTAGGATCTATTTCCCTAAGGTCTTTGTACGACCATGTAAGTACATCCCCTATACACTTTCAAAGTTTTGATGAGGATTTCTTCCTCTTCATGAGACAAGTCTGTAGCTATGTATGCTGACTTTGGTTCCTCCCCATGCTCTGCTAGGTCAATCCTCTTAGCATTCTCTAGGTCTTCATAGGATTTTCCAGGTTCCTTGGGTTGTCTCATTGGTTGCTCC
This sequence comes from Adiantum capillus-veneris, assembly GCF_014529385.1. Lineage (NCBI taxonomy): Eukaryota > Viridiplantae > Streptophyta > Polypodiopsida > Polypodiales > Pteridaceae > Adiantum > Adiantum capillus-veneris. The sequence goes on from NC_140941.1 coordinate 103,947,318, forward strand.
ACTATGATCCATTGATCTTGTAGAATATAACTTTTGTAATGTGATGGAACAATGATAGCCCCTAGTTTGTTGCTATCAAACTCTATTTTAGTGGTCCATACCTCCTTTAAGGTTCTCTTCAACTCCCTATACTTAGCTTTTCACTCCATTTTCATCATTGAAGGTTTCTTTTTTTTGGTTTCATCCGCTTTTCTCGATTTTTGTTTTGTTTTGGATTGCTGCTCCATGTTCCTCCCTTTCTCTGGGACAGGGTATTTGTTAGTGATCTTATCTTCTACAACTACCATCAACAGATATTAAGTTTTGTCCCCATTTTTGGTACATTCTGATTTCTTCTCAATTTATTCTCCCATTTCTTACGATATCTTTGCTGGCATCTTCGATGCTGATTTGAAAATTCAAAAAACTTCCCCTCCAAATAGTAGTAGTTTTTCTCTCATGTGCTCTTTTTTAGAGACAAATTCCTCAATCGCAAGTGTTCCCTCCTTTACCTCATAAGTGGCATCATAACAGTGATCGAAAGGGACTGCTCTTCATCCAAAAGTTCAATCATCACCATTTGGACGTGAACGACTTCATAGCCCTCTTTGTCCAAAAATTGAGTGGGTGTGGACTCATTGACATAAATATGCATTGTGGTCAAAATCTGAGTCTACTCAAATGGATAAAACAAATGTTTTGGAAAGGGTTCTGATACATGAACGGTATCATTTACATCTCAATCCAAGATGCAATCTTCTCGTCGTAAACTGCCACTCTCTGAGGCTCCACACATCCAAATTGGTGTTTCTTTGTTCAATCATGATGGTAGTTTTGATTTCGGTCGATGTTTCCAAATCCATTTCTTGGATTGGTGTCTTTAGGGAATCCTTATATTAATGGTCTTTTAGGTTTACTTGCGTAATTAATCCAACCTATTTCAAGTAGATATAATCGTTTTCCTAGTCCTGGACCAACTGTAATTGCGTCATAAAAGGTCGTTTGAGATGATTTCATAGTTCAATTTTTTTCCAAATTCCAATGGCAAAAGTGTGTTGGTAGCCAATTCCGTAATAGCTGACTATCACATATTCTAGTAATCCCATGGGATTTTCAATGTGCCCTTCTGTTAGGAAATAGGGCGTAGCTAAGTAGATATTAGTGTAGTTTACTTAATGGAGAGAGATAATTTTCACACACGAGAGATTATAGAGTAAAGTGAGAGAGAGAGCACACACAATATACGTGGTTCACCCAATGTGGTCTACGTCCACGAGAAATAAGCCACCCAATGGCTTTAGTACTTTAAACTAGAAGTAGGTTACAAAGGGATTATACCCTTAATGGAGCTACCGCCTTGCTTCACTCTCACCATCTCACACCCACCTTATTGTATCAACTTCACAATGCACCCCAATACATTTTGTGTGTAGAAGAGGCCTCCTTTTATAGGTGAAAAGGGATGTCCTCTCTCATGAGAGGCAGTCGTGTGTAGCCGCCCTTGTGTAGACAAGTCCGAGTTGAATTCTCCCATGCTCCCATGTGTGGCTGCCCTTGAGAAGAAAATTCTGAGTAGAAATCGACCACCAGCCATTGAATTCGGCCACCGGACGAAGACTTTTGACCATTGGCCAATCGATCGGCTCTTTTTTGATCACTTTTTGATCGCCATCCAGCCATAATATTCCAACAAAAAGGAATTTTCCAAGCTCGAGACTGGGCATAAATTTTTGGTTTTTCGGCAAGTGACTTTCTTACGCACCCTATTTTCTCCTCATAATGGAGGCCTTACAAATGTGAGTTTTTAAATCTAAAAGTTACAAGGGGTAAATCAAGCTCCATACTTAACACCATCTACCAATTGTAGTTTCATTCATGTCTATCTAAGTGCAGGTCTTCCGTAGGCTTCCCAAATTGTTTTCGTTGCAATGGAAAGGCCTGGTCCACTGTTTAGAATAGCCATGGTTGTTACATCGTTATATTGTACCAGAAGAGTTGTGTTTCCCTCGTTTCGTTCACAATAATTTCCTACCTTGGTCATAAGTACAGATTTGACAAATTTTCCCTGAGATTCCTCTTTATGAAACTCTTAAATGTTTTCTTTCGTTAGTCCCGTTAGGCCCATTTTTTCTAAGGTGCCTTGCAAATCTTTCCATAGAGGTGGCCTTATCTTCAATAACTCACCCAATGTGATTGTACATTGAATATGTGTCAACGTGATAGACTGCAAGTTCTCAACATCCAAAGTATGCTTTGCTCGATTTAGCTTTATGTTCTTGCATACTAGTGATTTTTCTTCAGGTATGAGGATAAATTTTTGAGTTTGTGGGCTTTTCATAAGTATGATCGCTCCGAACCCTAATCTCCATACAAAGATTGTCCATTTAGCTCCATGGCTGGTTGGTCTAGTCACACTTCCTCAATTGGAACTGATTTCAGGGTTAGGCTTCCATCATTCACTTCTTTAACCTATTTCCATAAATGATTTGGCCAATCTTCTTCCACAAAGGGTATTCCTTCCAAACCCTGTCTGAAACTATCAGTTGAGGTTTGTCAGTTTTAACTAAAGAATCCCTTGGTTCTTTAGTGTCTCTAGTTTCCACAGGTTCTGATTTTGTTTCATTCTTTGATGGATTCCCAATGATTTTTGACTTTGTTTTTGCGTTTCAGCATTGACTGTGTAATTTGTACCAAGTTTTTATAAGATTCAAGCTTTGTGGCTTCCATGTTAAGTTTTTGGGTAGTTTTTCTATCTTGTTTCTAGTGTTTGGTCCACTTTCAATCTTGCTTGGAAGGCTTCCAAGGCCGCATGATAGGTTCATATATTTTTTCCACCAACATCGATCCTCTTGATCTTGGTTTTGATTCCTTGAACTTTGAAGACATTGACTCAGCTATTTCCTCAACCATTTCTTGGGCTTTCTCTTCAACTTTTCTTCAGTGTTGTTGTCTTCTAAGCCTGTAACTTTGGTGTCTCTGTTTCTTGGAGTCTTTCAAAGACTTATTACCAGTATCAGAATCACTCGCACTGTTTTGCTTCTTCTTCTTGGCATATGCTTTGGTAAATACCTTGATCGGAATGGTGGGTTCACTGTCTGAGGAGCTACTTGGTAAGACTTGCACTACGTTTACGATTGTTTTCCATTTGTTTGCAAGATTCTTAGAGCAATATTCAAGAAAATTCCACCTTTTCTTCTACATTGGATGCAATAGGCCTCGGCCCTCAACTCGTCTTACATTCTTATATGGCTATGGACAATGAATTTTTCTAGTGGTCATCTAAACCATAGTTATGTCAACCTCCTTCTCTTGGTTTAGGCATTTGTTTCACCATAGGTGGTCTAGGTCCCTGGTTCATAATAAATGCTTGTCCCAAGGGGGACACTTGTCCCAAGGTTAGCATGCTTGCTTGATATGCATTGTGCATGTGATTGTCCACACTTGAAGGGGTCCAATGAGCTTCCATCATGAGCTAGAAGAGGGGGGTCGACCAAGGAAGCTAGGGGCTTGCTTGCAGGGTATACTCCCAGATTATGTTATGCTTGTGATGCATGAAGCTTTCCATCTTCATTGCATCACCTAAGTCACAAGGAACACAAAGATTGTATTTTACCAAGTCTCTCTTGATGGGAGAATCTATAATACGAAAGCCTATTGGAGGGGGGACCGGCCCCACATAAATCCGGTCCTCAACTGTTGTCAAGTTCTCGAAACTCTCTCTCTTGCAAAATTATTGCTCATACCAAGTTAATTAAGTATTATGGTTATTCTACTACCACTAATTAAGCTCACCTTCTATGTCTCAAAGTAGTCTCACAAAAATGCTCACTCTAATTTTTTTAATTCCGCTATTCTCAAAGCTCATAGGCCATTTCCATTACAATATTTTATGCTCTTCTTGAAATGAGGAAGTTATACACTTAGAAGTGTGCTTAACCATGCTTTGTTCCCAATGGAAAACACATGATCTCTCTTTTTCAAACATCTTTTTTTTGGCTCCACCAAAGTAGACAGTTCAAACTGCAATCCAATTTTCATTTGCCTCATCTGCCATAAAACCTCAAAATTTGGGCTTATCAAAACCATGATCAACCACCATCTTATCAAGAATTTTCCAAAACTTTATCTAAGCATGCTTATTTTCGACAATAAACTCACATATTGCCAATTTTAGCAGCTCTCTTACATATGGTCCGTAAACATGTGCTGACATAGTGGGCCAACCCTCTACACAATGCACATGATCAAAGTGCACCCACATATCTTGCAGATTCCCTCCTGGGTGCATATAGTTTACTAAATCAACACCACTCCCTGGCCCCATTGTAGAGATATTAAATATGAGGTTGTTCTCTAGGTCCAAGTTGTCCTAGAAAGAGAACACTATGCAAAAATGGATGTCTTGATTTTGCTTTTGAAATCAAGATAGACTCCAAACCAAAATTTGTAATTCCTTTTTCTCTTCTGCCAACTCCAAAGTCCTTGGTACATGCCGCTTATCTGACAATGGGGTTACAGAATGAAGAAAACTAGAGAACTCTCCATCTGTCATTGGCAAGTCAACATTATCTTCTTGAGACACAAGCTTATCCATAATGAGTTCTTTTGCAGTTTTTATTTCAAGCTACTTGGCATGTTAGAGTATCAAAGGTGTCTCTATGCATAAGGGCATCACATATTGACTTGTTTGCACTTCTACTCTTCCCCTCTGTAACAAGGTGTTTATGAAAACCTAAATGCAATACACATCTAGTAACACTGGTCTTTTCATTAGGAATACAATAATATATAACTATCAAAAAAGTGTTAATACACATGGTAGAATACGTGGTTTGAGGGTAAATGTTAGTGGCTTGAAGTGTGCATTTGCTAGAGAAGGATATATCAAAGAGAAGGGTGCATTTATTGTGTCCTTGGGCTACATGTCAAATGGAAGCAAATTTGGTCACATGTATGCTATCTAATTATGGCTTTTGATTATTTCTCTTAATATCAATATTAAAAGTATGTTTAATGTTCGTAAAGATGCAATTATTGATGGATGGGATCCAATCTAGAAACAAGTTAATTTGGAGTTTGACGAAGAGGTTGTTGCACATCCTCAATTTGAATCCCTTGCACAAAAAATGTTTTATGTATGGGAAGGAAATCATAAAACTATCGCTTGGCAAGTAGCCATCAAAGAAATATACCTTACAAACAAAGATAAGCATTGTAGAGTTTTATGTACGATCATTGATGGGACAAAGATATCAAAGATTGCTTTGTCGACAAGTCTTCAAAGAATGAACTTATGAGTGCAGTGCTAAACCAAGAGTGTTGAAATATATCATTTTTTTCCACATATTGGATCTTTTTTCGTATGTTTCTATACTATGAACACACATGATTTGGTTACTTCTCACTTGAGAGATGAGCTTGTCAAATGCTCAAATGTTTGTGTTGTTGACCATGAAGATTATCTACGTGTGCTACCAAAGGATGATAAAAAACTTGTTGATACTCTTCAAAAAAAGGAAACAAAAGGGGAAGAGCCATGGCATCCTCTTACTCGAAGATAGCTTGCTCGACTATTATTTGATCTAAGTGCTCTAGATTCTTGTATTTGCATGTATAATATTTGTAGTTTTGTTTTTTGATTCAAGTGCTCCAAATTATTGGATTTGCATGTAGATAGTTTTTGTTGTATTTTTGTGTGGAATATTTATTGGAAGTTTTAAATATCAAAGGAGCTTTCAAGCAAAATAGATAGCAAGAAAGATACTCTCTCCCCACAGAATCTCAAACAAGAAGAGAAATAAATCACTGGAGAATTGTACAATAAATATGGTGATCATGTTGAAAAGGTTCGATTCTTTTGGTTTTGTTGTTTCTAGCAAATCTTTCTTGTGCTTTTTGTTATGTGAGTTATGTGGCAGATTTTGAACATAGTTGATCCTCGACATGGGAAGGAATGGTTTGATAAGGTTATGAGCTTGAAATGGGGTCAACAAAGTTGGGCTACATTAGAGAAGTTTAATCTAATTGCCCTTCGTGATGCAAAAATGAAAAATAAGATCCTATGGTTATCTTTGTTGGAGCCCAGTAAGACTACATGAGCTGCATATGGCTTGTCTCGAGGTGATCGTAGATTTCATAGGTTAGTACCAAGTTGTTGCCTTTGAGTCTTTAGGGTGTTTTTTTTATGATGATTGTTTTTCCAATTTGTGTCACGTGTTTGTAGTAGTTGGTTGAAGTTACAGGGGGCTATAGAAAGAGTGCTTGATGGTGTTGAGACTCTTTTGGTTGACTATGTGGACGTGCCAAATGGAATTAAAATTCCTCGAGCAACTAATTAGAGATCTACTATGGAAAGATTATTGTAGAGTCTCGTATATTTATGTTTTCACTATAGGTTTCTTTGGAGGGCAAAATTAGTGATGCAGAGTTGTAAGCACTACCTTAAGAAAGTTGACTACTACGAATGGCGTCATAGAGACTAATATATACATGGTGAACACTACTACTCATATAAATTTTATACTTTGTGGGTTTCATTCTGACATTTTAAAAGTTTTCTATCAAAATTTTGGGATATATATATTTTAGATACTTCTATCATTTGTTGGGGATACAACATATTCTAGCCATTCCTTTGCTTGCACAATCATGGGCCCGTGTTGATAATGAAGATAGCATGTATCCACCCACTATGCATCATCGATCACAATGGGAGCTAGATCAATGTGATCAAAACTATGTGCTTGTTCGTGGAGAGACATCCACAGTGCACGGAGGGCATTAGATCCCTCCACAACTCTTGACACATCAGGTGGGGATACATAAAGGGAGATTGAACGTGATAGTAGACCCGACCATACATGTGAGTGCCTCTTCAATGATTTTTCTTATGAACATCTAGATACAACACAATCTTTCTTAAAATTTAAACATTGCTCTTGAATATTTCATTATATTTTTTAAACAGCTTTTCTCCCGAAAGATAAAGGAAAGCAACATGAGACACATGTTGTTTTTTACATGACATGTGTGAGAATAAAGTAAAAGATTAAGTAATCTCATTGTTGTCCTATATTGTCTGAAGCTTTTCACTTATTTTTATGTTGTTTTTGTATAGATTTGTGTGTGTGCACGTAGTGTATGGTTTACTACTCTTACGAAAGGTTTACAAATATCGATGTTGTTTTTATATATTGTATGGCTTACTAATCCATATGGTTGAGACCATTTCATGACAGCTTCGTTGACCAAAGATAATGGGAAGCGACACGAGATAGATGAGGAGCCTGACATGACACATTTGTCAATAAAACAGTATTGTTTGCTAAACTGACAAATGTTTAGTGGTTTTGTTTAGACTTTTCTATGAACCTATGAGTTAATTTCACTATCGTTTGCAATGACTAGATGCTATTGGAACACAAAGATTGCATCGTTTGGTATGATTTGTTTTCCCTGGAGAGCAGACTTTTTTGCAGGCATCAAGAGATCATAAATGCTTAGCTATCTTTGGAGACTACATCACCATTGCACGTGAGTTTTTTTCAAGTGTCTAGTCATCAATATAGAAGCCTCCACACGAGCATATGGTCAAAGTTTAGTCTACAGTTGTTGGTAGATATAGGAGGGATGGTAGGCTGGCTTGTTTCGTGGGCTGCCGGCTTGTTTTTGTAGATTTGTCTTTTGGAGGTGTTCTACATTCTACACCCTCACAACCTCCATGGGATGCTTGCACTGAGGAGCATGTGAGATCTGCCATCGATTTGACACACAGTACATTTGCAGATTCTAGATGGCTTCTTATTATGGGATCTAATGCAGGTATAAAGATCATTTATCCTATACTAAATGAAATTGTTGATGCTTTGATTAATTTTGTTTAAAGTTTGATTTCTATATGGTAGGTGATACTCTTCATTGGATAAAGAAAATGAGTAGAGCATCTAACTTGGTTATTCAACATCAAGTTATTGTTGTTCATCATTTACCTTATGGATATGTGAATGTACCTTATGGATATGTGGATGCTGGTGGAGATCATCAAGAGGTTGATTTCATTTTTGGTTTCTTAGGTGTAGAATGATTAAACTATGTTGTTCTAAGTGTATATCATTTTTCTTTGTAGTGTGATAGTTCGATGCTATTCTTTATTCATAAACGTGGTGCACCACCGCCACTCTACCTTGCTTAGAGCGTGCCATTTTTATGTGCTATGCACATGACTCCTATAGATACCATCATGCGACACTACTTGCCAGAGTCCGCTTATGCAATCATGGACTTCGGGCTTGCATGGCACGGAGACATACAGCATACCTCTTCTTTCATCCCTAGTCTTGTGGAGCTTTTGTGCCGATCGAAGGGACTTTGTTTGGAGTTTGGATGCGGGACTGCTACTATTCTTAGAGCATGTCATAATAATCAATATATAATTCTCCTAAATGATTTTCTCATTTTAAACTGATCATTTAATATGGGGAAGTGCCAGGGGAGAAAAAGAATATGGTTTAAGCTAGCAAACTGCCACAGTAGGGATCCAAAGGAGGGAAAATAGGGATCCAAAGGGGGGGCCATCTGCAAAGATCCATGTGCAACAATGGGCTAAAAAGACCCTAAGGTTCAGCCCATTAAGACTTCCAAAATGCTAAGGTTCCAAAATTCAAAGGTTGTGTCCAAAGGTCAACCATGGGGGGAATTGGATGCTTTGTGTGTGTTCCAAAAGTCTTTACAAATCCCTACATAGGAGGGGGCGAGCCTTGCTTGTAGGGGATGAGAGAGAAAGTCTCACACACACACTCAAGCTCCCTTTACACAAAGGGACTGAGGGACACATTTCAGCTCCCTAGCCCAGATGCCCACAAGGTGTACCCAATTCCTATTGGATGACCTTGGAGGTGGACCAATGAGAATTAGACTAGAGTAAATCTAGTTTAATTAATTTAAAAACACTTAATAAAAGAACCAATGAGAATTAAGCCCTCTAGAAGACTATTGGTCAGTCTCCCAAGGGGTCCAATGAGCATTCAACAACCCAATGGCTTGCCTGATTCCTATTGGCCAGGAGGCAAAGGGGTCCAATGAGAGTTTAGTTGAATTATTAAATTGCCTAAATCTCTCACAAAAGGGGAAAGGGGGACACATGTCAGAAGGCTATCACTTATATTGCTTAATTACCATTGGCTAGGCCTGGGGAGGTCCAATGAGAGTGGAGCATGAGCAAATAGCAAGAGGGGTCGACCAAGAGAGAGAGGGGGCTGATTGTTGCAAGGCATTATCACACACACACTCACACAATCTCATGTGTGAAGTAAAGAAGACTCTCTGTCCTTCTCAAGCTTTAATGGAAAGCTTATCACCTACTCCAAGCTTGTGAGAAGGGAGGCCTACACCAACAACACTTGGCTTTGTGATGCAAATCCAACCAAGAGCCAAGCTTCAATGCATGCTCATCTCCTCTACCATGCAAATTACTAAGCTAAGCTATGATAATATGAGTGATTATGTGAGGAGATGTACATCTTTCTCGTAAGAATACTCCTTCTTCCTCTCAATCTACTCTCATACCCTGCTAGCTCTGACCATCTTTGAAGGTGTGTGAGGTCTTGGGTCTGAGACCGGAGATAATTGATGTTGTGTTTGCTAAGTGTTTTGCTTAGTGCATGAAGCTTTCATCTTCATTACACTAGCTAGTCTTGAAGGAACACAAAGAATTGTATTGTACAATGTCTCTCTTGATGGGAGAAACCATAATACAAAGCCTTTTGGAGGGGGGACCGGCTCCATGCAAATCCGGTCCTCAACTGTTGTCAATATCTTAATTTCTCTCTCTTTTGAAGTATTGTTCATGCTATCTAACTAGGTGTTATGCTTTTTGTTGCTCTCTCCACCCAAGCACTCTTGTAATTCTCATTAGGAATCTATTCTAATGGAATGCCCACTATGTTCATGATAATTTCCACTACACACAAGTTTTTAGGCCATTAAATGTTACAGAGCATGTCTCTCTTTAGGGAGTGCTTGTGCAGCATTAGATAGTGATGAGGCTTTGATTTTGACATTTGTGTTGCCTCTTCTTCATCCCCACTCTAGAGGGAAAGACAAGCAAGCGACCTTGATATTTGCAGATGTGGTGGATGAGGAGAATAGTTTGTGAGCATTCCATTTCTTTTGGTCATAAACATTGCCTTCATCGATGACGAGTGTGATTCATGTTAAAGTATCATGTTTGTAATTTATGAAACAAAAAATGAGAATTACTTTGCTGTTAAGAGATGATGTTAGTTACTGTTCACTAAAGTGTTACTCTCGGTTTGGATATGGCAACAAATAATTTATTCTTCTATGCTCTCTCTCTCTCTCTCTCTCTCTCTCTCTCTCTCTCTCTCTCTCTCTCTGTGTGTGTGTGTGTGTGTGTGTGTGTGTGTGTGTGTGTGTGTGTGTGTGTGTTTTGCACATAAAAGAAATGTTTTCATCAACGATGATTGTGATTCATGCTAAAGTATCATTATTTGTACTTGACCGAACCAAATGTGAGGATTACTTGTTGTTGAGAAATGATGTTAGTTAGTGTTCACTAAAGTGTTAATCTTGACTTACATCATGGGAAAAACTAATTCTCTCTCTCTCTCTCTCTCTCTCTCTCTCTCTCTCTCTCTCTCTCTCTCTCTCTCTCTCTCTCTCTCTCTCTCTGACACCTAGATTTCGCTCGGTTTCTGTATTCACTCAGTAAAATTAGCTCAGTGCTTGGTAAGACTCTTGTTTGTTAGCCCTAACCTCCTCTTCAAATTCAATTATGTGGTCATCTACCCTCACCACATATTCTTCATTGGGGTCCAGATAAATTTCAACCCCATGCTTGTTGGTCCTATAGAAGGTCAAACTGTGTTCGAACCTAAGAGAGGTTCCAGTCCCTCATTGAATAAAAAAGGAAGACATCTCAAAACTTAAGTCGGAGCAAGTGTCAAGAACTTCTTCAACTATAGTCTCTAAAATCCCCCCTTGGTTCACGCTTTCCTCAGTAGATACTCTACTCTCCGAATCTGCATTATAGCTCTAATTTTCTGTGACACAACATAACCTAAGGTACACAATACTCGAACACTCAATAGAAATAAATCGACCTCCGTTTCTAGTACAAGAAGTATTGCGCAAGCAATTTTGTTATTTTGTGCATAATTTCTATCAGTGTTGGTTTTTGCATAACAGATCCCTTACAGTCTTCTACGAGTTGTGCTACATAGCACATGTTGGTCTCGCTTTGTTTCTCCTCTTTTCGGGTAGTTTTCACATAAGTGCAGGCATTCGCCACCATGACTGACAACAACATAGATGTGTTCAAGATGTTTGCTACTAAGGATAAATTGGATGGGGACAATTACACAATGGGGGCTTGCATGATGCAGCATATACTTGTGTCAAAGGGCATTTGGAATGTTTTCCAGGGCATTGATGTACACCCTGTTTTTGAGGATGCAAGCGATGTTGAGGATGTTGCAGGTTTTGGTGGCAGAATTGCTACTACGAGAGTTGTTTTGCCTATGGTTGATCGGGCTCATTGCGATGTAAGAGATATGCATGCTCATGCATTGATTGCATTATCTATGAAGCGCACTACTACTCCTCACATTCGTTCAACTAAATCTACAAAATAGACTTGGGATATTTTGGTTGGTCTTTATGCAACTTGCAACAATGAGGCTACAATTTCACTGCTGCGTAAAGAGCTAGAGTCAAAGATTATGCATGAGGAAGATGAAATGGACACTTTCCTTGCTAGTATCAATGATATTAATGAGTAGCTTATTTTTGCGAGTGAAGTCATTTTTTATAGTTCCCTTGTGCAGTATATTCTTGATGCTTTCCCAAATTCTTACTAGACTTCTGTTAGTACTTGGAGACTTATGACTCAAGGAAATCTTGAATTTGTCAAATTTGATGTATTATGAACATTTCTGGTAGTCCTCATAGCTACGGCTGAGTGTGTATGGCTCAGACGCCTTATGGATGATTTGAGTGTTGGACATGACACTGCCAACATCATCTACATTGCCAATTAAAGCACATTGGCAGTTGCGAGGAGCCCAGATTTTCATGCTTGCACAAAGCACATTGAGGTGCATTACCATTATGTCAGGGAGAGACTCTCAGCAGGAGAGATCAGCTAGGCTTATGTGCCAACATAGGACAACGTTGCAGATCTTACAAATTGAAGGTCTTGTGAGAAATTCGAAGCTTTTCGCAAATCTTTGGGCTTACTCCCCTTTGTGGACTCATTTTGTCCTCAGGACATGGCACTTCCTTATACTCTATGTGCCAGCTCTTGTTCATTGCATCATTCCCATGGGAGATTTGTTGCCATATACATGTGGTAGGGATGTGTGTGAACACACTTAGGACCGCCGGGGCATTTTTACCCTCACTAGGAGGTTTTCTTCCTCGTGCATTGTACATATCACTCTAGGGATATCTTATCTTTCCATTGCACACTAAGTAAAACACTTTTTGTTTTGTGCATTGATCTTCCTTCATCTTCTCCAATCTGTGTGTGTTTCCCTGCAACCATTTTTCCAATAGTAATGCTTGAATTTATTAACCGCATAGACCATCTCCATTGCAAGCAAAGCTTGAATCAACACACAATGAAGTATTGGTGCAAGCTTCTCAACACACACACAAAGAAATGTGTGAGAAGTGGAGGCAAGCACCAACAAAAGAGGCTGCAGCACAACATAGGCTCGTCTAATACGCCAATGGTGGTGTAACGGTCATTGCATAGACCGTAACATTCCATATGTGGATTCATGGCTTAGTTGGTGGGAAATTCGTATTGCACATTGGGGTGGCATTATGACGTGCATAGAAAGAAACTCTGATGAAAGAAACACTCCACGCACAAAACTTGCGGAGAGCAAGCATGGCAGCTGGCTAGCAGGGGAGGGTTTTCGTAAACGCATTTCATTATATGATGCATGTACAACTGACCTTGCAAATTCCATCTTACAGAGCACAAAGGCCATCTCATACAGCCATGGAAAACACATTAGGAAGGGTCCATCGATACAAAAGCTTGTGGAATGCCATGAAAAAAGTCCCAGTCAAGTAATAAGAGCAGTGAACGAGGCTACCAAGGGCACTCCAATGTATAAACAACCGACTCCATTGATAGGAGATAAGGAGACATCAAGGCAAAAACGCAACCCAAATGAGGTTATCAATGTGGAAGATCATGCATCGCATAGGCCTAAGTACAACTCGGTCACCAAAGATCACAAGAAGTGTGGAAGACCCCATAAGATCAACTTTGCACAAGAAGGGATATCACAAACCCCAAAACGAAGTATAGGTTCGGGTGGGCAGTATGTAGTGGAATGCAAAGTCAATGAGGCAATGTGGGCCATACGCCGAACTCCTCAAGGTAGTAGAGTCACATGTAGTGGCACGCCAAGAGGAGGATGAAGGTGTGGAAGCAGTATTGCAGGTTCAAGCCTTGGTATACCGGCCCCATCTTCCTAGGGATATCAAAAGCATCCGAATGGTGTGGTGCACCAGTGGTTTTGGTTTTGTCCGGATCATGTCTTACATTGCCATATAGTAGACTAGAACATTGAGCCGCAGCCTCAACATCCACCACACACTTGGCCCGTGCATGTGGACACCAACCTATCTGCGGACGAGGTGCAAATATTGCATGAAGGGAGGTATCAAGTGGAGTTTAGGAAAGAAGGAATCTCTAATGCAACACTCGTTGTTTTTGCACAAAATATGACCAACTCTCCTTTCAATTCAAAAGATACATCCACTCCTCAAGGCACTGCATAAGCCAAAGTGCGAGATTGTGTGCGTGTATGGTATCGGACTTCCATTTTTTAGGACGTTGCTCACAAGATCAGTTTAGCACTAGTGCTGAATGCCAAGGTCATAGAAGAGATATGTGCAGAGGATGGTGTTAATGAGGTCTTCAAAGCAAAGTCCAAAAGCAAAGATGGTCATGTCGGGTTGTACAATGTTTGTATTTGCAACCAGCCATCGTGCACATATCCAGACTTCATGGAACGGGTGTCAAAGCAAAAACCATATCTTGCATGTAAACGTTTGTATTTTATTTATCTACGTGTGCTAGGGTTAAGCCAAAATGAGAACATGTTTATCCATCAACCAATTATGGCACTGAGTCGAGGCCGGCGGACCTATCCAAGCATGGATGCATAGCATTTGTCGTTTCTCACTTTTTGTATGTCAATTCACAAAATGGACAACTCTACCAGATTCTAATTTTATCTTATGATGGCCACATTTCAGTACATTGTTTTGCAATTTTTTTCAAATTTGGAAAGTGGTTGTTTACATGTCACGTCATTAATAAAGTAATAATATAATATTCCCAAAATTACTATAAATTGGCATTGCTTGAATTATTTTTGTGAAAGCATCCACTAGCTACCATAGCGCACTTCTTTTACTTTTCCTGATGTCCAACGATCTTGAGGATAAAATCAAGTCTGCGTGGGATGCCATGGAAGCCATTCCCAACGGAGAGGTGTTGTATGGAGCCGACTGGTTTAGGGAGGCTTTGAAGGCAACAGTCAATGTATCGCCTCTATCATTGCCACACAGAACTCAATATGCGGACCTTGCTCAGCTTGAACAAGAAGGGACAATTCGTTTTCTCTTGCTAGAACAAGATTGGGCTCATCACATAAGAGGATGAGGAGCAAATGACACAGCAGCTAGGAAACGTGGTGAATCTTCTTTTGCCACTCAAGGGCAGCATAGCTACTCCTAAAATCGGGCCTTCTAGAAGATGAATGCTTCTTGTCTATGTAATGCAAGTGCAATAAAATGTAACTTTCTATGATTAATGGATGTTCTTGTTTACAGTACCCTTGTCTCTGTTGTTTTTGTGGCATATCTTTGTCTATGTCTCAACCTCCCTAATACCTCATTGGCTATCTCTACCCTGTGTGTGTTGTTGGGATCGGAGAGCACACACACAGAGAGCCAACACGAAGAAGGAGATAGACACAGTGTGTGGCGGGGCGGTACTCACACTACAATGTGTAGTTATGAGTATAGTTATTATGAATAAGTAAATGAATGGCTGTACATGGGCGGCTGAACAACGGGCAGCCGGGCACACGGGCCTTTAACCCAACAATCTCCCACTTAAAGGCAGTGTGCCTTTAAAGTGGCCAAAGTACAGCAAAAGAAGTCAAGCCATACCCATCAGCGATCTGCAGTGTGCAAACCGCTGTGAGGCTAACGACTTTGTGAGTAGATCAGCAGGGTTATCGTCAGTGTGTACCTTGACAAGCTCTATGCGCTTGTCCTCTAGCACCTCTCGTATGAAGTGATACCTCACCTCAATGTGCTTTGTCTTCGCATGGAAGACAGGATTCCGTGCCAACGCTATGGCACTCTGGCTATCACAATGTAGAATCGGAGCATCACCAGCCATACCAAGATCTCCCACTAGTCGTGAGAGCCATACGGCCTCCTTGGCAGCCTCAGTGGCAGCCGTATATTCAGCCTCTATAGTGCTCAAAGCAACGCATGGCTGTAAACGTGATGCCCACGAAACCGGTCCACCTGCAACTGTGAACACATAGCCGCTAGTAGACTTCCTCGAGTCTACTGACCCTACATAGTCTGAATCTGGATATCCGCAAACAGACATATCCTTCTCACCATAACATAGGGACAACTCTGAAGTCCCTCTCAAGTATCTGAGAATACCTCTCACTGCATCCCAATGACGCTTGCCCGGGTTAGACATGTACCTGCTAACCACACCAACTGCATGAGCAAGATCTGGACGCGTAGCCACCATGGCATACATCAAGGAACCAACAGCTGACGCATAGGGAATCTGAGACATCTCTGTAGTCTCCAAATCTGTCTGAGGGCAGTCATCATGGCTGAGTTTTACATATGGAGGCAATGGGGTACTAATGGCCTTCCCCCCTTCCATATGAAAACGCTCAAGCACCCTGTCAATGTACTCTTTCTGACTAAGAAAGAGCATCTTGCGAGAACGATCACGAGTGATCCGCATACCCAAAATATGACTGGCATCCCCAAGATCCTTCATGGAAAAGGTCTCATGTAGCCTATGTTTCAAGGCATCCACATCAGAAATACACTTCCCTGCGATCAATATGTCATCCACATATAAAACCAAAACAATAAGACTACCATCTGCAACCTTGCGAGTATAGAGGCATGGGTCCTCATAACTGCGTACATAGCCCAATGAACTCATGAATGCATCAAATTTACGATACCATTCACGAGATGATTTCTTCAGCCCATACAAGGTCTTAAGAAGCCGGCATACCATCTTCTTTGAACCATGAATAACAAACCCACTTGGTTGCTCCATGTCCAAATCCTCGTGCAAGTCCGGATGTAAGAAAGCTGTCTTTACATCCATTTGCTTCAACTCCATGTCTTCTGTAGCTACCAAGGCAAACAACATACGCAAAGTAGACATCTTCACCACTGGGGAGAAGATCTCGTCAAAATCAATGCCCTTCTGTTGCTTGAATCCTTTAGCCACAAGCCTTGCTTTGTACCTAGGCTTTGAATCCATTGAACACAATTTTATCTTGTAAACCCACTTGCATGGTAGTGCCTTCTTACCCTTTGGCAAAGGAGTAAGCTCCCACGTTTCATTTTGCATCAACGAATCCATCTCTGACTGCATAGCCTGCTCCCACTTGAGCTTGTCAACACTAGATATGGCCTCATCATAACATGATGGCTCCCCGCAATCAGTCAACAATACATAATCCATAGAAGGCACAAAACGTTGAGGCTGTCTTGCACGCCGCTCTGAACGCCTCAAAGACTGTGCAGGAGGTGCATCTGGCTGTCCCACATCTACATGATCTCCCAATAAGGGCTGATCTGGTCGTCCCACATCTACATGATCTCCCAACAAGGGCTGATCTCCCACTTGAGGGTCAATGGGCTGCCCACGAGCAGCCATGGGACCATCATACCGATGACCATCCTCCTCAAATATCACACGCCGAACCTCAACCGTTCGCGGTGATGCTCTATACATAGAGTCCTCATGAAAAACAACATCATGGCTGCGCACAATCTTCCTGTCAATAGGATCCCACAATCGATAACCCATCTCACCAGAGCTACCATAACCCAAGAAGATACATCTCTTGCTCTTTGGATCCAATTTGTTGCGTTTTGCCTTAGGTACATGTACATAAGCTTCACAGCCAAAAACACGAAGGTGACCATACGAAGGTGGCAAACCTGTCCATACCTCTTCAGGCACTTTGAAGCCCAAAGGAACACTAGGTGAACGATTTATCAAATGCACAGAAGTGGCAACAGCTTCAGCCCAAAATCCATTTGACAAACCAGCCATAAAAAGCATACTACGGACTTTTTCCTGTATAGTCCTATTCATGCGCTCTGCCACACCATTTTGAGGAGGTGTATAGGGAGCACTAAGCTCGCGCCGTATACCCTTCTCAACACATAATGTTGTGAAAGCATGAGACATAAATTCACCCCCATTGTCCGTACGTAAGCACTTCAACTTACAACCTGATTGGTTCTCAACAAGAGCCAACCATTGCTTAAATATATCAAACACCATATCCTTCTTACGAATGGGGTATGCCCATACCTTGCTGCTAGCATCATCAATGAACGTAACAAAGTACATAGCACCTCCAAGAGAAGCATTGGGCATCGGCCCACATACATCACTATGCACCAAAGCTAGCTTTTCCAAAGATCTGTGTGGAACACTTTTCTTATGAGAAGACCGAGCATGTCGACCATAAAGGCAATGCTCACAAAACTCAAAACCACCAAAATCTGAAACGGGAATGTAATCCACACGTGCCAACAACTTCAAACCTTTCAGTGACATATGCCCCAAACGTTGATGCCATAAAGAAGCAGGAGGTTGCTCAGTGATCCCCACAATGTGATCAGCCACACTAGCTACACAAAGGGAATACAACGTATTCCTCTTAGCACCTTTAACCAAAACAAGGCTGCCCTTAGTGAGCTTCCAACCTCCATCACCAAAAGATACATTGAAACCAAGTGAATCAAACTGACCCACACTAATCAAGCTTTTTGCAAGAGCTGGCACATGACGCACACGCTGCAAGACAAACATAGTAGAGTTTGGCATAGCCAAATGAATATTTCCAATGCCATGAATCTGCATAGAACGCCCATCGGCAATCCTGACGGTACCTGTGCTCGAAGCATCATAGTCATGAAACCATGACCTATGAGGTGTAACGTGAAAAGAAGCACCACTGTCAATGACCCAATCCATAGGCATACTACTCTCATGAGTGAGAAGAAAAGCATCATCAAAATAGGATGCAAGCAACACATCACCAAGCTCTTCACTAGTAGCACTAGTCGGAGCACATACATGGTCATCTTGAGAGCTACACTCTCCCTGTGTTGCATTTAACTCCTCAATCTTGACATTGGACTTAGGCTTCTTCTTACCATGTCCATTTTCCCTTTTCCACTTGTAGCAATCCTTTTTGAAATGGACTTTTCTACCACAATGAAAACATTCCACATCCTTTTTACTTGTGCCTGCACGGGACTTGCTTCTAGATTTACCCCTGTTGGACTTATACTTGTCCATAGTCCTGCCTCTGACAACCATTGCACTAGAAGACTTACTGCCTGCATTATTCTTTCGATTAATCTCTTCCGTGAGAAGACTAGACTCCACGTTAGTACTTGTCAACTCATCCGCAGGAACCGAGTTACTTATGGTTGTCCTAAATGTGTCCCATGACTCAGGCAACGTGACAAGTAAAAACATAGCTTTTACATTGTCCTCAAACATAATTTTCTGCGTAGCAAGTTGGCTGAAAATTGTATTGAACTCATTCAAATGCGCATTCATGGAAGCACTTTCCTCCATTCGCAAATCAATAAGCTTTTTAATCCAATACACCATACAAGCAGCCGAATGCTTATCATACATATCGCAAATCCGCTGCCATAGCTCATAAGCTCCACCCTGTGCATCTTTCACATTGTAATAAACAGACTTTGAAAGGGAAAGCCTAATGGTAGACCTACACATCTCATCCAACTCCTCCCAGTCATCCCTCTCCATGTTCTCTGGCTTAACTCCCTGCAACTTTAGAGGTCGAATCTGTTTCTTCTGCACCAAGACATCCCAAATCTGATCTTTCCAATATGAGAAGTTAGCACCATCCAACTTCTCAATATTGAAAACTGTGTCCTCTTTAGTGCCCATTACAACAAGAATGCAACAATGAGAAACCTATAACCAACCAACAAACTGCCACAACAAAGTAGTGTTGCAAATCTGACAACACCTGCTGCTCAATCAAAGAGCAAACACATAGAGTATAAATCAGCGCTTAATATGGTCAAAAAACGTACGTAGAAATCCACAAACAAATGCATAAACCCGTGACACCTGTAACTCAACCGGCCTAGGCAAACCGTGCCACAAAATGCATCAACAATGAGCTGTCATAGAGGCATAAACATACTCCATGTCTGAATAATCACAATAGAGACATAAGCTGACCAAGCTTACACAAATCCGTGAGCATAAATGGATCCAAGTGAGCATATAACCAATGCACAAGCTCAACGAAGTCCAATCTCTACTGTCAACCAAGTACCTGTCCGTACTCAAACCGCAACACTGCAAGCAAGAGCAAACCCGCTCTATGTATAAGTTAACCAAATCTCCACAATATCATGCATAAAGAGTGTCTGTCAAACTGCCATATCCACATCCATCAACATACATAGATGATGTAAACCTGTAGCTCAAGAACACGCATAAACAGACTGCCCAGAAGAGTAGAAGCTCCCACTCAAACCACAACCATATACATGGCTGTCCCACAGTCAAAATACATGTTTTGTAACCACAGAAGAAACCTGTATCCAAAGCTCCCTGTAACCTGTAACCTGTAACCTGTACCCGTACCTGTACCTGTACTTGCACCTGTACCTGTACCTGTAGTCGAAGAAGACAATGTCGCAAAACTCCCACTCTATCTGTGTGTATGAGGCCACTCCAAGAAGAGGCTACACACTCTCAAATGAGCTGTGGGCTCACGTAAGTGGAAGACACTACAAAAATGGCACCTGTAATGGCTATGGAAGCTCTGGCAGCAGAAAACTACCAAAGAGAGCTGAAAAACGCAGCTCCTAGTTTGTAGCTCGGATGGGATTTCTAATGGCACGAATGGCTCCGAAAGGGGGGTTAAACCCCAAGACGCCTGCTGAAAATACTCGCGGAGTGCTGAACCTTCCAATGCCAAGCTCAGAAAAACCTTCTGCTCTTTAGAAATGCGCGCGTGCGCGAAATCGAAAAACGGCAATGAAACAGCAGCAAGTTTCAACACACTCAACAATGATGATGAAGCTCTCAATGCTCTCACTACCAAGCTCTGATACCACTTGTTGGGATCGGAGAGCACACACACAGAGAGCCAACACGAAGAAGGAGATAGACACAGTGTGTGGCGGGGCGGTACTCACACTACAATGTGTAGTTATGAGTATAGTTATTATGAATGAGTAAATGAATGGTTGTACATGGGTGGCTGAACAACGGGCAGCCGGGCACACGGGCCTTTAATCCAACATGTGTGTGTGTGTGTGTGTGTGTGTGTGTGTGTGTGTGTGTGTGTGTGTGTGTGTGTGTGTGTGTGTGTGAGAGAGAGAGAGAGAGAGAGAGAGATGGAGAGAAGAAAAAGAAGAAGGAGTGGAGACTAGCAAAATTGCATGAGAGAGATAGAGGAGGAAGAGAGAATCTTTTTAGGAATCTCCTCGCCTAATTCTTAAAAAGCGCTCACCAAAAATTGATCGCCTGGAAATATCCCCCATTGAGGAATGTCTCATTTCAGTTAAACTGAATATACCTCGTCGTCTTGGAGAGAGATTCAAGGATTGAATCCTTCTTTTTGCAATGTTTCTACAGCCTTCTTCTCCTCTTTTTCTTGCACTAAGGAATAATGGCTTCCTCGTCCACACCACATACCTCCTCGCCAAAACATCATAAATAGTATCCACACATTGACTTGGATCCTCTATATGAGCCATTATGTAAACAAAGCAAAAAAACACACTACAAATCTTTAATTGACAACGAAGTATGTGTTGATTTTTGATTTATATATCTACTTCCTTTGTAGACATGCAATAACATAGGTGTGTGTGTGTGCACTTCCCTCAAACAACTATCAGTGTAAGACAAAGCACAACTCAGAACCAAACATAAAAGGGTGGTCTTACCACTGATGTGTGGTAGTATCTATAACCCGTACATTTTATTGACAAGTGACTGACATAAAAGGAAACATAAAACAGAATGAAAACTACAGGACATCACTATCTACGGAAAGTGTTGGTGCTTCACCATTGAGAGAAAGAGTCGAAAAAAGAAATGATGTGTGTTAATTAGTTAACAAACCCTTTACAATATATAGAGTTAAAATATGCCCCATGCACACTGAGGTGCTACTGCATGCCCTAAGAGGTCATTCCCACAGGTTTGACACTTGACATACTGGACCACAATTCGGCTTGCATACCCATCATATCGTAGATTTATTGACATGTATGTCGTCATTGTCAAACCCATTTATAGCCTTATCACTCGCTTTGAATGGAACAAAGAGTGTGAAGAGTCATTTCATAAACTTAAACTAGCTTTGTTTTCAGTACCAATATTGAAGATACCAAACTGGAATAAAATTTTCCATGTGCATGTGGATGCATCAAACTTTACTATTGGTAGCATAATAGCACAATCAAGAGAGGGCACAACTACAAATGAGGATCATACTTATGCTCCATTGCATCCATATGGTGCAACCTCCCCATGGTACGCGGAAACTCTAAAACGAGATCATCATTGTAAGCCCTTGGAATCTCTATAACTTGTTCCACTTGTTGTATTTGCATTAAAAACTTTGTCAGTGTGCCCTTCTTTTTGGCCTGTAGAAGTTTCTGTCTTGTACTCCTTTGAAGCTATTTGGAAGCAAAACTCGAGGCGGGGTGCAAAGATCTACTAACTCCTTCTAAGCGAAGTGCACCTCTGACGGACTATCAGCAATGGCAATGGGAGTCATGCTAGGTGAGCCTTCATAGTGTGCTCGATGGGACACATTGACTTTGTATTTACGTGAAAGCTGTTCATCCAGTACATAGATGAATGCACCCAAATTGTTGAGCGTCCTTTCAAGAGGCAAATTCATCTCAATTTCACCAACTTCAATCACTGCATCTAAAGTTGTAAATTGCATTGGACAAATTATTTCTAAAAGAAACGATTCAGATATTATAAATTTACCATTGTAATAAGGATAAGAAAGCTCTTTATCAAGGAAAAATAAAGAACAAGCCATAATAATAAGCTAAACAAATAATTAAGCATAAGAGCACATTATATAAACTAACAAATTGTTTATATACTCATACCTAATAATATAGCCGTTATAAATTTTAAATTTAATAATATTATAATATTTTAATAAATTTATTTAAAAATAATATTAAAATATATATATTTTTTAAAAATATTGTTTTTAAATTTGTGCGAGTGTGTGCGCATGCCAATGTGAGTGTGTATGGAAGAGGGAGGCGCCATGCGTGGGCCACATGCTGTCACAAATGTGGCGTGTGGCTACCTTCCAATGCGCCAAGGGCTGATGGTAGCGTGTGTTTGTGTGGTAGGGAGGGCGGTGTGCGGACGCCCGGGTGTGTTGGCTGTCAGGGGGTGGGCCGGGTGGTGTGGAGCGCGCGGGTATGTGGACGCTCGGGTGTGGAGCGTGGGGTGTATGGGCGAGGGAGGGGGACAGCATGCGCAGGCCACGCGCTACCACAAGGCCACGGAGCAGCCACGCAAGCCACGTGGCCACGGAGCAGCCACGGAGGCCGACCTGTGGCCACATGGTTTGCCATGTGTACCGTCGCCAGCCGATGGTACACATGGCATGCCACGTTGACCATGTGGTCTGCCACATGGTTTGCCACGTGTACCGTCACCAGCCGATGGTACACATGGCATGCCACGTTGGCCATGTGGTCTCCCACATCGACGGCCTCGTGGCCAGGTGGCATGCCACGTGTACTGTCGTTGAGAAATAGTACACATGGCATCTTTTTGGCACCACTTGTCATGCCACGTGTACTATCACCCAATGATGGTACACATGGCATACCACCTCGCCACAGTGTTGTCGACGTGGCAGATGGTGTGGCCAATGTGGCATGCCACGTATACCATCGGTTGTCGATGGTACATGTGGCAAACCACGTGGCCACGAGGCGGCATATGTGGCCGCTCTTTGGCCACGTGGTTGCCAATGGGCGAACGTGGCCCTTGGGCTACGCACTGCGCAATGACCCTTGGTGCATGGGGAGCATGTCCCCATGCGCCAAGCGCCATGGGGCCACGCAGGGACACACGTTGTGGCATGGCAACGTGTGGCCCTCGCCCTCGCCCTCGCCCTCGCCCACCCCATGCACACACACACGCGAATGCGAGGTGTGTGTGTTGTGTCACACATACACACGCCAGTACGAGGTGTGTGTGTTGTGTCACACACATGCGCCACACACACGCACACACACACACACACGTGTGTGTGTGTGTGTGGACGGGCATCCACCATACACATACACACACACACACGTCCACCACACAGACATGCGTACCCACCTCCCACACACACACATACACATATCTCGAATATTAAAAAAAAGAAAAAATTATTTATTTTTTAATTTGAAAACTTTATAAAGAGCTTTAGAAGCTCTTTTTCTTATCATTCTCAACTCTTAGCTCTTCATATTTCTCCTCGTCTCTACTTTCCTATTTTACACTAATTTCTCTGTAAAGCTTTCCTTTGATCCCACTTTCATTCTCTCAAGCTCTTAACTTCAATCTCTTATAACCCATACCTTTATCTATTTTCTCTAATTCTTTAAGTAAACCATGAGAACAAGAAATGAATCAAAAAACAATGGTACCGTGGATGAAGTTTATGTTACTACGTCGCAAGAAGTCCCTCCGCGATGCACGCAAGAGAGCGAACAATCTCAAGCTTTAAGCTCTCTAGATCGGATTGTGTTTGTCGTAACCGGTGTGGATAAAAAAACGCAATCAAGTGGACCATCGTGTGGAAACTGCTACCACAACATAAGAAATAGAAAATGAAGCATTTGGAAATGTGGTTGACAAACATATTTCTTTGGGTTAGGTGGATTCTCATAAAGCTCCCTATGATGGCAAACTTTTGCGCTTACCTCTACATCGACTTGTTTCGAACCCCGCCATGCGCACGCATGATGACCATGTCGTGGATTTGCAACTCTTCATTGCAAATAAAAGCTATCAACTAACCATGGCAAGATTTATTGTAAGTGAGCGGATTCCTGGGGATGATCATAAGAAATTCTCTCATCGTGGCCACACTTCGAGAGATCTTTCAATGTCATATGACTTGGACGAGGAGCTCCATCTAATCCCCAAGCTTTGTCACATGGTCGAGAGGTACTTTTTGTGGTTTGGGATGGAAACCACAGATTGGAGGCATGGATGCGGTGGATGAACAAGAACGACACCCCAATTGAGAAGGCACCAAGGGTAGAGTGCGTGCTTGTCGATTTTCAACCCCATGAAATAGCGGAGTTTCTATTGGTTTTGGGAAGATAAACAGGTAAATCCAACTGTTTTTTGCAAATGTAAATGCATCTTATTGTTTTTGACGATGTGTATTACATCCGAGCGTTAAACAGGGCCACAAGGATCTCAGTCCCTCACACCACTGCGCATGATATATTCATGATGAGAAAGCTAGGGTTGGCAGACCCAACCTCACTCCTGCATAAATTTTTGAAAAGAGCGCGTCTGGCAGCAGAGAGGGCTTTGAACTTTAGGGGTCCAAACAAATCAAAGCGGCTAAAATTGCTAATGGTTGTCCTTGCTCAACTCATTTGGAAGGTATGCTTGAAAGCAATGCTAAATGAGAATGTGTTTTGATTATGAATTCTTATATGTTTTGATTTTGTCCTTGGCAAATGATAGGAAGAGTTCGATGCTATGTACAATAGTAAAACTGAAGGGCTGCCATCAAAAGGGAGTTTCGACTACGACTTGGCACCTGACGCATACGAGCAAAGTATCATTTTTACACAATCTCAAACAGAGCAATATTTCACACGCAAAGGGCTTGAGATAGCAACCATTGCAAATCCAGAAAATGGCAACGACTTTTTTCAAAAATGTATATCATTTACAGGCTAGGGTGAGAAGACCACCAAAATGACACCCTCTAGAGTGGCAGAGGTTACACATGCACGCATTAGCCCAAAAGAGTAAGTAAATGTCATTTAAGTCTTTTGATATCTTTCTCTTTTGATTATGTCGCAATGAAAAAGAAGACTCCCTTTAGGAAGTGCCGCTTAATTGACTTGCTCCAAGGTGGTGATGCAACCTTGAAAGAGAATGGTATAGGGTTGACGAAGAAGGCATGGATCCAGTGGCTTAGATATCACGTGTATTGGTGGAAATTGGAAAGGTGGATCAAGTGATTATGTCCTCGAATCAATTTTTAATGAACTAACTTGTGTCATATTGTTTGCTGCAGGAGAGTGCTTGAGATGGCGAAGAAAATGGAGGGCAAGAATCAACATGTTGCCATCCAACACGAGAAGGCTGATGAGAGGCATGGTTGCACACTCGCACACATTAGGAAATTTCGGAGGTCATTTGGAGGGCCTTCTAAGAAAATGTATTTTTTGCACTCTCTCTCTAGAAAAAATGACAAATAAAAGAGCTGGGTCTTTCATAGTAAAACTTCAAAAAGTGTACTTTAAGTACATTCCTTACCCCTCTGAACATTCGTTCGTAGTGATTGAGGGATAATACTCTTTTTAGTTGTATTGAATGAACAACGTCAATACGGAGGGAATGAGGCTAACATGGAGGGACAAATCCGCAGCCGCTATTCACTTTCCATTAAACCTGCACATTTGGCTAATGGCGCACTCCTCAAATGGCACAAATGTTACCCACAAACGAGCCAAATATCACCTTCACATTGATTTGGACAATGAGTACCAACCATTGATTAAGCGCAGTAAAACAAACACACATATACCTCCCACCTCCATAGACACGCTCAGAGCTCAAGGAGCTAAACACATAGATATCTGGACGAGAGGCTCTCTCTACCCTAAGAATCCAATAACTAATGCGTCTCCACCGTTTGTCAATCCTACAAGCTTATTGACCTTTGCTGGTGATGGAGAAAACGGCCTTCTGGGTTATTGTAAATCACTTACAAGAGAAGCTGGAACTTACAAGAGCATTTTCCAATCTCAACAATGTGAGATTGTTCGCCTTTCACATTTACATTCTACAGATCAGGTTACCATTTTGCAACATAAAACAGAGGTACAAGAACTGAAAGAAAAGGTGCGAAGTTGTCAAATGAAGGACACCATCTTGGGTGGTCGTATCCGAAAGAAGAAATTGCGCAATCTTGAAACATTGCAGGTTGCATCAGGAGGTCTCAAGAAAAGAATCCGAGCATTAAGGTGATGCTTCTTGGTTGGCTACATTGTCTTAGTTAAGTAATCACTTTGTTTTTTCTTGTTATGCATTGTTTTCATGTGCCTAAATAGTGTTAGTGAAGCAAATTTTCTGTTATTTACTTATGCATTGTCTTCATGTAGAGACTCAATCTATCTTGACAAGGAAAACATTGACCCCAAAGCCAATATAGGAAAGAGATTGAAGCCACTTATAAGTAGAAGCCTGGCAGCAGATATAGTACATGACAAGAAGTTTAAGGTTCTACAAAGAAATGTAGTGGACCGCTTTATTTCAGAGAACTCAGTGCCTGCAAAAGAGATACAAGGCACACTTGATTCACTTGGTGTAAGCAAAAGAGGATATTCGGCTATCCAAAAGTCTGTCTCAACCATCTTTGTTAGGAAGGGTATAAAATCCAAACTTCTACCATCAGCCTCAAGTGTTTGGAAAGAGAGGCTTCAGCTTAACGAGGCACAGGGAGACTATCTTGGACAACCCTTTCATATTAAAGAAACTTACAGTGGCCATGGAGCCAACACTGTGGCATATGATGAGTTCAACAATATTTTTATGGACCTGCGGATACTACAGAAGAGAATGGTGGAGTTTTACAACGTCACATTTGAAGAGTCACGTGGACTATTACATTTTGTGTTAAAACTGGATGAGTGTGAGCTTGTTAAAGAGAAAAAGCTAGAGCGTGTTACTATTACTTTAATGAATAGAGCCCTCTCAAAGTGTCCCAGTGATGATCCTTTATATTTTAGTGTTCAATCAGAATCTAACATATGGTGGCTTGGTGCGTTTGAGGTAAGCGATATTCTCAAGTAAGCTCAAATATTCAGATCTACTTAAGTCTCATTTATTTTGTGTTGCAGGTAAAGAAAGAAGATCATGAGATTCTATATTGGGTGTTCCATCGAACTAATATTCCGGAGCTGATTGATCGACAGACTAACCAGGGAGAGGTACTACGTCTAGATGGAAGGGGAGACTTTCAAGTTCAGTGGCATCTTGCAGGTGACCTTAAAACATTAAAGTGCATGTATAATTGTGGAATGGGTGCAATGGCAAAGTCACCGTGTTTGTTCTGCATGGAGCCTGCAAAGGTCATGAACCCAAAGTGGTGGAGAAAAGCTCCAACACGTCACATTGAGGATCCTGCTTTTCGACCAGTTTTGAAAATACCACTTGTGAATGTTCACATTTGTACAATGCATGCCCTTTGTAGAATTGTAGAGAAATTGGTCTACTTATACATCGGGTTTGCTTGGAAGATTAAGAACTCTGCAGAACGACAAGTAGCCTTGCAGTGCTTAGAAATGGTACTGTCGGATATGGGGCTTCATGGTGGCAATGTGAAAATCCAGCGGGATGAAAAGAGATCAACTGCTGAGAAGGATGTCCCATGCAAACCATCCATCGGTGGGGTGAAGGCACGGAGGTTTTTATCTAAGCCCCAAGGTACAAGAGATCCAAAGCTAACAAAACATGGAAAAATATATAACACATCTTATGTTAGCAAGGTAGAGTATCAGAGCTGGAAAAAGCTACATATTGCAGTCAAAGACCACGAACCAACTACTCGTAACGCGAAGGCTGAGGTTTGGCGATCAATAGACATCCTATTTTTGATGTGCGACAAAGATGACTGGTCACAAGGTGATATGAACAAGTTCAAGGAAAATCTCAACCTTCTGAAAAAATCATTCAAGACAGCATGGACAGACACCCAGATTACTCACTACATGGTATTATTGTGTATTTCATTCTCTCTTATGTGCAAATATGTGAGTGTAAAACATTCTAACTAATCTGTTTTCATATCCAGCACATCATCTTCAATCATTTGCCATATTTTATACAGAAGTATGGGAACCCGGCAATATGGAATACCCAAGGGATGGAAAAGTCTCATTACATGGCGAGAAATGCTTATTTCAGGCACACACGACATGGTGGCTCTCGAATCAAGGCTAACAGTTTGAGAGAACTATTTGAATGGTTCTATCGTAGAATCATTCATCGAATGCAGGCAAAAGAAGTCTTGGCAAATTCAGCAACAGCACAAGCAATCAGACATTTACAACAACAAAAATCTAAAAGATCAATGGCATACAACA